>NW_023416346.1:4634705-6117451 GCF_014108235.1 Myotis myotis | reverse complement strand
ATCTAACCTGGGATCCTTCAGTCCACAAGCCAAAGCTCTATCCACTGAGTCAAATCAGTCAGGGTAATGTAGCATTCCTAAAGACTGTCTTGTGTAGCTGGTGGTCCAGCAAGGAGGTGTAGGAGGATGCTAAACGTGCTGCTTTTCAGAAGGAAATAGAATATATTCCTTCATTTAGAGCAATTACACCTGAAATGTAATGTTGTGCACTAGAACAGCTTGTGTAAAACAAGTGAGAGACCACATAGAGAAGCCTGTGAAACCTGGAGAGCTCTCTGGGATCATGGGTGCTTGCAAGGGCCATTGGTTATGGACAGTGGTGGAGGGAGCTCTGTCACCTGTAAGGCTGCTGCACTGCTTCCAGGTCATCCTGCTGGAGATCATTCTCATGGGACCAAGTCAGTATACAATCATGTGATCTAAGTAACCACCAGAGCCTGCTTCAGACACACACAACTGGAACCACAAGGTGCCACGCTGGGTGCCCACACTGGGCAGCCAGACCTGAGATCCCTACAGCAGGACCAACAGGGTTCTCTGAAGCCTGAACATCATGCTATCCAGTCTGAAGGCCACCAATTCTACAGACAATCTTTACCTATCAGGAGACTCGGGCCTGAGAAAGGATCATGAGGCCTCCTTTCACCTTCTCTACAGGAATGAGAACAGGGAGTCACCTGGTAGAAACACACAGGGACCATCTAAAAGGCCTTTACAAGCTGCAAGTTGTAACTCATGAACAGGCCAATAGAATGTTGTATGTGACTTGAGCAGAATTTCATGTATTTAATGAATTACAATGGAATAGCACAGTGCATTGCAGAACAGAATAGAAAATACCAGGCTGTGTTGCATGTGCCAAGGGTCAGTATGTTTTTGTGGAGCACTTGGCTTAGAGTCACTAAAAAAATGTGTTGTGTATTGTGGGTCTTGGGGAAGAAAGCTCAGAAGGCTCCTCTTGTGATGCATGCGCTGCTCTTTCTCACACATCCCTGCATTTCCCAAAAGTCTGCTAGGAATGGGGATTAGATATAGACCCAGTCTAAAAACGATGGAAACACAAACGAATCAGACAGGAGGGTATAAACAGTCATTTAGGACCTCATCAGAAGAGCATATGCATCCACATGGGGCATCAGTTTGTGGGGGAGAAGTATAATTGGGGGTGGGCTCAGAGCCATGTCCAGGCTGATTTCTGGGTTTGGGAAAAACCATAGTCTCCTGACAACTCATAATCAGGATCTGTCTCACGGACAGCACTATCTACTCCAGAACCTAAGGAAAATCATTTACGCTGCTGACTGCAAAGTGACTTGAAGTTGTTTTTCTTCCGTATCTTCCTGCTGGGCCCCCAGTTGGTGTGTACCATCTTTCAAGGGGGAAGAAAAATGAAATCTTTCAGGATTTATTCTGGGGATTCTCTTCTCTTTTCCCATGGACAATCATGTACTCAAACTGCATTAGCAGAATATTGATTTGAGGAATGCAGTGCTATATTAGGGTAAGAGAGAATGTGTTTCTGCTGAGGCAGAAGTGGAGCAGCATCCTCACTGACCCAGGTTGGACCCCTTTGTCACTGCTGAGCCAGTTCTCAGGGACCTCAGCCCTGGTTATTCTGACCCCTCACACCGTCCTCCCTGACACCCTCTCCTTTCAATGGCTGTGACAGCACACACTGGTTCCTGGGTCTTCCTTGCCTGTATGCCAGGCCCTCTCCCACACACCCTGTGCATCTGTGTCCTCCCCTGCCCACACTATCACCAGAACACTGCCTCTCCCTCGCTGTAAGCTGTGCTCTGGAGGTTCCCAGTCTTGGAAAAATGATTCCATATCTTCTCCCATGAGTTCTGGGACAGAGTCCAGAGCAACTCTGTCTCATCCCACACTTTCCACAATAGCCTTTCCCAGCCCCTGAGCCTGAGATCTGACTGAGTTGGTAAAAGCAAGGGTTTCAACAGGTAAAATCTGGAAATATATCCCAGAAAAATGTCAAGCTCAGGTGGAAGACATTTTTTTCTTATTCCTGGATGTCTCCTCAGCACCCGGGACAGCATTCAGTTCTTTGTAAAGGGCCTGTACCTGTTTGTTGAATGAATGAAACCTGTGAAGTAGCAACTCCACTTCTTCCTTTTTAAAAAAATCCCCACTCGAGGATATTTTTCTATTGATTTCTAGAGAAGTGGAAGAGAGAGTATAAAGACAGAGAGAAATATCGATCTTAGGGAAACTTCGATTGGTGGCCTCCTGCAGAAGCCCCAAGCAGGGTCAGGGCTAGGAAGAAGGCTGCAACCGAGGTACATGCCCTTGCCAGAATCAAACCCAGGAACCTTTGTTCTGCAGCCTGATGCTCCATCCACTTAGCTGAACTGGCTAGTGCAGTAACTCCACTTCTAAGTCTCTGTAGAAATGAACCACTCACACACGTGCACAGGATTTGTGCATAAGAAGGAGAGGAGCAACCAACTGAGAAAAAACTTCTGTTTATTAGCTGACAGTGACTGATGTAGGGTAAATGAATACTGGGGTTTGCAACACAGAGCAATTGCTCAACAGGGAACAGAGTAATTGATCTAACAGAGTTTTCATTACTAGAAACTTCCCAGGACACTTGGTAGAGAAGAGCAATTAGAAGATGCTCATAGTCAAAGCGTTTGGGCGTGTGTACAAATTCGGAGAAGAGCATCTGGAATCCAACCCCTGGAATGCCTTACCGGTCACACCTGGGGAGAGGGAGGGTCCCTTACAGTGCTTGTTTACCGAAATAAGTGCATGGATACACGGACAGGAATGTGCATTAGGAACAGGTGTTACTATACTCTATAAAACTAACATCTAAAAGAACATATTAGCATAGTAACATAGTGCTGAGCTTTTCACTACTGTAAACTCTTTCTTTTGTTGCTGTACTCCAGATGGCCAGTAGTCCACAGTCGTGCCCATGTTTAGGAAGGGCCACCAGGTTCTGCTTCTTTTCATGGGCACTTGTCACATCCCTGAGGTGGAGACAAGGAGAGAGACAGGAAATAAGTGGCAGTGAGCTCCCATTGCCTGATCCGTTAATACCTAACCCCTCATCCTGACCTGCAGGACTTTGAGCACTCAGATTCCTCCCCACCTCATGCTGTGCATGCACCCCCCAGTGCTCCTCAAAGCGAATCATCTGCTCATGCCACAGGGACTCTCATCTGTTGTATGAGTTCCTAGGCTAGAGGAAGCAGGGGCCTATAGTTCAGGAGCTGACCAGGGGTTGCAGCCCAGGGCATGCTGGGTAGGGAGATCCCTGGCTACACAGAGCAGGGAGTAGAAAGAGGGAGGGAAGCCTCGTCATTTAGTCTCAGTGCTGCATCCCAAGGGTCTAGGCATAGGAATAATTTAGGGAAGGAATGACAAGGTGCGACTATGAGAATAGTGTGTTTTGCAGTGGTGTGGGCTGGAAGGAAAGGCCACTTACGGAGTCAGTCATCTACTTCGGAGTCACTGATCTCTTTGTACTTAACACAGGTCTTTCTTTCCCTCAGCCTGCCGACCCAGACATCAGTGTTTCCTTTCCTGGATCCTGTGATACAGAGGCATTGGTTAATGTGGACGAAGCATTGTGGGCCTTATTGTGTCATATAAGGTTTCTCCTCCGTCCCAATGGTCCAAGAGCCTTCTGCTTGATCTGTTGTTCACATCCTCTAGCTCAGAGATATTGAGATGGTAGAACCGAACCGGTACATAACAAATGCTGGGTTGAGTTTTATCTCCTGGACCCTCCAATGGGTTAGATTCCCAACCTCTGTACTTATCAGAACATTCATTTAGACCTTTCAGCATATACTGTTAAGGACATACTGTATGTCAGACATTGAGCTCAGGGTGGATACCACTTTGAGTAAGACGTTCTCAGGTTACAGAGGTAGAATTAATTGAGCGCCTTTCATGTTGTAAGTCATATAGATTTCACTTAATGTGTTCAAGTAATTAATGAGACTTGATTCTTCATTTGCATTTTATGAGATAAGAATCTGGAGTTGAGAGAATTGGACAACCAACCAACAGCAACACACATCTTATGCCGCTGACAAGTCAACCTGTGACTTTGGAAGTCCTGTTCTTAGGTCTCAGCTGGAGCTGAACAAGCTCCAAAGTCCAACCTGGACCCAGGCCTGTTCCGGACGCAGCTCCCTTGCCAGTGAGGCCAGAGGCGTTGTCCGCCACCCCCCCCCCCCGCCCCCCTTACCAGGCTTCTTCTTCCTCAGCTGACCAGAGGCCTTCCATTTGCCTGTGGTGCAGAGCTTTTTTGGAGCTGGCTTTGAGTCTGGCGCTACTGGTGGTCGCTTCAGTTTATTTTGTTCCCTTGCTTCTTTCATGGGCACCATCTGTCTCATGGGAAGGTCACACACAAACACTATCAGAGGCATTTCTCTGGTGCTTCCAGTGCATAAAGTGTCCTCACGGGTAGTATTTTAATGAACATTCTCTACAAGTCTGCGGTAATATATGACCGGTACCTCCATGGTGAGGAACCTGGGCAGTGGGAAGGAATCGGAACGGCCTACATGAGGGTGTTCTGAGGACTAGAACACTTGGCTTCCTGGTATTTACAGACCCATGTCCTGGCAAATAGCAGAAGTCTCCACAGAAGTGTGAGTGTGGTATAAAGAACATTTTCGGAACAACAGCACTGTAAATATCCACGAGGTCTATGAAAGCAATGAAGAGCTTCAAACCAATAAAGGTGACCATATATAAAAGAGTAGACACCTGCTGGGATAGTAAATGTAGTTTTCTCACAGAAAAGGAAACCATCAACATATACATATACATATTTGCCAATATGTATATCTGATAAGGGCTTAATTTCTAAAATATATAAAGACCTCATACAAGTTAACAATGGAAGACAAGCAATACAATTTAAAAATGAACCCAGCCAGCGTGGCTCAGTGGTTGAGTGTCGAGCTATGACCCATTTACACAATGGAATATTATGCCGCTGTAAAAAATAAGAATCTCTTACCCTTTGAGGCTGCATTGAGAAACTTGAAGAGTATTATGCTAAGCGAAATAAATCAGTCAGAGAAAGACAAGTATCACATGATCTCCCATATATGTGAAATCTAATGAACATAATAAACTGACTCAGAAAATAGATCCAGAGACATGGAAGCATGGCAAAGACTGAGGAATCCCAGCGGGAAGGGGGTTGAGCAGAGATTAAAGCAGAAATTATATGCATATATGCATAGCCCATGGACATAGACCATAGTTCAGTGAGGGCCTGGGAAGGTGGTATTTGGGTGGAGGGGAACATTGTGTGTGTGGGGGGGAACCCAACCCCTAGATCCCTTTACCATCTCAACTAGTTTCATCTGCAATTGTGAAATCAAGTATTCAATACAAATTTAGGCACCTCTGAGGCTCTCTGGGCTGGGATTGAGGCTTCAGAGTTGCCTCAGGCCCAGATAAGGCCTGAAGGAGCTCATGGTAGTGAGGGACTCACAGTCTAAGGGGTTCCTCAGATATGGAGAGTGGCCCTGTGACAGCAAAGAAGGCCTGATACTTCCTGTTGTGAGAGTGAATGGGTAAATGGGAGGATCAGCAGCTCGGGGGAGGGGTGTGGGTAGGGGGGGTCAGGCGAAAAACCCCTATGAAGACAATCCGAAGTTCATAAACATATGAAAACCTTTAGGAGTTTAGGAATGGGCTGGGGCTTTGGATTGTACTACTGTCACTGGCTCTGTGGTCTCAAGGAAATTATGAAGTATCTCTGCAACCCAGCCTCTTCATTATTATCATTATTATGTGCTATTATTGTTATTAATATCCACACAATTATTTTGTATATAATAGTAGTAACACGAGTGATAAATGGTTTCTTACGACTTAAGTAACTGAATCCATCTAAAGTGCTTAAAATAACATCTAGCATCACTATGAAGATGAAAGATATATCGGCTGTCACACTATTCTACTCATACCATATTTACAGCCATGTAGGGAGCAAGGATCTATGGACCTTCAAATTCGAGAGATACCTTCAGGTGTTTCCTTGGTTGGATGTGGGAAGCCTCCTGAGGACTTTCGTTCGTAAATAGGTGATAAAGCGAAGATGGTCTTTGTTGGTAAACGTTCCCCACATCCTGGGAGACTCCTGAAGTATCAGGGAAATCTGCAACAGATGGCATCAATGCACTCACCATCAGGGGTTATTTTGGGACTGGTTTCTGATGATCGTTACTATAGATTGTACATTTGTACATAGGATTAATTCATAACATTCTCTCTGATGGTTTAGAAAACTTGAACTAAACTCCACCACTGTCTCATCCTATTCCATGACATACATCTTACATTTTCCCCCAAAGAATTAAATTGATTTTTTGGGATCTTGAGGTGTCTCCACTTAATGATGGATGTGTGGCAACCAGAATTCACTGTATACTCAAAACGGGTGAATTTTATAGTATGCCAATTATACCTGAATGAAGTCGTTTACTGTGTGATGACCCAGGTATGATTTAGCGCAGCGGTTCTGCAAGGCTTTCAGTATAAAAAGCCTCCTTTAGTGTCAAAAACTGTGTACTGGATTTTCAGCCCCCTGACATTGATCTTGGGAGCTCATGGAATAGGGCCTGTGGAGGTGGGGGTCCTAGGTCTATTGGAAACAGTGTGAGCCTTCTGACCCGGTCTTCTGGCAACTCGGCTGACCACACAGAAGAGCAAGTGAACATATCCACCGTCTTCACAGTGAGTAAACACACTGCTCACATAGGTAGAGCTTTTTTGAATGTGTGGCTTCTTTCACCCCCTGTGGCCTCTGCTCACTAATCACTAGGAAACCTGTGTGTGTGTGTGGCATTGCTATCTCGAACACTCTCCCAAATCAATATATAGAATCAGGTTCAGTTAGGAGTGAGAAGACCATTTTGTTTGGTAAAGCTCAGGAAAATAGGTGAGTGTCATTACAAAGTACCTTAATCATTTTTCATCTCTTAAGGTGTTTATCTTAAGCTATCCCAATGCTATTCTAAAACTGACTTGGGATGTTTTTGTAGGATTTAGACTTTAATCAAAATTTTCTTAATTTTCCTGTGGCTCATGAGGGTGTTCGGCAAGAATATTAACTCTTTGAAATAAAGAAATGTTTCAAACTCCAGAAAACTACTGAGGACTCTGTGAGAAACATGTGCCCATCTCCCACTGTGTCTAGTCAGATCACAACACTAGTGCACATCCGATTCACAGGGTTCTGAGATCCTTCATCCAAAACACAACAAAACCTGGGAACACGTCACAGTTGACGGCATCCGTGCAACCTTCACCGTTCCCTGCCATGCCTACTTCTGCACTTCTTGACTCCTGAATTTGATGAGTTTTATTCACATTCAGGTTTTGATACATTTACCATTGACCTATTATGTATAAAAACATATAGTTCTTTTACAAGTCTTAGGATTTTATACGAATCACCACTGAACTGACTGTACTTAACCTTCTGCATCCAACATTCTTTACTTGCCAGTGATCCGTTTAGGCAAGAAAGCCCTGAGAATCTTTTCTGAGCTGCTGAACCCCGAATAAATTGGGCTTCAGGGATAATTTCCAGGACTTTCCAGTCACTTACCATGACTCCCAGGATTCTGAGGTTCATCTGAATCGTGCTCAGGAGATTTTGGGGTTGGATTAGTCGGAGGCATGAAATTTGGGCCAATGGGCATGAGACCTAGGAGAAGCAAAAAAAGAGTTGTTGCTTAAGAGACAACCTGAGAGGAGGGTGGATGCAGGGAGGCAGCAGGGACAGGAAAGGTCAGGAGGTGGAGGGATGCGAACAAGGGCCAGTGGGAGTGAAAAGTGCAGGTTCCAGGTCTGAACATCTCTGTGGCCACTCCTGACCTTGAGCCCTGTTCAGGATCCAATAGAAAAGTAGGTTCTGAAGCTGCTCAGGGAATTCTCCCCGCACAAACGAAATGGGGTAAATTTAGTTGAGCCGAAGAAGAAGCCACGATATGGAAAGGGAAAGAGGGATGGTCTTGTGTTCCCAGGTCAGCCTGTTACCTAGAGCAGTCATGAATTCGTATCTTTTCTTCATGTACACGTAGCTTAATTTATCTGCATTTTCCAGTTTCGTCCACTCTTCCTCAGAGAAGCATTTGGGAACATCCTGGAACATCTAGGAAAAGAAGAAATAAATGAATCCCTGCAGCCGCTCAGGTAAGCATGTTTGCCCTTTGGCCTGCCCTCTTCCTGTGCTGCAGAACCTGTGTTGGACCTGTACACTGGAGCTAACAGTTCCTCCTGGCTGATGTCACAGTGAACTGACAGAACAAGGGAAACATGGCTCAGCCTCTCCCCTGCTTGCAGCAGGTGCTTCATGCTGCTGGTGGGCTCTCCTCTCACCTTCCAGAATGGACCGTGAGTCACCACGTGCAGCCAAGGTCACAGGCCCTGTTTCCTTCAGGGATGCTAGGCAAGTTCTGAGTGAGGGTGGGAAGCTCCTGAGACTCGGATCTCCCCCGGCCGACACCCTGCTCCCTGTCCTCACCGCCTCTGACCTCATGACCTCAGACATGTGCTCACCCTGTCCTGTGCCCCAGTCTCTTCTTGAGACCCCCCAGGCTCCTCACCTCACATGTCTCCTCTGAATCCTGGGAGCCCTCCATGGGGTTGTTAAACAAGGAACTGTCTCTGTTCATGCCTCTGGGAGTGCAGTGATCTTGAAGGGATACAAGTGAGTCTCTGAGGTCACCCCGCAAAAGGGCCTGTAGGGATAAAGCCCTGAGGCAGGGTCAAACTCAGTGTTACCAGGAATTAAGATTCTTTTTTTTTTTGCTACAATGAGTTATCACCACACTCCTGCCAGAGTGGCTATAATCACTAACATAACAAACAAGTGCTGGCAAGGATGCAGAGAAAAGGGAACCCTACTGCATAGCTTATGGGAAAGCCGACTGGTGCAGCCACCGTGGAAAACAGTGCATTTTTACACCCCCCGCCCCCCCAAAAAAAGTAGAAAAAGAAAGAAAGAAAGAAAGAAAGAAAGAAAGAAAGAAAACAAAGAACTGCCTGTTGACCTAACCATCCTACTTCTATGAATATATTGTAAGAATCCAGAAACACCAATCAGAAAGAATACATGCACTCTAGGTTCATATCAGCATCAGTTACAATAGTGAAGATCTGGAACCACCCCAAGCTCCCATCAGTAGCTTAGTGGATAAAAAAGCTGTAGTATATTAACACATGTCTGAAAAAGAGAAGGAACTCTTACCCTTTGCAACAGCATGGATGGACCAGGGAATTATTATGGTAAGCAAAATAAGCCACTAAGAACACAATTTCCACATGAGCTCACTTACACGTGGCATCTACTGTAAAAAATAAACTGATGAACAAAATAAAACCAGAGGCATGGATAGATGGAAAAGACTGACAAAAGCGAGAGGGTAGGTTGGTGGGTTGGGACTGGATAAAGAAGGTGAAGAGAGTAACCAAGGAACATATGTGCATAGCACATGGTCACAGGCATCAGCGTGGTGAAGGCCAGGGCAGCAGAGAGGTGGGGACTGGCTGGAGGTGGGCATAGTGGGGAAATGTGGAACATCAGTAACAGGGTCAGCAATAAAAATATATTCTCTATTCTCCGTCCTGTGTTCGTTGTCCCTGAGGGAGGACAGGGGGTGGTCAGAAGAGAGAGGGCGGAGGTCTCTGGGAGAGGAACTGGTGGGGAGGACAGGTTTCGTGTGGGCATGATCCCAGGAGCCCAGCGCCTTGAGGGGCTTGGTTACTGGTGCCGGTCCTTTGTCCGGATGTGCTTTCTGAAGGAAGATATGAAACCCCTGCTCTGTAGGCAGCAGCTGAGGGTGCTGTGTTACTGAGGATGTGTTTTGCATCCGAAAGGTTGTGGGAGGTGAGCCCCAGGATTATGTGGTTGGGACACTGAGACAAAGGGATGTGGGGTTCCTTGCTGGAAATAAATGAAGACTGCTACTAGGTGTGGAGCTGGAGGCCAGTCCTAGGTCATTTGGAAATTGTTAGGGTCAGGAGAGCTGGAATCTCTGAGACAACAGGACCAGGCATCACCCTGCCGAGAAGGTAGGGGTTCAACATAGCGATCTCGTGCTCCCCTAAGGGAGGGCACTGGGCGTCTCTCAAGGAGGGTTTCTGAGGCCAAGAGGACGGCTGCTCTAACCCAAGTGCCCACCAGTAGACGCGTGGATAAACATAGTGCCTGTAGGTCACGGAACATTACTCAGCCACAAAAAGAAGAAAATCTCACCATTTGGGACACTTAGGATAGACAAGAGGGAGTCGTGCTGAGTGAAATTTGCCAGTCATAGAAAGACAAGTGAGATATGCTCTCAGGGATACGTGAAATGCAAAGAACAAATAAATGAACAGAGAAAATTAACACAGACTCATGGGCACAGGGAGCAGTGTGGTGGTGGCCAGAGGTGAGGGTGTGGCCCGGGAGAAAGAGGGGAAGGAGTGAAAAGCACAAATTGCCCCGAATAGCTGCAGCAATCTTGAGAAAAACGAAGAAAGTGGTAGGGAACTCAATACCAGATATCAAAATATATTACAAAGCCACTGTTCTCAAAACAGCCTGGTACTGGCTCAAGAACAGACATAAACCAATGGAATAGATTAGGGAACACAGAAATTGACCCAAACCACTATGCTCAATTAATATTCAGCAAAAGAGGCATGAACATACCATGGAGTCAAGACAGTCTCTTCAATGAATGGTGTTGGGAAAACTGGGTAGATACATGCAAGAAAATGAAACTAGACCACCAACTTACACCATACACAAGAATAAACTCAAAATGGATAATGGACTTAAATGTAAGACGGGAAACCATAAAAATACTAACTGACTCCACAGGCAGCAAAATCTCAGACATAAGCCGAAGCAATTCCTTCACCAATTCAGCTCCTAGGGCAATGGAAACTAAAGAGAAAATAAACAAATGGGACTACATCAAAATAAAAAGCTTCTGCACAGCAAAAGAAACCATCAACAAAACAACAAGAAAGCCTAGTGCATGGGAGAACATATTTCCCGATGTCATCACCAATAATGGGTTTATCTCCAACATTTACAGGAAACTCATGCAAGTTAACAAAAGGTAGAACAACACAACCATCAAAAAATGGGCAACAGACCTAAATAGTTACTTTTTGAAAGAAGACAGAAGAAAGGCCAAGAGACATATGAAAACATGCTCAATGTCAGTAATCATCCGAGAGATGCAAATCAAAACAACAATGCGGTACCATCTCACACCTGTCAGAATGGCTATCATCAACAATTCAACAAAGGACAAGTGCTGGAGAGGATGCGGAGAAAAAGGGACACTCGTCTGGGGCAGCCATTCTCTATGGAGAGTGAGACTCCTCCCCCAGCCCCCAGGCAAGGAGCACAGCCACACCCAGATTCCACCCTGAACAAGATCAGGGATTAAAATAATCTGATCAGTCCCTGGGAGTTAACAGGGTCTGGCGTATAGAGGGATTTTCAATCCCAGCAACAACACAGAGCTTAACTATTAAGGAACCAGCTCTGGATAGTTGACCTCTCCAAATCAGTTTTAAATGCGATAGAGAAGCCGTATAGCCTCAGAGGCCAACCCCAGAACACTGCCACCCAGAGGCTGAGCCACAAACTGACTCTTTGCTAAACACAAAATAAGGCAGTCTGGGAAACAAATACGGCCTGCTTTAAAATAAGGACTGTGGTTTACAACACAGAGGAACAGTGTATCGCAGGGAAACTCAACACTCTCCTGAATACCTGGCAGGACTAAAGGCGAGCCAGACTGAAGAATAGAAGAACTGAAGGACCTTCACTACTGCAAATTTTTTTTTCTTTTTTCACCTTTTAACTAAGAAACCATTTTTTTCTTCTTTTTTTTCTTCTTTTTCCATCACCTGATTTTACCCTTTTAATTACTACCTTCTTATTTTTAACCAGTATTATTACTGCTACCATTTTACCATTTTTTAAAGTGCCATTTTATTTTCTCTTTATTTTATTTTGGGATTAGTGTCCTCCATTCTATTCTCATCATTATATTATTAGTTGTTTCTAGTTTGCATCCATCTCCAGGGAGCTGTTGCTGGAATTTGTTGGGATTAGTGGCGGTTCTATAAGAGTATTCTCCTCATATAAAAAGTCTCTTCCCCTCTTCCACTTCATTCTCTCTTTTCGCTCTTTTTTTTTCTTTTCTTTTCTCGCTTTTATTTTCCCCCCTCTTTTTTCCCAATTTCATTTTTGCACTCTTTTTTTTGGTCCCTACTTTTCTTTTTTCCCTTTTCTCTTTTTCTCTTCCTTCTTCCTTATCCCCTAATTCTCTAAATTAGGGTGGTCACCTTTATTTGGGGTTATTAAAATCGTGAATATATTTGTGTTTAGTGCCTGGTATGTGGTGCCTTGTTGTGTTGTATTTTGTGCCTTTAAATCAACGCAGCAGAAAGAGAATTACAGGCCAATATCCCTCATGAACATAGATGCCAAAATCCACAACAAAATCTTAGCAAATCGGATCCAGCAGTACATCAGAAAGATCATACACCATGACCAAGTAGGATTTATCCCAGGGATGCAAGGATGGTACAATATCCGCAAAACAATAAACGTGATACATCACATAAACAAATTGAAAGAAAAAAACCACATGGTCATATCAATTGATGCAGAAAAAGCATTTGACAAAATTCAACACCCATTTTTGATAAAAACTCTCAGTAAGGCGAGAGTAGAAGGATCATACCTCAACATAATAAAAGCCATATATGACAGGCCCACAGCCAACATCATATTCAATGGACAAAAACTAACACCATTTCCCCTAAGAACAGGAACAAGACAGGGATGCCCCCTCTCACCACTCCTGTTCAACATAGTACTGGAAGTGTTAACCACTGCAATTAGGCAAGAAGAAGAAATAAAAGGCATCCATATTGGAAAAGAGGAAGTAAAACTGTCCTTATTTGCAGACGACATGATATTATACATACAAAACCCTAGAGACTCCACCAAAAAGCTACTAGACTTAATACATGAATTTGGCAATGTAGCAGGATACAAAATTAACCTCAAGAAATCTGAGGCATTTCTATACACCAATAGTGAACTTTCAGAAAGAGAGATTATAAAAACAATCCCGTTTACCATCGCACCAAAAAAATTAAGCTACCTAGGAATAAACTTAACTAAAGAGGTAAAAGACCTCTACTCAGAAAACTACAGGACGTTGAAAAAAGAGATAGAGGAAGACATAAACAGATGGAAGAACATACCGTGTTCATGGATTGGTAGAATCAACATCATTAAAATGTCCATATTACCCAAAGCAATCTATAAATTCAACGCACTTCCCATTAAAATACCAACGGCATACTTCATAGATCTAGAACGAACTCTCCAAAAATTCATCTGGAATAAAAAAAGACCCTGAATAGCTGTAGCAATCCTGAAAAATAACAAAGCAGGTGGGATCTCAATACCAGATATCAAGATGTATTACAAAGCCACTGTTCTCAAAACTGCCTGGTACTGGCACAAGAATAGGCATATAGATCAATGGAATAGAATAGAGAGCCCAGAAATCGGCCCGAACCAATACGCTCAATTAATATTTGACAAAGGAGGCAAGAACATACAATGGAGCCAAGATAGTCTCTTCAGTAAATGGTGTTGGGAAAATTGGACAGATATATGCAAAAAAATGAAACTAGACCACCAACTTACACCATACACAAAAATAAACTCAAAATGGATAAAGGACTTAAATGTACGACAGGAAACCATAAAAATTCTAGAAGAATCAAAAAGCAACAAAATCTCAGACATAGGCCGAAGCAATTTCTTCACTGATACAGCTCCTAGGGCACTTGAAACTAAAGAGAAAATGAACAAATGGGACTACATCAAAATAAAAAGCTTCTGCACAGCAAAAGAAACCATCAACAAAACAACGAGAAAACCCACTGTGTTGGAAAACATATTTGCCAATGTCATATTTGATAAGGGCCTAATCTCCAAAATTTATAGGGAACTCATACAACTTAACAAAAGGAAGATAAACAATCCAATCAAAAAATGGGCAAAGGACCTAAATAGACACCTTTCAAAAGAGGACATTCAGAAAGCCAAGAGACATATGAAAACATGCTCAAAGTCACTAATCATCCGAGAGATGCAAATCAAAACAACAATGAGGTACCATCTCACACCTGTCAGACTGGCTATCATCAACAAATCAACAAACGACAAGTGCTGGAGAGGATGTGGAGAAAAAGGAACACTTGTGCACTGCTGGTGGGAATGCAGACTGGTGCAGCCACTATGGAAGACAGTATGGAGTTTCCCCAAAACCTGAAAATGGAACTCCCATTTGACCCTGTGATTCCACTTCTAGGAATATATCCCAAGAAACCAGAAACACCAATCAGAAAAGATATATGCACCCCTATGTTCATAGTAGCACAATTCACCATAGCTAAGATCTGGAAACAGCCTAAGTGCCCATCAGTTAGAAAACTGTGGTACATCTACACGATGGAATACTATGCTGCTCTAAAAAGGAAGGAACTCTTACCATTTGCAACGGCATGGATGGAACTGGAGTGCATTATGCTAAGTGAAATAAGCCAGTCAATGAAGGAAAAATACCACATGATCCCACTCATTCATGGATAATAGAGTCCATTATAAACTTTTGAACAATAATAGATACAGTGGCAGAGCTGCCTCAAACAGATTGTCAATCTGCAGTGTGAAGGCTGAGGAGGGTTGGGGGACAGGAGGTAGGGGGGTAAGAGATCAACCAAAGGACTTGTATGCATGCATATAAGCATAACCAATGGACATAAGACACTGGGGGATAGGGGAGGATAGGGGACTGTCTAGGGCGGGGGGGGGGGGAATGGACACATATGTAATACCCTTTGTATTACTTTAAGCAATAAAAAAAAAGGAACACTCGTGCACTGCTGGGGGGAATGCAGACTGGTGCAGCCCTGTGGAAAACAGTATGGAGATTATTCAAAAAACTAAAAATGGAACTCCCATTTGACCCAGTGATCCCGCTTCTAGGAATATGTCCCAAGAAGCCAGAAACACCAATCAGAAAGAATATATGCACCCCCATGTTCACAGCATCTCAATTCACCATAGCTAAGATCTGGAAACAGCCTAAGTGCCCATCAGCAGATGAGTGGATTAGAAAACTGTGGTCCATCTACACTATGGAATACTATGCTGCTGTCAAAAAGAAGGAACTCTTACCATTTGCCACAGCATGGATGGAACTGGAGAGCATTATGCCAAGTGAAGTAAGCCAGGCAGAGACAGATAAGTATCACAGGATCTCACTCATTGTGGAATAGGAAGGCCATCATAAACCGATGACCAAAAGCAGACCCAGAGTCATAGAAGCCTCGATCAGACCCTCAAACCTCAGAGGGAAGGCAGGGGAGGGTGGGGACGGGGAGGGGCGGAGGCGGTGAAGGAGTGAGCCGCACGGGCGGGTGCTGCAAAGCCGCCACGGGGATGTGAAGCACAGCACAGGGAACCCGGGGAATAATGTGTGGACGCTGTGTGTGGGGCTGGGCGCGCTGGAAATATGGGCCCCTGCACCGTGTGCCGGACACCAGAGCAAAGAGTTCTGCGTGTGATGGTAATTTAAACAATGATACAGTTAGAACAAAGGAAGGACAGGAAACAACTGTCGCCTTATCGCTAGGAGGCAAGAAAGGGGCCCTCGTGGCGCGGCCCGGTGTCTGCTGAGGGCCCGGGGGCGTGTGTCTAACGGGCTCGGTCTCTCAGGCTGCGGAGGTCCGGCTCCCGAGGGGAGCAGTCATGGCGGCTCGCGGACGACGGCCGTTTCGGTTTCATCGCGGCCGGAAGGAATCTGCCGAAAGGCTTTACGTGGCCCTCAGGCCTAGGACCGTGGGTGTTACTGGGGGCGCAGCAGGGACCGACCGCTGGGGCCAGCGGCGGAGGCTCCCCGCGTTTCTCCGTGGCCCCCTCCCCCTCATGTGTCCAGGGCCCACCCTGAGGGAGAAGGCAGCTCCGAGTGAGCGGTTGTGCGGCTCGGGCCCTGAGGAGGACACGGCAGCTCAATGGCCGAGGACCTTGGCCTACCCTTACTGGTGGGGCAACTTGACCTGGCGCTTGGGGTCAGGATGAGGCAGTGGTCGCTGGGGCCGCTGAGGAGAGGTCAGTCAGGCCTGGCGATGGAGCCGGGAGCGTCTTTCAAGATGGCTGGAGACAACGATGAGGACTTTCCCGCCTGGAGGGTGGCCGGGCCCGGCCCAGCGCAGCCGCAGTTGGACACTGGGGTCCCTTCAGTGGGCATGCTCAGATTTTTCCTTGAGCGGACCCTGAGTCCTACTTTCTGCTATGTGTAAGCTGATTTGCTTTTAATGAGATGTATTTAATTTTAAGAATGAATTTAAAAAAAAAAAAAAACACCTGTTTTTTAGTGTATTTCTTTAATATCTCGCCGAGGGCATGCTCATTGACTTTTCTGAGATTGGATGGGATATATATATATATATATATACATGGGGCTTGTGGAGAAACATTGAGATGTGTCTGCTTGTATGTGCTTTGTTGAGAGATAGCACCACCTACCATTTTGGTTGTTGGGACCACCCTCCAAGCAACTGAGTCACCTGGCTAGAGCTGTTGTTTTGTTTTAATAAATGGAGTGTAGGAGGTGGGCTATCTTCTCAAATCCTTCCCATTGCTTCGGAACTAGTGTGGTCGGGTGCCTGCCGCAATGAAGCCAGTGTCGAGAGGCAGGTTCTGATTCAAGAAGAAAGGTTTGATTCAGATGCTGCGTGACCTGGGAGAAGGGTGGACTTACCTGTCATAGATCACCACCCCTTCCTGCTCAACCCTAGGGTTCTTATAGGGATAGGGAGTGGGGAGCTTTTATTCGCTTCTACAATTATCGTGATAGTTTAGTGTGCCCTTATGTCCTGTCCATTCGTCTCCCTGGTTTTTGGCGGGCTTAGTGAAAGAACCTCCTCTTGCCTCACCTTGACGAATGAGAGGGACTCCTTGGCACTCCCTGACTGTAGGGTAACGTCATCATTCTCTAATGTCCTCACATAGGGAGTCTGTCCTAGGATTCCTAGCACCTCTCTAGGAAGGAAAAAATTTAAACTGTGTTTTAAAATCAGCATTTTATATGTTTCTTTCTAGAAGACTCAACAACCAGAAACATTTTTATTTCTTCATACTAATATTTATAATTCTGGTATTAATTTGAGTATTTATGTGATTAGCGCTTGCGTGTTCCTTAGTGGGCTCAACAGTCACTTCTTCTGTGACATCTCCCCTACCCCACTGGCAGTGCCCCCAATGCTCCTCATTACCCCTGGGCTTTATCCATGCACAACCCTGATTTCTCTACAATGCCGATAGCAGAATGACAGAGAACTCTCTGAGGACAGGGACAGGGACAGGGTCAGGACCCCTGTGCCAGCACAGAACGTTTTATATGCATCACCCCATTTAATTTTCATAGCCACCAATGGAATTAAATCAGTGGTTCTCAACCTTCCTAATACCGCGACCCTTTAATACAGTTCCTCATGTTGCGGTGACCCCCAACCATAAAATTATTTTCATTGCTACTTCTTTTTAAAAAAAATATATATTTTATTGATTTTTTTACAAAGAGGAAGGGAGAGGGATAGAGAGTTAGAAACATCGATGAGAGAGAAACATCGATCAGCTGCCTCCTGCACACCTCCTACTGGGGATGTTCCTGCAACCAAGGTACATGCCCTTGACCAGAATCAAACCTGGGACCTTTGAGTCCACAGGCTGATGCTCTATCCACTGAGCCAAACCAGTCAGGGCTCATTGCTACTTCATAACTGTAATTTTGCTATTGTTATGAGTCGTAATGTAAATATCTGATATGCAGGATGTATTTTCATTGTTACAAATTGAACATAATTAAAGCATAGTGATTAATCACAAAAACAATATGTAATTATATATGTGTTTTCTGATGGTCTTAGGCGACCCCTGTGAAAGGGTCGTTTGACCCCCAAAGGGGTCGCGACACACAGGTTGAGAACCATGGAGTTAAATAGTGATATCATCTCCATGGGTCAGATGTGGAGAGTGAGGTTCAGAGAGTTTAGCCACCTGATGAAGGACACAGAATCAGCAGGCAGCAGAGCTGGAATTCACCCCCAATTCGAACGTAGTCCAAGATCTATGCTGTTAATTTCTATTCTATTTTGCCTCAAATCTTCATTAGCTGGTTGAATGAATGATGGTGACACAGCTAGCAAGTGGTAGAGATGGTATGTGAACCCAAGAGAACCTATGCTCTTAATCAGTACACTATCTTCCACATCCCCTACCACCCTGAGTGATCTGGTGTCTCCTGGTTAGACCTTTGAATATGTGGAATGTGGGAAACTGTTTATTGCCTTCACTATCTGATAAGCATAGACAGAGAACTCCCCGAAACCCCTGAAGGCTGGGTGCCTTTGAAGCCCTAGCAAAGCTCGGAGCTAGGCGCCACCTGTTTGTCCAGACAGTGGTAACTGAAACTACTCCCCCATTTATTATTATGTAAATCCTTGCTGATGGGCTAGTCTGCTTGTTACTAGGGGGTCACCTGCCTAAGGGCTACTCCGGATCAATAAAAGATTGGAGCAGCCTGAGCATGGGAGGAAGTCCTTTGGGACTTGCCGCCTGGTCCCCCAATATTGCAAAATTATCTCGTGTCTTTTTCTCTCATTTGTTGTGCGGCTCCTCTTTCAGATACCGAACCCTACTCCACGCAGAACGTGGAGGGAGTCTTACTCAACAGTGGAAGTGATTGAATGGGAGTACCTCCAGGCATTGGAAAAATGAAGAGGGTCAGGAATCAGAGGTCTCTTGCATTGTTTACAAGCACCATCCTTTATTAAATCCACAAACAAAAGAAAATCTCTGCCTCTGGGAATGAATCATGAAGTCATTCTCTTTGTGTTCGGTTTTGCATGCATATTACACCCCTTGAGCCATTCAGATAAATCACGGCCTTGACAGTGCTGGGTCCAAGAACCCCTGGGAAATGGAAGGAGGGCGGAAAGAT
The DNA here is from genome assembly GCF_014108235.1 of Myotis myotis. Lineage (NCBI taxonomy): Eukaryota > Metazoa > Chordata > Mammalia > Chiroptera > Vespertilionidae > Myotis > Myotis myotis. Next base: position 6,098,348 of record NW_023416346.1, on the reverse strand, counting down.
GAAGTGGACAGGCTGATGGCATGGTAGTGCCATTTGGCTGCCCAGGGTCCAAGTCATTCCCATAAACTTACCAGGCATTCATACCGTCCCGTGAGGACACGACCTTCTTGGCACACATGATGTCATCCAGAATATGGCGGTTGAGAAGGTCTGGGGGAAATAGAAGGACATAGTGATCTGGTGCATTGGGGACAGAGTGACAGTGTATGTAGGACCCAGGGGTTCTAGGTTCCTTGAGGCCTGAATAACATCAGCACCAACATTAGCTCATTCTGATAACCTTGATTTACTTGTCAGATGGTTACCTCAACTACCATGTTGTCTGGTTATGAATAACCTCAACCACCATATCAGTTGGTTCTGGACAACCTTAACCTCCATGTTGGCCAGTGATGGATGACTTCAACTGTCATTTTTTTTTTCAACTGTCATTTTATGTGGTTATGAATGATCTAAACTGCAATGGTAGCTGGTCTGACGTCACATCAACCACCATGTTGGGTGATTGAAAATCTACTCAATCGAAAGGTTGATCAGTCCTGGTGACTTTAAACAATATGTTGTCAGGTACTGGATAACCTCTAGTCACATTTTGACTGGTTATTATATAAATGACCTCAATCTCCATGTTGGGTAGTTTTGTTCAACCTCAACCACCAAGGTGCCTGGTCCTAGTATTGAAAAACCTTAATATTCATGTTATCCTGTCTTAAACAACCTCAACCTCTATCTTGACTAGTCTTGGACAACCTCAACCTCCGAGCTGGTTAATCCTAAGTGACCTATTTGGTCACTGTGCTAGGACTTGGACAACCTCAAACTGCTCTCAAGTAACCCCAGTCTCCATTTTGATCTATCTTGGACACCCTCAAGCACCATTTTGGACAACCTGGAACAAATTCTACAGTTATTCAATTTTGTCCTCAAAAACACCACATCTTGTCTGGAAAGTTCTCTCCTTTCTACACAGAAGTACATTGTGTCTGTTCCTACAACCATATATCTGCTTCTTCCCTCAGGGGCTGAACAATCTCAACCCCAAATAAGGACAATCGCCTCAATTCTATGTGGCGTTAAGTTTCCCATTTCCTGAGTCCCAGAAAACTGAAGCTTCCATTCTGGGTGAAGTTTGGGAGCTCTGAGTCCTCCTGTCCTCAATCTCCATGTTGGGTAGTCCTGTTCAACCTCATTTCAGTGCAGTATGGGTAAGGATACAGGGTGGTATCTCTAACAGCCTAGGCAACTCTGTTTCTTTCCCTATCGTTTTTCTGCTTGTTACTTGAGATTATGGCTTAGATAACCTTGCCCTCTGTTTATTGGGCCAGACAGGGCTTCAGGGTATCCCCATTGCTGCCTCACCATGACAGTCCATGGAACAGAGGTTCTTGGTGGGTGTAACACCATTGTCACACCACCAGGCGGAGTTCAGCTGGAAAATGCCATATTGATTGCTGCCATCAAGATTGTGGTCCACGACAGAGGTATCAAAGCCACTCACATAATGTGCCAGGCACAGCCCTGAGGCAGAGATAGGGAAGGTAGCAGGTAAGCATGGGTTCTGGAAATAGAAGAGGTTAGGAGGAGGGGGGTGGGGACAAGTATGGTTGTCATCTCAGCTGTGGGGGTGATGATCTTGGTTTGGTGATGGTGTTGATGTTGGTGATTTTGTTGAGATGTCAGTGATGGCAGTGGTTATGGTATTGATGATGTAGTAGCGATGACATTGATGGTAGTGATGGTGTTGATGGTAGAAATGAGAGTGATGGTTGTGAAGGCAATGATGAAAATGACATTAGAATTAGTTAAACCCCAACATCATACTCAATGGGCAAAAACTAAAACCATTTCCCTTAAGAACAGAAACAAGACAGGGATGCCCACACTCACCACTCCTGTTTGACATAGTACTGAAGTACTAGCCATTGTGATCAGACAAGAAGAAGAAATAAAAGGCATCCAAATTGGAAAAGAAGTAAAACTGTCCTTATTCGCAGATGACATGATACTGTACGTAGAAAACCCTAAAGACTCCACCAAAAATTATTAGACTTAATAAATGAATTCGACAATGTAGCAGGATATAAAATTAATGCCAAGAAATCTATGGCATTTCTATACACCAATAATGAACTTACAGAAAGAGAGACTAAAAGAGCAATCTCATTTACCATTGCATCAAAAAAATTAAGATACCTAGGAATAAACTTGACTAAGGAGGTAAAAGACCTCTACTCAGAAAACTAGAGGACACTGAAAAAGGAGATAGAGGAAGACATAAACAGATGGCAGAACATACCGTGTTCATGGATTGGTAGAATCAACATCATCAAGATGTCCATACTACCAAAAGCAATCTATACATTAAATGCACTCCCCATTAAAATACCAACAGCATATTTCACAGACCTAGAACAAACTTTGCAAAAATTCATTTGGAATTAAAAAAAAAAAGACCCCTAAGAGCTGCAGCAATCTGGAGAAAGAAAAACAAGGTAGGTGGGATCTCAATACCAGATAACAAGCTGTATTACAAAGCCACTGTTCTCAAAACTGCCTGGTACTGGCACAATAACAGGCATATAGATCAATGGAACAGAATAGAGAACCCAGAAATAGACCCGAACCAATATGCTCAATTAATATTCGACAAAGGAGGCATGAGCATACAATGGAGTCAAGACAGCCTCTTCAATAAATGGTGTTGGGAAAATTGGACAGATACATGCAAAAAATGAAAATAGACCACCAACTTACACTATACACAAAAATAAACTCAAAATGGATAAAGGACTTAAACACAAGATGGGAAACCATAAAAATACTAGAGGCATCCACAGGCAGCAAAATCTCAGACATATGTCAAAGCAATTTCTTCACTGATACTGCTCCTAGGGCAATGGAAACGAAAGAGAAAATAAGCAAATGGGACTACATCAAAATAAAAAGCTTTTGCACAGCAAAATAAACTATCAACAAAACAAGAAGGCTCACTGCATGGGAGAACACATTTGACAATGTTATCACCGATAAGGGCTTGATCTCTAACATTTACAGGGAACTCATACAGCTTAACAAAAGGAAGATAAACAACCCAATAAAAAAAATGAGCAACAGACCTAAATAGATACTTTTTGAAAGAGGACAGAAGAAAGGCCAAAAGACACATGAAAACATGCTCAAAGTCACTAATCATCTGAGAGATGCAAATCAAAACGACAATGCGGTACCATCTCACACCTGTCAGAATGGCTATCATCAACAAATCAACAAATAACAAGTGCTGGCAAGGATATGGAGAAAAAGGAACTCCCATGCACTGCTGGTGGGAATGCAGACTGGTGCAGCCACTGTGGAGAACAGTATGGAGTTTCCTCAAAAAACTAAAAATGGAACTGCCATTTGACCCAGTGATCCCACTTCTAGGAATATATTCCAAGAAACTGGAAACACCAATCAGAAAGGATATATGCACCCCTATGTTCATAGCAGCACAATTCACCATAGCTAAGATCTGGAAACAGCCTAAGTGCCCATCAGCAGATGAGTGGATTAAAAAACTGTGGTACATCTACACAATGGAGTACTATGCTGTGGTAAAAAAGAAGGAGTTCTTGCCATTTGCAACAGCATGTATGGAACCGGAGAGCATTATGCTAAGTGAAATACGCCAGGCAGAGACAGATAAGTATCCATGACCTCACTCATTTGTGGAATATAATGAACAACATAAACTGATGAACAAAAACAGATCCAGAGACAGAAAGCATCAATCAGACTGTCAAACCTCAGAAGGAAGGTAGGGGAGGTTGGGGGTACGGGGGAGAGATCAACCAAAGGACTTATATGCAAGCATATAGGCCTAACCAATGGGCACAGACAACAGGGGGGTGAAGGCATGAGTGGGGGGATGGGGGCAATGTGGGGATAAGGACACATGTGATAACAATCAATAAGGAAAAATTTTAAAAAAAGAATTAGTTAAACCACGCATCACAGTCAGGCAAGAGGTGACCAAGAGGATCACCTGCTGGCCTGTAGAGGTGATAAATGACAAGAAGGGCCTGTATCTGAGTGTGGAGGGAGCCTTGGGGTGTGGGTGGGGCATGGGGCAACTGAGGTCTCACAGTCTCCAATGCTGTAGCCTTGGAAGCCATTGAGGCCTGCCTCCTCCAGCTTCATTGCCAGGTCGCATCGTTCATAGATCTTGGCATCCACAGTGGCAACAATCAGCACAGTCAGGGTCACCACCACAGTGCCCCAGGCTTTCATTATGAGCCTTCCTAACAGACTCCTTGCTCCAGACTCACTATGCAGTGTTCAGAACTAGGGCATTCTGGAACTCTGGGCTCTGTGAGCAAAGACCTAAGTGATAGATTCTGGAACACAGAAGCCAAAGGGTTGGGCACCTCACCATTTTCCTCATTGACAACTGTTACACACACACACACACACACACACACACACACACACACACACACGAAGAAAGATACTGTTGTATACACAGAGATGGAAGGAGACAAAAATGAAGAAAGTAAGATGTCAGAAAGAGATACAGAGAGAGGGGGGCTGGGGACACACAAACGACAGACAGGAATCACATTGGTCCCACACTTCCCTACATTCCTTATCACTGTCCCAATCTACCGTTAATCATTCTCTAGCACTTGCTTACCTCCTTTTCCACTCACTCTGCCCCTCATCACCTCCATCCCTCCCCCAATTCTGCTAAGTAGTCAGCTCTATTAACTACACTGTGCCTACTACCACCTCAAATTCATGATTGTTTGTAAAATATGACCACCACACCCTCACCCTCTGCCCCCCTATTACTTCCATTTACTCATTCTCAGCACTTGTTTCACCCTAATTTACTGGAATATGCCCCCATGTTACTCCCATTTGATCACACTCTGCCCCATGTTACATATTTATTTTATGTTACATATTATATGTATACACGCTACTGCTTTTTCACCTCCATTCTCATTCTACCTTTTATTCCCCATTCACTTACACTGCCTCTCATCCATTCATTCATTTACACTGGGCCTCATTTTTTATTTTTATTTTTGGTTAATCCTCACCTGAGGATATTTTTCCATTGATTTTTTTGAGAGTGGAAGGGATAGGGAGAGATAGAGAGAAACATTGATGTGAGAGAGACACACCGATTGGTTGCCTCCTGCACACGCCCCGACCAGGGCTAGGAATTTAGCTTGCAACAGAGGTACGTGCCCTTGACCGGAATTGAACCCTGGACCATTCAGTCTGCCAGCCGACCCTCTAACCACTGAGCAAAACCAGCTAGGGTACACTGGGCCTCATATTACTGCATTCCCTAACCCTCTACTTATCATTAACCAAATTCTCTCACATCACATTCCTTCTTCACCTCCATTCACTCTTTCCTACTTTTACCTCCACTTCCTGACCCTGTATCAAACAACTCCCATTCTCTCTCACATGGCCCATCCTTCAATTTTGTTCATTGACTCTGGACCTCATTTTCTCCCTTATTCTCTCTCTGCCCCATCTTCACCTCTGTTCTCTCTAATGCTATCCCTATATATTAGTAACCCCTATTTCGTGGACCTGTGCCCCATATTACTCCTAAACACTAACTCAAGTTCCCTAGGTATAATTACTCTATGCTTGATCACCTCCATTCTTTCTCAATTTTCTCTTCATTGACTCCATTTACTCTCACTCAGCCTTTCATTATCTCATTCATACAAATTCACTCCCAGTGTAACCCCTATTTCCACCCATCACTCCCATTTACTCCTGATTCGAGTGCAGTTGCTCCTACTCTGCCCTACAGTACCCCCAATTCAGTCACACTCTGTCTCGAACTCATCACTTTTTGTTTACATTGGGCCCAATTTTCCCCACCTTACTCACTTTGGGCCATGTGAATGACCTTCATCCCCTCTTCCTTTGCCTCACAACACCCAGTGACTCACCTTCCTCTGACCTTTACTTACATCCGCTCTCACTCTGCTCAACATTATCTCCATTTATGCACACACTTCTTCTCATCCATCTGGGCTGATTCACACTGGGATCCCTGAACATCCCTGGAAAACTGCCCTGCATTGCCACTATCTAATCCCAGCCTGCCTCTCATTCATTTTTCGTCACTCTCCTTCCCCACTCAAAATCAACCTGGTTCATGTGTTCACATCCTACCATGGATTCATCTTATTCTGCCCCTTGTGCACCCCATTATTCCCTCTATTCCCCACATTGCCTCCATTCACTCCTACCTCCCCCCAAATTCACTTCTCTTTACTCATACTGTGCCTCATAAATCATCATTCACTAACACTGTAATTCTTTGTATTCATATAAACTCTAATGCATTATCAACTCCATTCACTTTTACTACCTTTCATTACCCCATTCACTCACAGTCTGCTCCCATTTGAACTCTTTGTCACTTAAACTGTTTCTCATTTTCCCATCATTTACTCAGTCTCAGCCATAATTTTAGATTAGGGCACAGTCTAATACATAGTTACTTCCTCACTATGCCCCATACTATTCACATCCACTCCACTCTGCTGCTCATTCACCTCCATTCCATAGCCCTTTCTCTCTCCAAATTTACTCAATTTGTCCTTCATTCATCATTGTAATTCATCACCCTCCCGGTACCATGTGTCTCCTGTTTACTGATACATCAACCAAGACAGAAAAGTCTGATTCAGTTTGACTGCACATACCAAAACCTCCACAAATACAAGTGACTTCAAGAAGTTGGAAAGGGATTCCTCACTTGGAAGCAGGTAGTTTAGGGTAAGCGTGGCAGCTCCAAGGTCACCAGAGAACTGTCTCCTCTGTGCTGTTGTTCCATCAAACTCATCTTCTACCTCATGGTCCAAAATGGGTGGGAGCGTCACATGTGCAGACTCTATGCTGGGACCACCTGTCAGCTTTCCACACCACTTCACCTAGCTACCTGCTGTTTAGGCCACTGTATGAGGAAGTCTCGCCTGTAGGAATTGATGGTAGAGGATGCCCAGGACAGAGAATTGGGGGGGTGGGGGGGTGGGTGGGGGATCTTAGGTCTGCAGCAGAAAAGTTGGCCTCACATAGCTTGTGGATGCGCACTGTGAGCCCTAGGAGAGTTGCTGAGGGGCTGTGTCACTGGCTTAGGAACATTTCTGGAGCTGGGCATCACTGCACATCAACCCCCACCAACCCTAAAAGAGTTCCCTCTCCGTGTGTGTGTGTGTGTGTGTGTGTGTGTGTGTGTGTGTGTGTCCTAGGTCTCCGTTTATTTATTCTTCAGTTTCTGGTTTGCCTTTAAACGCTTGACTGTCAACTCCCAGCCCTAGCCACTGGATGGAGCCAACGGCATTTTCATACCTCATAGACTTTGTGCACTCTATGCTATTTTGCTTCCCATCTGTCTAACTGTTCTGACTCCTGCAAACCTGATGCTGCCTTCCAAAGTACAAGACACCAAAAATCTGCCTGCTAGAGCTTTCGTTAATTGGGTACTTCCTCTCTCTGCCATAAGAAAATGGATCTTGGAAGTTTTAGGAATGGCGGCCTCCGCAGAACAAAGTAAACACCTGCTCCAGGCGGCCACTCTCCTGGGGTGCAGATGCGGTGGGCGTGGCCATATTCTGGGAGTGACGTCACAGCGTGGCCATCTTCCCTCTGCGCCTGCGCTGAAGTCTTGTCGCGCTAGCTTTGGACAGCGGGAGGGGCCGCTTGTTGACTATTGGCGGACTCAGGCTCCAGCTCAGACTGAGCGTGCGCGCGCGCGCGCGCGCGCGCACACACACACACACACACACACACACACACACACACACACACACACACACAGCCCTGCAGCCCTGTAGGCTGGGGAGCCCGAGTTAGTTCCGAAGCGGAAGTGTTGCTTGGATCTAGTTCTCTGCAGCGAACAGAGAAATGTTGTCGAGAGAGAGAAAGACAGAGGTTGAGGGGGCGAGTGCTTAGGGGTGATGGGCTGAGTGATGGGGAGTTCTGGAGGACGAGTAAAGGGGTGTTTGTGGGGGTCTTTGATGTAGGGGGTTGTGGGGGTGAATGATAGAGGACCGAGAGGTCAGTGAATGAGGGTCTTTGGGCTCAATAGTGGGCAAGGTTATGGGGCTAGTCAGGGTTGAATGGGGCTTATTAAACGTTGACTTTTACACATTTTCCAGCACAGTGACCTGCGCTAGGGGCTCATAGCACCCCTCAGGCCCCTCCTTAGGCGTGCTCAGTCTCTCCCTCTGTTCGTGGCCCCTTGCCCAAGCCCCGAGGTAGGGGCCTGGTGCCAGTGTTCCAGCTGAAGTGACTCTGCACCCGAAGGCTTCCTTCTGGCTCCTGGGCAAGACGGCCCCAGTGAGGTGAGGAGAAGGAAGAAGGCACCTGAGAGGACTCACCTGCCTAAGGGTCCGCTCAGAGCCTGGGGCTTGGCGTGGGTGGGACGAGGCCTGAGGCTGCAGGGTCTGCATGGGGTGGGGGGCGGGGGGCGGGGGGGCGGGGGGATGGGGCTAATGCCATGGGGTAATGTTTTAAAAAGTTGGCGGTTAACAGATAAGTAACATATTTATTTATTTAATGTGTTTTTTAAAGTAACACATTTAACTTCTAGATTAATTAGAAAATAGAAAAGAAAATCAAAAGGAACTAATTTTATGCCCCTACATTTAAATGCCCATTCTTAGGCATTTTTTTAGTGTGTATAAGGAGTATGCATTTAAAATAAATATTTTTATTGATTTCAGAGAGAAAGGGAGAGGGAGACAGAGACAGAAACATCAATGATGAGAGAATCATTGGTCAGCTGCCTCCTGCATGCCCCCCTACTGGGGATTGAACCTGCAACCTGGGCATGTGCCCTGAATGGGAATCAAACCATGACCTCCTGGTTCATAGATCGATGCTCAATCACTGAGCCACTCCAACCCTGCAGGAATATGCATTTTAAAACATTTAATGTACAGTTTTAAAATGGGTTCTTGCAGTTTTATAACCTACTTTTTTCTTATTTAGAAGTTTACTGTGATTCAGCTTAAATATTTATTCTGTAACATTTAAAAAACTTAATTTAGATATATGTACAGAAAAGTACACAGATGTGTGAACGCTATGTATTATATACAGTTGTCAAATTATGTTGCACACCTGAAACTTGTATAATGTAATTAACCAATGTTACCTCAATAAAAAGTACACAGACAATAAATGTACAGTTCCATACAACATTATTTTTAATTGCTACATAGCATTTCATCTCGTATTTCCTTATCAATTCCATATTAGGGGTCATATAGGATCGTTTAAATTTGGCATTGTTAAAGTCAATGCTGAGATGTAGGTACTTACAGAGAAATTATGATATATTATTTCATTAAGGAAAATACCTAGAAATACAATTTCTGGGTCAGTGCATAAGTATACATAGAATAAACCTTTTGTGTTAAATATTAATATAAGGAAAAGAGGCAAGAATACACAGGTGGTTGTTAAAACCACATGGTTGCCCAAACTTCCACAGAGCAGCCTCATGTCTAGCTGGTGTGAGGGGACTTCTAGGCAGGTAATTCTGGGCACTGGAAGCCTGGTATAGTCTCTCATATGCTCTACACTTCTCCACTCTTCCAGCTCACGCATCTGCCTTTTCCCAAGAAGAGCAGGAAATGGCAGAAGCCCAGGTAAGACCTGTCTGTTCTTTCCTCTGTTTTACCATAGATATGATGAGCTATGTAGGAATCTCTGACATAAAGTAGGAAATTATTTGTAAGTAAGCATTAGGATCAGGGACAATGAGTAGCAGCAGCAAGGCCCATGTAGACATGTGGATGACTTAGGGTGTCACAGATACTAATGCTGAGTTGCAAATTTCTCTTTGAGCCTCTGGCAGCCAGAGGGAAGGAAATACAACCAATAACCTGGCTCACCTTGCTTATAATAGCGAGAGCACACCAAGTCCTCAGGAAAGAAAAGGTTCTTCAATTGCCTTTCAAGATGTTTCTTTGCTGGGTCTTCCTGTGGAAGGTGGAATTGTCTTCTACCATAGGCTGGTGAAAAACGCAATCCCTGGTTTCTACAGATATTTCTTATACCATTCCTCAGTGAGTAGAGACCTAATGTCAAAATGTAATTTGGAAATGAAATATCTTGGGGAACTGCTTGTCTTTCAAATTTTTCCTAAAGTAATTTTCTCAGTTGGAATTTTGATTCTCATTTGGCTAAGAGACAAAGTCCTATAGACACCTATAGTCCACCAACTTTTCCCTTTCCCTTGAATTTATTTTTTAAACAAACAAAATAGGAACAGACTCATGGATATAGTGAACAGACTGACAGCTGTCAAAGGGGGAGAGAGATTCGAGGATGGGTGAAAAAGGTGAAGGGATTAAGCAAAAAAAGCCCACAAAAAAACAAATACTCATAGACACAGACAATAGTATGGTGATTACCAGAGGTGAAGAGGAATGGGGGAGGTAGAAGAGGGTAAAGATGTGATAAATGGTGATGGAAGGAGACTTGACTTTGGGTGATAAACACACAATACAATATACAGATGATGTAATATAGAGATGTACACTTGAAAAATTTAATTTTATTTATTTATTACCATTTTATTGATTAAGGCAGCGGTTCTCAACCTGTGGGTCGCGACCCCTTTGGGGGGCGAACGACCCTTTCACAGGGTCGCCTAAGACCATCAGAAAACACATATATAATTACATATTGTTTTTGTGATTAATCACTATGCTTTAATTATGTTCAACTTGTAACAATGAAAATACATACTGCATATCAGATATTTACATTACGATTTATAACAGTAGCAAAATTACATTAATGAAGTAGCAACGAAAATATTTTTATGGTTGGGGGTCACCACAGCGTGAGGAACTGTATTAAAGGGTCACGGCATTAGGAAGGTTGAGAACCACTGGATTAAGGTATTATGTATGTGGCCTATCTCCCCATTGCCCCCCAATCCCCCCACTCATGCCCTCACCCCCCTGTTTGTGTCCATTGGTTAGGCTTATATGCATGCATACAAGTCCTTTGGTTGATCTCTCCCCTTACCCCCACCCTCCCCTACCTTCCCTCTGAGGTTTGATGTTCTGATTGATGCTTCTCTGTCTCTGGATCTGTTTTTGTTCATCAGTTTATGTTGTGCATTATATTCCATACTAGGGGCCTGGTGCACGAAATTCGTGCACTGGGGGGTTGGTGTCCCTCAGCCCAGCCTGCCCCCTCTCACATACTGGGAGCCCTCAGGGGATGTCCTATTTACGGCTTAGGCCCGCTCCCAGCTCCCCTTGGGGATAGGGCCTAAGCCGCAGTCTGGTCTCCCTGTGTGGGAGTTGATCGGGCTGATCAGGGGAAGGCACCAGCCCCATCACCCCGCTGCTGCAGCCACTGCCAGACACCGCAGCCAGCAAGGTTTTTTCATCAACATGGACTCCAGTCCCTTCACCATGAAAAAATGACAACTTTCTTTAGGCATTTTCAAGATGTGTCTTTCATATAATAATAATTTATTTTTTTTATTTTTTTTTATTTTAATATATTTTTTTATTGATTAAGATATTACATATGTGTCCTTGTCCCCACGTTACCCTCTACCCCCCACCCCCCCCCCCACCCCCGCTCATGCCCTCACCCCCCCGTTGTCCATGTCCATTGATTAGGCCTATATGCTTGCATATAAGTCCTTTGGTTGATCTTTCCCCCTTACCCCCACCCTCCCCTACCTTCCCTCCAAGTCCCGACAGTCCAATCAATGCCTCTCCGTCTCTGGATCAGTCCTTGTTCATCAGCTTATGTTGTTCATTATATTCCACAAATGAGTGAGATCCTGTGGTATTTATCTGCTCTCAAGTTCCATCCCTGCTGTGGCAAATGGTAAGAGTTCCTTTTTCTTCTTCCTCTTCTTAAAGAATACCTTTCAGCATTTCATATAATGCTGGTTTGGTGGTGATGAACTCCTTTAGCTTTTTCTTATCCGTGAAGCTCTTTATCTGACCTTCTATTCTGAATGATAGCTTTGCTGGATAAAGTAATCTTGGTTGCAGGTTCTTGCTATTCATCACTTTGAATATTTCTTGCCAGTCTCTTCTGGCCTGCATGGTTTCTGTTGAGAAATCAGCTGACAGTCGTATGGGTACTCCCTTGTAGGTAACTGACTGTCTTTCTCTTGCTGCTTTTAAGATTCTCTCTTTATCTTTTGCTCTTGGCATTTTAATTATGATGTGTCTTGGTGTGGTCCTCCTTGGATTCCTTTTGTTTGGGGTTCTCTGCGCTTCCTGGACTTGTAAGTCCATTTCTTTCACCAGGTAGGGGAAGTTTTCTGTCATTATTTCTTCAAAAAGGTTTTCAATATCTTGCCCTCTCTCTCCTTCTGGTACCCCTATAATTCTGATGTTGGTACGCTTGAAGTTGTCCCAGAGGTTCCTTACACTATCTTCATATTTTTGGAATCTCTTTTCTTTTTTCTTTTTCGGTTGGGTATTTTTTGTTTCTTTGTATTTCAAATCTTTGACTTGGTTCTTGGGATCCTCTTTTCTGCTGCTGGATCTCTGTAAATTATTCTTTATTTCAGTCAGTGTATGCTTAATTTCTAGTTGGTCCTTTTTCATGTCCTCCATGGTCTCCCTATACTTATTGAGGGATTCATTAAATTTATCGGCGGTTTCCATAAAATTCTTGAAAAACCTTATAACCGTGGCCTTAAACTCTATATCCAATCGTTTGCTTTCCTCCATTTCTGCCATTTGTGACCTGTTTCTTTGTCTCCGCATTTTGGCAGCTTCCCTGTGTTGATAGAGTGGCCCTGTGCGCCAGGTGTCCTGTAGGGCCCAGTAGCTCAGCCTCCCCAGTTACCTGGGGTGGACACTCTTGGTGCACTCTTGGTGCCTTGGTTGTTGTAGAATCACTGGGAGGAATTGACCTCCAGGCCAATTGGCTGTGAGAATCAGCTGTGTCTAAAGTGGGAGAACTTCTGTGCTGAAGACACCCTTCTGGGGCAAGACTTGCTTCAGTGGGGCTTTGGTGCTCACTGAGTCTGCTCCCTGAGTGCGTCCCTTATGGATCTGAGGAGTTGCAGTCTGGATGGACCCCCTCTGACCACTGGGTACAGTGGCTTCTGGATCTAAGGAGGTGCTAATTCAGCCTCTGCCTGGGGCCACACAGCAGGAGCCACGAAGAGGCTCAGCTGTGAAGCAATGCAAGCCGCTGCGGGGCCTTGGGCCTTCTCTTGGAAGTTCCAGGTCTGCCTGGTTCGGCTGCAGTTAGGTACATTCACATGCAAAAGCCTCTGCCGCAGCCTGGGTGGGGCGGGGTCTCAGGGAGTCAGAGGGCGGAGAAAGCAGCGCGTCTCAGTGTTCCGGTAACGGCTGCAAGCACCTCTGAGGGAAAGCCGCCCTCAAGTTCGCTCGCTGCCGGACAGACCAGCCTCTCCCCGTATGAGTCCTGGGTCCCCAGAGACTTCCCCAAACCGGAGTTCAGAGCAGTCAGGAGCTTGTGACTCAAAAAGACAGCCGCGTCCTCAGGCGCCACCCCCTTTCCTCGCACGCGCGAGCCGCCGTACCTCTGCACTTCACCTCCGCAGCGCCTCTGGCTCTCAGCGTGCTTTTCTTTCCTTCTAGTTGTGGAATTTACACTCAGCCAGCCTTCCTGTTGTTCTGGATGATGTTTGCTCAGTCCTTTGCGGTAATTTTCAATTGTTGTGTGGGGCGATAATTTCCCGGTGTTTACCTATGCCGCCATCTTAGTTCTCTCTAATAATAATTTCTTTATTATTTTTTTTATCCTCCCCTGAGGATATGTTTCCATTGATTTTTAGAGAATGTGAAAGAGAAAGGGAAAGACAGAGAGAAACATCAAAATGAGAAGAACACTTTGATTGGTTGCCTCCTGCATGAGCCCTGACCTGGGCCCTGGCCAGGAAGGAGCCTTCAACCTAGGTACATGCCCTTGGTCAGAATTGAACCCAGACCCTGCCATCGGCAGGCCAAGGCATTATCCACTGAGCCAAACCGGCTAGGGCAGAATATGACATTTCTTAGCCCTCCAGCAGCGGACCTTCGTTTTTTTCACCAGGAGTGTGGTGAAAAACCCTGATGCCTCCGCCAGAGGTGTCAGGCCTGGGCAGGGGACCCCCATCTCCCTCCCATCGCTGGCTCCACCCTCGCCCAGGCCTGATGCCTCAGCCAGAGGCTTCGACCCCCATCACCCTTCGATCACTGGACCGGCCCCTCATCCAGGCCTGACGCCTCTGCCAGAGGCATCAGGCCTGGGCAGGGGACACCCAGACCCCTCCCATTGCTGGCTCTGCCCCCGACCCAGGCCTGATGCCTCTGGCCCAGCCTTCAGGCCTAGGCTGGGGACCCCCATCACCAGCCCTGCCCCCCGCCAAGGCCTGACGCCTCTGGCCCAGGCGTCAGGCCTGGGCAGGGGACCCCCATCTCCCTCCAATTGCCAGATCGGCCCCTTGCCCAGGCCTGACACCTTGGCCAGAGGCGTCGACTCCTGTCACCCTCCAATTGCCGGATCAGCCCCTCGCCCAGGCCTGACGCCTCAGCCAGAGGCATCAGGCCTGGGCAGGGGACCCCCAGACCCCTCTGATTTCCAGCTCCGCCCCCCGCCCAGGCCTGATGCCTCTGGACCAGGCTTCAGGCCTGGGCAGGGGACTCCCATACCCCCCGATCACCGGCTCTACCCCCCATCCAGGCCTGATGCCTCTGGCCCAGGCATCAGGCCTGGGCAGGGGACCCCCAGACTCCTCCGATTGCCGGCTCTGCCCCCCACTCCAGCCAGACACCTCAGCCAGAGGCCCTGACCTCCATCACCCTCCGATGGCCAGATCGGCCCCTTGCCCATGCCTGACGCCTCCACCAGAGGTGTCAGGCCTGGGCAGGGGACCCCCATCTCCCCCTGATCACTGGCTTCTGGGAGGCTTCTGGGGCTTCTGGGGCCAGCCTGAGGCCTGGGATGGCGGCCTGCGCTGGACCGCCCTGCCTGCAGTATGCAAATTAGCTGCCATCTTTGTTGGCGGCTAATTTGCATATCACACTGATTAGCCCATGGGAGGCGTAGTGAAGGTATGGTCAATTACCATGTTTGTCTATTATTAGATAGGAAATGACTGAGATCATGTGATATTTATCTTTCTCTGATTGGCTTATTTCGCTTAGCATAATACTCTCCAGGTCCTTCCATGCTGTTGCAAATGGTAAGAGTTCCTTCTTTTTTACAGCAGCATAGTATTCCATCATATAGATGAACCACAGTTTTTTAATCCACTCATCTGCTGATGGGCACTTAGGCTGTTTCCAAATCTTAGCTATGGTGAATTGTGCTGCTATGAACATAGGGGTGTATATATCCTTTCTGATTGGTGTTTCTGGTTTCTTGGGATATATTCCTAGAAGTGGGATCACTGGGTCAAATGGGAGTTCCATTTTTAGTTTTTTGAGGACACTCCATACTGTTCTCCACAGTGGCTGCACCAGTCTGCATTCCCACCAGCAGTGCACGAGTGTTCCTTTTTCTCCACATCCTCTCCAGCACTTGTTGTTTGTTGATTTGTTGATGATAGCCATTCTGACAGGTGTGAGATGGTACCACACTGTCGTTTTGATTTGCATCTCTCAGATGATTAGTGACTTTGAGCATGTTTGCATATGTCTCTTGGCCTTCCTTATGTCTTGTTTTGAAAAGTATCTATTTAGGTCCATTGCCCATTTTTTGATTGGGTTGTTTATCTTCCTTTTGTTAAGTTGTATGAGTTCCCTGTAAATGTTGGAGATTAAGCCCTTATCAGTGATAACATTGTCAAATGTGTTCTCCCATGCAGTGAGCCTTCTTGTTTTGTTGATGGTTTCTTTTGCTGTGCAAAAGCTAATTTTGATGTAGTGCCATTTGTTTATTTGCTCTTTAGTTTCCATTGCTCTAGGTCTGTATCGGTGAAGAAATTGCTTCGACATATGTCTGAGATTCTGCTGCCTGTGGATTCCTCTAGTATTTTTATGGTTGCCCATCTTACATTTAAGTCCTTTATCCATTTTGAGTTTATTTTTGTGTATGGTGTAAGTTGGTGGTCTAGTTTCATCTTTTTGCATGTATCTGTCCAATTTCCCCAACACCATTTATTGAAGAGACTGTCTTGACTTCATTGTATGCTCTTGCCTCCTTTGTCAAATATTAATTGAGCACAGTGGTTTGGGTCAATTTCTGAGTTCTCTATTCTAGTCCATTGATCTATATGTCTGTTCTTGTGCCAGTACCAGGCAGTTTTGAGAACAGTGGCTTTGTAATACAGCTTGATATCTGGTATTGAGATCCCAACTACTTTATTCTTCTTTCTTCTTTCTCAGGATTGCTGCAGCTATTCGGGGTCTTTTTTTATTCCAGATGAATTTTTGGAAAGTTCGTTCTAGGTCTGTGAAATATGTCGTTGGTATTTTAACGGGGAGTGCATTTAATCTATAGATTGCTTTCAGTAGTATGAACATTTTGATGATGTTGATTCTACCAATCCATGAACGTGGGATGTTCTTCCATCTGTTTATGTCTTCCTCTATCTCCTTTTTCAGCGTCCTGTAGTATTCCGAGTACAGGTCTTTTACCTCCTTTGTTAAGTTTATTCCTAGGTATCTTAATTTTTTTGGTGCGATGGTAAATGGGATTGTTTTTTTTAGTCTCTCTTTCTCTAAGTTCACTTTTGGTATATAGAAATGCCATAGATTTCTTGGCGTTAATTTTGTATCCTGCTACATTGCCGAATTCATTTATTAAATCTAATAATTTTTTGATGGAATCTTTAGGGGAAACATATAATTTTATTAACCAATGTCACCCCAGTAAATTCAATAAAAATGTCTATTTTTTAATTTAGTGTACATTAAAATTGATTTTGTTGTTGTCCAGTCCAATAAATCTTTTTTAAAAAATATATTTTATTGATTTTTTACAGAGAGAAAGGGAGAGAGATAGAGAGTTAGAAACATCGATGAGAGAGAAACATCGATCAGCTGACTCCTGCACACCCCCCAGTGGGGATGTGCCCGCAACCCAGGTATATGCCCTTGACCGGAATCGAACCTGGGGCCTTTCAGTCCGCAGCCCGACGCTCTATCCACTGAGCCAAACCGGTTTCGGCTAGTCCAATAAATCTTAACACATTTATAAATTGGTGTAACTAATCTGTAGGGTATAGAATAGTTTCATCATGCCAAAACTGTCTCATGCTACCCCACCTGGAACCTCAGGCAAGCACAGATCTGTTCTGTATCAGTTTTATCTTTTTAAGAATGTCATATAAATGGAATCATATGGTATATAAACTTAAAAAAAAACTTAAACTGTATTTTGAGATAAATGATTGACATGCAATGTAAAAATAATACAGAGAAATCCTTTGTGTCCTTTACCCAGTTTCTCCCAATGTTAACATCTCGCAAAACTATAATACAATGTCACAACCAGGAGATTGATACTGATATGGTCAGGACACAGTTCCATCAATGCAAGGATCCCTTGTGTTGCCCTTTTATAGTCACATCCACCTCTTTATACCATTCCTAGACTAGCAATTACTGATCTCCATTTGTAGAATTTTGTCATTTCAAGAAATGATATAAGTTGAATCATATGGTATGTGACCTTTTGAAATTGGATTTTTTTTCCACTTAGTATAATTCCCTGGAGATTCAGCCAAGTTGTGAGTGTGTCAGTAGCTCTTTCCTTTTTATTGCTGAGTGGTATTCTACACTATAGATGTACCACAGCTTGTTGATCCATTCTCCTGTTGAAAGACATTTGAATTATTCCCAGTTTTGGCAATTATCAGTAGAGCTACTTTAAACATTCATAACAAGTTTTTGTGTGAACACCTGTTTTCATTTCTCTACAGTAAATATCGGATTGCTGGGTCATATGGTAAAGGTATGTTTAACTTTTTTTAAAAATTGATTTCAGAGAGGGAGGGAAAGGGAGAGAGAGGTAGAAAAATCAATGCTGAGAGAGAATCATTGGTCGGCTGCCTCCTGCATGCCCCCTACTGGGGATCGAGCCCGCAACCCGAGCATGTGCTCTTTACTGGAATCAAGCCTGGAACCCTTCAGTCTGCAGGCCGACGCTCTATCCACTGAGCCAAACCAGCCAGGGCTGTTTAACTTTTTAAGAATCTGCCAAATTGTTTCCCAGAGTGGTTGAATCACTTTTTATTTTCACCAGCATTGTGTACTAGTAAGAATTCTAATTGCTTCACATTTTTGCCAGCCCTTGGTATTGTCAGTACTTTTAATTTTATTCATTCTAGTTGTATAATGGTATCTTATCGTTTTAATTTGCATTTCCCCAATGGCTGATGTTGAATATCTTTTTACATATGCTCATTTACTTTTTGCATATTCTCTTTGGTGAAGTGTCTGCTCAGTCAAGTTCTTTGCCTATTTTTAAATTTGATTGTTTTCTCACTATTCAGTTTTTTTAATTTTTAAAAATTTTCTATTATAGTTTACATTCAATATTTTATATTAGTTTCAGATATACAACATAGTGGTTAGACCAGTGATGGCGAACCTTTTGAGCTCGGCGTGTCAGCATTTTGAAAAACCCTAACTTAACTCTGGTGCCATGTCACATATAGAAATTTTTTTATCTTTGCAACCATAGTAAAACAAAGACTTATAATTTTGATATTTATTTTATATATTTAAATGCCATTTAACAAAGAAAAATCAACCAAAAAAATGAGTTCGCGTGTCACCTCCGACACACGTGTCATAGGTTCGCCATCACTGGGTTAGACTATCAGATACTTTACAGACTGTTCCCCCTGATATTTCCAGTACCAAACTGGCACCATAAATAGTTACTACAGTATTATTGACTATATTTCTTATGCTGTACTTTGCATCCCTATAACTATTTTGTAACTACCAATCTGTAGTTACAAATCTCTTCACCTTTTTCAGTTTTGAGAGTTTATATATTCTGTGTACAAGTGCTTTGTTAGTTACATGATTTGTAAATATTTTCTTCAAGTGTGTGGCTTGTCTTTTCATTCTGTTAACAGTGTTGTTCACAGAGCAAGAATTTTTAATTTTGAAAACGTCCAATTTATAAATTATTTCCTTTATGGTTGTGCTTTTGGTATCATGTCTAAGAACTATTTGCTGAACCCTAGGTCATGAAGATTTTTCATATTCTATAAGTTCTATAGTTTTACGTTTTACATTTAGACCTGTGATCCATTTTGCATTAATTTTTATATAAGGTGTGAGGACTAGGTCAAGGTTCATTATTTTGGATAGGAATTCCCATTTGTTCTAACCCTGATTGTTGAAAGGACCATTTTTGTCCATTGAATTGCTTTTACAGTTTGTCAAATATCAATTGGCCATATTTATGGGGTCTATTTCTGGACTATATTATGTTATATCTATCTATATATCTGTATAGTACCACAGTCTTAAAATCAAGTAATATGATTTCTCTAACTTGATCCAGTTTTTTTCAGAATTGTTCAGCTATTCTTGTTCCTTTGCCTTTGTCTTTCTATAAAAACTTTAGAATAATCTTGTTACATATCTAAAAATTATCTTGCTAAGGTTTTTACAGGAATTGATTTAAACTTGTAGATCAGTTTGGAGAGAATTGATATCTTTATTATCAATTGTGGCTTCCCATCCATGAACACGGCATGTCTCTCTATTTATTTAGATCAGGAGTGGGGAAGCTTTTTTTCTGCCAAGGGCCATTTAGATAATTATAACATCATTCAAGGGCCATATAAAATTATCAACTTAAAAATTACCCTGCTATATTTGGTCAAACATTTAATTAACTCACCCCTAATGCCTTGGCAGGGCCAGATCAAATGATTTCCCAGGCCTTATGTGGCCCGTGGGCTCGACATTCCCTATCCCTGTTAGTGGATATATCAGTTTGTTTAACCATTCTCCCGTGTACATGAGAATTTTGATTGTTTCCAGTATTTTGCAATTAAGAATAATGCTGCAACAAAATATGTTGTGCATATGTTGTTTACTTATTGTTTAAATATATCTCCTATTTAAATTCCTACAAGTGACAATGCTGGATCAAATGGTAGTTTTGTTAGATATTGCCAAATTCCCTCCTGTAGAGGTTGTACTGTTTCCACTCCCACTAGCATTGTATGATAGAGTCTGTTTCTACATGGTTGCAATAATAGAGTATGTTGTCAGGCTTTTAAAATTTTTTTTTTTTTCAATCTGCTAGGTAAGAAATGATATCTCTCTATAGTTAGAATTGGTATTATTCTTACTATGAGTGAGTTGAAAATAATTTCATATATTTAAGAGCCATTTTTAGATTTTTTTTTGGTCAATTGTCCCTTCTTTCTAATTTTCTATCAGGTATTTGTCCCCCTCCCTTTGTTTTTTAAGAGTACTTTATATATTAAGGATATTAATCTGTGATACATGTTGCAACAATTTCCCCCCTAGTTTGTCATTTGTCTTTGGATATATGTGTTTAGACTTGCAAAAGTGTTTTTATATTTTCGTGGTTTTATTTATAAATCTTTTATTGCATCTGTACCTTTACTTACAGTTAGAAAGTCTTTCCCTTTATTCAGGTTACCCAGGCATTCAACCAGTCTTTCTTATAATACTTTGTAGGGTTTAAATATTTTACATTTAGCCCCCTGATCCATTTGGTGTTTATTCTTGTGTATGGTATGAGGTATGGATCCAATTTATCCTTTCCAACTGGCTGTCCAGTTGTCCTGTTACCATTTATTACAATGTGGATCTCTTATCCTGTGCTTTGAGAGAATGCATACATCAAGGTATCCTCTAGTTACTTTGTGAGGGTGGGCTATCACAGTTTTTATTTCCACTGTTTTTCTAGCTACTCTTGCACATGTATTTTTTATATGACTTTTAGTATTATCTTGTTAGTACCATTAAAGAGCTTATTTTATTAAATTTGGGTCACATTAAATTTATATATTAATTTAGGGATAACTACATCTTTGTGTCATTCTGTCTTTGAAGAGTTTGACAAATCTGAAGTTGGAGGAAACAGTCCCCATAAGAGACCACTCTCACTTCTGACACTACCTACAATCTTGGGTTCCCAACAGCACCCTTAGGTTTGATAATTCACTGAAAGGGCTCATAGAACTCACTGAAAGCTGTTATACTCATGGTTATGGCTTTTTACAGGGAGAGGACACAAATTGGAATCCACCAAGGGAAAAAGTGCGTAGGGCAGGGTTCAAGAAATGACTAAATATGGGGCTTCCATTTTTCTCTCCCCATGAAGTTGGGATGTGTGATAGTACCCATGGAGTTCTGCCAACCAAGGATACTCACATGAGCCTTGGTGTCCAGAGATTTTGTTAGGTTTCATTTTATAGATATGATTTTCCACGTGGCTACTCGCCATCTCCAGCCCCTCAGGGAGTGACCCAAAGCCCCTCCCCCCAAAAATCACATTATTATACTATCCATGGTGACCCAAGACTCCCATGCAAAACATCCTTCCATTCTTTCTTCCTTCCATTCCAGTCTGTCCTTCTTTCCTCCCCCTCCCCCTCCTTCCTTCTTTCCCTCCCTCCCTCCCTCCCACCCTCCCTCCCTCCCTCCATCCCTCATTTATCTAGCTGTCTGTCTGTCTGTTTATCTTTGGTTATTTTAAGGAAATTACCATCAATTGTAATCTTAAATCAGGATTGGGTATTGAATTCTGTTTTAATATTTTTGTATCAGCATTTCTTATGTTAATTCTTTTAATCATATGGATTTTCTCCTTAGGTCTACTTAAATGGTGAATAATATTTTTTTGCATATGGATATCCAATTGTTTCAATACCACTTGTTGAAGTGGGAACTCCCATTTTGCATTCAATTGCCTTTGTAATTTTGTTGGAAATATTTTTTAAGTATGAAGATATAAAATACATCTATAATAATAAAAGTGTAATATGCTAATTAGACCGGACAGCCAAACAACCTTCCAGACGACCTTCTGGATGAAGCTGGGGCTGCGAGGGCCGAGGCAAGCCACCTAGCATGAATTTCATGCATCAGGCCTCTAGTTTAATTATAACATACATGAAGTATAGTTTATAAGTCTCCAGCTTGATGGATTATCGCAAAGTGAACACACTGTGTAACCACCCCTTGGTCAAGATTAAGACATAATTAGGACTTCTGAATCCCCACTTATGCCCTCTCCCAATCAATACCACTCCCAAAGTTAATCACTCTCCTGAGTTCTACATCATGGATTGGCCTTACCTGTTCTCTTACTACACATAAACTAGAGGACCAGTGCATGGGGTCCCTCAACCTGGCCTGCGGATTGCGAGAGGGTGCAGGCCAGGCCAAGGGACCCCATTGGTGCATGATTGGGGCTGGGGAGGGACCACAGGAGGGCTCCAGGGCATGTCCGGCCTGTCTTGCCCAGTCTCCATTGAGGTCAATCAGGGATGGCTGGCTGGAGAGGGACCACAGGAGGTTGGCCAGCCAGGGAGGGACCATGGGAGGGCTCCAGGGTGTGTCCAGCCCATCTCGCCCAATCTTGATTGGCTGGACCCCAGCAGCAAGCTAACCTACCGGTTGGAGCGTCTGCCCCCTGGTGGTCAGTGCGTGTCATAGTGACTGGTTGAACAGTCGGACACTTAGCATATTATGCTTTTATTATATAGGATAGAATCATGCAGTATATACTCTTTTGTGTCTGAATTCTTTTACTCAGCAGTATATCTGTGAGATTTATCTATGTTGGATATACAGTTGTAATTCATTATTTTCATTACCATACAGTATTTCACTGAATGACTGGGCCACAATTTACCTATTGTATTGTTGAGAGACATTTTTATTTTCTCCTCAATTAAGTATTAGAAATAGTGCTGCAGTGAACATCTCTGTACTTGTTTTCTAGAGCATATGTGCATGATTTTCTCTAAGGTGTGTACCTTTGGGTAGAATCACTGGATCATAGTGTATGCAAATAATTACCTTGAGTAAATAATGGCTAACTGTTGCCCCAAGTAGTTATACCAGTTTACATTCCTACTAACAGTGTGTGAAAGTTCCTATATCAAAACAATATTATGGTATTTTAGCCTACTTAATTGTAACCTCTCTGGAGGGTGCATAGTGGTGTCTCATTGTGGCCTAAATTTTCATTTACCTGAGAACTCATGGGATTGAGTACATTTCATTGGCTATCTGAGTGCTAATGAGGTCAAATACATTTTCTCATGTTCATAGGTCATTTGGTTTTTCTTTTTAGTGAAGTGCCTATTCACATCTCTTGTATATTTTTGTGTTGTTTGTATGATTCTTACTGATTTGTAGAGGTTATGTTCCAGAAAAGATCCCTTTATCACTTGTGAATATTGCAGATAATTTCCCCATCTATAGCTTCCTTTTTTTACTGTTGTACTTTCAACCTTATAACGTTTATAACTGTTTTCCTTTAAGAATATTTTAGCTGGCTTCGGTCGGAAATCGAAGGCAGCTTTCTCTCCGAGGTTTGCAGTGGTTTCTGGGACTCTGTGAGGCAGAGCCCCTAGGGACGGAACTCAGAGCAGCCATAACTGCTTGCTCCGCCCGCCCTGTAGATCCCCGGGGACCCGCCCCGCCCAAGCCCTGCCCAGAGCCATTTGCCGAATAGCCTCAGGCAAATGCTAGATTAGCACCGCCCTAGAGATCCAGCACAGAAGCTCTCCCACTGCAGACACAGCGGACTCTCATAGCCACTTAGCCTGGAGGTCAAATCACCCCCACTATTGCCGACAACAATCAAGGCTTAACTACAACAAGACTGCGCACAAAGACCACTAGGGGGTGCACCAAGAAAGCATAAAAAATGAGGAGACAAAGAAACAGGACAAAACTGTCAATGGAGGATATTGAGTTCAGAACCACACTTTTAAGGTCTCTCAAGAACTGTCTAGAAGCCGCCGATAAATGTAGTGAGATCCTCAAGAAATCTAATGAGACCCTCGATGTTGTGATAAAGAACCAACTAGAAATTAAGCATACACGGACTGAAATAACGAATACTATACAGACTCCCAACAGCAGACCAGAGGAGCGCAAGAATCAAGGCAAAGATTTGAAATGCGAAGAAGCAAAAAACACCCAACCGGAAAAGCAAAATGAAAAAAGAATCCGAAAATACGAAGATAGTGTAAGGAGCCTCTGGGACAGCTTCAAGCGTACCAACATCAGAATTATAGGGGTGCCAGAAGATGAGAGAGAGCAAGATATTGAAAACCTATTTGAAGAAATAATGACAGAAAACTTCCCCCACCTGGTGAAAGAAATAGACTTACAGGTCCAGGAAGCGCAGAGAACCCCAAACAAAAGGAATCCAAAGAGGACCACACCAAGACACATCATAATTAAAATGCCAAGAGCAAAAGACAAAGAGAGAATCTTAAAAGCAGCAAGAGAAAGAAACTCAGTTACCTACAAAGGAATACCCATACGACTGTCAGCTGATTTCTTTTTTTTTTTTTTTAATATATTTTATTGATTTTTTACAGAGAGGAAGGGAGAGAGAGATAGAGAGTTAGAAACATCGATGAGAGAGAAACATCGATCAGCTGCTTCCTGCACATCTCCTACTGGGGATATGCCCGCAACCCAGGTACATGCCCTTGACCGGAATCGAACCTGGGACCTTTCAGTCCGCAGGCCGACGCTCTATCCACTGAGCCAAACCGGTTTCGGCATGTCAGCTGATTTCTCAACAGAAACTTTGCAGGCCAGAAGGGAATGGCAAGAAATATTCAAAGTGATGAATGCCAAGAACCTACAACCAAGATTACTTTATCCAGCAAAGCTATCATTCAGAACTGAAGGTCAGATAAAGAGCTTCACAGATAAGGAAAAGCTAAAGGAGTTCATCACCACCAAACCAGTATTATATGAAATGCTGAAAGGTATCCTTTAAGAAGAGGAAGAAGCAGAAAAAGGTAAAGATACAAATTATGAACAACAAACATGCATCTATCAACAAGTGAATCTAAGAATCAAGTGAATAAATAATCTGGTGATCATAATAGAATCAGGGACATAGAAAGGGAGTGGACTGACTATTCTTGGGGGGGAAAAGGGGTGTGGGAGATGCGGGAAGAGACTGGACAAAAATCGTGCACCTATGGATGAGGACAGTGGGTGGGGAGTGAGGGCGGAGGGTGGGGCGGGAACTGGGAGGAGGGGAGTTATGGGGGAAAAAAAGAGGAACAAATGTAATAATCTGAACAATAAAGATTTAATTTAAAAAAAAATTTTAGAATTATTTCCATATCCCAAAACTATGAAAACATTTTCCTATACTATTTTCTAGACACGTTATTGTGTTATCTTTCACATTACATTTACAATTTACCTGTAATTGATTTTTGTGTATGGTGACTATTAAGGGTTAAATGTCATTTCCCCTCATATAGATATCCAGTAACCCATCCACATTTATTTGAAAAGATCATCCTCTCTTCCCACTGTTTTGTAGGCCAACTCTGTCATAACTCAGGTGTCCATACATATTTGGATTATCTTTTTAGTTCTACTGGACTATTTGTCTAGCCTTGTGCTAATACCACATTGTCATACGTGTTCTATTATTTAACGGAATAGTTTTTTTCTACTGATTTGTGAGTTTCCCACAAAGTAGGTCACTAAGTTGATATGAAGTAGGCATCCTATATTAAGTCATCATCATGAACTGGGAACCCAAACAGAAGTTTCCTTAAATTCCATCCTCATCACCCAATGATCAGCATTTTAGTATAAAATGAATGTGCAATTACAGGGACTCGTGACATTTGAGGATGTGGCTGTGGATTTCACTCAGGAGGAGTGGCAGTATCTGAATTCTCCACAGAGGATCCTGTACAGGGACGTGATGCTGGAGACCTACAGCAACCTGGTCTCTGTGGGTAAGAATGACTTCCTTGGGTAATTTTGCTGTTTATGATTATTGTGTCCAATAAAGGGTATTTATTTTCTCAATTTGGGGAACTTTCAAAGTCTCTGAACTGTTTGAAGAGTTTGACACTGAATCCCAGGGATCAGAGTACCTTTTTCTCTCTCTGCTCTCCTGACAAGGTATTTGTGAACTCAAAACCCAGGCGAAATGATTTGACTTAACCATTGTGTCAAGTGGTAGGTCCCTTGTGCTGCCCCAAATTTCACCTTCCTCTTTCTCAGAGGCTCTGAAGACCAAGGAGGTGTTGTTGTCTTTTCTCATTAGCAGGGGAGCAAGCTACTAAACCAGATCTCATCCTCAATTTGGAGGTAGAAGAGCCATGCCTGGCAGAAGGAAAAATCCCAATTTGGAGCTTTCCAGGTAAGTGGGATTGACCCAGGCTATGAGGACAGGAGGTCCCAGCTTGTCAGTCAGGGCTGAGGACCTCTGAAAGGGCTTTCAGGGATAGCTGGGAAATGTTGTGGCCTTTATTGTTGTTTGAGGACAGGGACATGAACTCCACAGACATAAGACTGATACCACTCCCCTGTCCCACACCCACCAGACCACTCTTCTTAAGTTGGTGCTCACCCACAAGTTTCTGTACAGCTCCTTTCCCCATATATACGTGTCCTGTATATGCCAATCTCCTGCCCTGCATTTCTACCATTCTCATTTCTCACTATTGTATCTAAAGACGGGCCCACATTAGTCACAGGCCTAGGCTAGTGCTGCAATTTCAGATTGAATTATCTGAGTCCATTAAGCTTAGATATTCCTATCAGATTTATTCCCCTAAAACATCTAGATTATCTCTTTTACACGATATATTTATTGATTTCAGAGACAAGGGAGAGGGAGAGAGAGAGAGAGAGATAGAAGCATCCATGATGAGAAAGAATCATGGGTCGGCTGCCTCCTGTACACCCTCCACTAGGGATTGAGCCTGCAACCTGGGCATGTGCCCTTGACCAGAATTGAACCCAGGACACTTCAGTCCTCAGGCCGGCGCTCTATCCACTGAGCCAAACCAGCTAAGGCTTGATTATCTCTCTCTCTTTTTTTTTTTGTCTGCCTGCTCTCTATCTTTTTTTTAAATTAAATCTTTATTGTTCAGATTATTACATTTGTTCCTCTTTTTCCCCCCATAACTCCCCTCCTCCCAGTTCCCGTCCCACCCTCCGCCCTCACTCCCCACCCACTGTCCTCATCCATAGGTGCACGATTTTTGTCCAGTCTCTTCCCGCATCTCCCACACCCCTTTCCCCCCCAAGAATAGTCAGTCCATTCCCTTTCTATGTCCCTGATTCTATTATGATCACCAGATTATTTATTCACTTGATTCTTAGATTCACTTGTTGATAGATGCATGTTTGTTGTTCATAATTTGTATCTTTACCTTTTTCTGCTTCTTCCTCTTCTTAAAGGATACCTTTCAGCATTTCATATAATACTGGTTTGGTGGTGATGAACTCCTTTAGCTTTTCCTTATCTGTGAAGCTCTTTATCTGACCTTCAGTTCTGAATGATAGCTTTGCTGGATAAAGTAATCTTGGTTGTAGGTTCTTGGCATTCATCACTTTGAATATTTCTTGCCATTCCCTTCTGGCCTGCAAAGTTTCTGTTGAGAAATCAGCTGACAGTCGTATGGGTATTCTTTTGTAGGTAACTGAGTTTCTTTCTCTTGCTGCTTTTAAGATTCTCTCTTTGTCTTTTGCTCTTGGCATTTTAATTATGATGTGTCTTGGTGTGGTCCTCTTTGGATTCCTTTTGTTTGGGGTTCTCTGCGCTTCCTGGACCTGTAAGTCTATTTCTTTCACCAGGTGGGGGAAGTTTTCTGTCATTATTTCTTCAAATAGGTTTTCAATATCTTGCTCTCTCTCATCTTCTGGCACCCCTATAATTCGGATGTTGGTACGCTTGAAGCTGTCCCAGAGGCTCCTTACACTATCTTCGTATTTTCGGATTCTTTTTTCATTTTGCTTTTCCGGTTGGGTGTTTTTTGCTTCTTCGCATTTCAAATCTTTGCCTTGATTCTTGCGCTCCTCTGGTCTGCTGTTGGGAGTCTGTATAGTATTCGTTATTTCAGTCCGTGTATGCTTAATTTCTAGTTGGTTCTTTATCACAACATCGAGGGTCTCATTAGACTTCTTGAGGATCTCACTACATTTATCGGCGGCTTCTAGACAGTTCTTGAGAGACCTTAAAAGTGTGGTTCTGAACTCAATATCCTCCATTGACAGTTTTGTCCTGTTTCTTTGTCTCCTCATTTTTTATGCTTTCTTGGTGCACCCCCTAGTGGTCTTTGTGCGCAGTCTTGTTGTAGTTAAGCCTTGATTGTTGTCGGCAATAGTGGGGGTGATTTGACCTCCAGGCTAAGTGGCTATGAGAGTCCGCTGTGTCTGCAGTGGGAGAGCTTCTGTGCTGGATCTCTAGGGCGGTGCTAATCTAGCGTTTGCCTGAGGCTATCCGGCAAATGGCTCTGGGCAGGGCTTGGGCGGGGCGGGTCCCCAGGGATCCACAGGGCGGGCCAGAGCGAGCAGTTATGGCTGCTCTGAGTTCCGTCCCTAGGGGCTCTGCCTCACAGAGTCCCAGCAACCGCTGCAAACCTCGGAGAGAAAGCTGCCTTTGAGTTCCGACCGAAGCCAGACAGTCCTGCTTCTCCCGTTTGAGTCTGGGTCCCTAGAGACTCGCCTGGATCTGGAGCTCAGAGTCTGAAACTCCCTCCCATTTGAAAACAACAACCGCGCCCTCCGCCTCCAGCCCGCTCCGCGTGCACTCCGCACCTTAGTATTTCACTTCAGCACTGCGCCTCCTCTGTGTCTGGGTATGATATTCTCTTTCCTCCTAGTTGTAGAATTTCCACTCAGCCAGCCTTCCTGTTGTTCTGGATGATGTCTGTTCCGTCTTTTAGTTGTTTTTTGAAGTGGTTGTTTGAGGCAGCACTCTCCGGCGTTAACCTATGCCGCCATCTTGGTTTCTCTTCCTGATTATCTCTTTTTAAAAAGAACTTTATTGAGATAAAATTCACATACCATAAAATTCACTCTGAGGTACACAAATTCAGTAACTTTTTAGTACATTCATAGAGTTCTGCAACCATCACTTTTATTTTTATTTATTTTATTGACTTTTTTTTTAGAGAGAGAGGAAGGGAGAGAAAGAGAGAGAGAGAGAGAGAGAGAAAGGGAGAGAGAGAGAGAGAGGCTGCCTCTTGCACGTCCGCACTGGAAACCCAGGAACATACCTTGACCTGAAATCAAACTAGCAACCGTTTGGTGTAGGGGACAACACCCAACCAATTTAGCCACATGGGCCAGGGCTGCAACCATCACTTTTAGAGCACTATAATCACTCCAAAAAGAAACCCCTATCTCTTTTTTTTTAAAAAAAAAAATTTTTAATATATTTTTATTGATTTCAGAGAGGAAGGGAGAGGGAGAGAGAGATAGAAACATCAATGATCAGAGAGTATCATTGATCGGCTGGCTGCCTCCTGCACACCCCCTACTGGGGATCGAGCCCACAACCCAGGCATGTGCCCTTGACCGGAATCGAACCCAGGACCTTTCAGTCCATAGGCTGATGCTCTACCCACTGAGCAAAACCAGCTAGGGTGAAACCCCTATCTCTTATTAGTCACTCTCCATTCCCTGCCCATCCTCTGGCAACTACTAATCTACTTTCTGTCTATGGTTTTGCCTATTCTGGACATTTCATATAAATGGAACCATATAAAAATATGGCCTTTTATGCCTGGTTTCTTTTACTTCTTGGCATGTTTTCAGGGATTGTCCATCCATATTGTAGCATGTGTCTGTACTTCATTTATGGCAGAATAATATTCCATTATATGGATACTAGAGGCCCAGTGCATGAAATTCGTGCATGGGAGGGGGCTCCTTCAGCCCAGCCTGCACCCTCTCCAATCTGGGACCCCTCGGGGAATGTCTGACTGCCTCTTGCAATCCAGGACTGCTGGCTCCTAACTTCTCGCCTGTCTGGCTGCCTGATTGCCCCTAACCACCTCTGCCTGCCTGATCCCCCCAACCCCTCTGCCTGCCTGCCTGATAATCCCTAATTGCTCCCCTGCTGACCTGATCGCCCCAACTGCCTCTGCGTCGCCCATCACCCGGGACCCAGGATTCCCTCCTCTGGCCGGTCACAGGCACCAGACCCGGGATTCCCTCCCTCTGGCTGGCCACAAGCACCCAGGACTCGGGCCAGCCTCACCCGGGCCAACCATAGCCCCAGGGGACTGTGGGCGGGTGGCTTCACCTGGGCCACAGCCACAGGTGCTGGCTCCCGGGACCACAGGGCGGGCGGCTTGTCCCTCTCCCTGGTCGTAGGCGCAGCCGCTGGTGCCTGGGACCACAGGGAGTGTGGCTTGTCCCTCTCCCAGGCTGCAGGCACAGCCACTGGTTCCTGGAACCGTGGGGACCATGGGGCATGCGGATTGTCCCTCTTCCAGGCTGCAGGTGCAGGTGCAGTCCCTGGCATCCACGACCGCAGGGTGGAAAGCTTGTCCCTCTCCCGGGCCACAGCCTGGCTGGTCCCCATTGCTCTCTCATGAACTCATTTGTGCCTGGCTGGTCCCCATTCCTCTCTCGAGAGCTCATTTGTGTCTGGCTGGTCCCCATTGTTCTCTCGTGAGCTCATTTGTGCCTGGATGGTCCCCATTCCTCTCTCCCCAGTGTTGAGTGTCTGAGCTGTTATGGCGTGAGGGCATGAGGGCATGAGGGTGTGATGACCATTTGCATATTAGCTCTTTATTATATAGGATACCACATTTTGATTTTCATTTGTTGGGACATTTAGGTTGTTTACACTTTGATGGTTCTATGAACATTAATGTAGAAGTTTTGGTGGTGATGTATGTTTTCATTTCTTTAGAGTACATACATAGGAGTGGAATTGTTGAACAGTGTGATAACTGTGTGTTTAACATTTTGTGGAACTGCCAAACTGTGTAAATATCCTGTTCCTCAAAAATTTTTTATTCAGTGGTTTTAGCATTCCATGATGATTCTTGCCTAAATCAGTTATTACTTATATGGTTGAAAAATGATGAATTTTCTATCATTCCTTCTACATTTGTATGTTTGTAGTCTTCTGTAAAGAACTTTCCCTTACTCCATCTCCACTAATTAACTGGCCAAAGAAACTCCTTCAGATTGGCTTCTGAGTCTTTGGTAGATTCCTTGCTTTCTGTTACAAGATGTTCAAGGATCATTTCACATATTTCCTTCCTCTGACCTGAAATCAGACACTTCTTCTATGAAGCCCCCATTTCTTTTTCATGGTAAATGTTGTGAGACCACAATTTAGATGTTAGGGAATGGTTTCTAAGCCTTTAGGAACTATGTAAAAAATATATTTTTAAGAGAAAATACATCATATATTCAAGTTGGTATTTCCAAATCAAATTCTGGAGTTAAACATTTTTAATTAATATTACATCTAGTGATATTGTTAATCTAAAAATAAAAGGCCAAAGTGAGAGGCAACAGCATTTATTTGAGGTAAAAAAAAAATAGGTATTCAGTATAAATTGGTAGTTACAAAATAGTCATGGGGATGTAAAGTACAGTATAGGGAATATAATCAGTAATATTGGAGTAACTATGATTGGTGCCAGTTGGGTAGTGGACATATGGAAGGGAACACTTTGTAAAGTATATGATTGTCTAACCATTATCCTCTACATCTGAAACTAATAGAAAATAATATTGAATATAAACTGTAATTGAAAAATAAATTTTAAAGTTCTTAAAAAGAAGAATACTTATTCGGGAAGCATTGATTCACGCAGAAACCCAAATAGTGTTCTGATTAGGAGACAAAGGCAAGGGGTATTAATGACAAAGGTAAGGGAAACAATCATATCAGTAGAAAGAAGTAATTTCTATAGGTGTAGATAAGCTATCATAGTGATGCTAATTATAAACAATGTTTTTAATTTTCAGTCCAGTAGTTTGGTAGTAATCAGTTCTCTAGTTATAATATCTGCTTTTTTAAAAAATATATTTTATTGATTTTTTTACAGAGAGGAAGGGAGAGAGATAGAGAGCCAGAAACATCGATGAGAGAGAAACATCCATCAGCTGCCTCCTGCACACCTCCTACTGGGGATGTGGCCGCAACCAAGGTACATGCCCTAGACCGGAATCGAACCTGGGACCCTTCAGTCCGCAGGCCGACGCTCTATCCACTGAGCCAAACGGTCAAGCATATCTGCTTTTTTATTATCTTTCCAAGCAGTTGTTTGAAATACAGTGTTGCCTTAGGCCCAATCCAAAGGTTTGGGGTTTTTTTGTCCTGTTTTTAACATTCAAAGGTTTGAGGAGTAATATGTGCAAGGCAGTTCCTCCAGGATAGCAGCTCTAACTCCATTTTAAAGTGGCTCCACTTACATTATTTTTTATAGTAGTATTGTTAGTCTTATTCTGAGACTGCTGAATATAGAGGGTTGAATCAGTTGAAGTAATCATGTTGGTGCCATTGAGAATCAAGACTTTTCAGCATGGTTGTTAGGAAATATAGATGAGAGGATATTAGGGGATCCTTTTCTATTGAATTTTGATGCCTGATTATATAAAATTTGCAAATGTTAAGGAACAAAAATTCAAGCGAGTAACTTTGAAGATGTAATTGACAGTAGTAAACAAGTCGTGAATCAGAGAGCATTCCATCTAGCAAATAGAAGGGAGCTTCAAGGAGTTGTACAACATGGTAGGTTTTTATAGGTAGAAGGAGAGTGGGACAAGGAGGTTTAAAAGAGTGTATTATTTCAGGTACGGTCAGGTCACTTTCTCTTAGGGGAAGGGAGGGGATCTTACTAGGCAGATTACCTCATTAGTGTTGATTAGGAAATTCTAGAGTGGTTTTAGAATTCTACTCTTGGGAGAGACTAAGACTGCAATTATTAACCTTGGTGGGGCTTACTACAAGTGACTCCAATTTGGATCTGTTGTTTCTTTTTAACACAAGTATTTGTTTGGTTTCAAAGTCAAATCTAGAGAACAGGTATTTTCCAAGAAGTCCAGCTTCTTTCCCTTCTCCATCCCACTCTCTTCTTTCCTTCTCCCTATAGGTTAACACTAGCATCAGATGTAACCATTTATTAAAATTTGAAAGTGTATCTTTCCATTGTTTTTCACAGGACCCTATATAAATATGTATTTATATATATTTTCCCTTCTTCAGAAAAATGTTAGCCTACTCTGCACAGTTTTATTAACTGTGCTTTCACTTGCTATTCAAGAACATGTGAATTACATTGAGATATCCCTTATTTTCAATAGTAATATATTGGCTCTTAATCATAATATTAGTAGTAGTTGTAGTAGTAGTAATAGTAGTAGTAGTATATTAATTGTTCTAGTAAACATTTGAAAACACTTTTTTTTAAATTGAAAACATTTCTTATGTGCCATATATACTAAGTAATTTAATTATATCACTAAACATTTGGGTGGGCACTGTTATAATTCCTCTTTTCTAGGTGGGAAAGTAAGACACAAATAGATAACTTGCCTAAGTTCACAGAACAAGTGAAAGGCTAAGGCAGGCTTTGATCCTGGGCTAGAGAATCCATGGCCCTAGCCCAGTGGTTGGAAAACTGTGGCTTGCAAGCCACATGTGACTCTTTGGCCTCTTGAGTGTGGCTCTTCCACAAAATACCGACTTCTGTGCATGAGCCACGAAGTTTCAATTGCACTGTACATGTGCGCCCGCACGTGGTATTTTGTGGAAGAGCCACACTCAAGGGCCAAAGAGCCGCATGTGGCTCACGAGCCGCAGTTTGCTGACCACTTCCCTAGCCACATGTACTATGCTTCTTACCACATAAGAAGGTCCTATTCAGTAGATACTTGGTGGAACTTGGGTCCCATCAGATGTATTTTGTAAATGCTTTTTCTGTGATTCTAATGTTCACTCCTAGATAAGAACTAGTACTTTGCAATCCAAAGAAAGGATGTCATAGAAGGGAAACCACTGCTGCATGATCCATTTTAAAATTCAGTATTATTATTATAAATGTTATCATTATTAAATTTAAGTGGTTATATGAATAGTTTAGTTATTGATACTCTTCTTTCATCTTCTCTGTATGAAATTTTTCATATAGTGTTTTAGGAAAAACTTCAAAAGTGAACTTCAAAAATGACAAAAAATTAAGTAGATGTATAAAATGTATTTACCATATTTTATTGACTTCAAGATACCATTGGGTTTTTAGACATATCACTACGAAAGAAAAATTCCCACCAATTAATTTTTGACATGTCATTGATTGTAAGGTGATTCTGGATTCAGAAATGTTAAAATGTGGAATGATATTCATCTTGTGACTGATGAAATATGGTATATTAAAGATAAGGCTTTGCAATTTTAACTGAGTGGTACATACAGATGAGCAACTACTTTAGAAGTTAATAAAAATTAGTTATAGAGGTAAGTTTTGAAAAGACTGAACTTCTTAAAAGTTATCCACATTTTGACTATAGAAGAATATGGAGGACTAGGCTCTGTGGGTAATGGAACATGAGAAAGGGTTTGGAGTTAATAATAGGCATAGCTTTTAGTAGAAATAGTATAGATAGGAGTAGACGGTGATGTTGAAGAACTGTGAATGCAAGCTTAGATAGATACAAAGGTGAATCCAGATTGGGCAAAGATTTTTCAGGTTTTTCTTTGTTTTTGTAAGGCTAATTATTCTAAATCTTTCATTTTCTGATAATGAATTTAGGATTTTTATAAATAGTGTAAGTCAGGTAGAGTTAAGAGTTCATATGGTAGCCCTGACCGGTTTGGCTCAGTGGATAGAACATCAGCCTGCGGACTCAAGGGTCCCAGGTTCAATTCTGGTCAAGGGCATGTACCTTGGTTGTGGACATATCTCCAGTGGGGGGTGTGCAGGAGGCAGCTGATCGATGTTTCTCTCTCATCGATGTTTCTAACTCTCTATCCCTCTCCCTTCCTCTCTGTAAAAAATCAATAAAAAATATATATCTTTTTTAAAAGTTCATATGGTAAATGACGATAAAGGGTGATAAGGTCAACAAAGTAGATGGAAATAAGAGACTATGTAAATGTAGCAATAAAGACTTAGGTGTCAAGGCAAGATTGTTCTCAGTAACAAAAAAGCTAGTAGGTGGGATTTTAGTAAAAGAACAGGATTTGATGGTCAAGTTTCTCTCTACAGGAACTCTAATAAAATGTGCTAACAGTATCAGCTTTCATATGGCAGGGCATTTATAAAGAAGGTCCATTCTATAATATCAGAGTATAAAAATGGTTTATTCTATTTCTTTCTAGAAGAAACCTGCCAAGTTGATGAACAGATTGAGAGGCAGAACCAGGGTGATGAAGATAAATGTTTTCTGATGCAAGTTGGATTCCCTGACAAGAAAACAATTACCACCAAGAGTGGCCGTGACTATAATGAATTTGGAAACACACTTTATATGAGTACAAACCTTGTTGCTTCAATACAAAGACCCCATAAACATGAGTCATTTGGAAATAATATGTTAGATAATTTAGATTTATTTAGTAGAAGCTCTGTAGGAAAGAGATATGATAATGGAAGTGCAAAATTATTATTTCATACTGAATATGAGAAAACAACTCCTGGAGTGAAAACTTATGGATATAAAGAGTGTGGGAAGACCCTCAGGAAAAAGAAAGGTCTTAGTCTACATCAGAGAATTAAAAATGGAGAGAAACCCTTTGAGTGTACTGCATGTAGGAAAACCTTCAGCAAGAAGTCACACCTCATTGTACATTGGAGAACTCATACGGGAGAGAAACCTTTTGGATGTACTGAATGTGGAAAAGCCTTTAGTCAAAAATCTCAGCTCATTATACACCTACGAACTCATACAGGAGAGAGACCCTTTGAGTGTCCAGAATGTGGAAAAGCCTTCAGAGAAAAGTCAACTGTCATCATACATTATAGGACTCATACAGGAGAGAAACCCTATGAATGTAATGAATGTGGAAAAGCCTTCACTCAAAAGTCAAATCTCATTGTCCACCAGAAAACCCACACAGGAGAGAAAACTTATGAATGCACCAAATGTGGGGAATCTTTCATACAGAAGCTTGATCTAATTATACACCATAGTACTCATACAGGAAAGAAACCCCATGAATGTAATGAATGTAAGAAAACTTTCAGTGATAAGTCAACTCTTATTATACATCAAAGAACTCATACGGGAGAGAAACCTCATAAATGTACTGAATGTGGGAAGTCTTTCAATGAGAAGTCAACTCTCATTGTGCATCAGAGAACTCATACAGGAGAGAAACCTTATGAATGTGATGTGTGTGGAAAAACCTTCACCCAGAAGTCAAACCTTGGCGTACATCAGAGAACTCATTCTGGAGAGAAACCCTTTGAATGTAATGAATGTGAGAAAGCATTCTCCCAGAAATCTTATCTCATGCTACACCAGAGAGGTCATACAGGAGAGAAGCCCTATGAATGTAATGAATGTGAAAAAGCATTTTCCCAGAAATCATATCTCATTATACATCAAAGAACTCATACAGAAGAAAAACCCTATAAGTGTAATGAATGTGGCAAAGCCTTCAGAGAAAAATCAAAGCTTATTATACATCAGAGAATTCACACAGGAGAGAAACCCTATGAATGTCCTGTATGTTGGAAAGCTTTTAGCCAGAAATCACAGCTCATAATACATCAGCGAACACACACAGGAGAGAAACCCTATGCATGCACTGAGTGTGGCAAAGCCTTTAGAGAAAAATCAACATTCACTGTACACCAAAGAACTCATACTGGAGAGAAACCCTATAAGTGTACAGAATGTGGGAAAGCCTTTACCCAAAAATCAAACCTTATTGTACATCAGAGAACACATACAGGAAAGAAAGTCCACGGGAAAGGCCACACCCAGAAGTCAAAGCTCATTATACATTAGAAAATAAATCAGTAGTGTCTGTTATGTTCCCTGAAGGAACATTTCATTTTGTTAGCTATGTTTTTTAAGTATGTTCTGACTTATGGTTTAAATATAGGGATAGAGTCAGCCTTTTTTTTTTTTTCCATCTCAATCTTTACCCAAAAACTACAGGGAAGCAAAGAAATAGAAGTGTAATCTCTGTATCTGACAAAATTAGGAGATAGCTGAAACCCCGATGAGAGGGTTGCCACAGGCATATGTGGGAGATCTCCAAGGACAGAGAATGCTCAAGGCTGCAGATGTGAGGCAGCACAGGTAAGGACGCTTAGTAGAGGTTCATATACAAACACAACAGCAGTAACCCAGAGCATGGGTAGGTGGGAGGTAGGATGTTTCCTAGATCCATTTGGCATCTGAGGAGAGATAGGCTGGGGCCTTGAGAAGGAATTGCTCAGACTAATCATATTTAGTAGAAACTAGTCTGTACTAATCAGATGAGCAATTGGTGGGGGTTGGGGCAAGAGAAGGCAGTGTTTCTTGTGACAAACCCTACAGCTTCCCCTATTTACTGACTCAGAAAATCCAAGTCTGAAAGAACTACCAAATGGAAAAAATCCCAGTTGCAAGAGAACCTCTGATCTGCCTTAAATGTGGCCCTGGTTTCTTTTTCCACATGAACCTCCAGCAAACACCATGTCCAAGAAAAACTCTTATTTAAAGAGGAATGATTCCAAAGTAACCAAAACCACAAATGTGCATGGCTTTTCCAGCAATTCCACTTCTAGGAATGTATATACTCCTGCATATACAAAATGATGAACGCACAGAGGAATTCACTGCTGCACTGTTGTGAAAACAAAAGGTTGGAAGCTGTAGATATGACAACACCAGGGGTCTGGTTCCTGAAATCCTGGTATGTTGACTCAGCAAACTCCTAGGTAGAAAAAAATGAATAAAATATATAAAAATAACTTTTGAAGACGCCATTTAAGAAATGATGTGGGATGCTCTCCAACATACATTATTAGGTGGAAAAACCAAGGTGCAGAATAGTGAGTATAATGTGCTACCATTTATATATAAAAAGGAGAACATATGCTAAGTATTTAGTGTGTATGGATAAACTGTCTCTGGAAAGATAACACAAGAAGCTGGTAACCATGATTACCTCGGGGAAAGAGAAGGGGAAGTGGGTAGCTGGGGGGATGGAATTGTTAGGGAGACAACAGTATATCCTTTCATAACTTTTGAAAATTGTACTGTGTGGAAGCACTATCTTTTCACTCAATAAATAAAACTTTTAAAAAGCCTGGTTTGTTCTATTACTATTATAATGAAGTCAGATTCTAGATACAAGATTTCAACATTTAATAGAGATATGCTCATTGTGGAGTTTTAGTTTTCTAGAGTGAAAAAATTGAATAATCAGAACAATAGATGTCCACTTGGGGGTGCAAATAATGTGATTCTCAGATCAGCTGGGACCACATTCTGTAAACCTAAAATAATTGAGACTGGTACACATTTCTTATTTAGTATATGTAGTGACATCTGTGAGAGTATCCTGTACCAAAGCCTGTCAATGGCTTTCCACATCTTAACATTGAATTACCTTGTGTGTGTGTGTGCGCGCGCACGCGTACACACACACACTCACACACACACACACACACACACACACACACACACACACACACGCTTTTAACAAGAGATATAAAACATAAATCTACAGAGAAGTTGAGTGCTTGCCCCTCAGGTCACACTACTGCCAGTGGCTGCATTTTCCAAGGTAAGGGACAGATTGAGAGCCGTGGTCTGAATGGGCATGGCCAAAGACTGTGTAATAGCACATCTGCTCCAGAATAAGAAGTCCCACTTTGTGCATGACAGTCTTTGTGGCCCTGACGCTTCTGAGGTGGAATTGGGCAACCCAAGCTATCTAAAACCTGGGCCTGGTCAGTGTTCCTGTAAGAAAATAAGCTGTGAGTTTACTTTTTTATGAGTGATGTTAAATCAGACATGTCATATAGGGTGAGGCAAAAGTAGGTTTACAGTTTGTATGGAAAATACAATAATTAATAATACAAGAATAAAGTTGTGTACTCACAACTGTAAACCTACTTTTGCCCCACATTATTTAGTGCCTTTCCATGGAGAAGAAAGTTTGGGGGGAAATGTGGGGTTAACTTCCTTACTCCTTGTGCAGTCTGCTGAGAGAATGCCTAAGGACACTAGAAATGAAACATTTCATTTTCCTGCTGATAAAGAATATTCCTGGGGTTTCAGGGCCATCAAAGATCATTCTAAAGTGGGGTGGGGCAAGTCAGATCTTGCCATTTAAGGTTAATCTTGGACTCCTGCTTTCTGGGACACAGATAAGACAAACAGCCCAGTTTAAAAACGGGCAAAATATTTTAAAAGATACATCGATCAAGATGATATACAGATGGCAAATAAGCACAAGATACTCAACAGCATTAGCTCTTAGGAAAGTATAAATTGAAACCACAGTGGGATACCACTTCACTCTTACTGAAATGGCTAAAATTACAAGGGCAAAGAAATGAAGCAAATGGACACGTACATACTGCTGGTGGGAATGTAAAAGGGCACACCACTTTGGAAAACCGTTTGGTAGTTTCTTACATATTTAAATATATACTCACCATATGATCAAACCATTCCTAGGTATTACACAGGAGAAATGCAACTACGTCCACACAAAGACTTGTATATAAATGTTCATATCAGTTTTATTTGTAACATCCAAAAACTAGGAACAATATAGATTTTTATCAACACATTAATGGATAAACAAATCTGGTATATCTATGCAATGAAATACCACCTATCAATAAAAAGGAATACAGGTACATGTAACATCACAAATGAATCACAAAATAATTATGCTGAATAAAAGAAGGAAAAAAATACCCACCAAGAATGCCTATGGTATAATTCCATTTATATAAAATTGTAGAAAATTCAAACTAATCCATAACAACACAAAACAGATCAGTGGTTGCCTATGGATGGGGGAAGGGTGTGGGGAGGGAGGTTGGATGACAAAGGGGCATAAGGAAACTTATGGGGGGGGTGATAGCTCATTTCTTTACATTTTAATTTTTTTCCTATGGATACATTTTTTAAATGTTCATTATTTTTGATGTAGTGTTTTTCCCCTTTTATTGAATTTAATGGGATAACACTGGTTAACAAAGTTTTATAGGTTTCAAGGGTACAATTCTACAATACATCATCTGTACACTTATTGTGTTCACCACCCCAAATCAAGTCCATCACTATTTATCCTCCCTATACCCTCCTCCACCTCCCTGCCCTATTTGATGTATGAGATATGATTTCTGCCCACC
Organism: Myotis myotis; assembly: GCF_014108235.1. Lineage (NCBI taxonomy): Eukaryota > Metazoa > Chordata > Mammalia > Chiroptera > Vespertilionidae > Myotis > Myotis myotis. Next base: position 6,058,066 of record NW_023416346.1, on the reverse strand, counting down.
TCTCCCCCACCCTCAGGGAAATCACCACACTGTTGTCCTGGTCCATGGGGTTTTTTCTTTTTTCTTATTTTCTCAATCCCTCCACCTACCCCACCCTGACAGCTGTCAGCCTGCTTTCTATCTATGGCTCTGTTCCAATAAAACTTTATTGTACTGAAATTTGAATTTCATGTAATTTTTTACATGTCATGAAATATTACTCTTCATTTATCAACCATTTAAAAATGTAAAAACTACCCAGCCCTCATGGATCAGTGGTTGAGCATCGAACTATGAACCTGGAGGTCATGGTTCAATTCCAGGTCAGGGCACATGCCTGGGCTGTGGTCTTGATCTCCAGTTGTGGACGTGCAAGAGGCAGCCAATCAGTTCTTCTCTCTCATCATTGATGTTTCTATTTCTCTCTCTCTCTCTCCCTTCATCTCTGAAATCAATAAAAATATATATTTTTAAAAAGAATGATATGAAACAAATATTGAGTAATATTAAATGGATATAGAAGGTGACAAAGACATATTACATATACATAATTGATGTCCTGAAGAGGAAAATAGATCAGAAAAAAAGTTCAGCAAAATAAAACTTCCCTGAAATAAAAGGCTTCAATCATGATTGGTACAGTTTACTGTAACCAAGGTAAAATCAAATTAACAAAAATAAAGACCAAAGCATATGTTTTTAAAGATCCCTAATTTCAAGCATAAAGAAAGAATGTGGCAGAAAGGTACAAGGAAAAAAAGAGCAGTTTAGTCTAAGAATTCTCAGTAGCATCACTAAATTTTAGAAGAGAAACATTTACCAAGTTCTCAGGAAAAGAAAGTATAACATTAACAATCAGGGTTCAATTAAGTGGATTCACTATGAGTATTATGGAATAAGGAATTTTTACATGAATTGAGCCATACACAAATGTGGGAGTAGCTGAGGAAGTTAAGGTATGGACGGGGGAGTTGGGAGAAACACTGGCATGAATAGATAAGTCAGAGTTTGCAGGAAACTCTTAGAAGCCAGGCACATCCAGCTGCTGATGTGAGATTATTAATGGGGAGCTAATGGAGAAGTCTAAGAAAAGCCTTTGCCTTTGTGGGTCTTTAGCCAAGCATCTGGTGGTAGGCCTGGGCCACTGTTGGTCAGCAGACTGGGAGATGCAAAGAAGGGCTGAATAGAGTGGAAGAGAGTGAGGAAGAATTAAAACCTTCTAGGTACCCCGTATCTGTAGCCCTGAATCTAATCTTAAACTTTTAGAGTAATGATGTTTGCTCCTTCACTGTGACCTCTTAAATCTCTTGCAATTTCTACTTTTGGACAACTCTAACCTGGAGTCCAACAGGATTCTAGAAAACACATTTTCAATAGAGCAATACCTAATATTTTTTCTATCAGAAAAGTTTGATGGTGAAGTAACTACCTGAGCTCAGAAATACCTTCAACTTTGCTGTTGTTTTCTTTAGTTAAGTTCACTTAAATAATGTTCACCAAAGTCTACACTGATCTCCTTGTCACAAAATCCAAGAACCAGTTTTCCATCCTCATATAAATGAACCTCTGGCTGCTCCTTCCCACTATCCTCTATAAATAAATTCTTCTCAAATGTTAGTAGCACAAGTCTTGGTACTAGGCCTGCTTTTCCTGTTATTCCAAACATTTTCTTTAGGTGGTTGGATGAGGTTAAGATACCACAAACAAAGGTCTCAAATCCTGCCCAAGTACAGAGAGTTGTAGGGGGACCTAGGCAGCCTCAGGAAGTGGGATGTATCTAATATTCATCAAGAACTTCTTTCCATACATAGTTCTAAGTACTTTATACAGATAAATGTATTAATTTATTATATGGGTTGAATTATGTCCCCCCACAAAAGATATGTCAAAATCCTAACCCCCAGTACATCAGAATATGACCTTATTAGGAAAGGAAATCTTTGCAGAGTAATCAAATTAAAATATCGCCATTAGGGTGGGCCTAATCTAATGTGACTGGTATCCTTATAAAAAGGGGGAAGTCGAACACAGACAGACACAGAGAGGGAACACGATGTGAAGACACATAGGGAGAAAATGACCATGTGACAGAAGTAATGCATCTACAAGCCAAGAAATGCCTGAGGCTACTGAAAACTTGAAGAGATGCAGCTAACAGTTCCTGACACCTTGATTTCAGACTTCTGGCCTCCCAAACTGTGAGACAATAAATTTCTGTTTTTTTAAGCCACCTAGTTTGTGGTACTCTGTCAAGAGACAAAGCAATCAACAGAGTCAGACTCAGGTGACACAGTTGTTGGAATTATCAAACAGGAAATTAAAATAACGATGATTTAATATGTTAAAGAAAATAGTGGAAAATGTGAACAACACATGAACAGATGGGAAATTTCAGCAGATAACATAACTGAGATGAAGAATGCCTTCAATGAGCTCACCCAGTAGACTTAACAGAGCCAGGACAGGGGTTAGAATCAGTGAACTTGATGATAGGTTAATAGAAATTATCCCAACTAAAACACAAAGAGAAATAAAGATTACAAGGGGGCATAGATGTAGGGGTGCAAGAAATTAGTAGTGTTTTTCAAGCTAACATAGTCTATTTTCTGGTCAAAAATAATTTTATTTACATTCCATACCATGCAACAATATGTTCACCCATTCCAAGACCTCCAAATGTCTCATCCCAAATTGTGGCACCATGTTCAAATCCAGGACCTCAAGTCTTCTGTATCAGGTTCAGAAGTGGCTGAGGCTCTCTGAGTGCAGCTTCTTAATCTAGAGACCTGTGAGCTAAATAACTAGTTATATGAACGACCCCCCCAACACACACACACACACACACACACACACACACACACACACACACACTATAATGGTGACATAAGAACAGAATTAACTGCAATACACACTCCAATTCAAAAAGGAGAGAAAGAAGAGGCACATATCTGTCACTGTTCCATAACAATTCTTGAAATCCCACAGAACAAATGTTTTCAAGTCTTCCTGCTTCAGGGGTAGATTTTTTTTATTAGGTCACAGTTCATCTGGGAATGGCTCCCCAGTCCATTTTAATATATTGTTCTTGGGTCTTCTCTCTGAGACCTCCTTCTTTTCCCATTAGAAATGGCCCATGTTTGCAGCCGAGTAACTTTCTCAGCTTCATTTCTATTCATAGAAGCTAGAGAGGAGAGTCCAGGTACCACTTTTCATTCTGGATTGTTTCAGTCTCTTTAAGTCCAGCTTGGAGGCAGTTTCACTAGTAAAACTCTATTAAAAACTTTAAATGTTTCCTATGAATCTGGTTTGTATTTCTCTACTTTGAGCAATGTGTCAGGCTACTGGGGACGATGTCATGAAGTCTACAGAAGCCATTTAGCTTAGCTTAGAGGGTCTCCCAAATACCAACTTAAATGTTTCATGCATTTTTACAAAGGGTCTTACATCTGCACTCATGACTTGATCTCTACCCTGGGGCCATTTTCACTTTGAAAGTATTTTGGAGACTGGAGATGTGAAAATTATTTTCTAACCCAGCAAGTAGAGGGTTTTTTTTTTTCTTCTGAATTCTGCTTGTAAATGGAATAGTCATTCTCTTAGTTCATATCTCCTTTTTTACCTTATTATATGAGCTCATAGAAATAAACGAACTTCCAGCATTCTGTTGGAAATCTATTTAGCTAGATCCACAAGTTCATTTGATACATTCTCTATTTTCCCACAGAGCATGGTGACTGTTTTGCTTTTTCTTTACTAAATAACACAGGACGCCATCTTTTCCAGGCTTTCTTAACAGTTTTCTTCCAGGTCCAAAGTCAATGCCACATGTCTTGTGTTTTGGTACAATACCCCCCCCCCCTCACCCCCCGGCGATCATATACTTTTAAGTATTATTAGCATTTGCTGTGCAACAAAGTACCCTAAAACTTAGCAGTTTAAGACAATAATTATTTTATTTATCTCACAGTTCTCCATGTTCTCTGGGATAACTGGTATGGCTCTTCTTATATGGGCTGGATTGGTTGGGGCTGGAGACCAAGGAAGGCCACACTCCCATGTCCGGTAGTTGACCTGAAGGGCCTCAGCTAGGCTGGCTCATCTTTGCTCCATCTGGTTTCTCATCCCCCAGTAGAGTAATCTGAGCTTCTTCATATGAAGGGCTTAGAATTTTGAAGAGTAGCAAGAGAGTAAGCCTCAAGGTAAGCTTTTTTCACACTTCTTCAGCCATTTCTTGAATCTCTTCGCTAATGTACAGTGGCCAAAACAAATCACATGGCCAAGTTAAGAGTCAAGGAGTAGAGAGGGAGCTCTACTTCTTAATAAGAGAAAAAACAGAGTAACATTGCAAAGGAGCAGGCAAAAAATGACAGGAGAGACCTTTGGCATTTTTGCATTGTTCCACAATTAAAAAGGATAAAAACACAATGTCATGGGAACCAGTATGAATGATAGGATTACATTTGTGTGTTCATGTAAAATTATATCTTCAGATATGTGTATATATAAAATCACAATGACCATAAAACTGTGAATTCATGTGAGAGAAAAATTCAATAGAAGACATATTTAATAGATGCAATTATATTAAATTTAAAAAATGAACTTCAATGATTCCTCCTGCTGTGCATTGTGTTCTGCCACAAACAACCTACAGACCTGAGAGTAGGTCTACACATCAAATATGTTATTTTGTTGTCCTACTTTTCATTTTGTTGTCACTTTAAATTGTTTAATATAACAGTAAACATGACTAACATTTACATAATTTTACACACTTCATATGTAAAGAATTTGGTAACAATTTGCCTTATAATACTTTCTTTACAATAGGAAGGCTTTCCTCCTAATATATTAAACTGACATCATTTTTCCTAGTATGAATTCTATTATACAGGGTGTCCCCAAAATGTATACACACTCATTTCTATAGATTCATTTAAATTTTGGAGATGAACTGTATGTTAATAAACACTGATTATATCTCAAAGTGTGTATACATTTTTGGGACACCCTGTATTTTGTGAGGCTGTGCAAATATGAAAATTCCCCTTCATTCAATGCATTCTAAGAGGATATCGTCTAAATAATTTTTTTTGCCTCAAGTGAGAGAGCCTGACGAATACTTTTTACTATGCCATATATTCATATAGGGTCTGTCTTGGATGAATTTTATAATATACCCTTATACCTGACTTCTGTGATAAGGCTTTCTCATTTTTAAGAGACAGGGTTACTTTCATGTATGAATATTGCGATGCATACTCAGAACTGATTTCTGAGTAAAGCCCTTTCCACAGTCACTGCATTTATAGGGCTTTTCTCCAGTATGAATTGTCTGGTGTTTATTGAAATTTGACCTGTCAGTGAAGGCTTTCCCACATTCTGCACATATATATGGTTTTTCTCCTGTGTGAATTCGTTGATGTACTTTGAGATGTGGTTTCTTAGAGAAGGATTTCTCACAGTCAGGACATTTATAAGGCTTCTCTGTAGTATGAATTCTCTGATGTGTAATTAATTCGGACTTCTGGAAAAAAGCCCTCCCACAATGAGCACAAACATAGGGTTTTTCTCCAGTATGAATTGTCTGGTGCTTATTGAAATTTGACCTGTCCGTGAAGGCTTTACCACATTCAGCACATATATAAGACTTCTCTCCAGTATGAGATTTCTGGTGAGTATTGAGATTTGACCTGTTGGTAAAGGCCTTCCCACACTCAGTGCATATATAGGGTTTCTCTCCTGTATGAATTCGTGTATGCATCTGGAGTTGTGACTTAGAAGGGAAAGATTTCTCACAGTCACTGCATTCATAAGGCTTCTCTCCAGTATGAATTCTTTGATGTGCAATCAAGTGTGCCTTCTGGATGAAGGCCTGCCCACATGCAGTACAAATATAGGATCTCTCTCCTGTATGAATTCTCTGATGCATCCTGAGTGTTGATTTTTGGGTAAAGGCTTTCCCACACTCACTGCATTTGTGGTGTCTCTCTCCAGTATGAATTTTCTGATGTACACTGAGAGCTGAGTTCAGGGAGAAGCCTTTCCCACATTCACTGCATTCATAGAGTTTCTCTCCAGTATGGGTTGTCTGGTGCCTAAGTAGAGATGACACCTGGAAAAATGATTTTCCACATTCACTGCATGTATAGGGTTTTTCTCTAGTATGAGTTTTCTCATGCATAATTAATTCTGAATTCTGGATGAAAGCCTTCCCACATTCAGTACATACATACAGTTTTTCATCTCTATGAACTCTCAAATATATGCTGAGTAGTGGCTTTTGTGTAAAAACATTTGCACATTTGCTAAGTTCATGAGGTTTTTCCATGGTATGGATTCTCTGAGATGCAAAGAGGTGTGACTTCTGGGTGAATATCTTCCTAAATTCAGTACACATATTTCCTTTTTCCCCAACAGGAAACTTCAGATTGTGACTGAGTGCTTGTTTGAGGTTGAGGACTTTTCCACACTGATTACATTCACAAAATTTCACTCCTGTATGCATACTTTCATGGTTAGTAAAAGAACTCTGGGTGAAATTTTGACTGTGTCTATTAATTTTATCAACGTTCTTTGTTGCTTTATTTTTAGAATGAATATGTAAATCTAAATCATGCTTAAAACCCTTTTCAAATGAGTCACATTTATGGGGTCTTTTCTGTGAGGCAATAATATGATTTGGGCTTGGATAAACAAATGTTCTGCTGCCTTTATATTCATAATGCCACTCCGTATTCAATATTTTCTTATTTACAAATGTAGCATGACTCACAGGTTTGCTGTGTTTTTCCTGATATCTTTTCATCTGTTCAGCATCTTGCCACAGTTCTAAAATGGAATACAATGAATCATCTCTTATATCTTCACCCTCCATTTCACTATGAAATGAAGCTTTCCCAGAAATTCTTTTTTGTGAGATCTTAATCCCAAACTTCCCATCTAAAAAGAGAGAAAAAAGTAAAAATCAACACGAATAGATAGCAGAAGATTAAAAGATACATATAAGCTAATCCAAATTGAACACAGGGAAACCAGTGAATCCAATGATGACAATGAAAATAATTACAGGAAATACATATATAGCACTTATTGTGTGTCAAGCTCTTGCACGACACTTATGATGTTCCAGGCATTGTTAAGATATAAACATGAAGTCATTTAATCCTTTCCAAAGTTCTATTTTCTATTATTATTTATCTATTGTAGATAAGGAAAGTAAAGCTCAGAATGGTTTTATACATATAATTTGTTGTAAAACATGGTTATAGCTCAATTTGGGTAGGAGGCTTGAATATCAAGTAGGGTGGACTGAAGATTAAAAAGACAAGGATTTTCAGGAAAAATATTGATGGAGAGCCTAGGCTGGGAGAGGGTGACTCAGAGTCTAAGTCCTCATTAGCTTTAGATTCTAAATCCTCACTGATCTTGTTGCTTCTTGCTATTAGCAAAAATACCAAATTCATGAGATCAAAAAAAAAAAAAAAAACAATTTCACTTGCTGAGGGAGTATATCCTAAAAGTTCTCATCACAAGGACAAGAACATTTTTTATTTTTGATATCTATATGATATAGGTGTTAACTAAATTTATTGTGGTAATCATTTCACAATGTATGTAAGTCAAGTCATTATGCCTCTAGGAAAATTATTGCGGTGATAGCCATCTTGACCTATACAAACAATAAATGGATGTCTATACTCCAACTCTCCATCACGTGTAATTGCTTTCTATTAAACACAACTCTCATCAAGAGCCGGATATACACTCTTTTCAGAGACACATGGAACATTCCCAAAGATAGACCATTTGCTGAAATCATACAGAATGTATTCTCAGAATACAACAGAATGAAATTAGACAAAATAAAGAAAACAAATTCCTTGAAAAAAACCACAACTTATTATGTATGACAAAAGATGAAACAGAAAATTGAAAGAGCCCTATGTATATTAAAGAAATTGAACTAGTTATTAAAACTTTCCCATCTGGCAAACTCCAGGCCCAGAAAGTCTTGCTGGTGAATTCTGTGAAACAGCATAAAAAGAAATAACAATCTTACACAAACTATTTCAGAAAACAGAGAACTTATTCACAACTCATATTATGCGGCCAAGTGTAACCCTAATATCAAAACCCGACAAAGATATTGCAGAAAGAAAGAAAGAAGAAAGAAAGAAAGAAAGAAAGAAAGAAAGAAAGAAAGAAAGAAAGAAAGAAAGAAAGAAAGAAAGAAAACTACAAACTGGTATCACTCATGCAAATATTTTTAAACAAAATATAAAAATAGAATCCAACAATATATAATAAGGGTAATGTATATAATAATCACCAGTATTTGTCCTAGAAATACAAGGTTAATTTAACATTTGAAATCAATCAATAAATTTACCATATTAACAAAATAAAAACAATAACTCATTTGATCACTAAAGCATTTGACAAAATTCAACACTTAACTATGATTTTTGTTAAAAACCTCTTTAACCAGCTAGGATTAGAAAGGAACTTATGTAACCTGATAAAGGGTAGCTTAAAAAAAAACTACAGCTAACATCATACTTAATGATATGATTTTTTTGCTCCTAATATCAGGAACAAGGCAAGCATGCCCACACTCACACTTCTATTCAACATCAAACTGAAGGTCTTAGACAGTGAAATAAGGAAAGGAAAACAGATAAAAAGATTGGACAGAAAGAAGTAAAACTGTCCCTAAAGTGATGAGTATTTACTTACAAGGAACCTAGAAGACAAACAACCCAATAAAATGAGGAAGATATGTAAATAGACACTTCACACAAAAATGTACAAATGGTCAATAGCACATGAAAAGATATTTAACATTATTATTCACCAGAATGCAACTTAAAGTCATAATGAGTTACCATTACATATCTACTACAATAGTAAAAATTAAAGAGACTGATGACAGCAAGTGTTGGCGAGGATGTGGGGCAAGAAGAATTCTCAGGTATTGTTGTTGGAAATGTGAAAAGGCACAGCCACTTTGCAAGACAGTTTAGCAATTTCTTATAAAGTTAAGCATATACCTATTTTATAACCTGGCAACTCCATTCCTAGGTATTTAACCAAGAGAAATAGAAACATATGTTCACACAAAGATACACTAAAATGATCACTACAGCTCATAATAACCAAATAATAACTCCCTGTCATCAACAGGGATATAAACAAATTACCATATATTTATACCATGGAGTAGTAGTCAGCATCTTAAAAGAACAAACTAGTGATATACTCAATAACATGGGTAAAACACAAAATCATTATGCTGAATGCAAAGAGCAGACAGTATAATTCCCGTTGATATAAAAATAAAGACAAATATATTCTATAGTGACAAAATGCACGTCAATAGTTGCCTGGGGTCCCGGATGGTTTGGCTCAGTGGATAGAGCGTCGGCCTGGGGACTGAGAGGTCCTGGGTTCGGTTCCAGTTGGGGGCACATGCCTGGGTTGCGGGCTTGATCCCCAGTAACGGGGCGTGCGGGAGGTAGCCAACCAATGATTCTCTCATCATTGATCTCTCTCTCTCTCTCTCTCTCTCTCTCTCTCTCTCTCTCTCTCTCTCTCTCCCCCTCTCCCTCTCTCTCCCTCTCCCTTTCTCTCAGAAATCAATAAAAATATATTAAAAATTTATTTAAAAAATAGTTGCCTGGGGCTGAAGTGGTGATAAGCATTGACTACAAGGGACATGAAGGAGCATTTCTGTGTGAGGGAATGTTATATATTATGATAGGGGTAGTGGTTATACTAGTGTGTACCTTGTCAAAACTCATCAAGCTATATACTTAAAATGGATACACTTTAGTGTATGTAAATTATACTTTAATAAGTGGAATCTAATGAACAAAATGAACTAACAAGTGAAATAGAGACACATTCATAGATAAAGAGCAGGCTGATAGTTGTTGGGGGGAGGGTTGGGGATGGAGGAATTGAGCAAAAATAAAAAAGAGAGAAAAAGCTCATGGATATGGACAACAGTGTGGTTACTGCTGGGGGTGGGGTGGGAGAGAGGTAGAAGAGCGTACAGAGGGGATAAATGGTGATGGAAGGAGACCTGACTTGGGGTGGTGAACACACAACGTAGCATACAGATGATGTGTTGTGGAATTGTGCACCTGAAATCTGTATGATTTTGTTCACCAGTGTCACCCCAATAAATTCAATGAAAAGAAAAAAAGTAGATTTTAAAAGAAAAAAATGATATGTGACTAACCACAGTCAGAATATGGAAGAGAGGCATGGAGTAGGTGAGGTGGAGATGAGTGAGGAATCTGCAGGTGATAAATACAAAGAGAGGAGGTGAGGCTGGCTGCAGGTGACAGTTTATTGGTATCTTAGAATGAGAAGACAAAAGTGAAAGAAGAAGGAAATAAAAGGGTACGGGGAAAAATAGGAGTGAGGCAACCAACTAAATCCATTAAAACCTGAATGTATATGATAAGATTCTAAGACCCTGGGGTTGGGGTTAAATAATGAAGCATAAAATGTGATGGAAGAAAAGAATATCCAAGAAAGCAACATCCATAGTGAAGAAGGCTGGCATATGATCTAAAGTATGGGAATTGCAGCAATTCTTCTGGAGGAAACCCCAAAGAAAACAGCTGATGACAATACAGAAAATAAAGACAGAGCAATTTGGTTACCTGAGAGGCCTATGTTATTTATTTTCAAGCAGTTTCTAAAATTTAAACCTTCAAGAAGGCAGCAGACACCAACCTCTCTGGGGGGAAAAAAGTATTTCCATGTCTCCTTTCTGCCTGGATCACACTCACTGACCTGAACAACTCTGATGTGGGGTTTCTCCCTCCAATATCCATGGCTCCTCTCCTTGCTCCAACTTGAAGATGACCTCTGGTTTGGGAACTTCATACCCTGTTAATAAGACATAATAGAGAACTGGGTCCAGCTAATTCTTTTCCATTTGTTCATTAGAAAAGAAAACACATTTGACTGGGGAAACACTAATAATCACAGAGGTGAAAGGGACTGAAGAATCTCAGACCAATCAGGGATTATATCAGCATGCACTTAAGATATCCCAGAGCATTCAGCAGCTGGGAATGGAAATGGTTCTGTCTTAGTTTCCTTGGGCTGCTTTAACAAAGTACCAATAACTGGCTGACTTAAAACCACAGAAATTTACTGTCTCCTACTTCTTTAGGCTAGAATTCTGAAATCAAGGTGTTAGCAGGGTCATGTTCTCTCTGGATGATAGGAGGGAGAATCCTTCCTTGCATCTTCTAGCTTCTGGTGTTTGCTGGCAATCTTTGGCATTCCTTAGGTTATAAATGCATCACTCTATTGTGTTTTCTCATCATCTTCCCTCTATGAGTATCGATTTCTGGGCTCTTTTTTTTTTATAAGGATGCCAGCTATATTAGATTAGGGCCCACCCTCATGACCTCATTTTAACTGATTACCTCTATAAAGATCCTATTCCCAAATACGGTCATATTCTGAGGTATTAGGGGTTAAGACTTCCACATATCTTTTTTGTGGGGGGACACAATTCAATCCATCAGAGCTTGCCCTCTGAACCCCCCAAATTAATATTCTTCCCATGTTGAAAATACACTAATTCCATCCCAATGTCCCCTAAAGTCTTAATCATTCTAGCATCAACTCTTAAGTCTAAAATCATAAACTCAGAGTCTCAGATATCATCATCTAAATCACCCAAATCAGTTATGGGTGACACTTGACTATGAGTCCAAAATCCAAGTGTCAACAGGGCTATCCATGCTCCTTTTGAAGGTGTTAGGGAAGGAGCTGTCTCATGCCTCTCTCCTGGTTTCTGGTGGTCTTGGCATTTCTCGGCTTATAGATGCATCACTCCAGTCACATGGCCATCTTTTCCTTGTGTGTCCTCACATTGTCTTCTCTCTCTGTGTGTGTCTGTCTCTGTGTTTAAATTTCCCTTTTTTTAAAAAAAATATATATTTTATTGATTTTTCACAGAGAGGAAGGGAGAGAGATAGAGTTAGAAACATCGATGAGAGAGAAGCATCGATCAGCTGCCTCCTGCACATCCCCCACCGGGGATGTGCCCGCAACCCAGGTACATGCCCTTCACCGGAATCGAACCCGGGACCTCTCAGTCCACAGGCCGACGCTCTATCCACTGAGCCAAACCGGTTTCGGCTAAATTTCCCTTTTTTATAAGGATACCAGTCACAGTGGATTGGGACCCACCCTAATAAACTCATTTTAGCTTGATTACTTCGGTAAAGACCCTCTTTCTGCCCTAGCTGGTTTGGCTCAATGGATAGAGCGTCAGCCTGCAGACTGAGGGGTCCCGGGTTCAATTCCAGCCAAGGGCACATGCCTGGGTTGCGGGCTTGATCCCCAGTGGGGGGCGTGCAGGAGGCAGCCAATCAATAATTCTCTCTCATCATTGATGTTTCTCTCTCCCCGTCTCCTTTCCTTTCAAAAATCAATAAAATATATATATATATATATATATTTTTAAAAGACCCTCTTTCCAAATTAGGTCACATTCTGAGGTACTGAGGGTTAGGACTTCAACGTATTTTATTTGGGGGATATAATTTTACCCACAATTGTCTCCTCACTGGTTTCATGGGGTATCAGTGCTTACCCACTGAGAGCAGGTGGCTGTAGTTCTCCAGCATCACCTCCTGGTACAGGCGTCTCTGAGTAGAGTTCAATTGCTGCCACTCCTCCCTGCTGAAGTCCACAGTCACATCCTCAAGTGACACTGAGACCTGTAACAACACAAGCTTGTTCAAGGTCAGCACTGGGGGATAGGGAAAAGATAGAAAATAAGTTTCAATGCCTATTAAATACCTAGTTATATAGAATGTTATGTAAACTACAAACATCAAATCCTAAATTTCTGCTATTCATTGTGTACAATAAAAAGATTACTTTTGTACAAAATTTGACCTTGATCCTATTTTGTTGCTCATTTTAATAGGAAATTTTAAACTTTTACAAAGAAGCATGTATATACTTTTAAAAAACTTTACATAGTTCCCTCTACTGTTGCTTTCATTTACTTTAAAAAATATGGCCATTTTCTTCTGATGCTTTTTTATTGCTCATTTTTAATTTAATTTCATAGTGGTCAGGAAATATATTCTGTATGATTTCAACACATGGTCTATCTAGGAGAATGTGTTACATGCCCCTGGAAAAGAATGCATATTTATCTGTTAGTGGGTAAAAACTGACAAGGAGATGTTAAAGTTTATATGATTATGCAAAGGACATAGAATAGCCAAAGCAAGAAGTAGTATGGAGTATTTATGCTGTGTAATGTTAAGATTTCCTATAAAGCTACAATAATTCAGACAAGGTGGTACTGATGTAAATACAGTTAGATAAATCAATGGAATGTAATAGAGAGTCCAAAAACAGGTCTGCACATATATTGATGATTGCTTTTTTACAAAGATGCCAATGTGATTTAATGGGGAAAAGGAGAGTCTTTTTATAAAATGTGCTGGAATAAATGGTTATCAGTATTGAAGAAAAAAAACTTTGACCCATACTTCACACCACATATAAAATTAATTCCAAAATTAAAGGAAATTAAATTCCTATATGAATAAATTGCTTTTATTAGGCCAAAAGTCATATAGATAACAACTATAAGCTCTGAACAAAATATAAAAAACCATGATCTGAAGATACTGAAGAGCAACCTAAGTTATGCATCTACTGGAAGAGAGTTAATGCAAGAAGGGATGACACGGGATGTGTTTACTATTTTTACAGCTTTTAGTTTGTAAATAGGCCCAGTCAGTCATGCAAGGTAACTAAAATTCCAATTTTTAAAACCTTCACTCTTATTGACTTAAAAAATCAAAGGAGTGTTTTGCAATCATAACGACCACTGGAAAGTCAGGGGGGAATCCAGACGGAGAGGAGTGCCTAAATTCTGTATAAGAACTCTGCCCAAATATCTGCTTAACCACTTAAATGAACTAAAATCTGAGCTATCACACACTACAGAGAAGATAGTTTCCACTTTGAGTCCAGCCACAAGTCAAATGTTTACTAAACTAAACAAAACAAAAAAGCAGCAATCTTTAAGGGAACTAAATAGAATAAAAAATTTCAACAATACATGATTTACAACAACCAAAATACAATCCAAAATAACATAGAGAGAGAAAGGTATCAAGAGAAAGAGAAGAGATTCAAGAGTAAAAGCAGAGACTGACCCTGAGATGATCCAAATGCCAGAATTAGACTTTAAACTAGTTGTGTATAAATATGCTCAAGAACATAAGGACAACTATGTTCATAATAAATAATAGGATAGTTCAACTGAGGAATGGGAACTATAAAAAAGTAACTAACTGAAAAGTCTAGAACTGAAAAATGCAATCCGAAACTTAAAAAATTCCCTGGATGGACTTACCAACAGAATGTAGATAACATAACAAAAGAAAGAGTTAATGAATGTAAGACAGACCAATAGAAGTTAACCAATCTGGAAAGTAGAGAGAAAATTCTTGGAAAAAGTAAACAAAATAATAGAGTCTTAGGGATGGGTAATACAAAATCAAAAGATCTAATATACATGTAATTTGAGGTCCAGAAGAAAGGGGGCAGAAAAGATGTTTTTAAAAATAATGAGCAGCATCAGCAGATGAGTGGATTAAAAAACTGTGGTACAGCTACACAATGGAATACTATGCTGCTATAAAAAAGAAGGAACTTTTACCACTTGCAACAATATGGATGGAACTGGAGAGCATTGTGCTAAGCGAAATAAGCCAGTCGGAGAAAGATAAATATCACATTATCTCACTCATATGTGGGATATAATGATCAACATAATTTGATGAACAAGAATAGATCGATCTAGAGATAAATGGTAGGGGAAGAAGGGTTAGAGAGCAACCAAAGGACTTGTATGCATGCATATTAGCATAACCAATGGACACAGACACTAGGGCAGTTGGGGCTTGCCCGGGGTGGGAATGGCTGGGGGGGTCAATTGGGAGAAAAGGAGACATATGTAAAACTTTAGACAATAAAAATAAATAAATAAATAAATAAATAAAATGGGCAGAAACTTCCCAAATTTGGCAAAAGACATACATTTACAGATTCAAGAAATCTGGCAAACCCCAAGCAGAATAAATCCACAGAAAACCATGCCTAGGCACATTGTAGTCAAACTTTTAAAAACCAAAGAATAAAAGATTTTGAAAGCAGCCAGAAAACAAAACAAAATGACATATTATATACATGGAAACAGTGATTTAAATGATACTTTTTAAATGCTAATGAAAATAAGTGTTATCTGGCTGGGCAAAGTTAGCAGTTCCATAATTAGGTCTCAAGGCCTAAAAATAACTCTTCATGGCTTTTGGTTCTGCTCTCTTGGTTCTTGTTCCCACTTTCTAAGTCATACTTCCTTTTACATGAAAGGTCAGCAGAAGAGTTTTCTCAGCCTGCTTCCTGCCAGTAGAATTTTGGGAATCCAACGTCTTCCTTTCATTTTGTGTAGTCTCTATCCCTTTCAATCTAAGGTGAGCGTTTCTGCTGATACAGTTTGCTCTAATATTTTATGGTTTGTCTATGAATCTCATTGGGTTTACTCCATTAGACAAAAGCTTCAGCCATAAATCTCTTTGAGATGAGCCATTCTCTACCTTGGACTCCTGCTGAAAGGAATGATGGACAACACTCAAGCTTTCAAGAAGCCCTCTTGTATGATTGAAAAGATCTGTAAGTTACCCCCTTCACCTGTGCAAAGAGTTTTGATGGCTGAATGCTCTGAGCCCTCACTGCTCAGATTACTGCCATTGCTTTCTGGATCCATCATCACATTGGACATGGCAACACATGTATCCTCACAGACTGGGCACAAATGAAAACACTGCTTTTCTGATGCAGAAGCTACCACGATATACCAAATCTGTGACTCCTTCCACAAGATGACCCGTTGTGATGAGAAAGTGCACACAGCATGAAGTGTGGCCCACCTGCTCCTGGCCAACTGACTACATCACACTTCAAGCCCCTCTCCGATTTGCATCATAGTTTATATGTTTTCAGGTTAAAATATTGCTGTTTCAGTCTGCTCAGCCCACTCCACCCACACAACTGTGGATCTTGGAACTAACCTGTATCAAGTTTTCAGCTTTCTGGACTATTTGTAGCCTAAAAATGGAACACCTTTCATTGCACAAGCCATGTAACAATGGGCTGATAGTTAAGGTATTTGATGGACTTCCACACTCTCTCCCATCCACTGGCATGTGGTATTGTGGAGCATTGGAATGGCCTCCTCTAAAAGGAACTCAAAAGGATTTCAGACTCTGCCTCTCTCACCCTCTTCTGCTCCATACATGCTCTTTAGTAAGGCAGTTTAATTCACGAATATGGTTGCCCCCAGAAAGGAATCATCTCGTTTCAGCTGCTCCCTGGGTAATGATCAGAACAAAAGGTGTTAGGAGTTATATGGACATATTTTAATAACTTGGGATCCTGTCTCGTTGCTAACCCTCTGGGAGGTAAAGCATCCAGAAAGAAGGGTGCCTAAGAGATTTCAGTTTAATTCTGGTTGTCACCTGGATTCTCTGGTTGGATTAACATTGTCCTAGAATAATGTGGTCGGCAAACTCATTAGTCAACAGAGCCAAATATCAACAGTACAACGATTGAAATTTCTTTTGAGAGCCAAATTTTTTAAACTTAAACTATATAGGTAGGTACATTGTTATTAACTTAATTAGGGTACTCCTAAGGCTTAGGAAGAGCCACACGCAAGGGGCCAAAGAGCCGCATGTGGCTCTCGAGCCGCAGTTTGCCGACCACGGTCCTAGATCATAAAGATAATTGCTTCTTGGTTCAGTACACTTGCTTACTGTGTTCCCCTTTAATGACCCACATGGGCCAAAGGGTAGAACATAACAGATCTCTGTAAGCTTATTAAAATGGCGTTGTTCCTCTTTCATCTGACTCATTGAAATGAAAGGTCTGGAAACTAGTAGGAGATGATTGGGGTGGGGGTGAATTTAATACTTACTAGAATGAACCCTAATGATTTTGTGTCAGCAGAGGGTGAGCAACAACACCGAAATTGAAGAAGAAACACCTTAAACCCCAGGAGGTACAGGAAAGGGAGGGGCATTAATAAGCTGTCTTTCTGAACTACTTGTGGAGCCTTCATCACAAAGGAAAATGCCTTAGTACATCTTCCCCAAACTGCCGCAAGGGCGTAAAATTTACCTGTCAGGTCTGCCAATACCTGCATCCACAAGGTTATCACCATTCCCCTTAAGCTTGCTGAGAAGTCTATCAGAAACAGCTGGGAGGGCCCCAGCTCCTGCACCACACACAAAACACCCGTCCACTCTTTCAAATGTCTGCTCTCCTTGAGCCACTTGCCCTAGCAGCTGCTCAGTCATTATGTGGGGCAGAAGAATATCATGCAGCTAGTGACTTGGACATATAGGACAGGTTGGAATGAAGGCCTTCAGGCAGTCTCTCCAATAACAAGAACTAGACTCAAATTTTCAAACAGAACTGAGGACCCTTAATGTTGAACATAACCTGAGCCCAGTTAAGAAATCCCCCCACTCTTTTATGCTCTTAGAACCTACTTACCACAAATATCACCTTTCCCCTTATGGCTCAGATAACATTTGCTGTCCACTCTTTCTCATAACCCCCATAAGACTCCTGGGGCTTACGTATGACAAGGCCAAACGGAGACCTTTCTCCTTTTATTGAACTTGCTGAAAGGCTAGACACAGACCTTCCAACTCTCCACTTTCTCATGAATGATTAACTGAGATTAGAAGTTAAACTAGCTAGCTAGACACAGAGATAACCATTTTTTTTTCCAGCTGACGGAGACTTCTCCTGAATGCAGAAACAATCCTACCTACAAATCTCCCCACAATAACTTGTCTAATCCTCAGTATGAAAATAAAAGGCAAAACCACCTTGCCGAGACACTCCAACTTTCACATCTGGGGTGCTCTCCCTATTGCCTGAATAAAATCAATTTCCTTTTTTGTTCAGTTTTGTCTTTAATAGTTAGAGACTATCAGCTGGATGAGAGGCCACATTGGAGGCACTCTCAAGCTGTGTCTCCTGACTGCTGGAGGTCCCACCAATTGTAAAGAGCACTTTCTTTTGGGGGGCGTCCTGGGATTGTACTTCTTATGCAGAAGCCAGGCATTAACTTGCCTTCCTCCCCAAAACATGGTGATTTTCACCTTAAGGGTGGTCATAAGTGAACTGAAAGTATGTGAGGTGGTGATTGGTGGTTCAGGTAACCCATAAATGACTCTGGGGGTCTCTCTAAAAGGAAGCAACCTACTTGGTTGCTAGTAGGAGCTTCCTAGAAGAGTAAATGGCTTGCTATTCATGTGAACCCTGAGGGCAGTTATTCCTATAATAGGAATCATCCAATTAGAAAAGGTGGTAGGACATTTGTCCCTGATTGTATCTGAGGTGATCAACATAATATCTTGGCTCTGGAAAGTATTCCGGGGTCAGGCTCAGCTTACTGTCCAAACAGAGGATGAAAATGCCACCTTGGGCCAAGACAGAATCTGTGCAATCGCTAATACATCCTGCTGTACCTGGATTCATGTTCCACACCAAGGACAAGGGTCAATATAGAAACTTAGGCAGAAAGGCACCTGGCTTTGTAAGGTAAACATTGATGGCTTAAAAGGATCTGTTCATGCCAGGAGCCGGTCCATGCTTGCTGTTTCAAAGGACCTGGCATATATGGCATGCTGTTCTTAAAATGTTTGCTCACCTTCTTGGCACTATGTGTTTTAACCAAGGTCTCTGAGAAAGGTTGTTTCCCCAAGTATGGATTTTCCCCTGAAGTTAGGGAGGGAATAAAACCTCTTAACTAAGTGCCAGGCGGGTAATTAATCACTTTAACTACGAACAATCATGCTTAAGCTACATAATCTTTACTCCCTGGAATGAAGATAAGAAACGCCCTAACCTTTGTAATAGAGATTGAAAGGATTGAATCAACTGGTATAAATACAGATGTAATAAGACAGCAAGACACAGAACTTAGAATATGGAACCAAGAGAGACAGAACCTAGGCACAGAACCTACACAGAACGTTCTCTAGAGACAGAAGAACTTCGCTGGAGAGAACATGGCAAAAGATCCTGGACAGAAACTGGCCTCAGAACCTAGAGACAGAACCTAGCGAGAGAACATGGCAAAAGATCCTGGACTGAACCTGACTACAGAAATTGGCAAGAGAACCTGACTAGAACCTGGTGACTGAACCTGGCTGGAGAACCTGGACAGAACCTGGCTGGAGATCCTAAGCAGAACTTCGCTGGAGATCCAGACCAGAACTTGGCTGGAGATCCTGGCTAGAGATCCTGGCTAGGCTGCTGATCAACTGAACGCTGTCTCCATGTCATTCCTTCTTCGCCGACTCCGTCCACACCTTTGGGGACCCCTGGACCCGCTGGGGTTGGACCCCGGCATGTTCAGCTCATTGAGTCTGGAACCCCGGATGGCACAGATGAGCAAAATACTGCAGACTGGCCTCATTCTGCCACTTGGAGTCCTGTTGATTAAGTGTTGCATAAGACAAATTGAACAGCCTGGGCTGTCATCTCTGCCAGTCAGATTAATCAGAGTAGCTGACAGAGTAGTATACGCATGGGAAATTTTGCAGAAGGCAAGACAGTGCAGAAATGAAGGGTGGATATTATTGGGAGACAATTCTCAACAGATCTCTTGTGTTACAGTGAGCATTTCTACATGTCCTGGTACATCAGCCAAGGATTTCTGCTCATATTTCCCTGAGAGAATTGTTTCCTCTTATGATCTACATATGCTTTGATGAAGAAGGCTAAGATGTTTCCCAAAGAGATTATGCCAATTTACACTCCCACCAGCAGCAAATGAGCTGCTGGTATGTGCTGATATGGGCCTATAAGCTGCTGATATGGCTCCTCATCCTTGCTACCACTTGTCATCATCAGTTTTCTTTTTTTTATCTTTAAATTCTTTATTAGTTAAGGTATTACAAATGTGTCCTCATTCCCCCCCCCCATTAGCCCCCATTCCCCCACCACCACTAATGCTCCCATCCCCCTGTTGTCCGTGTCCATTGGTTTGGCTTATATACATGCATACAAGTCCTTCGGTTGATCTCTCCCCCTTACCCCCACCCTCCCCTACTTTCCCTCTGGGGATTAATAGTCTGATCGCTGTTTCTCTGTCTTTGGATCTGTCCCTGTTCATCAGTTTATGTTCTCTATATTCAACAAATGAGTGAGATCATGTGGTATTTATCTTTCTCTGCCTGGCTTATTTCACTTAGCATAATGCTCTCCAGGTCCATCCATGCTGTTGCAAAAGGCAAGAGTTCCTTCTTTTTTACCGCAGCGTAGTATTCCATTGTGTAGATGTAATCATCAGTCTTCTTAATTTTAGCCATTCTGGTGGGAGTGTAGTAGTATTACATTGTGGCTTAAATTTTGCACTTCCCTGATGACTAATGAGACTGGGCACCCTCTCAGGTGTTTGTTAGCCATTTGGATATCTTTTTTGTTACATGTCTATTCAAATAAGGCATGTGACTACTGTGTAGTCTGCTTTTTCTTACTGTTTTATTGTTCTTGATATATTCTGGCTAGAAGTCCTCCATTGTCTATCTCTTCTACTCTGTGGCTTATAATTTTCTTCTTAATGAAAGTGATTATTATAAAAATCAAGATAGTAACTATCTTTGGGAGTAGAGGGACTCTGAAATTATATGGCCACTTTCTAGACTGACAAAATGAAAAATCAGTGATCTGTACATTTTTTGTATGCTTTTCTGTATGTATGCTATATTTCACAATAAAAATAGTTTTTAAAATATAGGCTTGCCCTAACTGGTTTGGCTTAGTGGATAGAGCATCAGCCTATGGACTGAAGGGTTGATTCTGGTCAAAGGTATGTACCTTGGCTGTGGGCACATCCCCAGTAGGGGGTGTGCAGGAGGCAGCTGATCGATGTTTCTCTCTATCCCTCTCCCTTCCTCTCTGTAAAAAAATCAATAAAATATCTTAATAAAGTAAAATGCCAGGAAAGCATTAAATATACATATATATACATATATATACATATATATGTATATATATATATATATATACTTAATCTATAACCCATCAACTCCACCCCTATTTATACAGTTAAGAGAGGGGTATACACATATACATGAAAAGAAACAAACAAAATTTTTTGTTCATGGTAGCATTGTTTATAATTCATATTACATTTCACCAAAATACTTAACAATAACAAAAGCTGATAAAAAAATTTGTTTAGTAGGCCACCTTTTGTGAAATAAAAAGGAGAAAGTAAGGATGTGTTCTCAGCTGCTTTTATTTGCATAAAGGAACCCTAACCATTCAGTAAACTAACCTGGTTATGTGTATTAGACACAGGTGAGCAGATAAGAGAAAGATAAATGAGAATTTAGACTAGTAGATTTTTTTATATCCTCACCCAAGGATGTTTTTATTGATGAGAGAGAGAGAGAGAGAGAGAGAGAGAGAGAGAGAGACAGAGAGAAAGAAAGATCAATGTGAGAGAGAATAATCAATTTGTTGCCTCCCAAACTCACCCCGACCTAGATCCAACCCACAACTTGGGTACGTGCCTTGAATGGGAAATGAACTCACAACCTTTGAGTGTACATGACAATGCTCCAACTAACTGAGCCACCTGGCTAAGTTTAGGCTATGTAGATTTTTATAGTTTTGAATTTTATATATTTTCATTTTTGAGCTATGTGTCTATATTGTCAACCAAAATTAAATTAAAAACTATTACTAATATTTTTAGAGTGATAAGATGCTGCATCCATGAAACAAAAATAGCATGCTATTAAAAGAGAATATTCTGAAAATAAAGAGCTATTTAAAATAAAAAATATGTAACAGCATTAATGAGAGACACAAAAGAAGATTTATAAGATAAAGTGTTCCAAAAAACTCTTAGAAAGGAAAACAAAAGAGAAAGAAATGGAAAGCAGAACAAAGACTAAAAAAAGTAGGAGGGTCAACAGCTGAATAAGAAGAGTTTTTTGAAAAGTAGAGAAAATGACTAGACTGGAAATAGGCTTTTAAAATTCTGCACATGCCAAAACCGGTTTGGCTCAGTGGATAGAGCGTCGGCCTGCGGACTGAAGGGTCCCAGGTTCGATTCCGGTCAAGGGCATGTACCTGGGTTGCGGGCACATCCCCAGTGGGAGATGTGCAGGAGGCAGCTGATCGATGTTTCTCTCTCATCGATGTTTCTAACTCTCTATCTCTCTCCCTTCCTCTCTGTGAAAAATCAATAAAATATATTTTAAAAATAAATAAATAAATAAAATAAAATTCTGCACAAAAATGATTTCCAACCGAGAATTCTATATCTAGCTGAAAAGATAAATTTAGTATCAGAGTCAAATAAATATATTTCCACCCTGGCTGGCATGGATCAGTTAGTTGAGTGTTGTCCCAGGAACCAAAAGGTTGCTGGTTCAATTCTCTGTCAAGGCACATAACCTGTTTGCAGGTTCAGTCCCCAGTTGGGTGCATGTAGGAGGCAGCTGATCAATGTGTGTTTTTTCTCTCACTCTCCCTTTCTCTCCTTCTAATACATTTCCAAGGCACTTATTACTTTTTTATTTCTATAAATGTATTTCTACAATTATATATATTAAATAAATATAATTTTGCATGACATTTTCAGACATACAACGTTTCATAAAATCCACCTGTCATGTATCCATTTTCAAGGATAGACTGGAGGATGTGCTCCCACAAAATGAGGGTGTAGACCAAGAAAGAGGAAGGCAGAGGATCCAATAAACAAGAAAGAAGACATAGGATCCCCAGGAAAGGGGATGTGCAATAAGACAGAGGTGAAAAGGATTTCCTGGGGGATAACACAGGGAAGACACCAAGATAATAGCTGTGTGTGAAGTTGAGGGAGAAACCAGACCAGCAGCCTGGTCAACAAGTTCCAGGAAAGAATTTATCACAGAGAAGACATTGCTGCCCTGAGTTGAGACCATTCCCACCTACCAGTAGCTGTGTAAAATTGAGCCAGATAGTTTTTCTCTATGCCCACGTTTCCCTCTATAAAATGGGAGTAACAATGACACACACTTCTTGAGTTTGTTATGAAGATGAGTTAGTATATGTAGTATGTGTATAACAGGGCTGGGCACATAGTAAACATTATATGAGTGTTTACAATTATTGTCACTATGATTATTACCTATATGTTTGAATCTACAGAGAGGAGATTTAAACAATTAGAAAGAATTTGAAGTTGAATTATTGATCTGTATATAGTAAAGCAAAGTAATGACTAAACCAGAAAACTGTTAATTCCAAGAAGAAAAAAAAGTAGTATAGAAAAAGGCACCTCTTTGTCTTCCTTACCTCACAGGAGCTGTCTCTTCCTCCTGCAGTCAGGGCCAGGGACCACTGGGGAGAGCTCTGGTTGGCTGGCATGTTTACTCGGGCTTCAGGCCTCAGGCTCTTTTGCTGACAACTCCGCTCTTCCCAGGAGCCTAGGGACAGGCAGGGTCTGTGGACTCAACCAGAGTTTCTGGGACCAGAAGGAAGATCTTGCAGCCTTCACTGTGGGGTCTGGTCCAGGAGCTCCCCTCAGAGACTCCAAGAAACCTGGAAAGACAGTGTCCACATGGTTAGTCAAACCAGCATTCATGCCACAAATGTTACTTGGGGGAACCAGAGTACGGCACTGGATGCTGTGGGAGTAGAAAATGTCCAGTCAACACCTATTCTAGTTATTCACAAAAATGGAATATGAGCGAGACCACAGATTTAGACTAAAATTAATGAAGGCTTAAATTCTAGCTCAGCCAACTTTTAGCTATGAGAATATGAAAATGTTTCTTTAGGGTTTTTTTTCAAAATGAGTCAAAACTATTTATCTCAAGGGGTTGTGAGAGTTAAATAAGATGATGTTTGTAAGGCCCTTAGCACCAGACCAGACCAGACGAGCCCAAGTAAACTTTTAATTCATATTAGCAAGCATTGTTATTACAAGGAATCATCTAATGTGCAGAAGCAGATACCTCATTTAATTTGCACAACAATCCTATCATCAATGTGTTGCTGCAGTTATTATTTCATTTTATACATAAAGAAACAGAAGTTTACAGATATTAAGCAAAACCCAGTCTAAGTGGTTTCAAAGTTCACATTCTCAATACTATACCATACAGTACCTGTTATATGGTAGGCTCAAAATAAATGTGCTTCTGTTTGCTAGATGTTGAAAACATGACTTTGATTTGGAATAAAAATGTTAAGCAAAGTTTCTTAAAATAGAAGAGACAGATCAGAAGGAAAATACTAATAGGCTGAGACTAAAATTGTTTAATTGCCTCAAAAATATCCAAAGGTAAAACCGTTTCTCCTGTTGAGGGAAGAGAGGGTGTCTCCATATCCAAGTTGAGGTATAATTTTATGCTGGTCAACCAATAGAGGCACTACAGATTTAGTCATTATTTTTAGGAAGGGGCGATATCCACATAAAATGAAGAGAAATTAAGACAACAAAAGTAAGAGATGAGATGAAGCGAAAACAAGAAAGTTAAATAAGAAGTAAATAAAATAAAAGGCATGAACAAGTTAAATTTTAGACACATAAAGATGATGATGCACTAAAGAAAGAGAAAATATGCTTTCTTTTCTTATGCCCATGGTACTCTTATAAAATTCCATCCAATAACTTATCTACAAAGAAAATCTGGTAGATGTTTTAATGCTGAGAATTGACAGGCTACATCCTTTGTTCATAGAATAAGGTGTTCAATGCCATTAGTCATTAGGAAATGTAAATCAAAACCAAAATTTTTAATTCATTTGGAGACCATTTAATATCCATTAGGATAGCAAAAATAACAACAACAACAAGAAACAATAACAAGTGTTGGTAAGGTGTGAATACACTGGAGTGCTCATACATTGCTGGAAGAATTGTAAAATAATTCAGGCATTCTGAAAAACAGTTTGGCAAAATGTTACCCACAGAACCACCATATGATCCAGCAGTTCCACTACTAGGTATCTACCCAAGACATATGAAAACACATGTATACTCCAAAACTTGTACACAAATATCCACAGCAGTATTATTCATAACTAGAGGCCCGGTGCACAAAATTCGTACACTCCGGGTGGTCCCTCAGCCCTGCCTGCACCCTCTCAGAGTCTGAGGAGCTGGCCTAAGCTGGCAGTTGGACATCCTTAGCACTGCCGCAGGGCTTCTGGCTGAGCAGTGCTCCCCCGTGGGAGCCAACTGACCACCAGGGGGCAGCTCCTGCATCAGTGCATGTCATAGTGACCACTCATTCTGCGGTTGGGTCAATTTGCACATTAGCCTTTTATTATATAGGACTAGAGACCCGGTGCACGAAATTCGTGCACTGGGGTTTGGGAATCCCTCAGCCCAGCCTGCCCCCTCTCACAGTTCAGGAGCCCTCAGGGGATATCCTACTGATGGCTTAGGCCTGCTCCACAGTCTGGCCACAGAGGCTCAGATCAAGTGCTGCGTGCTCACGTGTGTCTGTGTATGTGTATCCGCTGGGCGCCTGCCCCCAACTGCGTCAGAGGCTTGGAGCAGGCGCCCTGTGAGTGTGTGTGTGTGTGTGTCCGCTGGAGGTCTGCCCCCAACTGCATCAGAGGCTCGGAGCAGGCGCCCAGTGTGTGTGTGTGTGTGTGTGTGTGTGTGTGTGTGTGTATGTGTGTGTCCAATGGAGGCCTGCCCCCAGCTGCGCTGCGGAGGCTCAGAGCAGGCTCCCCGTGTGTGTGTGTGTCTGTCTGCTGGGGGCCTGCCCCCAACTGCATCAGAGGCTCGGAGCAGGTGCCCTGTGTGTGTGCGTGTGTGTGTGTGTGTGTGTGTGTGTGTGTGTCTGCTGGGGGCCTGCCCCCAGCCATGCTGCAGAGGCTTGTAGCAGGTGCCCCTCTGTGTAGATCTCTCAGGCTCTGGGCTGCGCCCAGCCCCTCCTCCTGAGCTGGTTGTGACTGTTATGGAGTCCCAACCTCATTTGCATAACAAATATATATATATATATATATACATATATATATATATATATATCCCACCTAAATGTCCATCAACTGATGAATGGATTAACAAATGTGGTAGATCTATATAATAAAATAGTATTTGCCAATAAAAAGTACTGATATATGCTATAACATGAAAAAACCTTGAAATCATTATCTTACATGAAAGATGCCAGTCACAGAAGACCACATATTGCATGATTTCATTTATGTGAAATTTCTAAAATGGGCAAATACATAGAGACAGAAATTGATTGGAGGTTTCCTAGGGTGGGAGTGTGGGGTGTCATAAGTGATGAATGTCTGCTATTGTGTACAAAGTTGAAAATGTTCTAAAATTAGATAGTGGTGATTGATGACTGGACAACTCTGTGAATGTACTTAATACCATTGAATCATATACTTTAATGGGTGAATTTTTATGGTATTGGAATGTATCTAAATAAATGTGTTTTGTAGATCTAAATAAGTCTGTTTTTAAAAGAAAAGCAATACCATCCAGGACCACAGTAGAAAATCAATACAGAAGCTATACAATTTTTACCAGTTGTCATGTAACACACCAAAGTTATATATAAAGTGAAATTTATAGCTTTAAATGGCTTTATTTTTAATTAAAAATAAATATAACAAAAAGAGCTATTTGTTCAACCTAAAACATTAGAAGTAGAAAAAACAAAATTAAGCGAACCACCCAAAAAAGTAGTACTCAACAAAAATGAAATTTTAAGTCAAATAAATAAAACAATAGGGAGTTTCAGAGAAACAAAGAGTTGGATCTTTGAGCTGACCAATGTCATTGATAACCCCCTAGCAAGCCAGATAAAGGAGAATAGCTTAAACATTTTATATATATATAAATATATAAATACACACACACACACACACACACACAGAGGAAAAATCTTTCCCGGATGGGGTAATGGTTCAAAGTAGTTATTGTGAGATATTATGTATAACTGTACAACAACATACTTTATTTTTTAATTTTTATTATTATTTTTTAAATATATTTTATTGATTTCAGAGAGGAAGGGAGAGGGAGACAGAGACAGAAACATCAATGATGAGAGAGAATCCTTTTTTGGCTGCCTCCTTTACGGCCCCCATTGAGGATTGAGTCCACAACCAGGCATGTGCCCTGACTGGGTATCAGACCATGACCCTCCTGATTCCTCAATGGTTGAGCCATGCCGGCCAGGCAACATACTTTAATATTGATGTGAAATAAGGGCTTTCCTAGCAAAACGTAAATTAACAAAGTTAATAGACGAAGAAACACAAAAGAGAACAATGAATGTAGAAGAGACCAGAGCAAAAAGGACATAGCACAACAAATACAAAGACTGAAAGGTAGAAAGGAAAGGGGGCCAGCCTACAGACCTCAAAGCATTGTAGAAGCCTATAACTAAAAACTGTCAACAGGCACAGACTAAAAAGCTCTAAGAAAAGTCTACTCCCCTTAATCGAAGTATCAAGAAAAGTGTGGCCTAACTGAACATACCCACCCTACTCCAGCCAAACACTAATAGAATACACATTCTCTTCAAGTACCCGTGCAACATTCTCTAAGACATACCACATCCAGAGTCATAAAACAAATCTCAACAAATTGAAATCATAAAGCATAAGTTCTTTGATTATAATAGTGCTGAATCAATAACAAAAAAATAAAACAAAAGTCACCAAATACTTGGGAATTAATAATCCATTTCTATATAATCATAGATCACAGAGGAAGTCTCAAAGGAAATTAAAAAGTAACAATATAAATACAACTTGTTGAAAATTTGTGGAATGGAGATAAAGCAGTGTTGAAAGGGAAATTTATAAATTTAAATGTTTATATTTTCAGAATTAAGGTCTTAAACCAATAATTTAAGCTCCCACCTCAAAAATTAGAAAAAGAGCAAAGTAAACCCAAAACAAGAGAAGGGAGGAAGTAATAAATATAAGAGCAGAAATCAATGAAACTGAAAACAGTAAAACAATAGAGAATATCAATGAAAACAAAAGCTGGTTCTTTTTTTTTTTTTTAAATATATTTTATTGATTTTTTACAGAGAGGAAAGGAGAGGGATAGAGAGTCAGAAACATCCATGAGAGAGAAACATCGGATCAGCTGCCTCCTGCACACCCCCTACTGGGGATGTGCCCGCAACCAAAGTACATGCCCTTGACCAGAGCCGAACCCGGGACCTTTCAGTCCGCAGGCCGACGCTCTATCCACTGAGCCAAACTTGCTAGGGCAAAAGCTGGTTCTTTGAAAACGATAAAATTGGTAATCCTCTAGAAAGATTGACAAAGGTAAAAAGAAGACACAAATTACCAACAGCAGAAATGAAACAGGAGATATAACTACAGATCCTGCAGCTATTAAAAGGAAAGGGAATACCACACACAGCTTTATGCACATTAGTTCAACAACTAGGATGAAATAATCCAATTCCTCTCAAAACACAAACTCCTACAATTCACCCACTATTAAATAGTTACTCTGAAAAGATATTAACTAGATCATCTGAATAGTCATATAACTACTACAGAAACTAAAGACATAATAAAAAAGCTTCCAAAAGGAAATTTCCAGACCCAGATGATTTCACTGGAGAATTCCACCAAACATTTAAAGAAAAATTAGCATAATTCTACACAATCTCTTCCAGAAAATAGAAGTGGACATTTTTCAAGTCATTCTATGATGCCAGTATTACCCTAATATTAAAACAGACAAAGATAATACAAAAAAAAAAGAAAACTGTAGATCAGTATTTCTCATGAACTTGATGCAAAAATCCTGGGGGGAAAAAGCATTAGACAGTCAATTCCTGCAATACATAAAAGGAATTATACCACTACAATTACGTAAGCTTTATTCCAGGAATGTAAGGCTGGTTCAATATTCAAAAATCACCAGTGTATTCCCTCATATTAACAGGCTAAAGATAAAAAAAATCACAAGATCATATAAATTCATACACAGAATGACAAAATTCAACACTTATTCATGATAAAAGTAGACAGAGACATAGATCAATGGAACAAAATAGAGAACCTAAAAATAGCCCCACACAACTACAGCCAATTTATTTTTGATAAAGATGCAAAACATATCAACAGAGGAAGAATGGTGTTTTCAATAAGTGGTGCTTGAGTAATTGGACATTCAAACAAAAGAACCTCAATCTAAGCCTCTAACTTCATATGAAACTTAACTCAAATGGATCATGGGCAGTAGGGAGGAAAAATGGACAAATCAGCATCACAGTAGAAAATTTATCTCTCCTCTCCCAGAAGTACAAGAAGCAGACAAAAAAGTGTACAAATATTGTACAATGCAACTGACAACTAAATAATTAAATATTATTGTCAATTTATATATGGAACATGTATAAACATTCACCACGTACTAGGCCATGCATCCCCTCATATTTCAAGGAATGAGCTTCACATAGACATTTTTCGGACCACATTTTTCTCAGGCTAGAAACCTATTAAATAAACTTTTAGAAACTGAAAATGCATTTCTAAATAACTCATGGGCAGAAGAAAAAATTTTCAACTCTTAGAAAACACTCAGCACACAATGCACCAAACCTTGTGGGCTTTAGTGAACTTTAAGACCTTAACATTGACA
The DNA here is from genome assembly GCF_014108235.1 of Myotis myotis. NCBI lineage: Eukaryota > Metazoa > Chordata > Mammalia > Chiroptera > Vespertilionidae > Myotis > Myotis myotis. Next base: position 6,028,344 of record NW_023416346.1, on the reverse strand, counting down.
TGAGAAGAGCAAATCCTGCAAAATAATGAGCGAATTATCCAACTACAGTCAGACAACCGAGTGCATCACTGATCACACAAAATTCCCCAGCACTCACCCTCCCCAGGGCCGCATCCCTGCGAAACGCCTCCAGCACAGAGCACTGAGATCCTCCTGACAACAACTGTTCAACCGTGGCTGAGAACCACAGCCGCTTCCGGTCACCACCCCTAGCATCGCCCCTTCTCGGGATTCGGGGCGTCTCAGGAAGGGGGCGTGTTTCTGCACATGCGCAGAACCACATTTGAAGCCGCCGGCAGCCAAGCGTTGAGGAGATGGTATGCAGTTGGCACCCCTTGGTAGCACTGGGGAATATGGCCGCGCCCAGGTAGCGCTTCCTCGTCGTGGGATACACCATGTTGAAGGAGAGTCCATTCCCTACGGAGGATGAGGAAGCCTCTAAGTCACAGAACCCAGCGATGGAACTGTCTCACAGGTGGCGGGAAGCACGCTTTCCGAAGGAGGGGGTCTTTGGTCTATAGATTTGTGTAATAATGTTCAGAGAAACCGAGGGGCCTCTGGAAAGACGCAGAGGTGCCTTGCTATCATCTCTTGACAGATAACACAGGATGGGGGCGGGGGGGAGGGGGGGGAAATCAGACTGGTTACAGGCGTACCCTGAGGGGAGAAGGGAAAAATCAGGGATGTACAGGCATTCTCCCCCTCCCCGCACCCCCACCCCCTCGCCGAGGATATAGCACTGGAGGAAAAAGGGGAGAAGTCAGTGTTAGCTTTTCCTCTACTGTGCTTGTGGAGGTTGGCTGTAGGGGTTGAATGTTCTCATAATCTACATTATCTTCCACTCCACCTACCCAAAATAAAATAAAATAAATATATGTATGAATAATAAAATTTTTGAACTGCACTTTTTATTGTTGACAGTATTGCAGATGTCCCCCAACCTCCCCCCTTAGCCTTTTTATTTTTTCTTAACCTAATGCAATATGCCAATAAAAACATCTTTAAGAAACTATTGTTTCTATTTCCTCATAAAATAAAACCTATATAGTGATACCCTCTTAGTTTGCAAATGTAGCTTTAAGGCAACACGGATTCTGCCCTTCCACCAGTTTGCTGCCCCTTATCATCTCCAACATGGAAATTCTGCAGATGCCCTGCCCTTCTGGGAGATGTCACTGGGGTAAATGGGGAAGAAGTCGTGCTGCCCTTCACCTGGGAATGCCTGCTTACACTTCAAAACCAAGTTCAAATATCTCCTCCTCCAGTGAATCCTCCAAAAAGAGGTAGTCCTTTCCAAATCCTTAGGCGAGGAAGATATTCTGAGGGGACCCCTGTAGTCCTGGTATAGGTGTTTGTTGAATAAATAAATGAAAAAAGAAATGGAATCAGTGGAAGCACATTTGGTATGCATTCACTTCTAATAGAGTGCCAGGAATCACTGTTAATGTTGTTGAGTGTCACAATAGTACTAGGTTATGTTAAAAAATATGTTTATCTGTTAGACCATTTCAGAGAAGAAAGATAGAGCCAATAAACATTCTTTAATGATCAGGGGAATACAAATCAAGACATGCTGAGATGACATTTTACACCCATTCAATTTGCAAAACTTTTAAGTGATAATGCCAAGTATTGGAGAATGTAAATAAGTGAAACCACTTTAGAAAATAGTTAGCATTCCCTCCTACAGTGAATATTTATATGCCTCACAATCCAGCCAGTCCACTCTTAGGATATATCCAAAAGAAACGCTTGCACATGGAACCTAGGCTATGCATGGCATCCTGTTTCCAGCAAAAACTGGAAGCAAAAATGGATATTCGTCAACAGAAGTCAAAATGAATGAACTAGAATAATATCCAACAACATGGATGAATATTAAGGGGAAAAAATCCTATAATTCCCAAAAGATTGTGTAAAATATACTTTTATAAAACTAAAAGCTACTAATATAGAGAACATGAACTATTTAGGATTTTGTATAGTTGTAATAAAATAATATAAAAAGGAAATAATGCCCTAGCTGGTTTTGCTCAGTGGCTAGAGCATTGGTCTGCAGACTGGGGGGTCCCGGGTTCAATTCCAGTCTGGGGCACATGTCTGGGTTGCAGGGTCGATCCCCAGTAGGGGGCGGCGTGCAGGAGGCAGTCAATCAATGATGTCTCTTTCATCATTGATGGTTCTCTCTCTCTCTCCCTCTCCCTCTCTGAAATCAATAATAATAATACATTTTAAAAAAAATAAAAAGGAAATAAAAAAATTGATGAACTTGGGATTCAGGATGATGTTTACCTAAGTTGAGGGGAGGCAAGGCAATGAATTGAGGTAACACATAAACACATGGAGGTTATTGTCAATGCCCTACCTTTTACTAGTAAATGGTAGATGCATAAATATTAGTTGTATTATTAAAACTAAGTATTTTAATTAATTGGGAAAATTTGTTAGGTCGATATTTATATGTAAAAAGAGAAAGTTTGCATGGAGAAAAGTGCTGCCCCTTCCTTGAATGGGGCAAGACTGGAGATGATAGGATAGCAAGGAGGCAGGATCTCCACAGCTTTGACACTTACTGAGGCTCCTGCCATATATATATATATGCATGCCCTGGCTCCATGACTCACCCCATCATGCCACTCATGTCTGCTCAAATGTCTTTTCTTCAGGCGTCTTTCTTCCCTGACCAACCCCACTACTTAAGCTCCTTGCCATGCTTTAGTTTTCTTCATAGCCTTCCTTTTTATTAGAAATTATCTTATTGATTTACTGTTTTCTCATTGACTTGTTCATGCTGATACTGCAATGACTTCTGCTTCTCACATATGTGGAATAATCAACTGCTTATTTTTGGTATCTTTACCACACATGTAGAGAGCAGCAAAACACACACACTGGACTCATTTTCTTAAAAGATTAATTATTCCCTCCAAAAGACTCTGCAGGCATCTCTGGGTGATATGACTAATTATAAAATTGTTTTGATATGAGTAATGCAGGAAATACTAAAGAGAGGGAGAACTTACAAGTATATGAGACTATTTGTTCATTCATCAAATATTTATTGATCACCAGTCACTGCCCTTAGTATCTGATGTTTGGTAAAACAGAAGAGCCCCTAAATCCCTAGCTTCATGAACCTGGCATCCTAGAGGGGAAGAGAGATAATAATAAATTATTAGGAGGTGATAATTGCTAAAGGAGGGTGGATAGGACTGAGTGAGGGGAAGAGAGATAATAATAAATTATTAGGAGGTGATAATTGCTAAAGGAGGGTGGATAGGACTGAGTGATATGAGTTGGAAATTTTGGGGGACTGCCACTTTAAATAGGAGGATCAGAGTCTCCTTTAAACTCTGGCACTGATTTTCTGCATCCTGGGGCAGGCCAGTTGCAAATCTTCACATTTATGTGTGTGTTTAGTTAAAAATGAGGAAGAGTGCAGGTCAGAATATTTTAATATCTGCAGCTAAGGACAGAATATTGTCCTATACACACCTGGTGTCTCTTTATATGTCCTAATCTCCTCTTCTTATAGGAACACTAGTCAGATTGGATCAGGAATCATCCTAAAGGCCTCATTTTAACTTAATCCCCTCTTTAACAGCCCTATCTCCAAATATGTCACATTTTTCATTCTTCAATACTGGGGATTAGGGCTTCAACATATGAATTTTGGGGGAACACATTTCAGCCCATAACATTCAAGTATGCTTTCACAAGATGGTTTTAGTATCCATTGATGATCTTCACAATGGTTAACTTAGGGGTTGCAAAATGGTGATTTTCTAATTCTATCATCTTTCTATATTTATTAGCTAACTTTCTTTGATAAAGAGTTTTCTTTCCCCTTGCATGTTTGTTTAAAGATGATTATATTAATGTGCCAGTTCTTTGGTTAACCTCTTCCTGCACCCTCCTCCCCCTGCCAGATCTGTTATTTTGTGCCATGTATCCATGTCTCTGGACCTATTTTGCTCCTCAGTTTATTTTGTTCATTAGATTTCTGATGTGTTAGTCTTTCAGTGTACTGTTGGGTTCTGTTTACTAATGTTTTATTTAGAATTTATATTAATACATCTACAATCAGATTTATTGCTTTTCTGATTGCAGATACATTATGTAATACACAATTAGTTTTTAAGAAATAGCAGCGCAATTAAGGAATAGTAAGTACTACTGTAACATTCTTCTAGAACACCTGGATACAATCTGGACTCATTGATTCCAATTTTCCCCCCTACCCCGAATTGCAATTTGTCAGATATACTGGTTTCCAGCTCTTACTTTGTCTTGGCTTTGAAACCATTATTTTCTTCTAATGTTACATCTTGATGCTTGAGTCTACTGGCTGGAATCATGTTGATTACTTGATTTTATTGATTTCTTTGAGCCCAACTGCTGAACACAGATTTTTTTCCCTATACTTTTCTATTTCAAGCAATGCCACAGTGAGCCACCTTGTAATATGTTTTCCAAATGTGTGTGGATATATTCATAGAATAGAGTCCCGGAAGTGTAGTTTCTGAGTCATAATTAAGTGCATTTTAATTTGGTAAACATTTCCATCCACACCTCTGTATGATTGTATCACTTTGACTACCCCCAGCAGTTTTCCCGCAAATTCACCAGCAGAGTGGATTGTTCAACTTTTAGATTTTTGCTAATCTCATAGGTGAGAAATGGTATGCCAAGTGTGGTTTTAATTTTCATTTCTCTTAATATGAGGATGGTTGGGCATCTTTTCACATAGGGTGAGTGGAGGTGGGCAAAGGGGGAAACATGGGGATGGAAAGAGACTTTGCTTGGGGAGATGGGCGCATGATGCAATGTGCAGATGATGTTTTATTTGACTTGAAACCTGTATGGTTTTATGAACCAATGTCACCCTAATAAATTCAATTTATTTTATTTTTTAAAATATGTTTTCATTGATTTTTACAGAGAGAGGAAGGGAGAGGGATAGAGAGATAGAAACATCGATCAGGCTGACTCCTGCATTCCCCCCACTGGGGATTGAGCCCACAACCTAGGCATGTGCCCTTACCAGGAATCGAACCAGCAACTCTTAGTTCCTAGGTTGATGCTCAACTGCTGAGCTATACCAGCTGGGTTAAATTCAATTTTAAAATTAACAAAATAAAATCATATTTTTCTCTCAATGATTTTTTCCTGTGTTCAGTTCAACTAATATGATGACGTACTTCAAAAATTTAAAACTTCCCTTGGAATCCTACTAGAGCCCTATTTGGTTATGATGTGTTGGTCTTTCTTTCTTGCTTTCTTTTCCTTTGAGCAGGGGTAACAATCTGTAATTTAACAGATCATCTTGCATATATTCATATAAATTCTTTGGTTAATCTCTTCCCATTCCCGCCCCCCCTCCCACCCCACCTGCTAAGATCTGTTATTCTGTTACATGTGTCCATGCCTCTGGACCTATTTTATTCATCAGTTTATTTTGTTTATTAGATTCCTAATGTGTTACTCTTTCAATATACTGTTGGGTTCTGTTTGCTAATGTTTTATTTATGATTTTTTAATGAGCCTAAATTATAGTGCTCTAAACTTTTCATTTTTAAGCAAAATTTCTTAGGTCAGTATTCACCCATGTAAACATCACCACAATTAAGATAATTAATATTTCTACCACTGCCCCTCTCAAACTTTCTTCATCTCTATTTGTAATCCATCACTTCCTTCATTCTCACTTCTAAGTAACCACTGACATATTTTCTGTCACTATAGATTCACATATGCATTTTTTAAGAGATTATGGAAATGGAATCATGCAATATTTTCTGTTTTATGTCTGGCTTCTTTCACCCAGTATAATTATTTTGAAATCACCCGCCCTAACCTGTTTGGCTCAGTGGATAGACCGTCGGTCTGCGGACTGAATGGTCCCAGGTTCGATTCCGGCCAAGGGCATGTACCTTGGTTGCGGGCACATCCTCAGTAGGGAGTGTGCAGGAGGCAGCTGATCGATGTTTCTCTCTCATCGATGTTTCTAACTCTCTATCCCTCTCCCTTCCTCTCTGTAAAAAATCAATAAAATATATTTAAAAAAAAAAAAAGAAATCACCCATGTCCAGGCACTTGAATTTTTTGTTTTTATATCTCTCTCTTTTAATATTTTTATTGTTGACACTTTACAGATATCCCCATTTCCCCCCACTTTGCCCACCTCCACCCAGCCCTCATCCCCCCTCCCCTCTGGCCATCACCACATTGTTGTGTGTGTCCATGGGCTATGCATAAATGTTCATTGGTTTATGTCTTCTCCTTCTTCCATCAAGCCCGCCCCATCTTCCTCCCCTCTGACATCTGTCACTCTGTTCCCTATATCCATGCCTCTGGTTCTCTTTTGTTCATCATCTTATTTTGTACATTAGATTCCATGGCATTTGTCTTTCTCTGACTGACTTATTTCACTATGTCTTTTTGTTTTTACCTCCATTTTATTGCATTGTGGTCTGTGTGATATGATTTTGAAATATTTATTATTTCCTTTGTGGCCTATTGCAAGGAGAATTTTTCAGGATGTTTCATTTATGTATAAAACATATGCCTTCTCTGTTGAGTACAAAATACAGATCAAATGTAGATCTATAAAATATCAACTATGTTAGTTGTAGTATTCCAATCTTTGTAACTTACTTACACATGTCATCTACTTGATCTGTCCATTTCTGTGACATATATTATTCTTCCACTGTAAATGAATATTTGAAAAATGTTCCCTATCATATCAGTATTTATTTTATATATATAAAAAGCATACACATACTCATACATATGCTCATGATTGGTGCATCTTTTTGGTGGCTACATGCTTTTAAATTAAGAATTTGTTTAGCTCTTAAAATTCTTCTCTTTGAAATATATTTTGTCTAATATTAATATTGTTACTTGTGCCCTAGCTGGTTTGGCTCAGTTGATAGAGTGTCTACCTGTGGACTGAAGGGTCCCAGGTTCAATTCCAGTCAAGGGCACATGCCCGGGTTGTGGGCTCAAGCCCCAGTAAGGGGCATGCATGAGGCAGCCGATCTGTGGTTCTCTCTCATCATTGATGTTTCTATCTCTCTCTCTCTCTTCCTCTCCCTTCCTCTCTGAAATCAATAAAAATATATATTTAAATATATATATATATATTGTTACTTGTAAATATTTCCATTTCTTGTCTTTGTCAAACAACTTCACCATGAACTTTTAACATATATACTAAAGTAGAACAATAGTATACGGAATCTTTAAGTACTCAGCTTCAATAGTTATCAATATTCGGTCTTTCTTGTTTTGTCATTTCTCCACACCTCACTCACAATCCCCTTTGTTTGAATATTTTAAAGCCAGACTTCATTTCACCCAAATACATCAATATAAATCTTTAATATATGAGGATGCTTTTCTTCCTTTTGCTTTTTCTTTGTTTTCTTCTCCTTCTTCTTTTAACATAACTACAGTACCATCAACACACCCAACAAAATTAATGATAATGCTGGGAACAATTTTTGACATGTATATGTACTAACCAGCTTCCACAGATTTAATTTGTTCTTTTACTTGTTCACTCAACAAACAATTATCCAATCCAGGACTGTGGGAGAGCCAGAGGACTATTTAGTAATCAGAGTCCAGCCCTCTACTGTCCAGAATGTTGAACTGGGGCCTAAAAAGCATGTGACTGGTCTAAGGGCACAAAGATAGAGGACAACAGAGCTCAGGGCCAGCTCCTTTCAAAAAGCCTTTCCCACCTGCTGGGTCAAAGGGGCCTTCAGCTGGCATGCATCCTCCTATCACTCAGGGAGAGCTTCCCATAGGAGGTGTGTGGGCTGGATTTCGTAGAATGTGTAGCAGTTCATCCATGGAAAGGATATGATGGATTTTTCTCACCTCTGCCTCATGACATCTCCCAGAGGGGCAGTGGCATCTCTATAATTTTCATATTTGAGGTGCTAAGGGGCAGCAAACTCGTTGTGGGCAGGGTTGGAAATTTGTCCTAATGCTGCACTTGCATAATTATTACTTAGATTTTCTTTTACAAGGAACTGTGAATAATAAAGTGTCCTAAAGGATGCTTTTATTGACACATACATGAAACAGAAAGCAACCATTGGTCATACTAATTTAAAACTTACTTTTAGCTCTAGTAGGTTTGGCTCAATGGATAGAGCGTCGGCCTGCGGACTGATGGGTCCAGGGTTCAATTCCAGTCAAGGGCACGTACCTCAGTTGCAGGCCCCTCCCCAGCCTTGGCCCTGGTTGGGCCTCTTGCAGGAGGCAACTAATCGATGTGTTTCTCTCACATCAATATTTCTCTCTGTCTTTCCCCCTCTCTTCCACTCTTTCTAAAAATCAGTGGAAAATATTCTTGGGTGAGGATTAAAAAAATAAACACTTTTATTGGTACCTATTACTATTTCAGTTGCTTTAACTTCCTCTTCTTCCTTGCATTCTACTTATACCTACATCTGCAATCCTTCCCACAAATAACCAGTGCTAACATCAGGTAGGAACCATTTCACTCTTATTTCCATGTCTGTGTGTAAATTTTATTGCACAAATACATTCTTTTTTTTTGTTTTACAAAAATGAGATGAAATCATATTATACAAAATTCTCTGCATCTTGGTTTTTTTCACTCAATAGTTTTTTATGACTGCATAGAATTCCAAGTTGTAGAATTTTTCCATTCCCCAGCTGCCAACTGACAGTATTCAGGACTATCAATTGCTCCAGGAATTGCCTCTGTTGCAGACAGCCACCTTGCCCAAGGTCATGCCCTTTTCTGGGGCAGCCCACATTCGATATCTGATCAAGTCCAGAGAATAAAGGCCCAACACAGGAAAGAACATTCTAGCTCCAGAGCTCTTTGTGTGGTTGGCCAAGGCTGTCATTTGATCTGCAACACAGCTCAACTTCTCCCCCTTTTATCCCCTCATTCCAACAAACTTAACATGTAACAATTGGTACCAAAAATGGTCTGAGAAGGCAAGCTGTGGATGAGATGGTGTTTTGAAACTTGGTTGCTCACTACTCATCTGAAAAATAGCTCCTGGAATAAAAAATCAATTCAATTGTTAAAACTCACAGGTGGTGAACTGGGATGACTACTGGTAAAAGGGAATGCTCTGGACCAGCGGTTCTCAACCTGTGGGTCGCGACCCCTTTGGCTGTCGAACGACCCTTTTACAGGGGTCGACTAAGATCATCCTGCATATCAGATATTTACATTACGATTCAAAATTACAGTTATGAAGTAGCTGTAAAATAATTTTATGATTGGGGTCACAACATGAGGAACTGTATTTAAAGGGCCAGAAGGTTGAGAACCACTGCTCTAGAAGGTGCAATATATCATCAGATATTTTAGAGACATGGGGGAAATAATAGTAATGCAAAAAGTATTGGGTGGATATCACTAAACTCAATTGACAATCTAGAAAAAGATTCTAAAAGGCAGAGTGATTAACAGGCATTTGAACCCCAAGTGTAAAAGCTAAGGGACGACCTTGGCAGCAGCATATGAAGAAGCTGTCATCTCCAGCAGAGAGAGGGCAAAGAACACTAAGGACAAGGCTCACGACTTGGTCAGAGTGGTTGACAAACACAAAGGCTAAACTCCTAACCAATGCCAATCTGCTATGCCAAGGTCAGGGCCCTGATTGGGAAAGAATACAACCTTGACACATGTTTTGGAGACCTCTTGTTTGATTACCTGCAGAAAGTTCAGTCTCCAGATTCTTCTTATTCCAGTTACTATGGCTGTGTTGCAAATTTCTCAAAGAATTATGTGAAGCCCTAGCCTGTTTGGCGCAGAGGATAGAGTGTTGGCCTGCGGACTGAAGGATCCTGGGTTTGATTCTGTTCAAGGGCATGTACCTCTGTTGCAGGCTCCTCCCCAGCCCAGGCCCTGGTCAGGCACGTGCAAAAGGCAACCAGTCGATGTGTTTCTCTCACATCGATATTTCTCTTTGTCTTTCGCTCTCTTTTCCACTCTCTCTAAAAATCCATGGAAAAATATCCTCGGGTGAGAATTATTTAAAAAAAAAAAAAAAAGAGGGTCCCGGGTTCAATTCCGGTCAAAGGCACATGCCTGGGTTTCGGGCTTGATCCCCAGAAGGGGGCGTGCAGGAGGCAACCAATCAATGATTCTCTCTGATCATTGATATATCTATTTATCTCTCCCTCTTACTTCCTCTCTGAAATCAATAAAAATATATTTTTTTAAAAAACTACTAAAAATAATTATGTGAAACAACCAATCTGGGTCAGAAATTCAGGGAGAACTCACATGGCCAGCAACTTGGTACTGGCTGTTGGCCAGGGACCTCAGTTTTTTCCCCACAGGGTTCTGTCTGCAGAACTCTTCTCACAGAAAGGCAACTGGCTTCCCTCAAATGATCCAAGTGATTAAGAGAGAAGCTGCAATGTTTTTATGATGTAGTCCCAGAAGTCACACATCATCACTCCCAGTGTATTGTATTGGTCATACAGGGCCAAATCCTTATTCAGTGTGGAGGGGACTATACAAGGACATGAATACCAGAAGGCAAGGTTTCTAGGAGCCATCTTGGAGGCTCATTACCATATCTCTGGGTCCTGTAAGCCCGCAGAAGTGGCCCATCCCTCTCTCTTAAACACTAGCACACTCCAATGCTGAAATACAGTGCATATGCTTCTGTTGTACAAGAAGACATGTACCCCCACATGGATTGACCCCTATTTCTTATCTTTGCCAACTATAAATAGGATTAAGTCACAGCATAGCTCAGCGGATATATGCTGGGCACGATAAGGGAGGAAAGGGACAATACTGCCAAGGAGATTCAAAAACTGTCCTGCATGTACCAACAGGAACTGGGGGAGCATGTGTGGGACTGGATTTTGAAGGTGTTTGATCAAGAGGGATTCTGAGGGCAGTTATTAAAGAATGATGGGTGGGAAGAACATAGGGGTAGATAGATATAACAGAGATGCAGGATTAACATCCTGGCAAGGACTTCAGGATATGATGCAAATTCACTACTAGAATGTTTCCTAGAAACCTGAGAAAGGCAATCCACCCCAAGTGATGTTGAAATGCCAGAATTGCTATGTCAATAGGAAGAAGGGATTAAGAGTCTCAGAGAAGTGGGCATGCTGGAGTGAATATACTATGTACAGCCACAAAACCCACAAGATAATTATGCTCCATGAGAAGCACAAGAGTATACACTATTTACAAAAACTAATAAGAATTTGTAAAATGAAAGGCACACCAACATCACTATATTCAGTGTTGTCTCTCCACTTTAGGTCAGCATTTCCCTTTAGAGCAGGAACAAGACAGGTATGTCCACTTTCCCCACTCATATTCAACATCGTATTGGAAGTCCTAGCCAAAGCAATCAGACAAGAAGAAGAAATAAAAGGCATCCAAATTGGAAAGGAAGAAGTAAAAACCGTCATTATTTGTAGACCACATACGTTATATAGAGACCCCTAAAAATTCCACCAAAAATACTAGAATTGATAAATAAATTCAGTAATGTAGCAGGACACAAAAATCCAAAAATTGGTTGCAGTTTTATTTTTAAATATATTTTTATTGATTTCATAGAGAAACATCAATGATGAGAAAGAATCATTGATCTGTTGCCTCCTACACACCCGCTCCTGGGGATCGAGCCGTAACCGAGGTATATGCTCTGACTAGGAATCGAACCATGAATTCCTGGTCCACAGATCAATGCTCAACCACTGAGCCATGCTGGCTGGGCTGGTTGCAGTTTTATACACCAATAATGAACTATCAGACAGGAAAATTAAGAAAACAATCCAATTTATGTTATATTTTATATTATAATTGCATCAAAATATAAAATAAAATACCTAGGAATAAATTTAACAAAGGAGGTAAAAGACTTGTACTTGGGAAATTATAAGACACTAAAGAAAGAAACTGAAGAAGATACAAATAAATGAATCCTCTATCATGCTCCACAATAAATATACTAAAAATAAAAAAGAAATTAGAAAAAGAACAACAAACTTAATCAAACACATGAAAATGAAACACAAAACAAAAACTCAAGAAGTGGCAATTCATAAAAATTTAAGCTTAAATAAATAAAACAAAATCTGGTCCTTTCAAATAATTAATTATATGGATCAGCTCCTAACAAATCTGGTCAACTTGAAAAGAAAGAAAAATATAATATTTATAGTAAAAAAGAAATTACTTATTGCACCAAATAGTAATAAATACAAACTAGTTATAGTAGAATGTGAGGTATAAGTCTAAAGCAGCATACTTAAATATTTAGATGAAACATGTGAGTCTCTGGAGAAAATGTAATTGTAAAAATTAATAAGGAATTAGTACCCACAGGCTGTGTTGCAGACACACCTCCATTGGCATAGGAGGACTGGCTGGGGCTGACAAAGGGAGATGTGGCAGAGGTCTCAGTACCCTTATGACAATGCTATAGGCTTGAAATAGGCATGACTGGATGGGGACTCAGTGGATAGGGCAAACTGGAAAGGGTAGAGTCAAAACAGGGTGTTGAGGGAAGAACAGGATGTGATTAGCAGGGCTCGGGGGAGACAGACAGACCAGAACTGGATTGGCAGGTGCCAAAGCTGACAGAAAGGGCTAGGACCTCGTGGGATGGTCAGGGATAGAACAGGTCGGCAGGGGCAGGGCATGATTGCCATGACACCTTGAATTCTCCTCAGTGTTCTAAAGTGGAAGCATCAGGGAGTACCATCCCACAGTAATCTATCTCACATCTCAATGTTTTCCCAACACCTCTAGCCTAAGGAATATTAACAGTTACACAGAAGCTGGTGAATTGGCTGTGCACTAATCAGGCACCAACTATATATGTGATGGCCTGGCATGGGAACTGCAGGGAATAAGGGTCAAGACTGCCAGATCCCCTTCGTAAAGTCCCAGCTCCCCTGACAAAAGAGGACCTACTGAACACTGAATGGGCATCACTTCATAGCTACCTCTGCATGGACAGCGAAGCCTGCTCCTAAATACTAGTACAGATGCACTGTTACCCACTACCATCGGAATTTCAGAATTGGGTTTGTGGCCAGACAGATGGGCCATCAAGGGCTACTAAAAGCCCTTGTTCTTCCAAAGTTTATTAACAAAATTCTGGGCAGTGGGAAATGAGATTCCCCTGACCCATCCCAGGTTCTGGGATAGAAGAATGAACGGAAACAGGAGAGAATTTTGATGACTCCCTCCCAAAAGGGGATAGACAGAAACAGGAGACCAAATGATGAACAGAGAAACACAGAGACTCTGAGATGCCCTGAGAAAGAAGTGATGAAAGAAATAGGCGTGTGAGGAATTTATGAATCTCCCTTGTACAGGATGCTGGGTACAGGATCTCAGTTGAACAGGGCTCAGTTGTCCTCTCTGGAGCGCAGGTCATTGGTGAGCGGATCATGCTGGATTGTCTGGTGAAGCATCAGGCCCAGCAGACCTGCCCGGTTCCTCATAGATGTGCGCACCTTGTGCTCTTGCTCACTCAGCAATTCAAGCTTGTACAACTGTGGGGGATCAGCATGAGAAGGGCATTCCAGGATTCTATCCCGTCCCTCAGCCCCACTCAGCATTGTTGCTTACCGCTCGCACACGCTCTAGGTCCACTTCGGCACGCCTCAGCTTTTCCCAGCAATAGTGGTGGATGCACAGGCGTTTGGGGAGGCAGCAGAAATTACCAGTGGGTTCAAAGACATTGTGCACTAGAGGGCAACCACACACCTCATCATTGGATACCTGTGGGGAAGAATGAAGAATGATGAAGTATGAAGGAGGATAGTAATGGAGGATGGTCAGGCAGGTGTGATGAAAGGAATAGGGGAATGGAGGGCAGTTGGGCAAGACGGAGAGAAATGAGGAGTGAGCCAGAAGGGGAGGAGAAAGGAATTCAGTGATTAGTTAGAAAAGAGGAAGCAAAAGGGATGATCAAGCATGGAGGATGGAAGAAGTTAACAAGCAGGGATGGAGGAATGGAGGTGATCAGACAGGAAGGATAGAAGAACAAAGAGATCAAACAGGAAGGAGAGGAGGGTGGAGGGAAGATCTGACAAGGAGAAGTAGATGAATGAGTGTTGGCAAGGCATGGAGGAGGTGAGTAATGAGGCAGGGAAGGTGGGACGAATGGAAGAATGGAGGCTGGTTATACAGGGAGGAAAGGCTTTAGGAGATGACAAGCAGGGAAAAGTTGATTGGGGGCAGATAGGGATGGAAAATAAAGAATGAGGGAGAAGTCAGAAAGTGAGGGAGAGAGGAATTTAGGGCATCCATGCAAAGAGGAAAGGAGGAATGGGGGTGGTTGGGCAGGGGGTGGGAAAGGAATGGAAGATGGTCAAGCAAGGAAAAGAGAATGGGGAATGGCCATGCAGTGTGGAGCAGAGGAATAGAGGGTGGTAAGGGGGAGAGAGAGAGAGAGAGAGAGAGAGAGAGAGAGAGAGAGAGAGAGAGAGAGAGTTGGTGGGGTCAGGCAATGAAGGTATGAATAAACAGCAGTCAGACAGAGAGAAAAGTAAGAACAGAAGGTGTTCGGGCAGTGAGGAGGAGGGAAAGTGGGGTAGTCTGGAAGGGAAGAGGGTATATAATGGCTGGCCAGGATGTTTGAAAGCAGTAAAGCAGAATGAAGAAGGAAATAGGTCATGCAGGGAGGAAGAGAGGAATAGGGTGGTCAGGCAGGGAGGAAGGAGGAATGGAGGGTGAAGACGAAAGAGCCTCACCTTGGGATCTTTTGAGTGCTCAGGGCATAGCACCTGGAGCCGTTTACAGTACCTCTTACTCGTTGGGTCATAAACATCACAGAAGAGCCTTGTGGACCTGGGGGAGGTTAAAAGTGAGGTGCTAAAGATGAGGAGGAAGGAGGTCCTATCATGAACCCTGTCCACACTTTATCCCCAACTTCGCCCATACCCTGATCCGAACTCACCCACCTCTGCCTCTGAGCCCACCCACATCCTGCCCATGATCTTGCCCACCCTGTTCCTGACCCCATCCATACCATGTCTTTGACCCTGACCAGCACCCATACTCACCCCTCAATGCAAGTGGGGTACAAGGACCCGAAGGACGCTTTGCATTCATACTGAGAAGAAAGATTACAAATGGGAAGAACTGTAAATGTACATTGCATGCCCACCCATGACAAAGCGCCAAAGAATACATTTGTCCCTTGTGGACCCTATGCTACTGTCTGCCCAGCCAGTGGCCCCCCTCTTCACTGGCTGATACTCAATCTCCGTCCTCATACTGGGGATGGAAGAAAAGCACAAATGAGTAGAACCATGGATGTATGTTGTAGTCCCTTCTACAAACACCCAGGCACCAAACCTGCCCCCCCCCATGAACACCACCAAGCCCAAAACACCCTTGCCCCCTCAGCCCCCAGCCAATGCCCCAACCTTGGCAAAGCAGTGCTCCATGTGGCGGAGAGCGACACGCATAATGATGGATTTCCCACAGGAGACACAGAAGATCTGTTGAACGTTGTCTGTGATAACTTTTGTGCTCTGCACAGAAGAGTGGAGGAGCCAGTGAAGCAGTGCAGAGTGGGGATGGGCAGGGAAAAATATCAGGTACCTTTCCACTACACCCTACCTATTTCCACTCACCTCCTCATCCTTGCATATAGCCTGCTGCTTGCCACGCAGAATGATGGCCTCAAGTTCATGGTACTGACGCTCCAGGTACTTCAGGTGGGTGTGGACATCCTCCTGCTCACGGATGATGTTCTCGAGCATTTTCTTGCTATGCTCCTCAGCAACGCAGGGGCTGTTTTGCCACTGCTGGATACGCTGGGGCAGGATCTCATAGATGCGTCTGGAAGGGGTAACAGCAAGAAATGGAATGAGTAGGTAGGGGCAATAAAGGAAGAAAAATGGGAAGAAATGGCTACGTAGGTAAACACGGTACTCTTATCCACAACCACCTCAAAATTACAACTAAAATACAGAGCAACCATCATTCAGAACCACCTTAAATATGGCTGAATGTAAGTCCTACAACTGGAGAATTAAAGAAGAAAGCACATTGAGACAGGTAAGAGGGGCAGAGGCGTGGAATGGGCTGGTCCGACACCCATGTGTGGTGTTTTTTAAATTGGGAGGGATATCTTGGCTTTAGATGCCACTGGTGAGGAGCAAGGGATCCCTATCCCACCCCAGGCTCCCCCACCCAGGATTCCAGTGCTGTGAAGATAAGTCCCCATAACTTTGGGTTATAAAACCCAGCAGGGATTGTGGCAGAGTGCCACAGGCTGCTGGAGATTCAGACAGTCCCTCTTAAAGGGCCGATGCACGGACTTATTTGGACTCACTCCCTCTGAGCTCCAGCACTGGGGCAGCAGCTTGAAAGGATCCAGGAACGTACAGGGAGGAACTAAATTGTCTGGCATCAGGGCAAGAACATGGGGGCAGCTTTCTCCCAGACAAAAGTGCTCTCAGAAGTCATTGTTCTTATACTGAAACCTCCACTGCCACTGAGCTGACTGGCAGGTGCCATATCTGAGTCTCCATCAACATGGCTCATACTGTTTGACCCACCCTAGTGATTCCCTGAGACCCAGCCCTACCCAATTTGCAGGCCCACCCAAACTGTTTGCAGCAGCTTTTCTATATGAATGGCCTGTCCTGGCTCAGGCTTCAGACTTTCCTAAAATCTCTCAAACAAGTAGCAGCTAGACTCAGTGTGCCACATATTGCTCAAAAAGTGGCCCCAGGCCTGGCACTAACAGCAGCCTGCCTTTGGCCTCTCCTGGGCACCTCCAAGCCCAACACAAGTAGCAGCCATCTGCAAATCACTCTCAAGCTTTTGCCAGGTGGCCCCAAGCAGGGCACAGGCAGTGGCTGACTTTGCTCCTCTCAGAAGGCCCCAAAGCCAGTGCACCAAGTGGACAGCTTCAGACCACACCAGATTACAACTCTACTTATTTACGAGCAACACACGTAAGGGGCAGACTCAGTGAACACCAAAGCACCACTGAAGCAAATCCTGCTCCACAGAGGTATCTCCTGCACAGCAGCTCTTCCACTGTAGTCCCAGCTGGTCCTCACAGCCAATTGGCTTGAGGGCCTATTCCTCCCAGTGACACTAACAGCAATCAAGCCTCAACTACAACAAGATTGTGCACACTGCCCACAAAGGGGGGCACCTAGAGTACCCAACTCAGGTGACAGGAGAGGATGAGCCACTTGGCCCCACAGGACACCTACTACATAAGGCCACTCTACCAAGTACAGGAGATATAGCAGCTCTACCTAATACATAGAAACAAACACAGGGAAGCAGCCAAAGTGCGGAGACAAAGCAACATGCCACAAATGAAAGAACAGAAGAAATCTCCAGAAAAAGAACTAAATGAATTGGAAGCAAGCAAACTACTAGATACAGAGTTCAAAACAATGGTAATAAGGATGCTCAAGGGACTTAATGACAATTTCAAGGAAATTAGTGAAACTATCAAAGATATGAAAAAGGACCAGTCAGAAATGAAGGATACACTAACTGAAACGAAGAATAATTTACAGGGAATCAACATAGAGTAGAGGAAGCCAAGAATTAAATCAGCAATTTGGAATATGAGGAAGCAAAAACACCCAATTAGAAGAGCAAAAAGAAAAAAGAATCTAAAAATATGAGGATAGTGTATGGAGCCTCTGGGACATCTTCAAATGTACCACCATTTGCATTATGGGGATGCCAGGAGGAGAAGAGAGAGTGCAAAATATTGAAAATCTATTTGAAGAAATAATGACAGAAAATTTCCCCTACCTGGTGAAAGAAATAGACTTACAAGTTCAGAAAACACAGAGAATCCCAAACAAGAGGAACCCAACGAGGCACACACCAAGACATATCATAATTAAAATGCCAAGGGCTAAAGATGAAGAAAGAATCTTAAAAGCAGCAAGAGAAAAGCAGTTAGTTACCTACAAGGGAGCACCCATACAACTGTCAGCTGATTTCTCAACAGAAACTTTGCAGGCCAGAAAGGAGTGGCAAAAAATATTCTAAGTGATGAATAGCAAGGAACTACAACCAAGATTACCCTATCCAGCAAAGCTACCATTTAGAATTGAAAGTCAGATAGAGAGCTTCACAGACAAGAAAAAGCTAAAGGAGTTCAATACCACCAAACAGGTATTACATGAAATGATAAAGGGCATTCTAGAAGTGGAAGAGGAAGAGGAGGAGGAGGAAGAGGAGGAGGAGGAGGAGGAGGAGGAGGAGGAGGAGGAGGAGGAGGAAGAAGAAGAAGAAGAAGAAGAAGAAGAAGAAGAAGAAGAAGAAGAAGAAGAAATATGAATAATAAAATGGCAATAAATACATATCTATCAATAATGAATCTAAAAATCAAAATAAAGGAACAAGGAATCTAAATAAAACAATAAACTGATGAATAAAATAGAACCAGAGGTATGGAAACATGGAACAGATTGATGAATCTGAGAGGGAAGGGGAACAGGAAGAGATTAACCATATATGCATTACCTATGGACACAGACAATAGGGTGGTGAAGGCCTGAGGCAGGGTGGGAACTTGGTGGAGGGGGCAAAGGGGGATGTGAAGGGGGACACTGAAATACTCTCAACAATAAAGATTTTTTAAAGCAATTAACATAAATTAAAATTAAAAAAAGAAGAAATGGATGAGTGACCAAATGGTGACTACATAAGATGATAAATGGTAGATGAGTGAATGCTGATGAATAAGTGGTTAAATGGTGGATGGATGGGTGGATAGTACATGGCTGGTTGGGTAAATGATGATAAGGGTGGATGAGTGGGTTGGTGGATGAAATGCGGATGGATGGTTCACTGGGTGTGTGGCTGTAAGGGTGGATGAATGGTGGACACATGGATAGAGAGTAGATGGACTTACAGATGCCATAGATCAGTGATGGTGAACCTTTTGAGCTTGGCGTGTCAGCATTTTGAAAAACCCTAACTTAACTCTGGTGCCGTGTCACATATAGAAATTTTTTGATATTTGCAACCATAGTAAAACAAAGACATATTTTTGACATTTATTTTATATATTTAAATGCCATTTAACAAAGAAAAACCAACCAAAAAAATGAGTTCGTGTGTCACCTCTGACACGCGTGTCATAGGTTCGGCATCACTGCTATAGATCATGCCCTACCCCAGGTTGCTTAACCTCCAGGTGCACTCACTCAGCTGCCAGATTCATGCCACAGTCATCTGAACAGTACTTGGAGCCTGGCCGGTTGGGATTCACACAGCGAGGTCCCAGGCACTGCCGCAGCACGGCTGGGTCCTGGACGTCCATCGGCTCTGCATGTTTCCGCTTTTCCACGAGCTTCTGCTTCTTCTCCTTCTGTGGGACAACCATGGTCAGGGCAGGGGTAGGAGGGTTCCCTAACCCTGTACCCCTGCCCTCCATTCTGCTTCCAACCTCTGCCTCCATGCCCCCCCTCCACCATTTCTGTCACCTTCCAATCCACCTTTCTCTTCAGCTTCTCCATTTTCTTCATATTCACTGCCTGCTTTGGCAATGCAGGATCCAGGAGCAGGAACTCCTAAAAAAAAAAAAATCTACTTTGCTGTGTAACAAGCCACCCTTCAAATCAATTTATAAAACACTGGTCATTTATTAATTCAAGATTCCATAGGCTGACAATTGGGATAGGCTCAGCTGGACAGTTTTGCTGGTTTTGCCTGGGTTTCTCCATATGGTTGTAGTCAGCTAGTGGCTGTTTGCTCCTAGATAGCCTCATTCCTATGTTTGGAGGCTGACAGGTCAACGGAAGTAATGGAGCCATGAGTTTCTATCAACTGGCAGGGTAGTCTGTGTTTTTTCACCTGGTGACTGGATTCCAAAAGCACCAAAAAAGCAGAAGTCCTGGTGTTTAAATGTACAGTGAACCCTTGATTTTGCAGACTTCAACTTAACGGACTTCTGATTTAAAAGACACGATTTCTGGTCTGTATGTCATATGTGAAAATTAACATTTGGTTAATTTTAAAATGCTTTAAAGCAAGATTTTCTTATTATTAAAGTAGCAGGGGGTTTTTTTTGTTATGAATTCACTGGATTTTGTTGTTGTTGCTGTTAATCCTCACCTGAAGACTTTTTTTCCACTGATTTTTAGAGACAGTGGAAGAGAGGGGGAGAGACAAAGAGAGAGAAACATCGATGTGAGAGGAACACATCCATTGGTTGCCTCCCACATGCACCCCAACCGGGGCCTGGGATGGAGCCTGCTACCGAGGTATGTGCTGTTTACTGGAATTGAACCTGTAACCCTTTAGTCCATGGGTGATGCTCTAACCACTGAGAAAAATCAGCTAGGGCAATTCACTGTTATTTTTTAAAAATTTATTTTTATTGATTTTAGATTGGAAAGGAGAGGGAGAGGGAGATAGAAACATCAATGATGATAGAGAATCATTGATCAGCTACCTCCTGCACACCCCCTGTGCCCTGACTGGGAATCCAACTGACTGCTTGGTTCAGAGGTTGATGTTCAACATACAAATGTGTTTACATAAGTAAAAACAGGTAAGCTAATTTGTCCATTTGGAAAACCTACTTTATTATATACAAACTTTCTACTTTAACAGACATCCCCCTCTTCCAGATTAGTCCATTATATTGGGGTTTTACTGTATTTTAACCCTCTGCATGCATCATGTTTTCTAGCACCCCAAAGGACATGTCACTCATCCAGAGCTATAGGCCAGGAAAATGCTGGCAGATCTCCCCAACTTGTTTCTTAATTGATTTTTGGATATTCCCTGCCTCCTCTCTCCTCATTGCTGACCCGCTCTGCTTTCATTGTTCACATCCTTCTACCCAAGGCTCTGCCAATACTCATCAGATGTTGATTGTCAAAAGTCCCTTATAAACAGACTGCCTAACTACAGCGGGAACGCTGGGAGGGTTTGGGAGAGGAAGGTAAGAGATCAACCAAAGGACTTATATGCATATATATAAGCATAACCAATGTATACAAGACACTGGGGGAGGGCATGTGCTGGGGGGGGGGGCTAGGGGAGGCCAGGGGCAGGTCAATGGGGGGGAAAAAGGAGACATATGTACTGCTCTTTGTAATACTTTAAACAATAAGATAAAAAAAAATTTTAAGTCCCTTATGAAAAAGTCCTGGTATAGTTTTCAGTCCTGAAGCATATCCTTTTCAGTTAACAGCTGGAGTGTGGCTGTTATCTGAGGTGCCTCCTTTACTGCCAATGCCACTGCCTGGTACTTCTGGGATAGCCGGGACTTGTGCAGTTGAGCAGCTATGGTTGAGTGGGCAGTTGCCAGTGGGACCATGGCAAGGTCTCTGAGTGTATTATGGGCAAGAGCTGAGGGGAAGACCCTCACACTAGCTCTACTCCTCCATCCACACTGTGTCCTGGACTCACCAGAGAGCAAGGATTACAAGTAGGGTTTCTGTATTTGTGGGACAAAGGCTCTGGATCAGCATTAAGTGGAGGGGAACAGGGTCATCCTGCCCTAACACTCCTGGCCTCACCTTCTGGGGAAGGGACCACTGGTTCTGACTGGATACACTGGTCTTGCCTGCCTGGGAATGACTGGCACTACCTGGCCTGGGTGGCCCACCTTATCCAGACACACCTGGCTGGTATATCTGGCTCTAACTTGCCCACCTGAAAGCATAAGGCCCTGCCTACCTGCTCAGAAAAGCTAGACTCCACTGCCTTACACTTGCTTAGCTCAGCCTGCCCTGCCCCACCCTCCAGAACACACCTGCTATCCTGCTTCATGAGCACCCTAGTCCCAGACAAGCCACCGCTGCCCAGCCCACCGGAACACACATGGCCCCGCCCCCTCAGAATGCTCCACCCACTCGCATTTCACGCTTAGTCCCCCTAGCGGACGACAGGCCCTCCCTAGCCCTATCCTCTTGTACACACTCTGTCTTGCCTTATGCTACCATCCCTGTGGGACCCATAAACGGCAACGAGGCATACCCAGCCCGGCCCCTTCCCAGATAATCTCAGCCCCATATGTCCCTCCCCCATTCCTACACATGCCGAATTCTGCCTTACCTTCCGCGTATTGAGCCATGGCAGACCTTGTTCCCCCCCTCCCCCCCGCCCCTCCGCATGTGCCAGGCTGTGCTGTGTCCGCCCTGACTGACATACCTAGAATAATTCTACAGTCTTTATTCTGAAATGTACTCCTACCTGTACCCAGTAACACCAAGTAAAATATATAAAAAATGTTTGTGTGTATATATGCACACAGGCAAATGAATCCGTACTCTCAGTGATTAATAGAGCAAGCGCACGCACTGAAAGAATATACACATTTTCAATAAGACAATTATCAATTGGAGAATTCATACTATTTTCAAGCTAGTGATACAGTATTCATAAAAACTGACTCCGGTGGCCATGAAGGATCTCTAAATATATTCCAATCAATAAGGGGCACAGATAAGTTACTTAGAAATTAATGAAAGGCTTAACTTTTGAAAATTGCAACAGCACTTCTAAATAACTTTTGATAAACAGAAAAGTAACAAATTAAAAAACACTTAGAATGTAACAAGAAGGAAAAATAATGTATACCTGACTGCGGTCTTAGATGGAACTTTAAGATGAGAATCTGAGGAAAGAAGAACGACGTAAATTACTAATCTGAGCATTCAACTCAGATTAAAACAAGTCCTCATCTTAACTCCAAAGACCCCCGTTATCAACACCAAAATCCCCTCACCCACCCTTCCAATCACAAAACCCCAAGACCCGAGTCAAAGCACTTAAAAATTACCTCAGCCAGCGCTGAACTGTCGAGAGCTTCGAGGTAGGCTGCTTCCCGCTCTTCGGAATTGACCTTTGCCCCGCCCCTTCTTGAATGTGTTGGGTGTGCGCATGCTCGAGACCCTCTGAAGAGTTGAGATGTGGTCCAAAGTTCAAATAGCGGGTAGCATAGAAACAAGAGAGGTCAAAGGTGCACCATTCTTCAGAACACCGCGCCAGAGGCCTACATAGATACATTGTCTATTTTGATGCCAGTACCTCATTGTTTTACAGTTGGAGTGACCAATCATTGCATTATTTTATATGGCAGGAATATTGATCCCCTTATCATTTCCAATTATTTTGAATCATTTTATAGTATCACTATTTTATTATCTGCTATTATTTTAACCATGAAGTAGACAATGAGATAAACAAGCAAAAACCCCACATAAATCCATTGTTAAAAATCAAGAAAGTAGAAAAATTATAGAAAGAGCAGAAATAGAAAGCAAAATGTAAGAAGGTATGAATAAGTTCATATTGAAGTTCATTAATGGAATAAACTCTGCCGTTAAGTCAAATATGGTCATTTCAGATGCAAATGAACAAATCTAACCATATGCTGTTTATATAAACCTAAAAAATCATAAAACTACAGAAATATTTAAAGGAATGGAAGAAAGTTTGCTAGGCAAATGGTAATCAAAATAAGCAAGATCAGTTACATTAATATCAGACTAAAAACACTATGACAAAAAATATTAATTGAGATTGAAAGGGTCATTCCATAGTTATTTGATTCACCATGAATGTGTAAAAATTTCAATCTTTCACACAGTTAAATGGTGTAAAATAAATATAAAGAAAAATATATTGTAACAAAAGCTAGAGTGGAAAAAAATATTCTCTTTATAGATTACAATCACACTGCTTAATTCCCATTCACCCTTCAAGACTCAGCTTTGTAATCATCTGGGAAGCGCTCTGCTTACTTTCTATCTGGATGGTTGGCGTCTCTTCTGAATGGCATAATTATAATAGCAAGGGAGTTCCTTTTATTTTAATCTTGAAATTAGGGAGGAAATGGGGAATATTGCCTGAATCAATCACACTTGTTTTGTGTCTGTCTTACTAGAAATAAGGGCAGGGACAATGACAATGTTGGTCTTGATCAATGCTGGTTTCCAGTGCTCAGTTTACCTCCCAACCCACAGGGGTGTCCAGTAGCCACTGATGACCAAAGGAATTCATCAGGGATCCTCCCCTTATGGTGTTGCTGCAAAATGATAAATTTTACAGTAATCTATCTGGCTCCATATTATTCCTTGAATATAAAGGCAAATATATACTGTAATTTATACTAGAACTAGAGGCCTGTTGCACAAAATTTGTACATGGGGTGGGGGTCCCCTCAGCCCAGCCTGCACCCTCTTCAATCTGGGACTCCTCGGGGGATGTCCAACTGCCGGCAATCAGACATCCCTCTCACAATCCTGGACCTCTGGCTCCTAGTCACTCACCTGTCTGCCTGCCTGGTTGCCCCTAACTGCCCCCTGCTGCCAGCCAGGTTGCCCCCAACTGCCCCCCTCTGCCTGCCTGGTCTCCCCCAACTGCCCCCACCCGCTGGCCTGGTCTCCCCTCATGGCCCCTCCGCCAGCCTGGTTGCCCCACGCAGCCTGCTTGTTCAGTCATTTGGTCGTCCCTCACTAACCCCCCTAACAGCCTTGTCACCCCACTCAGCCTGTTTGGTTCTCCGTTCAGTTGTTTCGGATGTGATGGCCCCTGGCTCTTTATATATATAGATGACTTGTCAAAAGAAAAAAATGTGACACAAATACTGTTTAAATATTTTATTCAACTGTTGTGCATCAGTTAGAAATTTAAGAACAATAAACTCCCTAAACTGAAGCAGGATTAGTTTATATAGGGCAAGAAAAGGGGTAACTGTGGTCAGTCACAGGTTGCAATTTTACTTATCTGTAATTGCTAAAAATTTGTGGCTGGAACTGTTAAGAGACTGTTTCAGTTTTTCATGCCTTTTTCTAAGAATCATTGCTGCAAACTCATGCTTACAGCTTTCAGAACAGTTCTTTGAGAGATATTTTTGTAATCCTTACGGTTTCTCAATGTTTTGGAAAGGAGGAGATTGTGTAGGAAGAAGATAAAAAAGGAAAGGATGCAGAAATTGAAACAAGAAAAACTGGAGTCTGTTTTAATTCTTTCAGAGCCCTTCCTCTTGGCCAAGATGGGATCCTTTCTTCACTGGCCAAATCTGTTGGGAGAAAAAACAAAAGCACAGGATGAATAAGTTTCAAGAATCAAGTTAGGAAGGCCCTATAATGAGTTGGAGGGGCAGTATGTTGTTTGACATGTTGTTCCTTAACCATGCTTACATCATCTGTTTGGACAGGACAGTACTGCTGGTCTTAATTAGACATGACAGAATGCATGTGATTAGTGATACTTCTATCAGGAGATAAAGGAAGACCTGATAAAGGCACTACGAGTAGGACTCCAGGGTGGTTTTTCATTGGTGTCTCTTCCAGTAGACTAAGCCTTTTGTTTGTAAGTCATGCAGGAGCTCAGAAGATGATTCCTTTGAAAAGGCAGCTTGAATCTGTTGGTAATGAGTCCTGTATATGACTTTGGTCCTTTACAGCACCAATTTTTAACTGGTATGCCATGAGAATTTTTAAAACATGTAATACCTGACTATTCAGTCAGGGGCACTGACCTCTTTTCCCTTAGATCGTCAAATAAAAAAATCACAACAGCCAACACAAAAATAGTCATCTGGTGTTAATGAATCAAAATTATACCTATTTTTTCCATTACATTGGCAAAAATTATAATATTTTTGGTGTGCTGCAGAATTTTAGTAATTATTTTGTGTGCCATGAGATGATAAAGGTTGAAAATCGCTGCTTTACAGTATTGAGCCACATCTGCTTGCAACAAAGTGGAATCTAAAATAAGAGATGCAATGTCCAATTTCATTGACCTGGCTATAACAAGTTCACTAGATGTAAATCCATGTTTGCCAGAGGAGAAGACTAGATGTCCATTAGGGCCAACTGGGGAACCTTAGGCCAAGGTAACTGTAAGTCTTCAGAGAGGTTAGCAAGTTTTAATTAATTTTAAAGTACCTCTTTCTGGAGGACATTCAGAAAGCCAAGAGACATATGAAAACATGCTCAAACTCACTAATCATCTGAGAGATGCAAATCAAAACAACAATGAGGTACCATCTCCCACCTGTCAGACTGGCTATCATCAACAAATCAACAAACGACAAGTGCTGGAGAGGATGTGGAGAAAAAGGAACCCTCGTGCACTGCTGGTGGGAATGCAGACTGGTGCAGCCACTGTGGAGAACAGTATGGAGTGTCCTCAAAAAACTGAAAATGGAACTCCCATTTGACCCAGTGATCCTACTGCTAGGAATATATCCCAAGAAACCAGAAACACCAATCAGAAAGGATATATACACCCCTATGTTCATAGCAGCACAATTCACCATAGCTAAGATTTGGAAACAGCCTAAGTGCCCATCAGCAGATGAATGGGTTAGAAAACTGTGGTACATCTACACAATGGAATACTATGCTGCTGTCAAAAAGAAGGAACTCTTGCCTTTTGCAACGTCATGGATGGAACTGGAGAGCATTATGCTAAGTGAAATAAGCCAGTCAATGAAAGAAAAATACCACATGATCTCACTCATTTATGGATAATAAAGACCATTATAAACTTTTGAATAATAATAGATACAGTGGCAGAGCTGCCTCAAACAGATTGTCAAACTGCCCCGGGAAGGCGGGGGGGGGGGGGGGGGTTGGGGGCAGGAGGGAGGGGGGTAAGAGATCAACCAAAGGATTTTCCCCGAGGAGGCGGCGGCCATGGCAGCTGCGCGGCACGCGCCCGGCTTTGAATGAGTGGGGCTGGGACTGAACAGGCAGAGCGCGAGCTCGAAGAGGCGACCGGCAGCACGCGCGCGCCTTGCATGTGTGTGTGTGTGCGTGTGTGTGTGTGTGTGTGTGTGCGCGCGCGGCCCGCAGCTGCTAGGAGCCTCCGCCAGGCGGGCGGGAGGGGGAGGGGCAGGTTTTGGTTCCCATCATGGCTATCACACAGTTTCGGTTATTTAAAGTTTGTACCTGCTTAGCGACATTATTCTCCTTCCTAAAGAGATTAATATGCAGATCTGGCAGAGGACGGAAATTAAGTGGAGACCAAATAACTTTGCCAACTACAGTTGATTATTCATCAGTTCCAAAACAGACAGATATTGAAGAGTGGACTTCCTGGGATGAAGATGCTCCCACAAGTATAAAGATTGAAGGAGGGAATGGGAATGTGGCAACACAACAAAATGCTTTGGAACAACTGGAACCTGACTATTTTAAGGACATAACACCAACTATAAGGAAAACTCAGAAAATCATTATTAAGAAGAGAGAACCATTAAATTTTGGCGTCCCAGATGGTAGCACAGGTTTCTCTAGTAGATTAGCAGCTACACAAGATATGCCATTTATTCATCAATCACCTGAATTAGGTGACTTGGATACCTGGCAGGAAAATACCAATGCATGGGAAGAGGAAGATGCAGCCTGGCAAGCAGAAGAAGTTCTGAGGCAGCGGAAGATAGCAGACAGAGAAAAGAGAGCAGCGGAACAGCAGAGAAAGAAAATGGAAAAGGAGGCACAGTGGCTAATGAAAAAGGAGCAAAACAAAATTGGTGTGAAACTTTCATAACAAATGTTCTTCAAATGTCATAGTGCCAGTGGGAGAAATATAAAATCCACAACCCGAGCAACATTTGTATGGATCAAAGAGTATTTCCCGAAAACAGACACACTGTTTGACAATGCATTCATCAGGCCATTCAGGACACTAGGATTCTGTCAAAGTTCCTTGAACTTGTAGTGATTGAGACTCAAAAGAACAAAAAAGACTTATGAGACAATATTTTCTTCAACATGTTCCATTATAAGACAGTTGTTTGCTGTAAGCAAATTATTACAAATGGAATACACCAGTACCTCTTCAAGCTGGTGTTTCTAGCTGAATAAATGGGTGTAAATAATTTTGTGGTGGAAAGAACTCTGTCGTCTATAATGTTCTTCATTGTGCATAATGATAAAATAAATAATTTTAAATATTAAAAAAAGAGATCAACCAAAGGACTTGTATGCATGCATATAAGCATAACCAATGGACATAAGACACTGGGGGGTAGGGGAGGCCAGGGGATTGTCAAGGGCGGGGGAATAAAAAGGACATATGTAATACCCTTTGTAATACTTTAAGCAATAAAAAAAATAAAAATAAAAATAAATTTAAAAAAATAAAGTACTTCTTTCTGTTTTCTCTGAGGATTAAGAATCATGAAGACAGTGTCATTTTTGTCTGACAGGCAATACCTCAAAAAGTTCCTTAATTATGGTCCCAGTAAATTGAATATCTCTGTCAGTAGAGAAATAAGTATGGAATTCCCAAATGACAAAGATAAAATCTACTGGTTTTAGCCACAGTTAAGAGCCTTTACTTTTTTTTTAATATATTTTTTATTGATTTCTTTACAGAGAGGAAGGGAGAGGGATAGAGAGTTAGAAACATCGATGAGAGAGAAACATCAATCAGCTGCCCCCTGCACACTCCCCACTGGGGACGTGCCCGAAACCAAGGTACGTGCCCTTGACCGGAATCGAACTTGGGACCCTTGAGTCCGCAGGCCGACACTCTATCCGCCGAGCCAAACTGGCTAGGGCAAGCCTTTGCTTTTTAATAAGGGGAAGCTTTTGACCATTCAAAGAAAAGGCAGAAAACAATAATTATATATTCAAATCCCTATAATGTTATTTGAAGTCCATTTGTAAATATTCTGAAGATCCCTGAGACTACAGGTCCTGGCCATGTCCCATCTTTAAAGTTTTCCAGGACTGAGTCTAACAGGTGGAAAGTTTGCTAGAAACTTTCTCTACCACATGATTAAAATTGTTCACCAATGTTATCTCAGAATAAAGTTTTCTTTGCTGTGATGAGTCATAGTATGAAAATTTTTTCAACAAATTTCATTTCAGGTAGTCTGGGGAAATCAAGCAATTATCTACATGTCTTCATAACCCATCTGACTGGAGAGCATATCTAGCTTTCTCCCAATATGTTCAGAATCTTGTGCTTGTAACATCAGATTGCACAAGATTTCATAGAAGTGATCTGGAGTGATCAGATATCATTACTTTGTTGAACTAACTGTATTTAGGTGAAAGCCATTCCATGGAAAGGAGCAAGACACATAGTAAAGCTCAAATTTGCTCACTGTACTTAATGTACCAGTAGCCGTTAAGAAATTCTGTTGTTTTGACAGATACCATGTGGAAATCATGAACACACCAAAGCAAGAGCTGTAGTTTGTGTGTATGTTAACTCTTTTATCCCTTGCTAGCTGCCAGGCTTAAGCCATGCTTATAAGTTTTGCTGACTTGACTTTAGGAAAGGGATTGGATGTTATAATATCTTAGGAAGTAGTGACAGCATAGTCAGCTTGAAAATATTTTTTTTAAAAAAATATATTTTATTGATTTTTTACAGAGAGGAAGGGAGAGGCATAGAAAGTTAGAAACATTGATGAGGGAGAAACATCGATCAGCTGCCTCCTGCACACTCGCCACTGGGGATGTGCCCGCAACCAAGGTACATGCCCTTGACCGGAATCGAACCTGGGACCCTTGAGTCCGCAGGCCAACGCTCTATCCACTGAGCCAAACTGGTTAGGGCTGAAAATATTCTTGTTCAGTCTTAGATATGACCCATTTACAAAAAAAATTCTATGTCTGGGTCTTATAGAGTGGTTTCAAGGAGATCAGAGTGAAGCATAGAAAATTCTTCGGTTAAAGTTAAATGATCATGATCTTCTCCCTCCTCTGCTAAAGGGAGTAAGATAGCTAGATTGAGAGGTGTGATGCTTATGTACGGTGATATGAACTGGGAATAGAAGCAGCAATTCACAGGAAGTGAGGCCAATTTAAAACATGATGGAAAGATTTGAATACATATTTCACCAAAGAAAATATACAGATGGTAAATAATGCATGAAAAGATGGTCAACATCATTAGTCATTAGGAAAATACAATTTAAAACCATGATGAGATAACACGATTCACCTATTCAAGTGGCTACAATTAAAAAGACCAGCTATATACCAAGTGTTGACAAGAATGTAGAAGATCTAGAATTGCTAATGGGAATGTGAAATGGTATAACTACTTTGGAAAACAGTTTCACAATTTCTTTTTTTCCTTTTTTTAATCCTCACCCAAGGATATTTTTTCCATTGACTGTTACAGAAAGGGGAGAGGGAGAGACAGAGAGAAACATCGATGCGAGAGAGACACATCAATTGGTTGCCTCCCACATGCTCCCAACCAGGGCCTGGAGGCTGCAACCGAGGTATGTGCCCTTGACTGAAATTGCACGCGGGACCCTTCAGTCCACAGGCCAATACTCTGTCCACTGAGCAAAACCGGCTAGGGCAGCAATTTCTTAAAATGTTTAACAAATACCTACCATATTATCGAGCCATTCTACTCCTAGGTAATTACTCAATATGAAAGGAAATATAGCCACACAAATAAATGTACACAAATGTTCAGAGCAGCTTTATTTGGAATAGCCAAAAACTGGAAATAACTCAAATACCAGGTGAACAGATGAATAAGCTGTAGTATATCTATACAATCAAATACTACTCAGCAATAAAAAGTAATGGATTATTAATATACACAACAACATTAATGAACCTTAAAATATGATAAGTGAAAGAAGTCAGACTTAAAGGACTACATGATGTATGATTTCATTTATATACATTTCTAGAAATTGCAAACTAATCCATAGGACAGAAAGCAAGTGACTGGTTGACCACATAAGAGGCAGGGGAGATAGAAGGGATTACAAAAGTCAACCTGGAGGAGCGCCTCCTGGAAATTTGGACAATGAAATAAACGATTATAGTATTGGATTATAATTCATAGAATAAAATAAATATCCACCTGTTCACAAAAGGTACAACAAAAATCTAAGTTCCCAGAAAGATTGAAAATAAAAGAATGGAAAAATTAAATATGGTGAAAATGGTAAATGTTATGTTTTATATTTATATTTAACCACAATAAAAAGAATGGAAAAGGATATTCTGATTTGCTCATGTCAGAAACACTTGGCCCCTTCTTTTGTGCCATTCTTGACTGCTTTTTTTCTCTGACATGCTATATCCAACCCATCAGAAAATACTGTCGGGGGTCTACTTTGAAGATGAGACACTAACAAAAGCAATTCTATATTTATAAAACTTACAAGGTCTCACTCCTATTTTAACCTTGTGTACAGTAAGTGAAAACATCTATAGCTTCTCTCCGGCACGAGTTCTCCCATGTTTCCTAAGGGAAAAGGAATCATCAAAGACTTTCCCACAAATCTTACATTCCTAGGGTTTCTCCCCAGTATGTATTATCCTGAGTCCTCAGACTGGAGTCTTTTTCCAATTGATTATACTCACAAGGTTTTCCTCCAGTGTAAATCTTCATGTGACTCCTAAGGGATGTAGGAAAACTAGAGGCATTTTCAGCCCAAAATTCATAGAGTTTCTCTCCATTACATGTTCTCTTCTGCTTTTTAAGGTAAGACTTTTTGCTGGAGGCTTTTCCACATTAATTTAATTCATAAGATTTTGCTCTATTGTGAATTCTCATGTATGCCTTATGGATATGCTCACGCTAAAGGTCTTTCTACATTGAATACACCCAAATGATTCCTCCCCAATGTGAGTTTTCACATAATTCTTAAGAGAGGGGATATCCCTGAAGCCTTTCCCAAAGTTATTACATTCAGAGGCCTTCACTCTGATGTGTATTCTCCTATGTTAAGGTTAGCCCTCATGTTAAAAATTTCAGAAGAAATATTGTATTCATTGGGTTTCTCTCCAGAATAGTCTCCCCTGTTGATGAAGAGATGAGTGATGACTGGACAAAGTTTTCTATTCATTACCATCATAGAAATTATCCCCTTCTGTTATATATCTGATAGACATTATAATCTATATATACAGTATATAAGGCTAATATGCAAAGTGCCCCCTCAGGAGTTCAACTGGGAGACAGGGAGTTTGATCACTCACTATGACATGTGCTGACCACCAGGGGGTGGTGTGGAACAAAGAAAGGCCCAGGCCGGCAGCTGGAAGGCCTCGATCGACCCTGATCCCCCACCAGGAGTAGGGACCCTACCCATGCACGAATTTTGTGCATCGGGCCTCTAGTCTTTAATAATTTATTGTGTATGCATATGGTTCCTGCCTTAAGATTTTTTTTCAAGTTGAAATGGTAACTCTTCTGCAATAAGGCTCTATCATGCAGAGATTTTTCGGTAATTTTTAAAGCTGAATTATTTTATAAAGGCTTAATATCAGATTCAAGTTAATGAAAATAATTATAAATAAATTTCTAGCGAAAAACATGTTTTGCGCTATTATGATATTCATAGTATCTTTCCTAAGACACTGCTTTCTCCCAAGTGAATTCCAGTTACCTAAATGGCTTTTCTAGTTCTTAGATAGTGCGTTAGTTTCCTGTTGCCTCTTTAACAAGTTACCATAAACTTGGTGCCTTAAAACAATACATTTTTTAAATCTTATAGATCTGGAGGTCATAAGTCTGAAATAAGTTTCACTGGAGGTGTTGGCAGGGCTGGTTCTTTCTGGAGGCTCTGAGGGGAAGAATCTGGTTTTTTTGCCTTTTCCAACCTGTCATAGATGCCTGTATTCCTTGGCTGAGGGCCCTTTCTCCATCTTCAAAGCGACTTTTGTCATCACATCACTGTCTCCACTTCTGTGATCAAATCTCCCTCAGCTTCCCCACTTAAAAGGACACTGGTGATTACACCTGGAGAATCCAGCATAACCTCCCCATCTCAAGATCCTGAACTTAACCACATCTGCAAAATCTCTTTTTGCCATATAAGTGAACATTACAGAGAATGTAATGTAACTTCTCCCCACCTCCCAACCCGGCAGCACAGTGTTTGCTTTCCCAAAGACATTTTCCCCAGAGATTACAACCTGAACATCATTAGGGACCACTACTCAGCCTGTCACACATAGCTTTTCTAATTCAGGGCCTTTCCAATATTAAGGCCACAGTATCATCCCTTGTGACTTTTACCATGTCCAGATAACTGCATAGCTGCTCCCTAAATATGTCCTGCTGAGAAGTTGACCATGGGTGTTTCAGTAAACTCCCCACCTGGAAGAAATATGATAAATATTAAAAATGTGGAGCCCGGCTGGCATGTTCAGTGGTTAAGTATCAACCTATGACCCAGGAGATTGTGGTTCCATTCCCAATCAGAGCACATGTCTGGGTTGTGGGCTCGATCCCCAGTGTGAGGCATGCAGGAGGCAGCTGATCAATGTTTCTCTCATCATTGATGCTTCTATCTCTCTACCTCTCCCTTCCTCTCTGAAATCAATTATATATATTTTAATGTGGAGAACACCTGGCCAGAGTGACTCAGTTGGTTGAGTGTTGTCCCATGCACCAAAAAGTTGCTGGTTCAATTCCCAATTCCTGGTCAGGGTACATACCTGGATTGCAGGCTTGATCCCTAGTCAGGGAGGGTACTGGAAACCAATCAATGTTTCTTCCTCACATCTATGTTTCTCTCTCTCTCTCTCTCTCTCTCTCTCTCTCTCTCTCTCTCTCTCTCTCTCTCCCCCCCCCCCCTCCATGTCCTCCAATGAGGATTTAAAAAACAATTTTATGTGGAGGAAGAAATGCCAGAATAAAGTCATCATGGGTGTCAAAAGGTACAAACTTCTACCTACCTCCTAACCTGGCAGCACAGTCTTTGCTTTCCCCAAAGATGTTTTCCCTTCCAGAATTTCAACAGTTCCCAAGAGGTTTCCCACTTACCAGGTGGATCTGCCCTGAGAACCTTCCCTCCTTCAGGGCCTGGGGAAAACACCAAACAGAC
Organism: Myotis myotis; assembly: GCF_014108235.1. Taxonomy (NCBI): domain Eukaryota; kingdom Metazoa; phylum Chordata; class Mammalia; order Chiroptera; family Vespertilionidae; genus Myotis; species Myotis myotis. The sequence continues at coordinate 5,994,544 of NW_023416346.1, read as the reverse complement.
CCCTCAGTCTCTCTCTTTCATCACCTTCCACCTGGCCTGGGCAGAAAAGGGCAACTCCTAACAACCACTGCGTTAACCACTGGTACAACAGCTTCCTGGTGCCTCAGTTTCCCATCTGTAAAATGGGTACCCATGGCCATTGGTGGGATTCTTTGGAATGTCAAGGGGCAGAGGTATACAGCACAAGCCACAGCAGAAACTGCTTTTTATGCATTTTTTACCAGGACCACTTTGGAAACAGGCGTATTCCCTCCAGTTGGTTTTAATGAGTGGCAGGCAATATTGCATCACATGCTACACAGTTCAAGGTGAGAATTTTCTAATAAACCTTTCTTTAAAAATGAAGAATCTTGAGCCATAACCCAGACCTCCTGGATAAAAATGAGCATTATCCTAAACAAGATCCTCAGGAATTTCAGGTATATGGTTAACTTGCACAAGCACTAGGGGGGAACTCCGCCTAGCAAATGAATTGTTCCGGTCTATTCAGATTTCCTGTAGCTCCTCCTGCTGGCCAAACACCCGTGTTTCAAGCCTCAAATGCCTGTATTCAGGCCATTACTTCTATTTATTAAATCCATCCAGCTATCTACTAGTATACAGAACTTGCTACATAAAGGTACTGAGGCTTCATCAGTGAGGAGTCACAATATAGCACATATTGCCGAAACCGGTTTGGCTCAGTGGATAGAGCGTCGGCCTGCGGACTGAGGGGTCCCAGGTTCGATTCCGGTCAAGGGCATGTACCTGGGCTGCGGGCACATCCCCAGTAGGAGATGTGCAGGAGGCGGCTGGTCGATGTTTCTCTCCCATCGATGTTTCTAACTCTCTATCTCTCTCCCTTCCTCTCTATAAAAAATCAATAAAATATATTTAAAAAATATATATAGCACATATGGAGAACTTACATTCTACTGGTGGAAGTCAGAAATTAAACTAATAATCAGTTATATACCAGGTGGTGTTAAGTTGTATTGGAAAAACAACAAAGCAAGCTGAGAAAGTATGAGGTGACAAAGACATACACACATCCAAGAGTATTTGTATTGAGAGGCAAGATTGATTCTGAGTCAGATAGGAGAAATAAATAATTATCTTTCTGAGAAGAAAGATAAATAACCATTTTACAGAGCATTATAAATTGAAACCTTGCTTGCTCAAAAAATTGTTATTGAAATCCCAAAGCATTAGAAAGAATTAGAATGTCCTGGCTTTGCAAAATCTCAGGAAATATTGCTGATATTGGTTTACTTCAACTTACCCTAACTAGGAGGTGCTGGAAGTCAAATAGTTCTTGGCCCTCTCCACCTGCAGAGGGCAGGACTTGGGTCTCCTCCCAAGATGGAGAGAGGTAGGACAATGAGTATCTAAAGAGCCCCCATAACAAAAATACTTTATACTGTCACCTGCCCCTACCTGTACTCCAGTCTAATCAGAAAAACCATCAGAAAAAAACCCAGATTGGGGGACATTCTATAGGTTGCCTGGCTAATACTCCTTAAGACTGTCAAGATCATTAAAAACAAGGAGGGAGGGAGAAATTGTTGCAGACAATAGGAGACTGGTAACTAAATGAGGCATGACACCTAAATGCAATGTGATACCTACATTGGATTCTAGACCCGAAAAATAGCATTAATGGGAAAAAACCTGGTGAAATTAAAATAAAGTTTGGAATTTTAGTTAATAACAATATATTACTGTTGGTTTCTTCATTTTGACTAAGACACTGTAACCGTGAGAATTATAACCCACCCCAACATTTATTCACATAAACATTGTTTCTGTAAATGCTGATGATTCTCTTCCAGGAATGGATTAAGCCGTTTGGAAGACATTAAGCTGTCTGACATCACAGAGAGATTTTCATACAGACCCTGGGAAACTGAAGGACTTGTTACAAGAAGGAGAGCAGGCCCTGAAGATAAGGCAGCCTTGAGCCCAGATCAAGGACAGAACCTATCTGAAGGGATAGAGCGTTCAGGGCTAATCTTTGAAGCATTCCAGGGCTAATTTTTGCAAGGGCAATGAAAGAAGACAGACCTTGGGAACTCACTAACTTTGGATTTTTTCCCATCCACTAACCCTATATAAGAATTTTTTAAAAACAATTATATAAAGACGTTCATTATTCATCACATATTCCTTTCTTTTTTAAAAAAAATATATATTTTATTGATTTTTTACGGAGAGGAGGGTAGAGGGATAGAGTTAGAAACATTGATCAGCAGCCTCCTGCACACTCCCTACTGGGGATATGCCCATAACCAAGGTACATGTCCTTGACCAGAATCGAACCTGGGACCCTTCAGTCCACAGGCCGATGCTCTATCCACTGAGCCAAACCGGTTAGGGCCCTATATAAGAATTTGTCTGATGCCCAGCTGGTGTGACTCAGTGGTTGAGTGTTGACCTATGAATTAGGAGGTCACGGTTTGATTCCCAGTCAGGGCATATGCCCAGGTTGTGAGCTCGATCCCCAATAGGGGATATGCAGGAGGCAGCCAATCAATGATTCTCTCTCATCATTGATGTTTCTCCCTCTCTCTCTTCCTTCCTCTCTGAAATCAATAAAAAATATGTTTTTTTAAAAAAAGAAACTAAACATCATAGGGATCTACTATTTGAGCAAACATCTGATTGTCAATGCATTAATCACAGATGCCCATGGAAAGGAGACAATATTTCATCTGCTATGAGGAATATTAAAGGAAAAAAAGGATTTTTTCCCTAGAAGTGAGAAAAGAATGTTAAACAGAAGTAACATATGAAAAAAACCAACAACAAAGAAACTAGTCCCTTAAATAAAGGCACCATTAATAAGAGAGAGTAATAATATACTCATTTATTAAAGCTTTAAACTATTATCTTCCATTGTTTGGAATAATGCAATATCACTTCATTCTTATGCATCACAATCATCACATACACAGTATATATGAATATATATAAAATACAGACACTGCATGGTGACTTTATTTTTGGAACAAAACAAGAGGCAGGGTAACAGCATATATAAGTCATTCGTATTTAAACTGTTTATACTGGCATAAATTTTCATTAAGCATACTAACATTTTTATTTTTTTTAAATATATTTTATTGATTTTTTACAGAGAGGAAGGGAGAAGGATAGAGAGTTAGAAACATCGATGAGAGAGAAACATCGATCAGCTGCCTCCTGCACACCTCCCACTGGAGATGTGCCCACAACCAAAGTATATGCCCTTGACCGGAATCGAACCCTGGACCTTTCAGTCCGCAGGCCGACGCTCTATCCACTGAGCCAAACCAGTTAGGGCAACATTTTTAAATAATGCAATCAAAAATGGACTTGCAAGAAGGAAAATACTTTTTTGTTGTTGTTAGCCTACCATTTTTATTGAGCACCCACTGTGCTCTGTACCTTGGGAACACAGAGGTGTACTCAGCCCTGGCCTTGCCCACTGGGAGCTTACAGTCCAGCCAGTTGGGCCCAGGGAGGCGGGTAGGACAGGACACCTTGCTGGGGCCTCACCCTGTTGTCTTAACAGTGACTTCTTTAATAACACCCACAGCTTCTCACGTGGTGCCACCCAAATAAGTGCCCAGGTCATCATGGGTTTAGTGACACCCTCTCCCTCCATCAGCTCTGTCTTCTTGCCCCTAGCGCCCTGGTCCCTCGCACAGGCTCTTGGACTACCAGTGATGGCGAACCTTTTGAGCTCGGCGTGTCAGCATTTTGAAAAACCCTAATTTAACTCTGGTGCCGTGTCACATATAGAAATTTTTTGATATTTGCAACCATAGTAACACAAAGATTTATATTTTTGATATTTATTTTATATATTTAAATGCCATTTAACAAAGAAAAATCAACCAAAAAAATGAGTTCGCGTGTCACCTCTGACACACGTGTCATAGGTTCGCCATCACTGGACTAGGCACTGGGGGGAGGACTCCCACCTTGGAGAGGATGCTCAGCAAATCCTCATGAAATGGTGGGAACATGAATGACAGTGGGGCTCTCGCCCTGTCTTGGGCACCCACTCCTGGGATCCGCGGACTCCTCCCTGAATCTTTGCAGGCTCTTCCTACTTTCATGGGGAAGAAAAAAAGTCTTAAGAACAAGTTGCTTTCAGTAACCAAACCTGAAGAGCAACAAGAAGCAGTTTTCAAGAGAAATGAGGAAAGGTGTTTCCTGGTCCTTAATCTGCTGTCATGCCTTGATTTTTCTGCTGCTGTGACATGGGCTGTGCTCACCTCCCATTGGCACTGTCTCTGCGTTGGGCCTCCTCGAGGCCACTGGGCACCCTCATTCTTGCCCCACCCCTTCCTCACACCTGGCACATAAACCAGATTCGATTAATGCTCGGGGAAATAAATCTTCCCCAAGCCCACCTAGTGAAGCTCCCATCCCTATCAGCACGGAGCTCTAGCTGCATCCAGTCCTTATAAGTGGAGGCTTTGGAGAGTAGAGCCCAGGAGGTTCCCAGGCAGAGCTGGCAAGGAGACAGGCCAAGGAGGGCTGGGAAGGCGGTGACCAGTCAGAGCAGATGACTGCACCTGGCTCAGGTGAACTCTCAATGCTGAGACAGGTGTGTTGGCTGCCTGGGCATCTAGGGCTGTCCCAGGCCTAGAGCTACTTCCACCAGTGGGGGTGGGGGACTTCATTCTCCTCTGTAGCCACCCACCCCTTCTCCTCCAGCACAGACACCCTCAAGTTGGGGGTGAGACAGGGCTTCTTCCCTTATTTCCTCAAGCTGAGCTCCCCTGGCCTTCAGTCAGCCACACAGATCACAAACATCCGGGCTACGCCCCGGCTGTGGGTTCTGAGCTGGGTGCCCAAGACAAGGCGGGAGCCCCACTGTTGGTCGTGTTCCCACCATTTCATGAGGATTTGCTATGGTAGGAACAGCAGTTGCCACCAAAGCTTCCTCAGTCCCCAGGGGCAGTCAACAGGGCCCATGAACCAGCCAGGGGCCTCCCAGGGCCATCAGAGGCACAGACATCGAGGGTAGGGGGAGCTGGGGGCAGAGGGGGAGGTGGGTGGCGGGGAGGGCAAAGGTGGGCTGCCGGGAGTCCCGCAGTGCACCCGCCACAGGTGCTCCAACTGGCGAGAGCTCAGGGTGGGCTCCAGGGCATGGTGGGTGGGCAGCATGTGCGTCAAGTGCTGCCACCAGGCAGGACACAGGTTGCTTCTGTAGGAAGTGCATGGTCATTTCCAGGATGTCCGCCTTCTAGCTTCTAGTACCTGGGGCTCTCCCTGTCCAGCATCGGCAGGATGAGCCCCTTGAGCTGCCTCAGGCTCTCATTGATGCACTTCTCCAGCAGCAGGTCCAGGCTGACACCAGCAGCGGGTGCAAGTGGTGCCTGCTGCCCTGATTATCCCTCAGGAGCAGGGGGAGGTGGAAAAGATGGTGCCGAGTGATCGGGGCCAGCGCTGGGCACTGGCAGCAGGTGTGAGTGGTGACTCTGGTGCCAACTGCAGGTGCGAGCAGCGCCGCCCCCAGAAGTGGGTGCAAGCTGTGACTCCAGCGCTGGTGTGAGTGCCTGGCGGGCTGTGGCACACAGGAGCATAGAATTTTCAGTAACCATCAGAGGCTCGCCACAATGACAGCAAAGGGCGTCCCACCTTGGTCTGGTACCTCTGCTCACCTGATCCACCATCCCGCCACGGCCAATGCCCACCATGTTCCATGCTCTGCCGCCGGCTGCTGACACCCACCATGCTCTGCGTGCGTCCCCTGGTGGTCAGTGAACATCAGAGCGACCGCTTGTTTGGTTGTTCCATTCAATCTATTTGCATATTAGGGTTTTATATAGAGAGATTATTGATAGTATTACAGATATCTCCCAACCCCCCTTTGCCCCCTCTCCCAACCCTTACCCTCCCCCCTGCCCCCCAACTATGCATATAAGTTCTTTGGTTTATTTCTTCTCGCCCCACCCCCACCCCCACATTGAGGTATGTCAGTCTGTTCCATGCCCCCCTGGTTCAGGTCTTATTTTGTTGATCCATTCATTTTGTTCATTAGATTCCACAAATAAGTAAGATCATGTGATCTTTGTCTTTCTCAGATTGGTTTATTTCACTTAGCATAATATTTTTCAGGTCTAATAACATTTTATTAAAATTTAATGAAGGCAAAATACATTCCTAGAGAACCAGAGACAGAATTTTTTGCTGGGTAACCTGGTTTACAAAAAATATTAAAAGAAGTTTTAGAATTTTAGAATTTTATTTTTGTTTTTTGGGGGGGTTTTTTTTAGAATTTTATTTTTAAGACTTTATTCTTTTCAGGCCGTGTTGTTAGGTACATACAGGTCCTGGATCATAACTTTCTGATGCACTGTTCATGTTCTGTTGTAATGACATATCTTTATTAATTAGAGCCACCCATTATTAATAGATATTTCGGTTATTTCTAATGTTTTGCTGTTATACAAAATGCTGCCATGCATGTTCTGGTAATACTTTGACACATAATGGTGCCAATATGTTTTATTGAGTTGTACACTTGAAACCTGTATGATTTTGTGAACCAATCTTACCTCAATAAATTAAATTTAAAAAAACATACACACAGGCCATCCAAAAGCTGGAATGCTATTGTCATTATATGTCATAATGTCAACATGATATGTCAACAATTATCCTGTGGTCTTGAAAGAAAGTAAATGTGGTCAAATATTAACAACCAGTCTAAATGAAGGTTGTATGGGTGTTCACTGCCAATTTTTCTGTAGGTTTGAAATGTAACAATTGTTCCTGTGAAAAAGGGTATTAACATTTATTATCTTTATGTAACAGGGAGAACAGAGTTCTGGTGAGCTGGAGAAGGGTCTAAGTCTATTAACTTGCATTTCACAAAAACAATTTTTACTTTAAAAAAAATTATTTATTCTCTTTTAATCCTCACCCGAGGATATTTTTTCCATTGCTTTTTACAGAGAGTAGAAGGCAAGAAGGCAGGAAGGAAGGGAGGGAGGGAGAGAGAAACATCTATATGAGAGAGACACATGGGTTGGCTGCCTCCCGCACAAGCCTTGACTAGGGGCCCAGGATTGAATCTGTAACCCAGGTACATGCCCTTGACCGGAAATCAAACCCACCACCCTTCAGTGCACAGGCCAACACTCTAACCACTGAGCACACTGGCCAGGGCAACAAGTTTTACTTTTTAAGACCATGTTTCCAACTTTATTTTTACATTTCAAACCTACAGTATCTGTTTCAATCACTCTAAATATAATTTAAATTATATGTGGCATGAAAAGATATACCCCCAAAATGTTTAAATCTCAATGTTTCTTTACAATCATTTTGTTCTAAGGGCAAAGAAAATCTTGACTTGCTCTAGGCCCTACAGGCAGGAATAGCATGTGGGGAATCCCTGCCTCTGGATTCTCCTCCAGGCTCAGGCCTGGACTTGCTGGGTTAGATGCTATTATTTAAAAATCGAACTTGGGAAATAAATTCATTCAGTAACTTGAATGCAAAAAAAAAATTAATGAAAAGCTTACATATATAAAAAGTATACAGAAACTATTTCTAAATATAAGATAGCCAATCTTGGACAGAGGACTTCTGCAACCCTCTATTTGATGCTTCTATTAAATGAGGTGATTAAACAGTGTGTTGTCAATTTCTGCTTGAACCCCAGTTATGCACTGGGAGCCACAGAGCTGGAGTTATCAAGGGTGAATTTTTGAAAAACTGTCTCCGTTTTAAACTTTTTAAATGCTCACATTCATTCCCATTACTGACAGTCAAAGCCAAACTCTCCGTGTAAAAAAAGAAAAATCCAGGGAGACAGATCACAGGGTTGTACTCCCCTTTTACAGATCAGAACCATAATCCATTCTTGCACTCCTGCTTCCAAGGCTCTGGCTTTTCTCTTTCTTTCTTTCTTTTTTTTTTTTTTTTTTTTTGGTGTGTTTTGGGGGAATGGGGATGGGGGATATTGTGATTGATATTACATTCTTTAACCAAGAGCAGACATTACTTGGGTTGGCTAGTGGGTGGAATATTTCAATTCACATTGTTTCTAAAAAGTGATGCTCAACAAGTTTGTTCTGAGGTTGTCAGATTTCATAATTAGTCAATTTTCAATTATCCACGTAAATAAAAAAGGCTGTCAGTACAGACAACAGAAAAATGACACATTCTACCACTGTGGTTAACCACCCAGCAGAGTTGCAAGGCTCTGGCTTTTAGACACAAAATGCTTTTTACTCTCTACGTCTACTGTGCGTCCCGGCGGCTCCAGAACCCGCCAAATCCCACTAAGGCCCGCCCCCAGCTACGCAATGGTCCCCAGAGGCTCCGCGCGCGCGCAGTCCGGGTTCCCACGCTCGGCCACTTCCGCAATCTCCTGGGACGCCGCTGGCCCCGCCCTCCCCTTCTCCGCCGCTCCTTTTTCTTCCGTTTCGGACCGCCCCTCCCCACCTGGCTATTCGGTTGGCCCGCGCCCGCTTCATACGTCATTCAACCGCGCCACCCGGAAGCCATGGTTCTTACCAACCTCTCTTATTGCCGGCGGCTCTAAGGTGAGGGCTGCGTTTGGGTATCCCTGGGTGGCGGGCCCCAGAGTTGGAAGGGGAAGAAGGCGGGCGCCTCCCCGCCCCCCCGCGCCCAGCGTTAGCTGGACGTGCTCACTCCCGACGTTGAGAGGGTGCAGATGGACTGTGCCTGAGGACACGCTGAGTGTTCAACGTGGTCTTCCCCCTCCCCGTTCCTCAGGAGCCCATCATGGCGACGCCCCCTAAGCGGCGGGCCCTGGACGCCACGGGGGAGAAAGTGCTGCGCTACGAAGCCTTCATCTCTGATGTGCTGCAGCGGGACCTGCAGTGAGTGACAGTGGGGGGCGGGGCGTAGGGAACTTGCCACGTGGTGAGCAGGGCGGTAGGAGTCAGGGTCTAGCCTTCTGATTGGTGGGCAAGGTTTTTGGAGCCCGGCCCTCCGCGCCATTCAAGAGGGGAGGAGGGGCGACGGTTGGGGTGCTACTTGTCTGGGACTTGGCGCCTTAATTGAGGATGTGTCCGCGCACACGCGGCATTCGATGTTACTGAACAGTTAAGGGCTGGATTTCCTAGGCCAGAGTTCTCAGGTTTGAAACCAGTTTGGGCCATTTAGCCATCAGTGCGAACACGTGCCTCTCCTGGCCTTTATGGTCCTCAGTTTTCTCATCTGTGAAATGGGGAAGTCAATGGATCCTTCCATTTTACTCTTGTCCCATCATGTTCCATCAATGGTTTTGAGCAGTTCTGGTAGAGGACTTAATGTGGATACTAGAGGTTCAATGAGTATGAAAAATTATTATTACTATCATCAATCTGAGCAGGAAATAGGGTGTTCAGAACTAGCATTAAGAACATCCTAGCCCCACCGGTGTGGTTCAGTGGTTGAGTATGGACCTATGAACTGGAGGTCACAATTTTCAATTCCCCCTCAGGGCACATGCCCGGGTTGTGGGCTCAATCCCCACTAGGGGGCATGCAGAAGGCAGCCAATCAATGACTCTCATCATTGACGTTTCTATCTCTCTCTCCCTCGCCTGCCCTCCCTGAAATCAATAAACAGTTTTTTTTTAAAGAGCATCCTAAAAGGGATGGAGGATTTTTCTAGGGTGAGAATAAGACATTCTGATTGGAGGGAGGCATTGAGAGTAATATAATAATACTAATAAATAATAGCTAACACATATATGGAGCTTACTATCTGACAGGCACTATTCTAAGTTAGTAAACACTCATTTAATCCATCTAATGACTCTATGGGGTAATACTTGCCATCCCTGTTTTATAGATGGGGAAATTGAATCTCAAAGAGGTTATTTACTTACCAAAGTCAAACAGCTAGTAAAATGAGAGCCTGGATTCAAACCCAAGCAATCTGACCCAGAGTCCAAATCTTAACTTCTGCACTAAAGCCCCTCTTTAGGGCACGGTGACTTGAGGGTCTCAGAGGGTCATGATATGAGGTATTCCAAGGACAGGGCTTCCAGTTGGTCACCATTTTACTCTTGTCCCATCATGTCCTATCAGAAAGGTACTGGATCATCGTGACAAGGTATATGAGCAGCTGTCCAAATACCTTCAACTGAGAAATGTCATTGAGCGTCTCCAGGTAAGGATGTCAAGGTTGGGTACCTTCTTTTGTGGGCAAGGGAGGGGCATGGGAGGAGATAACCCAGACCAAAACCTGTCACGTGGCCTAAAAGTTGACCACTAACCCCTACCTCTTTTCTCTGGCCCCACAGGAAGCTAAACACTCAGAGTTATATATGCAGGTGGATTTGGGCTGTAATTTCTTCGTTGACACAGTTGTGTGAGTGTCTTCCTGCACCTTTAAGCCCACAGGGTTCAGCTTTCCCCTTCCGTCGTTCAATAAATATTTTTTTGAGTATTTGCTGTGTACCAGACACTGTGCTAGGTGCTGGAGATGTGGCAGTGAATAAAATAGGACAACATTCCCGCTCTCCCAGAGCTGCAATTTGGGGAAGGGAAGGAGGGGAGGGGAATAAAAAAGACTTAAATAAACCGTATGGTATGCTAAACAGGGGTAAGAATTTGCCCCACTTCCTCTAACTACTGTTTCCTTAGCTCAGACACCTCACGGATCTTTGTGGCCCTTGGATATGGTTTTTTCCTGGAGTTGACACTGGCAGAAGCTCTCAAGTTTATTGATCGTAAGAGCAATCTCCTTACAGAGTAAGTCTATTCCAGGAGGATAGTGTCTAAGAACACCACCATTTGCAACACCTCTCCTTTTCCCCATGGCTTCCTGGGACACTTAGGGACCCATCTCCCCTCCTCCTCAGGGGTAAGGCTGAAGAAAGGGGGAATGCAAAGCTCAGCCCCAGATGTAGCACATATTAAGCACTCAATAATGTATTTTTCATTCACACAAACATGTATTGGGCATCTGCTGTATGGCAGTCTGTGCTTGATGGTGGGGAGGCAGCAGTGAATAAGACAGAGGGCTTCTTGAAGGCTTACATTCTAGAAGACCTATACTGTTATACATAAGCACAATTTTGACCAGATCCATGGAGTCAGCCTATAAATCGCTAACAATAAAACAAGTTACCTCTGACTTCACCTCCTGATAATATTTTTAAGATTATTTATTTATTGCCGAAACCGGTTTGGCTCGGTGGGTAGAGCGTCGGCCTGCAGACTGAGGGGTCCCGGGTTCGATTCCAGTCGGGGGCATGTGCCTGGGTTGCGGGAACATCCCCAGTGGGAGATGTGCAGGAGGCGGCTGGTCGATGTTTCTCTCTCATCAATGTTTCTAGCTCTCTATCTCTCTCCCTTCCTCTCTGTAAAAAATCAATAAAATATATTTTTAAAAAAAGATTATTTACTTATTTATATTTTATATTGATTTCAGAGAGGAAGGGAGAGAGATAGAAACATCAATGATGAGAGAGAATCATTGATCGGCTGCCTCCTGCACGCCCGCTACTGGGGATCCAGCCGCAACCTGGGCAAGTGCCCTGACCTAGAATTGAACCATGACCTCCTGGTTCATAGGTCAATACCACACAAGCCAGACTTGCTAATTTTTTTTTTTTTCTTGTTCAGTGCTCTCACCACACTGACCTTCCCAGGCTTCTTTAAAAACCTCAGAATGGCCCTAACCGGTTTGGCTCAGTGGATAGAGCGTTGGCCTGCGGACCAAAGGGTCCCGGGTTCAATTCCGGTCAAGGGCATGTACCTTGGTTGCGGGTACATCCCCAGTAGGGGGTGTGCAGGAGGCAGCTGATCGATGTTTCTCTCTCATCAATGTTTCTAACTCCATCCCTCTCCCTTCCTCTCTGTAAAAAAATCAATAAAATATATAAAAAACCCCACAATGATCCCACCTCAGGGTGATGGCAGTGGCTGTTCTCGCTGCCTGCAGTACTGCTTCCCAGGTGCCTGTAATTTGGGGAAGGGAAGGAGCTGCAATTTGGGGAAGGGAGGAAGGACTGGCTCCTTCCTCCTTACTCAGTGTGAGTCTTGCTTAAATGTCACTTCCTCAAAGAGGTCTTCTGTAACCTGCCTTTCAAATCGCAGCCCCTGGCACTCCTGATTCCCTTCCCTCGCTCTACTTTCTCTTTCTCCCTGATACTTATGACCCCCTAATGTTTACTGTGAAATTTACTTCTTTCTAATGTTCATTGCCTCCTCCCATTGGGATATAAGGTTTATACGATAAAGGTACATATTTTGTCTATGCCCTAAGTGAACTAGAATAGTACATAGCATATAGTAGGCAATCTGTGTTTGTTGAATGAATCTAAAAGTGAATGCTGGTAACAGGTTAAAGTGGGGATTGAAGCAGGTCTCTGTTGGTGGTGATGGGGAGGTAATGTGGGAAGAAAGTATGGGCTCCGGTTTCTTTTAAGGTTTTGTGCAGGGAAGGGGAATTGGGAATGTGGATGAGAGGTTTGAAATGTAGCTAAGGAAGGCCTCCCAGAGGAAGTGACATTTGAGTCACTTGGTTGAGTGAACAAGGTAGGGCGCTGTCCAGGGAAGAACATTCCTGGCAAGGGGACCGGTGTGCCTACTGTGTTAGAGGAATTGCCAGGAGAGGTGAGCATGGCTCAGGTGGAGTGAGTGAGGGGACCCTGAGGAATATACTTAGATTAACACCCCACTAAAGTGAATATCGCTCATCTAAAATGCCTTCTGGGTTATATTTATCTTTATTCCTACATTCATTTCTTCCAGAGTTGCCTCCCTTAGGGTTTCAGTACATCTCTTTTCAAACCTTTCCAGGGTCTCAGTGTTAGACCAAATAGAGCCTCAGACCTGCTGAGATTTCTAAATCTTCGTGATCAGGCCAGTTGGTGAACAGTTTACTTGAGGAGCCTCCTCTCACAGGCCAACACAATTCTGAACTGGTGGTCATTTAGACCAAGACCATTCTTTATAACAAAGCTCTCCTTGTTATGTCACAGGATATATGAGCCTTTCAAATAGATTTTAATTTTATGAGACTTGATGTCTTTAAGTTGTCAGTGCCTGCCCCCTTGTCTGGTCTTTTTGATATATTGGTGTGGTCTATTATTGTGATGAGAAATCTAGTTGAATCTCTATTAATTATAATTAGGGGAACCCCTAGAAGTTTATTCTTTCTAGAAGATGAAGATTTGAGTCTGTGTAGCTTGCTCTCTTTAAAATGCGTGGTTTCTTATGGCAAACTTTCAACTTTCTTTCAGGTTATTTTATGTAGTAAAAATGTCCTATCAGTCCCTCCTGTTCTTAGTATATTTTTTGTTTGGGGAGTGGGAGGATCAGGTCTCTTTGTGTATTCTTTCCTGATTACACACGAGAGTACACATTCACACCCATAAACAGACATGTCATTATAGAAGGAGCAGAATAACCATATGACTAGTAACACTGCCTTACATGTTAAATCAGTAGCAATAAATTCAACATATCCCTTTTGTATTACAACTAGCATTTGACAACTTTTATTTTTTTCTAAGTGTTGAACTCATAGCCTTTCATAGATTAAGCTTATACCATTAAGTAATTCTTTTCTTTGATGTTCAAATTGTACCTGATCAAGGGATCAAGCTGATCAATTTCATTCCTCTGTTCTTTGATCACTACCCTAGATTTTCTTGAAAGCATTCTTGCTTTCTGGCAACAACACCCTCTATTTATTTCTTGTCCATAAGCATGGACTCAACCATCATTTGAGGATTTCACGTTCCTTTGAGTAGAGTAGTCATTCACTTATTCCTTCAATATACATTGGGTGCTTACTATGTGCTACACACTAGTTTGGTTCCTGGGAATACAGCAGGGAACAAAGCAGACCAAATCTCTGCCAAAGCTTACACAGTTTACATTCTAGTCAGGGGAGACAGACGAAAACATGTATATGATGTAGTGTGTCACAAACCATTCTTCAGAGAACAGCATGGAATGCAGATAAGAAAAATTGTAGTTACAATTTTAAATAGAATGCTGGATTGGATGTGGTGTGTGAGTGAAAGAGCAGTTCAGGTTTGGGGCTGAAAAATTGGAAGGATAAAAAAAAAGAAAAACTGGAAGGATGGAGTTGCCATTATCTGAGATGGAGAAGACAGGGGCGAGGAGTAGAATTAGAGAAGATCAGGAGTTCAATCTAGGATCTGTTAAGAGTGAGCTGTTTGTTAAACATTAAGGTTGAATTTTTAAGATATAGTTAAAACTCCCAAGGCTGGAGTTCGGGAGAGAGGTCTGGACTGAATATATACATTTGGGAGACATTGATATATAAACAGGTTTATACTATTTTTTTCTAATCATCCTGTGTTGTTGCCTTCTACTTTCTTACAGTATTTCATTTCCCTAAAACTGACTCCTGCATTTACAGATAGCTCAGCACAATGAAGTCCCAATTCCTTATCAAGACATCAAGATCCAGCATGATCTAGCCCCTTCTTCTTTGATCCAGTTTTCTTCCCATCATTCACTTAATTTTCTAATACTCTCACCTGACTGCTCCTCAAAAAGCTCTTTCCTGCCGTCTGGTCTTCTTTGTGGAAAAGACCTTCGTACTGTTTAACTCTTACTCATTCTACATTCTTCAGAAAGGCCTCCCATGACCCTTTGTCATTGAGGATTCTTTGGAGTGAAAATGATCCCAGTTGGCTTATCGAAGGAATGCACTGGTTTGTGTAACTCGAACATTCCAGGGCCAAAGTGGTTTCAGGCAACTCTAGTTTCCCAGTTGCTTAGGCCTTTCTTGAGTACTCTCTGTGACACCCAACATCTAACCCTTTGGTAAATCCTGTTGACTCTACCTTCAAAATACTAGTATATCCCAAATCCAATTATTTCTCATCACCTCAACTGCTACTACTGTGGCCTGAGTCCATGTCTCACATGGACTATTGCAGTAGCTTCCTCACTGGGCTTCCTGCTTCCATACCAGCTCTGCTTATCCCCAGTCGATTCCCCATAGAGCAGCCAGATGGACCCTCTAAAATCCTAGTCAGTTCACATCCCTGCTGTGATCACATCCCACTTAAAATAAAGGCCGGAGTCCTTAACCATGACCTTGTAGGTTTTACATATCTGCCTCCTGCTCTCTGACCTCACCGCCTGCAATCCGCCTTCACTTATTCTCCAGTCACACTGTCTCTGTTGTGCCTCAGATATGCCAGGTACACCCCCACCTTGGTGCCTTTGCATTTGCTGCCCCTTGTGTCTATAACATCCATCCACCATCTATCCAGATGATTCACTTCTTCATTTTAAGTCTGTACTCAAATGCTTCTCAGTGAGACCATCCCTGAGCACTCTGATTAGAATTGCAGCCCCCACTCCTATACTCCTTCTCTTATTGTCTAATTTTTTCATCATACGTAGAACCATCTGACATACTTCGTATTTTACTCCATGATTTGTCCCTCTCAATGAGAATTTGAGCTTCACGAGGCCAAAGTTTTTGTTTGTTGTGCTTTCTGCTGTCTCCCCAGTACCTAATACACCTGGCGTTGAGTAGGGATTCAGTAATTCACTGATTCTTTGAGTTAGTGCAGCTCAGATGATGGCCAGGCATCTCTGCATAGGAGCAGGTCAGATAGTGGGTGTCCTACCACCTGCTGTGTGGAAGTCGTCCAGGACATAGGTAGCTCTTGGAATGAGGAGGAAGCCTCATCTTCTGATCATGGGGCCCACTTCGCCCTTTCTTGTTTCTTTTCTCCAGGCTCAGCGACAGCCTCACCAAGGACTCAATGAATATCAAAGCCCATATCCACATGTTGCTAGAGGTGAGAGCAGCTCACCCCACTCCCAGACTCTGTCTCCAAATGCATTTAGGGTGGTGACCTGAAGAAGGGAGAGAGCCAGGGACTGGAAGGTCCATCTGTCCCCCTCTAAACGGAGCCAAGCTGGAGCCAGGGTGGCTCTGAGGGAGGGGAGGTCAGAGCAAGCCTGGGGTGGGGCCTCTGTTCAATCTCTTCTGTGCTCTTTTTCAGGGGCTTAGAGAACTGCAAGGCCTGCAGAATATCCCGGAGGAGACTCATCATTGACTTCCCCCCTCTCCAGACA
This sequence comes from Myotis myotis, assembly GCF_014108235.1. Lineage (NCBI taxonomy): Eukaryota > Metazoa > Chordata > Mammalia > Chiroptera > Vespertilionidae > Myotis > Myotis myotis. Next base: position 5,978,519 of record NW_023416346.1, on the reverse strand, counting down.
TTAAAGAGCCTGAATGCCTTTTTGAGTCACACGGTCCTTCATTTTCCCCCTAACCCCTACTGTTTGCTAAGGTGCCCTGTGTCTAAAGCACAAAGTTACTAGGAGGCCCAGAGATCCAGTCTGTGGGTCATCTTTAAAGCACCCCTGAAGTCCGCCTGCATCCTGTTACCTGGCAGCATTTGCTACTAGACTTACTGCTCTGTCCCCTCTTCCATCGTCTTGGCAACCTGGGCCCCCACCTGACCCTTTTATTTTTTTTTTAATCTTGGGCACTACTCTTTTAATTACGATAGCGAATGGGCCAATTCAGGGGGGAGGTTTGTCCCCAGGGCAATTGGCTTTCACTCCTGGCCCTAAGGTTTACCCCTCTCCCACATCCTAATCATTCCTCAGGAACCTTAAATTACAACCATGCCCCCGCTCGGCCTAAATTGGCCTCACTACTGCTTCTAAATAGTTCAGTTTCCACCAGTGGGCACAGAGCCAGATCCTGCCCTCCCTGCTCCTGCCCTTAGTCTATGTTTTGTCCAGCTTCTAAGAAATACAGAGCCAAGTTCAACCCCTTTATAACTCTGGCTGCAGCTCGACCCTGCCCTCCTCGGCATTTAGTTTCCACCACTCTGCTCCTTCACTTGTCTGGCAGCTGTCCTGCCCTTCTGCCTCTGCTTCGGTCTAAATTTGTCTTTTGTAGCCAATCACTATAGAGTTACCCTGCCCGCCTAGGCAGAGCTCTGGCCCGACCCCTTTACTGCCGGCTGCTACGCCCACTTCCATATAAGTCCTGCTTCCGCTGAGCGGCAAGGAGGGCAGCACCGCCCTGTCGTGTTTTGGCAGCTGTCTAGGAGCCCCTCATCCTCCAATCAGCAGCAAGCAGAGCCCACGCACCCCAATCCTCAGAAGTCTTCCATCAACCCCGTTTGGGCCAATCTGTGCGAGGCAGGCGCCCCCAGAGCCTTGTCAGTTACCCACTGATCAGTCTTTCTTGAGCCAATCAACGTGTAGCGCCAAGGGGGCTGAGCACGCCCCCTTGAACCCCGCCATCTGCGTTCCATCAGTTCCCCTTGGGCCAATCACGTCATCGCCCTGTGGAGCAGAGCCCGCCTCCCCGACCCTGGACGCTGCGGTCAATTATGGCGCGTGGCCAATCAGCGAGCCGCGAAACGCTTGGCTCCGCCTCCACAGGCCCACGTGAGCGGTAGGGAAGCGCAGGGGCGGCCTCTAGGTGTTGCCGTTGGCGCCGCTGCCACCACCACCACAGCCACTGCCGCCGCCGCCGCCGCCGCCACCGCCGCCGCTGTCACCGCCGTCACCGCCGCCTCGTAACCCGGGCCTGGGGGGCGGTGGGGCCGCGCATGGAGCCCCCGCCCCCCGGAGCTGCCAACACCGCCGCTGCCCTCCGCACAGGTGAGCCGGGGCCTGGAGGGTGGAGGGCTAGGTCCGTGACCGCACGTCTCCTTCCCGCCCCCGCGCGAGGGATGTGGCTTGGCCGGTGGCCTGCTGGTGTTGACTCCCCACCGCCACCACCACGGCTGGTGGACCTGCCTGTGGCATTGCCCCCTTCTTTCGCCCCTTGTAATGTAGCTGACCGTGGCCTACCCCCTCTTCCTGTTTAGTAGTGGATCGGTCTGCGTGCTTACATTCTCCCCACCTCACTTTCCAGTGGATTCGTCCATGGTCTTGCGCCCACCCCCACCCCCCATCCACACTCATAGGGGACCAGTCTTTGGCATTGTCCAACTGGGACAGTCGGTCCTTCTGAGTGGATTTCTCCTTTCCTCAACTTTCAGGGGCCCCGTCTGTGACCCTGTTTGCTCCATCCCTCCGGTTCCCTGTAGTGAATCAATCCGTGGCGTTGTACCCCCTCCACTCCTCTTTAACATTAAATTAGTCTGTGAATTTGTATTCCTGCCTCCTCCAGTCCCCCAGTACATCTGTCCCATGGCTCTGTCACACACGTGCGCACACACCATTTTCCAGTGGATCAGTCTAAATGCTTGTATTCACAGCTCCCTACTTATCAGCCTATTCCCCTCTCCTCCCTCTAATGTAGACTGACACTCCTTGGGTCCTTGGGCTTCTCCCTTCCTGTTAACAATGGGTCAGTTTAGTGCTTCATATCTCCCCGTAATCAGCAGCCCAGTCCATGGCCTTGTCCCTCTCCTTTTAATCAATCCCTGTGAGATGACTCCCCCCCCCCACTATTGTGCAGCTGTGGTTCTGTTTTTCTACACCCCTTGCCCAGTAAATAAGATAAGCCTTTACACCGCCACCACCCCACCTTTGCAGTGGATCTGTTCATGAGCCTTCCGGCTATCCATGTGCTTGCAGTCACAGCCCAATGCTTTGCAATCCCTCCTGCAGGAGGGTCAGCCTGTGCGCTTTTATTTTCTCTCGCCTTTCCGTGTGGTGCATCAGTCGTGGCCGTCCGTGAACCCCTCCCTCCTTCTTAATAGTGGATCAGCTTATCTGCTTGTTGAACCCAAGTCTTTTTTACTCGAGAACACCCCCCCTCATGCACAGTGTTAACCATTAAGATGTTCTTCCTCACAGTAAATGAATATAGTAGCGATACTGCTAACAGCAGCTAACACTGAGCACCTACTAACATTTATGAGTACGAGGCAAAGTGTTTTATCTTAATGAGCTCATTTAATCCTCACCATAACCCTGCTAGGTAGGTGCTGAGGAAACTTTGGCAAGGGGAGGTTACTCAAAGGTGACCCAATAAGCACCAAGTTAGGGTGCCCCTTGGGACACAGGATAATTTTTGAGGCTCCTCTTTCTGCTCATCCCATCCCATGTGAGGCCCCACTCCTTAAAAACCAAATTATTTTTTATTGATTTCAGAGAGGAAGGGAGAGGGAGAGAGAAATAGAAATATCAATCATGAAAGAGAATAATTGATCAACTGCCTCCTGCACACTCCACACTGGGGATTGAGCCCACAATCCAGGCATGTGCCCTGACCGGGAATTGAACCATGACCTCCTGGTTCATAGGTCCCTATTCAACCAATGAGCCACACCAGGAAGGCTCCATTGCCTAACTTATCTCAGCATCCTTCCATCCCCAATCCCAGAAGCTGTGTGACCTAAGTAATTTAACTATTGTCTCTCTGCACCTGTTTCCTCGTTTGTAAAATGGGGGAGGGAGTCAGAACTAGAATCCCCCCCAGTGTAAGTAAAGAATACCTGTGAGTTAATAATGAAGCATATAGCCCTAGCTGGTTTGGCTCGGTGGATAGAGCGTCAGCCTGCAGACTGAAGGGTTCCGGGTTCCTTTCAATTATGGGCACATGTCCGGGTTGTGGGCTCGAACCCCAGTGGGGGTCCTATAGTAGGCAACCAATCAATGATTCTCATCATTGATGTTTCTGCCTCTCTCTCCCTCTCCTTTCCTCTCTCTCAAAAAAGCAAACAAACCATATATATATATACATATATATACATACACATACATACACGCAAGTAACTTCTCTGGCCTTACCTCCTACACTCCCAATTCTATTCCAGCCACACTGACCTCTTCACTTGTCCTCAAACTCACAGTGGTCCAGCCTCAGGGCCTTTACATTGGCCATTTTTCCTGCCCAGAACACTTTGTCCCCTGGTCATGGTTCCTTTTGGGACTCTGTTCAAATGTCACCTCATCCCTGACCATCTCAACCTACACACCTAGCAGGGCTGAGGCCCCCTCTCTGCTTTATTTCTTCCTTTGCCCTTTATTACTGTGGCTCACACTGTATAGTTGACCAGTTTATTGTGTTGTCTCTCCCCTTTAGAAGTCCCATGAAGGCTTACAGTTTTTGTCTGCTTAGTCCTGCTGGGTCTCCAGCACCTAAAAAATATCCCTAGTATATATATAGCAGGTGCTTAATACAAATTTATTGCACGAATGAATGGGAAAAATATAACTTCAGACAAGTCAGGGTGGGGAGCAGATGGGAATGAAGAGGGCATTTGAGAGCTAGTTAAGAGACTAGTTAGATGGGACTGTTCATTCATCAAACACTTTACTGAGCACCTAGTAAGTACCAGGCACTCTTCTAGGTGCTGGAGATGTGGGAGGGAAAAAATAGGCAGAAATTCCTGCTCTTGTGGAACATACGTTTGTTAAAAGTGGAGGAGACAGACTATATAAATAAAACAAGTAAAAGATAGTATTTTAGACAAGTGCTAAGGAAGAAAAATGAAGTAGGGAAGGTAGGAATAGAGTAGTAGGGTGGTTAAAATCTTAGGCATAGGGCAGGCCTCATTTAGAAGGTGGCTCTTGAATTAAGGCCTGAAGGAGGTCAGAGAGGGAGGGAGCCATATGTCTAGTGGAAGAGTACACTGGACAGAAGGGACAGCTGATGCAAAGGCCCTGAGCTGGGATTGCGCCTGGCATGTTCAAGGCACACAGAGGAGGCCAGTGTAGCTGGAGCAGAGTGGAGAGAGGGATTGGAGGCGAGATCTGAGATATAAGGGGAGCCAGGTGGTAAATAGGTCACAGTGATACATAAGGTTGGGGTGGAGGGGTTTGGGGAGGGAGGATGACAGACTAGCAAATAGCTAACACCTCTTGAGTGTCTCCTATGTGCCAGAGATACTTTTCTAAGTCCTTTACATATATTGACCTTTAATCCTCACAAACGCCTTTGAGAGTAGGTGTATTTTGAGGATAATGTACTCTGAGAATGAAATATCCCCATTTTACAGATTCAGAAACAGACTCAGAGAGGTTGAGTAACTTACTCAAAGTCACACAGCTAGAGCAGGGCCGAGGAGTATGAGGCTGAAGACCCAGAGAGAAGAACAGCTTTACAAGGACAGACAGGTTATTCAGTGCATTGGATCACAAGAGGAAGAATTAATTCTGCCTGGAAGATAATGGAACTTCATGATTGTGTGATAAAGGGTTCATCGTAGGGCAGGGAGAAAGGTACGTAAATATCCTCAGAAATGGGAACTGGGTGAACTCACAGGGGGTGTCCTTGATGTAGTATGCCAAGCGTGTGCCCACCTCAGAGCTTTTGTACATGCTGTTCTCGCTGCCTATCCTTCCAGGTGATCAGGCCACAAACTTAGAATCATCCTTGGTTCCCATCTCATCGCTATCTTGCATGTCAGCAAATCCCACTGCTGCCACCACCATCTCTCACTTAGACTATTGCAGTAGTCTCTTCAGCCATTAGTCAGTTCTCACAACAGCCAGAGTGATCCTATTAACAACATCCATGTCACAGCCCTCTCGTGACTCTTGTCTCACACAGTGTCAAAGTCCTTACAGGCCGGAGAAAGGCTCCCTCAGTCTGGCCCCTGTTGCCCCTCGGTTCTCATCTCCTATTGGCCCCTAACGCCCTCCTGTCCAGCCATGCCAGACTCTTCGCTTCCTCCAGCCTCAGGCTGTTTCCTCTGCCTACGAAACTGCTTCCCAGGTCATCAGACCTGACTCCTTGACCTCTTTTAGGTCTTTGCTCAAATGTCACCTCCTCAGTGATGACCTTTCCCTGACTAGCCTTTAATAAAGAACTCCTTCCCTGTTTCATTTTTTCCCCGTGGCTCTATCATCATCTGACATTCTTTACTTGTTTATCTTGTTTCTTGTCTGCCTTCCCCCACGGAAATGTCACTTTCACTAGCACCCCTGGCCCACAGTAGGCACTCAATAAATGATTGCTGAATAAATGAGATGGAGAAAGGTAAACACATTCGAAGAAGACAGGTTACTGGAGCTCTTATTAGGGGTCAAGTGGGAAATGTAATAATAAACAAAATATAAAACCCTGTGTGCTATTGAGGCTTGAAGCTAACTGTCAGATTGCACCTACATTGGTAGGTTCTGTTGCCCCTGAAAGAGAAACTGCTAAAATTGCCTGTCTTTGTCACCAGGAGTCACACTGAACTCTTAGTGCCTCTGAAGCAAGCAGGCCTTCGAATAAACTCAGTGAGAGCTCCGATGCCAGGACTCTCTACTCTGGACACTCCATGGCGTTGTGGCTTGTATAATTGCCTAAAATTGTGTCTGCTGAATGAACTTTGAAACAGCTCAGACATAAGAGGATCATACTCGCCCTGCTGGTGTTGCTCAGTGGTTAAGCATCGACCAGTGAGTGAACCAAGATCATTTTCCGGTGAGGGCACATGCCCAGGTTGCAGGCCTGATGCCCAGTAGGGGGAGTGCAGGAGGCAGCTGATTGATGTTTCTCTTTCATAAATGTTTCTATCTCTCTATCCCTCTCCCTTAAAAAAAATCAATAAAAACAGTTTTTAAAAAGAGGATCAGCCCTGGCCGGTTTGGCTCAGTGGCTAGAGCATCGACCTGCAGACTGAAGGGTCCCAGGTTTGATTCCCAGTCAGGGGCACATGCCCTGGTTTCAGGCTCAATCCCCTGTAGGGGGTGTGCAGGAGGCAGCCAATCAATGATTCCCTCTCATCATTGATGTTTCTGTCCTTCTCCTTTTCCTCTCTGAAATCAATAAAAATAAAAAAGAGGATCATACTGTATATTTAATTATACAGATTTAAAGAATTAAGCTATAAATTATAGAGGGAGGTTCTTTGACACCTGATTTGGAAGGTCTTATTCTTAACCCAACAATCCCAGCCAGTGAACAGTTGATTGACGAAAGCTCACTGTGTAAGGAATGGGAAGCTCATGTTTATTTCCAATTCATGCTCAGCAAAGAGAGCAGTTATGGGGATACAGGGACGGTCCTGTTCTCTGCAGGACACACCAAAGGAGCAGTCAGTGTGAAGGGCGATTTAGCCTATTGGTTTGAGAGCTTAGACCACTAGAACCTGACTGCCTGGATCCAAATCCTGGCTCTGCCACCTAGAGCTGTGTGGCCTGTAGAAGTCATTTAGACATTTTGTGCCTCGGCTTCCTGCTCTATAAATTAGCAATCATCAGAGTACCTACATCCCAGAGTTGTGACGAGGGAGAAATGAGTCAGTCCTTAGAAAAATAACAGTACAGGTCTCTGTGCCCTTATCTGAAACCCTTGGGGCCAGATGTTTTCAGAATTGCGAATGTTTCAGATTTGAAAAGGGTGACAAGGTGCACATCCAAGATGTTACATAACATCCTTAGTGAGCTCGGTAATCAGCCGCATTCAGATTTCTGCAGCAAAACGTACGAACAGTCACACTAAGTAGGGATCAATAAACACCGCAAAGGGCCTTGTTTTGTGTCAGATCAGGTTTTGCTGCCAAAATGGTTACAAAAGAAGCCTTCTGTTCTTAGAGCTTTTTGGAATAGCGAATAATAGATTATGGACAAATTAGAAATGAATATTCGTTTAGAGCTTATCATATGCCTGGCATATTATATTTATTCTGTAAATAACCCTGTGAACTAGGTGGTATTATTATTATCCCTATTTTGCAGGTGGGGAAAGTGAGGCACAGAGTTAAAGAACATGCCCAGGGATCGCACTGCTAACAAATTGCAGAAGCAGGCAGGATTCCAGCCCTGGCAGCCTGGTTGTAGAGCCTGGGTGATTGTCCAATAAGCCATGTTGCCTGATTGGAACAGTGCCTGGCATGTATTAAGCACTCAATAAATGGTAGTGTAACTGTTACCACGAAGGAGAACATACAGGGACAGTAGCAGGTCTGAGGAGTGTGGGTAGAGGGACAGAGGAAAGCAGGCATTCGGTTCCAGAAAGGCTTCATAAAGGCAAGGCCCCTGGTGCCAGGACTTGAACGATGAGGAAGACTTCTAGGCAGAGGAATGGAGCCCCACATGGAGTGAACAGCCTTTGAGAGGAGCTGGCAGAAGGAACCTCCTGGAAAACTTTGATGTTTGATGTGGTAGAAAATGCAAATGAAAATGTCCAGGCTAGGAATGTTAGACTAGCTTTGTATTTCCTGCTGTAACAAATAAATTTAGCTGCTTAAAACAACACAAATTTAATATATCACAGTTCTGTCAATCAGAAGCCCAGCACAGGTCTCACCAGATGAAAGCCAGGTGTCAGCAGCGCTGCATTCCTTTCTGGAGGCTCCAGGGGAGGGTGCGTTTCCTGCTCGCTCAGGTTGTTGGCAGAATTCAGTTCCCTGAGGTAGTAGGATTGAGGTCCCTGTTTCCTCACTGGCTGTCAGCCAAGGGCCATTCCCAGCTTTTAAGAGGCCACCACATTCCATCTTCAACTAGCAGTGGCAGGTTGAGTCCTCTCATGCTTTGAATCACTCCTGCCTCTTCTGTCATTGTCTCTCTCTGAGCTGCCTTTCTCCTGCTTCTACTTTTATTAAGAGTTCATGTGAGCCCTAACCGGTTTGGCTCAGTGGATAGAGCATCAGCCTGCGGACTCAAGGGTCCCAGGTTCGATTCTGGTCAAGGGCATGTACCTTGGTTGCGGGCACATCCCCCTCCTGGTAGGGAGTGTGCAGGAGGCAGCTGATCGATGTTTCTCTCTCATCAATGTTTCTAACTCTCTATCCCTCTCCCTTCCTCTCAGTAAAAAATCAATAAAATATATTTTTTAAAAAGAAAGCTTTCATGTGATTAGATTGAGCTTGCCCAAATAATCCAGAATAATCTCCCCATTTTAAAGTCTGTGACCTTAAATTCATCTGCAAAATTCCTGTTGACATGTAATATAATATACTTACAAGCTCCAGAGTTTAGGGTATGGACATCTTTGGGGTGAGGGGGCATTACTCTCTCTACCACAGCCTGCGCTCTGGCCCCCAAAGATTCACATTTATCCCACATGCAAAATTCATTCATGCCCTCCTAGTGCCTCCCAAAGTCTCATCCCATTACAGGGGTCATCCAAAGCCTGGCTGAGAGCTTAGAATTGAGTTTGAGGGTATTTAGGGATTGATGGTGGGCTTTGGGGACAGAGGTGGAAGCAAGATTGCAAGAAAAGAATCCTCCTCCTGCTGATCTCTGCCCCGCCCTGTGTCCACAGCCTCTCAGCTCTGAACCGTCTGCCCTCCAGGTACCCCTGGGATGGCGTGAGCACTCCCCCCGTGATGGACCCCTCTGTGACGCTGTGGCAGTTTCTGCTGCAGCTGTTGAGAGAACAAGGCAACGGCCACATTATCTCCTGGACCTCACGGGATGGCGGTGAGTTCAAGCTGGTGGATGCTGAGGAGGTGGCCCGGCTGTGGGGACTGCGCAAGAACAAGACCAACATGAATTATGACAAGCTCAGCCGGGCTTTGCGGTACTACTATGATAAGGTAAGGCCGCACAGGTTAGGGCAGGGAACCGCCATATTTATATCAGTGATTTCATTTTCTTAACTGCTATAGCTATAACTTGAAACCAACATTAAACTTTATCATTTCTTACCTTATCCTCTGGTACTCTCAGACCAATGTTGGGGGCTCCCCCAAACATTTTATCTCAGTTATTTTCTTGTCTTATTGCCTTGGCTAAAACTTTCAAAGTAATGCTGTCCCACTACACCCCACATAACGTTTCATTTTCTTACCTTATTCCTATAGCAGAACTTTTGCAAATAGTATTAATAACTTTTTCTCCTGTGCTTTGGAACCCCTGAACAAGTCCTAGATTCCTCCAGTTATTTCATAACCTGCTGTTGTTCCAGAATAAGAATTGCAGAAGATTATTCTTCCTAGAATCAAAACCTCCATGACAGTATCATACTAAGCTTTCCCCATCTCATCCTCTGAGACCCTTAACATTTTCATCAATTATCTCCTTTTCTTCTGTTATTCCTTTAGCTAAAACCTCCCAAACAACATATATAATGCCAGCCCCACACCCCATCCTCTTGTGTTTTCAGAGCAACACTGGTCTACCCAGGTGTCTGTATAACTTATTTTATTTTATCATCTTATTCCTGTAGCAAAATTTTCCTCATCCTCTCACACCAGCACTGGATTTGCCCTTTCCCCCAATATTTATACCGGTTATTTAATTTTCTTTCTTTACCTGAAACTTCTAAAACAATATTAATGAGAAACACAAAGCCACCCTGACCAGCATTAAGATGTCCCCAGGGTACTGCAGTGCCACCGTGTCTCTTATCCCCCAGAGCAGCCCTGGACCTATGCCTCATACAGTTCATCATTTATTCCATTTTCATATTTTATTTCTTCAGCTCAAACCTCCAAAACAATATGAATAATGAGGCCACCTCACTGTGCTCTGAGATCCTCTAGATCTGTCCTGAAATATCCCAAACATGCTCTGGGACCCACCTAAGCCAGCCTTGACATTCTCCCCAAATTTATGTCAACATTTTACTGTTCTTATCTAGTTGCTATCAGTTACTTCATTTTCGAATTGCCTTAGCTTAAACCTCCACAAAAGTACTAAGAATGTGGCTCCTCACCCTGTCTTCCCTACTGATCTTGTCCTGTTCCACTTCTGTGTCAATAGCTTTAAATAATCCTCTATATTAGTAATTCATCACCACATTCTTCTACATTAGTGTAGTCTCTTCCAACATTTATATCAGTTACTTCATTTTCCTGTCTTACTGCATTAGCTAGACGCCAAAACTGTGTCCTGGCAGCCACCCCCAAGGTGTGACCCTGTTAACCCAAGATACCCCTGGTTCCTAGAGCCAGGAGGAAAGTCTGCTTCTGCACCTGCTCCCCTATGTGGGCCCATCATGGAAAGGAGCCACTAGGTGTGAGGGGGTGTCTGAGACGCGGGTAGGGGAATCAGACTGATGGAGATGAAGAGTGACAGAGGAGACTTGGAGGGGGTTGGAACGGGGAGATACAGAGAGGAGACAGGGAAACGGGAGAAGGGCAGTAGACTAAAGGAAGAATTGTGGAGGGGAGAATAGAGAAGGGAGAGAAACGGGGGGAAGTACAGAAAGGGGAATTGGGATGGAGAAGAAGGAGGGGAAGAAACTGGAGGAGAAGGGAAGAGCCCCCAAATTGAGGGGGGATGAGATGTGAAATAGGCTGGGAGGGGGACCATATGGAGAGACAGACACGGAGGCGGCATGGTGTATATGTAAAAAGACAGGAGACGGACAGCGGGGAAAAGGCACTAGGAAACACACCCCCTTCACCCACCCACCCCAATCCACACTCTCCTTCCACCCCTGGCCCGCCCTTCTAAGGCCCCCTATCCTGTCTCCTCCCTTCCCAGAACATCATCCGCAAAGTGAGTGGCCAGAAGTTCGTCTACAAGTTTGTGTCCTATCCCGAGGTCGCAGGGTGCTCCACTGAGGACTGTTCGCCCCAGCCTGAGGTGTCTGTCACCTCCACTGTGGCAAATGTGGCCCCCGCTGCTGCACATGCTGTCCCCGGGGACACTGCCTCTGGGAAGCCAGGCACACCCAAGGGTGCAGGAATGGCAGGCCCAGGTGCCTTGGCTCGAAGCAGCCGGAATGAGTACATGCGCTCAGGCCTCTATTCCACCTTCACCATCCAGTCCCTGCAGCCACAGCTACCGCTGCCCCTGCATCCGAGGTCCATCTCAGTGCTTTCCAACACCGCCCCAGCAGGAGCCGCAGCGCCCCCCTCGGGGAGCAGGAGCACCAGTCCAAGCCCATTGGAGGCCTGCCTAGAGGCTGAGGAAGCTGGCCTACCTCTGCAGGTAAGGGCTGGAGTATGGAAATTCAGTAGGAGGGATGTGCAATTTCCTGATGAGGAGGGGTAAGAGAAGGGACATAAACGTTCTATAAAAGGAGCTGTGGTTGGAGGAGGGACGCAGAAGTCCCCTTGGAGAAAGGGGAGGTGCGCTAAGCTAGTACTGAAGGAGATTAAGTGTGCTAGAGTTAGTAGTACACCAACTTGTATTAGGTGTGCAGAACTTTCATATTTGCTTAATGCACTGGTTCTTTCACTTCAGCACTCCCACAATCAACTGAAGGGCTTTTTAACCCACAGGTTGCTGGGGTGCACCCCCAGTGTTTCTGATTATGTGGGTCTGGGGATGGGCCCAAGATTTTGCATTTTTATTTACTTTTATTGATTTCAGAGAGGAAGGAAGAAATAGAAATGACAATGATGAGAGAGAATCATTGATTGGCTGCCTCCTGCACGACCCCCACTGGGGATCGCTGCAAGTCAGCATGTGCCCTTGACTAGGAATCGAACCATAACATTCTGGTTCTTAGGTGGTTCTTAGGTCGAGGCTCAACCACTGAGCCATGCTGGCTGGGCTAGAATTTGCATTTTTAACTAGCTTCCAGACACCGCTGGTCCTTAAAGAAAAAAAATTGTTTAATATATTTTATTGATTTTTTTTACAAAGAGGAAGAGAGAGGGATAGAAAGTTAGAGACATCCATGAGAGAGAAACATCGATCAGCTGCCTCCTGCGCACCCTCTACTGGGAATGTGCCCGCAACCAAGGTACATGCCCTTGGCCAGAATCGAACCTGGGACCCTTCAGTCCGCAGGCGGATGCTCTATCCACTGAGCCAAACCGGTTAGGGCTAAAGAAAAATTTTTGAGAACTACTGTTTTCATGACTTAGGGCAGTATCCCTGGGAGTCCAGCCCTGTCCCCAGATAGGAGAAGCTGCCCCAGAAGCCCTGCTTCCTTGGAGAAGTCTAGCCCTGTTGGAGGAACTGTCCCTTGTTCAGTTATGCCCCCAGTACCAAGTCCCACTCTCGAAGGGGAGTCATTGCTTCGCTACCCCAGCAATCCATACATGCTCCCACCTCTCCCAGGTCATTCTGACCCCGCCTGAGGCCCTGAACCTTAAATCAGAAGAAGCGAATGTGGAGCCCTGCTTGGGTCGGCCACAGCCCCCAGAAGTGAAAGTGGAAGAGCCGGAGGAAGAGCCCCACACCGCAGCCAGTGGGGAGGCGGCGGGGTATGCACCGGAAGCCCCGAGGGCCGGGCGGGAAGTCCCTCCTGCAGAGGGCGCATCTGCCCGGCATCCTGCGGTTGTTATGGAGACTGCAGGGCCGGTAGGCGGCATCGGGGCGTCCACAGCTTCCTGCACGGAGAGCGCCCAGCCTCAGAAGGGCCGCAAGCCCCGGGACCTGGAGCTCCCACTCAGCCCTAGCCTGCTAGGTGGGCCAGGGCCCGAACGGACTCCAGGATCGGCCACTGGCTCGGGTCTGCAGGCACCCGGGCCAGCGCTGACGCCATCCCTGCTGCCTACGCACACATTGGTGAGTGCCTGCGCAGGGGTGGGTCTGGCTCCGGGGACACACACATTGGTTAATGCCTGCGGAGGGGCAGGGGCTGGCTCCCGGGACCGATGGGATTGGTGGAGAGGCAGTAGACCCCAAGGGCCCTCGGGGTTATCTATTGGAGTGAGCTGGGAGGGTGCAGCCTTCGAGGGCAACTGGTTGCAGGGACAGGGCTTGATTAAAGAAGGGCAAGAGTGAGACTCCAAGGCTGAGGGATCTTGGTCAGAATGAAGGGCAAGTGTGGGGAGTTTTGTGGGCGGATCAAAGGACCGAGGCCTTGGGTAGCAACCGTTTCTAAGAGGCATGAGGAACCTGAGTGGGGCTTTTTGGTCTGGGATTTGCTTAGCGGGCTTCCTGTGAGGTATAAGAGTGGGACAGAGGAATTGGAGGTTGAACCTGAGCTATTGGGATGATGACTTGTGAGGTTTGAAAGGGTCGTCCATGTAAAGTTGAAGAGATGTCACAGGCATGGCCTTAGTAGTTATGGTCTAGGCCTGTGCACTTTCCGTGCGTGATCTCGGAAGTCTGAATAGGATTTCTGGTGGGACTGGAACCAAGTTACTTCCGTTGTCCCACTTGCCCTCTCTGCTCACTTGAGCTCCAACCACCCCTTCCCCACAGACCCCGGTGCTGCTGACGCCCAGCTCGCTGCCCCCCAGCATTCACTTCTGGAGCACCCTGAGTCCCATTGTACCCCGTAGCCCGGCCAAGCTCTCCTTCCAGGTAGGCTCCTCCCTCCATCTCAGAGTGGGTGAGAGAACCTAGCACGGCCCCCACCCATGACCTCTCCCTATTTCTGTTCCCAGTTTCCATCCAGTGGCAGCGCCCAGGTGCACATCCCCTCCATCAGCGTGGATGGCCTCTCAACCCCCGTGGTGCTCTCCCCAGGGCCCCAGAAGCCATGACTACCACCGCCACCACCGCCACCACCCCTTACTGGGGTGACTTATGCCCTGAACTTCTCTCCAGCCAGCCGTCTCAAGGAGAAACATAGCTCAGCTGACAGACTTGTGCTGAGGTCAGGGTGGGGTGGGGATTTTTAGGAAGAAGGATGTCTCAATGATTCTTCCACAGAAAACATAGTTTCTCTCTTCTTGGTCAGTCCCCCAGTGGCCGCCCTTACACGTCTCCTACCGCAGTGGTCGGGGGGGCGGTTTATTTATTTATTTTTTGAAGGCCACTGGGAGGAGCCTGGCCCAACTTTTTTGGGGGGGAGTGGTGAGGACATCTCCCCCAGCTCCACATTTTCTCCCAAGATGAGACAATCAGGGTCTGGCTTGAGAAGGACCTTTCTTTATTTATTTCTCAGCCTGCCCTTGGGAAGCTGAGGGAGCCCTGTCTCCATTTTGGGGTGTGGGTAGAAGAGCTAGCTTATTGCGGTTTCTTATTTCTAGCTATCCCCAAGGGTCCAGGAAGAATTTGTGCCATTAAATGGTTTGGGAGTCTTGACCAAGTCAGACTCACACCCTTGGGAGAGGGATCCCCACCCCCAGCCTTTTTCTCAGACAGCCTGTCCTTTGTCGGCCACCTTTTTGGCTGGGGGCAAATGCCCCTTTTCTTCTGTCCCTGAGAAGCCATTCCTGTGTCTGCCAAATTCCTGGGGTCCTGCCTCTTACCTCCCAATGGAGGGTTTTTTTGTGGGAGTGGTCCCCGTCTGGGGGACCCCTCCAGCCAGTACTCCAGGTCTTCCTGTCTCCCACCCTCTGCCATTTTGATAGTATAATCTATTTTTAAACTGGGCTTTTAGACGGGGAGAGGAGGCATCTCTTCCTATATCTGAGATGGGGTGGGTGGGAAGGAAGGGATTTTGGGGGGGAATCTTCCTGCCGCCCCCAAGTGTTTATTTTTGATACCACATGTGTATTTTCAGCTCCCTCCCTCCCAGCCCCCCAATTTCCTGCGGGCGGGTACAAAGGACCCTTTAAGTGTCCCTGGAGTTGGGAGGGAGGAATAGGAGGGCATAAAGCCTGTCCTGTCTGAATTCCAGGCTGGAGAGGGTGGGTTCAGAGGACTCCTGCGCTCACCGCCTGTCAGCACCGGCCCAGCCCAGGCCTGGGGCCCTGGGGGGTGGTGATTTGGGGGACGGTGCTACGCCTGTCTCCACTGTTTGTTTTACTTCCCCCCAAATGGCTTTTTTTTCTAAGAGTACCAGAGAATGGGGAATTGTTCCTGTAAATATATATTTTTAAAGGTGATGCTGGAGGCTGCTTGCTTTTTTTCCCTCTGGGGACTGAGTGTGACAAGCATTATATGTATAAAAGGCAGTGATGGTGTGAGATTGATTGTGAGAGAGAAAGTATGATACTGTGTGTCAGAAACAGTAGTAGAGACTGCAGATCGGTAACCAGGTGTGAAAAAAACAAAAACAAAAACTAGAAAGCTGCGATTGTATATGTGTGTGAGAGAGACTGGAAGTTATAACCACAAACTTGACATTGTGTCTGTATGAGAATTGTGTCTTTGTGTCAGGAAGTCACCATAAAAATGAGTGAGTGATTAAGGTACTGTATAAGACACTGGTGGTGTGTGTGAAGTAATGTTTATGAGAAGGTAGTGGGGACTGCAGACCAGACCAGTCACTGTATGACAAGACGATGATGAGCAAGACAGATTGAGTGATCAAAACAAGGTGTGAGTGCCCTAGCTGGTTTGGCTCAGTGGATAAAGCGTCAGCCTGCAGACTGAAGGGTCCCAGGTTTGATTCCGGTCAAGAGCACATGCCCGGTTGCAGGCTTGATCCCCAGTAGGGGGCGTGCAGGAAGCAGCTGATCAATGATTCTCATCCTTGATGATTCTCTCTTTCTCTTCCTCTCCCTTACTCTCTGAAATTAATAAAAATATATACAAAATTAAAAAAACAAAGTGTGAGAGCCTGTGGGTATAAAAGTGTGGTAGAGCTTGCCAGGGACTGTGTGCAGGTGAAAAACTTTCATTGTATGTCAGCAGGTGGCTCAGTGTCAGAAGATGGATTGTGTGTGAAGCTGTTCATGCAAGGCTGTCATATCACCTAAAATCATGGGAGCGTATGTGTGAGAAGTTGATTGTATGAGAAAATGGCTGGGAGCCTAAGTGTATGTCTGAGACAAAATACGAGAATGCGTGAATACGAGAATCCTGTTCATGTGAGACTAGCAAAGACTGAAGAACTGGAAGAAAATCTGTGACTGGGAGAGTATGAGAGGCTGTGATCATGTGTGTGTGTGTGCGTGCGCGTGTGTGTGCATGTGTGTATGCACATGAACGTAAAACTCGTTGAAAATTAATTGACAGTTAACTACTCCAGTCTAGCCCACAGGTTCAGGGACTGAGAGAAAATGATGAGACTAAGTGTGTCTGAAATGGTATAAGAAGCCACATAACTGTAAGAGATGATAAGTAACAAGTCAGAAAGAAAATTGAGTGAGCAGTCATGTGAGAGTATGTGGGTCTGTGAAACACATTTCATAGAAGAGTGTAAGTCACAGGCTATATTTTTGTGAAAAACTGAGAATATGGGACACTGAGAGACCATGTGATTGGTATGTACAAGAAACCAGCAAAAGCCCTGGCCAGTTTTCTCAGTGGTTAGAATGTTGGCCCACAGACCAAAGGGTCATGGGTTCATTCACAGTCAAGGGCACACACCTCAGTTGCAAAGTTCCCCCGCCCTGGCTTGTGTGTGTGCAGGAGGCACCAATCAATGCACCTCTCACATCAATGTTTCTCTCCCTGCTTCTTCCCCTCTTCCACTCTCTAGAAAATCAATGGGGGAAAAATATCTTCAGGTGAGGATTTAAAACAAAGATTTTAAAAAAGAAACCAGCAAAGCTATAATTATATGTGAATGTATATGATGAGCTGACTGATGAAAATGATGGTGTAAATGGCTGAGACAGGCCATGAGAGGCTGTGTGTCTAAGGCTTATGAGAGCCTAGTACCAATTGTGAATTAGTGACCACAGATGTCAGAAACTGACCGAGGGAAAGTGATGCCGACACTGAATGGGTGACTGAGGCAGTGTCTGAGAAGCCGATTGCATGGGCATGTGTAAAACTTTGCAAGAGACTTTCTTAAAGGCTGTTAATCAAACACTGGTATGTTGGAAGCTGCTTGAGAAGAAATGTGAGACAGGGCGGCAGACAATGTCTGAGGTACTGTGTGATTATGTATGTGTGTGAGACTCTGAGCTATAACCAGAGACTGTGGGGCCGTGAGTGTGAAGAGGTAGGAGAGGGTGGTTTTGTGTGTGTGAAGAAACTTCCTGAGAAGCCAGTGGCGGCCTGTGTGGTTGAAACATCTTATCAATAGGTCTGACTCTGTTGCATGTGGAAAACTGACTGGTGTGAGTAAATATTGGTCATATTGGCCAAATGAGACAGGCTATAAGGCATGATCGTGGCCCTGGCCGGTTGCTCAGTGGTTAGAGCCTCAGCCCATGCACTGAAAGGTCCCAGGTTCAATTCCTGGTCAGGGCACATGCCTGAGTTGCGGGCTCGATCCCCAGTGTGGGGCACGCAGGAGGCAGTGGATCAATGATTCTCTCTCATCATTGATGTTTCTATTTCTCTCTCCCTCTCCCTTCCTCTCTGAAATCAATAAAAATATATTTTAAAACGTCAATGGAAAATATATTCTCCGGTGAGGATTAACAGCAACAAAAAGATATGATCGTGTGTATGAATTGTTAGTAGGAGACAGTCATAAAACTGGGAATCGGTGACAGAAACTTACTCCTTGAGTGAGTGACTGAGAGACTGTCTGAGAGGCCACGTGATCCAGTATGTATGTGAGCCTTTTTGCAAGAGACTACAGGAGAGGCCATAAATCCAGGACCGTGTGTGACTATGTCTAAAAATAGTAAGGGAAAATGACAGACTGAATGCGACCGCATGAGAACACAGACCAAACGAGCCAGGCCTATGGGAAAGTCCTCTCTTGCTTGTCCTTATTCTCCGCAGGCCCCTCCTCCTCAGCCCCATGCTCCATTTCCCCTCAGTTCTCCCAAACTTGAAATGCTGGACTTCCCCCTGGGACTTGACCTGGGTTCCCTTCCTTCTTCTCAGGAACTCTGGTCCAATCCAGGCCCTGGGGACGCTGCTTATTCCCCAACCCCCTTAATGCACACATTTTTCTCTCTAACCCAGACTCTTCCTCTTAGCACTTCACAGAATCTCTAAAGTTTTGTTTATTTCATTTATTTCCGCATTCAGCAAAAAATGTTTATTAAGCCCTGCAGACACAGCAGTTAGCGTGCGAGACAAAAATCCCTACCCTTGCCTTAGCCCAGTGGTCAGCAAACTGCGGCTCTCGAGCCACATGCGGCTCTTTGGACCTTTGAGTGTGGCTCTTCCACAAAATACCACATGCGGGCACACACGTACAGTGCAATTGAAACTTCGTGGCCCATGCGCAGAAGTTGGTATTTTGTGGAAGAGCCACACTCAAGGATCCAAAGAGCCGCATGTGGCTTGTGAGCCGCAGTTTGCCGACCACTGCCTTAGCCGATTTGGCTCAGTAGATAGAGCAATTGGCTTGCAGACTGAAGGGTTCCGGGTTCGATTCTGGTCAAGGGCATGTACCTCAATTGCAGCCTCCTCCTACCATACAAGAGGTAACCAATCGATGTGTGTCTCTCATGTCAGTATTTCTGTCGTTCCCTCTCTCTTCCACTCTCTCTAAAAATCAATGGAAAAATATCCTCAGGTGAAGATTAAATAATAAAAATCCCTCCCCTTGTGGAGCTGGTATTTGAGTGAGGGCCACAAACAAAACAGATACATACATCATACAAGGTAGCAGTGCAATAATTACCGAGACAAGACTTTTTCTCTTTGTTTAAATAAGAAATCTGCAGTCACTTTATTGCCCAAACATACAAGAAGAGATGAAAGCGCCGATGATCCCCCTCCACAGGGAATTTTATGAGTGTTTATACAGCTTAGAAACAAAGGGAATATCAGTTATTACCAGGGCATTATTACCAAGGCAACGGGTGCTTAGATAAAGCAGAAGTACAGGTTTCTTGAATTTGTTTTCACAGGCTAACACAGCGCTGCTGTCTGAAGTCTTGGAATGCTAACAAGCCCTCTTTGTTCAAAGCACGCTCTCTGAGACAGGCTTCTGTTCCAAGGAACAGAGTACATCTCAATGTCAACACACCTTATCGCCCATAAAACAAGATTAATATTCTTGAGAAAGTTCTGTTTTAACGTTAACCTTGACCAAATCAACTTCTTTTACTTTGTTTTAAGTTGGGGGATGCATTTCTCCCTCTGAATGCAGAGGACGTGGCCTTGCTACCTTTCTTAGACACCTCATGGTGACTTTAAAAGTTTCTTGTGTTTTGCCCTAACTGGTTTGGCTCAGTGGATAGGATGTTGGCCTGCAGACTGAAGGGTCCTGGGTTCAATTCCGGTCAAGGCACGTACCTCAGTTACAGGCTTCTCCCTGGCCCGGACCCTGGTCAGGGCACGTGCAGGAGGCAGCCAATTGATGTGTTTCTCTCACATTAATATTTTTCTCTTTCCCTCTCTCTTCCACTCTCTCTAAAAATCAGTGGAAAGATAGCCTTGGGTGAGGATTTTTTTTTTAAGAAAAATTTTAATGCACATTCTTGACTCCAGACCTACAGTGGATAGAGCGCCTGTCTGTGGACTGAAGAGTCCCAAGGTTCGATTCCGGTCAAGGGCATGTACCTTGGTTGCGGGCACATCCCCAGTAGGGGGTGTGCAAGAGGCAGCTGATCGATGTTTCTCTCCCATCCATGTTTCTAACTCTATCCCTCTCCCTTCCTCTCTGTAAAAAAAAAAAAAAAAAAAAAAAAAAATCTGTAAAATACATTTAAAAAAAAAAAACAGAAACGGGTGCAGCCTAGCCATCTATGATTTCATCAACCTTCTGGATGATTCTGATGCACACTAAGGTTTGAGAGCCACTGGATTAGAGAGTGACTGTGGTGCCATATAAAAAGGGTACCTGGGGAAGGCCTCTGTGAGGGAAGCGACATTTATTATCTGTGTCTTCTTTTGGAGTGTAAGCCTCTTGAAGACCAGGATTTGGGGCTGTCATTCTTTGCTACATCCAGTGCCGAGAACAGCATCTGATACCCAATAGGTGCACAGTAAATGTTGGATAAATGTATTTAACAAACAGATCATCTACTATATGCCAGGCACTGTTAAGGACTTGAAAAAACCTTAGCTCCCAATCTTCGCAACAAACCCTATGATGTAGGCTCAGGGAGGGGGGTGTCACCTACCCAACTTTCTCTGCTGGAACATGACCAGGCCGGTTGGTTCCCTCCCAACCCCCTCCGCAGGCCCTGAAGGTGTCCCCAGCTGCGCCCCTGGGGCTGGGTATCTCCAATTCACTCCTGCATCCTCCCCACACTCTTGTCACTTCCCTTTCTCACTTCCCTTAAGCTCAACTCCCTTCCCCATGCTGACCACAGGGGACCTCTCTTTCAGGAAAGAGGAGGGTGGGTTAAGTCAGGATGCAGAATGAAGCAATGATCTCAATGCCCACTCCACCCTATGAGGAGGGACAACCTGGGCATGCAGTCACCTCACCCTTGGTCACCGGTGCCATGAGACTGATCCTGTCATGGTAGAAAGTATGCATTTTACAGGGCTCAGCCCGGCCTGAGTGGCTCAGTGGTTGAGCATCGACCTATGAACCAGAAGGTCACAGTTCGATTCCAGTCAAGGGCACATGCCCGGGTTGCAGGCTCGATCCCCAATAGGGAGTGTGCAGGAGGCAGCTGATCAATGATTCTCTCATCATGGATGTTTCTCTCTCTCTCCCTCTCCCTTCCTCTCTGAAATCAATAAAAACATTTTTTTAAAAAGAAAGAAACGGACTCAGAGAGGTTCCAATGATTTGCCCAAGGTTACACAACTAGGAAGTTGGTCTTGCTCCAAAGTCCAATGCTCCATTTCCCTTCACTAGAATTTGTTCAAAGAGCATTGATTGAGTGCTGAAGGGTTGCTAGGTGGGGCATGGGGTGTGGGAATACAGTGACAAACAAAACAGGAGGACTGAGAGTGAGTCCAGAAGTAAGGAGAGGTGAGTAGAGGAAGGTGGCTCGTAGGCAGAGGTGACAAGGGAGCGGTGGGAACTGAAAAGTCCTGCCCTCCCCCCTCCCCACTGCTGCCCTTTGCCCTCCCAGTTCCCCTGCCCCTGGTTCCTCTTTTCCCACTGACTCCCAGCGCACATAAAGCCAGGCGGGGCTGCAGGAGCTCAGTGCTCACCATGCCCACCCCAGCGCAGACCTCCTGGCTGCTGCTGCCGCCACTGCTGCTGCTTCTCACCCTGCCGGCCACAGGTGAGTGGGTGAGCCTAGCTGGCCCAGGGTGCCCAGGCCCACCAGTAACACCCCTGACCATCCCTCCTCCCCCCACCCTGGTTCAGGCTCAGAGCCCGTCCTCTGCTTCACCCAGTATGAGGAGTCCTCAGGCAAGTGCAAGGGCCTCCTGGGCGGAGGTGTCCGTGTGCAAGACTGCTGTCTCAACGCTGCCTATGCCTTCCAGGAGCCTGGCAGCAAGCTCTGTCAGCCATGCAGGTGAGGGGGACCCTGGGCTTGGGGGAGAGGGGGGCAGGAAGGACTGTGCAGGGTGACCCAGAACTGGACTCTTTCCTTCTCTGGGGTTCCCAAAGGTGTTTCTGAGGCCCTGATCGTGACCATAGCTCTGGGTTTCTCAGCCTCGGTTCTATGGACTTTTGAGGCCAGAAAATTATTATTGGTTGGGGCAGGGTGGGGGGAGGATTGACCTGTGCATTGCAGGGTGTTTTGTAGTAACTCTGGCCTCTACTTAGGTACCAGTAGCAACTCCCCACAGCAGTTGCAACAACCAAAATGTCTCCAGACATTGCTGAATGTCCCCTGGGCTGCAAAATCACCCCTGGTTGAGAACCACTCCTACAGCTTGCGTGTACTGAGCATTTCCTGCACACTGGAAGCATGGTGGGTGGGGTGCAGCCCAGGTATTTCTGAAGGTGGCTCAAGTCCCCTAATTGTGACTACAGCTTATATTGAGTGCTTACTGTATACAGATGTGTTATGGAGGCGGGAGAGTTTGGAGAATTCTAAGGGCAGCTCCAGGGCCTAATTATGATGACAACTTCACATTCATTGAGCACTTCCTATTTGCACAGTGGTTGCCCAGTGGGTTTCTGACAGCAGTTCTGGGCCCCTCGTCCTTATATTTGCTTACTGCATGCCTGGCACTGTCCTTGGGGGGCTGCCAGGGGTAGCTCCAGATCTCTGATCGTGAAGGTAAATGATATTTATTAAATACTTACTGTATGCTCATATCTTCCCATTTAGTCCCCCAATATCCTTAAGAGGTAGGTACTCTCATTGTTTCACACATATTTCTCCCACACCCCCGCCTGTGCCTGCCCACACTCACCAGTCCTGTACACTGTCCTTGCCAGCTCATGGATGGGGCATATGTGCTTCTCTCTGCAGGTCCCCAAAGTGGTCACCGTGGTCCAGCTGGACCCCCTGCTCAATGACCTGCACTGAGGGCTCCCAGCTACGGCACCGGCGCTGCGTAGGCTGGGGTGGACAGTGTCCAGAGAAGCAGCAGCCTGGGGCCCTGGAGTGGCAGCTGCAGGCCTGTGAGAACCAGCAGTGCTGTCCTGGTGAGGAGGAGCAGCAAGGCGGCCACGCACTGCCCGTTCCCCAGCCCTGGGAACAGTCGGGACAGAGCCCTGAGGGTGGGATCGTGACTGATGTGTGTGAGGCTATAAGGAGGAGGCAGAGTGTGGCTGGAGGATCGTGGTAGGAGGTGAGGTCAGAGGGAGCCTGATCCTAGTGGGTCAGGGTGAGGATGTTGGCTTTTATTTTGATTGATATGGGTTATGGGCAGCGGAGAAACGTGATCTGACTTGGGTTGTGACCTCCTCTCTGTCAGGAGGAAGACAAACTGTGGTGAGGGGTGAAGCAGAGGGTTCCATGTGCAGGTGACTGAAAGATTCCAGATGAGCAATGATGGTGGACCAAGTGTGACAGAGAACGTGGCGACAGGATAAGCTGATGTGGGCTACAAGAGGAAGCGAGCACCCCTGAATGACACCCCCACCTCCATCCTGTGCCCCTTTCTTCTCTCCCACAGAGATGGGCGGCTGGTCCAAGTGGGGGCCCTGGACACCTTGCTCTGTCACCTGCTCCAAAGGGACCCGGACCCGTCATCGAAAATGTGATGATCCCACTCCCAAGTGTGGGGGCTCCTGCCCAGGATTGGCACAGGAGTCAGAGGCCTGTGACACGAAGCAGGTCTGCCCCAGTGAGTGAGGGCAACCACAGGGCACGGGTGCAGACACCCCGGGTGGCTCTGAGGGTTATAAAGGGAGCTGCCAGTGTAGGAGGACTTCAGCATGCATGACCTCACTTGGCCTCTCTCTACCCCTCCCCACAGCACACGGAGCCTGGGCTGCTTGGGGCCCCTGGGGCCCCTGCTCAGGCACCTGCCATGGTGGCCCCAATGCACCTATGGAAAGACGGAGCCGCACGTGTACCGCGCCTGAGCCCTCCACAAAGCCTCCTGGGAAGCCATGCTCAGGGTTAGCGTATGAGCAGCGGGGCTGCAGCGGCCTGCCACCCTGCCCAGGTACATAGGGATAAGGCCTCTGGCACTCTGCTCTTGATTCGGACACAGATGCTCTGCCATTTCATGGGCTAAATCTGAAACTGTGTGACCATGTACCTCTTTGGGGACGGTCTGCCTCAAGGGTCTAAGAGCTGAAGCAGGGAGACTGAAGTGGCCTTTCCTCACTCCTATTCTCCCCCCCAACAGTGGCTGGAGGCTGGGGGCCATGGGGCCCAGTGAGTCCCTGCCCGGTGACCTGTGGCCTGGGTCAGACCTTGGAACGACGGACATGTAATAACCCTGTGCCCAAGCACGGGGGCCCCTTCTGTGCTGGTGATGCCACGCGGACCCACATCTGCAACACAGCCATGGGATGCCCTGGTCAGCACCTCAAGATGCACCATTTCCATGCCTAAGCCCCCCACCCTTCCCTGCTGCCCTGTTCCTGCTACTAATGCCTTGGTCTTGCCTTAAATCCCTCCACTCCTGTCCCTGATGCCTTAGTTCCGCCTCCGATCACCCATTCCCAGAACTAATCACCGCCACTCTGCCCCCCAGCACTCATCCCTTCCTTTCAACTTCCTTGCTGGCTCTCTTCTTTGGTGCGAGCCCCTGCTACCCCTGTCTCTGCAGTGAATGGAGAGTGGGGGCCGTGGCAGGAATGGGACACGTGCACCCGCCCGAAGATGTCACAAATCAAATGTCAGGAGATCCAAGGCCAGCAGGTACGCGTAAGGGACTGCATTGGCCGCAAGTTAACTGGACTTCGCTGTGCTGGGGATCAACAGGATATCCGGTACTGCTACAACATCCATCGCTGCTCGTGTGAGTGCTCCCCAGACTGTGCTGTGAGGGTGGGCAGCCCATGAAGCGATGGGGATTTCTGACTCTCTGCCATGGACCCCGTGTCCCTGCAGCCTCTCTCTCACTAACCCCTTGAAACCACTAATTCTGACTCCCTCTTCTCATTGCAGTGGACGGCTCATGGTCAGAGTGGAGTACCTGGGGGTTGTGCACACCTGCGTGTGGACCCAGTCCCACCCGCTCCCGCCAGCGCCTCTGCAAGGCCCATCTCCCCAACTACGCGTGAGTGAAGAGGCAGAGTATGCCTAAGAAGGGGCAATGATACCGCTATGTCAGCGTTCAGGGCAGGAGAGTCAGCTACCCCCAACCAGGACTTCTACCACTGAGCCTAAGGTGCCTCCCTTGCCCAGTGCCATTTCTCAGCTTCAGGAAGTGGGGAAAACTAAAGAAGAAGCTGAGAAAGAAGATATTGATGGGAGAGTTAGTAGCCTTTGTGCCCGTAAGTCACACATTCAGTCACTCGGCCATTCCCCCATTCACTTAGTCTTCCCTGTTTATATTTGCTCTGCTCTCTGTTACCCATGCTTTGATGGGCTTGTTCAGTCACTCATGCCTCCATTCACTTACTCCTTCAGTCACCCATGCCTCCATGGGTGGCTCAGTGTCTCACTCAATGTCTCACTGCCCCCAGATACTTTAAGGCCTTTTTGGCAACAGTTGCAGACACACACATCCCAGATCTCATGGATCTCCCAAGAGATTTAGGTAGACAGGTCCCTATAGAAGGCATATGAGGAATGCTTGGTATGTGGGAAAGGGCCTGCCACCTCAACCTGGGTCTAGGAAACTGATCAGGCCCCCCCTGACATAAAGGGATCAAGACTGTGTACACAGAGTCCTGGACACAGGTGATCAGTCACTCAAAGTATTTCCCGGTGGCCAGGGTAGCCCAGGTGTGGGAGAGGGTTAAAATACCCACGCATCCCTTCTTATTTCCACACTAGAGGCCCAGTGCACAACATTTGTGCACTGGGCAGGGGGTTGGGGCTTCCCTCAGCCCGGCCTGCACCTTTTCTCAGTCCAGGAGCCCTGGAGGCGGGGAGGTGTCCGACTGCCGCGGAGGTGGGAGAGGCTCCCACCACTGCCGCTGTGCTTGCCAGCCATCAGCCTGGGTTCTGGCTGAGCAGCACTCTCCCTATGGGAGCACACTGACCACCAGGGGGCAGCTCCTGTGTTGAGCATCTGCCCCCTGGTGGTCAGCCGATTTGTATATTAACCTTTTATTATATAGGATAGCGTGCATCAAACTACTGGATTAAGTGGCTTGTTCCCATCTCATGGAAGGCCTACAATCTGGAAAGTGGTCTCTAGCTATGGGGTTTAGAGTGGGTCCTAAAGATGCATTAGGGGTGTTAAGTGGAGGCATGAAGGACTTGACAGAGTGAGGGAATGAATGGAGAAAGGGGTGATTGAGAAAATCAGGATGTGAGTGAATGGAGGGCTTGCTTAGTGGGAGAAATAATCCAAGCAAAGACCATTCTGGACATGAGACTGAGTCTGGATAAAGAGGAAAAGAGACAGACATTGCCTTGGGGCAGAGATTTGGGCACAACAACAAGGCCCTGAATGCTAGGGCAAAGCATTTGTTTTGTTTTTCCAGTGGGCAGTGGGGAGAGAAATGTAAAGGGTTTTGGATGAAAGAGAAGGTAGCTAATGTCAACTAGTAACAATCATTGGCATTTATTAAGCACTTACTGTGTACCAGACACCACTCTGTAACTTATTTATCCTCAGCCCAGTGAAGTGGGTGTTATTATTATTGTTGTTGTTTCCATTATTCCCATTGTTCAGATGAGAGAAAGTGAGGCACAGGGAAGGTAAAGAAATTGCCCAATATCTCACAGTTAAAAATAGTGTTGGGCACATAGTATGCACTCAATAAGAGTTTGTTGAATGCATTCTTGCCTTCCCTGAGCTTCTCTCCTCCATTCCCTCCCTAATGCTTCAGGCCCACTATTAGCATCGTGGAAGGTCAAGGTGAGAAGAATGTGACCTTCTGGGGGACACCATTGGCAAAGTGCGAGTTGCTACAGGGGCAAAAGTTGGTGGTGGAGGAGAAGCGGCCATGTCTACACGCGCCTGCCTGCGAAGACCCTGAGGATGAGGAGCTCTAACACCTCTCTTCCATTCTGACCCTGTGGCTTCCCAGACCTCAATAAACCAGCCTCTTCCTCAAGAATGGGGCAATAGCATCTTCTAGGGCACAGCATGTCATAGTGACCTGTTGTGGAAAACTGTATTTTCCACTGTGGCCAGTTTGGCAGGAATGAAGGCAAGTATCCATCCATTCACCGCTGCTGAAGCCCCAGTGTCTGCCCCCCACACCTGCCCCCCAGTGCCAGGGGTCACCCAGCATGTCCTTCTGCAGAGCTCCATGTTATGGGTTTCCTGTTTGGCTGCTCGCCCTGCCAGGCACTTTCTGATTGGCTGGTGTGCTTGTTATCCATCTCCCCACCTCCTAAAGCTCTCTAGGTTCCCACCCACCAGAGCCTCTGGGCTGGCAAATTCCACATCAATCCCGGTAAACAACAGCAGACAGCAGAGGCAGGGCTGGGGTGGCGCCCCGCTGCACCAGCACCTGCACCCACCCACTCCCAACAGCTCAGCTCCAAGGCTACAATTAGCGGCAACAAATAGCTCTGGAGGAGGGGGAGGAAGTGCCTATGAGGTGCTCTAAGCTGGAGCGGGGGCAAAGAGAAGCTAGAGTCAGCATCTGCCAAGAGGAGCCCAAACGCAGACACATATTCCTGTTAGCATTTGTTCATCCCTTCAACACTTATTAGTGTCTACTGTATACTAGAATTAAGTCCGGGCATCTGGGGTGGAGGAGGGCTGGTAGAAGGAGAGGACATCTGAACAAGGGAACAGACTCAGAGTAAGTGACCCTTTCCTTTGAACATTTATTCAACATTTCTCAACACCTACTGTATACTAACAATAGTCCTGGATACCGTTGGGTATAGGAAAGCAGGGGAGTTGGAGTGGTACCTGTCTCCACAGTGAAGGGAACAAACCCAGACATTAATACCCTTAGCACTTGCTCATTGATTTAACATTTATGAATGTGGGGCCCTTATAATGAGACAAAGCATAAGAATCATCATAATTATGGTAATAGCTAATACTTAGAGAGCACTTGCTCTATGCCTGGTAGTATTTTAAGTCTCCATAGCATGAATTCACTTAATCTACAATGAAATTGTGACTGTCAGTATTATTATCCCCATTTACCAAGGAGGAAAAAGACACGAAAGGTAGTGGGCTGAACATTTCTGAAGCACCCTCTCAGGAGCAGAGTTTAGGACTCAGTGCTGTGAGTGGAGGGGCACCTCTGTGAGGGAGGGTTCAGATGGAAGATTTGTGACACCCAGAGTATGTCAGGATACTCAGTTCTCTGGGTTGATTTCCTCTTGTATAAAATGGACCAGTTGATGGGTTGGGATGAAGACAAAGTTGATAAATAATCATCTTGGGAGGAATAAGCCAAAATGAGGGGTTCTGGTTGCTAATACAAAGTGTGAGAGAGGGTTGTGTTTGCAAGAAAGTGTAAGTTTGTGTGTGTGTAGTGTGAGGCACATATCTTTGTGTATGTGTGATATGCAGACCTATGGGTCTGTGCAAAAATTAAGGATGTGTCGAGTGGATGTGCAGTGAATGTGAAGTTACAACCGTGTGCGCACCGTAACAATGTAAGTTATAGAGGTGTGTATGTGCACGCATTCACATGAGGGCAACATGGATATGTGTGTGTGAGTTATAAACAGAGGTACACACAACAACAAAAGCATTCTTGGAGCCACTTCTTTTCAATTCCTGCTGGAGAAGATGGAGACAGTACAGAAGAGCCTTACCTCTGTCTCAAGGAGTTGAGATACTCCTGGGGGGAATCTTCATTCTTCTGTAAAACAATCTATAAAAAAATTAATTTCTGGAAATTGAACCACCTGGGGAAAGGGAATGATGCTGGGGTCCACAAGTACTAGGAACCTAGAAATGGGGCCCCTGGGAAGAGGCAGTCTGGTGGCAGATTCCCAAGGAGCCAGAAAGGTCTGTAGACCTGCAGCTGCTCCTTTTCCCCAGAGAGGGCACCATATGTCCAGCACAACTTGTTTGCTCCAGTTATTGAGCAAAAAACTGGGGACCACATACTTCGAAATATTGGGAAATACCTGATTCTTGGGTAGCTCCCGAAAGTGGAGAAAATGGATCTGAAATGGCAGAGAAGGCATCCAGGGGAGAGGGGCAAGGAATGGCCAAAGCAGAGGCCTGGAGGTGAGACCAAAGCTGGCTGGAATGGAGGAGGAAGTAGAGGATTGTTTGGAAATATTTGCCTTGACGACTGTGGGAGTCTATTGGAAGAGGAGATGGAATCTGAGTCGTGGGAGAGGGGACTTCCTGAAGACCTTGATCAAAGATGATCTTTGAAGGGGCAGGGGACATTCCTGGCAGAAGTCATAGCACATGCAAAAGTGGAGGTTGTCTCTTCCCCACCCCACCCTTAGAAGTGAGTCAAGATCATTTTTAGTTTGAAGGCAGGCACTCTGATTCCAGACCCCACACCATTACTACGTTGTTTAAACAAGCCAATGAATTAATGAATGAAGAATGGGCACATGGATAAGTAGATGATTCACCTGAAAATCCTGCAGGCAGAGGAGACTCCACATCTGCCTGCTTCTTGCTATATCTTCTACCTACCTCACTTGGTCCAACATCATCACTCACTATGGCCCATCCAGTCCCTGCTAACCTCTCCAACCCCATTTTCTGCCACAATCCCCCTTGATCAATTTGTTGCAGCCACACTGGGACCTCTTTCTGGCATATTCTTAAAAAAAAGAAAAATGTATGGATCACATGACCCTTTAGAAATGAATTGGAATTATTGAGTCCCTTCATGTGTAAAATGGAAATGATAATAACCACCCCATAGGATTGTTGTGAGGGTTGGATAAGACTACATGTAAACAGCTCAGTTAAGCATTGGGTACAATCAACAAATTATTCTTTTAAAATGAATTTGTACTTTCATTGTAATCAGGATCTTAATAGGAGCTGACGGACTGGCTTCCACAACCCACCTCTGTCCAGACTATACTAGTAAAGGTCATTTGCTCATGTGGCAAACATTTGGCACCTACTGTGTCCCTACCCTAGTTTGGGTTTGCCTCTGTGGTGCAAAGGGCACTAATTATGCCAGGTGGGTATTGTGGGTTTTAGTTGTGCCCATGGCAAATGATTGGGGGTGTACGGACCCAGTGTGTGTGTAGATGGGGATAGATGGACACATATCAGGGCTAGAGTTCGGGAGATGTGTGTGTGGCTGATCTAGGTTTGTCCATCATTGTCTGTGGGTATGTGTTTTGTCTGGGTATACATACTTGTGTGAGTTTCCCTTATCCTCTGTGTGTTGGTGGGGTGCCTGTGTGCATGTGTAAGTGTATACGTGTGCATGTATGCCCATATGTGTTATCCTGGGCTTGTGTGTGTGTGTATAGATACCTAGATTGATGTGTGTTCTCTCTCTCTATGCCTTTGTGTGTTTCCTTCTGTGTGTGTCTACATGTATTTCCACATGCGTGTCATTCCCTGTATGCCTCCAGCCTCCCCTCAGGTGTGTACCCCACCCAAGTGTCCACCTCCACCTAATGTTGTCTAGGCCTCCCCCACACCTCTCTGCCTAGCTGAGCCTGTGTGTACCTGGCAAACTGATCTCCCCGCGGGCTACTCCCACCCCTCGCCCTAAGGGAGTTAGTTATTTCTCTACGTTTGTGTCTCAGGGTGTGCCTCCATTGCCACCCCCACATGCCTTCTGTGGTGACTATCAACACTGGAAACGGAGTATCTGCAGAGGGTCCTGCATGTGCGTGCGACTGGGTGTGAGGACCAGAATGAAGTGGGGTAGGGGGCTTGCCTGACCACCCACTCCAACCCTCCCGACAAGCACCCACCCCACCCCCACTTCCCAAATTGCGCATCCCCAATCGAATGGGGGGGAAGGGAACAGGATGCGGCGTGGCGCGTGCGCACTGCCCCCTTCAGCACCGCGGACAGCGCCTTCGCCCCCGCCTGCTGGCGTGCGCCACCGCCGCCCCAGCACTGAAGGCGCGCTGACGTCACTCGTCATTCCTCCTCAAACTCCCCTTCCCCGTAGCCTTGGTCGCGTCCGTGCTACCGCCGGCCTAGCCGGACTGCACCACGCAGGGCGCGAGATAGGGAGGCACGGGCGCGACCATCCGCGCTGCGGCGGTGGCGACTCAGCGCTGCCTCAGTCTGCAGCGGGCAGCAGAAGAGTCGCGTCGTGCGTGAGAGCGCAGCGGTGCTCCTGGGCCCCGCGCGGTCCACCCCCGCGGCTCCTGACCAGACTGCTGCTAGGACCCCCTGCCCTGCGCCGCAGCCATGAACTACCTGCGGCGCCGGCTGTCCGACAGCAACTTCATGGCCAATCTGCCAAATGGGTACATGACAGACCTGCAGCGCCCGCAGCCGCCCCCACCGCCACCTGCTGCCCCCAGCCCTGCAGCCACGCCCGGTCCCGCGACTGCCACTACCGAGAGGACCTCCTCGGCCGCCCCCGTGGCCTCTCCCGCCGCCCCTAGCCCTGGATCCTCGGGAGGCGGTGGCTTCTTCTCGTCGCTGTCCAACGCAGTCAAGCAGACGACTGCGGCCGCGGCCGCCACCTTCAGCGAGCAGGTGGGCGGCGGCTCTGGGGGCGCAGGCCGTGGGGGCGCCGCCGCCAGGGTGCTGCTGGTCATCGACGAGCCCCACACCGACTGGTAAGCCACTGCTGCGGACGTCTCCCTGTGGGCCTGGGTCCCAGGTGGTTCCATGACGAGCAATTATTGAGCACCACTTGCGTGCCCAGCACTTGACCCCCTCACCCAAACCCTTTTTCTTAAATTATTATGCTGGGTGCTTCCTGTGTGCCCCGCCCTTACTCCCCGCCAGCCCCCGCCACCCCCGCCCAACCACTACCACCAAGGCCTCCTTGATCTATACAGGGAGCAGTTATCAGGCACCTGTTGTGTACCTCCTTCCCAAAAGCCTTGGCTTCAATGTATCCTGTGCACATTTGAGAACCTAATGTGCCTTTGCCCCCCCCCCCCTCCCAACCCTCTCGCCAAAGGCCTTGTCCTCTAATGAATCTTCTGAGCATTTATCAAGTACCTGCAGTGTACCTCAACGGGAGCCCTTCCCCAAGACCTTTGGCTTCCATGAATTTTGTGAACATTCATTGAGAGCTTGACATGTATCTTGTGCCCTCAACCCTTGCCCTAAGGCCTTTTCTCTAATAGATCTTGTGAGTATATATATCCAGAGTGAGTTATGTGCCCACCCCAGCCCTCTCCTCGAAGACCACCTAAACTGTGAACATTGATTGAGTGCCTGCTGTGTATCCCACCCCAGTTTCTCACCAAAGGTGTTGCCTTTAATGGATCTTGTAAGCCTTTATTGAATGCCCCCTGTGTGCCCCCAACCTCAGGCTGCCTCTCCAAGGGCCTATTTCTCCAAAGAATCTAGAAACCATTAATTAAGTGCTTGATGTATGCCCCATCCCCAAGCCCCTTTCTCAAACGTATCATTTTCTTCAAATGAGTTCCATGACCATTTTTTGAGCCTTCTGAGTGTGATATATCTTCAGACTCTCCGCCAAATCCTTTTCCTACAATGAATCTAGAAGGCATTTATTGAGTGCCTCTTTTATCCCCCATCCTCCAGCTACTCCTTCAAAGACCCTTCCTTTCGTAGACCCATCTAGCACTTATCAACTGCCTACTGTGTGGGCCTTCTCTAAAGACTCTTTCTTCCAGTGTATTCAACAAGCATTTATTGAGTGCCTGCTGTTTACCCCAAACCCTTTCCCCAAAGCCTTTCTTCTAGTGGCTTCAATGTGCATGTATTGAGCACCTTCTGCATGATCCAAACTTAGACCCTCTCCCTAAAGGCCTTTGCCTCCAATTAATACAGTAATCAGATATCTGGCACTGTGTGCACCATTTCAATCCCTCTTTCCAGAGCCCTTATCTTTTTAGTCACTCCTTGAAGCATTTGTGGAGCACCTGCTGTGCACCTGATTCTGTGCCTTCTCCACAAAAGTCTTTCCTCCCCATGGATGGAGGATCCCCACTCCCCTTCCCCAAAAGATTTTTCTCCAATGATCCAGTGATTATATGCCCATCCCTAGCGCTCCCTCCCCAAATACCTTTTCCCTGAATGGATTCAGTGTGCATTTATTCCCTGTCTGCCAGGTGCTCAATTCTAATCACCTTCCCCAAAAGGCCTTTTCCTCCAATGAGAGCATGTATGGAGTCACTTCTGTATACTCTATGTTCACACCTCCTCCCCAAAGTCCTTTTCTTCCAGTGGATCCAGTGAGCATGTATGTGTGCAGGGAGGATGTGCCTGTTGTGTGTAGGGAGTACATTCCCCTTCATTACTCTTAGGAGAACCTGCACCGATCATAAAGCCTCTCTCCAGGGTCCTTCATTTGATAAGTCTAGAGCCCAATTTTTAAGGGTTACCCCCTTTCCACTCCCTTCAATGTCCTTGGGATTCCCTCTCTCACTCTTAAGTCGATACCCCAAAGGATCTTCTTTCTATTTAAGCTACTAAACGTTTATTGAGAGCCTACTATATAAAGGTCATTCTAAATCTGGAAGTTCTGCCCCTGTCTCAAGTGCTACCCCCCCCCCCACACACACACAAAGGGTCTACTTCAGTCTAAATATATTGATTACCAGTTCTTTACTAGTTAGATAACCACACCCCCAGGAACCCTTACCCAGAAGCCTTTCTATTTAGAGCCATTTATTCATTCTACAGATATTAAATGCATACTTTTCATGTGTCAGAGTGTGGGAGGCATTTATTAAGCACTACTATATACTAGGACAACCCCTCCCTCACTTCTTCCCTCTAATCCTAAACATAAACTGGATTCTCTCTTTTCCTCTAATGCCGCAGTTCTTTAATGAGCACTTATTGTATACTTCTAAGAACCCCTTATTCAATGCCCCTTCTCCTACCCCTCTTGTAGCCCTAATTCCCCTTTCAATAATCTTCACCCTGCCTTCCACACTACACAATCCTGAAAGCTCTTAATGTGCACCTATTACATTCTGGCCAGGTCCCCTCCCCCACTTAGTAACCATCTTCTCAACTGCCCCTTTCCCCAATTAATCCAAAAGTCATTTATTAATCTCTTACTGTATTCTGTTCAAACAGCCACATTCCCATCCCTGCAACAGGCCCTCCCAGTCTTTTCTCCAACAATCCATAAAGCATTTGTTGAACACATGGTATAATTCCTTCACCAACACCCACTCACACAGATGCCATCTTTCTGGCTAAATTTGCTCCATTGACGTCAACGAACCTTCATGAGGCCCCTTCTGAATATTGCTAACCACCCTCCTTCAGACTTCCCTTCTTCACTCTGACCCTCCAGGCAGGTGCTTTGCTGCTTTTTTCTTCATTCCAGCAAGCATTTATTAATTACCTATTGAATATTGACAAGACCTTTCCCCTGTCCATAATCACAACTCTAGTGTTTCTCTTTTTTTCTTCTAATTTGTCCAGCAAACATTTATTGAGAACCTGCTGAATTCAGTGAAATATCCTTTTCTTCCCCTTCTGCATCCCAGAACCACCTCCCCTTTATCCCAGCAGCTGCTCTAGTCTTTTCTTCCAGTCAATCTAGCAAACATTTATTTGGTATCTACCATAGGTGGAGCAGAATGAGCTCAGTGTGAGGAACAGATACCTCTGTATCACCAACTTGCAGACATTCATGCAAGTTTTAGGGATCTCACCTTCGAATAAAGGAGGAATTGTGCAAACTCTACGGGATTATACACCTAAGTACAGTCTGACACCTTTCCTGCCAAACTTCACCACTCTCATTCCTTTTTGGGTCTTGAGTTCTCCGTGATTTAAAGTTGAGACTCATCTACCCTTTTTAGAGATAATTTAGTCCAGTGTTTTCCAAACTGTGGACCACCTATTTATTGGCTTGTGACCAGCATTTCATTTGCTTCATGAAGTAGGAAAAATGAAAATAGAAAATAAAAGAGTATATTGCACTATTATTTAGTAAAACTGTTACTCCAATAAGAAATATAATCAATAATATATGCCATATATTGTATATGACATATACTATATAATACATACATTATATAATGGGTTTATAGTATATAATGCATATGTGTGTGTGCTTTTCTTCATGAAATGAAATAAAATAAAATAGGAAATTTCAGACTCCATTGCACATAGTAAAGATAATTATTTACTGAAACTTTCATTCTAATTACCCTATATAATAAAAGTCTAATATGCAAATTGACTGAACTTTGGAATGACTGGTCGCTATGATGCGTACTGACCACCAGGGGGCAGACGCTCAACACAGGAGCTGCCCCCAGCCCGCAGGCCCCAGGCCAGCCAAGGTGGGTGCCATGGTCCCCCCACCATCGCCTCTCTGGTCACCCCACAGATCAGCCCTGATTGCCAGCCAGGCCTAGGGACCCTGCCCATGCATGAATTTCATGCACTGGGCCTCTAGTATATGTATATTTAAACACATTCTACTATACATTCTGGATCCATCTACACATAATATGTAAAATGCCATATATTGTGTTATATATTATATAAGACATCCTATTTTATGTTTGCTGTATAACATATTATATGTGTCTTATATAATATGTATTACATATATAGGGTGGATTATTATGTAAATATTTATATAATGGGTTATATAAACTATATTTATTATCATGGCTTCTTTTATGTGACTTCCCTAGAAGTAGATCTTGAGGCTGAGATTTGCGTGCAGATTTCTTGGGGAGAGCTCTGAGGAACAACACCTGTTGCGGGGGAGGTGTAGGGGAAGCAAGAGTTGGCAGAGGGAAAGGTTGAGCTATGATGCAGCCATGACAGAGGCCTCAGAGGATCCTCTGGGGAGCTCTGGAGCTGAGAGGACACTCTAGAGTTACCCCAATGGAGTTGAGATAGCCATGCTTCTGAATTCCTGCATCAGCCCATCATTGACCACAGGCTGTCCCCTGGGAGGAGGAACAGTCTTGGGGAAGGCAAATTCGTGCTACAGAGGGCAATTCCCAGGGCGGGACAGCACTGTGAGGCTTCAACCACAGCTGTGCCAGGAAGCTGGGGGATAGATGGGAAGGCCTGAGGAGAGGGGGGTGAGGATCTGGATGGAGCACACAGTCTACCCTTTGTATTACTCAGATTCACTTGCTTCTTAGAGTAAGTTCACCCCATCTGAGAACAGCATTTCCAGGATTGTAATTGACCTTGTTTTCTGGGAGAAACCTGAAAGAGCATGGTTGGTGGGATGAAATACAGCCTCCACTGCCACAGTTGATAAATGCAGCATAAATAAATGATATGCATTGTCTTCTTCTATACATTCTAAATTCCCCTCACCCTCAGATGGAATCTCTCTTGGTCTTGGTGGCTTACCTGGTGCATGATCCATTCCCTCATCCTTGAGAGATTTCTCAACCCTTGGTCCCCATGCTCTCTTCAGGCTGTGGCTGCTATTTTTGTCCCTTTATCATCAAAGTTAAGCAAAGAATACCAACAGATACCCAAGCAGATCACCTAGGTTCCTCCGTGCCCCCACTGTAACACCAGCCCTGCCCCTTCTGATGATCAGGGTCATGTACCTCTGCCCAGATAGTGACTCCTCTTCATGTCCATTGGCATGCAAAACCTGAAGTGTCCAGGTAGCACTCAAAACTTAGAATGTAATGGGATTCTTGCTGTGTCTCCTGGTAGTAGTGTCCCCCCTGGAGAACCAGGACCTCTAACCTTGCAGAGCTCTGAGGAAACAGGAGACACACATTCCAAAAGTGGATCACTGAGATTGATGGTAAGCTGGGCCACTCTACTTTCACCTCTGGGTTCCCAGACCCATGTATTTTACCTATTAGAAACACAGCACAAACAATGGTCATTGATTTAGGGTGTACACTGGGTTTTGAAGGATGGTGCCCCATTTGTGCACGGTATCACCTCCAAGCTGGGGTCTTAGCTGTGGCTGCAAGAAATTGTTCCATAACAATGAGGCCAGCAACTTCTGGGTGCTGTGGTATATAGGTCATCTGTTGAGTCCATAGTCATGGGCCCACTTTTGCACCTCCTTTCATGATTGAGGTAATGTTTTGTGGGATCCCATAATGTGTAAGCCCTTGAACAGTGATGCTGTCTCAGGTCCTGCAGTCAGGAAAGGCAAACCCATACATAGAATATTCCAGTCAAAATTAATCATTACTCTTTCCAGGGTGGAAGAGACCACAAAGTAGCTGGTTGGTCTTGAGTGATGCTGCCATGTCAGGGATTCAATATTGGTCTCTGTTGCTGGCAGGTTGAATATTCTGCAATAATTCTGTAGGCCCTCACATATAGCTTCTATCTCTGTTCTTGCCACTTCGTACATGTGCTCAGCACTGGGGCGACTGATTCAGAGGCTGGCTGACATCATCTGGCTGACTCATTCTGTCTACCTGATTGCTTAGTGCCACTTCTGTGGCCGATGCTGTCTGGTGGGTGTTAACATACAATACAGAGATCTTTTCTCCTCTTTCCACTTCATCTCCACTCCCATATGTCCACCCACATTTTTGTGTCCCAGACCTCCTTGTTCTAATCTTTCAATATATTTCTTTCAAAGCCTCTGGCAAATCAGCCAAGCCATTCACCACCAGTGAATAAATATATATTCTAATCTTTGGCCACTTCTTTTTCCCCAAAAAGTAGATGGCCAAGGGTACAGCTCACAGCTTTGCCCATTGGGAGCTCTGTCACTGTTTTCAAGACTGCTCTGAATGGGACTATGGCGCAGCCACTGTCCATTTTTGTCTTCCACCCACATACCAAGGCAATCTATTTGTGAAGCAAGCTCAGACTTTTTCTTCCTTTATCTACTGGTTGGATAAAGGAGTCCCCTTAGTGAGCTGAGGCAGTAGCAATAAGGTGGATGACATGGGCATCTGGGTTACCTGCTCAGGCAGCTTGCCTGGTATCCTGGCTGCTGGACCCATCTGACTGTATTACTTGGCAGGCCTGGCAGGATCTAGCTTATAATGGACACTTCTGGGTACACAGTTACTTGGTACCCCCTGGTCAAGTAACTGTGTATCAGGGCCCAATATTACACCAAGATTTGTTTCTCAAGAGGCGTGTAATTCTATGCTGCAGATGGCATGGCCTTGCTCCAGAGCCCCAGGGGCCTCCCACTCGAGCTTCTCTTAAGCTTCACATTGTATCTTTTTCCACTGTTGACACCTCCGGTGTCATAGGATCTGATGGATCGAATGGCCTGAGTGGCAGGACTGCTTGCATCACAGCCCGGAGATGCTGCCGAGCACTTGGAGTCAACACAGCCTGTCGGGACTATCTGTGCTCCACCCCTGACAAATGATGGTTTCACGTTGCCTGCTAGCTGCCGGGTGACTCAGCTCCAGAATAGCATTAGAGTCTTTGTCATTTGACATCTCTGGCCCACTGTTTTAGGTTGGGTTCTCTGGAAACTGGTTTGGAAGCAGAATTTTGCATGTGGGAAGCTCATTGCAGAGTGCCTTTGGGATCAACACCTACCTGTAAGGAGGACAGGGTTGGGCAGACAGAGAAGTTGGTCCACAATGTGGTTGTATCAGAGGCCTAAGCTGGTCCTAGGGGGAGCTCTCGGGCTGGGAATAGTCCTTCGGAGTCAACCTATATTGAGGCAAACAGGCGGCCTTTGTCCTCACTGAGACCAGATATAAGCCACGCGCTGCCCAAAGTACGTATAACCTTGGCTAAGGCAGTTCCCTGTAACAAAGACAGTTCCCAGTTGGACACAGCCATAAACTGTCCACAACTGATATTCAGGGGGCATTGGCCCTGAAGAGAAGATCTGAGCAGAGTACCCACTATACTTATGGGGGGAAAGTTTAAAAATAGTGATCTAGCCGAAACCGGTTTGGCTCAGTGGATAGAGCGTCGGCCTGCGGACTGAAAGGTCCCAGGTTCGATTCCGGTCAAGGGCATGTACCTGGGTTGCGGGCACATCCCCAGTAGGAGATGTGCAGGAGGCAGCTGATCAATGTTTCTCTCTCATCAATGTTTCTAACTCTCTATCTCTCTCCCTTCCTCTCTGTAAAAAATCAATAAAATATATTAAAAAAATAAAATAAAAATAGTGATCTAGTTTGCACTTGTCATCATTTTATTTTTAAAAATGCACATATCTAAAAAGAGATTCTCTTCCAGCACTTGTGAGGGGTCATTGTCAGTAATGGAGGGTGAGAGAGAGAGAGAGAGAGGAGAGGGAAGAGGAGAGAGAGAGAGAGAGAGAGAGAGAGAGAGAGAGAGAGAGAGAGAGGAAATAACTGTATTTGAGGTCTTTGGGCATGTCATTCAAGGCATAAGGGCCTGTTGCATTGTGTGTATGTGTCAGAGACCCTGATTGTGTGCATGTCGATGACCCCAGGGGGGGCCTCTCCCCTTGTCTCATGTCTGTAAAAAATTGGGGATAAGCTTCTGTCTGTGGAGAAGCTTATCAGGTAGGAAATCCTGGGCCTGAGGGAAGAGGCCACTGGAAACCTAGCCCTGCTGGGGATGGGCATAGGGACAGTGACATAGCAGTTCATGAAGTGCCTGCTGCTGCTCTACCCCTCTTCCCTCCTATGGTTTCCACTCATCCTCAGTTGATTCTCCCCCACCCCCACTGTTGCAGTCTCCAGCTTCTGTGGAACCACCACCGGCATGCACCCCTCAATCTGATCCTCCTTTTCTGATACCTGTGCCCCCCACCCATGGCTGTTCTGTCCTTCATGGCACGCGGCCACACGTGGTGAATGCACTCCTCCTTGGGAAAGGGCCAGAGAACAGAGAGATACTTCAGGCTGTACAAGCAGATGCAGGCACTGAGCCATACCCAGGCACACTTCATAGATGTGTACTCTCTAAGGTTCTCTGCCATTATAAACTCCATGCAATTTCCAAGTATGTTACAGTTTACAAAGCACTCCTCATTTTTCGGAGCTTTCCAAAAACATTTATGATAGCAGTGTTGCAAGCAGACCATATTTTAAGAAATATCTGCTCTCTGGGGTTTAAGGACTTTTTAAAAAATTTGCAGTGTTCTTTGACATTTACACACCTCCATGAGGAATACTTTATTGTTCACAAAGCACTGTTTGAGTTTTCAAAGTATTTCAACCATCATAACAATCACTGTATGGTTTCTCTAGAGACGCTGCAGGGGCAAAGGGGTCAAAGGACTGGCCTGGGTTTTGTCTTCCTGAGATTTGAGCATTG
Source organism: Myotis myotis (assembly GCF_014108235.1). Lineage (NCBI taxonomy): Eukaryota > Metazoa > Chordata > Mammalia > Chiroptera > Vespertilionidae > Myotis > Myotis myotis. The sequence goes on along the minus strand of NW_023416346.1, from coordinate 5,938,688 downwards.
ATGGATGTGTTCTGCTTTTCCTCTACAGGGCGAAATACTTCAAAGGGAAAAAGCTCCATGGAGAAATTGACATTAAAGTAGAACAGGTTAGTTGCGACAGGTGGACCTGGGGATCAACTGTCCGGATTGCAAGCTGAGTGGTCATTTTTGTGTGATGTGAATGAATCACTGATTTTTTTTCCTTTCCAGGCTGAATTCTCTGACCTCAATCTCGTGGCTCACGCCAATGGTGGGTTCTCTGTGGACATGGAAGTTCTTCGGAATGGGGTGAAGGTTATGAGGTGAGTACAAGAAGTGTACCTTGGTGTTATGGGAGAGGTATAAGGACTCCCTTAGATCTGAGGGAGAATCTTCACCTCTGCACCGATTCCTTCTGTGAGCAAGAACTTAGGCACATTACAATAGACAAGCTATGGAAACAACTTAGGTGTCCATTGATGGACAAATGGATAAAGAAGATGTGAGATACACACACACACACACACACACACACACACACACACAAACACACACACACCACACATGCACAGGAATATTATTCAGCCATGAGAAAGAAGAAAATCCTGCCATTTGTGACCACATATATGGACCTTGAGGACATTATATTAAGTGAAATAAATCAGAGCGAGAAAGACAAGTACCATATGATATCACTTACATGTGAAATCTAAAAGAGCCAAACTCATAAAAATAGAGAGTAAAATGATGATTGCTAGTGGCTGGGGACTGGGAGAATAAGAGAGATGTTGGTTAATGGTACGAACTTGCAACTGGTAGATAAGTCCTGGAGATCTAATGTACAGTAAAGTGATTATAGGCAACAATATTGTATCATAATCATCAAACATTCTAAGAAACTAGATCTCAATTATTCCACCACAAAAATGAAAGGATAATTATGTGACACAATAGATGTGCTAACTATCACTGCAATGACAATCACATTACAATATATAAATGTATCAAATTAACACATCAGTTGTACACCTTAAATTTACACAATGCTATCTGTCAAATATATTTCCATTAAAAAAAAAACTTAAGCACAGAATGTGGGAGATAGCTTCTCTTCTGAAGAAGAGTCAAGGATCCCAGCAGACCACAAAGCAACTTTTCAATTATTGATTCAAAAATTATTTCTTGAGTATCCACTGTATACCAGGTGCTGCTCTCAGCATTTTTATTCAACAGACATTTATTGAGCACCCTTTGTGCCCAAGCACTGCTCTACATGCTGAGCACCTGGCAGTGAACAAAACAGACTCCCCAAAGACCAAAAATCCCACAAAACCTCTCTGCCCTCATGAAGCTTACATTCTACTGAGAGATACACACAATAAACAGATTACTTTAAAAATGTAAAAGTGCTTAAAAATATATATATAGCAGCAAAGGGATTGTTGACTAGTGGAGTGACGAGGTCTTTTCCGCATCTGCAAGGGCTCAAGGAATCTGGAGAAGTGTTGTGCATAAAATAAGACTACAGAAGAAATATGAATTTGGAAGGCATTTCGGGGTGCCAGAACAGAAACTTAGTTCTAGTGACTAAACTCTCCGAATCTCTGGACCCAGGGCTTTTTATTCTCACATTTTGCCCTATAGCAAAGCAGATACACATGTCAAAGGTAAGATTTGGTAAACAATAAAGTATTATCAGGTTGAGGAACTGTCCTCAGCTGTCTGTCAGCAGGCAGTAACATGCAGATCTTCAGCCCTGCTGAAGGTGTCCATCATCAGCCTTCTGGTGAACTTCTTGCATAATTATAACCTGCTGGAATTTGCTTCCAGCAGTGGAGGAGTCTGAAATTTGGATAAGGTGGACCACTAGTTTAAGAGACATTTGAGGAAGACCTAAAGGAGGTGAAGGAGAGCTACATGCAGGTAAAGGGTGTCCCAAAATTCACGCAAGAAGTAATTTTAATAGAAAACACAGGTTTATAATTAAAAATTGTAAATTTTTTATTGATTCATAAAGTATCCAGTATAGGGTTACGTATGGAATAGCATTTCGGGTAAATGACCTCCACGGCTTTGCTGGCACATGCGCACTCTTTTGTTATTGCCTGAGCAGCTGCATTTTTGAAGAATGGTCCGATGATGCCTCCGGCCCAAAATCCACACCAAACAGTGACACGATGTGGATGCATTTGTTTCTCAACAATCACTCATGGATTTTCTGAACCCCAAATGCGACAATTTTGTCGATTAACCAAGCCATCAAGATGAAAATGAGCCTCATTGAAATTCAGCCACATTTATGCAAAACGGTCAAGGAAAATTTCAACAAAAGGGTGCTTATGTGCCAGCAAAGCTGTGGAGGCCATTTACCCGAAATGCTATTCCATACATACCCCTATATTGTATACTTTGTGAATCAATAAAAATTTACAATTTTTAGTCATAAACCTGTGTTTTCTATCAAAATTACTTCTTGCGTGAATTTTGGGACCTCCTTTATCTAGGGAGAAAATGTTTCAGACAGAGTGAACACCTGTGTAAAGCCCCTGAGGCTGGACTTTATTCTGGGCAGCATCCTTTGAGAACAGCTAGTAGTCGGAGACATTGTGACCCAGGGGGCTGTCAGAGCTGAGTAGGTAAGCTGGAAGCTGACCTGGTGAGGAGAGGAGCCAGTAGGAAAGGCTTCAAGGGGTCACCAGATGAGGAAAGGGTGCTTGTGGGGGAAGAACAGCTTGCGCATGTGTGCTGAGGTGAGAAGCCACTTCACAATTGTTAGGAGCTGTGGACATATGGAAACTTGCTCTTTGTTGTAAGGGTGGTGGGAAGCTTCTGGGGGTAATCCTCAACACTCCTACCCCTGCACCCCAGGTCTCTGAAGCCGGACTTTGTGCTGATTCGTCAGCATGCCTTCAGCATGGCAAGGAATGGAGACCACCGCAGTTTGGTCATTGGGCTGCAGTATGCTGGAATCCCCAGTGTTAACTCTTTGCATTCTGTCTACAACTTCTGTGACAAGCCCTGGGTGGTAAGTGACAAGAAGGGTGTTATTGGCAGAGGGACTATCTCATGAATGCATTCGGGAGCTCAAAATCACTGTGATTTGGGGGGAACTGAGGGAGTTTAGAAGTTTGGAACCTCCAGCTTGGAGACTCCCTCCAGGCGAAGGACTTGCTTGACTTGTCTTTCTTGACTCTCATAGTTTGCCCAGATGGTTCGACTGCACAAGAAACTGGGGACAGAGGAATTCCCTCTAATCGATCAGACCTTCTACCCCAATCACAAAGAGATGGTGAGTCTGGGGGAAGTAGAGTGGGCAAGAGGGGAAAGCATCATGCCTACTACAATAGTTGCCAATGGATGTGTACCAATGGTACACTATCAGAGAGTGGCATGTGCTGTGGAGAGTGAAATTGCTTTGGGAAAGGTTTATTAATACAGTGAATTTACTTATGTGGTTACAAGTGTGATTTGTATCATTGATCCTGTAACTATAGTATCTATTCTCACCAGTACTAAAAATAGATTTCTAGCCGAACCGGTTTGGCTCAGTGGATAGAGCGTCGGCCTGCGGACTGAAGGGTCCCGGGTTCGATTCCGGTCAAGGGCATATACCTTGGTCGCGGGCACATCCCCAGTGGTGAGTGTGCAGGAGGCAGCTGATGGATCTTTCTCTCTCATCGATGTTTCTAATTCTCTATCCCTCTCCCTTCCTCTCTGTAAAAAACCAATAAAATATATAAAAAAATAAAAATAGATTTCTAATATAAACTGACAGAACTAATATAATGAATCAGATTATATTACATATAGAAATTAAGTCATTGTTTCTATCATTATCAAATATTCCTCTTGATATAAATGTTACCAATATTTCAAATTAGGATTGGCAATAAAAATTATCAGTAGTTGCCCTAACCGGTTTGGCTCAGTGGATAGAGCATCAGCCTGTGGACTGAAGAGTCCCAGGTTCGATTCCAGTCAAGGGCATGTACCTTGGTTGCGGGCACATCCCCAGTAGGAGATGTGCAGGAGGCAGCTGATCGATGTTTCTCTCTCATCGATGTTTCTAACCCTCTATCCCTCTCCCTTCCTCTCTGTAAAAAATCAATAAAATATATTTTAAAAAAAATTATCAGTAGCAATGTTATACATTAGATTGTTTACAAATAGCAATTGAATTGTTTTTGCTATTATCATAAAATATAATCATTACTATTACAAATAATCACCAATACTGCAAATTATTGTTACTGATGTAAATCATTAATACCAAGGTTATGAATTAAATTATAGTTCCTAATAGAAATGGAATAATTATAAATAGTATCATCAAAGATTATAACTATTATTACAATTATCAATATTACAAATTATGCTCTAATATTAACTATAAGTTTCTGTTTTGAATTACATTATACTTAGTGGTAGAAATTATATTATCATTACTAATACATCAAATATTATAACTAGCATTACAATTTATTACCATTGTTACAAATTGGGATTATCAATACAAGTGATTAGTACCTATGTTGTGAAATAAATTATAATTACTAAAATATATTAAACTATTAGTAAAACATTGTAAAATATTACAAATTATTGGCAATGTTACAAATTAAGATTACTAATATAAATTATGAGTAACTATGCTTTGAATTATAGTATAGTTACTAATAGAAATAATTATTAATATGGTTAAATTCCAACTGTTATTATAAATAATTACTAATATTAAAGTTATGATTACTAATATAAATTATGAGTACCACAATTATGAATCAAATTTTAGTTACAAATAGAAATTGAATCACCATTATGAATGCTGTCAAACTTTAAAACTAATTTTTAAAAATTTAATGTTGCCCGGCTGGTGTGTCTCAATGATTGAATGTCGACCTATGAACCAGGAGGTCACAGTTCGATTCCCAGTCAGGGCATATGCCTGGGTTGCAGGCCCAATCCCCAGTAGGAGGTGTGCAGGAGGCAGCCAATCAATGATTTCATCATTGATGTTTATATCTCTCTCTCCCTCTCCCTTCCTCTCTGAAATTAATAAAAATATATTTTTAAAAACTTAAAAATGTTACAAATTATTTTTACTTTTGTAAATAATCATTACTAGTTTTCTGAATTAAATTACAATTAAATATCAATATTGACCCAACATTGCCAACTTGGTTAAGTAACATTGGTACTACTATTAAACATTTTTTTTTTGGTAGAAGCTAATTTTATTTATTTGACAGTGCAATCCCAAGGTACTATTAAACATTCTTTTTTTTTTTTTTAATGTATTTTATTGATTTTTTACAGAGAAGGGAGAGGGATAGAGAGTTAGAAACATCGATGAGAGAGATGGATCAGCTGCCTCCTGCACGCCCCCCACTGGGGATGTGCCCGCAACCAGGGCACATGCCCTTGACCGGAATCGAACCTGGGACCCTTGAGTCCGCAGGCCGAAGCTCTATCCACTGAGCCAAACCGGTTCGGCTTTTTTTTTTTTTTTTTTTTTTACTATTAAACATTCTTACCAGTATTACAAATTATGATCACTGATATAAATTCACAGTGTTGTACATTAAATTTACTTACAGATAAAGATCAAATCCTTAGTTCTAAGCAAACCTAATTTATCATTATTATAATTTCACATTCTTTGAGAGATAGTATGGCTGACTGTGATCAAGAGTGTGGACTCTGTAGCCAGAATTTCTGTATTGGAAACCTAGCTACACAACTAATTAGCTTCCTAACATAGGAAACATCATTTAAATGCTTTGTGCCTCAGTTTACCCATCTGCAAAATGTGGGTAATAATAGTTTATGAATCATAGTTAGTATGATAATTAATTATTCAATGAGTGAAAGCAATTAGAACAGTGAATGTGTCATATATTAACTGCTACCCAAGTGTTGACAAAGTTCCCTTTTATTCCTAGTTTGCTGAGTGTTTTTTAATCATGAAAATATGTTGGACTTTGTTAAATGCTTTTTCTGTGTTTATTGATATGATCATGTAGATTCTAGCCTTTATTCTATGACTATGATGTTTGCATTAATTGATTTTCATATAAGTTGAGCCACACTTGCATTCCTGGGCCAAATCCCACCTGATCTGATATACAATCTTTTTACATGTTGTAGGATTCAGTTTGTTAGTATTTTGTTGAGAATTATGGTATCAATAATCATAAGTTTGTTTATGATGCATTTAGAGGTAGATCTCTATGAGTTTATCCTACTTGAAGTTTAGTGCATTTCTTGAATTTATAGATTATTTTTTTTATAAAATTTGGGAGGTTTTCAGCCATTATTCCTTCCAAGATTCTTTATTACACCTTTCTCTCTCCTCTCATTATGTGTGTATTGATTTGTTTTATGGTGTTCCACAGGCCTCTGAGGCCCTGTTCATTTTGTTCAATTTTTAAAATATTTTTATTGATTTCAGAGAGGAAGGGAGAAGGAGAGAGAGAAACATCAATGATGAGAGAAAATCATTGGCTGGCTGTCTCCTGCATGCCCTACACTGGGGATCGAGCCTATAACCTGGGCATGTGCCCTTGACCGGAATTGAACCTGGGACCTTCAGTCCGCAGGCCAACGCTCTATCCACTGGGCCAAACTGGCTAGGGCTCAGTTGCCCTATTTTAAATTCACTAATTCTTTCCTCTGCCAGCTCAAATCTATTGTTGAGCTCCTTATTTTCATTTACATTATTATATTTTTCAATTCCAGAATTCTATTATTTATCATTTCTATCTCTTTATTGATAGTCTCTATTTATTAAAACACCATTCTTATAATTTTGTTTAGTTCTTTAGACATGGTTTTCTTTAGCTCTTTAAAGATATTCTAAATAGCTGATTTATAGTCTGTGAATTAATTCCAACATCTGGGCTTCCTCAGGGACATTGTCTACTGACTTCTTTATTTTTCTGTATTTGGGGCATATTTTATTGCTTCTCTGCATGTCTCATAAATTTTTGTTAAAAACTTAACATTTGAAATAACATAATGTGACAACTCTGGAAATCAGATTCCTCTCCATCCCCAGGGTTTGTTTTTGTTGTTCTTTGTTTTTTTAGTGATGTTTCTGAACTAATTCTGCAAATTGTGTATTCTTTGCCATGTATAGCCACTGAAGTATCTGCTTCATTAATTTAGTGGCCAGCTAATGATTGGAGAGGTATTTCTTTAAAAACCTAGAACCAGTAAGTCTGCAAGCTTTTGCTAATAGGCTCTGTGTGCATGTTGGTGCATGCCTTCAGTGTTCAGGCAGGCTATTTACAACCTTGCCTTAGCCTTTACATCAGGAGTGGGGAATGTCTGGCCCACGGGCCGTGAAATCATTTGGTCTGGCCCTGCCAAAGCATTATGGGTGAGTTAGTTAAATGTTTGGCCAAATATTGCAAGCTAATTTTTAAGTTGATAATTTTGCATGGCCTGCTAATGGTGTTATAAGTATCCAAATGGCTCTTGGCAGAAAAAAAGGTTCCCCACCCCAAGTTTACATACTACTTGTGCAGAGCCTTGAGGTCAGCCAGAGATCCCGGGCATGCATATTTGTGCCTTTCTAGATTTCCAGGAACATGTCAGAGCCTTTCAAAGCCTCCTATGGAGCTCTCATTACCCATCTTTTCTGTTGGGTATTTTGGTCAGCTTGTTGTTTGTTATAACTGTAATCACTGCTTCAAGCACCTGCTATATTAAACAGTTGCTGCTGATTGTTTCTAAAAAGCAGCCTCAGGCAAAGCTGTTCACACCAGGTAAACTCTGAGTCAGATCAGATAGACAAGTCCTGTGAGTGGAGTTTTCTAGGAAAATGAAAGTTCAACTATAGTTGTCTGAGAATGGAACTTTGAAGAGACCCCAACCCTGTTCTGCCTCCAGCTGTGGTTTCTAGACTGCTGGTTTACATCAGGATTGCAAGGCTCTTGCTTTTCAAGGCTGTTGTGGAAGTGGGGAGATGGGAACAGGGAAAGTTCAGATGGACAAAACTTACTGTTCTTAATGAGATTCAGACATTCTTTTAATTGTTATACACTTTGGGCAGTTTTAAAAGTTCTGTAAAAATTTAATTTTGATAATTTTTTTAAAAATATATTTTATTTTTTCCAGAGAAGAAGGGAGAGAGATAGAGAGTTAGAAACATCGATGAGAGAGAAACATCGATCAGCTGCCTCCTGCACATCTCCTACTGGGGATATGCCCACAACCCAGGTACATGCCCTTGACCGGAATCGAACCTGGGACCTTTCAGTCCGCAGGCCGACGCTCTATCCACTGAGCCAAACCGGTTTCGGCAATTTTGATAATTTTTGCCAGTATTCTCATTGCTTTGTGGAGGAGAGGATTTTTATAGGCCCCTACTCTCACCTTTCCACTGACATCACCTCCAGGCATATCTTGGTCTTTCCCAGACTCAGCCCTAGGATAACAGTATTTCAAAGCCAAGATATGGCAGCTAGGTGTACTCATTGTTACTGGATGTCCTTGCACCTAGGTTCCCTCATTGTACAGAACCAGGAAATTGATAGTAAAGTTCAGATGGAAATACAAACATACAATAAAAGCCAGGAAAACCCTGAAGCTGGGGGCAGGGGATTAGTTGTACCAGCCTACAAAAAGTCGAATGCTTCTGCCAGAAAATATGTATTGTATGAAGTTTTTCTAATTTAAACAGTGTAATGCGGACACATGACTAGACAGACTGAGAGACTAAAGAAGGAAAAATTAGAAGTCCAGATATAGATCTATTTGCATATGGAGATTTAGTGGGGGCTCTTCAGTGTAATTGGGTTTGGCATAGGAGGAGTCCAGGTCCGGTTAGTGAGACGCAGGTGTCAGTCATTATTCATAAAATGAAAGGGCTGTTCTTATAGAAACTTGGGGTGGAGGAGAGATGTTTCAACATAAGGGGGAATATATTGGGAGCTGTTCCAGCAAGAATGTGTCAATCAATAGGGGCTATATGGATGGGTGGGCTTTATGAATGGAATCAAACAAGAATCAGGAATTGAACTGGCAACCCTTTAGTGCATGGACAATGCCCCACCAACTGAGCCACACAGGCCAGAGCGGGAGCTGACAAACTCTTGCAGGCAGCTGAGACAATAGTGTCACAGCCATAAGTCCAAACCAGGGCCTAGGCTCTTCCCTTACAGTTGCACCCCTTTTGGTAGCCAGGGTTCAGATTCCCCCCCCCCAGGGCATAACCAAAGTCTACACATTGACACAGAAATTGTTACTGCAAGGGTGTCCCCTGTGCAAGGAGATAACTACTGGGTTCTCCAAATCCACCAATCCCGATCTGGGACATACCTTGGGCCCTGGGGGAACCTCCAGGAATGCAAAAGGACAGGGCCACAGAGGATCCAGGGGCCATGCTTGGAGATCCAGAATACCCTGGAGGAGACCTGGGTTCTTACTGGCAGGAGCAGTTTGTGAAGGTGTGGGCTGAAGTACTTGGTTGGTTCTGATTTTGAACCCTTACCTGTACTTCACTCTTGTCAAAGTTGGTCAGAGAAGTGAGGGGAGGAGAAGTAGGAGAAGGGGATTTCCAGATCATACATTCTGTCCATCTTTCCTATTCCCCAAACAACCACTTTCCAAGGAATCTCCCATGGGCCATGAGGGGCCGGGGAGGAAGGCCACCCCTTCTTCCAGAGTCCCTGGCTGGGTTATGTGGGGGGGTAGGAGTCTAGGACCCCTGGGGCTTTCCCCTTTTGCTTCAGCCAGACTCACAGTACAAAACCTAATGGTCAGGACAGTAACACCCACAGGTTTGTATGGGGCAGGGCTCACTGGGTGACATCAGGACAATGCCTGAGGTGAGGAGGAGAGCTGTTAGGCAATTGATAGGGCATTTGTCAATTAGGTTGTTGACTGGAGGGATTTGTGAATAGGGGAATTTGCCAATGAGGTAGTGATTTGTCAGCAGTGGGTAATTTATGAACTAGAGAGCCCTATGCAAATAGGATTTATAAATTGGTCTAGTAAAATGCTCTAAAGTATTGACTAAAGAGATTATCCAGTAAGCTGTGGTTGATGATTCGGCTTAAATTACTGACACTGCAGATCACCAATGCTAATGCCAATTGTAGAGAATTATTACCAATACCTCAAATTTTATGTAAAATTTTAAAAGCCAACATTTTGCAGCCCTCATCCCCTCAGCATTGGTCCCAGGGTGCTCACACCAGGTCATCAGTGACATGGGTTTGTTCCCAGACACTACACAGAGACACTGCCTGCTGAGTGGCAGGATTTTATTTCATTGTCTTGAAGAGAGAAAGACAGAAGTGGGAAAGGGGGTGAATACTGTGCAGGTTTCAGCTTCTTCTGGGGGCAGGATTCAGGCGATCCGGGGCCGCAGGGACTGCCAGTTGCACATCCCTGACTTCTGTGGCAGGCAGGCAAGGTGGCGGCTCTGGAAGCCCTTGTCAGAGCCTGTAAGCAGCTGGTCCGTCCACAAACACTGATTATTACTCTGCAGTTTGCAGGGAATGGATGAGCAGGGAAACACCTGGAAGAGGGGGAGGGAGGCACATCTCTGAGGACTTCTCCTCCCCTACAGAGCAGAACTTCCTTCTCCTCAGCATTCAACATTGAGCTGCTGAGAGATGTCATGTCACTCCACCTGGATACAGACTCAAGAACAGTTCCTCCCATTGGGGGAACAGTCATTGGACTCGTAGAGGTGACAGTAATCCAGAGAAAGGATCAGTTTCTTGGTGGCTGGGGACAGTTGCAGGGATCAGTCAGATGGGTCTCCTGAGAACTGTTCCACAGGCTAGGGAACAATTGGCAGTACCAGGGAACAGCTGGCAAGTGGAGAACTTAAGCACAGGAAGGAGCTGTGGGACTCTCAGATATAGTCCCTGAATCAGAGGACATTCAGAGACATCAGGGAACAGTCCTGGAATAGTCAAATGGGCAATGTAACTTGCCCTCATGTGTGTAACTGTCACAGCTGGAAAGCAACAATCATATGTGCTGGGGAAGAGTCAGTGGGTTGGGGAACAGCACTTTGGGTTCTTGGAGAACATTCTAGGAAACCAAGAAACAATCCCTGGGGTGGGGGGAGGTCAGGAACAAAAATCAGGACTACATAATAGTCACAAGGGAACGTTGAAGGAACAGGAAGCAGCCAGAACAGTGAAACCCCAGGTATGAGGCACACGGGACAAAGGAATCACCAGAATGTCCAGAAGGACAGTCTCAGGTTTGGGGGAAGAGCAGTAAAGATCAGAGACAGCACAAGGGGGTTTGGGGAGCAGCCATAGGGAAAAGTAATAGCCTGACGGAGCAAGAAACAAGCCAGGAGTTTAGGAAAGAGCTCAAGAAGACCTCTCCAGGCGGCAGGCAGGGCCCACACACTTACTGTGCATTCCTCACAGCCAGCACTGTAAAGCTTGGTGAAGCCCCGTCGCTGAGTGGCGCTCAGACTGTTCCAGGGGACCACGAAACTGCAGGTGGTGATGTGCAGTTGCCCGTTCCTCAGTTGTCCTGGGGGAGGGGTGAACAACAGGCAGCTTCTGATTGGCTGGGCTGGGGCAGGTGACGCCTGATTGGCGTCCCTGGAGCACAGACCCGGCTGGGGGCCTTCTGATAGGCCGAAATTGGGGCGGTCCTTATTTCAACTGGGACCCTTCCTTCAGAGACCCACCCCTTCAGGGTGTCCTGGCCCACGACGAGCGGGCAGAGCCTCACCAGCGATGAGAAACTCCTGGCTGCGGTTCTGAGATTGGTGGAAGTATCCGCAGACGCTCTCCATGGCTGGGGTGTGGACGAACTGGATGTCAGGGACATCCCCCAAGGCGTTGAACCCTTTCAACATCTGTGGATGGATGAGAAGACTCTTTTTACTGACATGATCCTCCCACTCCACATTCTTCACATAGCATCCCGAGATCACAGCTAACTTCCTCGCCAACCATGGCCAGAGGCCTTTTTATCTTTACAGGGAGGAAAATGTTAGGAACTCCTGAGGAAGGGGCAGGAAGAATACCTTGGTCATCTTAATCTCATAACGCTGATATAAGGTTGTCTGGTTGACTTCTGCTGTCCCTATGAACTTGGCCTTGATGACTGCAGGGAGAGGAGGGGGGAAAACAAGTCAAATGGACTGCGTGAGCTAATAAAAATAAAACAATTACAATAGTCATACTAGCAAAGCACATACGTAAATAGGGGTTGCTGGATGCCGGACAACCCACTAAAAAATGTACACATTTGTTAACAGATTCGCCCATATAGTGAATGCCTACTTTTTGCAAGGCTCTGCTTTAAGCCTTTTTCATATATTCACCATGTGCTCATTCACTCAATGAATATTTTGGAGCACCTACTGTGTGCCAGGCACTGTTCTGGGTGTTAGGGACACAACAGTGAACAAAACATAGAAATCCCTCCCCTTGTGGAGCTCACATGCTAGCCAGGAAAAGACAGACTAAACACAAGCAAAATAGATAGGTTTGTGGAGTGTTAGAGGTATTATGTATGATGGGGAACTTCAGAACTGGGTAAGGGGAATCAGGAGTACTAGAGGACAGGGGTTAAAATTTTGGGAAAGTAACATTTGAGGCAGTCACCCACATGGATACCCAGAGGGAAGGGTGTACCAGGCAGAGGGAACAGCCAGTGCAAAGGCCCTGAGAAGGGACTAGGTAGGCCTGGAGTAATCAAGGAATTGAGTGAGGATGCCATGTGTCAAAAGGAGAGTCAGGGCAGGGCTGAGTGGAATTGTTCTAGAGGTGAGCACCATCCTGAACCCCACTAGACTGAGAGGGAAACCAAAACACAGTATGTGAGCAGAGTAGGGTATACTCACCGAGGTCAGAGTTGCAGAAGGCCATCTGTGGGTGGGATGGGACACAGGTACAGGCCCTGCTAGGGGCTGTCAGACACAGCAACAACAGGATGCCGGAGGCCAGGGATTCGAAGGTGGCCATGATGGGTTCTGGAAGGGTGGAGAGGAGAGGTCAGGGGGCCTCCAGCCCAGCCAATCCGGGGACCTGGGCAGGCCTCTCACCCCATTCTACCCTCCCCCCAGCAGCATGGACAGGCCTTAGTCTGCCACACTTGGGCTAGACGGGTTGGGAGTTTGGGCATTTTAAGAAGATGGGTATTTGAGAGCCCAGAGGATTTCAGGGGAATTGGGAGAGTTTCAGAGTTGTGGAGTTTGAGCGATTTAGGGGACAGGATAAGTGGCAGAGATTATGGGGTTGTGGTGGTGGAGTTTGAAGACCTGGGGGGTTAGGGAAGTCGGAAAGTGGAGGAGTTGGGGGTGAGGAATTTGCAGTTTGGGGAACTATAGGAATTTGGGAGTTTGGGGTTGTGCATATTGGGAGATAGAGGAGGCCCAGGAGGCCTGGGAGTTGAGGGAAGCTGAGGAATTTGGAGGAGGTTGGGGGTTTAAGGATTTGGGGCAGTTCTGGGGGCCTTAAGAGGGTGGAAGCGCCAGGGGATTTGGGAGCAGAGGAAGTTTTGAGGTTTAGGGAGTTGAGGATTTAGGAGTCTGGGATATTGGGGGAGTTTGGGGAGGTTCAGAAGTTTGGGGGTGGGAGACTTGGGGGACAATGAGGGAATTTAGGGGAAATGGCCGCTTGCTGTGATATAAGGGGCTCATGAGCTTGGCGGATTTAGGATGGGTATCGGGAGTTTGCAGCAGTTCCAGCCCCCCACACCCGCCCTCTCCCCCTTGACCAGTCCAGGGTCCCAGTGCCTGCCTTTCTGCCTGCCGCTCGGGCTGAGCAGCGAGGTGTGCAGCGGCAGGAAAGCTCTGCCCAGGCCCAGGCCTCGCGGCCGCCCAGCCCCCTACCTACCTCTGATGGAGCTTCTCTGGACGCTGGGTCTGCAGCGATGGCGGCAGGGCCTGAGCAGCGGAGGATAAATGTCCACGCAAGGGGCGGGGGCGGGGGTGGCAGTGGCAGCCGTGCGGAAACCACAGGCCTCTAAGCTTCCTGGATGCATTACTCATCCGCCCACCGTCAGTGGTGGCCAAGGGGCGGGCCGAGGGCTGCCGAAAAGGAGCTTCACCCTCCTCCCTCCCCTCCCTCTCCCTAGGCCTCGCCCTGGTCATCCCCCTCCCCCATCTCCAAGTCCTGTCCCAGTCCTAACCGGAGGCCTCTACGGAGTGCTTAGAGTCAGGATTCCCCCAAGGCAATTTCCTGTAGACACCAAACTCTCCACAGTCTACCCAGTCACCCACGGGTCGCAAACTCCCCATGGCTGAAGCCCGAAGTAGTTCATTTTCGTCAACAAACATGTCTTGTGCAGATACTGCATACCAAGCACACACAAAAATTCGTCTCTGGTAGATCCCACAAACTGTTGAGGAGTGGGGGAGGCTGAGAGGAGACAAGTAGAAGCAGTGGAAGATGAGGCAGGTAAGTGGAGGAGGAATACAGTGTGGAGTAACTGAGGCACAGAGAGATTAAGTAACTTATTCAAGATCACAATTAATAAGTGGCAGAACTGGCATTTGAACTCAGGTGGCCTGGAGCCAGAGCCTGGATCTCAACCCTGCTCAAAAAAACACAGGCAAATAGCATTTATATAGCACCAACTGTGTACCAGGCACTCAGCATAATTTATCTCACTTAAAGCTCACAATTTTTGCCATAGCATGGGTGGACCTAGAGGATATGATGCTAAGTGAAATAAGCCTGAGAAAGAGAAATACCTTATGATTTCATTTATATGTGGAATCTAAAACACCAACCAAAAAAAAACCCCCACAAAATAAAATAGAAATATACTCATAGCCGAAACCGGTTTGGCTCAGTGGATAGAGCGCTGGCCTGCGGACTGAAGGGTCCCGGGTTCGATTCCGGTCAGGGGCATGTACCTGGGTTGCGGGCATATCCCCAGTGGGGTGTGTGCAGGAGGCAGCTGATCGATGTTTCTCTCTCATCGATGTTTCTAACTCTCTATCTCTCTCCCTTTCTCTCTGTAAAAAATCAATAAAATATATTTTTTAAAAAAAAGAAAGAAAGAAATATACTCATAGATACAGAGAATAATCTGGTGGTTGCCAGAGGGGGCATGGGGTGGGTGAAATAGATTAAGAGGATTAAGAAGTACAGACTTCCAGTTATAAAATAAGTAAGTCATGGGATTGCAATGTACAGCACAGGGGAATATACTCAACAGTATTGTAATAACTTTGTATGGTGACAGATGCTAACTAGACTTATCATGGCGATTATTCCATAATGTATAAAATTTTCGAGCCAACATAGTGTACCTCTAAAACTAATATAATATTGTATGTCAACTATAATTCAACTTTTAAAAGCTCATAATAAGCCTCTGAGATGGGTACCAGTATTATTCCCATTTTTCAGATGAGGAAAACTGAGGAATAGAGGAACTGAAGAACTTTCATGGATCACAGGGTATGGCTGGGATTGGATTTAGGCCAACTGACCCCAGGATCTCAATCCAGGCTTAGCAAGCGGGAAGGCGATGGTTAACGAATGAGTCCTGGCGTGGGGGGAGTTGAATGGTGGTGAAAGAGACCAGTGAGTGAGTCAGGAGAAAACTGATACTCTTCCATCCTGCCCTGCCCCTTCCCCATCATCCCCTCCCTGACCATGCCTCTGGTAGGGGGTGGGGTGAGACAACCCCTGCCTGCCAGATTCCAGATGTTATCTCAATCTTCCTAGGGTCCTGGGATTAACAGCCTTTGTTGTTCAGGAAGGACGGACCAGTAATAATGATGGTAGTCATGATAGCAGTCACTTATTGAGCATTTACTGTATACCGTGCCCCGGAGTCTTTGCGGAAATTCTTTTATTCAGTCTCCATTACCCTCTTGCTAATGAAGCTGGATTAATTTAGTGAGATTAACCCAATCAATAGCAACACCATCAGAACAACAATGGGTAGCAAGCACTGTTCTAAAATCTTTGTGTAAATACTTTATCTCTCAGTCAATCCAGATTGCCTCCTTGTTAATGTTGGAGGATGCAGACTTCCTGTGTGCCAGATATTGTGCTAAGCATTTTTCCCGACATAACACAATATCCCGGTGAGTTAGAGACTGTTCATATTCTCATTATGCAGATGAGGAAACTGAGACACACAAAGGATTGAGTGAGCTGCCCAGGAATGAGAGTGAAGAAATGACTGTTGGGATAACAAGAAAGAGAAGGAGGGAAGGACGTAAACCAGGAATTTGGAGAAGCTGATTGTGAAAGTAGGGGAGTGAGAGTGAATGAGGCAGGGAACTGAGTAAGCCAGCGGTGGAGCCAAAAGGAGAAGTGAGGGCAGGGGAAGTGTTGCTGCAGCCCCTTGCTGAATCTGGCTCTGACGCCAGCTCTGTGACTCCGAAAACTGTGTCAGCACAGAGTTATGTCGACTGTCTACATGCGAGGGGTCGTGTGGAACCAGGTTATTGTGCAGGTTTTGAAACTGGTAGGGTTTCATGAAGGGGTGTCCGGGTGTGTGACCATCTGAGGGGCTGGGTGAGGGGTGGGGGCTGTGGTGCCCAACTGGGGGTGCAGAACGGACACCTGGCAATCTCCAAGCATACCAAGTGCTTGGGCCTGACTGTGCCCTTTTTACAGATCAGGAAACTGAGGCCCAAAGAGAGTTAAGTGACCTGCCAGGGGTCCCACATGGTTTTAGGAAGAGGAAACGTGCCCTAGCTGGTTTGGCTCAGTGGATAGAGTGTTGGCCTGTGGACTACAGGGTCGCAGGTTCGATTCCAGTCAAGGCACATGCCTGGGTTGTGGGCTTGATCCCCAGTGTGGGGCGTGCAGGAGGTGGCCAATCAATGATCTCTCATCATTGATGTTTCTATCTTTCTCTCCCTCTCTGTTCCTCTCTGAAATCAATAAAAATTTTTTAAAAAAAGAAAACGCTAAGATTCAAAGCTAGGTCTCTCCAGAGGACCCCAGAGTGCAACACTCCTCTCGCGGGCACACACGTGTCCACAGTGTTGTGTTCAGGCCCAGGCCCAGAGGAAATAGGAGGGTTTATAAAAAGAGGAGCCTAGAAAATCTGGGGTGTGTGTGTGCGCACGCTTGTGCACAGCTCTCTACTGTGTCTCTGCCCGGGAGAGTTGCCCGTGAGCCTTTAGGTGGCATGTATGTGGTGTATGTATGGACCTGAGGGTTTTGTGTTGCCCTGTGTGTTTTGTGTTGCTTCTGGGAGTTGTGTGTCTGCCTCTGTATGGCGGGTCTGGGTTGCACATGTAATTGTGAACGTCTCTCCTCCCCTCTGTGAGCTGTGAGTGTGCGTGTTGTTATGTCACCAACCGCCTCTGCAGTGTTTCCCTGCAACACTACCTAGAGGATCCCGCAAGCCCATCCCAACACGATGCCTCTCTGCGCCCCATAATGACGTCAAGCATTTGGGAAATGAGGAAGGTGGGAGTGCAGGGAGGGGGGGGACCACGCCTGAAGGTCAATCGGTCACCCAGAGCTTGCGGGCTTCCTGTGCCTGTCGGGAACTGGGAACCACTGCCGCCCCAGCCACCCCTCCCGGAATGCCATCTCTCTACCCCGTGGGGCAGCTGTCTGCATGGCAGATGGAGGGCGTGGTGCTGCATGCATCCTGCTATGATGGGGCTGGGGTCGTCCAACCTGGTCCCCTGGATCCTGCCCAGGATCTGGGAGATTTGATGTATGCCGGCACCTGAATGTGTGAGCATGTGAGAGTGTGTGTGCGTGCACATGCCCAGGAGTGTGGTCTGTATGCTTAGGAGGGTTGTGGTGTCTCTGGTTGCGTGTATGCCTCTCTGTTTTTACATATGACAAGGTATGTGGTGTCCCTACATATACTTTTTGTGTGCCCAGGAGTGTGGCGTGGGTTTCAGTGATTCTGTGAATACCTAAGTCTGGGTACCTTTCTTTGTATGTGGTGTGGGTCCTTCTGTTTGTTGGGAGTATGCCTAGGAGTGTTGTATGTGTGTCTGTGAGTGTTGACTACATGCCCAGTTCTGTTGTGTGTGCCTCTCAGAGCTGTGTATACCTCTGGGTGCTATGGTTGTGCCCTGAGGGTTGTCTTTGTATTACATGGGTAATCTTTCCCGATGTATGTGTCCCTCTATATTGTGTGGATTTTGGGTGATGGGAGGGGGCTGTGTGTGTGCCTGAGCCTGAAAGTGTTGTGTGCTGCCAGGCCAGAAGGCTGACAGAAGCTCTGGCCCCTGCCCCACACGTGAGCATGAGGCTGGCAGTTGGAGGGCGAGGTGCTCCAGAGCTTGTGTTGGTTGCAAGTCTCTCCATGTTGTGGGTCTCAATATGCATGGGCATCTCTGGGTTTGGTTGTGTAGATCAGAGCTTGGAGGGTTGGTGTGCGTCTCTAGGTTGTGTATGTGTGTGGACAAGGCTTACATACAAGGCCTGGCTGAGGGGTCCAGTTGCTACATGCTCACCACCACACCCCCATGCACACACTCACTTCTCTATCATCCAGTTACTGTATAAATAAACTTTCCCTTTTCCGGAAAAGCGCCCCCCCCCCCTTTTCCCATGCGTCTGCCTGGGAAAGCAGAGGCGGGAAGTCTGGGTGGGTGGAGGGAGGGGCAGGCAGAAAGGGCTCTGGGTTTGATTCTGAGCTCAGAGGTGCTGTGTGATCCCCAGCTGCTGTCTGCTTATCTCTGACCTGCCTCTTCTGGGAAATGGCTCCTAACATGTGGCTCCTGCCGGATGGGCTCCCCTCAACACCACCCCCACCCCTGGCAATCAGCCCTCCTGCCCTGACCATGCTCTGCCTTTCCACCCTACCAGCTCAGCAGCACAACATACCCTGTGGTTGTGAAGATGGGGCATGCACACTCCGGGATGGGCAAGGTGAGTCCCCGAGTTGGGTGTGTCCTTGTGTGTTCCTAAATGTATGTAGATGTATATTGTGTATTCAATGCACACCGCTAATTTTGTATAATTGTGTGCCCTGGGGTGTTTATCTATTTGTATCTTTCCCCTCACATTTGTAGAATTTGTTGGCCCAGTTTTCCATCACGCATTCAGCCAGTTTGTGTGTCCTGTTCTTTTGTGTATATGCATGCCTCTGTGTGAAACACACACTATATAATCTTTTATGTTCAAGGGTCTTGGGGTCCTGTATGCTTTCCATCCCTCTGATCCCTCTGATTTTGTCTCTGTGTATGTAGAAAGCAGACTTGTAATTTTTATGTTGGAGTATGTCCTTGCTTCTGTTCATTTATTGTATGTACCACTGATTTTGTGTCTGTATAGATATACTATATATATATATACACAGTTTTGCTACAGCTTTAATGAGATAGAATTCACATACAATACAATGTACCCATATAAGGTGGACAATTCAATCATTTTCAGTATGTTTAGAGAGTGATATACACCCAACTTCCTGTCTGTGCATACATGTAAAAGCCAGGAGGCCCAGAATTATGCATGCATCAGTGCCTCGCTATGTCCACTGAATTTTTGTGTACTCAGCTCACCTATGTCACTTGTGTGCACACACCCACCCTGAGGCACCCCCACTGCTGCCCCATCCTGCCAAGGCCCTGATCCCCAGCCCACCCACAGGTCAAGGTGGAAAACCAGCATGACTTCCAGGACATCGCAAGCGTCGTGGCCCTGACCAAGACGTACGCCACTGCTGAGCCCTTCATTGACGCCAAATATGATGTGCGCGTCCAGAAGATTGGGCAGAACTACAAGGCCTACATGTGAGTGGAGAAATCGAGGCCTAGGTCCCCTGCTCTGCCCTGTGCGGTTCAGGTCCCCCTGAGTCTCTCTCCTCTCTCCTGTCTCCCAGGAGGACATCAGTGTCAGGAAACTGGAAGACCAACACTGGCTCTGCCATGCTCGAGCAGATTGCCATGTCTGACAGGTGGGTGGCCTGAACTCCGCGGGGAGGGGGAGTGAGGGTGGGACTGTGGCTGCTCCAGCAAGGCACTGACAGGCTCTCTCACCTCACGTGTTGCCAGGTACAAGCTGTGGGTGGATACATGCTCAGAGATTTTTGGGGGACTGGACATCTGCGCAGTGGAAGCGCTGCATGGCAAGGACGGAAGGGATCACATCATTGAGGTGGGAGAACCCAGGGATTGGTGGGGGCACAGAGGGAGGCGCAGGCACAGGGGAGCACCAGTCCATAAACTGTGAAGCACTCCATGGCCCAGAAAGTCCTCAGTGAATGGCAAAATGTTTAGTAAACTGTAAAGTGCCTTTTGAACTGGGATACCCTGGCAAATGGCAAAATACATAGTGAATTGTTAACTGCTTTGTAAACCTGGACATCCTTAGTGAATAGGAAAACACTTGTTAAACTATAAACTGCTCTGTGAATTGAGCCCCGTTGGTGAATGGCAAAGCACTTAATGATCTTTAATGTGTTCTGTGAACTGACAGGTCCTTGGCAAACGGCAAAGCGCTATTGTAAACTAAAAGGAACTTTGCAAAGAATACTGGTTGATACAAAATCATTCTGTAAACTGTCAGTCAAGTCCCTTATAAATGAGGACATGCTTGGTGAACAGCAAAGTGCTTTATAAAACTATCAAAAAGGAGCTCTGTAAACTGGGAAGTTCTCGTTATTGTAACAAAGGACTCTCAAAATTCTAAAGTTCTTTGTAAACAGTGGTGCCCCTGGTAAACAGTGAAGCAATTTGTAAACTGTAAAATGCCTTGAAGAGTTGAAGTGCTTGGTAAACAGCAGCACTTCATGCATGATAATGCAGTTTGTAAACATTGGTGCCATTTGCAAAGCACTTCCTGAACTCTAAACACATAATATCTCCCATATGTGTCAAGGGCAAGGAGCTTTGTAAACCACAAAGTTCCTTGTAAAGGACAGAGCACCTAGCACTCTAAAAAGCAGGGATGGGCAAGTGTTTTCTGGAAAGGGCCAGGCGGTGCACATGTCAGGCTTTGTGGGCCATATAGTAACTATGAGTTACAGTTGAGTAGGTTGAAGCTACTCAACTGCAAAAGCAGCCATAGACAACATATTTTTTTTCACTTTTTTAAAATGATTTTTTACAGAGAGGAAGGGAGAGGGACAGAGAGCCAGAAACATCAATGAGAGAGAAACATCAATCAGCTGCCTCCTACACACCCCCCCCCCCCCCCGCCACTGGGGATGTGCCCGCAACCAAGGTACATGCCCTTGACCAGAATTGAACCTGGGACCCTTCAGTCCTCAAGCTGATGCTCAATCCACTGAGCAAAACTGGTCAGGGCTAGACAACATTTTTTTAAAAAAATGTATGGCCCTAGTCAGTTTGGCTCAGTGGATAGAGTGTCAGCTTACAGACCCAAGGGTCCCAGGTTCAGTTCCCAAGGGCACGTACCTCAATTGCAGGCTCCTCCCCGGCCCTGGCAGGAGGCAACCAATTGATGTGTTGCTCTCACACTGATATCTCTCTCTGTCTTTTCCTCTCTCTTCCACTCTCTCTAAATCAATGGAAAAAATATGCTTGGGTGATGATTTTTAAAAAAAATCTGTAGCTGTGTTCCACTAAAACTTTTTTTGGCATAATTTTCACAACATGAAATCTTCTTTTGCTTTTTTTTCAACCATTAAAAAATGTAAAACCCATCCTTAGTTCAGGGCCCCTACAAAAACCAGGTGTGGCCTGGGGCCCTAATTTGCTAGGACAGCACCTCATCAGCTGTCAGTACCTCCCTAGTAGGAGACAAGCCTTCCTCACACTCTTAATCGGTGTCTCTCAGACTGAAGCTCGTTTCCTTGGCAGCCACTGTGTCCTCTGCCAACTTAAAGCACTTAGTCACTGTAACCCTCACATGCACTTCCTCCTCTTTCCTCACTGGGTGTTTTCTCTCCCAGGTGGTGGGCTCCTCCATGCCGCTCATTGGTGACCACCAGGATGAAGACAAGCAGCTCATCGTAGAGCTCGTGGTCAATAAGATGGCCCAGGCCCTGCCCCGGCAGCGGGATGTCTCCCCTGGCAGGGGTTCCCACAGCCAGGTCAGCTACTGGTGGGCAGGCCAGCCCTAGCTCCAGAGCTAAACAGCAGCAGGCTAAGGGCATCACCATGACGCATGTGATCACAATGACCAGTTGTGTTCAAAATGGACAAATAGCTGCTAACCTGACTTCCCTGAGTGCTTCCCAACCCCTCTCTTGGGGGTCCCCCCCCCCAATAACCTGATGTCCCCCTCAGCTCAGCCACAAACAGGGCAACACCCAGCACACAGGGATCCCCTGTTATTCTGATTGGCTGATGCTTCACTGGCTGGTAGCTATTTTTAACCTCTCCTGTTCCACTCCTCTACCGCAGACTCTGTCCCCAGGGGCCCTGCCCTTGGGCCGCCAGACCTCCCAGCAGCCCTCGGGTCCCCCGGCTCAGCAACGACCCCCACCACAGGGTAAGTGAGGGGCCGAATTCCCGGTGCCTACCCTCCAGCAGCCCCCTACCTCTCACTTGCTGGCTCTCACATGTGAACTCTTTTTCTCTGTCACTCAGGTGGCCCTCCACAGCCGGGCCCAGGCCCCCAACGCCAGGGACCTCCGTTGCAGCAGCGCCCGCCCCCACAGGGCCAGCAGCACCTTTCAGGCCTTGGACCCCCAGCTGGCAGCCCCCTGCCCCAACGCCTACCAAGTCCCACATCAGCGTCGCAGCAGCCTATGTCCCAAGCTCCACCACTGACCCAGGGTCAAGGCCGCCAATCCCGGCCAGTGGCAGGAGGACCTGGGGCCCCTCCAGTAGCCCGCCCACCTGCCTCCCCATCTCCCCAGCGCCAGGCAGGCCCCCCACAGGCTACCCGTCAGACATCCGTCTCTGGTCAGGCTCCACCAAAGCCCTCAGGGGCTCCACCGGGTGGTCAGCAGCAGCGCCAGGGCCCACCCCAGAAGCCGCCAGGCCCTACTGGCCCCACCCGCCAGGCCAGCCAGGCAGGTCCCATGCCCCGCACTGGGCCACCCACCACGCAGCAGCCTCGGCCCAGCGGTCCAGCGGGGCCTGGGCGCCCCACCAAGCCACAGCTGGCCCAGAAACCTAGCCAGGATGTGCCGCCACCTGCCACGGCTGCTGCCGGGGGACCCCCGCACCCCCAGCTCAAGTAAGGAGACCCCTCAGCAGCCCTTGCCTTGCTGCTCACAAAACCTGCCCCTGCACCAGGAGAACAGCCCCAGCTCCCCAGCTCCTCAGACCCAGATCCCATCTAGGGGTCCTGAGAGCTCTCTCTCCAGGCTCTGCCAGACCCCTCCCCCAAACTATCACCGCTTTCAGTCCACAGAGGCTCTTGCCTTCCATCCCAGGTTCTTTCCCCTCCATCCGAGAGATTTGGTGCCAGAATCCCAGAGAAACCGCACTTTCAGTTCAGAGTCTTCCCAGTCCCCTCCTCCAGCCCAGGCACCTAGCTGAGCCTCCTTCAGTATCTCCCTGCCCACCAAGTCCTCCTCCCAAATCCTCCTCCCATCTCGGAGCCTTCCTGGCCAAACGAATCCTCCTTGACTCCTCCAAGCCCAACCTGACTCCTCCCAGCCAATGCCCCCACCCACCCCTACCACCAGTTCAGTCCTCCTATGTCACATCACACTCTTTCCAGTCAGCCCCATAGTTTTCCTACAGTGTAGGCCAGCGATTTTCAACACACTTTTCATCTCATGGCATAAACTATTCACTAAAATTCTGCGGCACACCAAAAAATATTTTTGCCAATGTGACCAAAAAAAAAAAATAGGTATAACTTTCATTCACACCAGACAGCTATTGTGTTGCCTCTGTTGTCATTTTAAAAAAAATTGACAATCTAAGGAAAAAGAGGTTGGTCCCCTAACTACATAGTCACGTATTGCCTATTTTAAAATTCTTGTAGCATACCAGTTGAAAATCGCTGGTCAGGCTCCTTTCTGGTCTATCCCCAAATCCTCCTGGTCTATCTCAGTCTCCTCCCAAGTCATCACACCATCCTCTGCCTCTTCTTATCCGTTCCAGACCTGCTCCCACCTTAGCTCAAAAGTCCTCACTGCCCTACCCAACTGCTCCCCCTTAGATTTGTCCCTCCCAGCCTGTCCTTGGTATAAGCCCCCTCCCTCCTGGACTCCTTACCCTTGGACTGGATACCTCCCTGTCCATCTTCATCTTTCTATCAAATTCCTCCCAGTCTATCCCAGATTTGAAGAGAAGATTCAGTCCAAGACTCTTCCCATTAATCCCAGACTTCTTTACCTTAGATCCCAGTGCTCCTGGCCTGGACCAGGGCTCCCCGACTCCCACCTGATAACCCATAAGGGACCAGGACCATGCTGATGGGGGGGGGAGGGTCACAGGCACCGCCCCAGGACCAGAGGGACAGGGCTGGGGCTGGGGCTGGGCCTGGGGTAACATTGTGTTTCTCTCCCCCTCCTCCCTTCCTCTTCTCCCCTTCCTCCCACACCTCCTCCACCTTGTCTCTCTCTAGCAAATCCCAGTCTCTGACCAATGCCTTCAACCTTCCAGAGCCAGCCCCGCCCAGGCCCAGCCTTAGCCAGGACGAGGTGAAAGCTGAGACCATCCGCAGCCTGAGGAAGTCTTTCGCCAGCCTCTTCTCCGACTGACACCCCACCCTGAGAACCCCCAATATCCCTGGGTAACCCCTCTCTGGGCCCTGAATCCACTTCTCACTTTTGGAATCTCCAACTCCCTTCAGAAGCCCTCTCCTGGTTCACCAAGATCCTTCTTCTCACTCCTCAGAATGCCCATGTCCCTAAGGAAACCTCACTTCTGGTCCTAAACCTATTTCTCATGTTTGGAATTCCCAAATTCTTGGGAAGCCCATTCCTGGTCACCTCCAAATTCCTGAGGACCTCCACTCCCAAAGTATGGTTTCCTTTCCAGAAGTTCCCGAACACCAGGCAACCCATTCTGGCCCTACACCACAGAGTCCCCTCCTGGGGTCCTGAAATTCCTTAAAAACCATACTCCTGGTCTGAGATTGCTCAAGCACACTTAGTTCCCCACCAAAATTTCCCAAATCCTTAAGAAATCCCTATCTTTGAGCTCTCTTTCATGGATCTCCCATTTCTGGAGACCCACCTCTTCCAATGCCACCACCCAGTCCCATAAGGATTTCCCTTCACCTCCTCTCCCAACTCTATTCAATACATTGGGAGCTCCTCCCACTGGTAGGACCCCTCAGTTCCCCAGGGACCCCTGCCCCACTTTCCTGCCTCTGACAGCTCTCTTTAAATATGCAAACTCCACCCATCCTCCCAGAATCCTTTGCACATGAAAGGCCAGTGGTCCCCCACTTCCCCACCTTTGCTGTGATGTCTGTGTCTGTGACTGACGTGGCCTCCTCTCGTGGCGTGCTTGGCATATGTGGTCCTCGTTCATCGTGCCGCCTGTGGTGATGCGTGCAGTGGCGCTGTTTGTGTGGTCTGCACCTTCCCCCAACCTCCACTCCTTGCCTGGACTCACCCCCACCCCTCAGCGGCTCTGAACCCCACGAGAAGAGTCGGGAAGCAAAATAAACAAGCAAAGGCCCAGCAGAATTCTGTGCTTCTTGGTGAAGAAAGGGGGGAGTCCTTGAATGACAGGGGAGACACAGAAGGGACCCCCCCAAATCCACATGGGGTGCTGGAGACCCCAAAATCCAGTGGAAGGCACATCGGGCACAAATTCCAGAGAGGTTTCTGAGTGGAATCCCTGCTACAAATCCCAGCCATTGTAGATGGAAGAGCTCCCAAATTTAGAAGTATCCCCAAAGTCAAGAGAAAACTGAACTATGGATGAGGCTGTAGTCTCAATCTTTTGGGGTCCCCCCAGTTCCAGAGAAATTGGAAAACACATGGGGACCCCCTCATCTCCCAGGGCAGAAATGGGGAATCTGAGGCAGTATCAGGGCAAAGATGGAACATTGATTGGTTGGTGAGCAAGGCTCCTTGGTGTAGAAGAGATTGGTTCCCTGGTGGCTGGGGGCGGGGCCTAAGGCACAAGGCGGGCTGCGCTGAGTAGGCAGGCGGGCAACTCATCAGCCTGGGTGCGATGCAAGGAGGGTTCGGAGGCACTCCGCTCAATCTTGGGGAGTGACCGCTGCAGCAGCTCAATGGTGGCCAGGATCTAGGGGCAGGGTAGCATGAGGAGGGGAATCCAGTCACACGGGCACCCCAATACCACCAGACCCCAACCTTACAGGGAAGTATATGCACACACATTGTATTCCTCTGAGCACTAAACACACATGGTTCACATTCACATCTCATTCCTCCTTCTCAGAGTCCCCTCCCCAGGGTATCCAGCCCTCCTACCCGGCCCACCTGGGGGAAGAGGGGCCGCTCCTCTCGCTGAAACTTGAGGCAATCAGACAGCAGGCGCCGCATGGCCTTGGGGCAGTTGCTGGAGATTTTGCTGAGGTCCGGGGACAGATAGCCACGGCCCACCATAAAGATAATCTGAGGGGGGGGGGGGGAGAGAAATGGCTGATTTAAGGATCTGGGCTGGAAGGCTTGGAGAATTTCAGTTCTCAAGAAACTTAGAAGGCTCCTTTGGGGGAACTGAGGATTCTGGGTATTGGGGCTCTGAGGATTGTGGTATCTTGTGAATCCACGGATTCTGGGTCTCTGAGGCCTTGCAAGGAATCTCTGCTAGCAGAACACAGGGATTTAAGCTTGAGGAAAGTCAAGGATTTCAGGTGTCTAGGGCCGAGAGGATTATGGGTCCATAGGTTTCTAGGGGGCCTAGGGACCTGGAAAGTATTGAGTCTGGGAGAAATGTGAACTTCTGGGTCTGGAGGGGGCTAAAGTATTCTAGCCCTCAGGAGCTGTGGGGGTCTGGGGCCTGAGGACTATGGGTCCATGTGGCCTGTAGGACTATTGGTATCTGAAGTCTAGAGGATCCTCGGTTTCTGAAGGCCTGCCTTGGATCTGGACAACTGTGAAAGTCTGGGGCCTAGAGTACTGTGGATGCCAGGGCCCCAAAACCTGCCAAATACCCAAGGCCTGAATAACTGTGGGTTTCTGTACTACAGAAGCACAGAGGAATTCTGTTTCTGGGAGAAATGAGATTCTGGGCTTTGGGGACTTGCAGGATTTTGAGTACAAGGACTACCAGCCAAAGGACTGGTAGTTGTCGAGGGGTCCAGAGGACTTCTGGGTGTTGGGGGGCTGAAGGGGTTTCTGAGCATAGGAGATTTAGGAGTTTCTGAACTTTGAGGACCCAGAGGATTGTGGCTGTGGGGGAAGGGGATTCTGGGTACAGGAGATCCAGAGGATTGTGCGAGTTCTAAGCGCAGAAAATTTGGGGTTTCTGGAGGAAATGTGGCATTCTTGGTCTGTGCAAAGGAGAAAATCTGGGGTTTAGGGGCTGAGGGGGTCCCTTAGCCTGGGAAATTACAGGTAAGGCATGGGGCTCACCTGGTCACGGCTGCCAATGTGGCTATAAGGCAAGGAGCCGGTCATGAGCTCGTAGAGCACAACCCCATAGGCGTAGACATCCGACTGGAAGCTGTAGGGGTTCGGGTCCTGCATACGGATCACCTCAGCCGCCTTCGATAGGCCAGATCAGGCAGGAGAACCATGAAGGTCAGCCAATGGCTGGCCCATAGTCCCAGATCCCACTAGCCACACTGGGTACAATTCAGAGCCACCCACATGAGGGGAAACGTGAGCAGTCCAAACAGGCATCCCTATCCCCACTCGGCACCCCATGGCCCAGCCCTGCAGCCCATGGCCCTACATGCCCCTGGCCCAACTCACCATCCACAGCACAGAGCCTGAGGGCTGCTCCAAGGGCTGAGCCCCGCTCCATCTTGTCTTCACCGTGGCCAGGCCGAAGTCGCCGATCTTCACTGTGAGCCCCTCATGTAGGAAGATGTCCACCGTGGTCAAGGGCCACTACAAGACTCCCAATAGCCACACCTCTCACCCTGACTAGGAGGCTCTCATTAACACCTCCAAACCAGTCATGCCTCTAACCCTGACCAGAAGTCCCACAATGTCACACAAACCCACCACAACCTTGACTTGAGTGGGAGCTCCAATTAGTGCCCTCTACACTTGGCCCCTTGACTTCTGAATAGGAAGCCCCTCTAAGGGCACCCATACCCACCATACCTGTGACCCTGATCAGGAGACCCTACTAAAGGCTCCTCACCAGCCACAGCTCTGCCACCTGGCAAGGGCCATGTGACACATGCCCCTCCCTATTCATCCTCAGAAACCGCCACCACCCCCCCCCCCAGCACAAGACACATCTCTCTAAGTCCTCACCCAACCCCAGCTCTGAGACAGGGACAGATAGATACTGTTAGACTTGAGATCCCGGTGGATGATGTTCTTGGCATGGAGGTAGCTGTGGGGGTGGAAGTGGGTGGCAAATTGGCTGGGGGCTACCTCATCTCCCTCCCCCAGGTTCCCCAGCCCCCTTCCTAGTCCCTAGGCCAGGAGGCTCACTCCATGCCCTGGGCAGTCTGCCGGGCCACATCAATGAGCTGGACCATGTCGAAGCGTGTGTCAGCCACATGCAGGTGGTGGTAGAGGCTGGAGCCCTCGCACCACTGTGTGATGATGGCGAACCCTGGCCGGGTCATGAAGCCCATGAACAGCAAGATGTTGACATGACGTGTCTTCCTGCAGGCAGGGAGGGAAAAGAGGAACTGTCATTCACTTTCTGAGCATTAGGAATATGCTGTTCACTGCCCTCTTCTGTCATCATTTCCACCCTGCCTTTTAGGAAGCTCAGGGCCAGACCTAGTCAGATTCAATGACTCTGTGAGATATCTTTGCTGGGCTGATTCGGAGCTGGGGCTTACGTTCTGAGCTTCTTCATCTGAGTCTCCCAACAAAAGCAGGAGGGATGGATGACTACCCCCACCCCTCTGCCACCCAGTAGGGTCTTAATCACCAACACCTGCCATACCTCTGACCCTGACCATTATCTGGGCCTGTGACCATTCTACAAACAAGAAAGTGGAATGCCAACTTATCAATATTATGCTATAGCCGTGTAATATTGATAAATGCCAGGTAAAAATATCAGTGATGTGATTATATCCGATTGATCACCACAAGAGGTGATCCTTAGCAGTAAGGAAGTTGGGCTTTGGACTCAAGTGAGATCCTATGTTCCAATCCAGGCTTCCCCAGGTACTCACTGTGCAACCTCAGGAGGACACTTACTAGTAATCTGTGTCTCATTTCCTCACATGTGATAATTATATTAGCTATCTTATGCAGATGTTGGGAGGAGTGAGTAAATAATCTGTAAGGCACATACAACAGCACCGAACACAAGTAAGCCCTCTGTAAAGGTCACTGTCCTTGTTATTGCTCCTAGGTACCTGGCTCTACCTCACGGGAACTCTGTCACATATGAATAGATCAACCCTAATTTAGAAGAAAACCTTCATTCATTATAGAAGGGTTAACTGCAGTTATGGTAGCACAAGTGTAAATACAGTTGACCCTTGAACAGCATAGGCTTGAACTGCACAGATGCACTTATACATGGATATTTTCCATAAATTACCTGTACAGTTTTCCATCTGAGGTTGGGAGTCCACGGATTCCGAAATCTGACTGTATGCACTGATCTACACCATTTTATATAAGGAATTTGAACATCTGAAGATTTCTGTATCTGTTGTTGACTGTGCAGGGAGGTCGGCACCCCTTACCCCCACACTGTTCAAGGGTCAACTGTAACATCAGTGATGCTCTGCGATTTTGCCATGTCAGAGCCGATAACAGCACATAAGCATTCTTCATGGCAGTTAAAACATTAATGTAATGCAAATTAACAGCATGCTCAAATCATTGCTATTTCACAGAGGAAAAAAGTTTTCTTACTATGGCATCCATTATGAGGATAAATATTAAAATAGCACAAGGGGTTAGAACATCAACTCTAACACAACTGTGCTCATCTGTCAGAGAGGAAAGCCCATGCCAGCAAGCCTTGCAGTGGGAGGAACCAGAGCAGCAAAAAGGGAACGCTCAGCACAAATGAGCTAATATAGTATTAATGACATGTTAAGTAGAGCAACTACAATCATTAATTAAACAATAATTAAATTATGGCTATGATTATAGTTAATACTGTTGACCCTTGAGCAACACATGGGTTAGGAGCACTGATCCCCCATGCAGTTAAAAATCCACATATAATTTTCAACTCCCTAAAACTTAACTACTAGTAGCCTACTGTTGACCAGAAGTCTACTGATAACAAATATTTTGTATGTTATATACTATATATACTATATTCTTACAATAAAATAAGCTAGAGGAAAGAAACTGTTAAGAAAATATGAGGAAGAGAAAATACATCTACAGTATGGTTGAAAAAAGGCCCACGTATAAGTGGATCCGTGTTGTTCAAGGGTCAACTGTAATACTATTCTTTAAATAATGGCATTATCATAATATATTAATGACAAGAATGCAACACAATAAGCATAATACTAATGACACAGTACAAGCAGAGGAGAAAGGATGCAAGCCTTCCTGGCAATGCAGTTAACTAGCATTATGCTATTCATGTAAGCGCACTCAATGGTGTTAATGATGCACTCTGGTGTTAATGTCCTATAGCAGGGGTTGGGAATGCCAGGCCCTTGGGCCATATATGGCCCGAGAAATCATTTGGTCTGGCCCTGCCAAGGCATTAGGGGTGAGTTAATTATATGTCTGACCTAATTTTCAAGTTGATAATTTTGTATGGTTTTCAAATGATGTTATCAATATCCAAATGGCCCTTGGCAGAAAAAAGGTTCCCCACCCCTGCCCATTTCACAGCAGGCAAACAAGACCCACGTTTTAGAGCCAGAGCTGTTAATTAATGTCAGTATTAACCCAAACACAAACAATCACAACATCAGAGGTCCTCTAGACATACCTGTTTCCCAGAGGGGAGAGGGACACTCTTGATACAACTTAATGTTTATGGTTGCAACGACACAAACACAGGTGATGTGCAGAAGCGCCCGGGCATGACCTTTCCCTGGAGGTGCCAAGGCCATGCCCACTGCCCTCTCCCCGCTTCCACACACACGTGCAATCTCACCTGAGCACCTGCATCTCGTTCTTGAAGGCCTGGGCCTGCTCAGCTGTGGGTTGGGCCACCTTGAGCACCTTCACAGCCACATCGCCATGCCACCGCCCGCGAAACACGGTGCCAAACGAGCCCGTCCCGATCCTCTTCAGCAGCTGCACCTCACTGGGTGGCACCTCCCAGTAATAGCCCGAGTCCCGGTACCCCAGATTCTTCTGTGGGCCACATGGGCGGCATCTCAGGGGCCTGCCCACATCCCTTATCGCTCAGCCTGTGGTGCCCCCCACAGGTTCCCCCTGGAGCTTACCACTTTCTTCTTGTCATCAGCCAAGGACTTCCTCTCCCGCTGTTCTGAGGGGGACTTGGAATGTGGGGACTTCCTCCCCGAGGACACACTAGCCGGGCTGGGGCTCCCCCGGGGCACTCCATCACTGCCACCTCTACTACCAGCACCTGTGGTTGTGAAGAGGATGTGAGTGGAGGCAAGTAGGATGCAGGGGGGCTCAAGGCACAGGTGGCGGGGGGCTCACCTTCAGCGTTGAAACTCTGGGCAGCGAGCTGGAAGAAGAGGGAGAGCAGTCAGAGAGAAGTGGAGGCCAACAGGAATGGCTCCCCCTCTGCCTTGTGGTTCCCCGTGACTGCCCCCTTGACACCAACCTGGATGAGACTGGAGTCCAGGGGGGTTGTGGTGCTGACCATATGGACGTTGGGAGTAGACGTGGAGCGGATGCGCTGCAGGGGGGCATTGGCCGTGGCAGGAAAGGGGAAGTGTTCAGGGTCTCGGTGCTGGGAGCTGGAGCTGCCAGGGGAGAGACTTGAAATCACTGTCCAGTGAATGGGAGGACCAGTCAAGCCACCCCCCGCTCCTGCCCCATCATAAACATGTGATTAGCTCACACAGAGCAAACATTCACTGTTAGTACTATCATTCATTTGTTCAAGAAACACTTATTGAGTACCTGCTGTATGCCAGATACCATGCTAGGTATTGAAAAAAAATGTGGGCAAAACAAAAGTTTTTACCCTCATGGGGCTAATGTTCCAGTAGGGAAAGAGAAAAGAAAAGAAAAAAAAGAATACTTAATGTGTCTGATGGTGATAGGTGCAATAAAGGAAAAAATAAAGCAAAATAAGGAGACAGAAAGTGTCACTGGTGATGTCAGGAAGGGCTTCTCTAAGGAGGTGACATCTGAGGAAAGACCTAAAGGAGGGACAATGAGCCACACTGACAGTGGAGGAAAGAGTAATATATAATACTTTATAACTATATGTACTATTCAAATATATCATGTGTTATATGATATACATGATTTATATTAAAATTATAATGTTTCAAACTATACATATTATGTTATACTAGAGGCCTGGTGCACAAGATTTGTGCACTGGAGGGGTGTCCCTCAGCCCGGCCTGCGCCCCCTCAGGGGATGTCAGCCTGCTGGCTTAGTCCTGATCCCCCACTGAGGATTGGGCCTAAGCCAGCAGTCAAACATCTCTCTTGCAATCCAGGGCTCTCCCAGTCTGGGACCCCTCGCTCCTTACTGCCCGCCTGCAGCAGAGGCAGGAAAGGCTCCCACCACCACTGCACTTGCCAGCCGCTAGCTGAGCAGCACTCCTCCTGTGGGAGCGCACTGACCACCAGGAGCAGCTCCTGTGTCAAGCGTCTGCCCCGTGGTGGTCACTGCGCATCATAGTGACTGGTCATTCCGCCATTCGGTCGATTTGCATATTACACCTTTATTATATAGGATATGCTATATGTACATGTTATACATATATGTATATGTATATATATGACATTACAAAAATTCTTTTTTTGTTGTTGTTAATCTTCAGCTGAGGATACTTTTCCATGGATTTTTAGAGAGAGTGGGAGAGGGAGAGACAGAGAGAAACATCAATGTAAGAGAGACATATATATTGGTTGCCTCCTGCATGATGGAGCCTGCAACAAAGGTATATGCCCTTGACCAGAATCAAACCCAGGACCCTCTAGTCCATGGTCCGATGCTCTATCCACTGAGTCAAATCAGCTAGGGCACAAAAGTATTTCTTTTTAAAATATATATATATTTTTATTGATTTCAGAGAGGAAGAGGGAGGGAGAGATAGAAACATCAATGATAAGAGAATCATTGATCAGCTGCCTCCTGCACACCCCACACTGGGGATGGAGCCCACAACCCGGGCATGTGCCCTTGACTGGAATCGAACCTGGGACCCTTTAGTCTGCAGGCCAACACTCTATCCACTGAACCAATCCAGCTAGTGCCACAAAAGTATTCCTTAATGTTCCCTCCCACTATCCTAAAATGAAATTCATACATAATTCATCCCATAATTAAAAATAACATAATGCCCTAACTTTATTATTTTATATATTACATAAAAACATCTGTTCTACATTATATAAAAAATATAAATCTAACACATGATACATTAACATATACCATATAAATATAGATGTTATAAGATATCTAATAGACATATAAAATGCACATGTAATAAACTTTTGATATATTAGAGCAATAATGTATTTTTATATAGAAATACTTAACATAAAGGAGAAATAAAAGGGAACTTATAATAAAATAACATGTATTTCAAAATGGAAAGGCTTGAGCATAAACATATACATGTTTATAATGAATAAGAACTTATACCCTTCTTCCAAGCACTGGACACATCTTAATTCACTTAACTCTCACCAGAACGATATGTGGCAAAAAGTATCATTATCCCCTCTTTACAGATGAGAAATCTGAGGCCTAGAAACATTGGGTGATTTACTTAAGGTCCCAAAGCTTGATGCCCTTACCTACACTTGTAGGTGCTCAGCAAATGTTTGTCAAGTAAATGAAGAATGGCTTGTGGTTGGCATTCTCTCTCTCTGTCTCTCTGGAGCACACCTGGCATTTTCCCCCTCTTCTTCCCTCAGGGTGCTCTCTCTCTCCTAAGCTCTAAGAGCCTTCTTTTGCCTCTATAATTTGTGTCCTGAGCCCCCACAGCCCAGATGGCTCACTTTTTCTACCTCTGTGACTTTCTTTTACTTTATTTATCTTTTTTTTTAAATCCTCATCCAAGAGGCAGGGGGAAAGAGAGAGGACATTGATGTGAGAAACATCCATCAGTTGCCTTCCATACATGCCCTGACCAAGGATCGAACCCGCAACCCAGGTATGTGCCCTGACCAGGAATTGAACTGGCAACCTTTTGGTGCACGGGATGATGCTCCAACCAGCTGAGCTACCCAGACAGGCTCTGTGACTTCCCAAATAAACTTTCACTTGTAGTTGGAAAACAAATGGCTTATGGTCTCCAGATCTTTTTGTTTAGACAGCAGCCCTTCAGCTTAGGCATCCCTACCTGGAACCCTGAGGGGTTAGTGGCTCATTCAGAGGACGGTTGGAGGAAGCCTCATGCTGTCTGTAGCCTCCAGACAAATCCTGGATACTGTGGTAGTACCTTGAGGGCATTAGGGTATAGAGCAAGGGGATAAGGGTCAGCCATGTATAAGACTCTAGTGTCTGGGCATGTGTCCTCCCCACACACCCCCACCAACCCACCCCAGGCCAGGCTCACTGTCGGCAGTTGGTACTCATGTCAACACAGACTGTGGGGACCTTAGAGGAACAATGCTGGTGGAACTTGTAGCCACAGGTTTGGCAGCGGAAGCCATGGAACAGAAACTTAAGGCAGAAGTCACAGAACGCCAGGCTGAAGAACGTTTTCCGTACCTGTTGCCACAGAGCAGGGAAGGTTGAGGCCTGGTCAAGGACGCCCCTACACACACACCCAGGGTCTGCCCCTACTATCCACCCTGCACTCACAAAATTGTGCATAGTCAGTGGGACATCTTCAAGGACCTCAACAATGAGCTCCTCGCCATCCAGGGGGGCAATGGCTGTGTCCCAGGCAGTGACTGTCTTTCGCCTGCAGGAGGCAAGGAAGGGAGTGAGTAGGAGGGTGGACAGGGGCTCTGGGAAGGCAAGGAATCCCTGAAAGTCCCCCAAGTCGGATCTGTGGAGTAATACCTGGCATGTTCCATTCTTATCACAGCAACCCTAGGGACTAGTTACTATCATTGCCCCACTTCACAGATGGGGAAGCTGAGGCTCAGAGGGATAAAGTGGCTTACTTGCCTAATGCCTCAGAGATTGTGAGTGGCAGGACAGTGTGACGAGTCCATGCTCTCACCCAGAAGGTGATGAGCAAATGAGATGCTGAATTAACAACTAAGTCTCAGAAGTGCTAAGCAAGCCTCTGAAAAAAACAGCTGATGAGGCATCGAAACAACAAATAAAAAGCAATGTGTGAATTGAGTAAAAAATTAAGGAACCCCAGAATACACGACTCAGCAGACAGAATATGGGAAAGCAGAGGTAGGAGAGAGCTGACAAATCAATGAAATAGCGAAAGAACAAAATAAGTGAACAAACTAGATGGATCAGGTGAAGACTTGTTGGGGACCAAGCAGAGAGTGTGTTGCTGACCTTACAGGCCAATGAACTAATGAAGTCATGAAACACAAGCTGGTTGGACTCACGGATTCACTGAACTAAGGGAAGACTAATGGAGACTCTACAACAGAGTGAAGAAGGAGTCAGATGACTCTGAGGAGGGGATAGGAGACTGGGCAGCCAGAGGGCAGTGTGTGTGTTTGCCACACTTACCCTTCGATGAGCCGGTAGACCACACAACAATCCTGATTGAGACCCCGCACCTTGAGAGCCTTGTCTAGAGAGTCGTAGACACTCATGCCATCCCGGACAGTCACCTGTGTAGATGGGGGGGCAGGGGGTTAGAGCCCTACTGGGATCCCAGCCAACTCTCCTATCCCTTGGCGAAATCTTCCACCCATCCCTAGCTACCCTTCTGATCCAAGATTTACAACTGGGTCCATCTGCACCCCTGCCAGTTTTGCTCCCATCAGACTCACCACTGTACGTTGCTTGTTGGGCAGGTACACTTTGACGGTGCCCACTGCCCGGGACGGCTCGGCCCCGTTAGCAGGGGGGCCCCGTGGTGGCTCCATGGAGCCTAGGACTTTGTCAAGATGGGCTGAGGTGGGGCTGGGCAGGTGCCATGGGGCTCCTAGAAGACAGAGAGGGAAGTCAGTAGTCCAATAATGATAGTCTGGAATCACAGCGGCAGGAGACAAAAAATGTCAATCTGCAGGCTCCACATCACCCCCAGCAGCCTCATTTCCACAAAGCTGTCCAAGGGAACTTAGTAACACCTTGAAGTCGGTCCAGTTCCTCCTCTGCTCAGCTCTGCCAAGGTCCCTGCATGGGGCCAGGTGGGGGTGTGATAACACAATGAGAGAGAGCACACACTGTCCTGGAGGGCACAGGAGTACAAAGTCTGCTGGGGACTAATGGAGAAGTCAGCACGCACTGCACTGGGGTATGCCAGATACATAATGGGCACGAACAGGCTGTCCTGCCTTTTATAAAAATATTTTTTTTATTAACTTCAGAGAGGAGGGGAGAGGGAGAGCGGGATAGACACATCAATAATGAGAATCATGATCAGCTGCCTCCTACACGCCCCCTACTGCAGATCAAGCTCACAACCTAGGCGTGTGCCCTGATGGGAATCGAATCATGACCTCCTGGTTCTAAGGTCAAAGTTCAATCACTGAACCACACCAGCTGGGCTGTCCTGCCTTTTTAATGGAGAAGGGGGTTACCAGATCCTGTGCTGAAGGAAAAGTCACACACAGGGTGAAGGGGAACAAATGGGAGAACATCAGATGCTGCCCTTTGGGGAAAAATGGGAATTGCACCAGAATGTTCTTAAGGGTCCTGTGGCCATCCCTAAGCCCTGGGCAGTAATGATGGTAGGCTCCCAGACACTGTTAGGTGGCTAAAGAGAGTCACCATACTGTGACAGGAAGTTCACAGACGATCAGAAGACACTATGCTGAAGGAGATGTTAGCAAAGGTCACTAGAGACTCTAATGGGCAGAAGAGTGGACAGTGGTCATCAGCAGACATTGTCAGATGGGTAATGGTGCATCACCAGTCATTGCTGAGGTCAGGTGAATGGGAGTCAAGCAGGGAGGCTCCAAAAGGATCCCTGTCAGCCCTGGCTGGTTTGGCTCAGTGGATAGAGCATCGGCCTGGACTGTAGGGTCCCGGGTTCAATTCCAGTCGGGGGCACATGCCCTGGTTGCGGGCTCGATCCCCAGTAGGGGGCGTGCAGGAGGCAGCTGATCCATGATTCTCTCATCATTGATGTTTCAATGTCTCTCTCCCTCTCTAAAAATCAATCAAAATATAAAACAAACAAACAAAAACCAAAGGATCCCTGTCAACGAATGACCGGGTCACAGACATACTAGTATTTCTGGTGACAATGGAAGAAGCTAGGGTGGGTTAAGGAGGCGTAAAGGGAGAATCCTCAAACATTCTCCTGGTGGGTGAGACACTGATCCAGAATAATAAAGCGAGTAGTGAGCCCCGTCTCCACTCACTGTCCGTTGTTGGTAAGGAAGGGTCATCAGATACCTTAAGGAGGTTTAGCGGGGATCCCGGTACAACACACCACAGCCCAAGACCCATTCGCACGGCCCCGCCCACCGAGGGCCTTCCACTCTGCGCAGGCGTGCTACCACCCTCAGCGGGCGAAACCACCCCCCGCAGCCTGGCCCCCCGGACTCCTGTCCACCCACCACTACCCCCGGCTATCGACGATGGTCTCGCCCCGGGTCAAACCACTCCTCCGGTTCCGGGTGGGGGGTGCCGGGGCCCAGGCGCAGTCACCCTGGAGCTAAGCTTTCGGTCCCGGCTGTCTATCCAAGCCCGGCGATCGCTCCAGAAACCTAACCCTGCCGGGCCCGCCCTCACCTGTCAGGCCGCAGCGGCCGCCGCCGCCTCCATCTTGAGCCTGTCTTCTTGTTTCCTCGTAAAGTCCGCCTTCACCGCCCCTCGGGCTGTCGCCATTGGCGCCGCAGGACTCAGTCCTCTATTCTTATTGGATAAGGGTCACGTCTGTCAAGGCAGGGCGGGCGGAATGTGGATCGTGTTCCGGATTAGGAGGGGCCGCTTGAAACGTCAGGGTCGGGGGCAAATTCGCAAGGCCTGATTTGCGCAGGCGCAATCAGGAGGAAACCTGCGTGCGCGGGCTTTAACTCCAAATGTGCCAAGGCAGAGTAAAGCAGGCTAAGTTTTCGGTCACTTGGAGATGACTTTAAGTTTCCTGAATCTTTAAGTGCCCTTTTTGCTCCAGTGACCTGGAACCCTAAGTAGCCAGTTGGGATTTTCCTGGGTCTCAGTTTTACCGTCTTTGAAACGGGTCGGAAACACACCAAATATCTGCGACCTTTTCCAATTCTGAGAGTAATGGCTTTTGATCAGAGCCGTTCGCTAGTGTTGTCGGGCTGGGGGTCTGGCCCTAGGAGGAGCAGCCTGCTGTTCTGACAAGCTTCCGTTAGGAATGGAGTTGATAAGGGTTTTGAAAGTCTGGTCATAGTTGGCCAGGTGAAGAAGGGGGCAGGGGTGGGGGGAGTGTGGGCATGGAATGGGGCACAGGCGCAGCGAAATGTGTGGAGGAATTGAAGGGTAAATACAATTTCTTTAAAAATTACTTTTACCTGGTGTCAAAAGTGAAAGAGACTTTCCACCCTCCCTTTTCTTAGAGCACTTCCTTAAAACACGCGCGCACGCAAACACACACACACACACACACACACACACACACACACACCAGAAATTTGTAAAATTTGTTCTGTCCCTTTGAGATGTATGTAAATCTCTTTAAAAGATAAATAGGCCTCCTGACAGTTTTATGACCCAAGAATGTTGTTCTTACTAGTAAGGGCCTTGGAGTCATCTCTTTGAAATGTAAACATCAGGGAAGATAGCGTCCCTATCTCAGTCTCAGGAATGAGATCTAGGCAGCTAGCTCCAGATGGTTAGCTGCTTGTCAAAGATTGGGGTTTTATTTTTCCTTTGGATAAGGGCAGATGGCTATGCCAATTGCCAGGTGAATTTGAGGCGAACTAGGTGTAGCAAATGGTGCTGTAAAATTCTCTTACTTGAGGACAAGTTATTATCTTTCTTGAGAACATACATGTAACGGGTTGTATCTCCCTGGCTGTATAAAAGGTGAGGGTTGGGTTTTTTTTGTTTTTTTTGTGTGTGTTTTTGTTTTTTGTCTTCTGCAAACTCTTTAGCAAATTGCTTGGGATGTCCATTTCAGTCTGGTTTAACATTTACAATAAATAAAACTATTTTTCCTTTCTACCTCTGTGGAGAGGATTCCCCAGGTTGGCACAAGATTTTAATTCTTTCCCCAGCAGCATCAACAGCCTTTTGTAATTGAAGTGACTACAATCTCACGTTTGGAGCCACAGCATCCCTCTTTGATGGGAAGGATCAGAGAAAAGTTACTAGTGAGGGGGCCTCAACATGCTTCAACTTGTATTTGTAAAGTGCTTTCTCTACCTGTAAGGAGAGAGAGACAAAAGTTCTACTTACTGGCCTGTCATACAACCTCCATTTCCCATGGCCCCTTTTCCATTCTGTCTCCACCACTCAACGGCTAAAATTAAAAAGACTGACAATAAATAGCACATAATGATGAGAATGCGAAGCAACTGGAGCTTACATGGATTGCTACTGTGAGTGTCAAATGGTACAACAATGGGATCATGGAATACTACTGTTAACCTAAAATTAAAAGGTCAAAATGAGAGACAACAAGCGTTTTTTGAGATCCAAAGAATAGCCATTTAGAAAGTAGTGATTCAAGCAGAAACAAAAATAATGTTCAGATTAGGAGGTAAGGCAAGGCGTATTTATGAGAAAGGGAAGAGGGATAAGTACCTCAATAGAAAGAAGGCATTTTTATAAGTGCAAAAAAGCTAACAGTATGATGCTAATTCTAAAGAATTTTTTAAAATAAGGTAATATATTGTCAGTAGAGGCCTGCTGCACGAAATTTGTGCACTGGGGGGGGGGGCATGTCCCTCAGCCCAGCCTGCACCCTCTCCAATCTGGGACCCCTGTGGGATCGGGCCTAAACCCACAGTCAGACATCCCTCTCACAATCTGAGACTGCTGG
Source organism: Myotis myotis (assembly GCF_014108235.1). Taxonomy (NCBI): domain Eukaryota; kingdom Metazoa; phylum Chordata; class Mammalia; order Chiroptera; family Vespertilionidae; genus Myotis; species Myotis myotis. Next base: position 5,898,715 of record NW_023416346.1, on the reverse strand, counting down.
CTCCCAACAACTTGCCTGCCTGCCAGCCTGATAGCCCCCTAACTACTCCCCTGCCAGCCTGATTGACACCTAACTGCTCCCCTGCTGGCCCGATCACCCCCAACTGCCCTCCCCTGCATGCCTGGTCCCCCCCAACTGCCCTCCCTTGCAGGCCTGGTCACCCCCATCTTGTGACAACATAGGAGCGGCCATCTTGTGATGACATAGGGTGGCCATCTGGTGATGCGAGGGTGTGAGGGTCAATTTGCATATTACCTCTTTATTATATAGGATAAGAGTAGGGAAGGATTTCTTTACTATTATTTTTTAATCCTCACCACCCAACTGAGGTAAGTACCCTTGACCGGAATCAAACCCGGGACCCTTCAGACCACAGGTCAATGCTCTATCCACCAAGCCAAACCAGCTAGGGTAAAGAATGTTGTTAATTTTCAGTCCATTAGTCTTAATATCTTCTTTCTTGTTATCTTTGCAAACAGTTGTTTGAGATACAATGCTGCTTTAGGTCTAGTCTGAAGGTTATTTTGCCCACTTTACACACTCCAAAGGTTTGAGGAATAAGACATGGAGGGCAGTTCCTCCAGGATGGCAGCTCTGACCTCCCTTTTAAAGTGGCTCCATTTACATCATGTTTTTCACTACGGAGCAACAAAAGGGAACAAACTGCTTCATGTGTCTATGATCTTATTGATATAAGGTGAAGTGCAAGGAGCCAGACACAAAAGAGAAATACTGTATTGTTCCATTTGTATGAAACTCCAAACCAGGCAAAACTAATCTGTAGTGAAGGAAATCAGACTGATTGTCTTGTGAGAGAATGACTGAGAAGGGCATGAAGGAATTTTCAGAGGTGATTGGACAGTTCAAAATTCATCAGACTCTATAGTGAAAATGGGCACATCTTATTGAATGTAAAATATACCTTATGTTAAAAGTGCATGGCAAAAAAAATGGTTTTAAACATAATTCTAAATATTTAGACTTCTTACAAATTATTGATTAGAGAAATGTTTTTGAAAAATTCTCTTTTCTGAAATTGAATCCCTGGACCCCACCCCATCTCCCAGTGCAGGAGCCATACCACTACATTGGGTCAGGAAAAATTCCAGTGGGAACTCAGTGAGGGGCTCCAAAATGCTCGCCAAAAGGAAGAAGAATTTTGGGGCCAGTGCAATGTATTTTATTTTTTAATATATTTTTACTAGAGGCCCTTTGCATGAAATTTGTGCATGGGGGGGGGGGTCCCTCAGCCTGGCCTGAACCCTCTCCAATCTGGGACATCCCTATTGCAATCTGGGACTGCAGGCTCCTAACCACTCACCTGCCTGCCTGCCTGATCGCCCCTAACTTCTCTCCCCTGCCAGCCTGATTGCCCCAACTGCTCTCCCCTGCCAGCCTGATCACCCCTAACTGCCTCTGCCTCAGCCCCCACCACCGTGGCTTTGTCCAGAAGGACGCCTGGAAGGATGTCCAGAAGATGTCTGGTCTAATTAGCATATTACCCTTTTATTAGTATAGATTAATTTCAGAGAGGAAGGGAGAGGGAGAGAGAGAAACATCAGTGATGAGAGAGAATCATGGATCCGCTGCCTCCTGCACTTCCACACAGGGGATCAAGCCCACAACCTGGGAATTGAACCGTGACCTCCTGGTTCATGGGTCAATGCTCAAACACTGAGCCACGCCAGCTGGGCAGTATTTTTTAGTTTTAAAACTTTAATTTCTAGACAGTGTTTGAAGACATATTTCTGGCTCTGTTACAAAAAGATGAGCAAAATGCCGCAGGCTGTGCGGAGAGGAGGGATGGAGGGTGAGGGGGGTCATGGATCACTCAAGGGCAATGCTTTCTTTCTCAAGGACTCACTCCAAACCCATCCCAACTGGCACAACTTCAGCCCGGTACTTCTTCACAGGTACTTGACAAGTCATGAAGGTCTTAAATGAATTTGAATTTTTATCATCATCGTCATCACATTAAAACCATCAGGTGCACCACGTATTAAAACAAAAATTAAAACCTGAACTAGCAGATTATGGTTTTCTGACATCCACCTAGAAAATATCCATCTGGAAATTGTAAAGATTTTAAAGTGGCTGTTGGCTTTTATTATTGTTGGTTTTAAATTCTTAGAAAAGTGTCTGGAAAACACACAAAATCTGAAGTGTTCACTGACTGCGGTTGTAATCCTACCCATTTTACAGCTGAGCAAATTGAGGGTCAGGTTGCCCTAACTGGAGGGACAGAGGAGAGAGAGCTCCAGTACTTCAAGTTGGTAAAAAAGCATTCAGACAGCCCTGGCTGGTTTGCTCACTGAATAGAGCGTCCGCCTGCAGACTGAAGGGTTCTGGGTTCAATTCCAGTCAAAGGCACATGCCTGGGTTATGGACTCGATCCCCAATAGGGGTGTGCAGAGGCAGCCAGTCAATGATTCTCATTGATGTTTCTATTTCTCCCTTCCTCTCCGAAATCAATAAAAAAATATATATTTTAAAAAAGTTGTTTGAACAGGGTGCAGGCCAGGGGCACCTCCTTAAGGAATCTTGGACCCAGCCAGCAGTCCTCCGTGCCTGAGCCACTCCCACGAACGGAACGCCACCTCTGGGAACCCATCGGGCAGCCTTTCTCTCAGCTACCCATTTTGGGAGACATGACCGTACACACACACACACACACACACACACACACACACACACACACACACACCCCAGATAAAGCTGCAGTCCCCAGTGGCCTGACTCATCCGTCTCAATTACTGGCTCCGCTAGGCTGCAGTCTGCAGGGAGCCATTCTGCGCTCCAGGCCCCCGACAGGCAGCGAGATCAGCTAATGTCAATGCAGTGGAAGGCTGGCTTTGCGATGCCACGGGCATTGATAGATTCTCCTTCACCTCTGCATGTAATGTGAGAACGGACTTCAAATTCAGAGGAGCCACTAGCAAACCAATAGCTACGCATAGGAGGTGGGCTTTGGGCTGCCCCAGCCAATGGGAGGCGGTGCAGGTCTGAGCCTTGCTACAAACCAGCAACTGAAAGTCAACAAAATAATAATTAAACTGTAATTGGGGAAAAAAATAAAGGTACTTTTAAACGAGTGGAAATGCAACTCTAAGTTTTCCGTCTACAGCAGAGTATGGAAGTTTCAACTTCTATTTCTTGAAGACATTTTTCATATACAACCCTGGTGTCAGAGTGTGAGAAATTTACAAGTAAACCTAAAATAAACATTATTTTAGGAAAAGTCCTGCCCACTCTTCCTCCGGGGAGTACACCCCCGCCCCTCCCTTCCCCCTCTTCTTCCTCCATAGGTATGCATCTCTTAAACTCTGAGTGACCCCTTGAGACTTGCAAGCAGGGGAGCAATGGGGAATAGCAGCTGTCAGGGGCTAACCCCCTACACCTGTCTCCAAGGCCGCCTTTTCTCTGACTTTCCAGTGAGCTGACAGCAGCCCCGCCTGGCCTCACTTTCCTGTAACATTTCTAGAGATCCAAAGCAGCCTCCCTTGTCTCTCCCCAGTTGCTTCTGCTGTCCTGAGCCCGCCCTTGTTTCACTGTCCCCAGCTTTAATAACGTACTCTCAAAGTAAGAAGTCTTTCCTAATAAAATGTATTGAACATAATTTGAATTTGTTATTCCTGTAATCCAAATTGGTGAAAAACACACCATTAAACCAACAGATAAGGTTCTCTTTTTTTCCAATTAATTTTTTTAAAGTTCATTATATGCTACCTATAGTATTTCCATGTTTTTGTGAAAGTAAGCAAATGTGTAGGTTTGTACATTTTCAATTTTCAAGCCCAATGATCAGAATAATAGAAAAACTAATTCTCAGTTATTTCTCAATAAAGCTGGGGACAATTTTATAGATTATACTAGGGGCCCAGCGCACAAATTCATGCACCTTGAAAGGAACTGTGGGCCAAGAGGCTGCAATGGGCACAAGGGTGGATATTGGCCCATCCTCCCCACCCCCACCGGGCCCCTCCCGCTGCGGCCCCTGGAGCAGCCCTGCTCCAGCTGCTGCTGCTCCCAAGTGCTGACTGCACAGATCCACTTGTACCCACTGATGGCGCAGAGTGATTGGGGCCGGCGCCAGCAGCGAGTGTGAGCGGCAGCTGCTGCCCCAATCATGGACCCTCAGAAGCAGGGGGGGGTGGAGAAGCCCTCAGGGGCAATCAGAGCTGGCAGCTGCTCACACCCGCTGAAGGTGCCGAGCCATTGGGGCCAGCGTCGGGTGCCGGCAGTCGGGGCAAGCAGCATGGGAGCAAAGAATTTTCAGTAACCACCAGAGGCTCATCCTGATGACAGCGACCAGTGCCCCACCTTGGTCTGGTGCCCCCGCTCACCTGCTCCACCATACCCGCCATGTTCCGCATGTGCCTCCTGGTGGTTAGCGCACTTCATAGCAACCAGTTGTTTGGTTGTTCAGTTGTTCAGTTGTTCCACTGTTCGGCCTATTTGCATATTAGGGTTTTATATACATAGATAAAATTTCCAGTCTAAAAAAAATCCAGTCTAAATAGCATTCTATCTCATGGAAACCCTTTTCTAACACAGAAGGAAAAAGAGATGTCTTATAGCATCAATGTAGAGTGAGATGTCTAAAATTGGGATCAATCCACATAGAGGCTGACATAGTTGAGTTTAGAGCAAGAGAGGAGAATCAGACCTCCCTTCTTCCTTCCTTGGTCCCAAGGATGAGGAGGTCAAACTTGCCAGGGACAGCATTAGGTTTTCAACATATGAATTTGGGGTGGATGAAAACATTCAGTCTATACCAGTGCCTTACAATAAAATACAATTATTAAATGTGGACAAATAATAGAGTTAAAAATCACCATTTTTCAACCATTCAATTTTTATTATTATTGATTTTAGAGAGAGAGAGAGATCAATTTGTTGTTCCACTTATTTATGCATTCATTGGTTGATTCTTCTTTAAAATATGTTTTTCTTGATTTCAGAGAGAGGAGGGGAGAGGGAGAGATAGAGACATCAATGATGAGGGTGAATCATTGATCAGCTGCTTCCTCCATGGCCCCTACTGGGAATGGAGCCCCCAACCTGAGTATGTGTCCTGACAGGAATTGAACCATCACCTCCTGGTTCATGGGTCAATGTCCAGCCACTGGGCCACACCAGCCAAAGCTCATTGGTTGAATCTTATATGTGCCCTGACCAGGGATCGAACCCACAACCTTAGCATATCCAAACAATACTCTAACTCCGTGGTCGGCAAACCACGGTTCGCGAGCCACATGAGGCTCTTTGGCTCCTTGAGTGTGGCTCTTCCACAAAATACCATGTGCAGGCGCGCACGTACAGTGCGATTGAAACTTCGTGGCCCATGCGCAGAAGTCGGCATTTTTGTGGAAGAGCCGGTATTTTGTGGAAGAGCCACACTCAAGGGGCCGGAGAGCCGCATGTGGCTCACGAGCCATGGTTTGCCGAGCCGCAGTTTGCCGACTACTGCCTAACTCATTGAGCTGTCCAGCCAGGACTTTCAACCATTTTTGATTTAGGCAAGAGTAATCACCTGGCAGTTGTCACCTTAACCACATGATCAAAGCTAATGTTGGAACAAATCTACTGTTCCAGATTAAAAGCGCCTAAAAAGAATGTAATGATTAAATGAAATATGTGATGCCCTGGACATTGTGGCTCGGTTGATTGGAGCGTCCCATACACTAAAAGGTTATGAGTTGGATTCCTAGTCAGGGCACATACCCAGGTTGCAGGTTCAATCCCTGATCAGGGCCTGTGTGGGAGGTGGCAGATCGATATTTCTCTCTCTCTCTCTTAAAAAAATGCAATGTGGCCGAGGCCGGTTTGGCTCAGTGGATGGAGCGTCGGCCTGCGGACTGGGGGGTCCCGGGTTCAATTCCGGTCAAGGGCATGTGCCTGGGTTGCGGTCACATCCCCGGTGGGAGATGTGCAGGAGGCAGCTGATCGATGTTTCTCTCTAATTGATGTTTCTAACTCTCTGTCTCTCTTCCTTCCTCTCTGTGGAAAATCAATAAAATATATTTAAAAAAATGCAATGTGTGATTCTAGATTGTATCCTGAATGGGGGAAAATGCTTTAAAGGGTATCATTAGGAAAACTGGCACAATTTGAAAAAAGACTATAGATTAAATATTTGTATCGATGTTAAATTTTTTGAATTTGATAACTAAATTGTGACTTAGTGAGAGATTTCCTTGTTAGTAGGAGATACACTCTAATGTAGTTAATAAACTTTCAATATATGTATTTATTCATATTATACTAAAAGTAAATATAAGATTTCAAGAAAATGCCAGAAGCCAGTCCACCCTTGCTGCTTGACACAGTCACTGCAGGGAAGAAACATCTGCACAGCTTATGTTTCAAGGGACCTGGCGTATATGACATATGTTTGCTCCCCCTCTTAGCGCTATGTGTTTTAAACAGGACCACCTCCCCGAGAAAGGTTGTTTCCCCAGGTGAGGATTTTTCCCTGGAGTTAACAGGACTAAGGAAGAGAATAAATCAGTGAAACCCCCTAGTGTTACAGAAATACCATGTACTACTTATGAAGAACTTGGACTAAGACTGTTGGCAATAAATTTGGGACTTGTTGGGCCGATATCCCCAGGGGTCTGCCCACCAGGGAAAGCACCAAAGCCTATACCCCTGGAGACCCACCGACACAGGGCAGTCCCAGGGAAGGCAAGCAGTAAGGCTGGGAGGACATGACCTTTACTGGGTAGGATAATCTCCTTCAGTCACTTCCTTGTAGCCTATCAGTAGAGCAATAGAATAGTGACCTTGGAATAGCCCTTATAATGGAACACAGAGATTAACCTAGACAAGATTAAAATCCACAGAACTAGGTAGAGACAGGATTTTTGGCAAAGGTCAGATAAGAAACAAGGAACTGTAGAATGTTACCCAAAACATACCATGATGTGATTATAGAGGCATTCTTATAGGATCAAATGGTATAAATATAGATGTAACAGGACAATAAAGAGAGAACCTAGCTATGATGATCAACTGAACGCTGCTGCCTCCATGTCATTCCTTCTTCGCTGACTCTGTCCACACCTTTGGGAACCCCTGGACCTGCCGGGGCTGGCCCCCAACAAGAAAAGTTATTACTTACAGGAATAACCACCTCAGTTTTCCTTTACCCCAATCCTTCCCCCTTCTGGGGCAATGCTGTAAGAGCCAGGTGGACAGGCCTGCATGTACAGGGATTGGAATATAGGAGAGGAGTGCCAAAATTAGGATTCTGGTAGTTTATATTGGAATCAGACAGCTGCTCACCCTCTTCCCTTCTGAGAGACACAGAGAGAGAAACCATTGTATGTGATCCTCCTTCAAAGTCCTCTGGAATGTAAATAACTGGCTCTGGGTTTCATTTCACTTTGAAATGTGAACACACACATTTGGAATGCTAACTATCTCCCTATGACCTCCTATTATCTAATCACCCTTTCAAATGTCCAAATCTGTAAAGAATCTTTACAGGATTTTATTTGAGCCAAACTGATAAAAATTGCCTGGAAGCAAGGTCTCAAGTGCTTCAGAGAATAACAGTTTTGCAGTTTCTTGTATGAATTTGAAATTAAGACAAGAGTATAAGGAAGATTACATGAGGGTGGAAGAAAGCAAGGTGGGGATTGGATTGCAGGATAATTAACAGAATTATGTGTAGGCTCGATCCTCAGTGTGGGGTGTGCAGGAGGCAGTTGAGCAATGATTCTCTCTCATCATTGATTTTTCTCTCTCCCTCTCCCTTCCTCTCTGAAATCAATGAAAAAATATATATATATATTTTTTAAAGAATCCTAGGAACTAACTTCCGAAGATACAGACTCTGACCTTCAGTTATCTCAGCTCCGGGAGATTTGCTGACCTTCAACCACAGAACCAGGATGATGCAACCAGACCATTACTTGACCAGTTTCAAGGTGCTTATCGGAATGGACTGTGCTGGCCTCCAATCGAGAACTTTCAAATTCCTTCCCTTTGACTTCTTTGTTCTGCTTTCCCTTTCCTTCCTTATAAAAATCTCTGCTTGCACCGAGATGTGGAAAGGGGCTTTTTAACAAGAATCCCTCATCTTTTCAGATGACCAGTACTTGAATAAACCTCTTTCCTCTTTCACCAGCATCTGTCTCACGAGTTTGGATTTTGTGGTGGCAGGCAGCTGAACTTAGGTTCTGGTCACAAGGGTGCCCATCCAAGGGTACTGAGGAACCAAATGCCCAGAGAGTAGAAGCCAGTTGCAGTAAAGGAGATGAAAAGGTGTCCCTGAAGAACAGTTGGAGAACTAAAGAATGAGGGAGGGTTTGGCCAAGTGCCAGCTGGGGCTGAGAGATAGAGGATCTGCCTACAGGGGATGAAGCTAGTAACAGTGCTAGTTCCTGATAAGAAAGCCTTTTGTGATCTCGATTAGCCAGGGAAACCTTTTTTTTTGGGGGGGGGGGGAGGGGCGTGGCTAGGGAGGAGAGTTCATGGTGTGAAAAGTGCCTGGCACATAAAAGGCATCTAAATATTTCTGGAATAAATGAGTGAATAATCCTTTAATTCAAAATATACTTTAATGACCGAAAGTCATCAGAGAAGAGTTTTTTCTCTCTACTTGAAATCAAGATAAAAACAACAGCACTTCATGGTGCAGTTCTTAAATTTTTTTTTTTTTTGAAGAAAAGAGATCCATGTCTTCCACAAGAGTGGATTCTTCCACTTTTTTGCTGAAAGGATAAAAATGACCAATTAGATGAGGGCTAAATGAGTCATTTTCATGTGTGTTATTTTATGCTGTTCTAAAATTTCTTTTTTTAAAAATATACTTTATTGATTTTTTTACAGAAAGGAAGGGAGAAGGATAGAGAGTTAGAAACATTGATCAGCTGCCTCCTGCACACTCCCTACTGGGGATGTGCCCGCAACCAAGGTACATGCCCTTGACTGGAATCGAACCTGGGACCCTTCAGTCCGCAGGCCAGCGCTCTATCCACTGAGCCAAACCGGTCAGGGCTAAAATTTCTTTTAATAAAGATTTTAAAAAATTGACCCAAATGTTTTGAATCTTTTTAATAAGCATGTATTTACTTTCTTGTCTCTTGCCTTTTCATTCTTTTATGTTTTCTGTTTTTGAAAATGGAATATTCAAGCCAAAAACCGGTTTGGCTCAGTGGATAGAGCATCGGCCTGCGGACTGAAGGGTCCCAGGTTCGATTCCGGTCAAGGGCATGTACCTGGGTTGCGGGCATACCCCCAGTGGGAGATGTGCAGGAGGCAGCTGATCGATGTTTCTCTCTCATCGATGTTTCTAACTCTCTATCTCTCTCCCTTCCTCTCTGTAAAAAAATCAATAAAATATATTTTAAAAAAATGAAAATGGAATATTCAAGAAATAAAAAAGGAATATTCAAAACAAAGGACTGCCCTAATTGTAAGATCTGAGAAATAAAAGAATGTAGCAAATCAGCCATAATCTCTTCAGTAATAGCCATTGTTTATTATTGTGATGTATTTATTTTCAATGATGTATTTTCCTGAGCATTGATGTTATATGTCGCTATATCTTTCAAATACATTTTTAAATGAGAATGGGAATCTTAGGGAGATAAAAGCTGCAATATAAAATACTTGCGTGGCAACTACACAATGGGGATATTTTTCCAAGATGCTGGTTATTCTTAGAAGCCATTTATTCTGCCTCCTTGATTAGAAGGAAGTGCAGACGCCATCTGTTAGTTGAACAACTGTAACTGGAACCTGATACCTTGTGGGTGGAGTGTGGGAGGTGAGGAGCCCTAGTTCCTGATTTCCTAACTGGTGTCTGCAGTGCCTGATTGTGGCTCAGAACACAGGGCCCTCTGCTGGGCTATGTACAAAATTCCACCCAGGGAATTTTCTGGAAGGGAAATCAAAGAAAACAAGTATTCATTTTATTTTATATATAATTTGGACACTGCTTGGAAGACACAATATTTATTTTCTTTTTCAATCCTCACCCCAGAATATATTTTTATTATTTTCTTTAGAGAGAGGATGAGAGAGAGAGAGAGAGAGATTGGTGACCAAACCCAAAACCTGGGTATGGGCCCTGACTGGGAATCTAATCTGCCACCTTTTGGTGTAAGAAGGTCACTCCAACCATTGCAGCCACACCAGCCAGGGAGGAATATACAATATTTAGATCATGAAATTAGAAAGCTCATATGGTTATTATATGCTTAGTTGACAAGAAACTGCCGAACTGTTTTTCAGAGTGCTTGTACCATTGTACATTCCCACCTGCAATGCGTGAGTGACCCGCTTTCTCAGCATAGTCGCTCGCACTGGAATTACTATTTTTAATTTTAGCCTCTCTGACAGGAGTGTGGTGATAGCTCATTGTGGTTTCAATTTCTGTTTTCCTAATGGTTAATGATGGCGAACCTCTCACGTGAAATGTCGCTGCTTTAAAAGTCTTGAAAGATAATTCCAACATATGTTTTATCTCAGTTCTGATTGTCTTTTCTCATTAAAGTTATGGATTTTCCCAGTTTTTGGTATGACAAGTGATTTTTTAATTGTATCCAGAGCATTTTGGATATCATATTATACTATTCAAGCTTCTTTTGGGGGAGATATTACAGTGTGAGGTTTAACCTTTTTCTTTTTATAGCCCGTCGTCTCCATGTTGAGGTGTGGCACGAGGAGGGTGGGACGGGTGTGTATATTCAACTTCTGCTTGGATTCTTCCCTTGTCCATCTGGCCAAAGTGGAACACTTCCCGCCCCCCGCCCCCATGTGATGTAGGTGGGTGGTCTGCTCCCACCTTCCCAGACTGGCGCCCTCTATTTATCTATGTTGGGGGGGGTAGGGGTGGGGGCGGGGTCAGCTCACCGGCCTGCTGGGCCCTGCTGACACCAGAGGGGAGGGAGGGGAATGTGGAATTCTGATTGGACCCAAAGGCACTGCCTTGTTTAGTCTGTGATGCCAGGGAGGGTGGAGGCTCAGTTCCCTTCCTTCTGAGGGTTGGGGTGGAATATCAGCTCCCTGAGCCGCTGATGAACTGTGGGATTGGGAGGGGGATTCATTGATGTCTTGCTGGTATTGGCTAAAAGGTTTTCTGTTGTTAGGCCAGTGATGGCGAACCTATGACACGTGTGTCAGAGGTGACACGCGAACTCATTTTTTTGGTTGATTTTTCTTGGTTAAATGGCATTTAAATATATAAAATAAATATCAAAAATGTAAGTCTTTGTTTGACTATGGTTGCAAATATCAAAAAATTTCTATATGTGACACAGTACCAGAGTTAAGTTAGGGCTTTTCAAAATGCTGACACGCCGAGCTCAAGAGGTTCGCCATCACTGGCCTAGACCTTTAGCAAAGGGGGACAGGTTTTCTTCCTAGCTCTTTTTAAAAAGTTCTGTCTTCTCTATTTACTCTCCTCCCCGCTCCCATCCCCTCCCCTCCCTTCCCCGCTCCTCCCAGCCTCTCCCCTCCTCTCCTCTCCCCTCCTCTCCTCTCCTCTCCCCTCCCCTCCTCTCCCCTCCCCTCCCCTCCCCTCCCCTCCCCTCCCCTCCTTTCCTCTCCTCTCCTCCTCTCCTCTCCCTCCTCTCCTCTCTTCTCTTCTGTGCTTATTGGAAGTTCTGGATTGGAGGCTCTGAAAATTCACTGCTGTGTTGTTCCTCAAGTCCTGAGGTTCCTAGGCCAATGGGCTTCTTCCTACTGCTCAGTGTCTTCCTATACCTGTTTGTTGTGTTAGGTACAGGGATTGTTGATTGTAAGAGGGAGGGCTTGGGAGGAATGCGGGGGACTCCATCTGCACTGGAATTGGGAGTCCTGTTGCTATTTTTTTTGGTGCTCAAATTATCCAGATTTGGCACAGCAAGAGCCCCTTCAATCTTCTTGCTGTACTGATAAGTCCCCACATTTTCTGAACTCTCCCTTGTTTTCTGTTACAAGGTGTTCCAATAAGCCATTTCCCCAAAGAGCCCTGTATCCTGTAGACGAGAGTAACATTTCGAAAAACATGACTTGGGGGTGGGGGCTAGAAGACACGCTCCTCGTCTGTCAGGGGCTCCAACACTCAGCTTTCCCCGATGGAAGCTGTGTGAAGGACAAGGTTAGACGTACCTCTGATCAGGGTAAAAACACCTGAGGTCCTCCCACCAGGCTCTCTAATAACCCTGACATTGGTTGCTATGGGGGTAAGGACTTGGCTTTGGGGGTGAGTTTGCACTTTGCCAAATGCAGTCTTATGGAGGGTTTGAGGAAGCTCCAAGAGCTGAACCAATGAATGCCTTCGCTTACTCGGGGGCGGGGATAGGTTACTTGATGAGCAAGGAACCTGTTCGCATGATTGGTGCCTTTCTGTTTTGCCAAGTCACTGCCAGTGTTGGGCCTGAGGGGTCTGACTAGGAACAGCCGAGAACATTCCCCGGAAACTATTCCCACCGTGAGCGCCTTGTCGCCCCCTCCAGCATCTCCCCCTCTCTCCGCTCCTCTGCCATCCTTCTCTCCAGCCTTTCAGGTCCTCTCCAGCTTCTACCCAGGCAGTTTACGTCCTCCCTCCCTCCCTCCTTTCCAGATCTCCCCAGACCTCCCAGGTTCCCCGCCCTTTCAAGTCTGTGGGCGCCTGTCATTGGTGCCACCTGCGCTGCGAAGAAAGCCGTTGGGCTTCTGCGTTAGCAACAAAGGCGGGGCTTGTGGGGGGCGGGGGTGTGGGTGGGGTGGGGTGGGGTGGTGGCGGGCTCTGCTGAATAGTGAATTAGTCCTTATTCCCTAGTTTACAAATGGAGAGTATGGAGGGTTTATAAGTGCCAGTCACCGTGTAGGCAGCATGTCCTGTCTAAGACCTCATGAGGTCTCATAAAATTATCAGGGTTTTCTTTTTTAAGCTTTATTGAAGTACTAGTATAACTGATGTAATAAAACATGCACTTATTTCATGAATACACCTTGATGAGTTTGGACATATACATATCCCAGTGATACCATCATCACAAGCAAGATACTAAACATACCTATCACCTCTAAAAATTTCCTTGTGTTCTTGTGTGTGTGTGTTTCTTATTCTTCTTTTTAAAAATATATTTCTTTATTGATGTCAGAGAGGAAGGGAGAGGGAAAGAGATAGAAACATCAATGATGAGACAGAATCATGGATTGGCTGCCTCCTGCACGCCCCACACTGGGGATCAAGCCCACAACCCAGGCATGTGCCCTTGGCCGGAATCGAACCTGGGACCCTTCAGTCCGCAGCCTGATGCTCTATCCACTGAGCCAACCCAGCTAGGGCTGAGATCTATTCTTAAAAAAAAAAAGGATTCTCTCTCTCTCTCCCTCTCTTGATGTTTAGATAGAGAGGAAAGAAGAGGGAGAAAGAGAAATACCTACATGAGAGCAGAACATGGGTCATCTGCTTCCTGCATGCTCCCCACCTGGTCATGTGCCCTGATGGGGAATAGAACCAGCAATCTTTTGATACATGAGAGGATGCCTAACCACATCGGCCAGGACGAGATCTATCCTTCTAATATAGTTAAAGTGTACAATACCTAATTGTTAACTACATAGGCTACATATGGTTAACTATATATTGGTTCTATGTTGTGCAGAAGATCTATAGAACTTATTCATCTTGCATAATTAAAACTTTATACCTATTGAGCAACAATTCCCCATTTCCCCCTCTCTCAACCCCTGGCAATCACCATTCTATTCTCTGCTTCTGTGGATACCTCTTATAAGGTATCTAAATTATACTGCAAATAGTTATGCAGTATTTGTCCTTCTGTGACTGGCTTATTTTATTTAGCCTAATATCCTCTAGGTTTATCCATGTTGTTGAAAATGGAAGGATTTCCTTTTTTACAAGTGATTAATATTCCATTTTACACATACGGCATTTTTGTTACCCATTCATCTGTCAATGGGTGTTTGAGTTGTTTCTGTATATTAGCTATTGTGAATAATTCTGCAGTGAACATGGGAGTATGGATATCTCTTCAAGATCTTGATTTCAATTATTTTGGATAAATACCCAGAAGTGGAATTGCTGGATCATATAATAGTTCTATTTTGAATTTTTTTGAGGAACCTTCATAGCGTTTTCCATAGTGGCTTCACCAATTCACATTCCCACCAACAGCATATAGGGGTTCTAATTTCTCCACATCCTCACTAACACACACATATAGATATGTAAGAGTCATTCTGACAGTTGTGAGGTTATATTTCATTATGGTTTTAATCTGTATTTCTCTGATGATTAGTGATGTTGAGCACCTTTTCATATACCTGGTGTCCATCTGTATGCTTTTTTTAAACTAAGTGTTTTTAATTGAAGAGAGAGAGAGAGAGAGAGAGAGAGAGAGAGAGAGAGAGAGAGAGAGAGAGATGTAAGAGAGAAACATCAATTGGTTGCCCCTGTACCACAACCCAGGTATGTGCCCTGATCAGGAATCAAACCCGTGACCTTTTGGTGCACTGGAGGATGCTCCAACCAACTGAGCCACACTGGCCAGTGCTGTATGTCTTATTTAGAAAAATATTTATTCAAGTTCTTTGCTGATTTTTAATTGTTTTTTTTCTGTTGAGTTGCAGGAGATTCTTATATATTTTGGATATTAAACTTTTATCAGATAGATGGTCTGCAAATATTTTCTGTAATTCCATAGATTGCCTTTTCACTCAATGGATTGTTTCTTTTGTAGTGTAGATGCTCTTTTGTTTGATGTAGTCCTACTTACTATTTTTGGTTTTGTTTCCCGTGTTTTTGGAGCCAAATCTAAGAAATCATTGCAAAATCAATGTCAAGAAACATTTACCCTATGTTTTCTTCTAGGAGTTCTACAGTTTCAGGTCTTACACTTAAGCCTCTAATCCATGTTGAGTTGGTTTTTGTGTATGGCATAAGATAGGAGTCCAATTTTATTCATTTGCTTGTGGCAATTCTTTAAAAATGAGGAGACAGGTTCAAGGATTTGGCCAAAGTCCTGCAGTTCTTGGCAAAGCCTGGATCAGGAGAGATGCCCACCAGGCACTCTGGGTACGGAGAAAGTACCCCCAGATACAGCAAGTGGTTCTTGTGGGCTTGGTGGGGGAGGGGATGGGAGAGAACAGGAAGGAGCAAAAGCACAAGCCAGGGTCACCCAGGCCTCTTTATCTCAGTGAGGTCAATGTGGCTCCACAGTGCTCGTCCCCAGGCCTTCCTGGGCAGCCCATGACAAAAGCCCTGGGGATCCTGGGGCTGCCAGGGCTGACATCATTGCTGTTTTTCTGAAACCTTTTTTAAAATATACTTTTACTAAATATGTATGAATCCCTAAAGTTCAAGTGTTTTTGCAAGTATTTAAACTTTACGTAAATGATATCAATGTATGTGTTCTTATGTATTGTCCCTTATTCCTCTCAACATATTTCCTGGAGATGACTCCTTTCTCGGGTTCAGTGCAAATAATTTTTTAACACTGTAGATTGTATTATTCATTTTAAAAATATGTTTTCAGTCCAGCTGGCATGGATCAGTAGGTGAGCATTGACCTCTGAACCAGGAGGTCATGGTTCAATTCCCGGTCAGGGCACATGCCCAGGTTGCTGTCTTGATCCCCATTGAGGGGCATGCAGCAGGCAGCTTATCGATGATTCTCTCTCATCATTGATGTTTCTACCTCTCTTTCCCTTCCCTCTCCTTTCTTTTCTGAATTCAATAAAAATGTATTTTAAAAAATATGTTTTTGTTTTTAGTGATAGGAAGGGAGAGGGAGAAACACTGATGAGAGAGAAACATCAATATGTTATTTTGAAAATACTTTATCCCAGTTTGTGGCTGTCTTCTCATTCTCTTGAGATGCTATTTTTTAAATATATATTTGAAGGGATTTTATATTATTATTTTATGTACAAAGAGATAGCATTTTGTCATAAGGTGGCTGTCTTGAATGACTCATTCGTGGAAGTTCACTTAGTCCAACTTAATGAAGCCCATGTCCTTCGAGTACTGACGGAAACACTGGCGGCACATGTTGAGGCCGTACTTCCCGATCAGACCGTGGAGGTGTGAGCAGATGCGGCAAGAGCGAGAACCCTGGCCAAATTTTCTCGGATGGCTCCTGTCCCTACAACACCCCAGAGCTGCTGGTGACCCACCTTGCTCTTTCTGTAGCAACGAGGCAAAGGGAAAGCTTGAGATGCTATTTTTTAATTATGTTGTCTAAATGTTTATTGCTAGTGTATAGAAATGCAATGGATTTGTGTGTATCTAGCCTATGGTACAGCAACTTTGATGGAATCTCTTATTATTTCTAATTCTTTCTTTGTAGAGTCTTGGGTTTTCTGTATAGAGAATTATATGTTCTTATACATAACAGTAATTTTTCTATCCTTACACCTACTGGTATTATATACCCCTTTTTTCTTCCTTCCCTAGTTAAGACTTCTAGTAGAATACTGGATAGAAGCAGATGATAATGGTTAATCACAAATCTGTCAATTTCTTGTTTTCATTCTTTCTTTCACCTCCAACCTTTCTTGTGGTATCACCCTTCCTCACCATTTAGAAGGTAGTTTAGTGATAGTCTGTTGGTAATAAACTTGCTTTGACTTTATTTTCTAAAATGTTCTTATTTTGCCTGCATTTTTAGTTGGGTAAACACATTTTTTAAGAAATAATATTTATTGAGATATATTTGACATACAATAAATTGCACATATTTATTTTTATTTTATTTTACTTTATTTTATTTTATGGAGAGTGGAAGAGAAAGGGAAAGACAGAGAGAAACATTGATGTGAGGGAAACACATCATTTGGTTGCCTCTTTCATGAGCCTGACCAGGGCCCAGGCTGGGGAGGAGCCTGCAATCAAGGTATGTGCCCTTGACTGGAATCGAACCCAGTACCCCTTGGTCCCCAGACCGACGCTCTATCCACTTAGCCAAACCAGCTAGGGCTGCACATATTTAAAGTGTATGATTTGATAAATTTAATGTATACATCAGTGAAACCATCACCACATTCTCTTTGTAATCCCTCCCTTCTCGTCCTCCCTGTCCCTACAACACCCCAGGCAACCACTGATCTGCTTTCTGTCGTCATAGATTAGCTTGCATTTTCTAGAATCTCTCTCTCTATATAAGCCTAAGTGAACAGCTGCCTGGCTGACCAGCCGACTGGCTGACCATCCAGTAGATATGACGCACACTGACCACCAACGGGCAGACGCTCAATGCAGGAGCGGAAACCACGGGCATGGAAACATGGAACAGACTGATGAATCTCAGAGGGAAGTGGGGAGGGGGGAGGGCAGGAAGAGATTAAAGAAAGATCTTATATGCATACTAGAGGCCCAGTGTATGGAATCGTGCACTTTTGGGGTCCATTGGCCTGGCCTTCGGGGATCGGGCCGAAACTGCCTCTCTGACATACTCCGAGGGGTCCCAGATTACAAGAGGGTGCAGGCCAGGCCAAGGACCCCACCAGTGCACAAATCCATGCACTGAGTCTCTAGTTTTATATAAATGAAATAATACAATATGTACTCTTTTTGTGTAACTTCTTTCCTGCAGCAGTATTATTTTGAAATTCATTGATATCATTGTGTTTATCAATATTCATTCCTTTGTATTGCTGAGCAGTCTTCCATTGTATGGCTATCCACAGTTTGTTTATTCCTTTACCCATTGATGGACATTTGGATCATTTCCAGTTCTTGTCTGATAGCTGGAGGTTGGGTTGCTTTTGAAAGACCATGGTGAGGTCAGGAGGACAATGCTTGAGTTGTGGGATATTACAGTCTCTGCCTCCTTTCTCACATCCACTTCACTCCCTGTGTTGTAAAACTTTAGAGCAGAGTGAGGCTTTTGGGGGGGAAGAGTAGGTGGTTGGTTGGCTGAATTCAAGATGGACAAGTGGTTGGGAAGCTGCCAAGGTAGGGCGAGCGGCCATGGGCACACGGTGGTGGGAGTCTAAAAAGCTCTCAAAGAGCAGGCAGAGCTCCCACAACAACCCCCACCCTCAGAAGAAGCCTTTGAATTGCAGAAGGCAAATGATATGACTAACATGAAAGGAAGGCTGCTTGGGAAGGGTGTGCCAGCCTGGCTAACTAGGTCACCTCCTGTTCTCCCTCTCTCCCAGAAGCCCTTCCCAGAGCTGACAAGAGCATTGGCATCTCTCTGGAACCTTGCTAAAGTATCAGGAACCAGGACAAATCTTACCTCCTGGCCTGTGCCCACAAGAGCACTCACAGACCTGCTTTCTGACAAAATTTGCCCCAGAGAGGGGAAGGGTAGAAACCTAGCATTTATTTGACACCATTGTATGCCAAGTTCCATGGTGGCTGTTTTCCTCTAGGCAATCTACTTTCAAGTTCACAAGAATCTTGCAAAAGGAGTATTTGTATTTTCCTTCCCCCACACTTCCTGCCTTAATTCAAGTCTTCATCCCCTCTCACTTGGATTATGATTTTCATTTCCTAAATTATTCTCTTTGCTTCCAGACTTTTCTTTCATTTTGTCTATTTGCCTTTATAGACAAAGTCAAAACATTTCCAACTTTATTCAAACCCAGCAGTGGTAGCAAAGAGCATCGACAAATGACAGGCATGGTACCTAATGTCTGGATCAAAGGCAATGAGGGAGCTCTTGAGTGCCTGTCAGGCCTTGCCCCTTCAGTATTACTATTCCTTCCTCCCCTACATTTTGCTGTCACCTTTGACATCAGTTAAACACATGCAGGAAAGAAAGTCACTTTCAAGGAGATTGGGCTCCACCTCATTACCAAGAAGTACCTCCAGTTCTGAGGAAAAGCAGAGACTGAGATGCCACCCTGCTCCCTGTACTTGGCCTACCCCATCCACAGTCCCCAGTTACCCTGGACCTGGCTGGGACTTGGGAAAGAGAAAAAGTGAGGAAGATCCTCTCCACTTGGCAGTATTTGGAAGCTGGAGAGATTGTGGATCACTGACCAGATGAGACCCCCAAACTAACAGGCAGAACTCTGAGGAGTTACCAGCCTGTTCTGGGGGAAGACTTCTTTAAAGATAACACCAACTTTATTCACACATGGTTTGGGTCAAATACTTTTGCAGAAATCCTAACAAATGGCTCATCCTCAGATTCCAGGAGCACTGGCATATTTAAAAATTGTCATTGATTGTAGTGAGGAGGGAATCTTGGCAAAACCCAGTCTTCTAAAGGCAAAAAGATCTCTGTTTCTCAGGGTACTGAGTTCAGGAGCCAACACCAGTCCTAACTCCCCACTTCCATTTTTGCTCCCCGCAGATGACCCTCCACACTGCCAGTGGTCAACCTGCCCAACACTAGTCTGACAGAATTCCTCTCCTCACATTTGTCCTCCATGCTCTGGCTGCTGCCCACCTCACCCGCCTCCCTGCTCTGGGACAGCCTTGAGCTCTGAGAGCTAGAACTTGGGGCTGGGCCACTGAGCACCTTTTTCTTTGCCAAGGGAGCCCAGACCTTCTTTGTTAACTTGGTAAATTCTTCCTCACCTCCCACAGCTTAGTTCTAAGGTAATTTCATGGGAGCAGCATTTTCTGGCCCCCTCCTGACCAATTCTTCCCAGCTTCCCCTCCACATGCTTGCTGGCTCCACTTGGCCATAATGCCATCTTTCTTCCTTCCTTCCTCCTTTGAGCTCCTTCTTATTCCAACAGCCTGAGACCTCTACACATACTTGCTGAATGTGTGGATAGAAGAATAAATGGAACAAATGTGTATAGATCTTCAGGCTTTGTGAGGTTCAGTCACATACCTAGTCTCTAAGATCTACGTTGTGTGCATGAATCAGTGTCCAGGCTAGGATCACTGGGCTCTAGTGTTTGTACCCTTCCTCCTCCTCCAGGCAGCCCTCCTGGTGAACTGGCTGTGCTTGGAAGGTCTGTAGAGTTCCCGGGGCATCAGCTGGCTGGATTCTGGAATCAACTTTCCTGTTTGGCTGCTGGGAGTCATGCCTTGCCTGGAAACCATTCCTAGGTGTCTTGGGCCAGGCTATCTGGTCCCTGATCTGGGACAGCAGGAGGGATAGCTTGATCCAAGCACAAAAGGTACACAGAAACTTGTCAATGGGGATTCTGGTCGAGAGAATGCTAAATGAACCCCTCACCTGGGGTGACTTGACTCTGTGCTTGTGGAGTGTCACTGAGGTCCTTCCTGGCTCCATGGAATGACTCAGCCTGGGAACTGAACCAAGAGAAGGCCCTCAGGCCAGGAGCCAGGTTCATATTTGAGGTAATTCTGAACTGGGGAGGGGAGTATTGAACCCAGGCAGCCTGAATTCTAGACACCTGCAAACAGCACAGAGAGGTGGCTGCCTTCTGTCTCCCATAAGCCCCTCCCACTGCTCCTGAACAATTGTCCTGTTATCTGGAAGTGTCACTATTAAGTATTTCTGGAGTCCTTGGCCAGGGAGGAGTGTCAAAGATTCTCTCCTTGATCAAACTCTACTCCGGCTCCCCTGAACTCAGCTAGCCCTTGACTTTTGAATTTCTGTGTTCCTGTCTGCATTGCCCAATTTTTCTAGTAGCAAGAGTCCTGCCAAGTCAGTTTAGCTAGAACCCCTACCCCCCATATTTGATTGGATTCCTCCTCTTCCATATCCCCGAGGTGATCTGATCGCCCTGGCTTGCCTTCAGCAAGAATCCTTTTAGGTCAATTTACCCAGAATCCCCTTTACCTCTGATGTTTCCTCTTAGTAATTTTCCATCCACCGACACACCCCCTATAAATTTCTACATGCTCATGCTGTATTCAGAAGTGACCATGGTTCTATTGCAATAGTCCTGAATAAAATCTGTTTTTACCACTTTACCTACTGCCAAGCTCTGGGTTTTCTTTGACAATGGCAGATCCCAGCCCCAAAGACCCCAGGCCTGGGCCATCTCCTCTCACTTCCTCTACCCTCTGCTAACAGGAGGGGGCTACAAGGGGCCAAGACTTCCAAGTCCCCATCGCAGCCCAGGTTCATTCATTCTTTTCTGGCATCTCCTCCGAGGACCACAGAAAGCGAGAGACCAGGAACTGCAAGAAGGGGCTCGGGGAGCAGGAGGCAAGCGGTCCCAGCTCAAGATTAGCCCCTCTCCCGTCCCAAGTGGCTAGCTGTCCCGCCCCCCCTCTCCTTTGGACCTGCTCATTCCCCTGGGTCTAATGACAGCAATTAGTTCCGTAAGGGGCTACTCCAGTCCAGACCCCTAAATTGACAAGCGGACAACTAGAAAGAGACTGGGTCCAGCCGGTGTGGCTAAATGGTTGAGCATGAACCCATGAACCAAGAGGATACTGGCTCCATCCCCATTAGGGAGATGCAGGAGGCAGCCGATGGATGATTTGTCTCGTGGATGTTTCTCTCTCTCTCTCTCTCTCTCTCTCTCCCTCTCTCTCTCTCTCTCTCTCTCTCTCTTTCTGAATATTTAAAAAAAAGAAAGAAAGGGACTGGGGAGCGAGGGAGAGGGAAAAGCAGTGAAGCAGCAAAATGGAGGAAGCCACAGTGAAGGGAAAGAGAACTAAGAGCAGCCGCCCCTTGCAGGTTTATAGCGTGAACGGCAGGGGGCGCCAGAGACCGCCTGAGGCCAAGGCCAAGTGCAATGCGGCAAAGCGCCCGCCACTTCTCCCGCAGTACGCAGGGCTGGCCTCCGCCTTCTGACTCAGGGCTGCCCCGCCTCATCCAGCAACCACTGCAGTGCTGACAGCCCTGCTCACGCCAGTTTCCGCCCCGCCCCTCCGGACCTGGGCCCTTCACCCCGCTCCTCCCCAGCATCCTCCATCTTCTCGTCCATTTCTCCATCTTCTCGTCCATATTCATCTTTTGCTAGGTGACAGATCAGTAGACAGAGAGTGTGTGTGTTGTAAAGATCTTTATCCAAGCTTTATTTGTGAGAAAGGAAGCATTGGAAATATCAGTTAGGGAATAATAAATTAAGGAAACCAGAGCAGATGTTCTCTCTAAAAATATGAAACCATTTAAAATGTTATTTATCAAGATTATGTAGCATCGTGAAAATTTATTTTCATATTATATTGAAGTGATAAATGCAAGCTGCACCTGGGTCTCTATGTAAAAACGTCAATGACACACAGAGAAGGAATGACAACAAAGACTCCCCTTAAATACGAACAGTGGCTTTCCACAGGCGTGGCGATGCTTTTCCATACCTTTAATGTTCATAGAGTATGTAAATTCGCGCTAAAATAAAAACGCAGCCTTTCCTTTCTACAAATCAAAGAAGCAAGCTGTGTCAGGGGCTGTGGCTGGCAGGAGGGGGAGCCTGGGCAGGGCTTGAGTTGGGCACATACACGAGCGCTCCTCAGTGATGTCATGTCAGCTGTCCCCAGGCTCTGCTCCCCTCCCCCTGTGCTCAAGTATCCCTTATCCTTAAGACCCCCTCCCCCCCACACACATACACCAAACCTCAAATCTTACTCCATAGGCTTCTTGAAATCATCTCTTAATATTTCTCTGCTCAAAATAGTTAACCATCTCTCAACTGATCGAATGAATTGAAGAATCTATCCACGACTGGCTTTAGGAGCATACACACGCTCCACTTCTTCACTGCTTTTCCCTCTCGCACCCTCCCCAGTCCCTTTCTTTTTATAAAAAAATACCTACAGTTTTCTGGTAACTGCATTTTTCCTCATAGGTTTATGTATCAAAGAAGGCAGCTTTCCATTCCCAAATCCTCCTCACGTTGCTGACGGTGTTCATGCCCCTGAGCCTTGGGCCCTGAGCCCTAATGGCGAGTGCAGAGCACCTGGTGTGTCCCTGTGGGCCCAGAGGCTTTGGTGTAATAGATGAGATGGAAGTAAAAAGACAGAGGTAACATGTGCTGGGTACACATCTGGTGCTCAATATATCTTTGTGGAATACAGCATACATTAAACCGTCACCAATATAAGTTAAAATATTGGCAAACCGACAAGCAAGATTTCTTTTTACAAGCAAGATTTTAAAGGACACATTTTAGCTCTACTTGGCTTGGCTTGGTGGATAGAGTGTCAGCCTGCGGACTGAAGCGTCCTGGTTTGATTCCGGTCAAGGGCACATGCCCACGTTGTGGGCTCCATCCCCGAGTGTGAGACCTGCAGGAGGCAGCCAATCAATGAGTCTCTCTCATCATTGATGTTTCTATCTCTCTCTCCCTTCCTCTCTGAGATCAATAAAATATATTTAAAAAAATAAAAATTAGCCCTAACTGGTTTGGCTCAGTGGATAGAGCATCGGCCTGCAGACTCAAGGGTCCCAGGTTCGATTCCAGTCAAGGGCATGTAGCTTGGTTGCGGGCACATCTCCAGTGGGGAGTGTGCAGGAGGCAGCTGATCAGTGTTTCTCTGTCATCGATGTTTCTCTCTATCCCTCTCCCTTCCTCTCTGTAAAAAATCAATAAAATATATTTTAAAAAAATAATACAAATTAAAGACACATTTTAAAATTTCAAAGTGTAAACTATATTTTATAGTTATCGTCAGGCACTACGCAGGCAATGGTCCCTTAACGTAAATTCTACTTGAATATATTGGGCCCAGGCTGGCAGATGACCCAATGCTCTCCAGATGGGTGTGGGAGGACAAACTTGGCATCTCTGTCAAAGGAGGAAGGGGCATGCTGTCTTCATCCTTCCAACCCAATGGAGTAGCCAAAGAGTGGTCTCATGCTGTGCATGGGACCTGATCTGCAGCTCTGGCTACACGGGGACTGGGACATAGCTTCTGACCAAGCTGCTGAAAGAGCTGCCTTTTTGGCCAAAGCACACCTGCCTCCTAAGCCTGTGCTCCTTGGGGGATGAAGTGGAAGCAGCTGCAATATAAACTGGGGGAGTGGAGGTGAGAAGCAGAAGCCACTCCTATTCCATTCCCCTCACTCCCTCCTGTGTTCACTCCCAGATCCTCTCCTCCTGTGTTCCTGTACTCGACATGTCCCGTCTCTTCCAATTTGTCACTGTGACTGGAATAAATGGAGGGATGAGTCAGGACTTGGCAATGATGGGGAAGCTGGAAGGGAGGGGTGGACCTCTGGCTCTAACACTTCCTGTTACAAATTCAATCCCTGCCTTCAGCTGCTGGACAGGTAGCTGGGAAAAGGGGACTTAGTGACCAAGGGTCAACGGTCATCTTTCCTCCTCCCCCCAACTCTCTTTTGCTGATATTTCTGCCCCATGTCTCAGGCCAACCTGACACTTAGCCCCACTGTTCAGACCCTGCCAGGACCTCTGTCCCTACCCCATCCACTGGACATCAAATTCTGATCCCGAATGTTATTAGGATGTAAAACATATGTATCTTGAAATCAAGAATACATGGTACTTTTCTAAATGTCAAAGGTCAAAATGGCATTTTTGAGTCTCATCTGTTAAAAGGAATTTAACATACGTCTCATCAATGTTATGCCCTTCCCCATCTCTGTTTCTTGTCATTTTAATATCACCGAGGGTTTATGGTTCATATAGTTATCAATATACTATTTTATACAATAATATTTTGATAATAGCTTGACATTTGGTTTTATAACTGGATTTAGAATTTTATAAACCATGTTTATGTCTAACCTGCTTCAGGCCTCTGGCAGGCCCTGCCAGGACCAGCACCAGTCAGGGCGCATGCTTGGTTGCAGGCTTGATCCTTGTTGAGGGGCATGCAGGAGGTAGCCTATTGATACTTTGCTCTCTCATCAATATTTCTTTCTCTCCCTCTCCCTTCCACTCTCTCTCGAAAAACCAAGAAAATATTTTTAAATTGAATTTATTGGGGTGACAATGGTTAATAAAATTATATAGGTTTCAGATGTATTCCATATTTCATCATCTGTATATTGTATTGTATGTTCACCATCCCAAGTCAAGTTTCTTTCTGTCACCATTTATCCGCCCTTTACCCTCTCCTACTTCCCCCACCCCCTTTCCCTCCGGTAATCACTATATGGCTGTCTGTCTGCAACAAATATGTTTTCATCATTTAAAAAATTTATACAGAATTTAAAACTCCTTTTGAAGAAATAAAAAACCAAGTATGATCCAATAAAATATTTTTTAAAAGAAATACAATGCAAGCCACATACGTGATTTTCTTGTAGCTGCTTTATAAAAAGTAAAAAAGAAACAAGTTAAATTATTTTTTCTTTTTTAAAAAATATAGTTTTATTGATTTCAGAGAGGAAGGGAGAGGGAGAAAGAGATAGAAACATCAATGATGAGAGTGAATCATGGATCATCTGCCTCCTGCACATCCGCTACTGGGGATCGAGCCCACAACCCAGGCATGTACCCTTGACTGGAATTGAACCCCGGGACCTTTCAGTCCATTGGCCGACGCTCTATCCACTGAACCAAACTAGCCAGGGCTATTTTTTTTCTTTTAAAATATATTTTTATTGTTGATAGTATTACAGATATCTCCCATTCCCTCCCCCTTTGACCCCCCTCCTCCCAGCCCCTACCCACCCACCCCAGGTCTTCACTACCCTATTGCCTGTGTCCAGCGGTTCTCAACCTGTCGGTCATGACCCCTTTGGGGGTCGAACAACCCTTTTACAGGGGTCGCCTAAGACCATCGGAAAACACACATATAATTACATATTGTTTTTGTGATTAATCACTATGCTTTATGTTCAATTTGTAACAATGAAAATACATCCTGCATATCAGATATTTACATTACGATTCATAACAGTAGCAACATTACAGTTGTGAAGTAGCAACGGAAATAATTTTATGGTTGGGGGTCACCACAACATGAGGAACTGTATGAAAGGGCCGTGGCATGAGGAAGGTTGAGAACCACTGGCTGTGTCCATGGGCTATGCATGTATGTATATACATTCTTTGGTTTATCTCTTCTCATCCTCCCAGCCCCACATTGAGGTAAGTCAGTCTGTTCCATACCTCCATGCTTCTGGTCTTATTTTATTGGTCAGTTCATTTTGTTCATTAGATTCTACAAATCAGTGAGAGATCATGTGATATTTGTCTTTCTCAGATTGGTTTATTTCACTTAGCATAATGCTCTCCAGCTCCATCCATACTGTCCCAAAGGGCAAGAGATCCCTCTTTTTGACAGCAGCGTAGTATTCCATTGTGTAGATGGACCACAGTTTTCTAATCCACTCATCTGCTGATGGGCACTTGGGCTGTTTCCAGATCTTAGATATGGTGAATTATTCTGCTATGAACATATGGGTGCATATATCCTTTCTGATTGGTGTTTTGGGGCTTTTAGGATATATTCTCAGAAGTGGGATCACTGATCAAATGGTGAAATTATTTTTTTAAAATATATTTTATTGATTTTTTACAGAGAGGAAGGGAGAGGGATAGAGAGTCAGAAACATCGATGAGAGAGATACATCGATCAGCTGCCTCCTGCACATCCCCCAGTGGGGATGTGCCCGCAACCCAGGTACATGCCCTTGACCGGAATTGAACCTGGGACCTTTCAGTCCGCAGGCCGACGCTCTATCCACTGAGCCAAACTGGTTTCGGCATGAAATTATTTTTAAGAGTATATTTCGTTTGATAAAAACGGGAAGTAGAATGGTGAGGGCCAGAAGCAGAAGCTGGGGGGAAGATGCCAAATTAGTGAAAATATATATATATCTGTTAACATAAGAAACATCCAAACCTGTAGAGAATTTTTATGTTTATTTGAGCCAAATTGACAACATATGCCAGGAAGCAAAATCTCAAATGTTCGAAAATAAGTCTTTTTTTTTTTTTTTTTTTTGCAGAGTTGTATAGGCAAATACAATGTTGACACAATCTGTCTATTTTTTCTTTGCTGTGCAGTCTGGCATTGGGGTTGGTGACCCTAATGGCCAGCTGGGCTGCTCTTTCCACAGGGGCTTTGCAGCTCTTTGAGGAGACGTTGGGAGCAATCTCAGCACAGTGAGATTTGTTGCACATCAGCAGCACTTGAAGCTCCTTGATGTTCTGGACCAGGAGCTTCAAAAGCCACTGGGCAAAAAAATAAAAATAAAAGCCACTGGGCAGCATGTGCCTTGTTTCTTGTTGCTCCCATAATCAATGCTGGGCATCAAGATCTGGCCCTTGAATCTTTTGTGCACTCTATTGTCAGTGTCTCTGGGTTTCTGCACTTAATGTTGACATAGCATATCAGTCTGACTGTGCTGGATGAACTTTTTGGTCCTCTTTTTTACAACCTTGGGTTTCATGAGGGGTCTGGGGGCAGCCATGGTGCTGAGTAGGAGATGGCTGCCATCTCTGTAGGCAGTGCCAAAGAAGTGAGAGAGAATAATAGTTTTGCAGCTTCTTTTATGCATTTGCAATTAAGGAGGAAATGTACATGGAAGATTGGAGACAGCAAGGCAGGGATTGGATTACAGGATAGTTAAGATTATGTCTTCTCTTGAGGGTTAATGCCCCCTTCCAGGAATATTCTGGCATTTCAAAGGTGTGTTAACCTAGATGCGCAAGGACAATGGACAGTGCTGGCTTAAAACCTTTCACTAAATGAATTGTAGGCCTGGGCTGTGACTACCCATTATGACCTGCCCAGTTAGAAACCTATGATCAGATCACCCTGTCAGGTTGCTTTCTATCCAACCCCTTTTTAAAATCCATATTTCATTTAATCAATGTGAAAAAGAGTATGAATGGAGACACTTTAAAATGGAGTCAGAATTGCCATCCCAGAACTGCCTTGGATTGTACCAAAAGCAGCATTATATTCCAAACAACTGTTTGTTATGACTACTGGACTGAAAATTAAAAGACGTTCTTTAGAATTAGCATTACTGTGTTAACTTGTTTGGATCTGTAGAAATTTCTTTATTCATAAAGCATATCTATATATATAAAAGCCAAGCAACAAGAACACCAGAATGACTAGAACGACCAGAACAACCGGTTGCTATGACGTGCACTGTGGCCAGATTGGGGGGGGGGGTGCGGCCCCAGCCAGATCGGGGGCAGGGCTGGCCAGCCAACCTCCTGCGTCCCCTCCCCCCAATGGGCTGGGCTCCCATCAGGCCTCTAGTGTTAACATAAGAGACATTCAAACCTGTAAAGAATTTTTGTGACTTTATTTGAGCCAAACTGTCAGCAATTGGCATGAAGCAGGATCTGAAAATATTGAGCTAATGCTCTGGGGAATGGCAGTTTTTCACCTTGTTTTATACATCACAATCAAAGGAGGTGATGTAAGTGTGTTACATGAAATCCATTGGTGATAGATTAAAGAGGTGGGAGAAAACAAAACGGGAAAACCTCTGGGATTGGATAAAAAGTAAAATGATAGACATAGGATAGTTACAGTCAACAATTAACAAGATAACAATAAGAATGAGGGAATTTGTGGTCTCTGCCCTGGTGCCATGACGCATTCATTGGTTGTGTCCTGAGGGGTCTGGAAAAGGGAAGTTACAAGTTACCTTGACATTCCAAAGGTATGTTATCATAGATTCAAAAAACCACAATAGACTCAGTTAAGATCAAAGTTGATCTTTGTCAGGAAAGATACCAGTCTAGGACATGACCACCCATCACAGACTTCTTTTTAATTTAAAAAGTTTTAATTTCAGACTATCTTTTGTGGTTACTTTACGCCTTCCCTAAGTTAGTCAGGTTAGCCTGTGGCCCCTTTTTGTCCACACACACATAAAAATGACTTCCATCTACTAATGTAATTGTTCCCCTGCCTTTTCTCATAAGTACTCCTTGCCTTTGCCTTCTAATTGAAACACTATTTGGGTTTCTACCTGAATCCATGATTCTGGAATAGCTGTTCTTTTGGATCTCAAATAACACTTGATGCCTCTTTCTTTGGTCTTTTATTTTTAGGTTAATACCAAATATACCCTTAATTATATTATTTCAACATATAATCAATCTGAAAATACTAGTCATGCACCACTTAACTAAAAGGACATGAAAGAAATACATCATTAGAGGATTTTGTTGTCATGCGAGCATCAGAAAGTGCATTTACACATCCTAAATGGTAGAGCCTAATACACACACAGGTTATATTGCTATGTAGGGGGAGGAAAAATGATTTTTCCTCTACCTTTCTAGATTCTTGGCTGATATATCCCTGTAATAAAAGACAGATTAACAGGGGAAAAACAAACAAAAAGTTAACATGTTTACCTCCTATATACACGAGACAGACCCAGGAAAACTGAGTAACTTGCCAAAAGGGCTGAAGTCACAACCTTAAATACCACCTTCAGCTGAAGACAAATTTGTTGGCAGCGGGGGAGACCAGTTATAGGAGACTAGAGGCCCAGTGCACAAAATTGGTGCATGGGTAGGGTTCTTAGTGGCTGCCGGCTGGGGCCTCCCTTCCCTTGGCTGCCTGCTGCTGCCAGCTGGGGTGGGGCCAGCTGGGGGGAGGGGCCTTGGGCAGTTGGCCAGCTGGCCCCGCCCCCTGATCAAACTCCCAGTGGAGGGGACAATTTGCATATTAGGCTTTTATTACATAGGATTACCAAGTAAAGCACAATAAACAAAGGTAAGGTTGTTATGCAGATATAAGTCCCTATCTTCTGCATTGATGAGTCTTTAGAGATAAGGTCCTCCCCTCTTCCTGGTACAGCAAGGGCAACAGACTTACAAATGGAGATTTCCCTTATAAATGGGTAACTTCTACTTGGTTTTCAGAGCTTCTCCCATGTCTGCTGTTTCTTAAAATTAATCAATCTAAAATAATCATTATGGCAAATAGGCATATTTTAGGGTAACAAAGTCTATCGCTCCTATACTACAAACTTACACAGCATGCTGCTGTACTGAATACTATCAACAATTGCAACACATGGTATTTGTGTAATGCATTGCACTCAGACATTAAGATGGCTATGGCATCACTAGATAATAGGAATTTTACATCTCCATTATAAACTTATGAGACCATTGTCCAATTGTAACAGAGTGAAATGCTTGGCCTCTCTGACTCTATCTTGTTCAAGTCTGCTTTGTTCCCATGGTCTTTGGGTTAATAGCTTCTGCTTAGTCTTACATGCTAATCATGAGAATTCTGATTGCAGCTTAAGTTATACAAAAACAGTCTTTTACCAGAAAGTGCCTCCAGAAGTATGTACAAAAATAATGATTATTTATCAAATATTTTCAGGAACCCTATGACTAGACTCACATCAACTATAGTGAACAGACTAAGAACAAATAAGTTTCACAATCTTCCTCAGATCCCTGCTGGTACCCAGATGTCTGTGGTCATCAATTACCTCTTGTCCCTTCTATTTCCTCCTTCCCGTGACATAAAAGAAGCCTGAATTCTGTATTTTCTTAATATGGTTCTTTAGGACCTAGTCTGTCATTTTCTTGGCTTGCTCGCTTTCTGAATAAAGTCACTTTTGTTGCTCCAACTTGTCCCTCCACTCATTACTTGTTGTGTGGCAAGTAGTACAAACTTGGACATCATTGACTTAAATGCCATTATGCAGCACATGACTGTAATGAGATATTGTATGTTCTTTTTTCATACTAGATCATTGAAATCCCACATGTAGTTTACATGTCTCAATGCCTATGCCTAGTGTCTACTGAATTGGAAAGTGCAAGTTTATGAACTCTCCATTCTTTTATAGGCCAGATGAGGAATCTTGCATTAACTTAATTTGAAGATAAAACACTGGCACATTGTTTTCAACTAGAGGCCCGGTGCACAAAATTCATACACTCGGGGGGGGGGTCTCTCAGCCTGTTCTGGGCCCTCCTTTAGGAAGAGCAGGCCTAAGCCAGCAGTCAGACATCCTTAGTGCTGCTGCAGAGGCGGGAGAGGCTCCTGCCACTGTCACTGCACTTGCCAGCTGTGAGCCTGGCTTCTGGCCAAGCGGTGCTCTCTCTGTCGGAGCGCTCTGACCACCAGGGGGCAGCTCCTGCATTGAGTGTCTGCGTCCTGGTGGTCAGTGCGCATCATAGTAACCAGTCATTCCTCCATTTGGTTAATTTGCATATTAGCCTTTTATTATATAGGATTATGTCATATTAGAGAATAAATACTTTTAGTCACTGTCATAGTTGCAATTCTTCCTTATTTCATAAATACAATGTGTTGAAACAAAAAGTAGCAGATATTTCTGAACAATGTTGACTATATTTGTTTTATTACTCATCTTAATAATGATGACCATTTATTAAGTACTTACTTCTTGCCAACTTATGTTTTATGGACCTTCTGGAAGCATATTATTAAGAACATGGGACTCTGGAGCAGGCTGTGGATTAATCTTCATTCAATCATTTATTAGTTGTGTAACTTTGAATAAGGAAATTGACTGCTTTAATCCTGTTTTCTCATAATATGGGGAAGATAATAATGCCTACCATATGGTTGTTGTGAATATTCAATGAGGTTATTCTTATTAAGACCTTATCCCAATTTACCAGCTCATGTGAGCCCCTTAATAAAAGTTCATCTGTTACTTAATCCTTATGACAATCATGTCAGGTAGGCATTATTACGTCTATGTGAGAGGTGAGGAAACTGGGATTAAGTAGCGTTTCCAAGGTTACAGGAGCTGTTAGAAAATGAAACTGGCTTTTAAATCTGTTACCCAGATCCCATGATAATCACCTCCTCAGTCTCAATTCTCGCCATGAGCTACACAAGCAGAGGAATTGGTTATGTATGATTTGGGATCCATGCAACACAGAGTCTTCTAATAAGGTTTTAACATGAAAACTGAAGATAAGTAATTGCAGAGCCTTTGGGTAGCAAATGACTCCAGCAAGTAAATAGAACAATTATAAATAATTTTATTGGCAGGACTTTTGGATACTTTTAGAAAATGTGAGTAGCGTATAACTTGTTCTGTTCATAAATTGATCTCTGTTAATTATAAATATTCAGAGTAAACAGAACAGCATAAAGCATTTTAAAAGGCACCCATATTCCCATTGTCCCAATAAAATCACCAGGCTTATTTTTTTCTATATATTTGTAGACAGACAACAGAGAAACAGATAAACAAAGAGAGTACATATAGAGATGGAACTGGAGGGGTGTGTGTGTGTGTGTGTGTGTGTGTGTGTGTGTGTGTGTGTAGCTATTTACAATATTAGGACCAGAGAAATCTGCAAACTACCTCCCTGCACATCATGGTTGACTTGTCATTGATGTGACCAGGTTTGGAGTTAAATTAAGCAGCAGGGGATGCTTAGAGTTAGGGGATTAACCTGGGGTGAGCAGTCAACTGGGAAGGAGGTGTGAGATCATTGGGAGGGGCTGGGCTAGTTTGGGTCTGGCTAGGGAACAAGTGGTGCCTGAGATCGCCATGTGTACTTTGCTGTATGGGAACATCACGTCCCTGTGGAGTGACCCATGCTTCATGTGCTCACATTCCCAGTGCCTGGAAGGCAGCCTTTGTCTCTATCTGTCTTTCTCCACTTCCCCCTACAAGCCATCGACTGGTCCTAAAGGGTTTCTGGTTTTTAGACCCAGGGTACTACCCACTCTCTGTGGCTTCCCTAACCCTGCCAACACTTCTGCAATTTTCTTAGTCCCCTTGAACTACCCAGTTTGAGGATGCCAATATGTTTTGTGCCAGGACCCTGGCTGGCAGGATAGAAATACCCTAAAAGTATTTTTATTATTCACATTCCCTTCTCATATGCTTTCCACATACCTATTTTGGTGTATTGTGTTGTCATGATGCTATTTTTTGTTCAGGTTCTATATTTTATATTGCATTATTTAATGTACAAGTCCATAGTTTACACTGGGGTTCACTTTTTGTTTTGTATAATGTATACATTATACAAATGTATAATGACATGTATCCAGAATTACAGTATCATGGCCCCAAAAATCCTCTGTGCTCTACCTATTTATCTTTCAGTCTCCTCATAAAACTCTGGCAACCACTGATCATTTTACTATCTCTATAATATTTTAATGTTTTTTTATTTTGATAAACACATAAAATTTACTATCTTAATCATTTTTAAGTGTACAATCCAGTAGTGTTAAGTATATTCACATTGTTGCATAACAGATCTCAAGAACTTTTTCATCTTGCAAATTGAAGCCCTATTTATTTATTATTATTTTTGAAGCCCCATTTATTAAACAACAACTCCTCATTTTCCTTTCTCCCAGCCTCTGCTGACCACCCTTTTACTTTTTGTTGCTATGAATTTGACTACTCTAGGTATCTCATAAAAATGGAATCATACAGCATTTGTCTTTTTGTGACTGGATTATTTCATTAGCATAATGTTCTCAAGGTTCATCCATGTTGTAGCATGTGACAGGATTTCCTTTTTTAAGGCTGAATAATATTCCATTGTATGTATATACATTTTGTTATCTATTCACCCATTGATGGACACTTGGGTCGCTTCCACCTCTTGGCTATTGTGAACAGTGCTTCTATGAACATGTTTGTACATGTCTCTATTATTTCGCTTTTTCCAGAATGTCGTATAGTTGGAATTTTAGAGTATGTAGTCTTTACATATTGGCTTCACTCACTAAGCAATATGCATTTAAGTTTCCTCCATGTCTTTTTGTGGCTTGATAGATCATTCCTGTTGCTCCATACCTTCGTCAATATTTAGTAGTGTCAGTATTTTGTATTTAAGCCATTCTAATAGGTGTGTAATGGTATCCCACTGTCATCTTAATGTGTAATTCCTTAATGACATGATGTTGAGCATGTTTTCATATGCTTATTTACCACCTGTATATATTCTTTGGTGATTAATATTCTGTGGGGGATGAGTGATGGGAATCTGTGGGGTCAGTTATTAGTAGACTTCACAGTTCATTGTGCAAGGTTTATGCAGCTATTTGCTGTCTATTGGGTTAGAAATAGGAGATACTGGATATCAGGTTTTAAGTGTCTATTGGGTCAATGATTTGAGATATATTGATTAAGGGTTAGAGGTCTGTGAGAGTCAGGAAAATGGAGATTTGTTGCTTAAAGCAACTGAGGGCCTGTGAGAGTTGTTGATTGGGGTATACGAGTAGGTGAATGATTGAGAGGCCTATGGAAGTCAATGATTATGGTTGTCTGCAAGGTAGTGATTGAAGGGAGTCTGGGATGTAGATGCTCTGGGGCTCAGTGGTTAGGGGCTCTATGACTAGTGATTTCAGGTTGGTTTGTTTTGCGTGGTCTATGTGGGGTCTTAGTCTTATGAAATATATGCCTCTTAGTGGTGAAGGGTCAGTAATTAAGGGCTTTGGGGATCAAGCAAGTGGATTTCCTGGGGACAAAGATAGAAGCAATGCTGGATCAATATTTGTTAATAAGCACCAGATTCTGGGGTCAGCGTTGTTGAGCATGTGAAGCACTGATTAGGAGGTTTTAGAAATTAGCAGATGGAGCATTCAGGGTGGTCATTTATTGAGTGTGTAGTGGGTCCGTGATTCACAGCCCAGCAATGTCAATGATTATGTTTCTAGAAGATAGCTATTGAGAAATAAAATATATAACCCCCAAACATCTAGACCAGTGGTTCTCAACCTTCCTAATGCTGCGACCCTTTAATACAGTTCCTCATGTTGTGGTGACCCCCAATTTCATTGTTACAAATTGAACATAATTAAAGCATCGTGATTAATCACAAAAATAATATGTACTTATATATGTGTTTTCCGATGGTCTTAGGCGACCCCTGTGAAAGGGTCGTTCGACCCCCAAAGGGGTCGCGACCCACAGGTTGAGAACCGCTGCTCTAGAACAACTTCTTTGGGGGACCATACTGCGCATTGTATGCTGTTTAGCAGAATCCCTGGGTCTCTACCCATTAGATGCCAGTAGTAGCATCACTCCCGCATTGTGAAAATCAGGAAGTGTCTCCAGACATTGCCAAATGTCCCTTGGGGGGGGGGGAGCAAAATTGCCCCCTATTGAGAACCAGTGTACTAGAAATAAGATCAAAGAATTACATTGAATGTAAATGATTAAACTCACATAATGATAGAAAATTTCGGCTTGGATATATAAGTGAAATACAGCTATACTCAGTTTAAAATGGAAACACTTGAAAGAAATAGAAAGGTTGAAAATAATAACATGGGAGACTTTTTTGTAAGCACATTGGGTCTGGTTGTACAGTTTCCTGCCACCATGTACATTCCATTTGGGGGATATGACTGGATTCCTAGGATTTCTAGAGGTTAAAAGTCATGGGAATTCAGTTCTGAAATTCAGAGAAAGATAACAGTGAGGTGTCCTTGTAATCAGGAAGAGGTTGTGCCTGGTAGGAACGTGTGGCGTCTGAATCATGCTGTCGGCAGGCAGCAGATGTTTGGGTTTGAGGATGCCCATGAAGAGACAAACATCCTTGTCCCTGTGAACTGTCTTGATTTTAAAGTGAGATCTGGGGCTGGTGGCAGGTAGGCTGCTTTCTTCTATTATTTTTGCTTTTTATACAACTTGCGCCAGGCTTCTGACTCTGGCATGATGGAGTAAGGAGGCTGATAAATCCTCTCCCCTCAAATCAGCTTTAAGAGCTGGAAAAAACTGTCCAAAACAACCATTCCGGTGCTCTGGCATTAGACCAAATGCATACTCCACACTGAGAAGTGTTTTATTCATCAAAACTGTTCAAGTTTGGCTCAGAGCAGTTCCATTTGTGGAGGTTTTTCCAGTGTGGCGCCCATCCTTCCATCAGTGCTGTCAGGGCAGTAGTTCAACCAGGGCAGGGCAGGCCAGGAAAACAGCACGCTTTGCGGCAGCTGCTGGAGATGGCTCACATAACTTGGAGCATAGCCAGTTTAAGTGACTATCTTAGCAGCAAACAAAGGAAGGGGGCCAGCCTCTTGGGGGGCAAGCAATGGACTAAAAAGCCGGAATCTAACATGGAGATCTGGGAGGTGAGACATCCACTGGGAGCCTGATAGACTCTCCCTATGTCTTAGGCAGACCGGAGCCTATGTGCATGTATCTCTGGCTTGTGGAGCCTGTGTATGCAGAGGGCACACGAGCAAGCCCAGTGACAAAATAAAAGCCAGGGCACACTTGTCAAAGTCCTGAGATGTGAATGTACTCTCCAGCAACAAGGCAAGTCAAACGTGACTTGACATGTTTTTGCATAACCTCTGATCAATCTTTGCCTGAGCACTAAGTTGTACAGACAAGTGGGGGGCGACCCCTCAAAAGTAAGCCTTAAGCCAGTGATGGTGAACCTTTTGAGCTCAGCGTGTCAGCATTTTGAAAAACCCTAACTTAACTCTGGTGCCGTGTCACATATAGAAATTTTTTGATCTTTGCCACCATAGTCAAACAAAGACTTATATTTTTGATATTTATTTTATATATTTAAATGCCATTTAACAAAGAAAAATCAACCAAAAAAATGAGTTCACGTGTCACCTCTGACACGCATGTCATAGGTTCGCCATCCCTGCCTTAAGCACAAAACACAAAACAAAACAAAACAAGACAAGATCTGAGCAGAGACGCCATTGGCTGCACATTGCAGAGGAAACTTAAGTGCACATTAAAATCTGTACCTGACAGATTTAGCTGAGCTAAAGCCTGGACAACATGCATGACCCAGCTATCTGAGGGCTCAGAAAAGTAAATAGCGACAGAAGAACTGGGGAAGAAGATCAGAATATGAAGTTCCACTTAATTGGCGGTGAATTTGCCTTTTTTGTTGTTGTTTGTATAGTATGCTCCAGCCTGAAGTAAATACAGGTTAAAACTGCACATGAGGCCCTAACCAGTTTGGCTCAGTGGATGGAGCGTCGGCCTGCGGACTGAAGGGTCCCAGGTTCAATTCTGGTTAAGGGCATGTACCTTGGTTGCAGGCACATCCCCAGTGGGAGATGTGCAGGAGGCAGCTGATCGATGTTTCTCTCTCATCGATGTTTCTAACTCTCTATCCCTCTCCCTTCCTCTCTGTAAAAAATCAATGAAGTATATTTTTTAAAAAACTGCACATGAGCACTGTGGTGCAGACTGAGGTCCAGGCCTTTATTTCTGGTCTGAGGAATGGGAGGAGGAGGAGGACGCCTCCTTTTTTATCAGGGAGGGAGAATCAGGGTAAACTTAGCACCAGAAAGGTGCAATTACCTTCCTTAAAGCTTTCCTGTGACCAAACCTGATTTTACTCTGCGTGATGGCCACCTGCCTCATCAGACTGTAATCTCCCTCATGGATGACTTGC
The DNA here is from genome assembly GCF_014108235.1 of Myotis myotis. Taxonomy (NCBI): domain Eukaryota; kingdom Metazoa; phylum Chordata; class Mammalia; order Chiroptera; family Vespertilionidae; genus Myotis; species Myotis myotis. The sequence continues at coordinate 5,861,638 of NW_023416346.1, read as the reverse complement.
AGGTAGGGCTTCCTTGGCCCTCCTGAAGAGAGGAAATTCGTGGCAGATGGACAGCCTGTGTATGGAGTTCTCAGGTGCCTTCACCTGAGTGAGAACCTGCCTTCATCAGGACGTCTGACTGGCCGCCCTCTGTGACACCAAGGCAAGTAATGATTGGAAGAACTACTGTCAATGGACTTTTGCATTGACATTTTGGATTACGTCTCAAATTTTAATCAGAAAAACAAAATCCCAGAGGAATAAATTCTTCCAGCTCCAAAGGGATGCTAAAAGGAGGCTCAGTGCCTAGGGATCCACACAAAGGAAAACAACCTGATAAGAGCAACTAATTAAGAACTTTAAAAAGTGAGTGACTCCTGTGAATCTCGCAGCTTGATTGGGGCTTTAAAAATAGCTTCAGTTAATGAGCCTGTCTATATGCTCTTGGGAAACAATTCCACTGAATTAACAAACCAACTGTAGTATTTAGAATGTCTGCTTAAAAACAAAAAAGAAAGAAAAAAAGGAATGCCTAATGCTCAGAGAATGTGGAAATCCCCCACTATTTTATTTTCTCTAATCTCCTGTGCCCAGTCCCCTAAAGCAATCTCAGGGCGGCATGCAGTGGCCAGAGGGGACCTCATAGAAGCCAAAACCCTGAGGAAGAGCAACTTTCCTCTCCAATAGGTGGAGCTGTGCTCCCAGTAGGTGGAACCTACGTTTCTCCCCAGAGGGAAGAATTGGTAAAGCCACCCCATAAAACTGTTTATGAACTCCAGAGGTCCGTAAAGTTTTCCTGTAAATGGCCAAGCAGTACATATTTTAGACTTTGTGCACCATCCAGTCTGTCACAACTACTCAACTCTGCTGCTATAGCAGGAATGCAACCCATACAAGAACAACTGAGTGTGGCTGATTCCAATAAAACTTTATTTACAAACACAGGCAGGAGGTCGGTTTTGGCTCCTGGGCTGTAGTTTGCTGGCCTCTGTCATAGAGAAACCTGTACATGAATGTTCATAGCAGCTTTATTCATAATTGCTTCAAACTGGAAACAACTCAAATGTTCTTCAAAGAGTGAATATACAAAGACATTGTGACACATCCATACAACAGAATATACAAACAATGCTGAGTATTGCTACTCAGCAATAAAAAAGAATGAACCATTGATTTGTGCATCAATATAGATGAATCTCAAAGTATTACGCTGAGCGAAACAAGCCAGGCTCAGAGCAAATTTTCCTGATGATTCCATTTATATGATTTTCTGGTAAAAAGAAAAACAAAAAACTATAGGTCAGCGGTTCTCAACCCGTGGGTCGCGACCCCTTTGGTGGTCGAACGACCCTTTCACAGGGGTCGCCTAAGACCATCCTGCATATCAGATATTTACATGACGATTCATAACAGTAGCAACATTACAGTTATGAAGTAGCAACGAAAATAATTTTATGGTTGGGTTACAACATGAGGAACTGTATTTAAAGGGCCAGAAGGTTGAGAACCACTGGTATAGGTACAGAGAAGAGATCAGGGAGTATCAACAGTATAGCAGTTAAAAATGATGAGGTAGGATATTCTTGTTGCTACTGTAATAAATTACCACAAAATTTGTGGCTCAAGACAGTACAAAGTTTAATCTCTTCACCTTTTTCACCCAACCCCAAAACCTCCTCCTCTCTGACCTTTGTAAATTTTTTTCCTGTATCCATGCCTCATCCTCATAGGCCCTTTTGAGCAGCACAGAGCTGGACCCAGGAGATTGCTGCACAACAGCAGGACTTGGGTTTGAATCCTGGCTCTACTACTCAACCAGTGTATGAGCTCCTCGCTGTGCTGATCTCTCTGGGTCTGTTTCCCCAGGTGTAAGACCACATAAGACACCTACCTCTTAGACTTCGCTGAGGCTGAAATGAGACCATGTATATGGACCACTTCCCATAGCACCTGGCATTCCCGGGTGTGCCATTCAGAGTGTGTTTGCCACTTCTGTCTAACTGAGACATCTGACCTGAGGCTCTCTTCCCAGTCCCAATGGCATCAGGTCATTTACAACTTACATTTAGAATTTAACATGTTTACAAGTATTGTCATCCACTAAGATGGATTGGTTGATAGAGGGATGGAGAGATGGAGAGCTGTATCAAATATAGCAATATATTATAGAGCTAAAGCAAATTATTGATAAAGTAAATATAACAAAACCTTAATTTTATAATCTAGATGATAGGTGTATGGGTATTCACTGCACAATTTTTTGAACTTTTCTGGATGTTTGAATATTTTCATAAGAAAATGTGAAAAAACGCTAATAATTCATGAAATATATAAAACCCAAAGAGCAAATTTAGAGCTGGATAGCAGTTCCTAGGAGCTCATTATATCATTCCTTTATTTTGTGTATGTTTGAAAATTTTCAAATTACAAAGATTTTAAAATTTTTTACTGGGATGCAAATTGGGGACACTGTGCTAGGTGAAATAAGGCAGTCACAAAAAGACAAATATTGTGTGGTTCCAGTTTTATGAATTACCTAGAGCTGTCAAATTCATAGAGACAGAAAGTAGAATGGTGGTTTCCAGGGGCTGGGGGAAGAGGAAAAATGGGGAGTTTAGTGCTTAATGAAAACAGAGTTTTAGATTTGCAAGATGAAAAAGTTATGGAGATTGATTGTACAACAATGTGAAAATATTTAAAACTACTGAACTGTACACTCAGAAATGGTTAAGATGGTGTCCTGGCCAGTGTGATTCAACTGGTTGAGTGTCCTCCTATGCACTGAAAGGTCACTAGTTTGATTCCTGGTCAGGGCACAGATTCAATCCCCTGGAATTGATGTGTTTCTCTCTCTCTCTCTCTCTCTCTCTCTCTCTCTCTCTCTCTCTCACAAAAACACAACAATAAAAGTATATAAAATGGTTAAGATGATAGCTTTTATTTATGTGTATTTTATGACAATGTTTTATTTTTTTTTAAATTTACTATTCAAATATATCATGGAGGCACTTGATATAGGCCATAGTGCTAGATACAGTATACAAAGTTCAGTAAAAATTGACTCTAGATTTTAATCATGATGAAATACTGGAAATACCATGAAATTCTGAGTAAAATCAATGAGTTTCAATTCCAGTTCTTCCTTGTTTTAGGTGTGAGAATAAAAAGAAGTTATTTCCGTTTCACTTACTTTATTTTAAAGATAAGTATAAAAATTCCTATAGGTCAATGCAAATATATTTTTTATTTATTTACTCTTTTTTTCTCTTCTTTTTCAAAAACTATTTCATATATATATATTATTGATTTCAGAGAGGAAGGGAGAGGGAGAGAGAGATAGAAACATCAATGATGAGAGAGAATCATGGATCGGCTACCTCCTGCACAGCCCCTGCTGGGGATTGAGCCTGCAACGTGGGCATGTGCCCTTGGCCAGAACCAGACAACTCCCCTTGTAACTACTACCAAATTAAAAAAAGAACTTTGCCACTCACCCCTAAAGCCCCCATCCAATTTTAACCCATCAACCATTACCCTGACTTTATAACAATTACATTGCATTTCTTTTTTTAAATTTTTTAATATATATATATATGTATATATTATTTCAGAGAGGAGAGGAGAGGGAGAGAGAGAGAGAAACATTAACGATGAGAGAGAATCATAGATCGGCTGCCTCCTGCATGCCCCCTACTGGGGATCAAGCCCACAACCCGGGCATGTGCCCTTGACTGGAATCGAACCTGGGACCCTTCAGTCTGAAGGCCGATGCTCTTTCCACTGAGGCAAACCAGCCAGGGCACGTTGCATTTCTTTATCATTATATTACCCCCAAGTGTACATCCCAAAACTTCGTAGTTTAGCCTTGCCTATTAAAAAAATTTGTTAGGTTTCATATATATATATATATATATTAGTATATATATTTCACAAGCAGTTTAACATATTTCTCTGTACTCTTTTTTTCTGCAAATTGGCAGCTGGATGCAGTGGCCAGATCTGGTTCCAGTTTTTTGTTTGTTTTTTAATCCGCATTCAAGGATATTTTTTCATTGATTTTCAGAGAGAGTGGAAAAGAGAGGGAAAGACAGAGAGAAACATTGATGTGAGAGAAACACATCGATTGGTTGCCTCCTGCACATGCCCTGACCAGGGCCCGGGCTGGGGTGGAGCCTGCAACCAAGGTATGTGCCCTTGACCAGAATCGAACTCGGACTCTTTGGTCTGCAGGCTGATGCTCTATCCACTGAGCCAAACCGGCTAGGGGCTGGTTCAATTTTTATCTCTTTACGAGTAGTGGCATGTCTTCTCATTAAGGGGCACATAATGTCTTGTGTCATTTTTTCTTTTTTTGTGATACTAGCAGCTGAGATGCTCAATGCCTAGATCCATTCATTAGTGGTTGCAAAGTGGTGATATTCAAGTTCTCACAATTCTTGTTTATTTGTTAACTGCAATACTTTTATAGAGATGCTTTCACTCACCTATCATTTGGTTACCAATGTTATAGTTCATATAGGAAAGGCAGAATAAAAGTTTTATTCTTTTCCCTTTATATACCAGTTTTGAAGAAAATTACTTGGTTTCCTATCATCCTCCAAAAGTCAATTATCTTCTTGGAGCTTAGATTGTCTCATCTGTGGCCAGTGGGAAACTGCTGAAGCCAGGTCCATTAGCCATGACCCTATTAGGCCTTGACAGCTTTCTTACCATCTGTTATGATAACCAGATTCAAGGGTTATCTTTACATTTTCAGTCCCAGACCTGGAATCAGCCATTTCTGAAAAAATTAAATTAAATTAAATTAAATTAAATTAAAATGCTGGTTTGTTTTTCACAACTTGGTTGCCAGGGTTGCTCGTTCTTTCTAGGCCTCTTCAGAAGACAGAGCTAGGAAATACACACACACACACACACACACACACACACATTCTTTTTCTTAATAATTTATTTTTTTATTGTCTAAAGTTTTACATATGTCTCCTTTTTCCCCAATTGACCCCCCCACCCTGCCAAGCCATTCCCACCCTGTGCAAGCACCCACTGCCCCAGTGTCTGTGTCCATTGGTTATGCTAATACGCATGCATACAAGTCCTTTGGTTGCTCTCTAACCCACCTCCCCACCTTTCCCCTGCCATTCGTCTCTGAATCTATTCTTGTTCATCAAATTATGTTGATCATTATATCCCACAAATGAGTGAGATCATATGATATTTATCTTTCTCTGACTGGCTTATTTCACTTAGCATAATGCTCTCCAGGTCCATCCATGCTGTTGCAAATGGTAAAAGTTCCTTATTTTTCATAGTGGCATAGTACACATTCTTTTTATTAAAAAAAAAATAAACCACCTTATGAGATCATACTACTTGCAATTCAAATTCAGGAGTATAGGTTGTTTTTTAGTCAACTTATTCTAGATTATATCTGTATTTCCTTTCTTCCACACCAAAAAATACAGGTCCTTGAAGATAATAGGGGATGATAAAATTAGAATATCTCATAATTATTCATTTAGTTTATACCACTGTGTTAGGGGTGCCCAAGACTACCTCACATCCGGTGACTCACTAGGAGTGATTGAGCATATATTTGTGTTAGAGTAGGTAGATAGATATGAGCAGAGGAGATAAAGGACAAACTGACCAAAAAACAAAACCAAACCCATGCTTAAGTAAACAAGGGAAAGGGAGAATAGAAAACTAAAACAGCCATCAAAATTAGACGAAGACAGGGAAAAGAAATGCAGTAAAAATGACTCCTAGCACCAAAAGGACATCTGCAGACACACGACATTCTAAGAAGCCCACCAGTTAAGCAGACCCACAAAATTCTAGGGAGCCTACCAGCTAAAGGACGAATGGTGCAGGGAGATTAGCATAAAGCGTGGGAGGGGCAAGAATAAAACAAAGGCCAGGATTTGGACCCCCGGATGTACTTGAATACAGCTTTGATGCTCTCTGCAATTTCCCCGTCTCTCGCGTTGAAATCCTTCCTCCTGGAGCCGAGAACCTGGTCTTGCTGATCCCCAGCGCCGCTGACAGTTCTAACCGCCAGCCCGGAGCCGGTTCAAGAAAGCCCCCAAATGGTAAGCATCTAGCCTCGCCCTCCCTTGGGCTAGAGGCTTTGCGTTCCCTCTCTCCCCCTCTCCCACCCTCTCTCTCTAAGCCGCACTCTCCTGGACACCGGTCACCCAGTTAAATGCCGCAAGGGCGGGTGCCACTTGGAGGCTCCCGTGGAAGGTAAGGTAGTGCTCAGCCCGGGGCACAAAACCCACCACCCACCCGCTAGAAAAAGGCTGATAGCATCTCAATACTGACCCAAGCCCCAGGCAATTAATTTGGAGAGAAAGACATTCTGACTTTCGCTTTTTCTGTTGTTCTTGTTAATCCTCACCCCGGGATATTTTTTCTTTGATTTTTAGAAAGAGTGGAAAGGAGGACCCTTCAGTCCGCAGGCCTATCTACGCTCAATCCAATGAGCCAAACCCGCTAAGGCTTGCGTTTGCTTTGGCACTTTAACCGGCTCCTAATAATTGGTGAGGCCCAGTCTCTGAGCTTGAGCAAACATTTCTTCGGGGAAGGAAAGATCACCTGTAATTAACATTGGACTCATCCGGGAAGCGCATGTAAGGGTTGGCCAGCTGGCATTTGGAGTCCCCTCCCGCTGTCTTAGACACTAGGAGGAACAGGGGTAGCCAGCCGGCCGCGGGGTCACTGCTCCTGGCAGCCTTTCCCATACGCAGCACACTCCGGGAGAACTTTGCTGAAGCTCAACAGATCTATTAGTCCATGATGCCCGGGTTCAGATTATCAACCCCGCCGTCTGCCCCTACGCATCTTCTTTCAGAAACTTCCACGTTTTACCTCCTGAATCTGATTTACCCGTCCGGTATTCTTTCTTTTGCCTCCCTGTCCTCGCAACTGTGTTTGAAGTGCAGGCGAGGTGCCTGCTGTATATGCGGAAGGGCGGGTCACAACTATTCCTTAAGGCGTCTAGTGGCTCAGACGAAGGATAGAGTTCCTCATTTTCCTTGCTTGCTGCACCACATCAGGAGAGAACACTGGCCTGATTCTGTGATGAACGCTTTTCTTATTTATTTTCTGTTTCACCGCTCCTTGAAGAGTCTCCAGAGCTCCATTTATTATCAGCCCCTGCGAGATTTTTCTCGCTTACTTCGATTCAGCTACTTATATCCTGTCAGGCCTGACATCTCCCATGTTCAAGCTGCGGTTCATTGGCAGCAGGGTTCCCTTTTCAGTCAACTTGTAGCTCTACTGTGTTCCTCTTGGGACTCAAGAATACTCCTTATTAAATATCTAGACATTTCAGACCTTAACTGCCGCCAGCACTTTTGCTGTCTCTGTCGGGGCAGCCACTGGAAAGATGAGCGCATCCCACGGGCCTTCTTTATCAAGAATGGACTCCCCTGTCTGCTTAAACATTTGGTTTGTCCAATATTACGCCCTATTGACACGGAGATAGCCTCATCAGGAAAACACCTAAACTCAAATGACTTATTAGAGTGGATCACATATTACAAGTATATTTTTCACAGACTAATCATAAGACGCTACAAGGTACTCATGCTTCAAGAGATAGCAGGACTTCAACTCCTAAGAACACTATCCAGCTTTCCAGAGTATGGGTTCCAACCGAGACACTCAGGGGAGAGGAAGGGATCGAAAAGATAGATGAAAATGTATGGCTCAAAAAATCCACAACCTGGAAATGTTTGAGTCACTAGGGAAGCTTTGGCCAAGCATTTAAGAGAATTTCTAAAGAGGTCTAGAAATACTCTACAGAGAGAACTTGGCAAAGGGGATGCCCAAGCCTGTCCATACTTTCTATTCATTTGAACAAGGTCACAGGACACGCTGGCCTGTTCACACTCTCCTCTCCAGCCCAGACCTCTCTTTTCTATTTTCCAGATGGGCAATACCACCTCCATACCACAGGACTCACCACTGGGATGTATTATCAAGAATTAGGATACATATGACCCCCAAACCCTCAGAAAGAAAAGATTAATCTTCTTCTGTAATACAGCCTGGCCACAATATAAATTAGATGACCAAGAGGTCTGGCCCCATATGGAAGCATAAATTATAATACTATTATTTAATGAGACCTGTTTTGTCACCGGCAACAGAAATGGACTGAGGCCCTATACATACAAGCCTTTATGGCCCTCAGAGACAATCCTAAGCACTGCAGCTCTTGCAAATTAGATCCAGATGTTATAGCAGTTATTAGCCAGATGCCCCAGCCTAAAACTATAGGCACTCTAATCCCCAAAACTCCAACTGGCACCAGGGACCTTGGCTACAGTCCCTGAATGCCCTACTAATGATCCTGTGCCCTTCACATAAGACCCACAACCCCTAGTCTGTATCCATTACAAGAGGTTACCAGATCCTCTGGTCCTGCATGGGTCCAGGGCCCATTCTCCATTCAGGATCACAGGCAGGTAAGATCAGACCTTGGAACGATTTCAGATGATTCCAAAAAATACATGACAATTTCCTTAAACTAACCCCAACCTTTGACTTTGCGTGGAAAACTATTGCAGGGATCATGGGGCAAACTGTCGTACCAGAGCATCGAGCTGAAGTAACCGAAGCAGCTCAAATATTTGGGGATGACACCCACCTAACTCAGCTTCAAATATACCCTGTAGGAGCTGTTGCAGTCCCAAAGCCAGACCCCCACTGGAGCTATAACAACCAACAAGACAGGGCTCTTAGAGATCACTTTTTACATTGCTTAATAGAAGGAATGAAAAAATTGAAAGCACAACTAAAATGATAATAAACTTTCAACCACTGACCAAGGGCCCCAAGAAAACCCTTCTGCCTTTTTAAAAGAAAGATTTAAAGAGACCCTTCGTAAACATACCAACATAGATCCCAACTCACCTGAGGGACAATTGATTTTAAAATATCACTTCCTAACTTAGGCGACCCCAGACATCCGGTACAAATTACAAAAACTAGCCTTAGGTCCAGGGACACTGATGGCTGAGATCCCAAAGGCAGCATCCTCAGTTCACTATAATAAAGAAATAGAGGAGGAAGAAAAGAACAAAGAGAAACAAAAGCCAAAGACAAAAGGTAGGTTCAGCTACTCTCTGCCCTCAGGCCCAGCCTTCTCAGAACGGGGGAAACCCAAAGGCTCCTGTTGGAAACCACCATCGCTGTGGGAAACCTGGCCATTGGAGGTGAAGCCAAAAGCACCTTGTCCCAAGTGTAAGGAGCCTGATCATTGGGTCTGTGGCTGTCCTGGGTCCCGAAGGGGACGTGGGCCAGAACCACTCATGACCCTTGACTGAGAAGGCCCTCTACTCGAGCCAGTTCCCAACAAGAACATCCACTTGAATGGGACGGAGCCAAGGGTCACCCCAGATGTGGAAATTAGAAATGGGAGCTGCCTACTCTATGCTAACTAACTTCTCTGGACCTCTACCTTCCGACTCCTGCCAAGTAATTGGGGTTAGTGGAAAGCCCTCTATCAGATTTACTCCTCCTCTGTGTTACCTTTGGGATCAAACAGCCTTTCCCCATCCATTCCTGGTCATGTCAGAATGTCCTATCCTCCTTTTAGGGAAGAACACCCTCAGTAAACTAGGGGCACAAAGATTCAACACCAAGCCAATATCTTTTTCTCTGAACGGGTCCTTGAAACTGAGGAAATTATAGATAATTCCATAAATTTGGACTGATGGAATACCCGGAAGGACTAAGACAACAATACGTATAAAAATAAAACTAAAAAACCCCACAAACTTTCTCCATAGGAAGCAATATCCCATAAAGCCAGAGGCCAGAAAAGGACTTCAAATAATAATTATTAAATTCCTGAAATATGGGCTATTAACTTCTATTAATTTGCCCTGCAATAAATACTCTTACCCTCCCTGTTAAAAATAAAATAAAATGGAGACTATAGATTAGTGCATGATCTACAAATTATAAAGGAGGCTGCTGTCCCAATCCACCCTATAGTTCCCAACCCTTATACTATCCTAGGAGAAATACCTTCTCAGATCCAATGGTTTTCAGTCTCAAGGATGCTTTCTTTTGCATTCCTTTGAGCCCCTGCTCTCAATGCTTACTTGCCTTTGAATGGACCACGGAGGACAATACAAGCCAACTACTAAACTGGACTGTACTGCCCCAGGGCTTTAGGGATAGCCCTCATTTATTTGGGTAGGCACTAGCCAAAGATCGCAGGGACCTAATTCTTGAAATGGGGCAGAAAGCTCCTACAATATATAGATGATTTACTCATTTACTCCCCCTCAGAGGAAAAAGGAATACAGCATGCTATTAAGACTTATACACTGCAAGGGACATCAAAATAACACAAGGAAACAAATACCTGATAAAGTTGCAAAAGTAGCCACCACCTCTGAAGATATATTCTTGGGAGCACTAATTCCACTCTCACCTACAGAACTACCAACCCCTAAATATACCCAAGAAGAAATACAATGGACATCCCAACACAGTACACCAAGGGGCCAACAGGATGGTTCCAATTAGAGGGACTCCTTTATGTACCCTCAGTTTTACAATGGAAAATCATAAAAGCCCTCCATGAATTACAACAGTCCCTCAACTCATTAGCCAATAAAATCTTAGACAATCGTATTACCCTAGACCCCATAGTCAGCAAACTGCGGCTCGCGAGCCACATGCGGCTCTTTGGCCCCTTGAGTGTGGCTCTTCCTAAGCCTTAGGAGTACCCTAATTAAGTTAATAACAATGTACCTACCTATATAGTTTAAGTTCAAAAAATTTGGGGACTCTTTCGCCCTCCCCACGTGGGAGTCTGTACTTGTTCTTCAATAAATTTCCACCTTTGCTATACCAAAAAAAAAAAAGTTCAAAAAATTTGGCTCTCAAAAGAAATTTCAATCGTCGTACTGTTGATATTTGGCTCTGTTGACTAATGATTTTGCCGACCACTGCCCTAGACTATCTCTTAGCTGCAGAATGAGGAGTTTGTGCTATTCAAAATACTGCATGCTATACCAACATCAATAATTCTGCTAAAGTAGAAACAAGAGTATGTGAAATTCCAAATCATGCAACCTGGTTAAAAGGCCTCAGAGAAACCCAACTTTTGCCCAGTATGGTGACCGCGCTTACTTGGAACTGGAAATATTGGTTATGGTCTCTCTTTGAAAGTCTTTTAATCTCTCTCCTCGTCATATTAGTGATAACACTGTTTGGTCCTTGTTTGTTTAACCTACTTGTAAAATTTGTCTCTTCCAGGTTACAACTAGTGCACCTGTAAATGATGCTTCGCCAGGGTTTTCAACCCGCCCCCGCATACACATACGCAGAGACAACTCAACCCCTTGATCAAGCTGGCCAAAGATTCTGATTCTGAGAAACCTACCCTCTGCCCTGACAGACAGCAAGAGAATGAGACCCAATCCCCAACTTCGCCCATTTGTCAGCAGGAAGTAGCCAGATGATTGTCTACGTCCATGATCTCCCAATGAATTGGGTCTCATAACTCTTGAGGGGGGAAATGTTAGAGTAGGTAGTTAGATAGATATGAGCAGGGCAGAGAAAGGACAAACGGACCCAAAAACCGTGCTTAGGTAAACAAGGGAAAGGATGAATAGAAAACTAAAACAGCCATCAAAGGCTGAATGGTGCAGGAGATTAGTACAAAGCATGGGAGGGGAAAGAATAAGTCAAAAGCCAGGACTTAGACCCAATGGGGCACTCCAGCTTTGCTTGATGTACTTTCGCTTGAATAAAGCTTTGCTGCTTGCTGCAATTTCCCCGTGTGTTGAACTCTTTCCTCCGGGAGACATGAACCCGGTCTTGCTGATTCCCAGCGCCACTGACATTTGTATTCACAGCTAAGTTTTATTATAGCAAGCAGATATGCAACAGAATCAGCAATGGAAAAAGACACAGGCAGAGTTTGAAGGATGCCATGCTCAGGCTTCCTTATGTTGTCTCCTTTCCACAATGAGTCAGGCAGAACTGGCTGTTTCCTAGCAACAAAAATGCAGCAACGCACGTGTGATGTTTTCGCCCAAGGAAGCCCTTAGAGACTCAGTGCCCAAGGTTTTTGTTGGGGGCTGGTCATTAGACACTCTGCCTAGCATGTACCAAAATTGCAGACTCTTAGAATGAAAGCAGATGATAAGCATAAACCACACTGTTTGCACAAAGTCTGAGCACAATGAGCCATCCTTACCAGTTAAGGAATAGTAGAAACACTTCCCAAATGCAAGTTTCCAGCCAAGGGCCAACCTTTCAAAGGATAGCAGGCTTTCTTAACCCATTTCTGGATAGTTGACCCCTTGGACCTTGGATAAGGCAACTTTTACAACACAATGATCAGTTGGATCCCTTGCATCAGGTGAGAGCTACCTGCAGTATTATTCTCAGTTATACCCTACAGGGGTCCAAGATTTCACCAGTTCAAACAAATCCCATTAACCACAAAGCTTTATCTTAGAAAGTCAGGTACCTTCCTCCTTAAATTTCTATATTAGCCCCCTTTTACCTGGCCCATGGCAGCCATTCAGGCACAGTGTACTCTAGTCAGTAAGTGGAAGCTGACTGGAAAGCCATTAGGCTGAGGCAATGTTGGGATAGTCAGGGCACACACACAGGAAGTGAAGTCCCAGAGGGCACACATGGCACCCCTGGAAATAGAGGATGTCTAATACTTGTTAGGGTACCCAGAGCAAAACAGACATTAGCCAGGCAGTAGGGGTTAACAGGGCCCCCAGTGTCGCCTCTCACTATGGAGCCTCCTGCCCAGTCCAACCAAGTAATTGTTTAGTCCTTGGTTTCAGAGGGACTGCCTGAAAGCATCCAGTTTCCTTCAGTTTTGCTTCCATCATTCCTATCATGTGTGTGGACACCTGGAGGTGCTCTGCATGGAAAGTGCAGGGGATGGTGCCACCCCTGCTGCCTATCAGGTGTGATCTACAGGCAATTTGAATTCAAGGTACTCACAGCAGCTTGGAAATGAAATACCATCAGGCTTTTTTTTTCTTCAGGAAAAGGGGAAAGCTTCCAGGAGCAGTTCAGAAAAACAAAGATCATTAATGCCTTCTCTACTCCCTGGCACCTCCCCAGGCTTTATTATTATTATTATTATTATTATTATTATTATTATTATTATTACTAGAGGCCCAGTGCACGAATTCATGCACCAGTGGGGTCCCTCGGCTTGGCCTGCAGGATCGAGCCAAAACGGCTCTCCCACATCCCCCGAGGGGTCCCAGATTGCAAGAGGGTGCAGGCCAGGCTGAGGGACCCCACTGGTGCACGATTGGAGCTGGAGAGAGACATGGGAGATTGGCCAGCCAGGGAGGGACTGCAGGAGGGCTCTAGGGGGTGTCCGGCCCCTCTCACTCAGTCCCTATTGGCCAGACCCCACCAGCAAGCTAACCTACTGGTCAGAGCGTCTGCCCCCTGTTGGTCAGTGCACGTCATAACCAGCGGTTGAGCGGCCTTAGCATATCATTAGCATATTACACTTTGATTGGTTGAACAGCTGACCAGTCACTTAGCATATTAGGATTTTATTATATAGGGTTATTTCTCCATGGTTACAACATTGGTGTGTCTCACTCAGTGATCACAACCTCACATTTCCCAACCATTTTATTATCCTCCAAACTTTTTGTCTGGAAGGGTTGTATGCAAGAAGAAAAGAAACATTTTCCCAGCAAAACATTTTTATACAATGCAACCAGAAAGACACATCATAATCAAGAATTGATGAGGAAGAATCCTGAACTTTCCTTTTTTTTTTCAAAATGGGTTTACATAACCTCCCATTCCTTTGGTCCTAATCATTTCCCCAGTGAGCAGCCTAGAAAAAAATGAATCCCTTGCTGGGGACGGCTGCATTTAATAATCAAATGTCTTGCACAAGGGTGTCTAGCAAGAGGGAGGTGAAGGAAGTAGAGTCAGGCTATCAAGTCATTGGTACAAATTGCAAGTAACCTGAAAAGTTGACCATAGCAAGTCAATAGCAGTGCCATCTCCAAGAAAGGGTGGGGAGTCTGACCAGTGGGGAGTAGGTGAAGTGGCCACTCCCTGTGATGTCTTTCCCTAGCGTGCAGCGTTCAACAGTAACCACAAGTTAGCCCCTGGTTAACTTGCGGATTTCAATTCAGTAACCACAATTAGTCTCTGTGTCAGAAATACGAAGCCAATCAGCAGCTCAACTATACAAGCCCTTTCCTGTAGGCATTTGTATGATATTCAAATGTCATATTCACTCATCATCCGTGATATTTTCGTAGTTTGTGGTCCTGTGGAAGCTGTCTTAAGGAGACAACCATTCCAGAATCTGAGTCCTGTTTTTTGAGATAGATGCTCTTTCATTTCAGCTGAGCACAGCTCACAGTGAGGTTGCAAACAGCTGCAGAAGAGTGTCAGGTTTCAGCTTCTGGTCAGGCCCTGGCAATTAGAACCTGTGAATCCGGGATCTTTTAAAAAGCCAATAATATTGTAATAACTGTGTACAATGCCAGGTGAGTACTTGAAATATCAGGGGGACCAGTTTGTAAAGTATGCGATTGTCTAACCACTACACCTGAAACTAATATAAAATAATATTGAATGTAAAATATAATTGAAAAAATACAATTTTTTAAAAAGCCAGTGGCTTTTCCCCCCCAGTACCAGCAAAGTTGAGACAAGGAAGGGCCAGACAGCTGTTTTCCCAGCCCAGGTGATAAGAAAGGCTTTCCTAAAAGCCCTTCTTGTCAATTTTTAGCATCCAAACAGACGCACTCAAAAATATGTGTATGTGGCTGGAAAACCAGCAGCTTCTACTGCCAACCACCTCATTTCAACAATTGCACATTAGCACACTGGGTTCAGACCTCCCAAAGTGCCATTTTTTTTTACCTGCAGATTGACTCTTTTCATCATGTCCCCCTTTTTCCAGAGGCTCCAACAGGCAAAAATAAAATAATAAAAATTCATGATGGGGTCTTGTTCTTTTCCCAGAGTTGAAATTGCAATCTGCCCACGGGCAGCAAAAAGCAAGGGAGCTTTGATGCATGTACACTTTTCCCCCCTTTGCAGCTTTCCCTGTCAGGATGATCTATGTCTCGCACGGATGAAATGGCGAGTATAAAATTTTACATCAATGTTGATGATACACTCAGATGTGATAGTCATAAAATACAAAGCCTGTTACAAAACACACCTCTTTCCCCCCTCAAATCCCCTAGTCTTAAAAGCAGCACATACAGGGTTAACGTTACAGAAAACAGCAAATCAAGCTGCAAAGTCAGGAGGGGCTATCCCTGAGCTGAGGCCGCTGCTAAGCTGAAGGAAAGGCTAGAATGTTGTTTTAATTTGTTTTAATGTTTATTGATTTCAGAGAGGAAGGGAGAGGGAGAGAGAGAAACAGTAATGATGAGAGAGAATCATCTACCTGCTGCCTCCTGCACTGAATCACGCCAGCCTGCCAGTCAGGCTGTTTTTTCCTTTTCTTTTTTTAACCCTCCCCCCTCCGGTTTACCTAAAGACTTCTCCAGCCCTGGGGGGACTATTTGGGCCCTTTCTCCTCCCACTTAGAGGAGAAAACAAAAACTAAAGCCATGAGCTGAGCTACTCTTTCCTCCCTGTAGCCAGCACAGCTAAGAGCAGCCAGGAGATGCAGCGAGGCCACCTGCCTATGGTTGGATTTAACTGTTACCTTTCACAAGAGATGACAGCTCAGTTGCTGTTTAACACTATAGGTAACTTCATAGCCACTCAGACCCCAGGATTTTGTCACCTTCCATCATTGCTTCTTTCCTTTTCTTGAGTAACGCTGTAGCCACATTTCAGTGAGTCAGGGTTGTTTTATTGAGTCCCACCACTGCCACCATATCCAGTGATTCACTATACGGACTCAGAGGACTCAGGATATAGTTGTATTTATAGCAAAGGTTATAACAGAGAACGGATATGCCATAGAATCAGCAAGGGAAAAAGACTCAGGAAGATGCCATGCACAGGCTTCCTTATGTTGTCTCTTCCTCCCACCAGGGGTCACACAGAGCATGCTGTTGCCCCAGCAACGGAAATGCAGCAACCCATGTGTGTTATTTCTTACCGAGAAGTCTATTACTCAGCGCCCTCGGTTTTTATTGGGATTTAGTCATTAGGCACCCTCTGCTGAGCACATACCAATATTCCAGATCCCCAGAAGGAAGCAGATGTTTGGCATAAAACACACTGTTTGCGCAGTGAACCACCTTATCAGGTAGGGAATGGTGGGAACCCTCCTGAAATCAAGTTCCCAGACTCTAGCCAAGGGCAAACTTTGTGAGCAGGCCTTTAGAAGGATAGCAGTCTCAGGCCTGCTGTGTTAACCGCTTTCTGGGAACTCACATCATTCAGTCTCAGAATAGCAATACGAATACTACCACCACTGCTGGTATAATTACTAAGAATAGTATTAAAATGTAGAATGTAGACATATTCTCCGCATTCTCTCCCAATTTTTTCATGATTGGTCTATATCTGTTACCTGAATCCTTGCATACTAAACTCCCACTTTGAACTATCATTAGTCTTCTTAGTTCAGTGCTCACCACCAGCCCTTAGGTCAAAAACTCTCTGGTCGTTTTGTTTTTCTGAAGCTTGTTCTTTTTAAAAATGTTTTATTGATTTTTTTAGAGCGAGGGGAAGGGAGAGGGAGAAAGACAAACATCAATGATAGAGAAACATCAATCAGCTGCCTCTTGCACACCCGCTACTGGGGATCGAGCCCACAACCTGGGCCTGTGCCCTGGCTGGGAATCAACCAGCAACCTCTTGACTTTTTAAAAATATATTTTAATTGCTTTCAGAGAGGAAGGGAGAGGGAGAGAGCGAGAGAAACATCCATGATGAAAGAGAATCATTGATCAGCTGCCTCAAGCATGCTCTCCACTGGGGACCAAGCCCACAACCCGGGCATGTGCCCTGATGGGAATGAACTGAGACCTCCTAGTTCATAGGTTGATGCTCAAACACTGAGCCACACTGACCAGGCCAATCAGCAACCTTGTGGTGCATGGGATGAAGTCAATTCACTGAACCACACCAGCCTTGCTGAAGCTTGTTCTTTGATAGATTCCTTTGGAAGGACTTATGAGGACAATATTTCTTCAGTTCTTCCATGTTGATAACATTTTGTCCATGTCCTTTATAGTTGAAAGACAATGTTTTTGGTGTAAATTTCTTAGCTCACTCTTTCTTTCCTTGTGTATCTTAAATGTTACTTTACTTTATTCTGGCAGAAATGGTTGCTATCAGCCCTGGTTAGTGTGATTCAGTTGGTTGGAGTATCGTTCTGTGTCCCATGCACAAGGTCACAAGTTTGATCCCCAGTTAGGGCATGTATGGGAGGCAGCTGATTGATGTGCTTCTTTCACATCAATGTCTCTCTCTCTCTCTCTCTCTCTCTCTCTCTCTCTCTCTCTCTCTCTCCCCCTTCCTCTTTCTCTAAAAATAGTCTGATGATGATCTAATTTTCTTATCCTTATAGATCACTTGCTCTTATTTTCTACATGCTCAAAATATTTTTTCTTCATCTTTAAAGTCCAGTAATTTATAAGAATATGACTTGGTGGTGATCATTCTGGGTAAATATTGTCAGGTACACAGTGTGATCTTTCAAAGATCTCTTCTACCCCTCCTGCCCCACCATCACCCACCCCTGCCCCCCAGGGATACCAACTACGTCTTGAATTTATCCCAGAACTGATACTCTATTCATTTTTAAAGTATTTTTTCTTCTACATTTTAGTTTGGATAGTGTCTATTACTATGCCTTCAAATTCACTAATCTTTTCTTCTGCCATGTCTAATCTTCTATTAATCCCATTCATGCATTTTTTAATTTCATATTATAGTTTTCATCTCTAAAAGGTCTATTTGGGCTTTTAAATATCTTCCATGTCTCTAGTCAATATGCTTAAGTTAGGTTTTTTTACATTTAAAATAAAGTTTTAATGATTGCTTTAGTGTTCTTCACTATTCATAATATGTACCATTTCTGAGTCTATTTGAATTTTTTTCTCCAAATGATATGTCATATTTTCCTGGTTCATTGCATGCCTGGTTATTTTTTACTGGATGACAGACATTGTGAATTTTATCTTGCTTGGGGGTGGATATTTTTGCATTCCTATAAATGAGAACAGAAGCTTTATTCTGGGACACAGTGAATTTAGTTGGGAACAATTTGATTCTTTCAGGTCTTGCTTTTTAGCTTTATTAGGCAGGACCAGAGCATCATCTAGTCTAGGGCTAATTTACCCCTATTACTGGCCTTCTAAGTACTCTACTCAATTCCCTGTGAATTATGAGGTTTTCCACCATACCTGGTAAGATCAGAAACTATTATCAGCCCTCTGTGAACTCCCTCTAATCCTTTCTGGTGGTTCTTTGCTTAGCCTTGAATAGTTTCCTTACATGCATGAGCTGAGGAATACTCAGTTGAAGGCTCAAGAGGCACCCTCTTCAGGTATCTGGAGCTCTTTCCATTCCAATGGAGTCCTTGGGCCCCTTGGATTCTCAGATCCATCTCCTGAACCCAGGAAGAGTGCTGAGCTCTGCTTGGATTCCCTCTCTCAGCACTGTGACTGGAAACCATCCCAGCTGAGGCATTAGCAGGACTCACTTCATTTATTTCCCCTTTCTTTTATATTTTGTTTGTTTCCCCTTTCTCAAGGATCATTGTTCTTCCTTGCCTGATGTCCAACATTTTGAAAACCATTGTTTCATATATTTTATCATTATTTTAGTTGTTTCAGGTGGAAGGGTAAATCTGGTCCCTGTGACTGCATCTTGGCCAGGAGCAGACGAAGTCTGGTGTGCTCTCTCAGTATATAGTTTCAAATTGTTTATTATTGCAGGAAGTTTTCTTGAATTATAGTTTTTAGTATTTGTTTTTTCCTTTGGTCTGCTTTTCTTTATTGAGGAACTCTTATGATGTATTAATTGGATACTTTTTTTAAAAAAAACTTCGATATTTGTCATTTGCTTTCAAATATTTTTCTTTATTTCCTTTTTTTAAAGTTTCCTCTTCTTTGCCTTCTATTTCTCTTAAGCCATCATGTATTGTACTTATTTGCTTTGTGTTCCTTGTCATTTATTCTGAAAGATTTTTCTTTTATTTCCAAATATTTTCTGAGATGTGTCAAATAACTCCTGAAATTTTCTTGTTCTTATTTATGCTGTTCTTTTGTTGTCTGGCATCATTTTCTTAATTTTTTTAGCTTGTTGCATTAGCTAATTATAGTTTTTATCTCTTTGGTGAGGATATGTTTCTGGCATGCTTTCATTGCCTCTTAGGATGGTATTCTACCCCTTAAGCTTTTATTCTTATAGCAATATTGTATGGGGTTGCCCTCAGTACATTTTTGTTGCTCTTCTTTATATGAAATTAGCTTTCCTTAACTTTTGGAAGGAGGTGGGGTTCGGGGTAGTTTCTCAAATGTCAGAGCTCCCTCTTCTGTTGTTTTTGCTAAAAATTATGGCAACTTGGTTCTGAGATTTCTTGGCTCTATTTCTCCACTTCGATGTGGACATTCTCTTTCCTTATTGAAGTAGGCTAAATAATGGCTTCCTAGGGGAGATCCATGTCCTAACCCTGGAAACCTGTGAATGTTACCTAATGGCAAAAAATAAATAAATAAAAGACTTTGCAGATTTTATTAAGGATTTTGGGATGAAGAGATTATCCTGGATTTTCCATGCAGGCCCTAACTACATACAGTAACAAGTATCTTTATAATAAGGAAGCAAAGAGAGATCACACAAATAGAAGAGGAGAAAGAGATATGACTACAGGGAAAGATATTGGAGTGATGTGGCCATAAGCCAAGGAATAACAACAGCCACCAAAAGTCAGAAGAGGCAAGGCATGGATTCTCCCTTAAAGCTTCCAGAGAAAGCATGGCCTTGCCAACACTTTGATTTTTGGCCCAGTGATTCTGATTTCAAATTTCTGGCCTCCAGATCTGTGAGAGGATAAATTTCGATTGTTTTCAGCCACCAAGTTTATGGTCATTTATGACAGCAGCAATAGGAAACTAATACAGAGTTTATACCAAAAGTGGGGTCTGCTGTAACAAATACCTAAAAATATAGGAATCACTTTGGACTAAGGTAATTGGATAATAGGTGGAAGCTGGAAGAATGTTGAGGAGCACCACAGAAAAAGCCTAGATTGCCTAAAACAGACTGTTCTTCGAAATGCACATGCTGAAGGAACTGTTGGTGAAGGCTCAAAAGAGGCCAGGAACAATGTAGAAAACCCTATATTGTCTCAGAGGATGCGTTTATCATCATAAACAGAATGTTGGTACAAATATAAACGTTGAAGGGCCTGTTTATGAGGGCTCAAAAAGAAATATGGAATATATTATTAGAAACTGGAGGAAAGGTCATCTTTGTCATACAGTGACAGAAAATTTAGCTTAATTGTGCCCTACAGTTATGTGGAAAACAGAATTTATAAGCAATGAATTTGAATAGTTGAGTTGATTTCCAAGCAAATTGTTGAAGAAGCAGTCTGGTTTCTACTTGCTGCTTATAGTAAAATATGAAAGGAAAGAGATAAACGGAAGGAAGAATTATTACGCAAAGAGGAACCAGGATTTGATGATTGGGGAAATTCTCAGCCTGTACAGATTGCAAAAGGTGCTAAAATTAGGATAGTCAATGCTAGGAAAGTATGCTCTGCAGAGAAGGCCAACGTGTGACCAGACAACCTTTTGCTAGTACTGAAGAGATTAGGCATGTGATTTATGGATCCCTCAATCTTCAGAGCAGAAGCCAGGCATACAGATGGGATTAATGAGAAAAGATCTATGGAGGATCTTCTTGTCTAATGGTTGAAGTTTCTGTGACATATGCCGGAGGTTGCAAGGTTTTTGAGAATGTTATACCAGTAGAAGTACTGCCAACTTGGACGAAAAGGGACAGATACGGGATAAAATGAAAGAAGGCCGTCAGAGTCCTAAAATTCTGCAGGTAGAAAACAGGGTTATAGAACTACTCAGCTTCAAACATGTGTTAACCATAAAAAAAAAAAAAGGCAAGAATAATTCCTAGATTGGGGTTTGGGCCCATAGGGTGGATCATTTGTAGCTGTATTTCAAAATGGCTCAGTAACAATGACTTCCCTTTTCCTTCCATTTCCACTCTTTCAGAATAGGAATGCCAACAACTCTTATCCTATACCTGTCCACCATTGAATTTTGGGAACAGATAACTTGTTTTCTGTTTTCTTGTTTTCCAAAGTCCACAGATGGAGAGAAATTCTGCCCTAGGATGGCATACTTAGAGTCTCACCCATAACTGATTTACATAATTAGATTTGGGACTTCCAAACCGACGATATTTAGATGAAATTTTGGACTTGAGAGGATGCTGTAATGTTTTGACACTTTTGAGGGTGTTGGAATAAGGTGAATGTATTTTATTTAATTTATTTTTATTTATTTCATTAAGTATGAGAGAGGGAGAGAGATTGGAACATCAATGATGAGAGAGAATCATTAATCAGCTGCTTCCTACATGCTCTACACTGGAGATCGAGCCTGCAACTCAGGCATGTGCCCTGACTGGGAATTAAACCATGACCTTCTGGTTCCTAGGTTGACGCTCAACCACTGAGCCACGCCGGCTGGGAAGGGCGAATGTATTTAGGATGTGGGATGGATGTCAATGTTTGGGGACCGGAAGGTGGGCTATGGTAGGTTGTATAGTGGCTCCCCAAAAGATATTCATGTGTTAACTTCTGGAACCTGTGAAAGCTATCTTATTTGACAAAAAAAGTGGGGGGCTTTGTAGATGTGATTAAGTTAAGAATCTTGAGATAGGAAGATTATCTTGGATCTTCCAGGTGGGCCCTAAATACAATTGCAAGTGTTCTTCTATGAAAGAGGCAGAGAGATGACACAGACAGAAGAGAAGACAGTGTGACCACAGAGGCGGAGTGGAAGTGACATAGATGACAGCTCTGCTGACACCTTGATTTTGGCTCAGTGGTACTGATTTAAGACATCTCGCTTCCAGAACTAGGAAAGAATAAATTGCTGTTGTTAAAAGCCACCATGCTTGAAGTAATTCGTTACAGCAGCCATAGGAAATGAATACACTTAGTTTCTACCGTCTCAACCAGCTCAATTTTTATTTCAACCCTAGTGGTTTCTCCCAAGTACAGATCCCTGTCCCAGAAGAGAGCCTGGTGGATTAGTGGATAGTGAAGGATTAACTCAGCAGGACTGGGTGTCCAAACCTTGCACATTTCAAAGAAAAGTTTGGGCCTTGCCAGCTCTTGGAAGATAACCTTAAAGCCCTTGGAAATATCCTGCCTGTTAAAATTATCTTTGTTTATCTGAGTCCATGAGCCACACCAGATAGTTTATTCTAACACTGTGATTTATGGCGCGGGTGAGGGGGTGCCTGAGCCATGCAGTATCAGCTTGAACTTTAGAGGGACTGAGTAACTAAGATCAGCCATGCCTATGTGACTGAACTCAAATACAAATTCTAGACATCAAGGACCAGGTGAGCTTCCCTGGTCGGCAATACTTCATGTGTGACCCACATCTTACTGGTGGAATTAAGCACTGACTAGATGACTGCTCTGGGAGAAGAGAATTGGAAACTTGCTCCTGGATTCTGCCTTATGTGATCTTTTCCATTGCTGATATAAATCTCTGTCCTTGTGTGTGTGTGTGTGTGTGTGTGTGTGTGTGTGTGTGTGTGTGATAAACTGTAACCATTAGTATAACAGCTTTGATAAGTTCTGTGAGTTCTTCTAGTGAATCACTGAACCAGAGGGTGGTCTTGGGGACCCCAAGCACAATCAGTCTTAAGAGCTCACAGGAATTGGGCTGCTTCAGGCCCTTCAGACCCCTTGCACTTACTTGCCGCAGATGGAGCAAAATGCCTCTCAGTTTCAGCTCCTGAATTCAAGTCAGCTTGCCATCCCTGTTGAGCATTTTATCATTCTCCTATTCTCAGGTATGACAAATGCCCCTTACTTCCCTCTGCTTTTCCCTACACAGATAACTATACCATGTAGTTCTCATAGCTGTTGGTGACTTGACCTCACTCACATGTATTTTAAGATTCACAGATATTGCCGAAGCCGGTTTGGCTCAGTGGATAGAGCGTCGGCCTGTGGACTGAGGGGTCCGAGGTTCGATTCCGGTCAAGGGCATGTACCTGGGTTGCGGGCACATCCCCAGTGGGAGATGTGCAGGAGGCGGCTGATCGATGTTTCTCTCCCATCGATGTTTCTGACTCTCTCTCTCTCTCCCTTCCTCTCTGTAAAAAATCAATAAAATATGTTTTGGAGAAAAAAAAAATTCACAGATATTTTAGCTATTTCTATGTAAACAACCTACACCAAAATTTAGTGGCTTAAAATAACCATTTTATTTCTCATAATCTTGTGGGTCAGGAACTTGAGCAGGGGCTCAAGGGATGGCTCATTTCTTCTCCATATGATGTCTGAGGCAGCTGGAATGAGATTGGAGCATCCAAGATGATTTCATCACAAGTTTGGGGCCTTGGTGCTAGTTGGCAGCTGTGGCCTTAGTCCTCCTGCACAGGGCCTTTAAAAAAATGGTGTCTCGTTTTAATTTGCATCTCTCTGATGATTTTGGATGTTGAGCATTTTTTCATGTCCTTGGCCATCTGTATGTCCTCTTTGGAGAAGTGTCTATTCAGGTCTTCTGCCCATCTTTTACTTGGATTGTTTGTCTTCCTTTTGTTAAGTTGTATGAATGCTTTATATATTTTGTAAATTAACTGCTTATCAGATGTATCATTGGCAAATATGTTCTCTTATACAGTGGATTCCCTTTTCATTTTGGTGCATCCAAGAGATGCAAATTAAAACAATGAGGTACCGTCACACACCTGCCAGAATGGCTACCATCAATAAATAAACAAGTTGATTAGCTGGCTAAGATGTAGAGAAAAAGGGACCCTAGTACACTGCTGGTGTGAATGCAAACTGGTACAACAACTATGGAAAACTGTAGAGTTTCCTCAAAAAAAAATTAAAAATGGAATGGCCATTTGACCCAGTGATCCCACTTCTAGGAATATATCCTAAGAATCAGAATGAATGTATACACCCCTATGTTCATAGCAGCTTTATTTACAATAGCTAAGATCTGGAAACAGCTCAAGTGCCCATCAGTAGATGAGTGGATAAAGAATCTGTGGCACATTTACAAAATGGAGTACTATGCAGCTGTAAAAAAGAAGGATCAATTATCCTTTGAAAAAGCATGGAGGGACCTGGAGATTATTATGCTAAGCGAAATAAGCCAGTCAGAGAGAGACATATATCATATGATCTCACTTATATGTGGAATCTAATGAACAAAATAAACTGATGAAAAAAAATAAATCCAGAGACATGGAAGCATCCAACAGACAGAGGAATCTCAGAGGGAAAGGGGGGATGAAACAAAGTATTTATATACTAGTACATATAAGCATGACCCATGGACACAGATAATAGTATAGTGAAGGCCTGGGGAGGAGGCAGGAGTGGGGAGGAGGGGACCAATAGGGGGGGGGATCTGTAATACTTAAAAAAATAAAGATAAATTTAAAAACTAAATTAATTACTCTAAAACAATGAAAAGAAAAGAAAAATAAATAAAAAAAAATGGTGCCTCATCCTCCAGGGCCTCTTTCTGCAGGATAGCATGGACTTTACTATGAGGTGTCTAAGTTTTCCTCTCAATAAAGCAGGAGTTCAAGACCTCTTAAGGCCTGGGCATAGAAGTCCCAGAATAACATTTTATTGGCAAAACAGAGCTTAAAACCAGCCCAGACACAAAGAGTGAAAAAAATATATTCCACATCTTGATGGGAGAAGTAGCAAGCACATATGGGAATGAAAATATTCTTTGTAGCCATATCTACAGAAAATCTACCATACTGGTATACTATGTCCTCTAGTTTCATTATGAATGTTGTCCATGGGTTTTGATTTTGCTATCTGGTTGCTCTGTCTATTTGCATGTTGGCATGAAAAGAGATTTAAAAAATGCTCCAATGCTCTGATCAGTGTTGCCAAGTGGTTAGAGCATTGGCCCATACACCCAAGAGTCGCAGGTTCCATCCCTGGCCCTGGTACCCAGGGAGGCGACCAATCAAGAGAATTAACAAAACAAATCAAAACAAAAAAACCTGCTCCTCTGTTACCATGTTCCCAGCATTCCTTCTAATTTTAAAAATTTGCCCAGAAAAGAACAGAAGTTTTGGGTGAGGGCAGAATGAGGAAGTAAAAACATCCTAAATGGTTCATTCTCCTGAGAAATTAGGAGAAATGCAAATAACGCATTTGTGTATGTGTATGTGTGTTTAATCTACCAATTGAAATAATTTGAATAATGTTTATGAGTAATGGAAGGCTAACCGCCAGTCGAATTGATAAGCAGAGTCGAACTGACAAATTACTAATAGAGGGACAATAAACAGAAACAACAAACATGAGGACATTGAAAAGGAGTAAAAAACAAAGTAGAAAAAGGGAAATAGTTCTTGATGGAAGCCACAAAACCAAGCATATCATTAACAAATAAAATGGAGTGATTCTCCTGTAACAGACTGTAAAATTGTGTTAAAAACAAAAGCTGTATGGCCCTGGCTGGTGTGGCTCAGTTGGTTGAACATCAATCCCTGGATCCCTGGTTAAGGCACATGTCAGGGTTGTGGGCTCGATCCCCAGTAAGGGGCCTGCAGGAGGCAGCCTATGGGTGTTTCTCCCTCTCATCAATATTTCTCCCTCTCCCTCTCCCCTCCTCTCTCTCTAAAACAGTGGTTCTCAACCTTCCTGATGCCGCGACCCTTTAATACAGTTCCTCATGTTGTGGTGACCCCCAATTTCATTGTTACAAATTGAACATCATTAAAGCATAGTGATTCATCACAAAAACAATATGTAAATATATATGTGTTTTCCGATGGTCTTAGGCAACCCCTGTGAAAGGGTCGTTTAATCCCCAAAGGGATCACGACCCACAGGTTGAGAACCTGTGCTCTAAAATCAATAAAAACATATTTTTTTAAAAAGCAGTGTGTTTTTAAGCGTACTATGCTAAGGCTGCTCAACCGCTTGCTATGATGTGCACTAACCACCAGGGGGCAGACAGTCAAACCGTTGACCAGTCGCCATGATGTACACTGACCACCAGGGGGCAGATGCTCTGACCTGTAGGTTAGCTTGCCGCTGGGGTCCAATCAGGGCTGAACGAGTGGGGCCCGACATGCCCTGGAGCCCTCCTATGGTCCCCTCCCCAGCTCTGATTGTGCACTGGTGGGGTCCTTCGGCCTGGCCTGCACCCTCTCGAAATCCGGGACCCCTAGGGGGATGTCGGAGAGCTGGTTTCAGCCCGATCTCACAGGCCACTTCCCTTGGGAGGGTGCCAGACGCAGGGCTCACGGCTGGCAAGACTGATTGGGCATGAGCCAGCGGCAGGCACAGTGGAGCCAAGATGAGCGGGAGCAGCAGGTAGGAGCTGCAGGTGGTGTCGGACTGTGGTTTTTGTCCTGATCCCCACAGGCCACCCAGAGGGACCCCACCCATGCACAAATTCATGCACCCGGCCTCTAGTTTAAAAT
Organism: Myotis myotis; assembly: GCF_014108235.1. NCBI lineage: Eukaryota > Metazoa > Chordata > Mammalia > Chiroptera > Vespertilionidae > Myotis > Myotis myotis. The sequence goes on along the minus strand of NW_023416346.1, from coordinate 5,835,010 downwards.
AAAGAGGCAAAATTGAACCCTATGTAAGGATTCAGCAGATAAATGCAAGCAGAACAAAAGCAGGTCTGATGGTGTAATTATCAAGTTAAAATCCAAGGTCAAAAGCATTCAACAGATAAATAAAAGACATTATGTAATAATAGAAATGTAACAAAACCTTAAAATCATAATTCATAGTCTGAGATTAAACCTCTTTCAGAATATGATGGATTAAGTTAACAAAAACAAAGGTAAAAATATATGAAAATTATAATCAATAAACAACATTAAATAGACATAAAAAGAACTTTATATCTTACAAGCAGACAATATACTCTCTACTCCTATATCCTTAAAAAACATTCCCTGGTTAAGTGCGCTATAAGGCCATGACATGCTGCGGGCTCACCAGGGCCAGAACTGGAAGGAGGAGGTGATGACCAAGGAGACCTGGCTGCTGGGCTCACTCAAGGCCTCCTGCCTGTATGGGCTCCCCAAGTTCCAGGATGGAGACCTCACCCTGGACCAGTCCAATGCCATCTTGTGACCACCGAATCGCTCCCTTGGGCTGTCCTGGAAGGACCAGTGGAAGGCAGCCCTGGTAGACCTGGTGAATGATGGTGTAGAGGACCTCCACTGTAAATACATCACCCTCATTTATACCAACTACAAAGCAGGCAAGGAGAACTAAGTGAAGGAAACGCCAGGGCACCTAAAGCCTTTTGAGATCCTGTTGTCCCAGAACCAGGGGGGCCAGGCTTTCATGGTGGGCAGCCAGGTCCTGCCCCCCTGCTGCCTGGAGTCCTTCCCCCTGCTCTCTGCCTGGGCCTGCGGGGCATACCTCTGACCCAAGCCCAAGGGCTTTCTGGCCTCCCTTCCTGCCCCCTAACATGTGAAACTCCCCAACAATGGCAATGGGAAACAGTGAGTGCTTGTGGCACCCTCAGTAGGAGGCAGGGCTGCCTTCTTCCCTTTCCTCAGGACCAATAAAATTTTCAGGAGAGAGAAAAAATGTAGGGCTTTGAAGGATCACATTCTCTGATAAGAATCAATAAAAACAGAAATAAATTGAAATAGTACCAAAATATCTTAACCAGCTGGAAATTAAGAAACATAATTCATTACACCAACACTTGAGAAAAGCCACATAACCCTGGCCCGTGTGGCTCAGCTGACTGAGTGTAGTCCCATGCACTGAAAGGTCATGGTTCAATTCCCTGTCAGGGCACATGCCCAGGTTGTAGTTCAATCCCCAGTCAGGATGTATACGGTAGGCAACTGATTGATGTTTCTCTCTCTCCCTCTTCCTTCCTCTCTCTCTAAAATCAATGAAAACATTTAAAAAAGAGAAAAGTCACATAATGCTATTAATTAATATTAAAAAGTATATAATACAATTCAGTAGCCATTTATATTAATAATAAAAACCCAACTTAACAATCAAAGGAAACTACTTAAAATTTAGAAAACCACATTCCAAAAATTTTCAGAAAGCTTTACACTAATTGGTAAAATGTTTAAATCATTTCCATTAAAATTGGCAAAAAGATAGGGATGCTCTCTATAATATCTATTAGCCAACATTATTTTAAAGGTTCTATCTCAGCATTGTCCAATACAACTTTCCATAATGATGAAAATGTTTTCTATTTAATGCTGTCCGATACAGTACCCACCATAACTGAAACCAAGGTTTGGCTGCCTGACCTCATGAAAGCCTAACTCGTGAGACAGATGCTGGTAAAAAGGAAAGAGATTTATTCGAGTGCTGGAATCTTGGGAAGATGGGGGATTCTTGTCCAAAGTCCATCTCCCCACCTTAGTGCAGGCAGAGGATTTTATAAGGAGGGAGAGGGAAAGCAGAACAAAGAAATCAAGGGGAGGGGACTTAAAAGTTCTCTATGTGCAGGCCAGCACAATCCATTCTGATAAGGGTCTCAAAACTGGTCAAGTGATGGTCTGGTGTTTGTCATCCTGGTTTTATGGTTGAAAGTCAGCAAATCTCCTAGGCTAAAGGTCAGTGTCTGCAGTTTCTGAAGTAAGTTCCTAGGATTCTTATACAAATACGTTGTTTATCTACAAGCTACATATTAGTCAGAGTCAGCATTTACAGAAACCATGTCAAAAAGAATAGTGCGATGGGTAACAATTCACAATTATTACACCAGTAGCCATACACGGCTATTGGGCACTTGAAATGTGGCTAGGTGACTAAGAAACTGAATTTAAAACTTTTTTAGTTTAAATAATTTTAAATTTAAATAAACACATAACTGCAAGCAATACTAATAAGGAATAAATCTCTTTTCTTTTTACCAAAACTGTCAGACATAACTTGAACTTGCTATAGCAAGAAAGTCAAACCTATTCCAGTGCTCTCTCCTCTATCAGACAAGCTGTTATGTAGACTTAGTGTAAAAAAGCCACCTAAACTTAGTAACTCCTGTAAGGGATAATTAATAGAAGGACAACAAAAATAGAAGGAGAAATAATCACATCAAATATTGGATAAAAGAGACAATATTATCTATAAATGATATTGTACAATTAGAAAATCTGAGAGACTATACTAAGAAGCTACCAGAATTGGTAGGTAGTTTTGATAAGAAGCTATATACAAAATATATATGTATATATAAAAGGCTAATGTGCAAAGTGTCCCCTTGGGAGTTCGACCGGAAGACCCGGAGTTCAATCACTTGCTGTGATGTGTGCTGACCACCAGGGGGCAGCGTGGAATGAAGAAAGGCCTGGGCCAGCAGCTGGAAGGCCCTGATCGGCCCTAATTGTTGGCCAGGCCTAGGGATCCTACCCATGCACGAATTTCGTGCACTGGGCCTCTAGTATATTTATAAAAATGGGTACTTTCATTTTAAGTAAGCAGATAGGATTAGCAAATATGTTTTAACAATGACAACAAAAATTTATAAATATCTAAGGATACATTTTATAAGAAGACTATAAAATACTAGAGGCCCGGTGCACAAAATTTGTGCACTCGGGGGGGGGGGGCGGTCCCTCAGCCAGGCTTGCTCCCTCTTGCAGTCCGGGAGCACTTGGGGGATGGGGAGCGGGTCTAAGCCAGCAATCAGACATCCTTAGTGTTGCCACAAAAGCGGGAGAGGCTCCCGCCACTGCCACTGTGCTCTCCAGCCATGAGCCCAGCTCAGGGCTTCTGATTGAGTGGCGCTCCCCCTGTGGGAGCTCACTGACCACCAGGGGACAGCTCCTGCGTGGTGGTCAGTGTGCGTCATAGTGACCAGTCGTTCAGTCATTTGGTCACTTAGGCTTTTATATATATAGACAATACAATTCAAGTCAAAATTGCAATACTTTTGTTGGGGGGTGGAGGGCCATTCATTTTGAAACTTGATAAAATAATTTTAAACTTCAGAGTTCCTGGAAAGATACATTTTCAAGAACAAAAATTCAGATTACAGAGACACAATAGAGTTCAGATGAAATGAAACATATTTGTGACCTTATATTACAGAAATGGTATTTAATTCAGTGAATGCAAGGCAATGTGTTCCATAAAGGGTCTTGGCTGATAATGAACTTGACCTAACTCCTGCAACCATTACAAAATCTCCTTGCTTTTTGTGTTCCAGAAAATGGCTTACTGCAAAGAATCTCACTTCTGTATATGACTTAGATAGGACCCACAGATGTCCCTCTTGCTTACCTACAACAAGTTTGGATACAGACCCTCCAAATTCCAATTATTTGCCTCACAAACACTGATTAATTGGGACAAAATGCTTGTTTGCTTAACTTCAGTCAGGTTTGTCTCTTTCCTACAGGCTCCTCAGCTCTGCTTTCCCCCAAGCCTGAGCAAGCACAAAAAAATGTAAAAGGAGCCCCCCTTCTCAGCTTTTCCTAAGAGTGAGCTGACCTGTCAGAACCCACTGGTCATTCCCCTGCTTGTGCAGCCTCTCCACAGATTCTGCTTATCTCAGCTTGCCTTCTCCTTATCTTGGCAATCGAAGAAAGGCCCTTTTCCTGTTTGGTTATGAGATGCTTGCAGATTTCTGAGATGGGAGCTTTCTCCCTATTGCAACAGTCTTCCTTTCTAATTAGTCTCTTCATATCTACATCCGGATTTCTTTTTATTTGACACAACAAAAACAGAGCTTGACCTTGACCTCACGCCACATACCAGAGTAAATTCCAAGTAAATTAAAAGTTCCAGCAAAAAAATGAAGACAATAAAATAGAAATAAATGTTAAGACTGTTTTTAGGGTGAAGGGGTTGAGAAGTACAGATTGGTAGTTACAAAATAGTTATAGAGATGTAAAGTACAGCAGAGGGAATGTAGTCAATAATATTTTAATAACTATGGATGGGGCTTGGTGGGGACTGGAAATATCAGGGGACCACTTTGTAAAGTATATGATTGCCTAATCACTATGCCATACACTTGAAACTAATATAAAATAATACTGAATGGAAGCTGTAATTGAAAAAAATTAATTTTTAAAAATAATAAAGTGAGATGTACACATACACAAATAAAATAAAATGCACTTAATGGGCCACAGGTAAACTACGTGATATTTATTAAAATGAACTTTTATTGCATTCATCCTTAAAAAAAGATTACCTTTTTAGGACGACCTGGAATGGGGAAGGAACACCATGCAAGACAGGAGATACAGAAGCCAGAAGAGAAAGCTTAGACGCAAAGAACAAAAAGAGCTAGGGGGGAACTATTGCAAAGCAGGAAAGGGTTAATAACCCTGATGTACAAAGAGAGTCTACAAATTGATAAGAAAAAGACAAATCACTCCAAAGAAAATTGGACAAAGGATTTGAAGACTGGCAGAAGTCAAAATCGAAATGGTCGACCAACAGAAAAACACCCTCAGTTGCACAAGTAGTTAGGGAAATGCAAATTAAGGCAGTTTGATGCTACTAGCCCTTAGACTGGCAAAGGTTAAAGAGAGCATGGACAGCCACTGCTGGAGATTTGCCTCCATGAATCCATATTTTGCTGGTGAGAGCAGGAAATGTTACGGTCTTTTGGGGAAGTGATTTGGCTGTATCAATTCAACAACAAAATAGCCTGACCTACATTTAATAGTAAAAGTTCCAAAATATAGGAAGCACAAATTGGTTGGTGCTGTGAAAACCTGACTTATCAACAATACACTAGGCCAGTGGTCTGCAAACTCATTAGCCAACAGAGCCAAATCTCAACAGGACAACGATTGAAATTTCTTTGGAGAGCCAAATTTTTAAAACTTAAACTAGATAGGTAGGTACATTGTGATTAACTTAATGAGGGTCCTCCTAAGCTGGCCTTTGCTAAAAACGTCCTCAGTCTGATTGAGGTACGTTCGCTGAGGTCGCCCCCTTCCAACTCTCCCATCCACACTCATCTTGTGTACTTGTTTCGTCCATCTCCTTTCCGAAAACCGACTTCTGCGCATGGGCCACGAAGTTTCAATCGCACTGTACATGCGCGCCCGCACGTGGTATTTTGTGGAAGAGCCACACTCAAGGGGCCAAAGAGCCGCATGTGGCTCGCGAGCTGTGGTTTGCTGACCACTGCAGTAGGAGAATCTTTCTCTTCACTCAGTAGGTCCTGGGGAAAGCAGAAGAAAATAATCAGGAAGGAGATACACATTTTAAAGGGCTCCAAACAAGCTTGTGAACCAATAAACACAGATGCTCAACACAACTGGAAAATTCAGTCTTTTCTTTTTAAAATATTTTTATTGTTGACTCTATTTCCCCCCATCATCCCCCATTTGCCTCCCTCCACCCTGCCCCCACCCCCCTAGGGCTTCACCACATTATTATCTGTGTCCATGGGTACACAGTCTTTTCAATCCAGAGATGACACATTTTTGAAAATTGGGCCCATGCTTTTTTTTTTCTTACCTCATTTTTATTGTTGACACTATTACGGATGTCCCCATTTCACTCTCTTTGCCCACTTCCACCCAGCCCCGGTCCCCCCTTCCCTTTTGCCATCACCACACTGTTGTCTGTGCTTATGGTTTACGCATATATGTTCTTTGACTAACTCATTCACCTTCTTTCATCCAGGCCCTCCCTCCCCACAGCCCTCTGACAATTGACAGTCTGTCCCATGTAACCATGTCTCTGTACTTAAGCCTTAAGGCAAGTTTCAAGAAATTTCAAAGATAACATCATTCAGACAACATCTTCAAACTGCAGCGCAATGAGGACAGCAGTCACGAACAGCCAATTAATTCACTTTGTGTTTGGGGAAACGGAAGGTGGTGTGAGGAACTGTAAAATATTCTGCACTCCCTCTGAATCCTTTCTTTGAGTCATTAATTCTGAAAACAGGATGCTGCGGACTGGGGTGGCCCAAATCGTAAACTGCTCCTTCCGGCTGCATTTGGACACCTGCGGGTCAAAGCCCACTGAACGTGCACTTGGTGCTTTGGTTTCCTTCCCCTACAAAACTCCTCTGGCAGAGAAAAGTCCCCACGCTCCAGGGGACACTGCTCTGGGCTGTTCTCTCTGCCGCACCCGCTGAATAAAGTACCCATTCCCTTGCCCTTTGGGTCTCAAAGCATTTTGTTGTTGTTGTTAATCCTCACCGAAGGATATATTCTTTTCACTGATTTTTAGAGAGAGTGGAAGGGCGAGAGAGAGAGAGAGAGAGAGAGAGAGAGAGAGAGAGAGGTGGATGTGAGAGAGACACATCGATGGGTTGCCTCACGCTGGCGCCCTGACGGGGCCCAGGGATGGAACCTGCAACCAGAATCCAACCCACGACCCTTCCGTGGTGGCAACGCTCTAACCATTGAGCTAACCGGCCAGGGCTCAAAGCATTTTTTGCAGGTCCGACAGTGGACTTCTACATAATGCATGGGTGAAAAGGAGAAGAAAGTTATAAATGAGCACTTGAAATTGAACACTAACGAAAAGGAATCAAAACTTGGATCTTTAGGAGTAGAACTTTAGCCTTAATGTTTATATAAGGAAAGCAGAAAGGTCGATTAACCGGTTTTTAAACATGGGATGACATGCTCCAGGACAGGCGTCACCGGCCCCCCAGGTACTCCTGGCACAGATACCAGGTGTCTGGCCCTCCATCACTTCAGCTCCCCGCCCAGCGTGGTTCACCCGCAGCGGATGACTTCCGCTTCCTGGCCTAAATCTGACACGTCCTCCTCCCCCCCCCGCCCCCCCCCCCCCCCCCCCCAGGCAACGACCCAGGGTCGGTGACAGCGGAGGATCGGCGATGCCCTCAGCCGGCCGGTGGACCGGGGCGCCTTCAGGTGGGCACGCAGCGGCGCTCTGGGCTCTGGGCGCCAAATGGGGCTCTTCCAGTCCCCTGAGCAGGGGCGGCGGCCGGGCCCGGACCCGGACCGATCTCCGGCTGCTGGGAGGACTGTTTGCAGCTGGGATGGAGGCGGGGGCCGGCCGCCCGGGGATACAGCTGAGTGCCCGCACCTGCGTGCTGGGAGGGCGCAGCGCCGGGCTGGGGACCATACAGGGGAGAAGTCCGGTTGGCACAGCCCGAGATCTGGCCCCGTTGGCTCCCGGGAAGTACCACGGGGGGGGGGGGGGGAGGGAGTGGGTGGGGGAAGATCGGGCTGGGGACCACAGGCTCCAAGGCAGAAATGACCACCCTTCCAAGATGGCGACTCCCGGAGAGAGATTCCCAGGGGGACAGCCATGTTAGCTGCCGGACAAAAGTCACTAAAGCAAATTGGAGAGGCCCCTCTACTCCCCCCGACACGCACACCAGTGCACTTTGAACACTTGGGGCTCCTGGCCCGAGTTTAACAGGGGTGGCGACGAAGGGCCAGGAAAGCAGCCACGGAATTCTGTGGGTTTTATCACGTGGATTTGGTCCTCGGTGATGGTGCCCTGTAGGGTGAGTGAAGGGGCTTCCGTGAGGTCACTTAGGAGGCAGAGGAAGTGGGAAGACCTGCCTTTGAATTGGTTCGTCCTCCGGTATCTGTTTTCTGTGTCATTAATTTCTGCCCTTGATTTCATTATTTTCTTTTTTAAAAAAGATTCTTATTTTGAAACTCCTAATTGAATGCTTATCTCATTAATGTTCAATCATTACAATTTTATGATGTAATATAAGCATTAAGTTCATGATTTCCCCCTGGGAACACTTTAGCTCCATGTCCCAAGTTTTGATATGTAACATGTTCACTATGGTTCACTTCTAATGTTTTCTAATTTCTGCTGTGGTTTTCTCTCTGATGCCTTAGTTACTTCGATATTTGATATCTCAAAAAGTTGAATTTTTTAAAAAATATACTGTATTGATTTTTTACAGAGAGGAAGGGAGAGGGAGAGAGAGTTAGAAACATCGATGAGAGAGAAACATTGATCCGCTGCCTCTTGCACACCTCCCACTGGGCATGTGCCCTTGACCAGAATTGAACCTGGGACCCTTCAGTCCACAGGCCGACACTCTATCCACTGAGCCAAACCGGTTAGGGCAAAAAAAAGTTGACATTTTTGTTATTGATTTCACAACTATAGAGAGAGACTGCCATCTGAGTGATTATTAGGTGCAGGAATGGATGTTTTTAAGTTCAATACATACCACCAGGTTACTTTCTAACACTTGTAAAATTGGAACTCCCACCAGCAACCTATAAAACAGCTCATTCCAAGATCCTCTCCCCCACTGAATGTTAGTGCTTTTTAAATTTTCCTCATTCTCAGAGCCAAACACAATGATACCTAGCTTATTTTGTTGTGTATTTTCCTGCCAACTAGTGGTTGAACGTCTTTTCCTCTTTATTAGCCATTGAAATGTACATATTTTTTAAAATTTTTTCTATCCTTTGCTCTTTTATCATTTGGGTGGCTTGTCTTTCTTACTAATTTGTGGATATTAACCTTGTGTCATTTCTTGTCATTATATTTCTTTTGTCTCTTTATATGTTTATTTTTATAAGGTGTGTTTATATATAATTAGAAGGAATAATAATCTGATTAAATATAAGATTTTATTCTTTACAGGTTCTTAGTGTCTTTTCTTGCTTAATGAGTTCTCCCCATTTCATGCTTAAACAAATATATGCCTTAAATTTAAACATTTTTTGTTTTAAAATTTTAAATAATATTTCTTATGTTTTATCATAATTCTAGGCTTGCTAAAATCCTAGTGAAATTTTTATTTAAATGAGTCATTACATTTTAAATATGTTTTAGAGAGAGCAAGGGAAAGGGATAGAGAGATAGAAACATCCATGAGGGAGAAACATCTATTGGCTGCTTCCTGCACGCTCCCTACTGGGGATAGAGCCCACAACCTGGGCATCTGCCCTGAATTGAACCATAACCTGATGGTTCATGGGTCAATGCTCAAACGTTGAGCCACACCGGCTGGGCTATGGTTTTAATTTTTTATTTTAAATATTTTTATTGATTTCAGACAGAAAGGGAGAGGGAGAGATAGAAACATCAATGATGAGAGGGAATCATTGATCGGCTGCCTCCTGCACGCCCCCTACTGGGGATCAAGCCTGAAACCCGGGCATGTGCCCTTGACTGGAATGGAAACCCGGGACCCTTCAGTCTGCAGGAAGACACTCTATCCACCGAGCCAAACCAGCCAGGGCTGTGGTTTTAATTTTTAAAGTTAAATTTTAATGCAACTGGAAGTTATTCTGGTGTGGGGTGTGAGATGGGATCAATGTTTGTGTTTTCCATTTGGATGGAAAATTTGCCAGCACCCATCATTCATGAATACCCCTTTCTAACTCAATTAAATGCTCATTGGGCCGTGAGACTTATTGGTTGGGACACTGAGGTGCTGAATGATTGATTCACCTGCGATTACCAGTCTTTGGGAGTCGGATTTCGGGGGCCTAGAGGAGTCATTGACTTGCACCTGTGGACATCGGTAATTGCAGGACTGTGTGAATTGAGAAGTGATGGACCGGAAGGTCTATTGTTGAGGATTTTATGGGAGTCACTGATTCTATATATGGGCTGTGAGTTACAGGGTCCTCTAAGCAGTCAGGTTTGGCCCCCAAGGAGCCTTAAGCAGATCCATGGTTGCTTTTCTATGGAAACCAGTTGATGGCACCTTTGGGACACACTTTTGTCAGTGTCAGTTGATGATGTAGGAGCCTGTGCAGACATGCTGGTTTTCAAAGCCCAGATGGGAATTGGAGGGAGGGGGGCAGGCAATGAGTTTACATTTTCATCTTTGGCATAAGAGGGTGGGCTCTACAAGTTGCTCATAATGTACATTGAATTATACAGAAGATTGGTTTATGCACACGTGACATGGTCACCTCTCAGTTGAAGCACTGTGAAGGCAGCAGGAAACAGAACTAATGTTTATTGTGACTGCCTTGTATAAAATACCTTATGGCACAGTAGTTAAGAAAATGCACTTCGGAGCCAGGTATACCTGAGTTTATGTCCTTCCCCCTAATCTGAGTGATCTTGGAGCAAATTTCTTAGTATCTCTGAATGGCTCTATCTCATGGTAAATGGTAATCTATATAATAAAAGCCTAAACGATCGTTATGGCGAACGACCAGAACGACCAGTTGCTATGATGTGCACTGACCACCAGGGGGCAGACGCTCAACGCATGAGCTGCCCCTGGTGGTCAGTGTGCTCCCACATGGGAAGCACCGCTCAGCCAGAAGCCTGCCTCCACAGCAGCGCTAAGGAACAGTGGGCTGAGCAGTAAGGAGCAGTGAGCAGGCAGGCAGTAAGGAGTGAGGGGTCCTGGACTGCAAGAGGGCACAGGCCAGGCTGAGGGACTCCAACTCTCCCTCTCCCTCCCCCAGTGCATGAATTTCATGCACCAGGCCTCTAGTAATAATCTACACTAATAAAAGAGAAAAATGGTAATTGGCGTACGGCGCTACCCTTTTCATTGGCTAATCAGGGCTATATGCAAATTAACTGCCAACTAAGATTGGCAGTTAACTGCCAACAAGATGGTGGTTAATTTTCATATGTAGGCACAATGCAGGGAGGCGAAAGGGAAAGCAGGAAGAAGCCCCCTGCCACTGACAGTGATCGGAAACCCAGGGGGGAGCTAAGAGCTGGGGGGCAGGGCAAAGGCGGCCCTGGGGCCGCCTTTGCCCTGCCCCCCAGCCATGATCGGAGAATCGGGCGCCTTTGCCGCCCTGGCCAGTGATAGCAGGAAGTAGGGGTGGAGCCAGCGATGGGAGCTGGGCACGGTCGAAGCTGGCAGTCCCAGGAGCTAGGGGTCCCTTGCCTGGGCCTAAAGCAGAGCCCACGATCGTGGGGCCGCTGCAGCTGCGGGTCCCGGCTGCCCGGGCCGGACTCCTAGGCCAGAGGCGTTAGGCCTGGGCAGGGGTGGAGCCTGCAACCGCGGGGAGCTGGGGGGGTCCCCTGCCCAGGCCTGACACCTCTGCCGGAGGCCTCAGTCCTGGTCAAGGGGCCGATCCGGTGATTGGTGATCGGAGGGTGGTGAGGGTCAACTCCTCTGGCCGAGGCATCAGGCCTGGGCTGGGGGCAGAACCAGTGATGGGGGAAATGAGGGTCCCCTGCCCAGGCCTGACGCCTCTGTCAGGCCTGGGCAAGGGGCTGATCCTGCGATTGGAGGGTGATGGGGGTCAACGCCTGAGGGCTCCCAGTATGTGAGAGGGGGCAGGCTGGGCTGAGGGACACTACCCCCCACACACACCCAGTGCACGAATTTCGTGCACCGGGCCCCTAGTAATAATAATAATAATAGTCCACAGGATGAGTGTGAAAATTAAATGAGTTATCTAGTAAAATATGCCTGGCATGTTATAATAGCAATATTTAATTAATGGTGTGTGTTCTAGGTGCTAAGTGAAAGAGTACTTTCGAAGCCTCACTTCATTTAACTGTAACAACCATATGGGACAGGTATTTTTATCCTGTCTTAAGATGAAACTCAGGCAAAAGTGACTTCCCCAGAGTTGGAATTCAAACCCTTATTTATTTTACAACAAATCTCATGAGTTTTTCCCATATTCTACACTAATAGTGGGTGTTGGTTTTATTGAACTTTTCTCTTCCACAATGTCCAGCACAGTGAGCTATCCCTTGGTGCCCCCAGGAAGCATTTCTGGGGTGATGCTGGTTTGACTAACCATGTGGACACTGTCTTTCCAGGTTTCTTGGGGTCTCTGTGGAGCTCCTGGACCAGACCCCACAGTGAAGGCTGCAAGATCTTCCTTCTGGTCCCAGAAGCTCTGGTTGAGTCCACAGACGCTGTCTGGCCCTAGGCTCCTGGGAAGAGCGGAGTTGTCAGCAAAAGAGCCTGAGGCCTGAGGCCCGAGTAAACATGCCAGCCAACCAGAGCTCTCCCCAGGGGAATTGGTCCCAGGCTGCAGAGGAACATGGCAGGTTGTGTGAGGTGAGAAGGGAGCAGACTCCAAGGGCAGGCATTCATTCAGTAAAGAAATACTCCGACCTGTCACCAGGACCTCAGGGCAGGGGCAGGTGGGTTAGAGGGGCATCAGATTCCGGACTGGCTGCCCCTAAGACAGATCACTGTCCTCCTGCTGTGTAAGCACCACGTGGCTCACGTCCCTCACCCAGAGGAGAATGTGATGTGTCTGATGGAGGAAAGGTGGGACAGGAGGGACAGCGCCATACCTGGAGGAGACAGGCCGTTCCCTGCAGGGTGTCTGCAGGCCCTAGCCAGGGAGACCTTACATCCTGGCTCCCAGCACAGACCCTTCACTCTCCACTGGCTCTTTGCAGATGCTCAGCTGATCCCCACTAGAGCCTCATTTTCCTCTGGTCTCTGAGGATTTGCTGATTTCTCCTCTATCCTGATCTAAGGCAGAAAAATCCCTTTTCTTTCCGTCATAGGGTGACCACAGTCTCCAGGGCCTTTCTAGTTCTTCCTCCTTTCAAAGATGAACAAAATGGCCTGAAAAGGGACGTGACTTGCCCTGATGGCTGCGTTTGTAAATGACAAATACTGGACTGGAACCCAGTCTCCAGAGCGTGTCCTCCACCCTCGCCACACTGCAGCCCAGACCACGTATCCCACTAAAAGTTCCCCTGGAGATTCTATAAACAGGGAGACGATGACAGAGCCAGACCCTACCAGACAGCTCCCTCCTTCAGACTGTCCTGTGGACGCTGTCACCTATGGGATAGGCTCATTGTCACTGAGGCTCAAGGTCATGTGGTAATTAGGATAATATTAAATTTTTAAAATTTATTTTTATTATTTCATAATTTGACAATAAAATGTTAGAAAATTCAGGTAAGCAACTACAAGAGAATAAAACATTACTTGTAAATTCAGCACTACCCCTAATTGGCCAGTGTTAACATTTAGCTCTATTCCCTTTCAGCTCTTTTCCCCTTTGTATGTGCATAAGTGCATGTAGGGGGGTATATGTGTGGGGCTGTGAGTGTGCATACATACCATACACATATACATTATATACCTCCAGTTTATATAGCATTTAGTTGCCTCCATATTAACTTGGCAGTTTAACATAATTTTCTAGGCAGTCAGTCTTTTTCTTCATATACACATGAGGCATAGCATCATGTCTTTTGGATAAACTATAATTAACTTAACCAGTCTAGTATATATGCATTTAAAGTGTTTCAGGGTTTCTGTTATGATTAAAACTGCTGTGGTGAAATTTCTTTTTTTTTTTAATATATTTTATTGATTTTTTACAGAGAGGAAGGGAGAGAGATAGAGAGTTAGGAACATCGATGAGAGAGAAACATCGATCAGCCGCCTCCTGCACATCTCCCACTGGAGATGTGCCCGCAACCAAGGTACATGCCCCTGACCGGAATCGAACCTGGGACCTTTCAGTCCGCAGGCCGACGCTCTATCCACTGAGCCAAACCAGTTTTGGCGAAATTTCTACACTTAAATCTTTTTGCCCAAGACACTAAAATTACATTTTGAGTCATACTTTTTCAGCCCCACACTCTTTCTCTACTTCTGGAATTCTTTTTTTTTTTTTTTAATTAAATCTTTATTGTTCAGATTATTACATTTGTTCCTCTTTGGAATTCTGATGACATGAATGCCAGATCTTTGCTTATAGTCTCACAGGTCCCTGAGACCCTGCTCATTTTTTTTCCAGTCAATTTTCCTTCTATTGCTCAGATTGGATTATGTTTATTTTCCTATTGTCAGGTTCCCTGGTTCTTTACTTTGCCCTCTCTATTCTGCTATTGGGCTCATCCACTGAGTCTTTAAATTTTGGTTATTGTATTTTTTCAGTTCTAAAATTTCCATTCAGTTCTCTTTTATCTTTGTCTTTATTTTTTTAATCCTCACCCAAGGATATTTTTCCATTGATTTTTAGAGAGAGTGGAAGAGAGAGGGAAAGACAGACAGAAATATCAATGTGAGAGAAACACATTGATTGGTTGCCTCCTGCACAGGCCTCGACCAGGGCCCGGGCCTGGGAGGAGCCTGCAACAAGGTACATGCCCTTGACCAGAATCAAACCTGGGCCCCTTCGGTCCGCAGGCTGATGCTCTATCCACTGAGCCAAACCAGCTAGGGCCGTTCAGTTCTCTTTTATATCTTATATTTTTTTTTGCTGAGACATTCTATTTTGGCATTTAAGTATATGGAAGCATTTTTATGATGGCTACTTTAAAAATCCTGTCAGCTAATTCTAACATCTGTGTCATCTCAGTGTTTGTGTCTGTTGATTGACTTCTCTTATTCAAGTTGAGATTTTTCTGCTTCTTCACATTGATGCCTGATTTTCAATTATGTCCTGGATACTTTGGGAAGTATGAAACTCTAGATATTACTTAAATCTTGTGTTTAGCAGCCCCCTTCTGACTCTCTTCTGCTACAAAAGGAGAATCTCCTCCTTAATGCCTGATGGAGGCAGAAGTTCAGATTTCCCACTAGGCCTCCTCTGACATCCCAGAAGGGAATGAGCAGCTTGCTGCTGCTGGGCAAGGATGGACTATCAGGCTCTCCACCAGGTGGAGAGACAGAAGGCACCTCCTTACTGGATGGGGGTGGAAATCCAAGATCCCCACTTAGCCTAACTTGACACTATGGAAAGGATGAAAGGCGAGGCTCCCCACTCAGCCTTTGCTGATGGGAATGGTGGTGGGGCCACAGTTTTTCCTGTGATGCTTGGCTGGAGTAGGGCAATTATTATCGAAAAATTTCTCTCTTGCTACATTGCCCCATTTCCTGGGACTCCGACTAGAGAGAGCAGTCTTTCTTGGGGCAGTTTTTGTGACGATTGGCATTCTGGGCTGCCAGTTACCACAGCACTTAGTCCAGTATATATGGGGCTAAAAGAAAAGTCAGGAAAATCACTGCAGTCCTCAGGCTCTGAGGTTCCTAGCCAGTTTGCCTTGTCTCTCCAACTGACAGAGTGTTCTTATCTTTGTTTTACATATAATGCCCAGGGCTTTTAGCTGTACTTACCAAGTTGAAGCAAGGAAGAAACATGCCTATTCCATTTTGGTCCCATTGGTAAAATTTTTAAAAATATGTTTTTATTGACTTCAGAGAGGAAGGGAGAGGGAGAGACAGAAACATCAATGATGAGAGAGAATTATGAATCGGTTGCCTCCTGCATGCCCCCCACAGAGGATCTGAGCCCATAACCTGGGCATGTGTCCTTGACCAGAATCGAACCCAGAACCTTTCAGTCTGCAGACCAATGCTCTATCCACTGAGCCAAACCAGCTAGGGCCCATTGGTAATTTTTAAGTTAATTTTTTTGAACAGTTAATACATTAATTTGGTTCTCTTCTCAACACCCCAGGCCTCCCTAGCACAGAAAACCATTCCCGATTAGTTTGTGTGTGGGTCTAGTGGGGTATATGCTTAGAGATGATGCAAAGAAAAACAACAAAGAAAATTTCCTTAACATTTTTCCATAAAGATGGTTGATACTGTTACTGGTATATTAAACACTGATTTTTTAAAAATTTACTATTAATTTGTACTTTTTTTTTATCATGAATAATGCTGCTGTAAATATTTTGAACATGCCTCCCGCTGCATATGTGCACATATTCCAACTGGGCATATTTCCATGAGTGGAATCACTGTGTCCTAGTCTATGCATATCTTCAACATTACCAGATGAAGCCAAAATGCTTCCAGTATGGTTGTACCAATTTACTGCCATCCGTTAGTTATGTGAGAGTTCTCATAGCATCATCTTGTCTTCATCACTTCATATTCAGTCCTTTTCACTGAAGACACTCTAGGGAAGCGGTTCTCAACCTGTGGGTCACGACCCCTTTGGCGGTCGAACGACCCTTTCACAGGGGTCGCCTAAGACCATCCTGCATCTCAGATATTTACATGACGATTCCTAACAGTAGCAACATTACAGTTATGAAGTAGCAACGAAAATAATGTTATGGTTGGGTCACAACATGAGGAACTGTATTTAAAGGGCCAGAGGTTGAGAACCACTGGTCTAGGGGTTGTGTAGTGGTTTGGATTTGCACTCCCTGGTTAACTAAGGAGGTTAAGCCCTTTCATGTGCCTGTTGATGCTTTGGATTTCCTCTTTTGTAAAATGCCTGTTGAAATCCTTTGCCCACTATTCTACTGGGTGGGCTCTTTTCTTCCTATTGGTTTGTGAGAGTTGTTTACATCCTCTAAATATGAGCCTTTGTCAGTAATATGTGTTGCAGATATCTTCTTCTATTCTGCAGCTTTCCTTTTCTGTCTTATAATGTCTTTTAAATGAATAGAAGTTTTAAACTTCATTGTAGATAAGCTTATCAATTTTTTCTTTATAGTTAATAGGGTTTTTTGCATTTTTTGGTGAATTATTTTCTTAATTCAGGATCATGAAGCTATTTGTCTATATTATCTTTTAAAGGCTTTATTGTTTGCCTTTGCTCCATACATTTCTTTTTAAAAAATATTTTTCATTGATTTCAGAGAGGAAGAGAGAGAGAGAAACATCAATGATGAGAGAGAATCATTGATCTGTAGCCTCCTGCATGCCCCCACACTGGGGATTTAGCCCACAACCCAGGCATATGCCCTTGGCCAGAATTGAACCCAGGACCCTTCAGTCCACAGACCAATACTCTATCCACTGAGCCAAACCAGCTAGGGCCATGCATTTCTTCCAAATGCCTTGTAGCACCCTTTGTGTCCTATGTTGGTGTCTAAGTCTTTAATTTGTTCTATTTTATTCAACTCTATTGCCATTGCCTAGCACAGAATTGATCAGTAAATGTATTGTATCTAGTTTCTACATTAATTAGAGGACTTAAAGAGAATCTGTCTTGACCATCATTTTTGAAAAAAATGAATTAATATTTGAATAAATGAATGAATGTAGCACACAATGAATGTCAAGCTACTTCAATAAGCTTTTTCTCTCACAAAATAAAATGCAAAACTAGGTACTGAGTGAAAATCCTACATGATAATTATGGTAAAAGTCATGAAAAACTTATCTATCTTAACAATAGATAAGTTAACAATCCTATCTATCTTCCCTCTATCCCCCACCCCCACCCCCATGCTGACCATGTTTTGAACAGGATTGTGTTGTTACAGATCTCATTGTCATTCGAGGATGTGACTGTGGACTTCAGCAGAGACGAATGGCAGCACTTGGACCCTGCTCAGAGATGCCTGTACTGGGATGTGACACTGGAGAACTACAGCCACCTGCTCTCAGTGGGTAAGTACAGCCAACCTATGTGTCTGCCAGAGGCCTCAGTGAGGCTATTTCCATTCTCAGCTGCTAAGTGCTCTGGGGCATCTCAAGTGTGCAATGATGTCATTTTTTTATTTGTCTAGATTCTTCAGTCTGTTTTGAGCTTTATTATTATTACTCTATTCCCAGGGAAATGTGATTACTTTTCTGAAGAACAAATGGAAGTACCATTGAAAGGTCCCTGAAACCCATTTAGCTGGACCCAATCTTTATTATATCTATTAACAGGGTACCAAGTTCCCAAACCAGAGGTCATCTTCAAGTTGGAGCAAGGCCAGGGACCATGGACGTTGGAAGGGGAAACCCCACATCAGAGCTGTTCAGGTGAGTGTGATCCATACAGATGGGGGAACATGGAAGTAAATCTCACTTTTGTAGGAGAGGTTGGTACCTTTCAAAGGCTGTGAAGATAACCTGTCTTGGAAATTCTAAACTTTTGGACTTGCTTGAGGGATAGTTGACAGAAGCTTCTCTGATACCTAAATGCCATCTCCATCTATGACCCTTTTTCTCTTGGCTTTTTTCTTTAAATATATTTTTATTGATTTCAGAAAGGGAGAGAGAGGGAGAGAGAGATAGAAACATCAATGATGAGAGAGAATCATGGATCAGCTGCCTCCTACACATTCCCTACTGGGGATCGAGCCCACAACCCGGGCATGTGCACTTGACTAGAATCAAACCCGGGACTCTTCAGTCCGCAGGCCAATGCTGTATACACTGAGCCAAACTAGCTAGGGTTTCTCTTGGCTTTTTGACAAGAAAGCTGTCTCTAATTTTGTACCCTGGATCATATACATACCATGTTATTTTATCTAGAACCTTTTTATACTTCCTACTCCACCTCCACCCCCCCTTACCTTAGATTCTGTCCTTGTACATTTAGGTATTTTTTTGGTAAGAGAACATTTGGTAAATTCCAGAAGTAGAAGAAGTAATTCCTAGAAGAAATGGGCTTAGGAAATGAGTTAGGTAAAGAAAGGGCCATTTGGGGCTTGGGAGTGAAGAAGCTAATGAACACAGACACCAGGGGAGTGAGGGCATGAATGGGGGAGTGGGAGGGCAATAGGGGGATAAGGACACATATGTAATACCTTAATCAATAAATTAAAAAATTAACAACATAAACCGATGAATAAAAATGGATCTAGAGACAGAGAAGCATCGATCAGATGCTCAAACCTCAGAGGGAAGGCAGGGGAGGGTGGGGGCTAAGGGGGAGAGATCAACCAAAGGACTTGTACGCATGCATATAAGCATAACCAATGGATACAGATACAGGGGGCGGGGTGAGGGCATGCGTGAGGGTATGGGGGGGGGGGACAATGGGAGGATAAGGACACATTTGTAATACCTTAATAAAGGAAAAAAATTAAATTTAAAAAGAAACAAGAAGCTAATGGGAATGTGCCTAGGGCAGGGAGCGGGAGAGGGAAGGGAAAGAGAAAGGCACAGGTGTGCTCCCTGGAGGAGGAGCGCCCATTCAGGTATTTTTAAATTTCTTCCCTTTTATTCCAATTCCCCATATCCATTACGTATGTGTCCTCCCATGGGCAACTGGTCTAATGTATTTGATCTTTGTGTTTGTGTGGTATTCTCTTAAAGTCTAAAGTATGGGTTTGTGAGTATGTAGTTTTACACGGTGCTATGTGTCTTAATTGTATTCTTTTTATTTTTTTCACCGTTTTCTCTTGTCTTTTTGATGATAACCATTCTAACAGTGTGAGGCGATATCATTGTGGTTTTTATTTCCCTGATGATTAGTGGTGTTAAGAACCTTTTCGTGGACCTGTTGTTCATCTATGTCTTCTTGGAAAACTTTCTATTCAGTTCCTTGGCCATTTTCAAATCAAGTTGGGTTTGGGGGTTAGTGTTTGTTGTTTTTCTATTGCATTATGTGAGTTCTTGTATATTTTGGATATTAACCTTTTATCATATGTATGACTTGCAAATATTTTCTCTCGTTTCATAGGTTGCCCTACATTTTGTAGATTGCTTCTTTTGCTGTGCATTTTCTTCATGTCTAGTGCATTTATTGTCTTCCCTGAATCTGACTCTATTCTGTGCTCTGTTTGTTCAGGTGATGCATTTTCACCCTGTGATCAGATTTCACTGTTCCATGAAATAGCTCTTAATTACTTCAGCATATACAGCTCTTTCCTTTTTCTCCTACTCCATCTCACAGGAACTTAGAGAAAAACACAGGATTTTAGACTTTGTGGTAACTGAGGCTTTCACCTCTGTTTTTAGAATGTTCCCAGAATTAAGACCCTGTTTCTGTTGTATAATTCAAGGTGTTATTGGGAGAGAGAAACTGGGGAAGTTGAACATAAAGAATTATTAGTGCCCTGGCCGGTGTTGCTAAGTGGTTATAGTGTTGACCCACTGATCAAAGGGTCCCAGGTTGGATTCTCAGTCAAGGGCACATACCTCAGTTCCAGGTTCATTCCTGTTCACAAAGTGCATGCAGGAGGCAACCAATGGATATGTCTCTCTCACATCTATATTTCTCTCCCCCGCCCCTCCTTCCTCCCTCCTACTCTCTCTAAAGGTCAATGGAAAAATATCTTCAGAGAAAAAGAATTATTAGCTATAGTGGGGTTGGAGTAACAAGGGATGGTTAGTAAAAGTAAAGAGAACTCTAAAGAATAAAAGAATAGTGGGAATAAGGAACAGCCAGTACCTCTACTATTGTGACGGAGCACCCAAGCAAATGCCTCCCCTGCTTCCAAGGGATGCAATCCAGACTTCGTTGGGAGGCACTGCCTGGTTCATGGCATGGCAGAAGAGTTGCTGTGGTGCCATGTTGACAGAACTTGCTAAAAATCTGTCTTCTGTGGTTCCAGAGAAAACTGACCATGGGGAAGTGCCTTTCTGGAGGTATTTCACTCCCAATCATCTGAGAGGGGGGCAAAGGTAAATCACTCGGTGCTGCAGGAGCTGGGTGCTGAAGTCACCCATTACAGCCAGGAGCTGAGCTCTAGAGAAGTGTCCCACACTGCAAGACCTGGTTGCTGGGGAAGCTGCATGTGCATCAGAAGCCAGATGTTAGCAAAGTCACCCACGCTGCAGGAGCCTGGTGCTGGACAAGCTGCCCTTGTTGAAAGTGTGCTGAGAGAGCCCACTAGAACCAGGAAGCAAACCCCCTTCCTCCTGAAATGTCTCTCCATTACCCTCTAATGACCAAGCTCATCATTGTACCAGCTGGCAAAGGAAAAACACACTTAAAGAGACCCAGATCCATTTTTGTAGAGTGGACAAGAAAGCATAAATTTGAAGTTGAGAGGCAATAAATTGATAACTGGCGCCCTAGCCAGCTTGGCTCAGTGGATAGAGCGTCAGCCTGTGGACTGAAGGGTCCCAGGTTCGATTCCAGCCAAGGGCACATGCCTGGGTTGCGGGCTCAATCCCCAGTAGGGGGTGTGCAGGAGGCAGCCGATCAATGATTCTCTCTCATCATTGATGTTTCTCTCTCTCCTTCTCCCTTCCTCTCTGAAATCAATAAAGAAATGTATTTTTTTAAAAATTGATAACTGGCACACTTAGTCTTCCATTTTCCAAAATGAAACATGGAGCTTATTTGGTAAATTTTAACTTACATTTATTGAATTTGCGGAGATAGAGGAGGATATTTTGCTGTCTTTCAGAAGGATTTTTCAAGTGTCTGCTAAGATCATAGAATATATTTGGAAAGGGAAGACAACTGCATGCACTGTTAATAATTTCAGTCTTTGTGTATTAATTCTTTCTGTTATAACACAAAACTGTGCCACTTTGAGTATCAATGTGTATGGTACCATATTTCTTTATATATTCATAGCAGAAACAACCTCCCTAGAGGTGTGCTGAAATGAGAACTAATATCAAGGACAATCCATTTTGAATATACACAGAGGAATAAAATAAGTTTAATATAAATGTATATCCTCTCATATAAGAATTCTGAGGTGAATGGGTTCATTTAACAAGACAACTCTAACCCTGGCGCATCACTCAGGTACCATGTTCCAAATCATTGTTCTGCCATGCAGTGGTCAGCAAACTGCAGCTCGTGAGCCACATGCAGCTGTTTGGCCCCTTGAGTGTGGCTCTTCCACAAAATACCGACTTCTGCGCATGGGCCACGAAGTTTCAATCGCACTGTACATATGTGGCTCGTGAGCCGCAGTTTGCCGACCACTGTCCTAGGGCATTGTTGTCAGTTGTGTGGTTAATGTTGGGTCACTGTTGTGTCCAGTGGGAAGGGAAAGGAGAAATAGAGAAGATTTACCCACTATCTTAAGATCTGACCTGCTCAGACCTTATCACTTCTGCTCATACTCCACTGTTGAGAACAAAGTGAAGCTGGTCAATATAATGCTAACCTATATTCTGTTCCTATAAAAGGAGTGGTAGCCCTAACCAGTTTGTCTCCGTGGATAGAGCATTGGCCTGCGGACTGAAGGGTCCCAGGTTCGATTCCGGTCAAGGGCATATACCTTGGTTGCGGGCACATCCCCAGTAGGGAGTGTGCAGGAGGCAGCTGATCAATGTTTCTCTTTCATTGATGTTTCTAACTGTATCCCTCTCCCTTCCTCTCTGTAAAAAACCAATAAAAATACATTTAAAAAAAAAAAGGAGCGGTAAATAGATTTTGGTGGATGGCTTGAAGTTTCTGCCATAGATGGCTTTCCCTCTTATTTTATACTTGTTAAAAGCATATATTCCGCCCAGCCTGGCATGGCTCAGTGGTTGAGCATCGACCTATGAATCAGGAAGGAGGTCACAGTTAGATTCCTGGTCAGGGCACATGCCCAGGTTGTGGGGGCACGATCCCCAGTGTGAGGCGTGCAGGAGGCAGCCGATCAATGATTCTCATCATTGATGTTTCTACCTCTCTCTCCCTCTCCCTTCCTCTCTGAAATCAAAACATATATATATATATATATATATATATATATATATATATATATATATATTCATTCCTGGGACCAATGAAAACTTGCAACTGGCTACAGAGTTGGAGCACAGATACCTACTTATTTTTTGTCTATGTCAAGATGGCTGGTATTGTAAGAGTTTTTCCTATAGATATAAAGGAATGTATATCTATAAATTATAAATCCCATGAATGCAATAACAGTTTAATGTTGATGCTCATAATGGTTCAGAAAGAAAAAGCAAGAAGAATCAGAGAGATTAGTAAGGTTTTAAAGCTGATATGTAATAAGAACATACAATCCGAAATATTTCTTGTATGTCAGGCTTTCTTTTAACAGACTTTAGTTTATTCTTCTGGTTTCTCTACTCACTATCCAGACGTCCTACTAGTGAATATGGATTCCCAGGTTTCAAATACCATCTCTTTCACTTATGAAGCTATTTTATCTTCAGCAAGTTATGAACTTCTCTGTGTTGCTATTGTCTTATCTGTGAAACATGATCGATAATGATAGCTACCTCTTTAGCGTTCAGTGAGGATTAAATGAGCTATTTTGAGTAAAGCACTTGGAACAGTGGTACCCAGTTCACCACAAATATTAGCTATAGTTTTGCATATAGTGAGTGTTCTAGAAGAATTTTATATCACTACATTATTACTTTTTTCAATATTGTCATATGAACTTTGTGTTCATCCTATCTGAACTACCCATACCCGCTATCCTCTGCTACTTGTTCTTTGCGTTATTTTCATTTTTTCTTTTTCTTTTTAGATAAGGATATTGGGAAAACCCAACAACAGAGAATTTCTGGAGAAGTTTCATTCCACTGTGAGAAATTTGGTCAAATCATAGAAGATGATTCACTGTGTTCCATTTTAGAAGAATTGTGGCAAGATAATGACCAGCTAGAGAGATTTCAGGAAAACCAAAATAACCCTGTAAGTCATGTGAAAGTGTTCATTAAAGAGAGGGGCTATGAATGTAAAAATATTGAAAAAATAATTCATGTGAGTACCAGGCTTGTTCCTTCAATTAAAAGACTCCACAACTGTGACATATTTGGAAAGAGTTTGAAGAATACTTTAAATTTGCATAATCATAATAAAAGCAATTCACCATTGAATCTTGGCAAGATTTTTGGAAATGGCAATGATTTCGCCCATAACCCTTCCTGTACTAAGAATGAGAATGCTAATAATACAGGAGCAAATGCTTGTGAACATAATCAATGTCGAAAACATCTTGGCCACAAACAAGTTCTCATCGACCATCAAAAAATTCACACTGGGGGGAAACTTTATGTATGTACTGAGTATGTAAAGAACTTCACCCAGAAGTCAGACCTCTTTGAGCATCAGAAAATTCATGCTGGAGAAAAATCCCATGAATGCAACAGCAGTGAGAAAGTCTTCACTCAGAAGCCCCAAATTGATGTAGCTCAGTGTGTTTATACAAGAGCAAAACCGTATATATGCACTCAATGTGGGAAGGCTTTTCCTCTCAAGTCAAATCTCATTACACATCAGAAAATTCATACTGGGCAGAAACCCTACAAATGCAGCGAGTGTGGAAAGGCCTTTTTCCACAGATCATATCTCTTTAGACATATGAGAATTCATACAGGAGAAAAACCTTATGAATGCAGCGAATGTGGAAGAGGCTTCTCCCAGAATTCAGACCTCAATATGCATCAGAAAACTCATACTGGAGAGAAACTCTATGCATGCAGTGAGTGTGGAAAAGCCTTCACAAGAAAATCAGCACTCAGGATGCATCAAAGAATTCACACGGGAGAGAAACCCTATGTATGCACTGAATGTGGGAAGGCCTTCATCCAGAAATCACATTTCAATACACACTGGAGAATTCACACTGGAGAGAAGCCTTACGAATGTGGTGACTGTGGAAAATCATTCACTAAGAAGTCACAACTCCATGTGCATCAAAGAATTCACACAGGAGAGAAACCCTATATATGTGCAGAATGTGGAAAGGTCTTTACACATAGGACAAATCTCACTACACATCAAAAAACTCATACTGGAGAGAAACCCTATACATGTGCTGAATGTGGGAAAGCTTTCAGTGATCAATCAAATCTCATTAAACACCAGAAAACTCATACTGGAGAGAAACCCTATAAATGCAATGGCTGTGGAAAAGCCTTCATATGGAAGTCACGCCTCACTATCCATCAGAAATCTCATACTGGAGAGAGACACTATGAATGCAATGAGTGCGGGAAAGCCTTTATCCAGAAATCAACACTAAGTGTGCATCAGAGAATCCATACAGGAGAGAAACCCTATGTTTGTCCTGACTGTGGGCAGGCCTTCATCCAGAAATCACACTTCATTGCCCATCACAGAATTCATACTGGAGAGAAGCCTTATAAATGCAGTGACTGTGGAAAATGCTTCACTAAGAAGTCACAACTCCGTGTGCATCAGAAAATTCACACAGGAGAGAAACCCAATATATGTGCTGAATGTGGAAAAGCATTCACTGATAGGTCAAATCTCATAACACACCAGAAAATCCATACTAGAGAGAAACCCTATGAATGCAGTGACTGTGGAAAAACCTTCACCTGGAAGTCTCGCCTCACTATCCATCAGAAATCTCATACTGGAGAGAGACAATACGAATGCAGCAAGTGTGGGAAAGCTTTCATCCAAAAAGCAACACTAAATATGCATCAAATAATTCATACAGGAAAGAAACCCTATGCTTGTTCAGAATGTCAGAAGGCCTTCACTAACAGATCAAATCTCATTAAACACCAGAAAACTCATAGTAGAGAAAAAGTCTATAAAGGCAGTGACTGAAAAAGCCTTCATCTGGGAATTATTCTCTCTCATCATTGATGTGTTTCTCTCTCTCTCCCCCTCTCCCTTCCTCTCTGAAATCAATATATATATATATATATATATATATATATATATATATATTTTTTTTTTTTTTTTAAATCATAAAGTACCCTAGCCAGATTGGCTCAGTGGATAGAGCATCAGCCTGTGGACTGAAGGGTCCCAAGTTCGATTCCAACCAAGGGCACATTCCTGGGTTGTGGGCTCGATCCCCAGTGTGGGGTGTGCAGGAGGCAGCCAATCAATGATTCTCTCTCATCATTGATGTTTCTATCTCTCTCTCCTTCTCCCTTCCTCTCTGAAATCAATAAAAAAATATATATTTTTAAATCATATGGCAACTCTGTTTAACAATTGCAGGTATTAAAAGGACAGCCAACAAACCAATGTACAGAGATCAGAGAACAATGATTGGTCCTAATAGATGAAATCTCATTAAACACCAGAAAACTCATAGTTGATAAAAACTCGAAAAAGGCAGTGATTGAAAAAGCTTTCATCTGCGTGTACATCATATGTCTCAGTGGGGAAGAGGAGTGCCTGATACTGAAATAATTGTGCAGGGCGAAGTAGATATGGCAGACTACAGGTGAAGTGAACAGGAAGCAAACAAAGCCAAGAATCCCCCAAATCCAAGTAACTGCATCACCATAGTTGATACACAAGTATATGTGTAGGGAGACTCTTTGATAAAGTCTTTGGGCAATAGACTTTTTGCTTTTATACAGGGACCCTCAAGCTCCTACAAATGGTAGAAATAGAGACCTCAGGAGATTATTTGTAATTTCTAATGTTTCACTTTATGGATAAAAGGCTTTATAAATTTAGCACTGGCTAGTTCTTCATACCCTGGAATGTAAAGGGACTCAATACTGGCCAAAATTTTTTCAAATTTCTAAGGTGGGAGAAACATTTTCATTGTCCACATACCTGCAGGGCACTGAAGTCCAGGCAAAAACCTACTTGGGAATGCAGATCTGTGAGGAGACAGAAGTTTTTGTGATTATTGACATTTAAGACACAGAAAAGACTGCCATGAGGAACTGTTCTTTCTCTTCCCTTTGCTAAGTCACCATGGTATATTTTTTAAAAATTAAATAGAATTATAAAAATTAAGTCTGACTTTATGCATTAGGCAAAGCTCTAGCTGATGTTACAGGAATATAGTTATCAAACATTACACACATCTAAAGGTGGCAATTTTTCCCTCATTAATTCCATGCTATGGCAGCAAGTGATTATTCACACCCAAAGAAACTATGCATATCTTCTAACCTGTATCCCCAAAGCTATCATTTATGCAAGCTGCAAACCTCAGTCTTCTTTTTTTTAAATATATTTTATTGATTTTTTACAGAGAGGAAGGGAGAGGGATAGAGAGAAACATCGATGAGAGAGAAACACTGATCAGTTGCCTTCTGCACACTCCCCACTGGGGATGTGCCCGCAACCAAGGTACATGCTCTTGACCAGAATCGATCCTGGGACCCTTCAGTCCGCAGGCTGATGCTCTATCCACTGAGCCACACCGGTTAGGGCAAGACCCCAGTCTTCTTATCCCTTTAGTGACTGCCTCTGAGTCCCAGGACTCTGGACTTTCAGTCTCGCCCACCGAAGCCTTTGCTTTCTTTGAGATTCTTGTTTGAAAAACAATGAGTGAGAAATTGGGTTTCAATACATAAAGTTTTGATTTTGTTTGTCTTCCAATTTGGTTAAGATATATACTTTTTAAAATATATATATTTTATTGATTTCAGAGAGGGAGAGAGATAGAAACATCAATGATGAGAGAAAAATCATTGATTGGCTGCCTTCTGCACGCCCCACACTGGGGACTGAGCCTGCAACCCAGGTATGAGTTCTGACCGAGAATCAAACTGAGACCTCCTGGTTCATAGGTCAATGCACAACCACTGAGCTATTCTGGCCAGGCAGATACATTCATTTTCTATATGAATATTAAGAGTACTTTTGTGTAGATTGCATTATTTTATCCCCATTTTATAGATGTACAAACTGAAGTATAGATAGGTAATATGATTTCCGCAGGACACACAGCTAGGACAAGGAAAAGGCAGTATTTTTTTTTAAATACAAGCAAGCACTAATTAAATTTTTTTATGACCTAGTTACAATTTTTTTCTTTTTTAAACTTTATTGAGTTGCAATTCACATCCAGTAAAATGTATCCATTTAATGTGGCAATTAAATTAATTTTAGCATATTACAGAGCTGTGCAACCATCACAATAGTATTTTCAAATATTTTCATCATCCCCAAAAGAAACCCCATACCCATTAGCAGTCTCTCTGCATTTCTCCCACCTCCTCCGACCTCAGCCCTAGACAACTGCTAATCTACTTTCTGTCTCCATAGTATTCACTAATCTAGACATTTCATATAAATGGAATCATACAATATGTGGTCTTTTGTGACTGGCTTCTCTGAAGTAATGTTTTCAAAGTTCATACATGTTGCAGTGTGTATCAGTACATCATTTATTTCTATTACTGAATAATATACCATTGTATGGTTATACCACATTTTGATTGTCCACTCATCAGCTGATGGACATTTGGGTCGTTTCCACAGCCAGTATGCACTGTACTGAGGCATCATTGAATCCAGACACTATTAGTGGCTAATGGGGATCAACAGGCACAGTGATGACAGTTGATGCAGAGTCAGCAACATTGTGACTGGGCCTTTTAAAAGTCAAAGACACTGTACTCATGGCCAATGGGTGGTTAGCAAGGTGACGCTAGTGTGGTATCAGCACATACTGTGCTGGAATCTCACGTAGGTTAGTACCTGCTCTTGTGGCTAAGTGGGGAGTAAGACCACTTCTAAAGCCTAGGGAGGACTAAGTCTCCCATTGCCAATGTCTTTCATCTGATCTAGTGTTCAAGATTCCTGATTTTCTTCCAGACAGCTCCTGGTGTGAGAAGAGGAAACTTTTTATTGTTGTTTAATATGTTTTTATTGATTTTAGAGAGAGAGGAAGGGAGAGGGAGAAAGCGATATAAACATCAACATCAATCAGCTGCCTCCTGAACACCCCCTGCTGGGGATCCAACCCGCAACCTGGGCAGGTGCTCTGGCTGAGAATTGAACCAGGGCCTCCTGGTGCATGGGTCAATGCTCAACCGCTGAGCCACTTGGGCTATTATTGTTCTTAAATTTTAATTGAGACATAATTTACATACAATAAAATGCACAGATCTGAAGTTTACTCATTGGATGACTATTATATATGCCCATTAACAAACACTCCAATCAAGATACAGAATAGTTCCACCACTCCAGAAAGTTCCCACCTACCACTTAGGAGTTAATTCCCAACTCAGGGGCAACCACTAATCTGCTTTCTATCATTACAGATTACTTTTATTTATGCTTGCAATTTCCATAACAATAATTTTAAAACATCAAATTTGTCCATAAAAACGGAAGGAAATCTTACTCTTTGCAACAGCCTAGATGGAGATTATTATGCTAAGTGAAAGACAAATACCATGTGATTCCACTCATGCCGGGGTCCAGCTGCAGCAGGCCAGGGGTTCCCAAAGGTGTGGACAGAGTCTGAGAAGAATGATTTACATGGAGACAGCATTTAGTCTCCGTGGATCTTCCGGTGCCTGGCTGAGGCCACCGAGAAAGATCCAGAGGCAAGCTGAGCCTTTATTTTATAGCCAGAGGTAAACAAGGAAGTGGTTACCATAGTTACACTGTTCTTGTGAGTTTCACTTGTTTTGGCAGCACTTGCTACACCTCCCACAGCCCATTAGCTTCCCAGATAAGATCTAGGGAGCGTTATAAGGTCAAGCTTAATTATGCTAAGAGGACTGTGCCCTCTAAGCTGGGACTTGTTTGTGACTTTGCCAACAGGTCAGTCCGAGGCTTAACCCTCTAGCCGTGCCCCACACACTAATATGTGGAATCTAATGAACAAAATAAACTAAAACAAAATAGAAACTGACTCAGAGAACAGATTGACAGCTGTCAACAGAAGTGTGATTGGGAGGCTAGATGAAAAAAGGTGAAAGAATTAAGTTACGGGGGAACACTCATAGACAACAGTATGGTGATTAACAGAGGAAAGGGGGCTAGAGGGAGGTAGAGAAGGGTATAGGGGAGAGAAATGATGACAGGAGGAGACTTGACTTGGGGTGATGAACACACAATAAATATACAGATGGTGTATTATAGAATTATGTACTTGAAACCTATATAATTTTATTAACCAATATCACCCCAATAAATTAAAAAGAGGAACTCCTGGGAGGGGAGTGGGGCTGGAGATTAAGTTTAATCACCAATGGCCACTGATTTAATCAGCCATGTGTATGTAATGAAACCTCCATAAACACCCAAAAGGATGGGTTTTGGAGAACGTCAAAGTCGGTGAATATACAAAGATCTGGGAAGAGCGATGCACTCAGGGGCATGATGTACCACATCCTTACCCCATACCTTGCCCTATGCATCTCTTCCATCTGACTGTTAAATAAAATGTTTCTCTGAGTTCTACAAAAAAAACCACCATCAAATTTAATGTTTTAAATGGATGGAATGGAGATTGAAAGAACTGGTGAGATGGCATCTTGATAAATTTAATTAATACTTAGTTGATGGGGCTGAGGGCATGCTGTATACAAAATGCAGAAAGTGTAATCTGTATATTCAAGTGTATGCTGTATTGGGGAAAATCTGATGATTAATTCAAATATCTTGGGTCATCATAATCATGGGACATTCAGGGGTGAATAGCAAAAAAGGTTTTTAATTTAGCATCAATTTACCCTGGTATAGTGTCACCAAATATTAAAGGCAAAAGAGTTACTTTTCTTTAGCAAATAAGGTAAAATAGAAAACATTCTCAAAGTTGAGGTTTGCCCTAACAGACCTCCACTAAAGACACTCTAAAGGGTATTTTTCAAGCAAAGAATAAAACGAGCTTGACCGGCGTGGTTCACTGCTTGAGCATCGACCTATGAACCAGGAGGTCAGGGTTCGATTCCTGGTCAGGGCACATGCCCAGGTTGTGGGCTCAATCCCCATTGGGGTGTGTGCAGGAGGCAGCTGATCAATGATTCTCTCTCATCATTGTTGTTTCCATCTCTTTCTTCCTCTCCCTTTCTCTGTCTGAAATCAGTAAAAGTATTTTTTTAAAAAAGAAGAAAACAATCCTGGAAGGAATGCACAAAGGAATAAAGAGCAACCAAGGTGGTGAATATGGAGGTTAAATAAAATTAATGTATAAAGCAAAAATGTTTTCTGGGGAGATGTGTATGTGTGTGTGTTTATATACACACATATATTACATATAATTATATATATAAACCCCGTAATACATCATTATACTTTGAAATATATATGTATCTAAACTAGGGGCCCGGTGCACGAAATTCGTGCACTGTGTGTGTGTGGGGGGGGGGGAGTGTCCCTCAGCCCAGCCTGCCCCCTCTCACATACTGGGAGCCCTCAGGCGTAGACCCCCATCACCCTCCGATCGCCTGATCGGCCCCTTGCCCAGGCCTGACGCCTCCGCCAGAGGTGTCAGGCTTGGACAGGGGACCCCCATCTCCCCCCGATCACTGGCTCTGGTCCCCGCCCAGGCCTGAGGCCTCTGGCCCAGGAATCAGGCCTGTGCAGGGGACCCCCATCTCCCTCTGACCGCTTGCTCCACCCCCCGCCCAAGCCTGACGCCTCTGACCCAGGCTTCAGGCCTGGGCAAGGGGACCATCATATCCCCCCAATCCCCGGCTCCGCCCCCCACCCAGGCCTGATGCCTCGGCCAGAGGAGTTGACCCTCATCACCCTCCGATCACCAGTCACCGGATCGGCCCCTTGACCAGGCCTGAGGCCTCTGGCAGAGGTGTCAGGCCTGGGCAGGGGACCCCCAGCTCCCCGCGGTTGCAGGCTCCGCCCCTGCCCAGGCCTAACGCCTCTGGCCTAGGCGTCCGGCCCGGGCAGCCGGGACCCGCAGTGGCAGCGGGGGGCCCCGCAATCGTGGGCTCTGCTTTAGGCTCAGGCAAGGGACCCCTAGCTCCTGGGACTGCCAGCTTCGACAGTGCCCAGCTCCCATCGCTGGCTCCACCCCTACTTCCTGCTATCACTGGCCAGGGCGGCAAAGGCGCCTGATTCTCCGATCATGGCTGGGGGGCAGGGCAAAGGCGGCCCCCCAGCTCTTAGCTCCCCCCTGGGTTTCCGATCACTGTCAGTGGCAGGGGGCTTCTTCCTGCTTTCCCTTTCGCCTCCCTGCATTGTGCCTACATATGCATAACCACCATCTTGTTGGCAGTTAATTTGCATATAGCCCTGATTAGCCAATGAAAACGGTATCGCCGTACGCCAATTACCATTTTTCTCTTTTATTAGTGTAGATGTATATGAGCAAAGTTTCTATTAAGGGATTAGCTTTTGAAGGCAATTTTTTTGGAGAAAGCCATAAAATACTATTGAAGGTCAAGAAAGATGTGTTTAAAAATTTAAAAAAACAAACAAACACATTCATGGATGAAAAGACTTAAAGCCATTTTTCACCTTTCAGGTTGGCAATAATTTGTAAGACTGATAATAAGTCCTGGTGAATATGTGGGAAAATGTGACTTTTTCTCAAACTGCTCATGAGAGTGTAAATTAGTATAATTTGGAGGGGGAAAATCAATCTTATATAATAAAGAGGTAATATGCAAATTAACCCTCATGCCCTCACAAGATGGCTGCCTACAACCAGGCCGGCAGGGGGGTTAGTGAGGGACAACCAAACGACTGAACAAGCTGGCTGCATGGGGTGACCAGGCCGGCAGGGGGGGATAGTGAGGGACGACCAAACAACTGAACAGCAGGCTGCATGGGGCAACCAGGCCTGCAGGGGGGCCCAGTTAGGGGCAATCAGGCCGGCACGCAGAGGAAGTGAGGGCGATCGGGCCAGCACAGAGGGGACAGTTGAGGGCAACCTGGCCGGCAGCAGGGGGCAGTTAGGGGTGAGCAGGCCAGCAGAGGGTGCAATAAGAGGCAACCAGGCCAGCAGGGGGGCAGTTGAGGGCGATTAGGCTGGTGGAGGGGGGCAGTGAAGGGTGACTAGGCTGGAAGGGGGGGCAGTTGTGGGTGACCAGGCAGGCAGGCAGGTAAGCAATTGGGAGCCAGCGGTCCAGGATTGTGAGAGGGATGTCCCTGGGATCGGGCCTAAACTGGCAGTCAGACATCCCCAGAGGGGTCTTGGATTGGAGAAGGTGTAGGCTGTGCTGAGGGGACCCCCCCTTTCCTGTGCATGAATTTTGTGCACTGGGCCTCTAGTTATTTAATAAAGTTGAAAAACTTCTATATTAATCAGAACCCAGCTAGGAGACAGAAGCCATATCAATTATTTTAACAGAAATAACTTATTATGAAGAATGCTTAACTGGTTATGAAGTTATTAACCACATAAATGAAAAGACAAACAAGTGAACATTAAAATTATCATGGAGGTAGCAACTGCAGAAAGCAGCCAGGCTAGGATAATAAGGGAAGAAACTGAAACTATTAAAAGTTAGAAGGTTGGAGGAGGGGGTCTCATGTGGTTGGGATTCATACCTCTAAGGAGGGGGCCCCAACCAGCTGAACCTCACGTCTCTAAGGGGTTGGGGTACCATGGAAAACTGCAAATGTGTGAATGATGGAAAACTGCAAACTGGATTAAACTGCTGCTACTCTGAGGAACTACTGCCACAATGAAGAAGCAATGCTGGCCTGATGCTCAGATAAACAGGGAGGCCCAACAGGGAGCAGCTGGCAAGACAGAAACATGTTTTGTACAGTCACGGCCCCAGCATCACAAAGCACAGTATAGAAGGACAGGTTTGGAGCTGGCGCACAATAGCCTAATAACTGCCTACACCCTGTGACCCATCAGTTCCACTTCTAGATACTCAACACAGAAACAATACAAATGCCTTTCACTAGGTGAATGGAGACATAAATAAATAAACCAGACCTATATTTATCAACATGGCTAGATCTTGGAAAGAAAATATTTCATTAAAAAAGCAAGCTATGGAAGTTTAAACATAGTGTGATACCATATATTAAACTTTTTAATAGCAATATCCTAATATATAAAAACCCTGGGTCCATCACATCCGCAATGACCGGGAGGCTCGACCATTCACCAGGCTTTCCCGCACAGCAGGTGAGCAGGCTGAACTGCTGACCTCTTGGAGAGAGAGAGAGGCCGGGCTGATCAGAAGTGGCAGCAGCTGCTGGCGAGGCTGGGAGAGAGAAGCAGGGTGTTCAGACCCTGCTTCTCTCTCCCTCACCAGCAGCCAAGCCTCTCTTTCTCCCAGAGGTCAGCAGTTCAGCCGCTCACCAGCAGCCTGGGGCGGCTGCTGATCAGCCCAGCCTCTATGATCAGGCCCAGAAATGCTGACTGGCATAGAAACCGACCAATCAGAACCAAATTGGCCGGCAGAGGAGGGAAGTTGGGGACGATCAGGCCAGCAGGGGAGAGCAGTTGGGAGCAAGATCAGGCCAGCAGGGGAGAGCCATTGGGGGCAAGATCAGGCCGGCAGGGGAGGGCCATTGGGGGCAAGATCAGGCCGGCAGGGGAGGGCAGTTTGGGGCAACCAGGCTGGCAGGGGAGGGCAGTTGATGGGGACCAGGCTTGCAGGGGAGGGCAGTTGAGGGCCATCCGGCTGGCAGGGGAGGTCAGTTGGGGGGGGAACAGGCTTGTAGGGGAGGGCAATTGGGGGCCATCAAGCCAGCAGGGGAGAGCAGTTGGGGGCAAGATCAGGCCAACAGAGGAGGGCCGTTGGGGGCAGTCAGGCCGGCAGAGGAAGGCAGTTGGGGGCAATCAGGCCAGCAGGGAGAGCAGTTGGGGGCGAGATTAGGCTGGCAGGGGAGGACAGTTAGGGGTGATCAGACAGGCAGTGGCAGTTGGGGACAAGATGAGGCCAACAGGGGAGAGCAGTTGGGAGCAACCAGGCTAGCAGGGGAGGGCCGTTGGTGGGGACCAGGCTTGCAGGGGAGGGCAGTTGTGGGCCATCTGGCTGGCAGGGGAGGAACAGGCTGGCAGTGGAGGGCAGTTGGGGGCAACCAGGTTGGCAAGGGAGGGCAGTTAGGGGCAATCAGGCCAGCAGGGGAGCAGTTAGGTGTTAATCAGGCCAGCAGGGGAGTGGTTAGGGGGTGATCAGACTGGCAGGCAGAAGCGGTTAGGGGCAATCAGGCAGGCAGGCAGGTGAGCAGTTAGGAGCCAGCAGTCCCAGATTGTGAGAGGGATGTCCCAGATTGGAAAGGGTGCAGTCTGAGCTGATGGACAGCCCCCCCCCCCCCAGTGCACAAATTTCGTGCACCGGGCCTCTAGTATCATTATATATTGCAGCATTCATACTATATTTAAAAAACTCAGGATAGATGAAAATTCTAAATGTTGAAAAGGAAACTTTAACTTTGGAGGAAAGTATAGAATATTATCACCCTAAAACTGACAAAACATAAAACCTGAGCAGAAGAAAATTAAAGAACTGGACACAGTCTAGGGGAAGATCTTTGCAACACAAATGACTGGAAAATAATTTTTATAGTCTCATATATTAAAAACAACATTTAAACCAAGAGGTAAAAGATAAACTGCCCATTAGAAAACAATGAGCATAAGGATATGAACAGTCAATGCAGCCAATCAACAGAGAGAAAAATGTTCAACCTCACCACTAATTAGGGAAATCCAAATGAAATAAAAACAGCAATGAGCTCTCCCCTAAGGGGATCAGGACATATTTTCACACCAATGTAGGAGCCAAATTGTAGCAAGTGCAGTCTGTGTGCCCAGGTGATCAAATGGTGAAGGGAGCCTTCATAGAGAAGCTTTCTCTATAGCATAAGGTAAGTGCCAACCTAATGAGTTCTCTGATGCTCTGTGAGGTGTGCTTTACGGCAGAAGGCTTTCCCACATTTCTGACATTCAAAGGGTCTCTCTCCTGTGTGAATTCGCTGATGTTCAATGAGGCGTACTTTCAAATAAAAGGCATTTCCACATTCACCACATTCATAAGGTTTCTCTCCAGTGTGAGTTTTCTGGTGTTGACAAAGGGATTTCTTCATACTAAAGATTTTTCCACATTCACTACATTCATAGGGTTTCTCTCCTGAATGCATCCTCTGGTGTTCAATGAGGCGTGCTTTAACATAGAAGGCATTACCACATTTACTACATTCATAAGGTTTCTCTCCTGTGTGAATTCGCTGATGTATCCCCAGAGATGAGTGCACCCTAAAAGATTTCCCACATTCATTACATTGATAGGGTTTTTCACCTGTGTGAGTTCTCTGATGATTATTGAGAGTCGTCTTCATTCTAAAGAATTTCCCACATTCTTCACATTTATAGGGTTTCTCACCTGTGTGTGTTCTCTGGTGTTGATTTAGGGATTTCTTCGCACGGAAGTTTTTCCCACAGTCACCACATTCATAGGGTTTCTCCCCGGTGTGAGTTCTCTGGTGTTGGGTAAGAGATATCTTAACGCGAAATTTTCTCCCACACTCACTACATTCATAGGGTTTCTCCCCGGTGTGAGTTCTCTGATGAATTGTGAGGGTTGCCTTCTCAGAAAAGGTTTTCCTACATTCAGTACATTCATAGGGCCTCTCTCCTGTGTGTGTTCTCTGATGTAGAATGAGTTGTGACTTCCTACCAAAAGATTTCCCACATTCATTACATTTAAAGGGCTTCTCCCCTGTGTGAGTTTTATGATGAGCAATGAGGTATGATCTTGCACTAAAGGTTTTTGCACAGTCATTACATTTATAGGGTCTCTCCCCTGTGTGTATTCTCAGATGTTCAATAAGGTTTGATTTCCTACAGTAAGTTTTCCCACATTCATGACATTCAAAGTTTTTATCTCCTGTGTGTGTTCTTTTATGCCCAACAAAGCCCGTTTTCTTGTAGAAGACTTTCCCACACCCACTGTATTCAAGAGTTTGATCCAAAGTTTGAATTGTCTTATGCTGAAGGTCATTATCATGCCTGAGGGCATTACCCCCAACAGAACTGTTGCCACACAGCAGTGAGAGAGATCCTTTTAAAACAAATCATATCATATCACTCTTTCATTCAAAACCCAACAACGGCTTTCCCTGTCACAGTATAAAATTAAAGTGCTTAACACAGCCTATAAAACTCTACATAATTTGGCCCCTAGAAAACTTTCTGATATTGCTTCTTAACACTCTCATCACCCATACTTAAGCCATACTGGCCTCTTTGCTATTACTAGGATATATCACTCAGACTAGGCTTGGAACTTACAGATATCTGACCCCAAAGTATTCAAAATCTACATGGCTCCATATCTCTCACTTCACTGATGTTGGTGCAATGATGTTAACCTCACCAAAAAGTCTTCCCTGGCCACATTCCCTAAAAGCACCCCCCCCCATCATTATCTACCTTCTTATCTTGCATTGATTTTTCCCTACCAAATATTATGTATTTGTTTACTTCTGGTCTCTTTCCCTCATGTAGAACTGCAAGGAGAACAGTGATATTAGTTTATTCACTGCTGGATCCCCACACCTTTGCACAGAATGTGACCAGCATATAGTTGACGCTCATGAATGAATGAATGGCTACAATAGAAGGCATCTGAAGCAATGGAGAGAAGGAAGGCATTGAGAACAATAAAGCGAGAGAGGCTGGCTAAGGATAAATGTCTAAGGTGAGGCAGGCAGGGACGGACAAGAGTGGTAAATAACCACAAAAACCAAGATAAAATAGGAGAGAACATCAAAGTGTGAGCATGATACTGGGATGTGATTTAGACATCTGAAATATACAGGTCTTCTGTTCTCCAGTCATTTTCAAAGAGCAAGGACCACTAAAGAAAGATTCCTGAAAAGTACTGCTGAGTGATAACCTTAGACCTGAATTCCTGGGCTCTTATCTCCCGTTATCCATATGCCCAGTTCTTGCTCACTCACCTGGGCAACCATGGCCTGAGGATGCCTCCTCTAATATCCACAGCTCTTCGCCTCGCTCCAACTTGAAGATCATCTCTGGTTTGGCCACGCAGAGGCCTGTTAATGGGAAATGGCACAGGACATGGGCCAAGTTGTCTGAGCTTTAGGGCCTCTGATGGAGGAGGAAGGTGCATCTTCATGAGCTGCACGAGGAAGGGGGCCCATTTAAACCTTTCATCGGGGGAAGTGAGAACACACACACTCTTCCTGGTGCCCCAAACTGACCAATCATCTGTGACCCTTGAATCTAAAACTAAAATATCATTAAACTCAACAACAACCAAAAAGAAAACACATGCTACCAGGAGTTACATGGACAATAATTCTCACCCACAGATGCCAGGTTGCTGTAGTTCTCCAGCATCACATCCTTGTGCATGGTCCTCTGAGCAGGGTCCAGTCTGTGCCACTCCTGTCGGGTAAAATCCACAGCCACATCCTCGAAAGATACAGATCCCTGTAACAACAATCTGAAATGATCAGAATGGGACACATAGAAAAAATTTTTGGGAACTAATTCTCTCAAAAGAACACCATTAAGAATTTACTAGAAAAAGAAAGAATTTACTAGAAAAACTACACTGGAGCCCAGATGGTGTGGCTCAGTGGTTGAGCATCAACTTATAATCCAGGAGGTCACAGTCTGATTCCTGGTCAGGGCACATGCCTGGGTTGTGGATTTGATCCCCAGTAGGTGGTGTGAAGGAAACAGCTGATCGATGATGTTTCCCTCTTGTCGATGTTCCTATCTCTCTATCCCTCTCCCTCCCCCTTTCTCTCTAAATAATCAATAAAGCCCAAACCGGTTTGGCTCAGTGGATAGAGCGTTGGCCTGCGGACTCAAGGGTCCCAGGTTCGATTCCGGTCAAGGGCATGTACCTTGGTTGCAGGCACATCCCCAGCAGGGAGTGTGCAGGAGGCACCTGATCGATGTTTCTCTCTAATCGATGTTTCTAACGCTCTATCCCTCTCCCTTCCTCTCTGTAAAAAATCAATAAAAAATATTTTTAAAAAATAAAAATAAAAATAAAAATAAAAATCAATAAAAAATAAAAAATCAATAAAAATGGCCCTAGCTGGTCTTGCTCAGTGGACAGAGCGTTCGCCTGTGAACTGAAGCTTCCCAGGTTCGGTTCCAGTCAATGGCACATGCCCAGGTTGCGAGCTCAATCCCTAGTGTGGGGCGTGCAGGAGGCAGCCAATCAATGATTCTCTCTCATCATTGATGTTTCTATCTCTCTCTCCCTCTCTCTTCCTCTCTGAAATAAATAAAAATATATTTTTTAAAAATATTTTTTTAATCAAGAAAAACATATTTACAAAAAAATACTTAAAAATAAACTGCTGTTGTTGCCTACCCCTGGTACTAAGCAAGAAACAGCACCTGATAAGGTGACTTGAATTCTGTAAAATGCATATTTTGTAAAATGCACAATTGAGAATATTGCTAGTTCCTCTCCATAACACTCCCTAAAAAAAGGCTGTATTTGAATAAGGCCCTGAAGAAAAGTAAGCCATGTCTGAACTGCAAACACCAATAGCTCTCTTGATGCCTTTAGACCAGGGTGGGCAAACTTTTTGACTCGAGGGCCACAATGGGTTCTTAAACTGGACCGGAGGGCCGGAACAAAAGCATGGATGGAGTGTTTGTGTGAACTAATACATGTTAACACTGCTGCTGGTGAAGGAGCGGAGGGGAGAGCAAGAGAACCCTCTGCTCTTTCGGCTCCGCGGGCCGGATAGAACAGCCGAACGGGCCGGATCCAGCCCGCAGGCTGTAGTTTGCCCACAGCTGCTTTAAACCCTTACGCTCTGTAGGGAGTAGCGATAGGGTTAAGCCTCAGACTGACCTTTGGCAAAGCCACAAACAAGTCTCAGCTTAGAGGGCACAACACTCTTAGCATAATTAGGCTTGACCTTATGATGCTCCCTAGATCTTACCTGGGTAGCTAATGGGCTATGGGAGGTCCAGCAAGTGCTGCCAAAACAAGTGAAACCCACAAGAACACTGTAACTATGGTGACCACTACCTTGTTTACCTCTGGCTATAAAATAAAGGCTCAGCTTGCTGTCTGGATCTCTCTCTGTGGCCTTAGCCAGGCACAGGAGATCCACCTAGATCCAGCTTATTCTCTTTATCTATCTTTTCTACATCCTTTGCCATCCCTCCTCAGGCTCACCGAACCCTTGGCTGAGCTGGCCCGGTACAATGCTCCACACTCAGACATAATTCTCAAAGTGTGTGCTACTTGTACTAACAAAGATGGGAGCCCAATAGGCTTATGACCAAAATAACCATGGTGACAGGGAGGGAGTTTATGCATAGATTTAACAACATGGACTTCCACTCACCAAGGCAGACCTGGTGGCAGCCGAGTGCCTAATTTGTCAGCAGCAAAGACTAGCACTGAGTCCCTGATATGGCACCATTCCCCCAGGTGATCAGCCAGCTATCCGGTGGCAGGTTGATTCCATTGGACCACTTCCATCATGGAAGGGGCAGCACATTATTCTTACTGAAATAGGCAGTTACTCTGGATATGGATTTGCCTTCCCTGCACACAATGCTTCTGCCAAAACTGCCATCTGGGGCCTTATCCACTGATCAAGAAACTCACTTCACAGCAAATAAAGTGCAGCAATGGGTCCAAGCTTATGGAATTCACTTGTCTTACCATGTTCCCCACCATCCCGAAGCAGCTGGCTTGATAGAATGGTGGAATGGCCTTTTGAAGACTCAATTAGGCCTGCAGGAC
Source organism: Myotis myotis (assembly GCF_014108235.1). Classification (NCBI taxonomy): domain Eukaryota; kingdom Metazoa; phylum Chordata; class Mammalia; order Chiroptera; family Vespertilionidae; genus Myotis; species Myotis myotis. The sequence goes on along the minus strand of NW_023416346.1, from coordinate 5,794,835 downwards.
AAGATGGAGTTCCTGCAGGTCCCGAAGCACGAACTGCAGAGGGTCAGTGGCCACAGCAGCCTCCGTGGCTATACACAAATTTTCTTCGGGGCAAATCCTGTTGGTACACTAGTGGGGGGAGACAAATATGGAAACAAATACTATGAAGACAACAGTTTTTTGGCTCTTACCAATGGGCTCTATATACACAGTATTTCCTCACCCCTTATCCACAGGGATATGTTCTGAGACCCCCCCCAGGGCAGTGGTCGGCAAACCGTGGCTCGCGAGCCACATGCGGATCTTTGGCCCCTTGAGTGTGGCTCTTCCACAAAATACCACGTGCGGGTGCACACGTACAGTGCGATTGAAACTTCACGGCCCATGCGCAGAAGTCGGTTTTCGGCCTGGGCGAGTCTATTTTGAAGAAGTGGCGTTAGGAGAAGTGGAGGGTGTCGGTCAGTCCGAGGGGAGACGCGGTGCAGGCGGGCCGAGGGATACACAGCGCGGGGGAGGTACATTGTTTTGAGGTACGTTGGCTGAGGTCGACCCCTTCCAACTCTCCCATCCACACTCGTCTATCTGAAACAAGTATACAAGACGAGTGTGGATGGGAGAGTTGGAAGGGGTCGACCTCAGCGAACATACCTCAATCAGATTGAGGACGTTTTTAGCAAAGGCCAGCTTAGGAGTCCCCTAATTAAGTTAATAACAATGTACCCACTTATATAGTTTAAGTTTAAAAAATTTGGCTCTCAAAAGAAATTTCAATCGTTGTACTGTTGAGATTTGGCTCTGTTGACTGATGAATTTGCCAACCACTGTCCCAGGGGATGCCTGAAACCACAGAGAGTGATGCAGCCAAAAGCCAAAGAACACCTTTAAGAGGCAAGGAAGGATGCTCCCCCAGGGCCTTCAGAGGGACCATGGCTCTGCCAACACCTTTATTTCTGACTTCTGGCCTCCAGAGATATGAGAATAAATTTTTTGTTGTTTAAATCCAAGTTTTTGGTCATTAGCTATGGTCGGCCTGGAAACTAACACAAATTTTATTGGGGCGTGAGGCACTACTGTAATAATTACCTAAGAATGTGCAAGTGATTTTGGCTTGGGATAATGTGTAGAATCTGGAAGAATTTTGAGGTGTGTGACACACAAAACCTAGATTGCCTGGAAGAGACTACTGGAAGAAATATGGACATTAAAGGCACTGCTGCCCTGGCTGGGTAGCTCAGTTAGAGCGTCGTCCCCATATGCCAAAGTTGCAGGTTCAATCCCTGGTCAGGGCACATACAACAATCAACCAATTAATGCATAAATAAGTGGAACAACAAACTGATATTTCTCTCTCCCTTCCTCTCTCTCTAAATTCAATAAATAGGTTTGGCTTGGTGGTTGACCGTCAACCTATGAACCAGGAGGTCACGGTTTGATTGCACATGCCCAGGGTTACAGGCTTGATCCCCAGTAGGGGGCGTGCAGAAGGAAATTGATGTTTCTATCTCCCTCTCCCTTCCTCTCTGAAATCAATAAAAACGTATTTTTTAAATCAATAAATTAAAACATTTTAAAGGCATTGCTGCAGAGGGCTCAAAAGGAAGTGAGAAAGAGTAGAGCAAGCATCTATCATCTTAGAGAATAAGTGTATCATCATGAGCAGAATGTTAATAGAAATATGAACATAAAAGGTGTTTCTAAGGTGAGATTTCAGATGAAAATGAAGAACGAGTTACTGGAAACTGGAGAAAAGACTATCCTTGTTATATAGTGGCAGAAAACCTGATAATATTGTGTTCTATGGTTGTGTGGAAAAATAGAACTTATAAGGAATGAACTTGGACATTTAGCTGAGAGATTTTCAAGCAAAATATTAAGGGTGTAGCCTGTTTTTGTCTTGCTGCTTATAGCGAAAGGTGAGACAAAAGAAACATATTGGCTAAGAAGCTATTAAGCAAAAAAAGGAACCAATACTTGATGATTTGGGATATGCTTGTCCTACCCATAGTGTAAAAAAAAATTAGAAAATTCACTGTTCAGAACTAGTGCTATGGAGAGAAAGCCAAGAGTATAGCTAGATAATCTTTTCCTGAAGAGATGAGATATGTGATTCATGACCCACTGAACCATCTAGGAATAGAGATGGGATTATCCAGTAAAGATCTCTTGGCTGATGGGGACCTACACAGGAGAGCCACAAGCCTTTTGAGAATGTTGTATGTGCAGAAACACTGCAAGCTTGAACTGAAAGGGACAAATAAAGGACAAAAAGAGAAAAGGCTCTCAGGCTTCTAAAATATTACAGGTAGGAAACCATCTGATGGAACTACCTAGCTGTAAACATATGCTTGTAAAGAAAGGAAGAATGACTTCCAGGGAAGAGTCAGAGGGTGGAGATGCAGGCCCAGAGGTAGAGAGAGGCCAATGGAGCAGTAGGTGGTACAGGGGTTGAAAATGGTGCCACAGGTCCAAAACATGGAGCCACCTCAGCCCCACGGGGCAGAGCATTAAGCCACAAAGAATTATTTTCAGGCCTTGTGTATGGATGTTGCTGTGAACAAAACGAACTCCATTTTTGTGTTCCTCATTTCTATTCAAGTTTTTCATGCTATGAACTCTGACCAACCTCACTGTTCTTAACCAGCACACCAAAGCTTTATAGTTAATGATTATCTGTGTTTCTTAAACCTACACAATGTAGCTGTAAAGATTCTTGTCAGTAGTGGCCAGAATGGCATGGCAACCAAGATGAATATCAAACTAGTGTTAGCATCAACTCAAAACACTCATCTATCGCAAGGCCACCAGGAGGTATGGCTCCTGGCACATACTGCATTATTTGTCCCTTTTTCTTAGCAATCATTAATACCCAAGCTATACTATACTAGTAAAAAAGGTAATGGGACAGCAGTCTGATAGCAAAGAATATCTTCACAGACTGATAAGTCACCTGCCTGCTCCAATCCTATCCCTGTAAGGAACTTACCTTATAATAAATTCCATTATCATCTATAGAGTTGCCTGCATCGTTTTTTGGTCTCAATAAATCCTCTCACCTGGCCGGTGTGGCTTAGCGGTTGAGCATATCGACCCATGAACCAAAAGGTTGCAGGTTCGATTCCTGCTCAAGGCATATGCCCGGGTTGCAAGCTCAATCCCCAGTGGGGGCCATGTAGGAGGCAGCCAATCGATGATGTTCCTCTCTCATCAATGTTTCTATCTCTTTCTCCATCTCCCTTCCTCTCTGAAATCAATAAAAATATTAAAAAAAAAAAAAAAGAAACCCTCTCATTACAGTGGTCACTACACTGGTGCTCCATCCTCAGACACCTTGAAACCTAATGGAATTGCCATGCTCAATTTCAAGCTTGCTTAAAACCAGTGACCCTTCGATTCCTTCCAATTTCTCCCTTTGGAATAGAAATGTCTATCTTATGCCTGGTCCACCATTGTACCTTACTTGTTTTTTAATTTCACAGATTCACAGATGGAAAGAAAGTTTGTCCCAGGATGGATCATACCCAGTCTCATCCCATCCATACTTAGATAGTTTAAATAATAAGATCTAGGGCTTTTTGAGCTGATGACACTTAGATGAGATTTTGGACTTAGAGTTGATGTTATAATGAGTTAAGACTTTTGGGGCTGTTGAGATGTGGTGAATTGATTTTGTACCTGGGATGAACATGAATTTGGAGACCAGAAAATGGACTATAACGGGTTGAATGGTGGACCCCCCAAAAATATGTCCATATGCTAACACCTGGACTCTGTGAATGTTACCTTATTTGGGAAAAGGATCTTTGCATATGCAGTTAAGGATCTTGAATTGAGATCATAGTGAATTACCTGGGTGGACCCTAAATCCAATGACAAGTGTCCTTATAACAGACAGCAGAGGAGAGGGGATTGATGCTGTGGTTCCTGGGCACCATTCAGGTCGCCATCACATTGGCCAAGAGGAGCAGCATGGTTTTCACGGTGTTCACGGCAGGTGATGATGAGCAATCTACACAGATGGCTGCAAGTTGGGAAGATGACAAAGTGACAGAAGCATCCTCAAACAGTTCTGTTGCTGTTAAAATCAATACCAAAAGATGCACTCACTAAAAGTTGAAACATCAGCTGCAAATGGGAACCAGTCAGGAAGTTTAGTCTGTTTTCATCCCTCATTTGAACCCTGTAACACTTCTAAAAACTCTCCATCCAGCCCTAACCAGTTTAGCTCAGTGGAGCATCGGTCTGTGGACTGAAGGGTCCCCGGTTCGATTCTAGTCAAGGGCATGTACCTGGGTTGCGGACACATACCCAGTAGGGAGTGTGCAGGAGGCAGCTGATCGATGTTTCTCTGTCATCGATGTTTCTAACTCTCAATCCTTCTCCCTTCCTCTCTGTAAAAAGATCAATAAGATATATTTTTAAAAATTAAAAAATAAAAACTCTCCATCCAGATTTTGTGATACACCGCTCTTAATACAGTCATGTGTATAAACAGGAAGAGAAAGTTCAGGACCTATCACTCCCTCTCAGAAGCCTAGTCAATGTTCAAATAAGAGACCTACCCAGAACCTCACTGTCAATAAAAATATTTTTAAAAAAGGACAAGACGAGCAACCTAGCAAGACAGAAAACTTTTAAATAAATAAACAAATAAGCCAGTCCCAAAAGATTACATATGGTATGATTCCACTTGTATAACATTTTTTTATTGATTTCAGAGAAAGGAAGTGAGAGGAAGAGAGATATAGAAACATCAATGATGAGAGTGAATCATTGGTCAACTGCCTCCTGCACGCTCCACACTGGGGATTGAGCGGGCAACCCAGGCATGTGCCCTGAATAGGAATCAAACCGTGACCTCCTGGTTCATGGGTTGATGCTCAACCACTGAGCCACACCACCAGGCTAACATTCTAGAAATGACAAAATTATAGAGCTGGAGTACAGATTGGTGATTGCCAGGGGTTAAGGGGGGAGTGGGAAAGAAGGGAAGTGGTTGTGGTCATTAAAGGACAACATGAGGGATCCTTATAATGATGGAAATGTTCTGTATGTCAATATACTGATTGTGATATTGTATCAAGGTTCTGCACAGTGTGACCATTGGGGGAAACTGGGGCAAGAGTACATTACATTTGAATCTACAATTATCTCAAAATTAAAATTTACCTAAAAAAATAGAAAATAGGAAACAGTAGGCTCTTCCTCCTTACCTTAAATGATCTGTCAGGTTGTCCTGGAACCAAGGCAGAGAACCTCTGGAGTAATGTCTCATTAGCTGGCATGTTCACCCTGGGTCTCAGCCCACCTTCCAAAGCTAGATGGGTGTCTGTATGTGGGCTGCAGTCAGAATGAATGGAAGATCCTGCCACCTCCAGGAAGGAGATAGCTCAACAGCTCCACAGAGACACCGAGGACTCCTAAAAGGATAGTATCCATGTTATCTGTGTCATTCCCTATTTACCCCACAAAGTTCAGCAAACCCACTCTGAGGCTTAGTCAGGGTGGATTATTTAAACAATCATGAGTGTTGGAGTCAAATTAATGAGCTGAGTCTCTTATTCTTGGTTGGCTCCACAGGCGGCTTCACACCATACCCAGCCAGCCTATCCCTTAATTCCAGGTTCAAGGCACATCTGGGTTTGGGGGAGGGCAGGACTGGAGCATTGAAAGGTGCTGAAGCCTCCTGGAGTGGGAGGGGGAAGAACTTGTCCATAGGGACCTGGTGGGTGACTGTAGAGACAGGAAACCTGGAAACCTGGTCATCTGAATGAATGACACTCTTCTGCCATCGTGAATTATTTTGCCATTTTAGGATGAAAATCCTTAAAATTCTTATACAGAAATCTCTTAGCCTCTTCTTCCCACATGAAAATGATTCAACATTAATATTATTATTTATTAAATCGACAAATTGGGGATGGGGGAAACATGCTACTATTAACTTACAGGGGAAAAAAAGCCTTTGGCACAAGTCAGCAATCATTACTAATAAAAAACTAAAATTAGGGAAGAAATAAATTACTTACATTTCACAAAAATCATTTACAAAACATAATCATGGAATACTATGCTAAAAAATAAAATGGTGAAGCTATTGCCATTAAAATTAGCAACAGGATAGGGATATCTGGTACAATTCAAAATTGTTTTTCTGGCTTTGGCTCACACAATAGAAGATGAAACAATCAGAATAAATATTGCAAAGAAATGAAAATGTAGCGTTCTTTGCCAAAGATATGATTTTATACATAGAAACCCTACCAGACTCTATTAGAATTCATTGGGTCCTAACTGGTTTGGCTCAATGGATAGAGCGTCAGCCTGTGGACTCAAGGGTCCCAGGTTCGATTCCGGTCAAGGGCATGTACCCTGGTTGCAGGCACATCCCCAGTAGGGAGTGTGCAGGAGGCAGCTGATCAATGTTTCTCTCTCATCGACATTTCTAATTCTCTATCCCTCTCCCTTCCTCTCTGTAAGAAATCCATTATATATATATATATATATATATATATATATATATATATATATTAAGGGGCTAGATACAAAATAAAATTATAAGATGGTTTTTCCTCTACAACAACAATGATAAAATGAAAATGGGAAAAACCCATTAGTAATGATAGCAAGAAATACATGAAATAAACTTTTAAAGAAATGGTACCTACAAAATTTTTAAAAGTTTAAAAAAACTGACAAATATGAAAGTCACATAGACATACCATATCCTTAGATGAGAAGATGTAATAGAAATGTCAACCCTTTCCAAAGCATTAAACTGAAGTAATGCAAAGAATTAAAGAAGAAAACTTAAACACAAAGCTCAATAAGATGGTGCATATAAAATTTTAGCTAAAGAGACTCTTAAAGGGAAATGCATGTTCTTAAATGTTTTTTCACAACGAAAGACTGAATATTGATAAATTAATGTGTAATTTAAGAAGTTGATAAAGAGAAAATAGTACAGGTTCGAGCAGAAATTAAGGAAATAGATATATTAGAGAGGATCAACAAGGCCAATAGCTGGTTCTTTGGCAAGACTAATAAAATTAGCAAACTTCTGGGGAGACTTATGGAAGAACAAATCTAAACAGACACACTATTTATTATTATTAAGACTTGGCAACAAGACACAGCAAGGAGTCTAAAAACTAACAACCCCAGAAACCCCCATCTCTGTCCCGCGTAGACTCCCATTTACTAGAGTCTTTAATTCCCCACCAACAGACCCCACTGACAGTGTATCATTCCCAAAAGCCACCACCTCAAAATCACCTCAATGTCAAGTCACAAAGCCTCGTGCACTCGCGTTAGCGCCGCGCGCCACCCACACTGACCGGCCTCTGAGGGACACTGTTGTTTCCTATCATCACCCCTGCCACTGCCCCTTGTGGGGTTGTCGGTTTTGCACACGATCTTTTTTTTTTTTTTAATCTTTAAATTCTTTATTGGTTAAGGTATTACGTATGTGTCCCCATCCCCCCATTAACCCCCAACCTCACCCCCCCCCCACTCATGCCCTCACCCCCCTGGTGTCCGTGTCCATTGGTTATGCTTATATGTATGCATACAAGTCCTTTGGTTGATCTCTCCCCCTTACCCCCATGCACACGATCTTAAGGGCTGTGTGGCTGTGGTCTGCTCACTCTGAACCAGGTGCAGCTGTGGATCCGCCCAGACTTTGTCCGTGAGTGACGTTGTAGGGCGAGGAACATGGCTGCGCCCAGGCGTCGGTCCATGACGGACGCCATGTGAGAGTCTATTCCGTACAATGGGCTGTTCCACAGGAGGTGGGGGCGGGGGCGCTGTTCATGGATAGAAACCTTCTGAGTGTGAGTTTCCGTGAGCAACTGACCTTGGGAGCTGGGTTCTAAAGGTCTGTGCAAAGTTTATGGAAGTAGAGGTGGCAGTCTCCCATCCCTGGGGGGAGGGAGATGTTTCCAGATGTTCAAAGGAGATACCACTGGGGGAGGGGTAAAGTCCTGATCACAGTTTCTTCCTGGGAGATGTCACTAGGAGGAAAGGGGAAGTTAGGATGGTACAGTCCCCCTCCTGGCTGATACCACTGGGCAAGAGAGGGAGGAAGTCAGGGTGGTACAATCCTCACCTTGGAGATACCACCAGTAAAAGGAGGAAAAGTCAGACTAAAGCAAGTCCCCTCCTGGGCGATACCACAGGAGAAGAGGGGTGAGGAGTGTCAGGGTGGTACAGTCTCCTCTTGATGTGGGTAGGGGGTGCAGGGAAGGGAAGGAATTAGTATGGAGGAGACTTGAATCCCCCTCAGACTCCATTCCCTCCATTTACCCACTAAAATAGTAGCTAGGAACTCTAGCTGGTTTGGCTCAATAGATACAGCCACTGACTGAAGGGTCCGGGGTTTGATTCTAGCCAAGGGCACATGCCCGAGTTCTGGGCTTGATCCCCAGTAGGGGGCGTGCAGGAGGCAGCTGATCAATGATTCTCATCATGGATATTTCTCTCTCTCCCTCTCCCTTCCTCTCTGAAATCAATAATAATATATTTTTTAAAAATAGCAGCTAGGAAAATAATTATAATACTAGCCTTCAATATGAACAACTAACGTTTTTCAGAAAATTGTCAATAGAAAAATATTTAGAAAAACATAAGCATATTTTTTATGAAAGTGCATCTCCAAGACGTACCCCTGACTTATGCTTATGTTGTCAATCAGGCTGCAGCAGTTTACGCTCTCTTGTATGGAAATTCAGGAGATGCTACTGAGTCTTGCGAAAGAAGAGAGATTCTGGGTGTTCTTCACTTCTGAACTACCCATTCTTCAAAACCTAGTCTAAGTATATCCTCCAGCAGGAAGCCTTTTCTGACAAGAGGTAGAGAGGGTTTTTCCCCTGCTGAAGGCATTTCAGACCCAACAGGCCCTGCCTAACCTGGGGTATGGGTTGCTGGGTACCCTACAGACATTCAGATGCCTCTGGGCCTCCGCGCAACAATCAGGAGTGTTAGACTGACAACCTCTCAGAGTATCCCATTTTCTCTGTCTCCCCTGCAAGCATTTGTGAATTGAATGGGAGACAGAATGGGCAACTGTGAGAACATTGCTGTAACACACACACTTGTACGAAAATTACCAAAATTTATTGTGTGACTTCTGGTCAACATCTCAAATCCTGGACTCTGTTAACGTCCATTACCAATGCTTCCTTGGCTGATCTCAAGCCCGGGCCTTTTTCTTTTTAAGTCTACAACACCTATGTTGCACTCTTCTGATCTGGATGCATGTCCTCTATTAATGATTCCATTATCAATGTCCCTGGATTTTGACTCTAAATACAAACTATTGCTAACTTTTCCACCATATGTGCTCTTTATAGATTGAGAGACTAGGCATATGTTAATCTTCCATTATCAATATCTATCTGGTCTAGATCTCAACTATTAGACCATGGTTAACTTTCTTTTTAATTTTAGAGAGAGGAAGGGAGGGGGGGGGGAGAGAGAGAGAGAGAGAGAGAGAGAGAGAGAGAGAGAGAGATCTGTTGCTTCCTGCACGTGCCTCAACTGAATTGAACCCAAGACCTGGGTATGTGCCCTGAACAGGAATCCAACCCACCACCTTTTGGTGTACAGGATGATGCTCCAACCAACTGAGCCACACTGGCCAGGGCAACCCTGGTTAACTTTCTCTCTCTCTCTCTCTCTCTCTCTCTCTCTCTCTCTCTCTCTCTGTTGTTGTTCTTTGTATTTCAACCCTGGTTACCTTTTAAAAAATATATATTTTATTGACTTTTTATAGAGAAGAAGGGAGAGGGATAGAGAGTTAGAAACATCGATGAGAGAGAAACATCGATCAGCTGCCTCCTGCACACTACCCCCCACTGGGGATGTGCCCGCAACCAAGGTACATGCCCTTGACCGGAATAGAACCTGGGACCCTTGAGTCCACAGGCCAATGCTCTATCCACTGAGCCAAACCAGTTAGGGTCCTGGTTACCTTTTTAACCATTGTCATTTTGATTATACCTCCCAAACAGACCTCTATTACAGATGCCTGGTTTCAAGTTCAAACTAGAGGGATAATGATGTTTGTAAAGTAACAGAGGCCCAAGTTCAAGAACTAGACCTGAAGACCATTGAAGGTAGACGTTCATTCAAGGTGCAAGTCTGCTTATCGGCCTGAGCTTATGGCTTACAAAACAAGACAGTGATTTCTTCTATAATCATTAACTGAAATTTTTAGATCAAACCAGGAAGATTGATGATGGAAATGTCAATATTTTCCTAGGATATAGACATGGAATCTTTAATGAAGGCCCAAAGTTCAAGATAAGAAGTGATGGTTTGTCACTTAAGAGATTAGATTATGAAAGACTTTGGCTGCCCGTCTCCCAGCCCTGACCTTCAGGAGGAGGATAGAGAAGTGGCCATGGTGCTTCTGGGCAGGCCCTCACCGGACGCTGTGGGCCCCAAGGACAGCACACTGTGCAGCAGCCGTTGCCCCTGTGGCCAGGGGTGAGGCCTGGGCCTGGGCCCATTGCTCTCCTAGAGGGCCAGGGTCCCTTCCCTGGACTTAGGGTGGGGGCCTTGCCAGCACAACACCACCTTTGCCCCAAGCCTTTTAACCTGGGTGTTAGCATTTTAGAGACCCCTCAGGAGTTCTGGCCACGGACTAACTGCCCCCTCCCCAGCCAGGACCTCTTGGCAAGACTGTAACTAGTGATGTTTGTACAACCAAAGACTCTGTTTTGTGGTTTAAGGAGAATAAAATTGACTACATTAAAAAAAGAAAAAGAAAGACAGACTTTGGCTGCCATTTTGGGTATTCATTCTCTCTCTCTCTCCCTCTCTCCCTTCTTCCCTCATAGCACTCACTCTGGGAGAAGCCAGATACTATGGCACAGTGGCACTCAGGCAGCCTTTGGAGAAGCCCATATACCAAGCACTCCTGCCAATAGCCAGTGAGCAACTGAGGCCTCTAGCCTGTAGCCATAGAAGGGAGCCATCTTGATTGCAAGTATTGCCTTTTAATGAGATTCTAAATTTTCTTTATTTCCATGGCAAATGTTGATATTTTTGTTTTAGACTTTAGTGGGTTGTGGTTCCAATGTCAATTCAGTTCTTAGAGCTTTATCGGTGCTGTTTTATTCTGTCCCGGTTTTATAGTTTAGTTCAGTGAAAATAAAGGGGGTATGTGTTTATTACCAAATTGGGAGTCTTCCCAACATTTTTGTTTTAACATTTTATTTTTTTATAAGTTTAGATTCAGAGGAAGTTGTAAAAGGAGTAAGAGAGGTCCCATGTTCCCTTCACCCAGTTTTCCCCAATGCTTACATCTTACATAGCTATATCACTATACCCAAACCAGGAAATTAACATGAATGCTAATTTTTTTATTGTGAAACATTTCAAATGTACAAGAATGTTAAAGAGTAGTGCCTTGAACATCTGTATATCTCCTACTGATAATTCAGTAGTATGTGTATCTGTCCCACTGATAATTCAATATTAAACATTTTGTCATACTTAAAAAAAAAGCGCCATCTTGGAAGTGAAACATCCAGCTTCAGCTGACTGTAACCCCAGTTGACAACTTCACTACAACATCAGGAGAGACCCTGAGATCAGCCACTTTTAAGTTCTTGATCCCACAGACACTGTGAACTAATAAATGGTTGGTGTTTTAAGCTTCTATATCTAAGAGTAATTTGCTCTGCAGCAATAGATAACTGATACAGGCATTTCAAGTTTTGGCATTTTGTTCATAATGGATTTTTGCATTAATTTTCACTTTTTAAAATATTGCACTATAACATTATTTACATGCTTTTATTGATTTCAGAGAGAGATTGAGTGTCGTCCCATGTACTAGGCAAACCTTATTTATCTTGATTACTTTCTGAAATCAATAATAATATATTAAAAATGAATAAATAAATTTTAACTAACTCAGTTCTTCCCCCAAACCCTGTAGTAATCCCATTTTTCCCTTTGGTGAGATTTGGGTGGCCAGTTATGCCTGTGTGCCCAGGACTAAGGGTTTACTGGGGCAAGGGATATTTACTGGTAAAATTAGGAAAGTTTCGGGCAAACTGGGAAAAGTTGGCTACCCTATGGTGTTGCTGCAGCAAGTTAATAAACCCATTTCTGTCAGGACTATGAATGTGACCCTGGTGGTCTTTATCAGACAGACTTTTTCAAGGTCATTAATGTTGGAAGGTTTCGCAGAGGTTGAGTTTGAGATCCGTCTTAGCATACCTCGATGTTGGGAAAATTAACAGGCGTGGGTTCAAGCTCCACTTCAGAGGGGCATTGATGGAGTGATAGTTGAAGACTCAATGCTAAACCATCCCCGATAAGCACTGACGGTGGGAGAGTTATCAGAGCTCTGGATTAGAGGTCAGACTAATGCAATACTTACAGGGTTAAAAATTGGTCCAGAGTTGGTGGAAATGTTTCTTTTTTTTTTTTAATTTTTTTTTAAAATATATTTTATTGATTTTTTACAGAGAGGAAGGGAGAGAGATAGAGAGTTAGAAACATCGATGAGAGAGAAACATCGATCAGCCGCCTCCTGCACATCCCCCGCTGGGGATATGCCCGCAACCCAGGTACATGCCCTTGACCGGAATCGAACCTGGGACCTTTCAGTCCGCAGGCCGACGCTCTATCCACTGAGCCAAACCGGTTTCGGCGAAATGTTTCTTAATATATTTTTATTTACTTTAGAGAGGAAGGGAGAGGAATAGAGAGATCGAAACATGAATGATGAGAATCATTGGTCCACTGTCTCCTGCACACCCCCTACCGGGGAGGCTGCAACCTGGGTATGTGCCCTGACTGGGAATCCACCCCTGTCCTCCTAGTTCATAGGTCGATGCTCAACCACTGAGCCACACCAGCTGGGTAACAGTTGGTGGAAATATTAACAAGGGCCTGGATTTAAATTTGGCAAGAGACCCATTGATGGTGAATCAGATAACAAATGAGCAAATTCAAGAGCCAACCAGATGAGCAGTGGTAGTAAAAGAGTTAATAGAAGACAGCAATTTGAGCTCTCTCCCCTAGACCAAGTCTGAAGGCTGTAGATAGAAGGTGCAGCTGGCCAATGGCTGTATATGAGAGGTGGGATCTGGTTTCTGGTGGCTAATAGGATGCAGAAGCAGCCTGTTACTAAGGAGAAACCCCTGTTGCTATGTGGGGAGTGAGAGAGACAGGGTCTAGCCAGAGTTGCTATGGACAAATAATTAGCTATGACTGCAGAAGTTTGCTTCAGGCTCTTAAGCCTAAGGTAAAGTGTCACTAGGTGGCAACCTCACTGCCTTGTGAAAATGATGCATCCAAAGTGGCTCCTGAGAGGCTGTATACAGAAGGCATAGTTAGCAACTGGCTGAGTGTGAGACTCAGGCTCTGGTCTCCCCCGTCATATGAGGCTGCCAGGTCTGTAAATCAGCAGAGGTCCCCATTGTCCAGTACAAGGAGGGGGCAGGGCATGGGCTGCGGAGGTGCAGAAAGTTGAAATGGGTGGGGCGAGGCCTGGGGTTGCTTTGGGCTAGGTAATGCAGCTGGCCAATGGCTGTGTGGGAGACAGATTTTAGTCTCCATGGCCACTGAAGTGCGAACATCCCTGTTGCTATGCAACAATAGCTTTGCTGTTCCAAATTAAATGAGTACGAATGAACTCTCTCCCTCTTGCCTGGAGAATCTAAATCACTGACGCAGAACAGCAGCTTCAATTTCCAACCCAGGTGGAGGCACTGGACAGATGATGTATTTAAAAAAAAAGAAGAAGAAGAAGAAACAAATGAAATTTAACGTACATTATTTAAACTACATATCCAAAACACTGTCATTTCAATGAGTAATCAATTTTTGTAATATTTAAAAATTGATTTTAGAGAGAGGAAGGGAGAAAGGGAAAGAGATAGAAACATCAACGACAAATCATTGATTGGCTGCCTCCCCCATGCCCCATACTGGGGATTGAGCTGGCAACTGTGTCTTTACCAGGATCTAACGGTGACCTCAACCACTGAGTCTCACCAGTCAGGCAACATGTAATCAATTTTTAAAAATTATCAATGAGCCCTCGCTGGTTTGGCTCAGTGGATAGAGTGTTGGCCTGCAGACTGAAGGGTCCCTGGTTTGATTCCGGACAAGGGCACATGCCCAGGTTGCAGGTTCAATCCCCAGTAAGGGGCGTGCAGGAGGCAGGCGATCAGTGATTCTCTCTCTTCTCTCTCATCATTGATGTTTCTATCTCTCCCTCTCCCTCTCCCTTCCCCTCTGCAATCAATAAAAAAATGTTTTATTGATTGCAGAGGGGAAGGGAGAGGGTTAGAGAGATAGAAACATCAATGATGAGAGAATCATTCATTGGCTGCCTCCTGCACACCCCACACTGGGGATCGAGCCCACAACCTGGGCACATGCCCTGACCAGGAATCAAACCATGACCTCCTGGTTCATAGGTCAACGTTCAACCACTGAACAATGATGGCTGGGGAATCTTATATAATAAAAGGCTAATATGCAAATTGACCGAACAGTGGAACAACGGGTCGCTATGACACACACTGACCACCGGGGGCAGATGCTCAATGCAGGAGCTGCCCCCTGGTGGTCAGCGTGCTCCCACAGGGGAAGCACCATTCAGCCAGAAGCTGGGCTCTTGGCTGGCTAGCGCAGCGGTGGTGGCGGGAGTCTCTCCTGTCTCTGCAGCAGCAGTAAGTATGTCTGACTGACAGTTGAGGCCCACTCCCCGAGAGGGCGCAGGTCAGGCTGAGGGGACCCCCCCACACACACTGAGTGCATGACTTTGTGCACCAGGCCTCTAGTAAAAATATATTTTAAAAAATAAAATAAGCCAAAGCCGGTTTGGCTCAGCGGATAGAGCGTCGGCCTGCGGACTGAAGGGTCCCAGGTTCGATTCCGACCAAGGGCATGTACCTGGGTTGCAGGCACTTCCCCAGTAGGAGATGTGCAGGAGGCGGCTGATCGATGTTTCTCTCTCATCAATGTTTCTAACTCTCTATCTCTCTCCCTTCCTCTCTGTAAAAAATCAATAAAATATATTTAAAAAAATAAATAAATAAAAAATAAAATAAATTTTAAAATATGCTTGCCTTTAAAAAAATTATCAATGAGATGTTTGGCATTGTTTTTGTTTTAATAAGTCTGTGAAATCACATATATATATTTTATACTTACATCTGAATTGGAATGCTAAATATTCATCAGAAATATTTGATTTATATTTAGAGTTCAGAAAATTTAGTTGAAAACAGATTAATATTTACAAGTTGTTCCAAACATACTTCAGAAGTTTTTCAATAACTGAATTATTTTACATTTTAATTAGTTAAAATAAATAAAATTTAAAAATTCAATTCTCAGTCTTACAAGCCTCATTTCAAGTGCTCAGTAGCCACATGTGGCCACTGTCTGCCATGTCACATAGCATAGTACTAGACATGTCATTGATGGATGAAGCTGAAGAGCCATGGTATTTAGTTGTAAACCAGAGAGGCATGGATGGAAGAAGAGTTCATAGGGCCAAGGTTGGAGATATAAAAGAGATGGACACTGATGGTGAATTGTTGACAGAAGCTTATGTGCAAGGTCAGACCAGTGTACCACTGGCCTTGAAAGAGTTTACAGAGGCTTTGGTTTGAGGTCAGACCTCACAGGCATTGATAGTGCAGGGTTGGAAAGGTTTTCCTTCTACCCTTTAGGATCTTTGGCTGGTTTAATAATTACATTGACCAAAAACAGATCAACAGGAGAAACACAAAAGTTTAATAACATGTGTTAAACACAAACTTTATTAAAAAAATTTAAAAAGGGTTTGTTTGGACATTGCTAGTGTCAACGTAACAAACAGTCAAACCTGTAAAGAATTTTTGTGAGTTTATTTGAGCCAAACTGTCAACAGTTGCCCGGAAGCAAAATCTCAACAGATTGAGAAAATGCTTCGAAACCGGTTTGGCTCAGTGGATAGAGCGTCGGCCTGCGGACTGAAAGGTCCCAGGTTCGATTCCGGTCAAGGGCATGTACCTGGGTTGCGGGCATATCCCCAGTAGGAGATGTGCAGGAGGCAGCTGATTGATGTTTCTCTCTCATCGATGTTTCTAACTCTCTATCCCTCTCCCTTCCTCTCTGTGAAAAATCAATAAAATATATTTAAAAAAAAGAAAAAAGAAGAAAAGAAAATGCTCCAGAAAATGGCAATTTTGTGCCTTATTTTATACATTACTGTAGACGAAAGCGGCCACATGCTGACCTGACAAGCTCAGGGGAGGCCTGCATAGCAGTTTTGCAGACTCAGAGACCTAAGTAACCACAAAGGATGGTCTGAAATTAAACTTTAACTAAAGCAGTTTTGGTGGGCAGTTACGTCCTAGGCCAGTATCTTCACTGACAAGGTCAACCTTTATCAGTAACTGAGCCTATCTGTCTTTTCCCATCTATGATAACATGCCCTTGGGATGTCTGGGTCACTTGTGACTTCCCTTTTTATGGAGCCCTTGGGGCACAGCCAGGTGTGCTGGGCCCAGGACAGATGCCACAGATTCCTTCATTGTCATGTTAATTGTTTCTGCACCCACCTAAGTATGTGTCCATCATTTTACTTTTTATCCAATCCCAGGGGTTTCCACCCCACCCACCCCACCCCCCACTTTGCTTTATCCCTCCTCCTTAATTACTATCACCAATGAATTTTATGTAACCCCCCTATGTTTCTCCTTTGACTGAAATGTATAAATACAAATGTAACCCCGCCATTCTCCAGAGCATTATCTCAATTCGTTGAGGTTCTGCTTCCCCGCATATGTCGACAGTTTGGCTCAAATAAACTCACAAAAATTCTTTACAGGTTTCAATGGTTTTTACGATAACATTACAATTGAAAGAGAAGGCGCAAGTGGGTACATGAAATCCGTTGGTGATAAATCAGGGAAATGGGAGAAAGCAAACAGGGAGTTAAGGGCGGGGGAGGGTGTGGAATCCTCTGGGATTGGATAAAAAATAAAATGATAGACTATACATCTTTTACGTAGTTGGGTACAGTTAACAGTCAACAATTAACACTATAACAATGAGAGGATGTCTGGTCTCTGCTCTGGTGTAGTCTTCAGGAGGGGTCCGGAAAAAGGTAAGTTGCCTTGACATTCCAAAGGCATGTTCTCATAGATGCAAAAGACAACAGACAGGCTAAGTTAAGGTAAAGATTGACTTTTGTCACGGAAGAATCTAGCCTGGGACTTGACTACCTGCCATAAACTGCTTGTACTTAAAAAGTTTTCATGTTAGACCATCCTTTGTGGTTACTTTAGGTCTCCGAGTTTGCAAGGCCTCCCCTGAGCTTGGCAGGTTGGCATTAGCCCCTTTTTGTCCACACTAGAAGAAAAAAAAAAAGACCAGTCTCAGGGCATAGAGTCCAAACGAGCATGCCTAGGTAGGAAAGACACAGGTGCCCTTTGTCCCAGAGTTTTG
This sequence comes from Myotis myotis, assembly GCF_014108235.1. Lineage (NCBI taxonomy): Eukaryota > Metazoa > Chordata > Mammalia > Chiroptera > Vespertilionidae > Myotis > Myotis myotis. The sequence continues at coordinate 5,777,390 of NW_023416346.1, read as the reverse complement.
CGAGTGCTTTCAGACGCCAAGCAGGGGACAGAAAGATGGAAGCCATTCCGAAAGGACTTCCATCAGCTATACACAAAGGGGATGAGGAGGGCGAAGCGGGGCTAGTTCTGGGGTGGAAGCAGCGGAGTCCGCAAAGCTCCTGTGTAAATAAGAAGCGGAGGCTCCTGGAGTTCCCTGACCCTGGCTCTTGTTTTTTAGATAATCTCTGAAATAGCCGCAGAGTTTAAGCCGTCTTTTGTTGCTTTTGCACTGCAGTTGTTCACTGATTAACCCCTTTTAGTCTCTCCCTCCACCCACTGCCATGCTGCAATTTTGTTTAGTTCATCAGAATTCCCTCCTTGTCACGTGCATACCTCCTGTGTACAAGGAAGAGACTCAAGAAAGCAGGAACTCTCCAAAAGGGTAGAAACCATTACCTTAAATATTCATCTTCAGCTGAAAACAAGATGCTGGGGTGGGGGTGTCAGTTATGGGGGGCTATGGGGAACAGCACAGTAAACAAGGGTCAGGCCATTATGCAGATTTTAGTGGTTGACTTCTCCATTGATAGGGGTTTCTAAAGATTCAGTCACCCCCCACCTGCTAGGGAGACACCCTTACAAATGGAGATTTCCCTTACAAATGTAAATATCTCCTTACAATGGATAACTTCTACTTGGTTTTCTGAGCTTCTCCCACATATGCTTTTTCTTAAAAACTACCACCCGAAAATAATACTTATGCCAAACAGACATATTTTGGGGTGGAAAATTCTGTTCCCCTATAGTAGTTTAAAAATAGAGGTTTCCAGTCCAAACAAGATAGCATAGAGGCCTGCGGGCCGGATTCGGCCCGTTTGAAATGAATAAAACTATTGAAAAAAAAGACCGTACCCTTTTATGTAATGATGTTTACTTTGAATTTATATTAGTTCACACAAACACTCCATCCATGCTTTTGTTCCGGCCCTCCGGCCCAGTTTAAGAACCCATTGTGGCCCTCGAGTCAAAAAGTTTGCCCACCCCTGGCATAGACCCATTTCTCCCTGTACCAGCCTGCTAAGCACAACTGTCAACCCTGGAAATAAAACATGAGACAAAAGAAAACTGGGAAAGGTGGTAAGAAGAAGGTGAGCTCGTTTAGGATGCCAGGATTGTAGGAACAACGCAACTGCACACCCAATAGAAGATGAGGATTCAGGCCCTAGCCAGTTTGGCTCAGTGGATAGAGCATCGGCCTGTGGACTGAAGGGTCCCAGGTTCGATTCTGGCCAAGAGCACATACCTGGGTTGCAGGCTCGATCCCCAGTAGGGATGTGCAGGAGGCAGCTGATCAATGATTCTCTCTTATCATCAATGTTTCTATCTCTCTCTCCCTCTTCCTTCCTCTTTGAAATCAATAAAGAATTATATTTTTTTAAAAAAGAAGAAGATGAGGATTCAGGCCAGGCCCAGCATTTCCTGATGCCCCACCTAGCAACACAAAACAGTTCAAGCAGGCTCCGTCCTTCCCTGGATCAAATGGAAGCCCCTCTGAAAACATAAGGCAAGGCTCATTCCACAATGGGATGGATTGGGGGTTCCCTTACAATAAGGGGCTATGAGAAGAACTCTCTTTCTCCACTGGGCCTGAGACTCCTCTCCCCAGTCAGCACCCCGGGGGCAGGCAGGGGGACCCGGCAGGAGGGATGCAGCCTCAGCAAGAGCCCAGGCCTGGAAAGCTTCTTTTACGCAAATAAATAAATAAATAAATACTTTCTCTCTCACCTTCTACTAGTAAATTCTTCTAGCAGGGTCAATAACCAAATGAACAGAGACAAATGAACAGGAGAAAATAAAAGTTTTAATACGTGCGCATGGGAAATTCACATAAATGTTAAAATTCCAGACAGTGAGGCAACATTGGTATATATGACATTTTTATTTTTTTTAATACTTTATACGACATTTTTAGACAGAGGAGAAAAGTGGGTGAGTTACAGGTAGTTGAGGAAGAACATACAGGGCACTAAAATGCTTTCTAGGCAACGCAGAAGCTATGGGACACAGGGGGTAGCCAGCTAACAGATTTGGACTCTTCCCAACTAATGCTACTGAGGAGGAAACTGGTCTGGCAAGGCATGTCAGGCCATAAAAACTGTGAACAATGCACTGCCCCGGGGAGCGGGGAGAAGGTCGTTATCGCTGGCCCCAGGATAGATCATCAGATATGGCCTGGGAACCCCCAACACGTGGGGGCCTTACTGTAAGCCCAGGAAAGGAGGCGGAACCATATCTGCAAAACAAAGTCCCCAGAAGGTTATAAAAAGTGAGGCCCTCGGGGAGTTTTTTCACTCTGATTTGGAAATGATTCCCAGAGTCCACTAGTGTTAAACAGGTCCCTCCCTTTCTCTAGGAAGCATGCTTGGTATTTCTTTGGTCTTCTGCAACACTAACTGTGGAGATTCTTAAGGTGATTAAGCCAATGCTCCTTCCTAAAGCAGGTTTCTTTGTCTGAATCTCTTGAGCAGGAAAGGGGGGAGGGTCAAAGGTTCCAGTCTTGTTTCTTAATGAACAGCTTAAAGTCAATACCCCAAAGCAGCAACTTCAGGGTGGCAAAACTTTGGTCCCTTCATCCCAAAGACCTAAGGTTCCCTTCTCCCACCTGGAGGTGTGAGGCTGGTGGGTAAAACTGGCAGGAAGGATAAAAAATGATGGTTTGGCTCAGTGGATAGAGCATCGGCCTGCGGACTGAAAGGTCCCAGGTTCGATTCCGGTCAAGGGCATGTACCTGGGTTGCGGGCACATCCCCAGTAGGAGATGTGCAGGAGGCAGCTGATCGATGTTTCTCTCTCATCGATGTTTCTAACTCTCTATCTTTCTCCCTTCCTCTCTGTATAAATCAATAAAATATATTTTTTTAAAAAAATGATGGCCAGATTGGCACTGAGCCAGGCAAGCCTAACCAGCAAGAGGGACCCAGGCACAAGCATCCTGACCCAGCATGCCTGCTTTGATCTGACAGGTCTAAGATTCCCCTTCCCTGCGCAGGGGCACCTGGGTAACCAGAAGGCACTGGGTAGGGGCGTCCCTCACATCCCTCTACCACCGAGAAGCACCGAAGGCCTGCCTTATAGAAAGGCAACACCAGCAAAGACAATGGGAACCTCAGAGGCACCATTTAGACCAAGCATCTGGAAATAAAACTACAAAGGCTCTGAAAATTAAATTGCTATTGGGACCACAGCACAAAAACCAGGCCAGAACCTGCGTGCTAAACCCCAACAGGGTGACTGACTACTGAAAGAAAAGATTTGAATAGGACCCAGAGTCTTCTAAAATCATAGACAAATGCCTAGGATACAATAGAAAATTATCCATTATTCCAAGAACCTAGAAAAATTCACAACTTGAATGAGAAAAGCCAATTAACTGACGCCAACACTAAGGTGACTAAGATGTTCAAATTATCTGACGGATTTTAAAGCAGCCTTCATAAAAATGTTCCAACGATTAATTACAAATTCTACAAATCATCTTGGAACAAATGAAAAATGAGGAAAATCTCAGCAATAAAATAGAAATTATTTTTTTAACCAGATGGAAATTATAGAACTGAAAATACAATAAAAGAAATTAAAAAAAAAAAACATTGTATGTACAGTAGAGATGACAGCTGATAGAATGAGTAAATTAAAGAGAGATCACCCTGGCCGGGTAGCTCAGTTGGTTGGAGCATTCCCCTGATATGCCAAGGTTTTAGGTTTGATCCCTGGTGAGGGCATACACAAGAATCAATCAATGAATGCACAAATAAGTAGAACAACAAATCGATGTTTCTTTCTCTCCCTTCTTTCTCTCTAAAATCAATAAATTAAAAAAAAGATCAGTAGTAATTACCCAATCTGAACAGAGAGAAAATTGACTGAAAATATTGAACAGAGATTTATAGACCTAAGAGACCATAACAAAAACTCAGCATTCATATCATAGAAGTCCAGAAGGATAAGAGAGAGACAGTGAGTTCAATTAGGTGAATTGACAAAGAGAAAATTCTGATGTCCTAAAAAATTACAGCAGGCCACAGAATGGAAGGAAGAGACAAAAAAGGGTTAATAGTTAACAACTGCAGTGCAAAACCAACCAAAGACTGTTTAAATGTGGTGGCTATTTCAGAGATTATCTAAAAAGAGAGAAGAGCCAGGGTCAGGGAACCCCAGGAGCCTCCACTTCTTATTTACACAGGAGCTTTGTGGACTCCGCTGCTTCCATCCCAGAATTAGCCCTGCTTTACCTTCCTCATCCCCTTTGTGTGTAGCTGATGTAAGTCCTTTCAGAATGGCTTACATCTTTCTCTCCCCTGCTTGGTGTCTGAAAGCAGTTGCAAAACTCAGGGACAAAGGACATGTCTATTGTACCTAGTCATGCTGCTTCCTGGTGGTTTCAACTCCATGCCCTGAGACTGGTTCCTTTTTATTTTCTTTCTTTCTCTTTTTCTTTCTTTCTTTCTTTCTTTCTTTCTTTCTTTCTTTCTTTCTTTCTTTCTTTCTTTCTTTCTTAGCAATGGCCTAATCAACTTTTACCTTTAAAAAGACTTTAAGCTATGAAAGTTAGATTTTTTTGTTGTTTGATAGAATAAATAATTAATGAAATATCCCACATTTGGCAAAAGACACAAACCTGCAAATTCAAAAAGCTGAGGGAATCTAAACAGGATATACCCAAAGAAATTCATGACAAGATATATCATAATTAAACCTTTGAAAACGAAAGACAATGAAAAGAATTTGAAAGCAGCCAGAGGGAAACCAAGCATTACTTTTAGGGGAACATGACAGCAGATTGGGTGGGGATGTCATCAAAGGGTGCAAATTTGCAACGAGTAGATAAAGAAGTTCTGGAGCTGTAGTGCACAGCATGGTGAATATAGATAATGAAAATGTATCAGACACTTGAATGTGGTTTTGGAGGAAGAAGAAACTTTTCTACCCTCAAGGTTTTTTTTAACTGGTTTTATAATCAAACTAGAGGCCCGGTGCACAATATTTGTGCATGGGTGCAGTCCTTATGCCTGGCCCGTGATCGAAGTGTGAGCATCTGGCATGGAAGGGCAGGTCCCAGCTGACCTCTGGTCCCTGAGCAGCATCTGGGCCCCCGTTCGCACCCGCCTTGGCCTGGCGCCACCCGCTCACCTGCTCCACCATCGAGTTGTGGTCCTGCTCTCATCGAAACCTATCAGGACCCACAGTGCCTCCACTGCCGCCTGCTGCCAGCGCAGCATCACCAACACCCACCATGTTCCATGCTGCCCCCTGGTGGTCAGCACACGTCATAGTGAGCAGTCAAACTCTGGGGGTCCTGGTCAAACTCCCAGTGGGAATGTGAGGGGTGTGTTGCAGTAGGACATGTCCCATCAGCACTCCCTTCTAGGTTTAGAAGGTGACTGGAATCCACAATCAGATGCACCTGGGTGCTCCCTTGAGGTAGCCACCTAGGTCCCTGGCATAGCAGACGTGGGTGCTGCAGCAATGCAGAGATGGGCTGAATGTAGATATTGTCCTCTTGCACCTTCTGAGGCACAAAATGCCAATGACAACTGTTCTGTCTGCCAAGAAGGGAAAGAGAGAGTGAAAATGGTTATGTGGCAGATTCCCTGGGTGGATGGCCCAGAACATAGCTGACAAGTGAGACTGACGCTGGTGGCCCTGGGGGCTACTAATGGGTCCTGACAGGAAAAGACACAGATTCTAGGCTGGGCTTTGCTTACCCGGTGGTAGATGCTCAGGGTATTAGGAAAGAACTGGGACAGAAGATATTGCACTGATTTGTATGTCTTATAATTTCTTCAAACCAAGGAACACACTTTACAGCCAATCATGTCCAACGGGCAGAGATATCCTCCAATGCCTGCTTGGGCTTCCTCTCTGTAGTCTGGAATGCCTTCTGCTCGGGGGCGACCCATGATGAGTGCCACCAAGGACCAAGAGATGAAACTGGAAGCACTGCATTCTACATATGAAGGACATGAAAGTGTCTGGGAATCAAGTCCAGTTTCATTTCAATAGAGGATAGGTGAAAATGGTGATTCCCAAAGTCTCCTTAATAGAGATTTCCTAGACAGAAACATACCCCCACGACACCTCCCATTATATCCATGAACGGTTTTTTAATTTTTTTTTTTTTCGTGGAAGAAAAACTTTAATTGCCATTGCAAAAAAAATCTGAATGAAGTAGAAATTGTTTTCAATAACATTAGTAGAGAATATGTCCTAGAAATTGGAGGTAACTGGATGTAACATCCTGGCAGCAATTTAATAGAACAGTCCCGGATGGTTAGGCTGAGGCCAACACCTAATGAGGACGAAAGCCTTGTCTATGGGGAATTTTGGAGGATACCTGGAGAAATATTACACTGTGCATAAACCAAATTGAATTGTTGTCATAAGTGTTGTAAAGTTTCATATGGTAAAAGTTTTTTTTTTTCTACATGCACTTCAATTTCACAGCAAGAGTGGCATAGGATGCCTAAACACAGAAGAGAGCATTCATGCAAGATATCTAGCTCCTTAATATAATAATGCATACAATTCAAAATGATTACACTATTGGAGAAACCAAGATGGCGGCATAGGTAAACACCGGAAATTGCTGCCTCGCACAACCACTTCAAAAATACAACTAAAAGACAAAACGGACATCATCCAGAACCACAGGAAGGCTAGCTGAGTGGAAATTCTACAACTAGAAGGAAAGAGAAAAGCACACTGAGACTCAGAGGAGGTGCAGAAGTAAAGTGCTGAGGTACAGAGGCGCACGTGGAAAGGGCTGGCAACTGAGGATGCGGCTGTCTTTTTCAATTGGGAGGGAAACATAAGCTCCCAATGGCCCTGACTCCAGTTCCAGGCGCGTCTCTGAGGACCCACACTCATACGGGGAGAAACTGGACTGTCCGGCAGCGGGCGGAACTCGAGGGCGGCTTTCTCTCAGAGGTGCTTGCAGCGAATACCGGGACACTGACACCCGGGGCTTCTTAAGGGCTGAGGATCAGCCATAGCTGTTTGCTGCGTCCTGTGAATTCCCTAAGACCCCACCCCACCCAAGCTGTGTGCAGAGGCTTTTGCATATGAATGCCCTAGCCCTTTGAGATCTAAAAGTACCTTACAAACTGCAGCTGGGTCAGAGAGACCCAGAACATCCAAAAGAAGGCTCAAGGCCCCACAGCAGCTTGCATTGCTTCACAGCTGGGCCTCATCTGGGCACCTCCAAACCCCAAACAAGGAAGAGGAATCTGCAGATCTCTCCATAGCTCCTGCTGGGTAGCCTCAGGCAAAGGCTAAATTAGCACCTTAGAGATCCAAGAACCCATGAACCCAGTGGTCAGATTGGGACCATCCAGATTACAACTCCTCAGATCCATAAGGGACACACTCAGGGGGCAGACTCAGTGAGCACCAAAGCCCCCCTGAAGCAAGTCTTGCCCCATAAGAGTGTCTTCAGCACAGAAGTCCTCCCACCGTAGACACAGCTGATTCTCACAGCCAATTGGCCTGGAGGTCAATTCCTCCCAGTGATACCAACAACAATCAAGGCTTAACTACAACAAGACTATGCACACAGCCCACAAAGGGATGCACCAAGCATGTCCACCTCAGGTAATTGGGGAGGCTGAGCCACTGGGCCCTATAGGACACCTAGCACACAAAGCCACTCTATCAACACAAGGAAGCAGCCAAAATGCAGAGACAAAGAAACAGATCACAAATCACAGAAATGGAGGAAAGCAAACTACTGGATATAGAGTTCAAAACCACGGCTATAAGGTTTTTCAAGAATTTTCTAGAGACCGCCGATAAGTTTAGTGAGACCCTCAAGGTTATGAAAAAGGACCAACTAGAAATTAAGCATACACTGACTGAAATAAAGAATAATATACAGAGATCCAACAGCAGACTAGAGGATCCCAAGAATCAAGTCAAAGATTTGAAATACGAAGAAGCAAAAAATACCCAACCGGAAAAGCAAAAAGAAAAAGAATCCAAAAATATGAAGATAGTGTAAGGAGCCTCTGGGACAACTTCAAGCGTACCAACATGAGAATTATAGGGGTACCAGAAGAAGAGAGAGGGCAAGATATTGAAAACCTATTTGAAGAAATAATGACAGAAAACTTCCCCTACCTGCTGAAAGAAATAGACTTACAAGTCCAGAAAGTGCAGAGAACCCCAAACAAAAGGAATCCAAAGAGAACCACACCAAGACACATCGTAATTAAAATTCCAAAAGCAAAAGACAAAGAGAGAATCTTAAAAGCAGCAAGAGAAAGAAACTCAGTTACCTACAAGGGAATACCCATACGACTGTCAGCTGATTTCTCAACAGAAACTTTGCAGGCCAGAAGGGAGTGGCAAGAAATATTCAAAGTGATGAATAGCAAGAACCTACAACCAAGATTACTTTATCCAGCAAAGCTATCATTCAGAATTGAAGGTCAGATAAAGAGCTTCACAGATAAGGAAAAGCTAAAGGAGTTCATCACCACCAAACCAGTATTATATGAAATGCTGAAAGGTATCCTTTAAGAAGAGGAAGAAGAAGAAAAAGGTAAAGATACAAATTATGAACAACAAATATGCATCTATCAACAAGTGAATCTAAGAATCAAGTGAATAAATAATCTGATGAACAGAATGAACTGGTGATTATAATAGAATCAGGGACATAGAAAGGGAATGGACTGACTATTCTTGGCGGGGAAAGGGGTGTGGGAGATGCGGGAAGAGACTGGACAAAAATCATGCACCTATGGATGAGAACAGTGGGTGGGGAGTGAGGGCGGAGGGTGGGGTGGGAACTGGGAGGAGGGGAGTTATGGGGGGGAGGGAAAGAGGAACAAATGTAATAATCCGAACAATAAAGATTTAATAAAAAAAATCGTACACCTTTGGATGAGGACAGTGGGGGGGGGGGGGGTAAGGGCAGAGGGTGAGGTGGGAACCGGGTGGAGGGGAGCTATGGGGGAGAAAAACAGGAACAACTGTAATAATCTGAACAATAAAGATTTATTAAAAAAATGATTACACTATCATTACATCTAGGGTTTTCTGCAACTACAAAGTGGTGGTTATGGAAAGCATGGCCCCCGGTATCAATATCTAAAAAGCAGCCACCACCCTCTTTTATGTGTGTATCCTTGTTGCGTTTTCTCTTCATTTTTCTTAATCAACTCTGCTGCTGTTGCTGCTTCTTAGCAAAACTGGTAAAAACAAAGTTGTAATCATTGAACATAGCACTCTGGCAATCAAGACGTTTAAAACCTTCAATCTTCTGGGGCGAAGAAAGCACTGTGCGACATTTAGAACTCTGGTTTACAAACAAGGTGGTCACACATTTTCCTGGCTGGAAGACTTCCACAACTTTCCTGATCAGGCCCTCATAGGCGGTCTGACTGAAGTTTGTTTCAAAGCTAACATAAGAAATTCTGGTTCTGGAGTGATGTGAATGGTCCAATAAGTTCCATCCGATTTCATGCCATTCATCGAATGCCCACAAGGATTGAACATTGTGGCATCAATGACAGAACCTGGTATCAGGTCACAAATTCCACTCTCACGAGTGACATCCTTTGCAGTAACACCATCGTTCATGTAGAACTGGTCCATAACTGCTGGGTCAAGCTCACTCATCAGATTTTCCAGGGTTTGATCTGGCTGACTGATTAGCCTACTCTCTGGAAAATCCAAAGTATACAAGTACCAACAGTCAGAATTCATATGTCCCATACAATATGCTGCTCCATTTGGGAAAATTGCATTAAGAAACTCTATTTCTTCCTGGAAATTCCGGTGTGGGTACCCTGGGTGAGAAGGCTTCATGAAATTCTTATGAGAATGAAAGAAGCTTTGAACTGAGTCAAACCCACTGTAATCCCTCGCAAGTTTCAACGGGGGAACCAGTGCTTTCAGCAAGAGGGTGGTGCCACATGTCTTCAAAATGGAACGTCTCTTGGAGACAAACATGCTACTCTCACTGAGTACATAAGCTTCCTGCTTGTCAGTTTTTGTCATACTTACGATTGAACATTGCACATCCTTCAAAAGTATGTCCCACTCAGATCTTGGGATGGTGCTAAGATCCCCAGATCCTTGACTCGCGTCGGCTTGCTGCTTAGAGAACCAAACCTCCAGTAGCTTCTTGGTCCCTTCGAAAAACTGTGCAGCTTCCATCACCGTGAGACTAGCGAACAACCAACAACCACAGAAAATCAACTAAATTAAATCTCCCCCGCCCCCCTGCTTGTTGAGGTCCAGCCCCAGCAGGTCCAGGGGTTCCCAAAGGTGTGGACGGAGTCGGTGAAGAAGGAATGACATGGAAATAGCGTTCAGTTGATCAGTAGCTTAGCCAGGTTCTCTAGCCAGGTTCTAGCCAGGTTCTCTCCTCTATTTTCCTGTTACATCTGTATTTATACCATTTGATTTTAATCCTATCCATTCTATTCCAAAGGTTAGAGTGTTTGTTATTTCCATTCCAAGGTCACTACTCTACTGTTCTGTTAAGCTACAAGGAAGTAACTGAAGCAGATTATCCTAAGTAAAGATTATGTAGCTTAAGCGTGATTGTTCGTAGTTAAGGTGATTAACTACCCACCTGGCACTTAGGTAAGGGGTTTTACTGATTTATTCCCTTCCTTAGTCCTGTTAATCCCTAACTCCAGGGAAAAATCCCACCTGGGGAAACAACCTTTCTCAGAGAGGTGACCCTGGTTAAAACACATAGCACTAAGGGGAGCAAACATATTAAGAACAGTATGCTATATACTCCAGGTCCCTTGAAACATGCTGTGCAGATGTTTCTTCCCTGCAGCGACTGTGTCAAGCAGCAAGGATGGACTGCTTCCGGCAGCTGCTGCGAATTATTACAGCTGTTTCAGGTTCCTTTTTTTTCCCTACAATTTTATATTAACTTTTTTTTTAAAAAAAAAGAATTAATAAAATATTCCCAGCTTTTTTGTGTGTGTGAGCGAAAAGTTGAACGTGAGTCTGTTGGAAATAGAGGCAGATACAGTTCAGTCTCTTGTAGTCCGCTGTTCCCCCGTTAGAGAGCGAGCTGAGCGAGCGCAAGCTAATGTCGCCGGACAGACTGTGGACTAAATTTTTTTTAAATTGACTTTTAGAGAGAGAGGAAGAGAGAGGGAAAGAGAGAATCATCAATGTGATAGCAAAATATCCATCGGCTGCCTCCTGCACACCCCCTACCCGGGTTTGAGCCTGCAACCTGAGCATGTGCCCTGATCAGGAATAAAAAGGGCAACCTTTTGGTGCTTGGCACGACATCCAACCAACTGAGCCACACAGGCCAGAGCATGAACAATTTTTTAATATATTTTATTGATTTTTTACAGAGAGGAAGGGAGAGGGATAGAGAATTAGAAACATCGATGAGAGAGAAACATCGATCAGCTGCCTCCTGCACACTCCCCACTGGGGATGTGCCTGCAACCCAGGTACATGCCCTTGATCAGAATTGAACCTGGAACCCTTAAATCTGCAGGCCGACGCTCTATCCACTGAGCCAAATCTGTTTAGGGCATGAACAATTTTTTTAAAAAAGCAACACTATATCCTCACCTGTAGCACAGGACGTATTAGCCCAGTTACAGGAAGTAGTGCAAGTTAACCTCGGCACCGCTATTGACCTACATGTTGTTCAAATACGCCAAGGGCAATAAAGAGCAGTCAAGGAGCATCTCCATCCCATTAATCGTACAATATCCATAAGCCATCTCATCTCAGCTAAAACTCCTCATAGGCCCCTTCAAGGAAGAAAAAAAGACAAAAAAGAGAACAACTGTCAAAAGCCCAGAAACTGGCAGATAAAACATCACAAAGGAGAACTTCCTGGAGGGTGGGACTGTGTTCATGAGGTGAAGCATTTAAGCAAAACTGGCTCTGACGATGATGAATAGCACTTGGCATTTGAAGCAAGAGAAGAGCATCCTTTAAAAAGTAAACTGGGTTCAAAATATTTTATTTCTCTTTTCTGGTATTGCGGTGGCTTTTTATAAAACACCTCTTTGTATGCTTCTTACATAAAAATGTTTAAAGCTGAAAGTTCAATAAGAGACTTGGTTGTATTAATTCTTTTCACAAACTTGCCTTAATCAAAGGTGAAAATGGTACTGTTTAGTGTACTTTGGAAGCCTTTTGAGCTTTGTCAATGGACAAATACAGAGGATAATAAATAATCAATGTTAATTTATATGATCTTATTCTACCGGATGTGATCATTTTTAAAAGGAAGTATGGAAGACCTTTTCAAAAACTCTTGTCACAGAGGAATGGAATACCGAGTGAACAATTATTTCGCATCATGACCCGTATTAATAGGCTTCTCGTTTTAACAGTGTTCATCTCTTTCTCTTAATTACTGAAGCATAAATTGCTTCAGAGAAATTGAAATACTGGCATCTGATATTCTTTGTAGTTCCTTTTTATTGTTCCAGGGTGAAGTGCTTCTCTTTAATAAGTGAATATTTGTTTATACTTTTCTCTTGGTTTGGGTCACGATGTTTGATCATGAAAGCTTTACATGGTGTGTGGAATAGGAGAATATAAAAACGAATCTGCCAAACACATTAGGAAGCATCTGAATAGAAGTGCTGGTTCCTATTTGAAACATTTATCGTCACTGCATATACCAAGATGGGAGTAAAAGATGCCTTAATAATTAATTTTTGTACTGTTGGAGACAATGACTTTAATAAATTTCTATTTATCTGCTATTGTGCATGTTTAGTTGTTTGGTAACTGAAGTCTTCTAAATGATTTAACATAAAATTACGTATCAAGTTTTGTTTCTTCTCAAATATTCAAATGTATTTCTCAACTCGAGCATCTTTGTAATAATAGAAGTATTTCAAATACTGAACTGTAGTACATGTTTGATTTTTTTAAAAAATCACTAATAGAGGAAACTATTAGTGCAGTTTTACCAGGGAGTGACTGATGTCTTTGTGCGATTTACAATGATTCCGTTTCTGCTCCTCGGCTCTAAAAATACTGAGAGCTGCTGCGGTCTCTGGATGGGGACATTGTTGGTTTCTCAGTTATATGTGTACAGCTTGGGTCTGAGTTTGTTTGTCTGCTTTAATCCCCACCTGAGGAGTGAGGTTGTTTTTTCCATTGATATTTAGAGAGAATGGAAGGGAGGGGGGAAGGGGAGAAAGGGAGAGAGAGAAACATCAATGTGTTTCACTCTATCATATTATTTCAAGAAATAAAAATGTGACTCAGCTTTTGAAAACGAGATTAAGTTTCTTCATAATTATACTTACTTTACAGTTCAGATGATTTCACTGAAGCATGTCTATTATCATTACAGTTCTCAAAATTATTTTTTTTAAATATATATATTTTAAATATATTTTTATTGATTTCAGAGAGGAAGGGAGAGGGAGAGAGAGATAGAAACATCATTGATGAGAGAGAATCATTGATTGGCTGCCTCCTGCATGCCCACACTGGCTAGGGCTCAAAATGATTTTTTAAAAATATTTATTATAAAATGTAAACACATGGACAAAGGGTAATAAAAATGTCATGACCTGGCATATAACCATCACAAGTTCCAACATTTTCATGAGAACTTTTTTTCATTTTTTTATTTTCATGAGAACTATTTTTAATCCTATATAAATCACATAGCTCTGACATCTTTATATCTATGTGATTAATCTATGTAGTTTTCTGTTTTTATATCTATATTTAACTGTATAAACAGGAAGAGAGGTTTCTTCAAATTTACAGTCTGAGCTGCAGTTGCAAACCCCCTAAAAACTGACCCCTTTCCTGTCTCCCCACTGCAGTGCACAAGGACCTGCCCCTGGAGAAGGGCCAGCTCTTCAGCCTGGGGGGACTGGAGGAGCCTTTTCAACCTGCTGCTTGCTGGCAACGGCGCTGTGTGGGTGGTCTTTGTGCTGTAGAATCCCCAGGAGCAAAACCCCAGGAGGACACAAAGGGGCCTTCACAGCTGCCAGTGAGGATGCACATGGGTGGCAAATAGGCAAGGATTGAGAGAAGGGGACAGATAAAAAGCATAAGGGGGTCTTTATTATAACAACTCACCTGGACACTGGCCTTTATCAGGAATGGCGACTTCTGTAGTGATGAGAGAAGGAGTTTGGGAAGCCAAGTTACGGAGACCCATGGGGTCAGGAATGGAGAGTCTGAGGGGTGAGTGATGAGAGGTGAATAGGGTGACGGATGACAGGTCAGTGGGATGAATGATTAGATGTCGATGTTCTTGTTCCTCTCCTACCTTTTTTTGGTCTGGTGGTTTCTAAAACTTGCTCTGTTCCTTTTACTGTTTTCTGTAACGTCTTCCAGACAAAGGTTATTCACCCCCACATCAACACTTGTATTATGTTCCTTCTCTTCATATCATTTGCAATTTGTGGTTAAATGCCATATCCTCCATGAGATGTGCCTTTAATCGCACCAAACTCCTTTCTCTGTAGTGAAAATCAGAGCACACCATGTCATGGACTCTGGTTTTGAACTGTTTGATATCTCAGGCTTTGACGCCTAACTGAGATGGCATCCCAGGATGCTTTGGGGAATCCAGTCTGATTCTTGGAAAAACATGCAACAGTTTTGCATCAAAAGTTTTGCATCAGTATAACAAAGGCCACTGACTTCCCAGGCATCATCTACCTTTTAACAAATCCCTTATTTTATTATTTTATGTGTAGTCTTCTGCCAATTTCCAGCACCAAATATAAATAGGATGTTTTCAACTTCAAGTGACAAAAACCTAGATAAAAAGTAGTGATTAAAACCTTATCACCATGTCTTTTTTGGCCCAAATTGTATTGCAGTCCCATTCCTAAAACAGTCACTAGCAAAGGAAATGTCTTTATCAAGAAAGATTTAGACTATCTCCCTTGGGCGCAGCCATTTTGGATGAGCTGTTGGTTCTCCACCAAGGCTGTTGTTCCTTTCAGCTACACCAACTCTAAACGTGGGTGAACTCCCCTCCCCCCAAATGCTCGGTGCCTGAATTTGATCTTTCTCGCCTCACCCTGCCAGTCTCCCTGACACCCATTCTCCGCCAAGCATTCCATCTCTGAGCATGATCTCCAATCCTCAGTGAGACTTGTCAGACATTCCGAGGAGAGGCCCCAGGCCTGCGTTGCCAGTGCCCTCACTGTAGCTAAGGGGCTGGCTTATTGCGAGGAGTTTCTCTATGGCTACATTCCAGCCTGGGGACTTAAGCAGCTTTATTCCAAATAAGGCCCTGAATCCCAGACGTAGGTGCAATATTAGTCCCCAAACTGATCTCCAATCCCAAGCTTGAGTACCTCCATGGACTAGGCACCCACATACCAAGGGGAATCTCCCATCTGACTCCACTCTCAGAACCACGCTTGCCTTGAGTGGTGAAAATTAGTCTCAGTGCGGCTCTCTCAACTCTGTCGGAGTCTCCATTGTTCTGAGGTGGGTGGCAGACACAGAAGAATCTATTCTTGGACCTGACCCCTTTCCACTGACCCCTTGCCCACTGCTCAGTAGCTTTGTCTCAAGGCTTTCAAGAGATCCAAGTCCATGTCCCCTGAACTTGTGTCCTAGTGTCAGGCTCAGAAAACCCTGAGGTGGGCGGTGTTGGTGTAGGAGAGGTGGGAAGTGGTCTCCATGCTTCCCAGAAAAATGGAGCATATTGAAGGGAGAGACAGTACCGTAGGGATAGAGAGTTGGGTATGGGGAGGCAGCTGGAGGCCAGCTCAGAGGAGAGAGAAAACAATACAAGGGACACAAATACACTTAAGCCCTCTCCCTCAGGTTAACCCCTTCACCTCCAGACACTATCCCTTCTCCTCTCTCCCTCACAGTCTTCCAGGCATCCTTCCTTGCTCCTGCAGGACCAGCAGGTCCCTGTCCTCGCCAACCTTTCTGGCTGTGGCTCACATGAACACACACCTCTCATGAGTGGCCAACATTCACTACCACCACCCAGGATGTTTGCAAACACATTGAGACAAGAACTAGAGTCTCAGGAGGTGGATCTTGGAGTGCTTGATGCCTGTACACTGACATTTGTCATCCATGAGACTGTG
Organism: Myotis myotis; assembly: GCF_014108235.1. NCBI lineage: Eukaryota > Metazoa > Chordata > Mammalia > Chiroptera > Vespertilionidae > Myotis > Myotis myotis. The sequence goes on along the minus strand of NW_023416346.1, from coordinate 5,761,325 downwards.
GACACCCACTGGGGGCTCAATGCTAAGAGGATTCCAGCTTCTCCAGGAACGTCAGTGAGAGCCCAGGCTGTGGGCTCTCCGGGCCTACAGCTGGTGGAGTACAGTGAACCCCCTGTTGCCTCCGAGTTGGGCCAAAGCCCAAACAAGCTTCCACTCCCATCTGCCTCTCACCATTTCCCATATAGATTTTTGTCCATTGAAACATATTTCACGTATAACTTTATATCCCATATAGTTTTATGCATCAAGTTTAAACTTACTGTTAAACAAAGTGTTATTACTGTTTGCTTATATAATTCTCATAACTCCACTGCATGTGCAAGGTGTTTTTTTTTAAAAAAATGCTTTGTAAGGATATATTAACAGCCTCTTAAAACCAAAAGAAAAATGCCTATAATGAATGCACACCAAGCATGATATTATCTCTAGAAAGGTCTCCAGAATTTGACAAGAATTTTTACAGGAAACTCTATTAGCTGGGAATGAAAAGTTCAATAAGAAGTATAATTTTCCTGCTTGAATCTTATAATTTTTTCAATTACTGGAAATTACAAAGTTTTAGATTTTTAGGGATTAGTTCTCCTGACATTTTTCAGATACAGTAAAGTCTAAAAATATGGCATAACCCCCCTCCCATAGTACCAGGAAATGAAGCCTCTTTCTTCTTCCTTTTTCCATTCTTTTGTTCTCTCATTCTTTCCATTTACTCCTATTTCTTATACCTTCCCTCTGTTTTCTAATGTGTCCTTATAAGAAAATTTCACTTTATGAAAATGTTACCAATAATGCCTTTTTTTAAAAAAAAATCCGATTTATACCCAGGCTCATTGATGATGAAGCTCACTAGGTCAGATGGGCTGAGCATGCTTTATAATAAAGGTTGAACCTGTCAACTTCCAAAAAAATTCAGTTTAAAACCTGAGAAGAGTGTGGGTTTACTCTGCATAGAAGAAATAAACAGGTAACCATGTGTTAAAAGAAGTATAGAATTTTGGGTAGTAATATTGCTTTAAATGTAAATCTCTGGCAATAGAAAGTTTTTTACGTACCACTTGAGGTGTCACAAAAAGTAACTATGAATATGCAGCAACTATACAAAAGACAAATGTCAGAATGCAAAGGACCTTTAAATTTAAATGTATATGATTATCCTATTGAAAAGCAAAAAAAATTTACCTTACACTTATCTTCTTTTTTTTTTTTAAATATATTTTATTGATTTTTTACAGAGAGGAAGGGAGAGAGACAGTCAGAAACATCGATGAGAGAGAAACATCGATCAGCTGCCTCCTGCACATCCCCCACCGGGAAGCGCCCGCAACCCAGGTACATGCCCCCGACCGGAATCGAACCTGGGACCTTTCAGTCTGCAGGCCGACGCTCTATCCACTGAGCCAAACCGGTTTTGGCTACACTTATCTTCTTATCATACTACTGGAGCTAAGTTTGAAGCCCTTATGTAGCTTCTTTCTTTTTAAAAAAATACATTTTTATTGATTTTAGAGAAGAAGGGAGAGGGAGAGAGATAGAAACATCAGTGATGAGAGAGAATCATTGATTGGCTGCCTCCTGCATGCCCAACACTGGGGATCGAGCCCACAACCTGGGCATGTGCCCTGACTGGGAACTGAACTCTGACCTCCTGGTTCATAGAACTTCACTCAACCCTGAGCCACACTGGCTGGGCACATCCTAATATTTTAAACAAAATATTTTACATTTGAATACCATTAAACCAAGATTTAATAAGACAAACTTATAGGTAATGGTACCACTTAAAATTCTCCATTCAGCCCTAACTGGTTTGGCTCAGTGGATAGAGCGTCGACTTGTGGACTGAAGGATCCCAGGTTCGATTCCTGGTCAAGGGCATGTACCTTGGCTGTGGGCACATCCCCAGTAGGGAGTGTGCAGGAGGCTGCTAATCAATGTTTCTCTCTCATCGATATTTCTAACTCTCTATCCCTCTCCCTTCCACTCTGTAAAAAAATCAATAAAATATATTTTTTAAAAAAATTCTCCACTCACTAGTCATTCATGCCTGGACTGTCATCTATACTAATAAAAGGGTAATATGCAAATTGGTCACAACGCCCTCATAGTCATGACTGGATATGCCAATTAATCACAACCAGTTTGCAAATTGATCATCAGTCCAACACAATAATAAGAGAGGGATATGTTAATTAGCCCTGATATGCTAATTAGTCACGACCAGTATGCAAATTGGCCATCACTCCAGCACACAAGATGGCCGCCCCCATGTGGTCAAAGATGGCCACCACAAGATGGCCTGCAGGGGAGGATAGTTAGGGTGACCAGGCCAGCAGGGGAGGGCAGTTGGGGGCAACCAGGCTGGCAGGGGAGAGCAGTTGGGGCTGAGATCAGGCCTGCAGGGGAGGGCCATTGAGGGGGACCAGGCCTGCAGGGGAGGGCAGTTGGGGGCGACTGGGCCTGCAGGGGAGGGCAGTGGGGGCGATTGGGCCAGCAGGGGAACAGTTAGGTGTCAACCAGGCTGGCAGGGGAGTGGTGAGGGGATGATCAGGCTGACAGGCAGAAGCTGTTAGGGGCAATGGGGCAGGCAGACGAGCTGTTGGGAGCCAGCAGTTCTGGATTGTGAGAGGGATGTCCGACTGCCCGTTTAGGCCTGATCCCTGTGGGGTCCCAGATTGGAGAGGGTGTAGGCTGGGCTGAGGGACACCTCCCCCTCCAGTGCACGAATTTCATGCACCAGGCCTCTAGTCTATATCATAAAAGGCCTGTGGTCATGACGCTGTAAAGGCAGAACGACCAAACAACCGGTCACCAGGGGGTGCTGGAGCACCTCTTGGGCCTTCCCACCACCCCCTCTGGATGCTGGCAGCGTCTGAAGAGTGTGCGAGGTGTTGCAGCGTGGCAGACATGGCCCTGATGGCAGGCTAGGCCTAGGGGACCCTACACTTGCAAGATTTAATCATGTGCTGGGCCTCTAGTTTTCTATAAAATGCTAGTAAGTTTCTAAGCTACAAGGCCTGCATATTCATGTATAAATTGTAAGCAAATGGCTGGGACATGGTGCCCTGGTCACATTGCTTTTATCCACATGTTATGTAGTCAAGTCTTGACTGCAGCCACCAGAGTCCTGGCAGAATGCCCTGTGATCCTACAGCTGACCACCAATTTGTCACAGGGGTGTCTTATGTTAATCTGCCTAGTATCACTCTATGTACACAAATGTCCCTCTGCACCATGTGGACATTGCCATCCCATGCAATAAGGGGGTTCACACAGTGGGTCTGGTGTGATGGATGTTGGCCCAGGAAGTTCTGTACATGCGTAGCACCATTTCCCATGAACAACCATGGGAGGTCACGCCTGATCTCTACTTCTACAGAGATCCCGAAGAGACTGAAAAAGAAGGTGGCTGCTGAAAAGGCTGTGACCAAGGAGGCATTTGGGGGTGAATGGACTGCTCAGCTCCTGAGTTCACTGCTGCTCAGCCTGAGTTCGCAGACGACTCTGAAGGGGTGCAGGTGCCCTCTGAGCACATTAAGCAGTTTTCTACTCTAGACTGGAGCACTCAGCCTGCCGCTAAAGACTGGTCTGCAGCCCCCACTGCTCAGGCCACCGAATGGGTAGGAATGACCCTGAGTGGTCATAAGCTGATCTTCCACAAACTCTTAACAGAATGAAGAAAAGGTTGATGAAAAATAAACAATTTCTTAAAAACATCATTTGCTTGCTGTAGTTTAGAGGAGGGTTCTCAATGACAGAGTGACACAACACATATGATTTCTGTTGTGTAGCCAGTCTGGTTTAGTGTCATCCTGTAGGACTAGGCATATGGGGAGTGACACAATACTGACCTTGCTTTTACTGTCTGTGTAAATAATAAATCCTTTGATTCATCATATTCTTACCAGTTGAATATATACAAATATGGCTACTGGTACTTAGGGACTCCTTGACCACTGACAAATTGGCACCCACCATGGAGCTGGTAAAGTCAAAATGCCTTTTTGGAGAAAGACATAGGGGTCATACAGACCAAGTTAGGGGACATTAGGAAACCTCCTGTGACCTGGCTGTGCACACTCTTTTTCTTCTCAGGGCACTGCCACCTGCAAAACACATTCATGGGGAAACCCACCCCCACACACAATTTGTCACCAGTGGGTAAGTCAAGATTTAATTCAAGTACCTATACCCTCTGATGTCCAAAGCTTTCACTATACAAATGACTAGAGGGCCGGTGCATGAATTCGTGCATGGGTGGGGCCCGGCCAGCCCACCCCAATTGGAACTGATCAGGCCGGGCCGCCAAGGGGAGGGGACATGGGCAGTTGGCTGGCCAGCTCCATCCCCTGGTCAAACTCCCAGTCGAACTCCCAGTCGAGGGGACAATTTGCATATTAGCCTTTTATTATATAGGATGTCCTGTTGGATGGCAAGTCCAAAGCCTTAGTCTCAGAAGCCCTGGCTATGATGTGGGGAAGGAAAATAATTTCCCTTCCTATTCTTTTCAAGTTCTCCCAGCTGGGCTAATAATCAAATTAACATGAGACGGATTAACAGGAGAAAATCACCAAATGTCATCTGTATGTACATACAGCGGTGCCATAAGAATATGGGATCTGAGGACAGATCAGACAATTAAGGCTTATGTACCACCTTGAGATAAGGAGAAAGGGGGGGTTGTGGTTTAGAACTTCAAAGGGCAGGAGGGCAATTCACAAGGAGATAGAAAAGCAAATATTTGGTAAATAAATGTTTGCTGAGTCATCTTTAAGGATGGGACACAGAGAGGACTTTGATCAACTGGGCCTTGCCAGGTTCTTCCCTGTCCATTACACATAGTTCATATTAAACTGTAATTATCTATGATGATCTCAAAGAAATCATGCTGTTTAGGCAGTTAGGGAAAAGGGAAAAGGTTTTTTTCTGCATCTTTCTTAAATATAACCAGAATCAATATCCCAAAGGCATATTTTGGGGTGGCAAACTGGTACCCTTCAGTGTCATCTCACCTTCACCAGAAGGAATAGCTGATCAACCCCCTCCCCCTGCCTTCGAAAATCAAGTCCTAATTGCAGATGTTTTCTTGGATCTACCTGGGTGAGTTTAAAGCAATCAGTCCCTCTGGAAGTCAAGGAACAAGGCTACTATCTCTTATAAAGTACAGGACTATGTTTATGATACAAACCATCACTACTGCCAGACTATAACTTAATTTTTTAAATTGATTTCAGAGAGGAAGTGAGAGGGAAGAGACATAGAAACATCAATGATGAGATAGAACCATTGATTGGCGGCCTCCTGCACGCCTCCTACTGGGGATGGAGCCCACAACCCGGGCATGTGCCCTTGACTGGAATCAAACCCAGGACCCTTCAGTCCGCAGGCCAATGTTCTATCCACTGAGCCAAACCGGCTAGGGCCAGACTATAACTTACGGCAAAGTCTTGTGATTAGAGTCCCCATTAGTGAAAAAGGTGAAGGGATTGAGAAGTACAGATTGGTAGTTACAAAATAGTCCCAAGGATGTAAATTACAGCATAGGGAATAGAGTCAATAATGTTATAATAACTATATATTGTGCCAGGTGGGTACTGGTAATATTGGGGGGAACACTTTGTAAAGTATATGATTGTCTAACCACTATGTTGCACACCTGACACTAATGCAAAAGAATACTGAATGGGCAAAAGATATGACGAGACATATCACCAAAGATATTGCCATCAGGAAAATGCAAAGGAAAACCACAGTGAGACATCGTTACATATGCATTAAAATGGCTGAAATAAACAAAAATGACAACACTGAATACTGGAGATGCAGAGAAACTGGATCACCTATAGTATAGACATTGCATGTGAGAATGTAAAATGGTACAGTTACTCTGGAAAACAGTTTGGCAATTTCTTATAAAACTCAACATGCAGCTGTCATATGGCCCAGCATTGCTTTCCTGAGCATTTTAACAGAGAAATGAAACGTTACACACAAAAACCTATACATGAATCGTCTTAGCAGCTTTGTTTGTAATAGCCCCAAACTGGAAATAGCCCCGATATCTTTCAGTGAGTGAATGGTTAAACAAGCGGTGGCACATCCATAAGATGGAAGATACTCGGTGATAAAACGGAACACACTGTTGGTTCATACAACCTAGCTGGATCTCAAAAGGTTTCCTATTGTATGATTCCATTTACGTAACATTCTTGAAATAACAAGTTACTGAGGTGGAGAATGGATTAGTGGTTGCCAAGGGGACAGAAATGGGGGAGGGAGACCATAAAGGCGTAGCCCAGGGCTCTTTGTGCTCAGGGAACAGTTCTATGTTTTGACTGCAGCAGTTGTTACATGAATCTACACATGTGGTAGATTTGCACAGCACTACACACACACACACACACACGCATGAGTACATGTAAAGATGGTGAATCTGAATAAAGTATGGATTGTATCATTGTCAATTTCCTCATTTAAAAAAATTTCTTGACTGATTTTATTTATTTATGCATTCATCGGTTGTTTCTTGTATGTGCCCTGACTGGGGATTGTACCCACAACCTTGTTGTATCAGGATAATGATCTAACCAAATGAGCAACCCGGCCAGGGCCAATTTTCTTGTCCTGATAATTGTGCTATAGTTACACAAAAATTGTGTAAAGGATACATAAAATTTATTTGTATTGGGTTTTTTTTGGGAAACTTTATGTGAATTTATTATTTCAAAAATTTAAAAAACTTCATGAAGAGGGGACTGTGCTCAATGGGCAGAGGTGTCAGCTATGGAGCTTGCCCTGGACTCAAGGAGAGTATAGCTTGGCAGAGTGTTACATTAAACAAAATCTTTTTTAAAACATTAAAAAAAATTTTAAATATATTTGTATTGATTTCAGAGAGGAAAGGAGAGGGAGAGAGAGACAGGAACATCAACAATGAGAGAGAATCATTGATCAGCTTCCTCCTGCACGCCCCACACTGGGGATCGAGCCCACAACCCGGGCATGTGCCTTGTCCGGGAATCAAACCATGACCTCCTGGTTCATGGGTTTGACACTCAACCACTGAGGGAGGTCCGCCAGGCTAAACAAAATCTTTAAAGTAGGAAAATAGATGAAAATGTTCATGCTTATGGAAAATGCACGCCCTACAAAGGAAACCAGATGGAGCGCTTTGGCAATGTCACCAACACTAATCCATAGCACTGGTAGTTGGCGCAGCACAAGCACTGGTGTGCAGGCCACGGTCTTCTCACAGCGCATAGGCTTGAAGGGCACCCTTTGCCTGCACACTGGTGCTGCCGCCTTTGGAATGACTTCTCCTTTGTGTCTGTTTGTCTTCTAGCTCCCAATGTCTCTTCTGAGGCTGTAACCTCCTCCCCCAACCCGTTGCATATTCAGATGTATATTTGAGCTTATGGAAGGGGATTACGAAGAGAACCAAAAGCTTATTTTATTTGCAGGTTTTGATCATATACATTAATAAAACTTTTAAAAATATATTTTATTGATTTTTTACAGAGAGGAAGGGAGAGGGATAGAGAGTTAGAAACATCGATGAGAGAGAAACATCGATCAGCCGCCTCCTGCACACTCCCCACTGGGGATGTGCCCCCAACCAAGGTACATGCCCCTGACCGGAACCGAACCCGGGACCCTTGAGTCCGCAGGCTGACGCTCCATCCACTGAGCCAAACCGGCCAGGGCTTAATCAAACTTTTAATTGCACCATAGTTACATAGCAACTCGTAGTTATGTAACAGTCTCAATAGTCTAGTAAGAACCAAAATACTAGAAAGATCTGGTTTCTTTAACTGGCATTCCCATATCTTTTCCTTTTCTTCCTTTTTTTTATATTTTATTGATTTTTTACAGAGAGGAAGGGAGAGAGATAGAGAGTTAGAAACATCGATGAGAGAGAAACATCGATCAGCCACCTCCTGTACAACCCCTACTGGGGATGTGCCCGCAGCCAAGGTACATGCCCTTGACCGGAATCGAACCTGGGACCCTTCAGTCTGCAGACCAACGCTCTATCCACTGAGCCAAACCGGCCAGGGCTCCTTTTCTTTTTTTTTTATTGAATGTATTGAGATGACATTGTTAATAAAATTATAAACATTCCAGGTGTACAATTCTATAATACATCATCTGTGTATTGTATTGTGTTCACCACCCCAAGTCACCTTTGTTTCCTTCCATCACCATTTATCTCCCATTACCCTCTTCTACCTCCCCCACTCCCTCTTATTTCTTTTCTGAGTTCTAGTGTGGGTATTTGAAAAACCCTAGCCCTGGCTGGTTTGCTCAGTGGATAGAGCATTGGCCTGTGGACTGAAGGATCCCGGGTTCAATTGCAGTCAAGGGTACATGCCTGGGAATGATCCCGGGTTCAATTGCAGTCAAGGGTTCATGCCTGGGAAGGATCCCGGGTTCAATTGCAGTCAAGGGTACATGCCTGGGTTGAGGGCTCAATCCCCAGTAGGGGGCATGCAGGAGGCAGCTGATCAATGATTCTCTCTCATTATTGATGTTTCTATCTCTCTCCCTCTCACTTCCTCGCTGAAATCAATACAAAAAAATTTTTTTTTAAAAAAGAAAAATACCTACAATCATTGTGAATTGCTTTGATTAAATTATAGTAACATTTTTAATGTCTAACATGTTCATTTACATTTTTAAAAATTTACTTTTCTTGTTGAAAGTATTACAAATGTCCCCCTTTTTCCCCATTGACCCCCTCCACCATGCAACTGCTCCCCACCCCCCACCCCACCCCTGCCCAGCCTTCACCACCCTATTGTCTGTGTCCATGAGTTATGCATATATACAGGTAGGTTCTTTGGTTGATCTCTTCCCACCATCTCCCCCCTTCCCTCTGAGATTCATCAGTCTGTTCCATGCTTCTATGTCTCTGGATCTATTTTGTTCATCAGTTTATTTTTTTTATTAGATTCCACATATGAGTGGGATCATGTGATATTTATCTTTCTCTGCCTGGCTTATATTGCTTAGCATAATACTCTCCAGGTCCCTCCATGCTGTCTCAAAGAGTAAGAGATCCTTTTTATTTTATTTTTTTTATAGCTGCGTAGTGTTCCATGGTATAAATGCACCACAGCTTTTTTATCCACTCATCTACTGATGGCCACTTCGGCTGTTTCCAGATCTTCGCTATTGTAAATTGTGCTGCTATGAACATAGAAGTGTATATATTCTTTCTGATTGGAGTTTCAGAATTCTTAGGATATATCCCTAAAAGTGGGATCTCTGGGTCAAATGGGAGTTCCATTTTTAGTTTTTTGAAGAAACTCCATACTGTTTTCCATAGCGGCTGCATCAGTCTGCATTCCCACCAGCAGTGAAGGATGGTTCCTTTTTCTCCGCATCCTCTCCAGCACTTGTTGTTTGTTGATTTGTTGATGATAGCCATTCTGGCAGGTGTGAGATGGTACCTCATTGTCATTTTAATTTGTATCTCTCTGATGATTAACTTTGAGCATTTTTTTCATGTGTCTCTTGGCCATCTGTATGTCCTCTTTGGAGAAGTGTCTATTTAGGTCCTTTGCCCATTTTTTGTTGGATTGCTTGTCTTCCTTTTGTTAAGTTGTAGAGTACTTGATATATTTTGAAAATTAACCCCTTATTGGATGTATCATTGGCAAATATATTCTCCCATGCAGTGGGCTTTCTTATTGTTTTGTTGATGGTTTCTTTGTTGTGCAGAAGCTTTTTAGTTTGATGTAGTCCCATTTGTTTATTTTCTCCTTTGCTTCCATTGCCCTAGGAGATGTATTGGCAAATGTATTGCTACCAGAGATGTCTGAGATTTTGCTGCCTATGGTTTCTTCTAGGATTTGTATAGTTTCACAACTTACATTAGAGTCTTTTATCCATTTTGAGTTTATTCTTGTGATGGTGTAAGTTGGTGGTCTACTTTGATTTTTTCTTTTTGCATGCACCTGTCCAATTATCCCAACACCATTTATTTTAAAATTAAATTAACTTTAACAATTTATGTTCTTAGAGGGGAATGTTATGTGATCACACACTTTTTTTCTAAGCTATTGCTTTTTCCCCTTTCTATACTGGGGTCAGTCAGTACATGGAGGGGAAAAGTTACTGAAGTTTAGCTAACTCCTACCTTTTGGTGGAGGCTCTGGGTCTGAGACCTGCTCTCCTGTTTTCCCATGGCCATTTCCCAATCTTTGCTAGCTGCATTAGGACTTTTGGGTGATTAAAAGAAAGTTTTGGGGCTTTCTTTTTGTTGCTATTTTTAATATGTTTTTATTGATTTCAGAGAGAGTAAGGGAGAGGGGGAGAGACAGAAACATCAATGATGAGATAGAATCATAGACTGGCTGCCTCCTGCACGCCCTATACTGGGGATCAAGCTCACAACCCGCAACCCAGGCATGTGCCCTGACCAGGAATTGAACCATGACCTTCTGGTTCATGGGTCGACACTCAAACATTGAGCCACACCAGCTGGGCAGTTTTTGTGTGTGTGTGTGTGTGTGTGTGTGTGTGTGTGTGTGTGTGTTTAAATCACTATGGTCTTTAAAAGAGTAGCAAGTTATAACGCCGAGCTTCCCCTAAAGTAGCTGAGAATAACAATATCACAGAATTAAAAACTAAAACTTATTTTCAAGGATTACGGAATGTGTACTACATGCTACACATTATCTATTAAAGTAGTCAAGTCGGTGAAATACCTTTGGGGGAAAAGGTAGACATTTTTACAAATTAAGAAGAAAATGTTACTTTTCTGGGTCTAAGTACAATAACAAAGACAAGGAAAAATATGTCAGAACAAGCAGAAAAATCGGTGATATGTTTTGAGAATCAAGACCTCCTTTGTTTCTCACTAAGAGAATTACTGTGAATAAGACATCAGTTTGTTGTTCCACTTACTTATGCATTCATTGGTTGACTCTTGTCAACCCTGGACCAGGGATCAAACCCAAAACCTTGGTGTCTGGGCACAACACTCTAACCAACTGAGCTACCTGGCCAGGGTGTGTATCCTTTTTTTTTTTTTAATATATTTTATTGATTTTTTTTAGAGAGAGGAAGGGAGAGGGATAGAGAGTTAGAAACATCGATGGGAGAGAAACATCGATCAGCTGCCTCCTGCACACTCCCCTCTGAGGATGTGCCCACAACCAAGGTACATGCCCTTGACCGGAATCGAACCTGGGACCCTGCAGTCCGCAGGCCGATGCTCTATCCACTGAGCCAAACCGGTCAGGGCTGTATCCTTTTTTTAATATGCACTTTTCACAGCTCACGAAGGAGATGACAGTGAAGCTGGCAAATTCATCAGGAAATATTGGTACATTTCTAATATCACAATAAAAACTGTCAGAAGGCCAGGGAGAGAAGTGATTTCTCAACTCCATGTGCCTTGAAGATGTCATTGCCTGACTATACGACTGGCTGCCTTAGTAACGACCCTGAGAAGCCTCAGGTTTGCCATGTTAGTTTGTTCAGCCATCTTGTTTAATAAGGCTAATGAAGATGGTCTGAAGCAGTTCTTAAATACTCATGACGAGACTTTAGCAAGTGAGGACCTCAAAGAGTTGTTTCCAACATGCATAAGACAACTGAGCATGTCTGCCAAAAAGATCCCCCAGACCCATTTAAATACAGTGCTCTTTCCCTGGCCAGTGTAGCTCAGTGGTTAGAGTGTCAGCAACCCCCCTCCCCTCCCCAGCTCTGAGGGGTCACAGTTGGATTCTGGTCAAGGGCATGTACCTGGGTTGCAGGTTTGATCCCCATCCCGGTTGTGCGTATAGGAGGAAACCAATCAATGTGTCTCTCTCACATCAATGTCTCTCTCTCTCTCTCTCTCTCTCTCTCTCTCTCTCTCTCCCCTCCTCCTCCTCATCCTGCTCCTCCTCCTCCTCCCCCTCATCCCCCTCTCCTCCTCCCTTCCTCCCTCAATTCCACTCTCTATAAAAATCAATGGAAAAAAATATCTGTGGGTGAGAATTAACAACAAAAATACAGCTGAAACCGGTTTGGCTCAGTGGATAGAGCATCGGCCTGCGGACTGAAAGGGCCCAGGTTCGATTCCGGTCAAGGGCATGTACCTGGGTTGCGGGCACATCCCCAGTAGATGTGCAGGAGGCGGCTGATCGATGTTTCTCTCTCATCGATGTTTCTAACTCTTTATCTCTCTCCCTTCCTCTCTGTAAAAAATCAATAAAATATATTAAAAAAAAATACGAAGTGCTCTCATGTCTACATAGCACTTGAATGGAAGCTTCAGCCTGAAGATAGTGTTTGAAGGACAAGGTCAATGCAAAAAGGCATTTTATACATCACTGGGAAAGGTGTTTGGGTGTGGGTGGTGGGGGCCATAAATACTAGCATCATCTTTTTCTGAAGTAATCACCTGTTTTTCCAGAAAAGGTTAAAATGAGTCATCTCTCTCCCAGTGTCTCCTCCATCCACCTCCTTCCTTCACATACCTCCTCCACAGTTCTTATGATTCCGGAGCAGAAACAATAGGCAACAATTACTGCTGTCGCAGTAACTGACGTTCACAAATGCATGATTATGAACATAAAATCATTTATATTTTAAAATATGAATTACCAAAATGAGTGAAATATGCATACACATAGTTAATGGAGGTTGCCATAGAGACGGTCGGCCATCTTGTTCCCAGTTGTATTGTTTAGCATTGTTCGGGAATTCATCGACCATAATTATATTCTTCCCAGAATATTAACACACACACACTAAACTCATTCAAGCAATACATGACTACAGAATTTAGGTTATGCTGTTATTTCATCTGTGCTCTTGGAACCATGGAAACAGGGCAGCAAGAGCTCTGTGCTCAGAGCGTCATCCAACCCCTTACATTTGCAGATGTAGAGAACGAGGTCAAAGCCCGAGATGGGAGTTAAGAGCAGGCTTCTGAATAGAAGCTGAGTGTGCTCATTTTCCCTAGAGTAAGGTGGCATGGCGAGCCCCCTGGAAAATGCTAACTTCCAGTGAGGGAGGCACCCCTGACACTGGAGAATGATGTCTATCATTCACAAAGCACTATTTTGAGGACATTACCAAGCTGTGGAATGTGATATTTATCTAGAATTGTACCATCTAATTATATTTTAAAAGTGCAAATAACACTTTTATTTATTTATTTATTTTTTAAAATATATTTTATTGATTTTTTACAGAGAGGAAGGGAGAGAGATAGTTAGAAACATCGATGAGAGAGAAACATCGATCAGCTGCCTCCTGCACATCTCCCACTGGGGATGTGCCCGCAACCCAGGTACATCACTTTTAAAAATATATATATTTTTTATTGATTTCAGAGAGGAAGGGAGAAGCAATGAGAAACATCAATGATGAGAGAGAATCATGGATCGGCTGCCTCCTGCACGCCCCCTACTAGGGATCGAGTCTGCAAACTGGGCATGTGCCCTTGACCGGAATTGAACCCAGGACTCCCGATGCTTTATCCACCGAGCCAAACCAACTAGGGCCAAATTTCACTTTTTGATGCTATATTTTTTAGGGAAATCAATAAGTGACTGCTGCAGTTTTTAAAATGGTACTTCCAAAATGGACACACATAACTCCTGATTTCTTGGGAATGCTTTTACACAAAGGTGCTGGCTCATAAAATTCCAACTTAACAAAAAAAGCAGGTTTTCCACAAATTCTACTTTAGGAAACTGATGGAGGAGGGGATAAGGAAGGGTGTTAGAAGGATTCCATAGGAAAAATAAGAAACATCAAAGCATTCCAATAAGAAATTAACGATGTCTAACAGCAAAGAAAAAAAGAAAAAGAAATAAAAAATTAAAGAAATTAAAGATATCTATTCTTCCTCCAAAAAGATCTAGATATGTGAGGTGATGGATATTAACTTAATGTGCTAATCATTATGCAATATATACATATATCAAATCATCATGCTGTACACCTAAAACCAGTACAATGTAATATGTCAACTATATCACAATGAAACTGGAAAACAGAAATAAAAATAATCCTATATAATAAAGAGGTAATATGCAAATTGACCGCCACACCCTTGCACAAGATGGCCACCCCCATGTGGTCACAAGATGGCCGGCAGGGGAGGGTAGTTGGGGGTGACCAGGCCCACAGGGGAGGGCAGTTGGGGGTGACCGGGCTGGCAGGGGACAGCAGTTAGGGGCAATCAGGCTGGCAGGGGGGTAGTTAGGGGGTGATCAGGCTGGCAGGCAGAAGCAGTTAGGGGCAATCAGGCAGGCAGGCAGGCGAGCGGTTGGGAGCCAGCGGTCCTGGATTGTGAGAGGGATGTCCAACTTCCAGTACTCAGACATCCCCTGAGGGGTCCCAGATTGGAGAGGGTGCAGGCTGGGCTGAGGGACCCCTCCCCCCATGCACAAATTTCATGCACTGGGCCTCTAGTAAAAAATAAACATCTCAGGAGAGCACACATCAACTGTGGATTCAGTACGCACTTTCCCTGTGTAGTCAGATCTCTTTGCTAAGAGGTTTAGCGCTTCAAATGTAGTCAACAAGTAATACATGCACTTAATACATTTCCTTGCCATCTACTTAATTGTTTAAATCCAATAAAAGTAGCCTACTTGATGTGTTTAACTCTGCCAGGAAGTTCCCTGGCCTATCGCCAATAAAACAATTCCTGTTGGCGTTTTCTGAGGTTTTTTTTTTTTTTTTAAAAAAATATATATTTTATTGATTTTTTACAGAGAGGAAGGGAGAGAGATAGTTAGAAACATCGATGAGAGAGAAACATCGATCAGCCGCCTCCTGTACACCTCCCACTGGGGATGTGCCCGCAACCAAGGCACACGTCCTTGACCGGAATCTGACCGGGGACCTTCCAGTCCTAAGGCCAACGCTCTATCCACTGAGCCAAACCGGTTACAGCTCTGCTGAGTTTTAACATCAGAAAAGATGTAAACTTTGAACTATGATAATTATAAACTCTTTAAAACTACAAAAAACTCTCTAAGTTGTTTTCTTGCAAATAAAACTTCACCTTCATTTAAAAATTACACAACAGCACAATCTGAAGCTTCTGGTATTTCTGTGTCCTGTAAAAATAGTCAGCCCTGTGCCATTCCATCACGGGAGTCATCAGGACATGATAGGGATGGAGATAAGGAGCTACCTTGTAGACATCAAAGCAGGTGAAGTTCAGTCTCTGCCTGGGCAACAAAATAACCACGTACTTTTTTTCCATTCTAGGTTCTAACAAAGAACTACCATAAATAGTTGAAATTTGCAGGAGGAGGGAAATTCCTAGAGAAAGCCAGTTTTGTTAAACCTCTTTTTTTCTTAACCAATTACTTTCAAACATCATGCCAGAACAACTAAGAAAGCAGCATTCCCCATGAACCTGGCATCCTCCCTGTGCTCATCCTATGATGAAAAACCCTCCATATGCTAGGACAGCAATAATCCCACCGTGGCGGGCGCAAAGAGGTAAGGCTAAGAAATGAGATGACCTATAATAATCAACTGATCTCTAGAGTTGGTTCTACCAACATGACTCACGCCTTCAAATTATAGGAATACATTCCCCCCCCCCTTTTTTTTAAAGAAATGCTTACACATGATCAAGTACATTAGGAGGACTGAAAAGTACCTTTGCTTTAAACAAATACAATTAATTTTTGGCACATGTTAGAAGAAATGGAGTAGTAGAAAGAGTGGGGCTTTAGGGAGAAGACTTGGCTGCAAGATACCACTCATTTGCTGCATGACCTTGGGCAAGGGCAAAATGCCTGCCCTCCTGAGCAGCAGTCCCATCATCTGCAACACAGCTAACACCACAGCCCACAGTGTTATCACAGGGGGCAAATGAGAATGGGTCTGAAAGGCTTTTGTAATTTCTGAAGTCCCATACACATTATTGGTTTTTTATGACCTTAGAGCACTACACAGTTTTTATTTTTTTTTTAACAAACTTTTTTTTAAAAGTATATTTTATTGATTTTTTACAGAGAGGAAGGGAGAGAGATAGAAAGTCAGAAACATCGATGAGAGAGAAACATTGATCAGCCGCCTCCTGCATATCTCCTCCTAGGGATATGCCCGCAACCCAGGTACATGCCCTTGACCGGAACCGAACCTGGGACCCCTCAGTCCGCAGGCCGACGCTCTGTCCACTGAGCCACACCAGCTTCGGCCACAGTTTTTAATAATAGTTATTAAAGTGGCCTGGCCAGTGTGGCTCAGTGGTTGAACATAGACCTGTGAACCAAGAGATACAATTCGGTTCCTGGTCAGGGCACATGACGGAGTTGCAGTTGCTTGCATGCTCGATCCCCAGTGGCGGGGGGCGAGGGGGGTGTGCAGGAGGCAGCCAATCAATGATTCTCTCTCATCATTGATGTTCCTCTCTCTCTCCCTCTCCCTTCCTCTCTGAAATCAATAATATACTTAAAAAGAAAAAGATGTGTTCAAAGTAGGAACATTTTGTGGCACTCTTACTTGCCCTCACACCATCCTCTCCCTGGCACCATGGCAGTCATGGTCTTGGTGACAGTCATGATCTCAAAATCTCAAATCAGTAGCTGGGTTCCCAGTTCCCTCCCTTGAAACCAGTGGCCAAATCAGACCTTATTTGCAAATGCTTGTGTAGGTGCACCTTGTCCCATGTTCCTTTCTTCTTGCTGCCTTCTGGATTATTCATGTATTTCATTCCCTCTATTTGTTTGAAATTTATAACTTTTCTGGTGTTTTGTTTGATATCCTTAATTTATCAAACTATATTTGCCCAACTGAAAAGCATTTAAAAATATATTTTTATTTATTGCTGAAACCGGTTTGGCTCAGTGGATAGAGCGTCGGCCTGCGGACTGAAAGGTCCCAGGTTCGATTCCGGTCAAGGGCATGTACCTGGGTTGCGGGCACATCCCCGGTAGGAGATGTGCAGGAGGCAGCTGATCGATGTTCCTCTCTCATCGATGTTTCTAACTCTCTCTCTCCCTTCCTCTCTGTAAAAAATCAATAAAATATATTAAAAAAATATATATATTTTTTTATTTCAGAGAGGAAGGGAGAGGGAGACACAGAAACATTAGTGATGAGAATCATTGATTGGCTGCCTCCTACATGCCCCACACTGGGGATCAAGCCCACAATCTGGACATGTGCCCTGACTGGGAATCAAACCGTGACTTCCTGGTTCATAGGTCAATGCATTATATTCCTCAGCACACTTTTACCTATAGCCAAGTCACCAATTCCTTCTTCAGCTATGTCTAATGTGTTGTTAAACTCATCCATTGACTTCTTACATTTTGCTGTTACCTATCTCAGCCTTATCACTTCTACTTCTTTTAAAAAGAATTTTATTGCTGATATTACAGATGTTCCCCATTTCCCTTCCCCTTTGCTCCCCTCTTCCCAGCTCCCGCCCCTCCTCAAGCCTTCACTGCACTATTGTCTGCATCCATGGGCTATGCATATCTATACTAATAAAAGCCTACGTGGTCGTGATGCCCTCACACCGTGCTGCCCTCATGCCATGAGCGATCACCAGGCTGCATGTGCAGCAGGCATGCATGGGTGGGAGGGGCTGCATGCACACACAGGTGGGCGGGAGCTTGACACTGCATGTGCAGCACGGAGGTGGGTCCTGCAGCTCCATGCGGCGAGGCCTGGGGGTCCCGTGGCTCCGCAGCAGGACCCCTAGCTTCGGCTTACCTCTTTGGGGCAATCCATTGAGGAGCCCCGGATGGGTGGGCGGGGCCTACCTCTTTGGGGTGATTGCAGGGCTCCCACTATGAGGACACAGGCCAGGCTGGCTCTCCCCTCCCCCAGTGCACAAATTTCATGCATCAGGCCTCTAGTATAAATTCCTTGGCTAATCTCTTCCTGCTCTCCTGAGATCTGTCAGTCTTTTCCATGCTTCCGTATCTCTGGACTTAACTTGTTCATCAGTTTATTTTGTTCATTGGACTCCATATATGAGATCATGTGATAAATTTGTCTTTCTCTGACTGGCTTATTTCCCTCAGCATAATAATCTCCGGGTACTTGGTTCTTTTTCAACTCATTTTTTTTCAAAGTTTAAGTTGTTCACTGGTAATTATTTCCGTGACAAATAAACAGCTTGTTTACACTGGTGAGAATTATATCTGAGGCAGCTCTATGTATTTGTTTTTATTTCTCCCAATTCCTACGCAAGTTGTCTTTTTATGACGTCTTTGGTTAAATCGGGTAATTTTAAATGACTTCACTTTAGGAGGGCTTTGACCACGAGGAATTATCTACAGGCAATGAGGTCTTTCTGTCCTTACAGCCCATTTTGAACCAACTCTTCAAGCCTGCTTCCTCATTTACAAAATGGGGTAATAGTGTTTAAATCATACAGCCTACCTGTTTAAATGACAGCTTTTGAGTTCCTGAACCCAGTCAGACCAGAAACTAGCATTTGTTTCCTTTAAGTCACCTTGGAACTCTGATTTTTGCCTGTGTCAACTGCACGACTAGATTGGTGGGTGGGTAATGCTGGGCTGAATGAACTCCCAAGTAGGTCTCAGACCTGGTGCAGCAGCAGACTGGGGGGAATGTTGAGGCTGACTCTGGAAATGACCCTCAACTGCTGGATTCCCTTCCTCAGTGTGAGGGACTAGGGTCGTCCTCTGTCCAGATACCATGCATTTGTCCACATCCCTCCATCCCACAGAAGCCATTCCTGAAGTGATGGTTGGGACTCACAAGAGGGGTCAGGTGGGAGATTTCTGCTTAACCGGCCTCTTAAGCTCCTACTATACGAGAACCTGCGAGAGCCTTCTATGATAGATTCTTTAGCTCACTCTTCTCTGGGATGAGGCTGGAGGGATCCTGCCTGGTGGGGGAGCTGGGGTCATGGTGGGATAGGGGCTAAATACAGGGGCAACAGACACACAATTTTTCTTGGGTTGGCTGGTATGGGCCAGGGGTACCACCTCTGCAATTCCCAGAGGACACTACAGGGGGCCTGTGGGGCAGTCTGTATAGTATTTTTATGCCCAGAAACCACGCATCTGCCCAAGTGGATGCCTGTCTGGAACAGAGGCACCTTCCCCATCAGCTGTAGCGCAGGTCATGTCCAGAAAAAAGATTCCCGTCCTGGACCCAGGGGTCCAATGGCCCCTGCAGACACCAACCCCAGTGTGACTGATGAGGTGCTGACCTGACAGAACTCCAGCAATTGCTTGACCTCTGTACCTGTTTCCCCATCTCAAACCGGAAATGGCAACTCTTGACTCCTGTGAGGATTATGAGTTAATACGTGCAAAATGCTCTGGAAAACACAGCCACTTGGTGCTGGGAATTGTATGTGGTGTGCAGATGGTGCTTCTAAAGCTCTTAGAGTAGCACCTGGCACAGGCTGGCACTCAATGAGCACCCACCACACACCTGGCGTTCAATAAGCACAGAACCACAGGTGCTTAGTGAGCATGTGAACAAAAAAACCAACCCCACAGTGCCGAGGGACACACTGGCACTTTTATATACACAGCGCAAAGTACAGGGTCTCAATAAGAAAATACACTCTGTGCTGAGGTGTACCACCACCACCCTTCAGTACACCCCAGATTAACGACACAGGAAGGAGAACAACCATAAATACAGGAGAGAAGGGAAGGTTAATGCTCTAAGGGGGCAACACAGGCAGAAACACACTGCCGGGAGGACACACAACCTCTTCTTCCCGGGAAAGAGCAATATGGCGCACAAGAAAACAGTAGCCACAACTAAGCCTGTGATGCCTGGCACGGGGCACCTACATGGTTAAGAGGGCAGGGGTGGAGGGGAGAAGGAAGAGAGCAGAGAGAGCTTCCTTTCCTGCTGCAGGCCCGAGGTTGTTCAGTTTACATCCATGGACTCAGATATGGGGTCATAGGCAGGAGGTGCTGGGGGGTCAGATTGGCCAGGCTGGGTCTTGGTTTTCAGACGACTTGCCACGTCCTGGCGTTGATAGAAGAGGACATAGGCGGCCTTGGACTGCAGGGAGAGCACAGGAGTCAGTGTAGACCAGGGTGGAGGGAGGGGCGGGAGAACGGGAGAAGGGGGGACAGAAGTCACACCTCAATCTGATTCTCGGTCACAGGTGAGACGCTGTTGTCATCAAAGTAGTGCCACTGTCCACTGTCCTTGTTGCAGGCGAATGTCGTGTCTGGAAGAGAGGGAGGGTTGTCCTCACCCACCCCTGGCCCCTAAGAGGTGTCCAGGTTTGCGCTCTTACTCCTTCCACCCTGATGACCCCACCACCCAGGGCGTGCCCCTGCCACCTACAGTGTCCATCACGCAGGCCGCCATAATGGTTGGACACGGCAATGAGATCGTATTTGTACAGCTCTGGGGCTGACTCGTCCTGTGGCTTGATGACAAACTCAGAGAAGTCCAAGTCCCTGTGAGTGAGGGGAAGGTTAATACTAGCCTGCCTTGGCCCCACTGCCCGCTGTCCCCCCAGCCAGCCTCCCTGGGCTCCATACCGAATAGGAAACTCCACAAGGGTGTCCAGCTTCTCTCGGGAGAACTTGGTGTAGGAGAAGCGCTTCAGGTGTATAATGAGTGTCTCAGGCAGTGTCCACAGGTCCAGCTTCTTGGTGGCCAGCTGGTGCTGCTTGCAGTTGGGGCAGTACCTGCAGACAGAGCCCGAGTCAGTACAGACACCTGGGCATGCTTTGTAGCAGGTGGCCCTCACGGGCCCTGTCCAGCCCAGAAGTGCTGATCTTATTTCTAGCCTGCTGGTTACTCTAGTTGGCTCTTGACGTGTCATTCAAGGGTTCACCAATTACCTGCTCTATATAAGCTTCTGTACTGGTGGGTATTTTTGTTTGGTTTCTGGCCCAGGAGGCAGTGCTGGCCCTATTTCAGAGGCCACCTCTGGCCCCTCGTTTTCTATTTCACTCGCTCACCAGGCATTCACCGGCTGTCCTGCTCAATCCTTTGGCACTCTGTATTTCTTTTTTTTTTTTTTTTTTTTTTAAATATATTTTATTGATTTTTTACAGAGAGGAAGGGAGAGAGATAGAGAGTCAGAAACATCGATGAGAGAGAAACATCGACCAGCCGCCTCCTGCACATCCCCCACCGGGGATGCGCCCGCAACCCAGGCACATGCCCCTGACCGGAATCGAACCTGGGACCCCCCAGTCCGCAGGCCGACGCTCCATCCACTGAGCCAAACCGGTTTCGGCTGGCACTCTGTATTTCTGTTCCCTTTCTGCTCCAGAGACAGATGCTCTTGTTTCTGAGACCGGCTTGATCTTTTCGGCCCTCTAAGTTTTGTTTATTCTGTAAGGATCTACTGAGCACCCACTGCCCATCCCACACTATTATAACCATTGTCTTCAGCCTCAGGGGGTTTACTCTAACAGATAAGACAAATAGTGACGCAAAAGGGGATCTAGGATGTGACCTCAAGTGGTGTTACTGAGCCAGAAAGCGTAATGCCCAGCCAGGAAGAAAAGAGCACTGGGAGGTCATGGACGGAGGTGACGGGGTGGTAAGAGAACATCTGATAAGCTGACACTGGATAGAAAACCTGAATAAAATGAAGGAGTCCTGGCCAGAACCGGAGGAAGAGCATTCTTGGGAGAAAGAACAGCCCCGGCAAAGGCTCCGAGGTGGGAATACAGTTGGGGTGTTGGTGGCCAGAGTGACACGAGGGTTTGAGTGAGGGGGGCGGGGGGAGAAAGAGGTACATTTAGAGGTAAAGGACCTGGGCAGGCAGTCCCCCCCAGCTAGAGCCCTAGAGGCCAGTCCCTCACCAGGGGTTCTCCTTCTCCAGGGTCTCCATGGTGGTGAAGAGCTCAATGCATTCCTGCAGTCGCACAGGAGCCTTCTTCAGCACATACCCCACGCAGTCATGCTTGACGTAGCCCTACAGTGGGGAGTGGCCCGCGGGTGTGGGCAGATAAAAGAGTGGTTTAGAGCGTGGACTTAAGACAGGAATCTAAGGCCCTAAACAGGAACTCTGTGGTCACAGCTTGAAGGCCTTGGGTGGATGTGTGAAAAGTTAAGGGACAAAGGGACAAAGCTGCAAGTGCCCCCCTCCCCCCCGGGACCTTGTTTACCTCAGCTTCCACCTCGTCATAGTAACGCTTCTTCATCTCTGGGTCCCAGTCGATGGCGATATAGGGCTGGGCTGGGGGTGAGGGAGGTGATCATGGGCCCTGCTACCAAGGAAACCCCCTCCTGAACCCCCCCCTCCCCGCCGCCCCTGGATCGCAGCTGAAGGAGAAACCTTGAGTATCCTCGTTAAAGTTGGAACGGTCACTGGTCCCGTTGGAATTCACCGTTTGCAGGGTGAACAGGTGCTTGCGCCGAGTTCTCTGGGGCCAGTGTGATGGTCCAGGAGAGCTGTCCGTGGGGGCCCGGCTCCCACTAGCGACTCCAGAACTGGGCCCAGCCTGCTCCGGCCCAGGGTCTTGGGAACTGCCCCCAGCCACGTTTCCAGGCTTGGGGATGTTCTTACCACCCTCCACGTCTGCTAGGATAGGGTAGGATGTCAGAGATAGGTGTGTGTGCAGCCGAGTGGGTGAGTGTAGCGACTATCCGGGTAGACTCTATGGGAATCAGGCTTACCCTGACCCCCTCCTCCTAACCCTCCTCCGGCTACCGAATTGCTTATACAAACCCCCATCCTTGCCTAGCCTCGCCTTCTTCCTCACCTTTCTCATCACCATCATCCTCATCATCCGAGCTGGGTCTGGTCACATAGCGTCTATGGAAAGAGCAGGAGACACTCAGGAGGGGCACAGGGCAGGAGGGCAGAGCCCAGCATTGGCTCAGTAGTGTCAATGAAGAGCCCAGAAGGCCTTAGATGACACAGAAGCGCATGAAGACACCACCGGACAACGGAGGACCTGGTGTGCCTCAGGGAAGGAGTGTGGATCTTAAGTGGGATGAGCCCCTGGCAAGCAGACACCTGATCTGCTGTCAATTTCGGGCAGGGAAGGCCTGTGAGGAGTGGATTTGTAAACGTAACATGAGGGAGGGTTAAGCCAGACACCAAGCGCAGTGCTCTGCTAGATTCACTAAGGACTCTGGATTGTAAACCCAATGAAAACCACTGGTAAAAACGCAAGCAAGCAAGCCTGTACGAGGAGAAGACAATGAACACAAGATGAAGTTGTCTGTATTTTGTCCATTTTGTACACCTTGGCATCCCTAGCTCCTAGGAGAGGCGGTGGCCAAGCCAGAGGTTTAGACAAAGCAAAAACCTACATGCTCCTCTCTGGCTGTATGAAGCGTGAGCTTTCTTATCGCCGTGGGTGGGAGATGGTAGCCAAGCAGCTAGACACCAGGTTTCAATTGAGACCCCACCCCCGTCCCCTGAGGGCAAACTCACGAGAGGCGGTATAGCAGGATGTGGTACAGGGCGTCCCAGGAGAGGCGGTCCCGGGGCACGGACACCAGAAGCGGGTGTCCGAAGAGCATGAGGCCATAGTAGGAGGAGTTGTAATCACGGGCTGGGGTACGTTCTCGCAGGTAGATGGGGATCACGACGTCTTCCCTGGTGTTCTCCGTGATAGAAGACCTGCCTGACACCTCGTATCTGCGGGGGTAGACATCTGGTCATGCCCGATCAGGACACCCAAGAGGGACTCTCGCACTCTGACCCAGTCGCTCCACTCACTCACTCACACATCACAGCCTGAAAATACCTTTATATTTTTAATTCTCACCTACTGAGCAAGGCTATTTTTCTCCATTGATTTTTGTCACCCAGTGTTTTGTGCTTTGCAAATGGCTCGATGATTGAAATGGTGCATTATGGGATGTTTCTAAAGTACTTTGGTAATACCAAAGCACTGAGGGAGTGAACAAAAACTTTTATTGACAAAGGGATTTAAAAACCATTTTCTTGCCCTGGCTGAATTTGGCTCAGTGGATAGAGCGTTGGCCTGCAAACTGAAGGGTCCCGGGTTCGATTCCGGTCAGGGCACATGCCCAGGTTGTGGGCTCAATTCAGTGTGGGGCATGCAGGAGGCAGCCGACTGATGATTCACTCTCATCATTGATGTTCCTATCCCTCTCTCCCTCTCCCTTCCTCTCTGAAATCAATAAAAGGTATATCTAAAAAAACACGTTTTCTTTTTGGAAAACACTGTTTGGTTTCAAAGAACTTTTGTACTCATGAACCGCTTTCTATTTTAGTTACCTGAGGATTTTAATGTTTTGAATGTTCTCAGGTTCAGAAAGCATCTAGTGTTTTTGAGGACTGCAGTATGAGAAAGGAGTGCAGGTCAGTGGTACATAGGAGGTGCTCAATAAATGCTGAATAAAATCTCCACTGCTGGCCCCAAGCCCCTGCCCCACTGAAGCATGTGGCCAAAGACTTGTGCAGGGCAGGTGCCTGTCAACTGAATGAGGAGGGGAGAGGGAATGTGATTAAGCAAAAGATATCCCTGAGGAGCCCCAATCGCCCTGGGCCCCTCACTCACATGAATATATCGTCTCGATCCAGGATGGTACTCAGAGACTCATCCAGCTGGAAGATCTTATAAAAGCGGTGACTGAACACATCGGCTACCATCATCTGGGAACAGGATGCCGCGAAGGGGCTGGTCAGTCTGGGCCTCCCTCCACAGGCCCTCCGACCTCCCTGTCCCTGAATCCCATCCTCCCTCCCTCCCTCCACTCGCAGAGCCTCACTCACTCTTTCCGGTGAGACACCAGTGTGCTTGGCCAGGGCCATGCACAAGTCCGAGATTTTGCCTTTCTTGGGGACGACGAGCCGGTGCTGTGGGAGAAACAGTACCACAAAAGAGCAGGAGAGCATGTAGGGAGTTAGTGCAGGAACCTTGAGGCATGGCGGAGTAATCAGAGGAGCTGACTACACGTCCCTCATTATGTCCCCATGTCACCATACCTGTTCTGGCTTGCGGCGGGGGTCCATAGAGACAAAGAAGACCTCCATGACCCTCTTGTGGCTGACAGGCAGTGGGACACTGAGGTAGCAGAAGGGGTCAAAGGTCACAGATACGTTGCCACAATCAGGGCACACCAGCGTGGACTTGAAGAGTCCGTGGAAAGTGTCCACAATCACAGAATCGTTCCGCCGTTTGTGGTTCTGCCAGGCCTCCACAGCGACCTCCTGTTGACAGCATCATGGTGGGTGGCGGAGCTTGCTCGGTGTAGGGGAGCCATGGTTTGGGGTGATGTGCATGGGGTTAAAGTTAAGTTAGGGCCTCAGGTAAAGTTCAGAGGCAGGTTTATGGCCAGGGGCCAGGGCTGTCTGGAGCCTTTGCTGTCAGGGCTGGGGTTTGTTTTCTGCAGCAGACTGGGTGGGGGTTAACTTTGGGTTGGACGCAGGGGGCAGATATGGTGTTGGAACCAAGGTTGGGACTGAGGTTTGAGTTGGGGGTGGGGTGTAGGACAACCTAAGAGAAGTCAGAGAAGCCCTGAGGGAGAGGCCCTAGTGGCTTTAATGGGGCTCAGAATGGGGGGCCCTCAGGAGCACCTACTTGATCAGGCCGCCCAGCGGCATCACACTGCTCCACGTACTCCTTCTTCTTGACACGATTGAGGTCCTCATGTAGCCCATCCAGAAGGAATGATAGCAGCTCCTGCGAGTCGTGCTGCTGGTAGCCCAGAAACTGGGATGCAAAGTGGCCGACCTTGGTCTGAGAAGACGGACAGGGCCGGCAGTGCAAGAGGTTAGTTAGGAGTCAAGGGAAGTGTGCGCGCGCGCATGCGCAAAGGAGTGGGGCGGGGGGAGGCAGCCCAGGGCTGAATCGCACCTTGAACACATTGGGCACAATGGAGCGGTGGCGGCCGGACCAGGCCTGCTTCACCAGATCCGCATAGGCCTCTGCAATCTCACCCTTCATGCCCAGCGGGTTGCAGAAGTTGAGCTCATCCAGGTAGCGGTTTTTGAGGAAGTACTCGGTGAGCTGGGGCACATTGCTGAGGCACTGCAGGGGCAGGGGCAGGGGCAGGGCCAAGGGAGTGAGGTGGAAAAGAGGAGAGAGAGGTGACCGAGGTAGGAACCGAGAAAAGGAAGTGAGAAGGGGGAGGAGAGAGAAGGGGCAGAGGGATGGATGAGAGAAGGAAAGGTGTAGGAGTAGGAGAGAATGCAGTGACAAGAGGGAGAAGGAGGAGGAAAGCAGGAGGCGAGTGCAAGAGAAGCTATTGATGTTTCAGGAAGGAACGTGAACATGTGAGGTCAGACTTGTGGCCCCTTGCCCTGACGACCCTGTCCTCAGTCCCCACGGCTTGAAGCCCAGCCTTGTGGCTGTGCCCGTCATAGCCCTAATGGCCCTACCTGCAGGGCCGAGTTCATGAAGCATGTGTTGCCCAGGTTGGTGAGGCCACAGATGCCTGGCTGGCCGTGGAATTCCTCCTCCTCCTTTGTCGCGCTGCTCCTGTGGTGGATGAGAAACTGTCAGCTGAGGGCCTACTACATGCAGGTGAACCGTGCTCAGGGACTCCATTGTTCTGCCTACTGTGGGACCCCGCTCTGGACCAGACATCCCAAGGGCTTACCCAGCGCGTGTCTGTTGGCTGGGCCAGGTGCCATCCTTGCTTCGGGTCTCCATGACGACCAACTGGTTGGAGGAAGAGAAAGAGAAACGGGAAAGGCCGATGGGCACCTAGCCCTCACCTCCCCGTCTGAGCACCGCTGGGGAGCAGACAAGCCCTCCCCACCCTTACCTGCCCGGACTTGAGAGAAGCGGTGCGCAGTGACACACGTGTGTTGCACAATCTCTCAAAGGAGCCCTCTGCGTTCTTGACCCAAAGCCGTGTCTCTTCCTGGGGGCTCACCACGAACTGATCTTGAGCGGTACGCAAAACTAGGTCTGGAGAGTGAAAGGACACATTTGAGGTCATCCTGGGATCCCGAATAATCAACCCATCTTGGCCCCAGACCCCGCCTCATCCCCACAGACCCTGGTCAAAACCTTGTGTCCTAATCAACCTCCATGGCTGACCCATACTCAGGACTTGAGACACACAGCAGATACCCTCTGCCACACCTGCGCCACTGCTAGAGGCAGCTCACATACCTTTGGGACCTCTCAGGCCTTCTGCCCACCTGACCAATGCCTTCTCAGTCCTTTGAAATCTGCCCTGTGCTCAGTCTGCACAGCGGAACCCCATGCATTGTTAGGTCACCGAGCTATGACCCAGGGCTTGGAAGTCCAACTCACTCATGACCCTTAGACTCACCAATGGAATCTGTTTGGCTGAATTCAGCGGTGTGAGTTTTGTCCATATCACTGTGCTGGGCAAGCAGCAGTTCTACTGGGTACACTTCGACCTCACAGTTGCCACGCCAATCTACAACCTGGCAGGGTGGAAGAGCACACACAGTGTACCCACACCACACACACGTGCATAAAAACCTCTGAGGTCAGAGGGGCACAGGCAAACACACAGGGGATACACCAGACACCTGTATAATGACCTATGAAGGGAGAGGAGTGCGGGCACAGGTGTATCTATACAGTACATGTGGAAACACATGTACACACATGGATCTGGACCCATCTCGGGCTCATAAGGCCTTCCTTCTACCCCCTCCCTCCAAATCTACCTCCTAGCACCCTCCCCACCCACTATACCTTGCGTTCAATGGGCGGTTGGCCATGCTCTAGGCCATACCAGCTGACCAGGAGAGTCCAAGCAGTGGAAGAGAGCAGCACATAGTCCTCACCTTCCACCAGTCCCTTCTTGAGTTGCCAGTTTATGTTGTCTGTGGGGGGCAGGGGGAGGTGGCAGAGGAAGAATCAGGGAAGGAAAGTGATGAGTAATCTGGCCATGTCACCAATAACCTAACAGAGAAGGGGCTATGATCATTTGTAGGGACAAAAGGGAAAAGAATTCCAGGGCTAGGCTGCTATAGGGAGGCAGAGGCCTGGTACCTTCAAAGAGTTTAGCATTATTGATACAGCCAGGGATGGTGCTGGGGTCTTCGTCTCCTTCCCGCACGTACACTTCCCACTGTTTGTACCAGTCAAGATCCACAAGGAACCTAGACCAGAGAAGTAATAGGGTGTCACATGGTTGTCTGGGGGTTAGTTTTACCACTTCCCAAGGTTATCAGACTAAAAGTACCAACACATTATAAATCAAGACAAGTTTCATACATCCCTGAAACGGACACAACGTTATATGTCAATTATATCTCAATTAAAAAGAAATTCCTCCTAGAATTCAAATTAAAAAAAGTTTCAGCATCATACAAAACTCAGAAGCAGAACTTACTCAGTGAAACTCAGATTTAGGTATCTAACTTAAAAATGTTTTTAATTTATTGATTTGAGAGACAGAGACAGGAAGGGAGAAAGAAAAACATCAATCTGTTGTTCCATGTATTTATGCATTCATTGATTGATTCTTGTATGTGCCCTGACCAGGGATAGAACCGGAAACCTTGGCGTTTTGGGATGCACTAACCAATGGAACAACCCGGCCAGGGTGAGATTACCTAATTTCTTAGGATGCTAGAAGATATTTGATTAATAAAAGATGTGCTCAAAAAAGGGAAAAACACCACACCCACAGTGCTGGGGAAACATGAGATTTTATTATAGAATAAACAATAATTCATTAGACTGTGGTGTAACACAGTTAAGTTAGGCTCAAAAAACAAATTATTTGCAGCTAATGTTATTAGGTGTTAGCCCTTCATTAATTGTGCAGTGTTTGTAACAAGCCAAAAATGGAGACAAAAATCTTCAGCCAATAAATGGATTAGTAAACTGGAAATCTGCTCAGAAACTGAAAAAAATTTTAAATGCTAAAAGAACCATAAGGTTTTCTTCAAAGATCACATATCACCATTTTTCATCATTTTCATATTTAGAATTTCTTTTGGCTTTATAATACATCTGAGCTTATGGTGATTAGCTCACTTTTTAAAACACCGTGGTAAAAGACATATAACAAAATTTACTATCTGAACCACTGTTAAGTATACAGCTGCGTCAGGTATTTTACAGGAGGAACTTTCATATGCGCTGTTAGGTTAAACAGTTAGGACTGATGGCATCTGCCTTTATAAAATGTCCTGAGAAATTTTCCAGTCTGAAAAATAGCTGACATATATTAAGTGTAAAATAAACATTAACTGTTACTGTTCAATCCCAGGGCTTGAACATAAAAGCTCATGTACATACAGACACACAATCCCTGCTCCCCCCGCCCCCCAGCAAACCTGCTCAGCGATGGTATTTCTGACACATAAAAGGCTGTCCTAAGTATTTAACAGCCTCAAATAAACACTTTTAGAGAAATTACAAAACTGATGAAAAATATGTAATGCTTATTGGTAGTTTTCCAGCAATTTAACCCTATAAAGGGGATTCTTTAAAATGGCTACTTTCCTTTGTTTACAGTTTATAAAAGGATTAGTGAGGTGGGGGATGGAGTAGTAGAAAAAATCCTGGGATAGTCACAAGTGGCTGTCTGAATAGGCAACCATTTCTGTGGGTTCCCCCCACCCCCGCCCCACAAACCCTGCACTTCATTCCTGCCAAAGACACACACCCTCCCCACCCCGTGGCTCCTGCCACAAACCTCCCTCCCATCACTGACCCTACATCCTTTCCCTTCGTGGTTTTCATTGCCTCCATTGACAGTCTATGAGACTTTCAATACAAAAGGAGAAATTATTCAACTTTTTTTTAAAAAGCAGATTTTCAAGGAAAATTAACATTCAAGCCACTCTTTTTTTAAAAAAATATTTTTATTGATTTTTCACAGAGAGGAAGGGAGAAGGCTAGAGAGCCAGAAACATCGATGAGAGAGAAACATTGATTGGCCGCCTCCTACACACCCCCCTACTGGGGATGTGCCCACAACCAAGGCACATGCCCCTGACCGGAATCGAACCCGGGACCCCTCAGTCCACAGGCCGACGCTCCATCCACTGAGCCAAACTGGTCAGGGCAAAGCCACTCTTTATAGAGGTAAGCAAAACCACCAGACCTGGCTACACCCTGAATTTCTAAAGGCTTCAAAGAAGACTGAAGTTCTACACCCTGAATTTCTAAAGGCTTCAAAGAAGACTGAAGTTTTACACAAATTACTATCATGTTCCTTTAATTGAAAGACACTTAAAATTTTTTTTAACATCTCTGAAATTGGGATGTCTCATGATGTTGTCAGCCCAGGTGGCAGTCATACAGAGTTATCATTGTTTGATTGAAAAGTACCCACATTGTTATATCTACTTCTAGGTATTAAGATTTTTCTGGGGGGGATGCTATTGTAAATGGCCTCCTTTAAAGTTTAATTTTCTAATTTGTTATGGCTAGTATACAGAGATACAACTGATCTTGCTGAAGTCACTTCTGTTTACTTGTGCTTCCTCAAATTTGTTGAAATGCCATGAAATATGTGCTTATGGAAATAAATTATTGAACAAGATTCCCTGTCCTCCAGTTTTCTCTTGTGTCTAGACAAAATTAAATTGGTTATTTTGGTTAAGATAATAATTGACATAATTTGTTAATATACTAGGTACAATAATTACGAGAAACAGAAATATGGATATAAATTAAGAGACATGATTAACTTGTTCAGATGGCAAATGTAATATTACGTTGTTCTGAATTTATTATTTATATATGTGCACAAGCCTAAATATATATATAAAGGCATACAAATAAATCCTTTACTGTAAGTTGTTACATGAACATATCAAAAGAGAAAAATTAGAATTTAGGCGTTTTTCTGTAAAATGACATTAATTTACACCCAGATTAGAAATCCCTTTTTTGTTACCAAATTATTAACTCTTGGTGTTTTCAGCTCACTAAAAAAAATACCTTAACTCATTTTTAAGAGATGCCTTGCTTGAAATATAAGTTCTTAGTAATCTTTGCTGCTTATCATTGTGTTTTTACAAAGTTTACTATAATATTTTTTGTCTTTACTTCAACTTATATCTTGTCTTTTTTAACAACTATTCTTGATTTGTTCTCAAATTTAGGCTCCAAATTGAGAATAATGACACTGTTAAATGGTCTTTTATGACTAAAGATCTCTGGGAGATAACAAAGATTTGTTCCTTTCACTCTATGAAAGGAATGACAATAGGCATAATTAGGTTTATCTAAAATTCTCCAAAAATTTGACTAATTTACATTTTTTAGAAAAGCTCTTTCATCTTTCAAACTTAATATTTTAAAAAATGACAAAACAAAAAGTATATCTTCCTAGGTTAATTATACTTACATATATAATTAGATATGCTAATATAAATCTTTTCCAATAACTGCATACTTTTAAGCTAAAAAGCATACTCATGCTCAAGCAACAAAGACTGGTACAGTGACTGTCTAGCAAAAGATTCCCCCCCTTCCAGGATTCTAGATTCACAAATCCTCTTCCCCTTTTGGTTCATGAAAAGTCTGAACAAGCACTTAATTACAAAAGAATTAGAACCAGTCGCCAAGGCATATCCTAGCTTGTATAAGAGCTATAGCGGCAATTGGCAAACCAAGCATGTGAAATTTTCAGTCAATTTAGCTCTTAGGGTCTTCATTAAATGAATGATTCCCCTATGCTCTGCAGCTTTCTCCATTGACAGAATAACCTCAACGTTTCTAGGATAGTCCTTATCTTCAATGAACACGCTGCTTTCCCTTCACAATCACTATCTTTAACACTGAATCCAACCACCCTCCTTCGTTTACCTGAACAAAGAACCCCATGCTTGCTTACCTGTTAGGAAATTACCCACCCTGCACAGACCTCTACAGACCCCCTCCCACTCCCCTTTCCCTGATTTAATTACGTTTGTGGATGGCTCATCCTCATAAAGAAAAACGAGAATTTGCCAAGGAAGCTAGACTATACCAGAGATTTGAATTTACTCTTAAAATGTAAGCTTCTCTTAGAAATGCAATCAGTTCCGATGGCCAAATTAATTGCTCCTGTTCACATCAGCCAGCTGGCAAAAAACAGAAGGTACAAATATTAATAGCGACATGAGGTATATGATTTGGGTAGGTTAGTTCACGATTTCGAAATGCTTTCTAAACACCAATTTCCTGACCGCTGCAGCAAACCTCTAGAAAATGGATGGCAAATTAAAGAACCTTGAGATGCTTTGCTCTCACCTAAGGAGGTAAAGCATAAAAAAAAGGCAGTTAAGAAAAACCGCTTCATATTATCCACCATAGAAGAGATAAACTGGCTTTAATACTGAGCCAACATTGGTGGGGTAACTGTTTTTGACAGAATATTAATTTTTAAATTCCCGTAACATAATTAACCATTTAAAAAACGAACAATACAGCAAGCAATTCGTACATTTGCAATGTGGCGCAACCACCACCTCTAATTCCAAGATATTTTCAACACCCCCCAAAAGGAAACCCCGAACACCTCCAAAGGGCTACAAAAAACGGTCCAGTTATTGTTGCTGATTGTCAGCATGGATGGAGGTTTTTCCTTGCTGGAAAGCTATAGCATAATGATTAAAAAAGATTTTGCTCACTTTTGTATTCCCGATTTCGGGAATCTCGAGTTTCTCTCTCCAGGGAAGAGGAGTGGAGAGTTTTACCAGCACCGTGATTCAGGATCTCTGCCAGACGCGCACACCTCCCTGCAGAGGCCGTCGGGTGAGAGCGCGCTCGAACCTGAGCGCCCGCTCAATGCGCTCCAGGAACAACAGCCAGAGTCCAATATGGCCGGATGGAGAGTGAGGGGGAGGGTACCCGGGAGAGTGAGAACTCCGAGCGCGGGCTCAGCCTCCAGCCATACAGCCTTGCAAGGCACTGGGAGGATTTGAGCGCCTGCACGCAGGAGACGGGGCGCTGTTAAAACGCTGAGTAACGGATGGCCAAAAATGATGTTCTTTAAAGAATTACTGCCTATGCAGAGACAAAAATCGTACCTTTACAATGGAGAAATCGGGCAGATAGCACCTTCACCAAGTGATCAAGGACAACGTCACCAATGACGCCATGTGGATACCAGGTCCCACCCGATACGAGGCACACGGTATGCAGCCAATACAATTTCATATGGAGTCTCCACAAAATGAAAACTCGCACCACAAATACTATTTTTTTTTTACCACAAATACTATTTATGAATGCATCGAGTGGTGGAAAAACATTAAATTAAGAATTCAGGAGGGGGGGTCATTTGCGAGGCGCACAGAAGTAAAGGCAAAGTCCGAATCTTAACCTGCGTGTTGAATTAAAAATTGTTTTATTGTTCAAGATTTTTATTTTGAAATGCTCCGAAGAACTGCAAAAACAATACAAACACTTCCCGTACACCCCTCATCCCGATATCCCAAATTTAACATTTTACTTTCAACTATTTGAGAGTAAGTTGCTTACATGATGGGAGCCCTAAATATTTTGGCGTGTACTACTAAGATACTCTCTTTCATAACCACGCCACAATTATTGAAAGCAAAAAACTAACAGTA
The DNA here is from genome assembly GCF_014108235.1 of Myotis myotis. Taxonomy (NCBI): domain Eukaryota; kingdom Metazoa; phylum Chordata; class Mammalia; order Chiroptera; family Vespertilionidae; genus Myotis; species Myotis myotis. Next base: position 5,727,943 of record NW_023416346.1, on the reverse strand, counting down.
CTAATATCTAAACTGCAGAACTAGTCAAATTTCGCCCGTTTTCCCATGAACATCTTTTACAGTAAAAGAGAGAATTTTATGAGGAAAAAGCCCCGAGTTTTAATATTTTTCTGCTCCAGGATCCAATCCACGATCACACATTAAAGTTAGTTATTATGACTCGTTAAATACCCCATTAATTCCCTCAATCTTGAATAGTTCTTCATCTTTTGTCTTTCGCGACCTTGAAATTTTTGCATCTCACCGGCCGTTTTACCAAATAAACGTTTCATACAACCTGTTTAGGGCTTACGTAGTTCACGATTTAAAAATCGACATGCCACTCTGCGAGAGAAAAAAAAAACCCAGCCCAGAAACAGTACACTGCAAACACGGGTTAGCAATTAAATCAGTAAAACAAGGCGATTTATGGAGATATTCATTGACATGTTTAAAAAAATAGCTTTTTTTAACATGATGACGCAAACAAAACAGTACTGAAACCGAAAACAAATGTAACATGGAAGGCCCCTCCCGTGCCAATCACCTGCACCTTCTCCGGTCCTGGGAAGGAGGCCTCCGCCGGCGGCAAAAACCTCTCCGCGTCACAGACTTCGCTCATCCGAAGACGCCATTTTCTGCTTCAGCGGCACCAGCTCCCGCGCCCGCAGTCTCGCTCGGCCTCAGGCCACGCCCCCGCCTGCGTCACGAGCCTCGTTCCCAGGCGCGGGCTCCCCGCTCCCGCCCAGAGCCGTTGGGCTCGGATTTCGCTCTTCGGACTGACGTCACCGCCTGGCCACGCGGGGCCTTCAGGACCGCCCCCCAGAGCCACGTGACGCCACAAACCGGCCTCCGCCGCGGAGACCGCCCCCTTCCCAGGCTCCCGGCGCCATTGCGCAGGCCCGGGCCCACCTCCTCGGCCGTGTCTTCTCAGGCCCGTTTCTGTACAACCAATCGCACGCAGTTCTCAGGCGTGAGGCTCCGCCACAGGCCCTGCCTCTTTCCCAGATCAGTCACTCCATTCACAAGCACTTCCCCGCCCCTTATTCTCCGCCGCGCAGCCACTCCCCCGCCCCCACAGCAGCTCTGTGCACCTCCGCGCCATCCCCACCACAGCCAGCACCCCCCGCCCCCGCCCCATGCCCCCCGAGCCAGGCTCGCAGCTCAGCCTCACCAGCTTTCGCCGCCCCGCATTCGACGCGCCCGCCCAGTGTCGCTATTCTCGATATAGCCCCACTGGCTGTCCGGGTCTGGTATGGCTTCGCGCTGGGGCTCTCCATCTTTAGCCTCAGGAGGCGAGCTCCCTCCGACCGCCGCCATCGCCACTCGCCCTCTCCTCAGCCCCCTCAGTGGGAGATAGGAAGTGGCCCCTCAACCGCCACTTCCGGATTCTGGTCCCGGAAACGGAAAGGGAGCCCCCTACTCCGCTATTGGAAATGGACCCCCGCGGTGAGGCGAGTCCAAGGGTTAGATGGCCTTGGACCGAGGGCGGGGTCTCTGCGATCAGTGAATAGGCAGGGAGCTTTTTAAAAAAGACAAAGGTGTTTTGTGGGATTCTAACGCCATGTTGAGTCCAGGCAAGCGGTTGTTTGGAATGTGGAGGCAGAGTTCTCCCGGGTGGACGAGGATATACTGCGGAGTGCCCAAAGGCACACAAAGGTTCCCGGTCTTATCTGGTCCGTGGTCTGCTAGGAACCGCGGGTCCCTTACCTTGGGAGCGACGTTTTTCTTAACATGACCAAAATGCCCTTCCTTCAATGCACTACTCTTCTCGTCCCTCAAAACCCAATACAAAACAGGTCACCACTTCCAGGGCGCCACCCAGGCCTGCGGGCCACTTCCCTGCCGGAACTAGATTCTAATCTAGACAAATATGTTGAAGACAAGTCAGCCCCAGGCCCTGTATATCTGTAGGTAGTTACAGCAATAACTAGAAATAGTCTTGTTTTATTGCAGGTATTTAGGCAGCAGATAACATCACCTGGCGGAGCAAGCTGAAGGCCAAAAATATTCACTCACTTTGCCCCAGCTAGTATGCAGAACTGTATTCCTGAGCTGTGACCTTAAACACCAGGCCAGAGTTTCTCAAACTAGGCTTTCCACGGTTCAGGAGACCCTAAGGGAGTTCACAAAGTCAAAACTATTTTCACTATCATTCTCTCTCGAATATGCGGTGGAATTTTCTGGGGACTACATGACATAAGCCAAAAAAAAAAAAGCTTTTTGAATGTCAACTTTTATAAAAGGATCCCAAGATCAAGTTTAATAACCACTGCAGTAGTCTAGGTTTTCTCAGCCTAGGCACTGTTGGCCTTTCTCCATTGTGAGCAGCATTGTAGGATGTTTTGCTGCGTCCCTGGCCCCTACTCACTATAGATACCAGTAGCACTCCTCAGTTGGGACAACCAAGTGTCCCCTGGGGGAAGGGCAGGATTATCTCCCATTCAGAACCACTGCTCTAGGCTATTCCATCCTTCTCTCTGCCAGGGCTCTTGGCCCTACCTGTTGGTGGTAACTTCCATCTTTCAATTATAGTTGACATTCAATACTTTATTAGTTTCAGGTGTATGTTGGTCCCTCTGGCTCCCTGCATCTACCTTTCTATTGGCTATCCCCACATGATCATCAAACTCCCCAAATCAGGCTCATGATTCTGGGTCTGTTCCAGTAACTTCCTTCACTTCACCACCCATTCCCACAGGACACAACTCCACCCCCCCCCCCCCAATACACAATGTCATCATTTACTTCTGTCCCGTTAACCTCTTTGTGGCAGGGATTCTTTATTACTGTGATTCTAGCCCTCTGCCCACACCTGGCATAGGTGAGGGGTCACAACTGTTGTGCAAACTGAGAAAAGGGAGCAGCCCTTTCACCTGGGGTGGTCCCCAGAGTGTCATTTTAGTTTGGCACTTGGCACATTGCTCAAGCCCAGCTGCATCTTCTCTGAATTGACTCTTTTCATTGCCCCACTGCAGACTCCCCCTCCCCATTTACCTGGGTAGCCTGGCCTCCCTCCCCAGACCTGGACTGGATTGCTCTGCCTTCCAGAGGCCAACCTCTGCCCACATCAATGACCCTGCCACTTCCCAGAGCAGTTGTGTGAACTCTAACCTTTCCAGGATCATTTCACCCACATCTCACCAGGGTTTCCATTACTTCCTAGATACCATCCTCTGTTCAGCCTGCCTTACCTGCTTCAATTCAGAGTTCCACTGTTGCATGTGCAACCCCTCAGATGCCTTTTCTAGAATCATGACGTGTCCCTGACCCACTCCCGGTGCTCTCCTAGACAGCGGGGACCAGGTACGAATTCGCCAAGGTCCTAGTACTCACCGTGGGTCAAGTCCACCTTCACCTCTACAGGGATTTGCAATCACATTTTTCACTTCAGACTTTTTAATGTTTCATACAGCGATTATGGTGCATTCAGGAACCCAACCTCCCAAACCCCACTAGGAGGGCCCCCACCCATGCCCTCCCACCCCATTTGAAGGCCCCAGGGTTTAGAGTGGAGGAAGGGGAGGTAACTACCCATCTGGGACTGACCCCAGAGACTGTCCCTGCCCTGCCTCACCCTCCCCAGGGGTTAGGGGTTAACACCTGGGCACAACTCCCCCGGACATGCCTGTCCCTGCCTGTGTACATATACACACTATGGCTCCTCGCTGAGTTGGTCAGTTCCTGGCAGGGCCCCTACTCAACAGCACCGAGTGGGATGGGGGCAAGAGGGCTAGGCTGGGGAGACCCTGAGACGGAAGGAGGCCCCAGCTATGGAACTGCAGGAGGGAAAGAGTGGGGGCCCCCACTTGTCCATCTCCCAGAGTCTCCGGTAGTCCTCAGGTACCCCTGCAGCCTGGAATGGCAGGTGGTGGGGAGGGGGTGTGTGTAGGAAGGCGAGTGGTTGAGGCATGCTTGCCCTTAGCCAACCCCAGGATCTGGGGATGGTCAGGGTTCTGAATAGGGGCTGTGTCCCTGCCTTGGAAAGGCTGGGATCAGGGCTTCATTGCACAAAATACTTTGGGAGGGCCACGGGGGGTGGGGCCCAGCCAGTCTGTACACAGAGATATTGCATTTAAAAAATGAAAACCTCATTTAAAATAATTAAAAAAAAACAATGAATGAAACAAAAAAGGCCCACACAACATGAGGCAGGTGGGGCAGGCAGGAAAGCAGGCAGGGGGAACCTCAAACCCAAGGTATTGCCACCTCTTGTCTGAGTTGAGATCCCGAGCCTGGGCTGGCCGGACCCCTAGCTGGCCATGGGGTAGTGGTCCTGGGGGAGGGTATGATGGGGAGGGCTATAGGCCTGGCCTCAGTGTGGGAGGCTGGCACGGCCATGCTGTCCGCCGGCTACTACTAAGACAGAGAGAGAGACAGACAGACCAGGTGAAAGAGCGATGAGAGCTTTGTTAGCACCCAGCAGACAGGCCAATGGATGTTTGGACAGGCAGCAGGGGACACGTGGGCAGGCGAGCATGGATCAGGCAGGTAGGCAGGCAGCAAGCAAGGGAGGATGCAGTTGGGGGCTGCCCTGTGAGGGGTGTGGCATCCCTCCAGCTGCTGCCTGCTGGGGCCTGGGTCTGTGGCTTAGAACTCGGTGTCCACCACACGGAAAGCTGGCCTGCCTGCGGGCGAAAGCAGAGCCGATGGCTGTTGGTGAACAAGCAGGTAGATGGATGGGGCAGGGAAGAGGGCGAGGGCCACACCTACCTGAGTCAGGCATCGACGAAGAGCGAAGGTTGGCCTCCTTTTGTAGCTGGATCTCCTTTAGTGCAAATATGGAAGTAGCTGTGGGTGGAGACAAAAGTAGGAAATGACCCATGGGGCCATCCAGAGCCACCTCCCATGTGGCCCCACTGGGGGAATTAGAAAAAGCTGCCTTTTCTTTGAGAGGCTTGACTTTCATCTGTGAAATAATCCCACACAAAAACTAGCTACAATTAGGAAAAATGGAATATGGACTATTACATGGCACCAAGAAAGCATTATTTTCTTTTTTATTATTAATTTTTCAAGTGTGATAATGGTATTGCAATTATCACAACTCTAGGTGATCAGATGGTGTTTGGGATTTCATTTGGATTAGTCCAATGGGGAGATGTGCAAAGTGGGTCAAGTTTTTTTAGGTGTGATAATGACATTGTTATGTTTAAAAAGAGATTTAATAGACACATGCTGAAATCTTTTATAGGTGAATAATATGTCTGGGATTTGATTCAAAATAATCAGAGGGAATATAGGTTAGACCAGATTCACCATGAGTTGATGACCTGATAGAGAACTTGGGGACTCATATTATTATTTAGTCTAATATATAAATATATCTAATTTAAAACACCGATATTAAAAAGTTTTTAAAAGTCAGATGTAAAAAGAGAATACCCCGTATGATTCCATTTCTGCAGAGTACAAGGACAGGGGAAATTTATCTCAGCTGTGAGAAGTCCATCTAGTGGTAACCCTTGGGGAGAGGCTGGGAATATCTGAAGGAACCTGGCACACTTTGGGGGAGCTTCTCACATCCTGTTTTCTGACGGTATGCCTGTGTCACGTGTGTGTTGTGAAAATTCACTGTGCTCTATACTTATGATCTGTGCATTTCTCAATACATACTTTACAAGGAAATGTTTACAAAAGAAAAAGTGATACTTGATTATTATATACATTTGGAAATTTCCATGAAAGGTAGAAGGAACTGAAAACTAACAACTTGTTTGTAATAAACACGTCACACACGTGAACAAATGTGTACCGCCTTTGAGGTGATGTAGCAGAGCCCGACAACACCTGCTCGGCTGTCTACAGCAGTCTTGTTCCCCACAGCCCCCCACTGGCCCTCCCTTCACCAGCTCCACTCACTGTCAGGAAGTTTGTGGATCCGCTCCCCCAGACTGAGGAAGAATGGGTGTTTCATGGCGTCCTCTGCAGAGATCCGATTGCGACCTTCAAACTGAGGTGGGGGCTTAATATTGACACTTTCACAGAGTAAGCCTCTCTTCCTCCCCACCCGGAACTCCCCGTTTCCCCACACCCCCAGCCCCCAAGGCTGACTCGGGAAGTGGTCTCACCTGCAGCAGCTTGGTGAGGAGATCAGCCCCATCGCTATCAAGTCTACCACAAGGACAAGGGGACCTGCTTTAAATTGAGTTTGGGTACTCTGCCCCTCACCCCCCCGCACCCCTCCACTAGCCTCACCGTGGTGCATGGCTCAAAAGGGCCTCGGCACGGTACTTGGGGTAGTTGTGTGTCTTGAACTCTTCATTGGACAGGATGCCCGGCCATGTCTCCTCAGTTGGGGTTCCTGGTGGGAAGAGGCATTACCCTAAGCATCTCAGAGGGCCTCCCTGCATGTCCCCACACCTCTGAGGGCTCCTGTCTCCTCACCCAAGATGCGGAAGATGAAGTGCAGCTGCTCCTCCACTGTGGAGCCTGGGAAGAGGGGCCGGCCTGTGGCCATCTCGTAGAATATGCAGCCCACGCCCCTGGGCAGGGAGGGCACAGTGAATAAATAGGAAGGCCGTTGACTGGTTGGCCACTGTGACCAAGCCACCCCCCTTCACTGCATGGCACCTGCCACCCTGCCACTTGTCCTCACCACATGTCAATCTGGGTGGAGTAGTCTGTGGACCCGAGCAGGATGTCGGGGGGCCGGTACCACAGGGTCACCACCTCATTGGAGTAGGTCTTCGTTGGAATTGACTTGGCCCGGGCCAGACCTGGGAGGTGGAGAGAAGGGGCAGCTGGGATTGAGGTGGTCCTGAGCAGGCTGGGGAATGAGAGTAGGTGGTCATGGGGGAGGGGGAGGCTGGGAGAGTAAGGCTGGGGGATCTCTGGGAAGGGAAGGCCGAGGGTACCAAAATCAGCCAGTTTGAGCTCTCCTCTCTCGTTGATGAGTAAGTTCTGGGGCTTGAGGTCTCGGTGTAGCACCTTCTGCCGGTGGCAGTAGGCCAGGCCACGGAGCAGCTGGAACAGGAACAGCTGGGGACCCAGGAATGGCAGGCAGAGGTCACAGAGTATCCAGCATCCTGACTCCCAGCAGGCACTGCTCCCCCTCCCAAACACAGACACTGAGCCCAGAGCCTTGTCTCACAAAAGAGGACAGGGTCCCAACGCCCTGCAATGGCTCCCAGCTTAAGAGCCAAATGGGACGTCGTTTCTGGGAGATTTGTGGGGTGGACTGGGTGAGTGGCCCTTGTGCCCCTGCTTCCTGCCCCACACCCACTTTCACATTGTGCATGTTGATGATGTTCCCACAGTCATCCAGGTACTGCTTCAGGTCCTTATCCTGAAGAGAGAAGGCAAAGTAGAGGAGAGAGGGTCATATCCTGTCCGGCCGCCACCCATCTTCCCCCCGGGACTTACTGCCACTCAACCTTACCAGGTACTCAAAGACAAGGGTGAGGGACTTCTCCGTGTGGATAATGTCATGTAGAGTGACGATGTTGGCATGTTTGAGGTCCTTAAGCAGGGACACTGCAGGAAACATGGGGGTGGGATGGGGACGGGAGAAGAGTCAGGGCCCCACCCTCAGGATAATGACAAGGACTAGACAAGTATGAGACCAGGGTTTCCTTCTTTCCCTGTGCAGTTTGGAGTGGTGACTTGCAGCCACCAGCTCTAGCCCACCTGATGCCAGGAAGGTATGTCCCCATGTTCCAGATGTGGCAACTAAGGCTCAGAGAAGAGTATGGGACAAGAACATGGGACTGCAGCCCCAGGATTATGTGACACTAGATTTTCTAAACCCATTTTTGGTTTCTGGAAAGGGGCCTTGCTCCAACCCTCAGGCCTGTAGCTTTATATGAAACCGTGTTTGCACATTCAATTTTGATGCAATTCAAATCATTGCATGTGATGTTCTGACTAACTACTGTATCAAGTAAGTTGGTGAGCACTTTCAAGGATGTCCTCGGAACCAAAGCAAGAACCTTGCTTTCCACTTCTTCTGCCTCTTCTCCAAACAGGACCAGATTCCTGGTTACCTTGATCATTACCTAGATATGTGAGTGATGGGCACTTACCCATGAAGCCCCGAGTATCAGAAGGGACGTACCAGGACCCCCAGTCTCACTATGGGGCGTGTGTGTGCACACCATGGGGAATGCCCAGGAAGGCTGGGGCAGATCTTCCCGGATGTCTGTACCTTCTCGGATGGCGGTGCAGGGTGCTCCCTCTTCATGTTCCAGTCTGATCTCCTTGAGTGCCACAAGGTTGTCTGTGAGCTTGCTTTTACCTTTGTAAACGGTGGCATAGGTACCCTGGGGAATGAGGAACAGTTATAGGAGAAGAGCCTGAGGCTATAGGGAGTTCCCACTGATCCCCACCCCCATCATGGGCCTCCCAGCTGTCCCTCACCTCCCCCAGCTTGTCCAGCTTGATGTAGGTCTCCAGTTTCCCAAAGCCAATCTCAGACTGTGGAGTAAAGGGGACAGGTTGAAGCAGGCTCGGAGAAGGGTACAGGGGGGAGAGGAGGCAGGGAAAGAGGAGGAGGAAGAGGACAGGAATAGCAGATACTCACCAAGCTGACACGGCGGAGGCGGCGGCTGAGGGGCTTGTCAAAGATGGGGCTATTGAGGGTCAGCTTCTCAAGGTAGCCCTCAGGCAGCCGGATGTCAGCTGGTAGTGAGAGGCGCTTGTTGATGTCCTAGCAGGCGAAACAGGGGAGAAACAGGAGCATGAGCTCCACCACCTCAGGTCCAACCTTCTTTTCCAGCCCCACCACCACCCAGACAGGGGGGTTACGCACCTCAGTGGAGATCTTGCGAGGAGGATGGTTGCGCATGCGCACCCTCACTGGTGACTGCACCTCGTCTGAGGACGTGGCTGAAGCCTGGTCACTTTCCCCATCAGATCCCATCTTCAAGTCAGACCCCATCTTCAAGTCCTCGTGTACAATCTCTGGTGGTGGCAACAGGGGGAGGGCAGGCTGGGTGGAGTCAGGAGCCCCAGGACACCCTCTTCCCAACGAATACATTCACTCATCATACAGGTGTGCATATGGCCCCCAGAGCAGCCTGGGGTCTCTTAGGGAGAGGGTGGCAAGGCCTACGGAGGTTCAGACAGGACAGGAAGGTTGAATGGGGCAAGGGGAATAGTTACTTAGTGGAAGCCCAGGCTCCAGGGGTGAGCTGAGACTGTGGCTAGCCTGGGGCTAGGGGCAGGCAGAGGCAGCCAAAGACCCAGGACAAGCAGGCGCCAGGGGGCCTGAGGGTACTGGCAGAGTGTAGGAGAAGCGTAAAAGGAGGATTAGGGGAGCTGGGGCAAGGCCTGGGCAGAAAGCCAACAAAAGGGGCACAGATAGAGAGGATGGCAGGGAAGGGAAAAAAATGGAGAAATGGAAATGAAAAGACGCAAGTCTAAGAGGAGTTTGGCTGGAAAGCAGCACCTGGGAACCAGTCTAGGGGAGGAAGTGGTCAGTAGACCCACCTGGTGCAGAGCTGAGTAGTCCCCGCCCAGAGCAGGGTTCCCCTGGGGCAGCGCGGGTGGGGGCCTCTCCAAGGTCACTGCCACCACCACCGCCACTCTCATCCAGGCCTATCTGTTCAGGGGCACTGTTGGTCTTGTCTACACTTCGGCCCCCTCGGAGTGTCATTGACAGCTGCCGTTTGATCTTCTTCATCCGATCCATGGCGACCTGAGAAGGTGGGGGGAGCGGGGCATAAATGGGAATGGGATCCATGTTAGCATCTGCCTGACCATGGGCCCCCTAAAGCACATGACAACCTAGTGAGGCACACTGACACAAACTTTTGTCAGTGCCCGCCCAACCACTGAGGGGTCCTGGAACCACTTAGGACTTCTGGAAACCTGGCATGAACAGGGACCTTTGTCAGTGCCTGTCTACCTACAGCCAGCCCCTGGGGACCCTGCTACTAAGTAGCCCACCTGAGTACCGAGTCTTGGGTAGATGGCTGAGGGCAAGGGTCCAACCGATGGAATGCAGGTTTCTAGGGAGGCAGCCCCCCTGTGGGAGCAGCAGGTATTCTTGGGTGCAGCAGCAGTGATGAACCTAGCCATGGGTGGAGAGGGGGAATTGCCCAGGACCTCAGAACAACTGACATAACCCTGGACACGCCCGTAGAATGGCATTTTCTGCCAGCACCAACCCAACATCATCCCCAACTGCCAAGGCAGCCTGCTCTATACGGCTACAAAGACCTCTAACCTCCCCTAGCAACCATCGTCATGGTGACTAGTGGACTACGCCACTGATCTACCCAAGTGAGGGGTGTAGGGGGAGGAGGGTCTGGCCCAGACACAACCACTAATTGGAGTTGGGGGGGGGGGATCTCAATGAGTACAAGCTAACCTGACGGCTCCCAGAAAGGTTCAATCAGGTTGGGATTCATAGGGTCTCACCCAGACTTTTACAAGCCAGATCACATTTCTCCTGTACTTGAGAATGCACCACATCTCCCTTATCACACCCAATAAATGCTCCAGTCCTCAATATGGCTCATATGGTCTGACCACTTCACCCCTATTATCTCTCTGGCCTCACCTGCCCCTCAATCACTGCTAGTTGCTGTTCTGTAACCACACCCAGCAGTCTCACCTCAGAGCCTTTGCCCTGGCTGTTCCCGGTACCTGAAATACCCTTCCCCCAGATTTCTAAAACAGTTCACTCCCTCACCCCCTTCAGGCCATTGCTCAAATATTACCTTTTTCATGGATAACCCTCAACAAATAACCCTATTTATTAAAAATTTTTTTTTTTTATTTCAGAGGAAGGGAGAGGGAGAGAAATATCAATGAGAGAGAATCACTGCCTGGCTGCCTCCTGCGTACCCCCTAACTGGGGATGGAACCCTGACCTCTGAGCCTATTTAAAATCTCAACCATTCTGAGCTCCCTTCACCTTGTCAATTATCCCCCAGGATTCATCACCTCCTCAGAAATGAGACCATCTACTTATTAGTTTACTTTACTGTCTGTCTCCTCACAGCCATAACTAGAGGATCAGCTCCGCCAGAGTAATTTCTGTCTGTTTAGGTCACAGCTATATCCTGAGGACCTGGAACAGTGACTGACACAGAGTAGATGCTCAAAAAGTGCTTATGGCAGAAATTAATGAAGTCAGGGGGCCGAGGACCTAGGACCAATCTCTACCAGAGTGAGTCCCTGGGGCTCATGAACAACCCCAGACTAGGTGGCCCAGGGACGCCGGCATCGGCAGGAAGCTGACCTACCCAGATGGGGCTGCTGGAGGGAACAGGGCCACCTAAAGGCTTAGGCTGGCCTTCTTCTGCTTCCACCTGGGCTCTGGGCCAGCAAGGAGGGGGAAAGACCTGGCCCAGGAACCATATGGACTCACAGCAGGGCCTACGATGGCCCTGGGCCCAAGGGAAGTGAAGCTAGATAGGAGGTCGAAGATGAGGCTGGGCCTGGATGCGAGGAGAGAAGTGGGTCATCTGTTACCTTGAAATCAGGTGTTACTCCAGCGGTCCCCACACCCTGTCTCTGCCTGCCTGACCTCACTACCCTCAGGAGGGGTAGGGGGGCCAGCCTAGTAGAAAGACCGCAGTGAAGAGGATGAGTTCCATCCAGAGAACCCAGGATACCAACAAAATCCTGGCCCAGGAGGCTCAACACTGGACCTGAGACTGAGGCAGGTGAAGTATGGCCAGCTCCAAAGACGGTCTTGTGTCTGCATGGCACAGATCTGCAGTCCGTTTGTCTGTTGTCACAGGGAATAGAGGAGCTGGGCGGGGTAGGGGTGGGGGATTATAAGTAGGGCTGGATGGACAATGAGGAGGGAGCTAGAGGAGCTATGGGTGCATGACCTCTAACTGGAAATTCCAAGGGCTGAACAGGTTCCAGAGTTCAGTTTTGTGGGGAGTTTAGGAAAAAGGGGTACAAAATCTTTGTACCATGCAACACCCCCAGTAGGGGGGGCCCTAGTGGGTCCCTGTAAGTAGAGACACTTGAAGATATTAACTTGAATGCTCTCATAATACCCGAGGACACTTACCTCCTCACACTACACCGAACCACTAAGGACACAGTCATCACACTCTAGTAAGTCCCATAGGATCATACCATCCTCATCCTGTCCGGACTCCCATAAGCACACACTGGGCCCTCAATGTCCTCCTTTTCTCAGTATATACTGAACCTTCTAGAAGGTCCCTCTGCATTTTAACTGCTATCAGCACCTGCAATTTCCCTTTATCTCTAACTGCCGCCAGCTCACAAAGCCCCAACAGAGCACAGGACCTTCAAAGTTAACGCCTACCACATTCTTGGGTCCCTCCCAGGCCCAGCTGCCTTTTAGCGTCTCCACAGCACTTGCCCCATTAACACACTGTTCCCCCTACATGATTCTGACCCCTATTAACATGCACTTGGGACCCTCTACAGCTGACCCACATTAGCATTCACTGGATTTTCATACTGCCCTAAATCCCATGAACACAAAATGAACCTTGCAGATCCCTGACCTGTTTTCGTCCAAGCTCAGACCCCTCCACAGATATGACTATCATTACCACATATTCTGGTCCTCCCGCTAGCCTGTCTCTGCCACCTCCCATCGGCACAAGCTAGACCTTCAATTCACCCTGACCTCTATTAGAACATATTGGGCTTCACACATTGCCTCCCAGTAGCATACCATGAACTCTTCCTCAGCCCTATCTTCAGGGATAAGCACAGTGTTATGACCCTGGACTGTTCCTCAGCCCTATCTCCAGGGGCAAGCACACTGTTATATCCCTGAACCCTTCCCCAGCCCTATCTCCAGGGGCAAACACAGTTACATAATGGCCTGACCCTCATTAATGCACACAGGTCTTCATTCAGCCCGACCCCCCTCCCCCACATTTCAGCCAGCCATGGCTCTATCCACTTTAGCACACCTAGACCTTCACATATTCCCGTTCCTTATTTCTCTTTGCTTCAAGTCCTCCACAGCTAGAAGCCTGGCTGATTCACACTGGGATCCCTTCACAGCCCTGATTATCCTCCTTGCACACTAGAAACCCTCAACAGCTCTACCCCTCATTAGCACTCCCTGGAACCTCAACACATCCCAGTCTTCCATGGACACAAGAGCATACTGTCTTCGCAATGTTCTGACTCTCATTAGCATATTCCAGATCTCATACAGCTCTGACTCTCCCCCGACTGGCACACATTTAAGGGCCTCCAAGGCTCTAAAGCCACATTAGCAGTGCCTCTAACTTCATCTATCACCCTCTCTTCTTAGCGCACCCTACAGTCTTGCATCCCCGGCCCTCATGGGCACACACTGATCTCACACCATCTTGATCCTGAATACACTGAACCTCTCGCAGAGCTAACACACTTCCCTCATCCACAACTGACAGCCATTATTGGCACAGGCTCAGGTCTTCCACCCCTCTGCCCCCATAAGCATAGACTGGGCCTCATGCTCCCCAGACTTTTATTACCACATGCACATAACCCTCTGCAGCTAGGACCCCCATTAGCAAGGCTCAACACTCTAGTTCTTCCACTATGCTGCCCTCCACGAGCACATTTTGGCACCTCACACGCTGCAGTCCTCATGGACAAATATACCGTATTAACACCGTCCTGACCCTCACCACACAGGGCCTCAAACCCTGATCCTATTAGCACACCTGGTACCTCTACCCCCTTACCCCCCGTTAACACAGAGGACCCAATTTGCATATGTCAGCACTTCTCTGACTTCCACTCGCCTATTATACACGTTTGGGTCCCTCCACCCTCCTGCACCTCCCCCCCTCCACTAGCACACACTGGACACCATACCTTACCCTCCGATCCCTCCAAAACTCAGGCCCCCCCTTAGCCAACCTCGACTCTCTCACCACTCTGCCACCCATTTCTACACTCTCTCGTCCTTCGATCACCCCCCTCCCCATTAGCAACTTCCCACCCGCAGCTCCCAGACTGGGCCCAGGGCGGGGCCAAGGTCAGGGAGGCCCTGAATGACCCCCTGCCCCGGTGCATTCTGGGCAATTCGCTGCGGGGTGGAGGCCCGTGCAGAGTGTAGCCAGACCCCCGGGCACCGTCTGGGGTCTGGGTGGGTTCTGTAGAAGAAAGGGCAGCCCCCACCCCACATCTCGGTGACGCGCTCACCGGCGGGGGCGCGCGAGCAACCTCAGCGCCGCGGGGCCGGCGCGGAGGCGCCTGGGGCGGCGGCCCGCGCTGAGGCCGCGCGACCTCCTTCTCCTCCTCCGGTTCGCCGCAGGCGCCCGTCCCAGTAGTCTTCGGCCATGGCTGCTGGGCCCGGGCCGCCGCCGGCTGAGGAGGAGGAGGCGGCGGCGGCGGCGGCGGTGGCTGAGGCGGCGGCGGCGTCCCGCTCAGCCGGCCATGAGCTTGGCCGCTGCGGGCGATGCCCCCGAGGTCGTCGGCGCCGCTTGGAATCCGAGCGCTCACGGCGGCTCGCGGCTCGGAGCCCACTGCTTGCGGAGACGCGGTGGCTCCCAGGGCCGGACTGCCTGCGACCCAACTACCGCGCGCGCCGCGCTCCGCGCATGCGCACGCACGCGCTGGCCGGGGCGCAGTGGGAAGGAGGGGACTCACCTCGGGCTGCGCGTACCAAAGGAGCCGTCCGCCGCGGGAGGGGGCGCCGCCATTGCGCGCCCCGCAGGGAATGTGGCGCCAACCCTGGGACTGCGCCAAGGAGGGGTGGAGAGGTTGCTTGGTTCTCGGTTACGATCGTGCTAGAAATTTGCTCGTGAGCGGGCAGCAGCTGGGAACCGGCGGACCAGTCACCACCTGCTCCCCCTACTCGGTCTCACTTGGTACAGCCCCATGATAGCAAATGGGACTTTTGCAAGGAGGAAAAAGAGGAGGCAGCCTTACTCCCTTGAGGTGCTCTGGGAAGCTGGGATTTTAAAGGTTCGAGAGATGACTTTTCCTGGGAGAGGCTGCCCCGAGAAGCATTGGCCTTTACCCGCTCAGCAGCTCTCCCTCCCACTTGCCCCCACTCCCACACCGCTAGCTTATTCCCACTGTGACGGTGCGCGGCCCCGCCCTTTGAGGCCGCCCAGCCAATCGGATCTGCTCCCTGGGGTGAGGCAGTGCAAGAATGAAGGGCGTGGCTGAGCCGAGGAGGCGTGGCTTCGCTGCCTACCACACCTCTGCCTGGTTTTCATGGCCGGGAGGCGGGCCCTCCTTTTTGTTCTGAGCTCCTTTCATTACAGGCCAAATATCCCGCAAGGTGATTGGTCAAAAGAACGTTCAATCAACTTTTGTCCCGCCTTTAACCCTCCCTCCATCCTTTCTCAGCAAGGCCCACGGGGTGGAACCTAGGCTAAGAAAGGCGAACCTTTAAACGGGCGAGTACATTACTGCGCATGCTTGCGACTTAGGGCTAAAACCGGGGTTTCTTTTCCGCTTCAAGAGAACTTTTATGTTTGCTCCCAGAATTGGTGTTTCCTGCCACCTCTCAACTTATCTTTTTTTGCCCGCCAGAGCCCTGCTCTTGACTCTCCTGGCTCGGGTTTTTTACTTACTGGGTGCCTGTTGTGTCAAAGCATTGCCAGACAGACCTAACCCTCACCCCTCTGCCTATGATTCCCCACCAAGCCCAACTCACAGGACAGCAACCTTCAGCAGGCCTTCCGGGACAACTCTACACTGCATCTCAGTCCAAAGCCAGCTTCACCGCCTGTCCTGGGCTGTCCTTTATGACAGCCTTGCTCACACCAGTTAGTTCTTCAGTAAGGTTTATCCTAGTGGCGATATACCAGACCATGATGGGAGAAGAAACACTGTATTTGACAAGTCTACTGTGGGCTAGTCAGGTCCATGAGTTATCTGACCTCATCTCCTACCCTTCTTTCTCTCACTCCACTCCAGCCATACTAGTCCCCTAGCTGGTGCTGAATAAAGCCGGCACAATCCAGCCTCTGGGACTTTGCCCTTGCTGTTGTTCCCTTTGTTTGGAATGCTCCTCCCTCAGATAGTCACGGCCTCATCCCCTCACCTTTTCCAAGTCCTTGCTACAATGTCACCTTCATGAAGCCTGCCCTGACTACCCTCTTTAAAAATGTCTACCTGAAGCCCCATCATTCCAGGTTGTGCTACTCCCAATATCCATTCCTGAGTAAAGGGATGAGGAGTCTGTTTCCAAGTGGCTGGGTGAGGGACAGAGGTATGAGTGGCACCTTAGGCACATAGAGGCCACATTGGTGCTTTCAATTGTCTGGAGTGTTCAGCCAAGATCAAGGGCAGACAGAGTATGCAGTCCTGTTGGGGGCCTGAGGTGAGCCTCCTATTGCCTACTCTAACCAATCCGCCACCCACAGCTGACTCTTCTCAAAGTTAAGAGGCCTCAGGTCAGACAGACCAGGTGGGGGGCAGGGGAAAGAGACGGGAAGGACGGGGCAGGAAAGGGTCCTTTCCTTTACAGGTGTCCTCAGGTAAACACTTTCATAAGCCCTGCTGACCTAACAATATAGCATGGCAGGGTGTTAAGGAGATGGAGAAGGTAGAAGTGGAACCCAGCTCAAGTAAATTGGACCCCGGTACCTGTTCTCTATGGCCTCACCGGCGCCTCCACTTCTTCCTAAGCAGGGAGGGAAGGAGGAAGAAGGTGGCAATTCCCACATGTTCTCTGCCCAGAAAACAGGCAGCTGGGGTGGGGTGGTGGTGGTGCTGGGGTTAGCTTTTTGGGTTACCATCTGAACCAGACAGCTCCAGGAAGTCCTTTCCTTCCCTGGAACCAGCAGGACATGCCATGTCCGAGTTAATAACTGTTTATTAGGATTCAAGGTTCTGAACAATGTAGGAAGCAGTGGCAAGAGGGATCAGGTAGGGGGATGAGGGAATACCAGGCTTGGCTAGCTGGGCCACTGCCACAAGTCAAATGGGAGCCCTGGGCGGGAAGGGCTCTGGAGAAGGGGGACTTGGGGTCAGCGAATGGTATATCGGACGTAGGGGACCTCGACATCCTCGCCGCTCTCGTCGTTGCAGCACAGCTCAAGCACCAGTGCCCGCACATGGCGGCCCAGCTTTCGCTTCGACACACGGCTTACGATCTCTGTCATCCTGGGGGCAGGGGAGCAGAGTGTCAGGGAGGAAGAAGGGAGAGAGAGGAAGGGCAGGTGGGTGGGTGGGGGCCCAGGAGCTGAAGGGTGGTGAACAGGAGTGGGATAGCTGCAAGCTGAGGCTCTGCCACCCAACTCACGGTTGATCCAACCGTTCCTTGAGCTTGGCAGCTGGCATGAAGAAGGAGTAGAGCATCGACACGCCCTGGGACAGCATGGTGATCTCCAATTTATGCTCTGTCTGGAGGAGGAAAGGGGGGTGGGCGTGTCACAGGGGTGGACAGGTCAGTCACATGCACACTCCGCCTCTATGTGGGGTAAGAGTGAGGGAGGGGCCTCACCTTGAAGTAGTCAAGGAACTGTTTGAGGGTCATCTCCTCGCCATTAGGCTGCAGCCCCTGTACCTCAAAGCGATCCCACAACGTCCATTCTCGGTTATAGTACTGGAGGACAAGAAGCAGACCAGTGTTATGGGGGTGCAGCCCCATCACTCTCCCCCTCCACTTATGCAGACACGCTAAGCAAGATCATTCTTTTGTCCAAAGCTCTCGTGGCTTCCGCCTCACCCTAAGCACTGAAACCTTATGATAGCCATGACCAACAAGGCCCTACATCATTGCAGTCCTCCTCTCTGTTCCTCCCCTCACTCACTGTGCTCTAGCTACTTCTTTCTCAAACATGCCAGGCAGGCACACTGCTACCCTTACAGAGACTGGTCCCTCTGCCTGAAATGCCCTCCTCCCAGAAGCCTGCATGGTCTGTCTCTTCACCTCCTTCAAGACTGGACCCAAACTTTGTCTTTTCAGCAAGGTCTTTTGTGGCCATCTCACATTTAAAATCCCCAAACCAACCCCTCACCACCCGGTACTCTCAAGTCTTCCTTAGCCTGCTCTATTTTGGGGTTGCTCAAGAAATACTTAAGTGATTTAATAAATGAAGCAAGTAAAAGAACTTAGTAGAGTAAGCACCTAATAAATGCTGGTTGCTATTACTGTACAGTGATTAACAATCTCCTATTAAATGTCCCATCTTTTCTGAGGGCTTCCACAGGTAGAATAAGACCAGTGCTTAGCACACAGAAGGTGTTCAAAAAAACAAGGGGCACACAAAAGGAGCAGCTACACACTGACTGAAACCTCACCTGGCAAAAGCCTGTGAAGCAAACTAGAGCCAGCTGTAGAGAGAAACACCCCAACCAGAAGCCCACCTCCCCTGATGCAGACCCTCACCTGGTGACGGGGTGCAGGTAGGGGTTCAGAGAAGGCGAAGAAAGGCAGGGCCAAGTTGAGGAAACCATTCTTATAGGAGTCAAGCCTTCGGTGCCCCTGAACCACCTTGTATAGCTCCAGGCACACAAGGCCAACCACAGCGGCTGTGGTTGTGGCGATGGCTGGGATGATTTTCCCTGCAATCAGCTTGCTCTGTGAGGGCAGGAGAAATCAAGGAAGGTTGTAGTTGAGGAGGAGGATGCGCCCAGTCTACAGAAGGGATGGAATGCAGGGAACTCAAGCCTGGGAGGGGGTGACACATCAAGTCTAGATCCCCTCACCTTGTGCCGGTCTGCAGCGGGAATGTCATAGTTCTCTGCCCGAAGGTTGGATGCAGCCACAATGAAGTCGATATGGAAGTTGGTGTCGTCATCCTTTTATGGGCAGGGAGAGTACAGGAAGATAATGAGATCAGAGGAGGAAGAGGGCTCCTGGCCTTCGGGGACATTGCAATTACCTGCTGGGCTCTCTCAGATCACAAAGGCATGGCTGGGAACACCTATTTGTTCAAGGCCGCATGGAAAGCCTGTGATCCAAGCCCTACAAAGGCCTGGGGCCGCCTCCAGATCCCCAGAGATCTGTCCTGCCCAGCCCATGTGTGCTTAGCCCACCCCCTTGCCTGCCCAGGGTCCCCACCCAGCACCTTCTCAAAGTCGATGGGGTACATCTTGAACCCAGGGAGCTTTTCTGGACTAGGCAGTGTCGCCTTGAGCTCCTCTAGACGGCTGTCATCTGCAGGAAGAGAGAAGACACAACAGCTCCTTAGATCCCAAGCCAGGGTCCGAGAAGAAAACAGAAGCCCAGGTTGGGGCAAAAGGAGTTCACATAGATAAAGGATTTGAAAAGGAAAGCCATCCTGGAAGAGGGGGCAGGGGGAGATTAAAGCAAGGCAACAGAGCATAAACCTGAAAACAGGAAGGGGGAGGCGGGATAGTAAGATCTCTAGAGATACTATGGAACTTAACACGAGGAGAAAGTGGAGATCCAGGTGGGAGAGCTGGAGATCTTGGGGAGAATGTACAGAGAGGTGGGGAGACATGGAGGAAGAGATGGGGAAGGGGGGATGTAGAAGATACACGAAGGGGAAGTTGGGGGGAAATATGCAGACATGGATGTAGAGGAATGATATGGAGGGGGAGAAAGAAGACATGAAAGGGGAGAATAGAGGCATGTAAGAGGTTGAGACAGGCAGGAGATCTTATATACATTTTACAAATACCCCATATACATACAAGAAGAGGGAGTATATGGGTGAAAGTAAATGAAAGAAGTAAAGAGAAGATAGGAAAAAACATACAGAGAGGAACATGTAGGGATATATATTTGGAAAGGAAGATGGGAGAGAACAAGAGACAGAAGACATATGGAGAGTAAGGGGGGAGATGGAAGGAAAATGCAGGGGGAGTAACATAGGTACAGACACATTACCTCTGGAGGGAGACAGATGGAAGGGAAGGGTACCTGGATAAACACATAGACCAAGGGTCAGCAAGCTAAGGCCAAGGGACAAAGGTCATTGGTGGATATCTTATCTCCCCCCCTCCATGAAAAGATCAAGAGGAAACGACACTTTTTCTTTCAAGGTGGATATGCGTGGAACAAGAAAAATAAACAGCTAGCTCTCCTGAGGGCTAGCGAGCGGTAAGGGAGAGGGAGTAAAGGAGAATATGCCCTAACCAACCCTCTTCATTTCAGAAAGGGAGGCTCCAAGGCAGGTGTGGGGGAAGCCTCGGGCTTGGAGTTGCAAAGCAGAGCCAGGGGGGCTAAGGACCGGTGGGGAGGCTGAGCTGGGCAGGGGACAAGTAGGATGGTGACTCCTAGCCAAAAACCCTCACCAACAGAGGCACTGGCGCTCTGCAGCTCCTGGTCAGAGACGTGGATCTTGACGCCAGACTTGGGGGTGAACTCGGGGACCTGAACAGACCGTAAGAAGGTGGCCACAGCAGCTCGGTCCTGAGAGCCTCCCAGTCCGTAGGTCTGGGCAAAGAGGTTAGCGGCAGCCATCACGTAGTCCAGATGCAGGGGCTAGGAGAAGGCAGGGCACAGAAGGGAGAGCATATCAGCCCTCATCTGGGGAGTCTCTGCCTCCTTCTCACCCACCCACTCACTGATCCTAGGAGACCCCAAGGGAGGAGACTTACATTGTTGACATCAAAAGTCAGTGGGTGTGGACATCGTTTGGGTCCAGACCAGAAGGGAGCTCCTGAGCTTGTGAGCTAAGGGAGTAGAGATTTTTGAGAAGGACTTTGAGTGGAGGCCTCTTTAAAATCCTAACTCCTCACCGTGGCCCTGGATGGGCCCTGACCCACTACAGCTTGGCACGCACAGGGTCCTGTAGATGGAAGTTCCAATGCCTGGCTGAAGCAGGGACCTCGTTGAAAAAATGACCAATTCCTGGGCATTTGCTTTGTGCAAGACACACAGGCATTCAATTAACTTTTATGGATTGGCAAACACTGTACAAACTTAGTATTAGTAAATACCAATAAGTCCTCCAAAAATCCCCACGAAGTAGGTACTATTATCTCTACTTCACTGAGGAGGAAACCGAGGTGCAAAGAGGTTATGTGACTTGCCCAAGTGCAAATGGAGCTGGGGTTTGAATCCACACAGATTCCTGCGCTCTCAACTCCAAAACTTCTCCCCCATAATCCCTATAGCCCTGGAAGTCGGTATGACTCAGCCCACAGCACAAGTAAGGGAAACAAAGTCTCCTGCTCAAAGGAAAAGGAATGGAAAAAACAAGCTCCCCATGCCTTGGGGCACCTGCCACAGTTGGACTAATGACTGGGAGGAGCCACGTGATTGGGGTGGGGAAGCCCACAGCAGGTTCTTATTTCAGATTTTGCCAAACAGACCTGGCAAGTGGGCATTACCTGGTCAGGAGGGAAGTTGTGCAGCAGCTGCCGGATGTTGTTAGAGTACTGGGTGTGCCAGTGGTGGCAGGCCCAGGTCACACAGTCGGCCCAGGTCTGTGGCCGCTGCAGCAACAGGCTGCGCTGCAAGGCCTCCAGCACCTCCAAGGGTTGGGTGCCCGCCAGCCGCAGGGTCCGCTCCACAAACTTGGGGTCTCTATCAGGAATTGGAGTGGTCAAAGGGGCAGGATTACATAGCAGCCCTACAGTGGGCTCCAGGGCAACCCCACTTTTTCCTCAGAAAGCTAGTCCTGACCCGCAGTGGTATGAAGCCCAAGCATTCACTAGTTCACGTGAAGTTTCCCTGGTGCTGGGTGTTACTGAGGAAAGCAGACAGGATGCCTTGGCTGGTAGGCAGGGAAAGGAGCAAGGGGGCATTTGGTACATACGTGAGGTATTGGTTGACGTTTTCTGCTGGCTGCTTGAAGAGGCCTTCAAACTCATCCCGAGCCCACTGCAGGCAGAGCAAACGAATTACTTGGGGGCAATGGCTGACAAAGTGGGTTTCCAGAGACATTATAGAAAGACCATCAGTGAATAAATCAAATACGAAGAACACTGCTCTGGGAGAAGGAAAGCCCCCCTCAAACACTGCTCCTAAACTTCCCCACTCCCCCACCCCTAGCACCTCAACTTAGAAACCAATGGTTACAATAGTGAATGTAACCACTTAAAAATTAAAAAAAAAAAAGTATTCCTAAGCTTCCTGTACCTTACTTGATGTTAATCCTCAATAAAAAAAAAAGTCAAGGTTGAGACTTTGTATGTGGAAACACATCCTCCCTTAGCAGAAGCATACTGAAGTATCAGGGAGTGTAGTGTTGTGATGTCCATGACTTACTTCAGCACAAAGAAAAAAACCCCATAAATCTAAGCAGAAAATGTGACAAAACAGGAACTGTTAAATCTAGATAACAAGTGGTATTTGAGTTCACCATACTACTCTTTATACTTGTTTACATGCTGAAAAAATTCTAAGATAAAAGTTAAAAAAAAAAAAAAGAACAAACTATGCTAAAAATCTAGGCTGCTGGATAAGAGGTGAGGGACGAAGGTTTGGAGAAAAAGCACATTTTGTACTTAGGCTTGCGACACCTCAAGGCCAGGGCCCTGGATGCCGAGAGGCAGGGTGCTGACTCCCTTCCCTCACCCCCCAGCTAATCACCTGCAGGGTGTGCTCGATGGCGTTGGGGAAGTTCTTCAGCGTGCAGATGGGGATGGACTTCTCAGGCGGGTCCTGGCTAGAGCTGTACGACTCTGTCAGGAAGGGGATCACCACCTGCACGTTGCCCTTGGTGCCCAATGTGCCCGACTCCAGCAGTGGCTTCCGGTAGTACACACAGCGGCGGTCCATGTACATGCCTGGGGGTGGGAGGGAGGGACATTAGGAGAGGACAGAAAGGCACCCCTGACACACACACCACCATCTGCCCTTGACCTCCTCACCCGCCTCTAAACTTACGGGCATCCACGTTGTCCAGGGCATTGGCCACCCCATCCAGGTTTTGAAAGAAATCGTCGTCATAGATGCGCTCCGTGTCAGGACCCACACGGTTCTGGTGGCTTATCACCCGGATATGCGGATTCATCTGGCGCACAGCCGCAGCAGCGGTATCAGACTTTAACTTCTGGCAAGGGTGAGGGTGGGAATGGGGAAACAGAACTCAGTTATTCGTGCATTCACCAAACCAACCTCAGGAGGCTCCCTGGTTTAGCAGGAAACAGTCCATGACATTGCCACATGGCTGGGGCTGTGATGAATGTGGCAGGGACTCAGTGGAAAGGGAAGCAGTGACCAGACACCGACTGGAGACAACAGGTGACCCATCTGGTCTTTTGCCTACCCAACATCTATTATTCTTTCAGGTAACAGCACCCAGGGTTGGGGTACTCCCCCCCGCAAATAAAACAGGATGTAAGCACACAGATAAGCAGGATGCTCTCAGAGCCCCAAGTCAGGTCCTGTCCCTCCTCTGCTCATAACAATACCCCAGAACCCACCTCCACTGAGGGTCAAAGGAGCTGACCCACTTCCTCTATTTCATCTCCTACTACCCTCCCACTCTGGATCATGGCCTGGGCACTACCCTACTCCCTAATACCTTTCGAGTCTGCAGACCCTTCTTCAACCACAGTGATCAAAACTGCAAACCCATGTTTTGCTATTTCCTTTGCACTGCATTTATCATGAACTATAAACGACGTTGTCCCCCACAGGCAGCTTCCCAGCTAGATCCCTGTATAACCCAGCTCCCATGTGCGTAGAGAACAATGAACCTAGCAGGCGTAAAGCACTCCCCGAGGAAAGGCCTGCTTGGAAGGCTGGCCCTTGGCTGGCATCTGGGAACTTGGATTTGGGGAGGGTTCTCACCATTCCTGATAAGGAGACTCTGTGCGCTTAGACTACCTATGCAAACAACGTGGTTTGTGCCCAACACCTGCTTTCCTTCTGGACGTCTGCAACTTGGGTATGTGCCCAGCAGAGGGTGCCTATGTGACCAGCCCACAGTAAAAACCCTGGGTGCTGAGTCTCTAAAAAGCTCCTCTGGTTGACAACATTTCACATGTTGCAACTGGCTACTGGGGGGGAATTAAGCGTGTTCTGTGCGACTCCACTGGGAAAGGAGACTTCACCCCCAGTGCCCTTTCCCTTTGCTGATGTTACTCTGCATTCTTTGGTGGAAGAATTCATAGCTGTGAATATGACTGACTATATGCTGAGTCCTGTGAGTTCTCTCAGTGAGTCACTGAACTTGGGGGTAGTTTGGAAGACCCCCAACATACTGTCCCAACAGCACTGATAAGAGGTCAAGGGGAAAAAAACAGATGAAAAATTATAGATTCAATGAAGGTTACTCAAATAAATGTTTGTTAAATGAGTGGCAGAGAGAAGAAACTGAAGGAAAGAAAAAGGCGGAAAGGCCTCCTTTCCAGAATGGGAACAAAGAACAGGAGGAACGCTGAGATGAAAAAGCACCCCCCGTCCCCAACTTACCGTAACATCCCAGGGCCGGAACAGAAACTGTCTGTTCAGATTTGACTTCTCAATGGTGTCCATGTCTGTGACTACAACTTCTCCACCCTCTCCACAGCCCAACCCAATCATGGTGAAGTTCTTAAGCAGCTCACAGCCAATGGCTCCAGCACCCACCTAGGAAGCAGCCAAGAGACAGAGCCTGGTTAATGCAGACTAACTTAGAGTCACCCATCACTCCTCACTCCCCCTAAAGACAGTAGGAGCCTGGATGAGGGTCTAGTGCCATATACTTAAGTCTCAGGGCTGTACGAAATAACCAACCAGTCATGTGAGGGAGGCAGCACCAGAGGGGGGTTAACAGAAGGCTGCACTAGGCTTTGCCTCAAGATAGGTAACAGCAAAAGGCATGTGATAGAGGTATAAGAACCAAAAGACCCTCCCTCAGGAGACAGGAGACCCCTGAAGGGATGGCCACAGGCCAGGAGAGGTGAAGGGACGTGTCCAGGGGGGGTCACTCACCAGGAAGTACTTCTGTTTGCCCAGTTTCTCTTGCATGTCTGAGCCAAATACGGCCACCTGCCCATCGTAACGGTTGTGGCGCTGGGGAATGAGAAGGAAGAGGGTCAAAGAGGGGCCTTACCAGAAACGATCCCCCCAGTGTGCCTTCCCCATGAGCCACACTCACATACCGGGAGGCACTTGTCCTCTGTGAGGGCCTCTTTGTCCTCAGGGAGACACTCCAGGGCATCAAAGTACAGCCATTGCATGATGGGCATAAACTTCCCAGAGCAGGCCTGGAAATAGGGAAAGAGAGGGAAAGTGGTCAGTGGTTAATGCGGGCAAAACATAGAATAGCAAGTGATGGAGTCAGGGAGGTGCCTGGCCCATCCCCAACCCTGCCATTCTACACCCATGCTGACCTTCATGACCTCTTGGGCAGCCAGGCCCCCAATGAAGGCATTGATGGGTGCCAGGTCCCCAGCAGCCACATATGCCAGCTTCCGGATGAGGTCCTCATCCAGACTCTCCTGCTGCACTCCTGGCAGGGCTCGAGCATTCACAGCCTGGGCTAAGGCCACCAGCTCTGTGGCATCCTCCTGGTGGGGCAGAATGAACCAAGAATGCACCTATCAGACCACTGTGGGTAA
Organism: Myotis myotis; assembly: GCF_014108235.1. NCBI lineage: Eukaryota > Metazoa > Chordata > Mammalia > Chiroptera > Vespertilionidae > Myotis > Myotis myotis. The sequence continues at coordinate 5,702,647 of NW_023416346.1, read as the reverse complement.
GGGTGGAGAGGCAGAGAGGCATGGTGGGCCTTCAGTGCCAAGGTCACCTGCCCTGGCTCATCCACCCACCTTATTGTGGGGCCGAGGGGGCTGGCCGTGCTGAGCACAGAACTGGTGAAGGGCCTGGAAGCCAATATGCAGCTGAGCAGGGCGGGAAAACTTGGCAAAGTCCGTCATCACAAAGTCAGGCTCTACCAGAGAGGTCAGCAAAGATTTCTGTGGGAGGCAGGACATCAGAACCAGAAGAGGGGAATGGAGAACCTGGAAATTCCCAGAACCACCCCTACAGCCCCTGACCCTCCACACTCACAAAGCTGATCTTCTTAGGTACTTTGACCTGACTGACGATACCGCCACGGATATAGTCAGAGAAGTTGGAGGTGTCACAGATACTAAAGGTGTAAGGACCTATGGGAGATGGGGAAGCTGTCAGGCTGCCTACCCTCCCGAAAAGCCACAACACCCACAAGCTAAGGAAAAATCCACTCATGATCTAGCTCAGACACCAGGAACCATCTCTCCTCCACCCCAGGTCCCACTTGGACATCAGAAACCATCTCCCTTCTGCCCTAGATCCAGCTCTGAGCCCACGAGACCCCGTGTCCCTGACCCCAAGTCTACACTGGAAGACATTCCCTTCTCCCTGTCCAAATCAGCTCAGACACGAGGGGATCCTTTGATCTGCTCTGTTCAAGTACCAGAGACCTTTCCCCCTCGGCATAAATACCAGGGACCTATTCTCCCAGGATCAGCTCCGACACAAGACAGCACCTCTCCCCCATGCCCACCAGCTGTGACTGGACCCCTAGGGTCTGTTTCTGGTTCAACTCAGCCACTCAGACCGTTTCTGGTTCAACTCCTCTTGCTCAGAGCCCAGGGACACACCTCCTATTTTCCAATTCCCCAATGGCCCTAGCTTACCCAGGACTTTGATCTCCATGGGCCGATTTCCGTTGAGTTCAACCATGCCCTGTACTTCTGAAAAGGAGACAAAGTCGCCACTCTCAAACCCGTGCCGGGCCTCGTCCAGGCAGGTAACCACACCAGGGTTGTCCTGGTTAAAGGAAGAATGAGTCTTCAGAGGCACGCTTAGGGTAACAGGAGCAGACAAAGCCTGCTACTGCCCATCTGCCTGCCAGGACCCCTGAGGCTGGTCTCCTCACCTTGGTAATCATAGAAACCATAGCACTGAGTGGCTGTTCCCCATTGGAATCAGTGAGGATCATTTCCTCTCCAAAGTCACAGAAGAGTTGCCTGTAGAGGGGACAACAGGGCTGATGCCTGAGTTCCATGCAGAGGGGGACCCCATATGTCCCTCAAAATGCTGCAAATATTTGCTGAGCAAACTCAGCCCATCCCTACTGGGAATTGGACGGCGTTCTTGTCACATGGGGAGGTGAACACACAGAATCTAAAACCCAGGTAGCTGCCCTGGCCAGTTTGGCTCAGTGGATAGAGCATCATCCTGTGGACCGAAGGGCTGCAGGTTCAATTCCGGTCACGGGCATGTACCTCGGTTGCAGGTTCCTCCCCGGCCCAGGCCCTTAGGGCACATGCAGGAGGCAACCAATCGCTGTGTTTCTCTCTGTCTTTCCCTCTCTCTAAAAATCAATGGGAAAATATCCTTGGGTGAGGAAATAAATATGTAGATAAAACCTGGGTAGCCGAGGGCAGTGAGAGCTTGGGGGTCTTGACCTAGGCCTGGTAGGGGTTGGGGGAAAAGGGTAGGGACACTCACCCAAACAGGCCTCGTGTGTCTGCCACCACCAGCTTGATGCCACGACTGTGACAGAACTCACCCACCAGGAGCTGGTCTTCCAGGGGGGCGTTGGTGAGGACCACCACCTGTGGACAGGCAGAAAGGCAGAGGCTCAAAGGTGGGAGTAATGGAGGAAGGTTGGTGGGAGGGGTACGGGAGGGCTTGGAAGGCTTTGCTGGTTCAGCTCTTTCAGGCAGAGTATCTACCTACTCTGTATCAGACTTAGAGCAGGCGAAAAGGTGAAACTCAAGAGAAATTGAATCCCTAGGAATCCCTAGAACACACCAGGCAAAGTAAAGAGGCAGCTGGGAAGACAGAGTCTGGAGAACATCTGACTCATTCATTTGCCAACACCCACTGCTGCCTGCCTACAACCCTGCCATGCCCCGTGAGATGCAGAAGAGGTAAAACTGTCCCAGCCAAAGTCTGAGCTCACTCCTACCACACCCACTCGCTCCCAATTCTCAAGACAATGCCTACTCAGCCAGGATCCTTGGGATTTTGCTCTCTGCCTGAATGAGTACTCTTCCCCACCAGGGTAAGCTCCTCCCCCTACACCTCAGGGTTCCATGGCAGTGTGTCCTGGCTGCCGGGACACCCTGGGGCAGAGTCTCAGCTCCCAAGGTTCCTCTTTCTGGCTCAAGTTTTTATTTAACAAACAACCAGATGGCCCTTATCAGCCAGCTGCTATTCTAAGTGTTTAGCCCTCACAAAAACTCTGAAGTTGGTTTTACTGCCATTCCTGAGTCTACAAACAGGAAAAAGGCACAGATTAAGTGACCTGCCTGAGGTCATACTAATAGAAGCAGAGATTCACACCAAGGCAGTCTGGCTCCAGTATGCGCTCTGTCCACATGCCCCTGCCCCAAGGCAGGTCTAGGATCTAAAATCCTGCCTGCACCCCCTAGATGCACCGCCAGCATGAAACCTGGCACAAGGCCAGCCCATTAAAAACACTGGACAAATGAACACACCAGAGATGGGCTCTGAGAGAATTGGGCAGGAGGCTGGGCTATGCTGAGGTACCTGAAAGCTACAAAGGAAGTCCTCAACGAGGGGGCCAGTGTAGGCACTGACAGGCACGTAGCTGTTGAGCTCAGCGAGGCGGGGCTGGGAGACCTCAGCCCGGTTTTTACCAATGTCCTCCTCCCGCAGGTAGAACTGCAAAGTAGAGTGGGGGATGAAGTGAAGTGGCTGTGGAGCCTGGGGCCTTGGCAGGGAGGAAAAGGGGTCAGGAAGAGGTACCTGGGAGGAGAGGTCAGACCACTGGGCAGTGCCTTGGTCATGGAGGGTGACAGCCTTGACCCCACCAAGGATGATGTTTTTGGCAATCTCCACACCCAGACCCCGAAGGCCTGATACCAGTACGCTGGATGTCTGCAGCCGTTTCATTGCCTCATGGCCCAACACGTATCTGCCAGGTGAGGGGGGCAAGTAGGGTCAGGGCCTGGCCCTCCTGACCACATCCTCTCAGAGCCCCACCCCCACCTCTCCGTCCAACCTAGGCGCCACTCACAGTTGCCGGGAGTAAAGACCCTCATCTATGTCTGCTTCATTGCCGTTCTTTGCCATTCCCTAGGGATAGAGGGCAAGAACAGGGTCAAGGAAACACGAAGGTGTAGGGTACGGACAGTGATAACAAAATATATTCCCACCACCACCCCCCCACCTGCCAGTTCCAGGAAGAAGACACTCACGTTGGTTGGCACCGAGGTCACTTCAGACAATCGAGAGTGGGCAGGGGAACAGTTAGAACCCGGCTTTGGATCAGGCCCGGACACGCGACGTTTCTTGGACAGCGGCGAGCTGGACATCTGGATGGAAAAAGGAGGGTCAGGTGGACCTGATGAACACGTATGTGTCTGTTGATTAGTGGCGACTATAGGGGAAGGGAAGACTTAAGGGCTAGTATCTCCAGTTTACAGGAGGAGACAGGTACAGAGAGGTGAGGCGACTTGTCCAGGGTCACACAGCTATCAGAGCTAAGATCTGAACCCAGGTGGTCTGGCTTGCAATCCATGCTGCTGACCACCAGGCCACTGGCCTTTCTCCCTAGCCCCGTATGAGGGAGACACCACTCCTAAGGTGAACGGAGTGACAAGAATGTGCTTGTGGTGAAGTCAGAGGAGGGATGGAGATTAGGTCAGCCTGCCACTCCTTATCAGATCACATTTAACCTCTATGACAGCGGTTCTCAACCTTCCTCATGCCGCGACCCTTTAATACAGTTCCTCATGTTGTGGTGACCCCCAATTTCACAGTTACACATTGAACATAATTACAGCATAGTGATTCATCCAAAAACAGTATGTAATTATAAAGTGTTTTCCGATGGTCTTAGGCGACCCCTGTGAAAGGGTCATTCGACCCCCAAAGGGGTCACGACCCACAGGTTGAGAACCGCTGCTCTATGAGCTCAGTTCCCTCACCTGTAAAATCGGGTTGATAATACCACTTACCTACCCCCATGGAGTTGTTGAGAAAGAACACAGACCAGAGAGCCTGGCCCAGAGCAGGTGGGCAAGAACGAGCAGCCATTCTCCTCTCCCTTAACCCTGGCGACAGGGGTGTGGGAGGGAAACACGGCTTGGACATCCATCAGGGTGGCATGATGGCACAGAACCCAGTTCCCAGAGGGGCTAAGGGAGGAGTTTTACAACGTCCACCCCCTCCCCTTCCTCCCAGCGCAGCTCTGGGAGACACCCAGGCCAGTAAGTTGGCAGGGAGAGAAGACAACCCCCCACCCCAGCCTTGTCTTCACAGAGTCCCTTAAGCAGGTTAACAATGGTAAGTGCTTATTAGAGCCCTCCCTGGGCTAATCATCATACTAAGCACTTTATGCACTTTGCTCACAGGGCACCCTCATGCGGGTGGGAATACTCTCAGTAACATTCCCTAACTCCCACTGGAGGGGGAAAAATCACACAGGGATGTGTGGTGACTTGACTGAGGTTCCCACAGAGACTGACCAAGCTGGACCCAGACCAAGATCTGCTATGCCTGAGCCCAGGCTGCCTCCCAGTGTGATCAGGTTGAGCATCTTTGCCAGACAAATGGGAAAACCTGAGGTTATAGGGCAAGTTAACTTGCCAAGTGTCACACACTAGGTGCCAGAGACAGAACAATACAGACAGCTGTGGAAATGAAACCTGGGGGTGGGGCCGGTGACTGGACGCAGACTCGGGAGAATCATTTTCCCTGGCCTCTAAGGCTCCCGAGAGGCCTCTGTTCTACACGGGGCCGTTCTAACACACAGTCACACCGAGTGCCCCCCGCTGCACGTAAAATTCCATCTCGGCACCTGTCACACTCTAGCGCTAAGCAAGATGACAGGAGCTCCCTCCTATCTACCCAGGACTTACTGCCTGTTAGTCGGGAGAGTAAAGGGTTTTGCCTAATCCTAACAATACCCAAGGACCCATGCCCACATCACAAAGAAAACAAAGGCCAATCACCTGCCTAGGGCTTTGTGGGACTGTTTGCCAAATGCTTCCTGAGGGAATAGAATCAGAACCCCGCTCAGGGCCTACGGCCCAGTGCTGAGGGATGAAGGGTGAGAGAGAAGCCAGAAGGCGGGAGACAGGCAGCTATATTACTAGGAATGCTACCAACCAACCAAGGTAGGAAGAGATGTGGTGAATTAGGGAGAAAAGGCAAATCGTATTTTTCCATTTACTGACTCTCTGACCTGGTGATCTTATTTCCTCTGAGCCCCACTTTCTCCAAAAGTGGGGACAAATGGAAATATCCTCAAGGGGCTGCTGGGAAGGTTAAGAAAAATCAAGTTCTGTGGGCAGAACTCAGTGATCTGAGCACATAAGCAAGCTCCGCCCTTGGCACATGCAGTGGCCTGCACTACTTCACTCCTTGCCTTGTCACTGGTTTGCTAGTTTGTGACACACCATCGCCCAGCTCACTAAATCAGAGATGATCAAGGGCCTGAGAGATCTTTAGTTTCTTCAGCTTCTACCTCTGGAGCCCTCACGCTAGCAGCAAGGGCCTGAGCAGGTTTTGGTTCATTGTTCTAGAGTGAATGTCAATTGCAGAGGTTTGAAACAGGCCAGTCTCAAGGCAAGCAGAAGGGGTCTGGGCAGAAACAAACCCCAAGGAGGAGCTAAAGATCTCCCACCCCCAACACAAAACTGATATCCTTTCTCCCTCAACATATGCTCAGACTGCAAACACTATCAACTGTGCAGCAAAGCTGAACTGGGGACTCAAGAGTTTCAGAACTTGCCTGAGGTCTCCATACTGGTGACTTTGAAGCCTGCACATTCTCTACCACTCAAACCAGAGAAGGTCTGAGGTACGAGTCCTGGAGCAGGTCTGAGAGAGGGCAGGCACAGGGTGAGGTTACTAGGATGAACCTAGGGCACAGGATGCTGGGGCCTGTTAAGCCTCCTAGGAGGGATTAACTGACAAGTCCCCAGGAGCATAAAAGAGAGGAGTCAGAAGGCAATTGTCTGAGTCCAGGGAGGCTCAGAGGAAGGGGATGTTAGAAGCCCTGGGGCCAGGTGGGATGGGGCGGGGCAGGTTGGTAAGACTCAGATTTTTGAAAAGGGAGCTTTAGGGAAGGACCACGAAATTACACTGGAGGTCCCCAGAGGCTACAAGAAGGTAGGAGGGAAGCTGCTCGGGTAATGGGTAGGGGATTCTGGGGCCACAAGAGGCTGCAGGAAAATTCTGGGGCCTGGGGGGGAGGGGTATTTTCCATCAGGAGGATGCTGGGGTCCTGAGGTTCTTTTGGGGGGCAGGTGGCAGAGAGAAATCTTTGATAAAACATAAGGACATGCAAAGAAAAAAGATAAGGGCTTTTAGGGGGAAAGGTGTCTTTGACATCTATGCCAGAGTCCCAGGAGGCTAAGAGGGTGGATGCTGAGGCCCAGGGTGGGGCTGGGAAGGGATTTCTACTGGAGCACAAAGGCCTTGTTTAGATCTCATCGATATAGGCTAGGCTAGGGATTGCAACTTCTCTGAGGGGGGGAGAAAGGAGAGCCTAAGCCCAGATAGTTCTGGGCTTAAAAAGTTCAGTCAGCAGATACTGGCTATGTCACCAAGTGGGGTTGGGTTTCTTTGACTGATTATGTGGGATCCTATGGAGGCTTGGAGAGTAGAGGCTGAGAAGGGGGCTTCCTACTCTCCTGGAGAACAACTGGGACTGCTGAGGGAAGGGACATCTGACCATGATGCGGGGTTCCTATGAAACTGAAAATGAAAGCTGAGGGCCTCTGACTGAAGATGGTGTAGACCTCGAAAGGTTCTAAGGGTAGATTCTGAAGCCTGATGGGAGGTTAAGGGATCCGTAAGAGAAGCTGGAATGCTGGTCTGCTTCTGAAGGCAGAGGTTGAGTGGAAAAGGGTGGGGTTTGAGAGGCAAGTCTCTGGTGGAGCGGGCTAGGAGCCAGCAGGGTCTGCAAGGGCAGATGCTGGCATGGGATCTCTGATGGAGGATTATGTGTCTAAGCAGATCCTCTCTGGTGCCTGGTCCCCTGGGAGGCTCTGAGGGAAGATACTGGGGGTTAGGTGTATCTGATGGGGGAGATGCTGAGGCCTGCAAGGGGTTGTCTCTGAAGAGAACACTGGGATCATGAAAAAGGAGGCATTCCTTTATAGTAGAGATGGTTTCTAGGAGCAGGTTCGAGAAATTGAAAGGAATCTCTAAAGACAAATGCTGAAGGGTCGGACCCTCTGAATAGAAGCGCTGGGCTCGGGCCAGGGTCGGGTCGGGTCGGGAGACCTGAGATGTGGAAGAGGGGTCTCAGACATGAAGGCCAGGCCCAAATGGCCGTTCATAGGGTCGAGTCCCCTTGGAAGCTCCGAGGGTAGACTGTGTATGTGTGTGTGGCGGGGTGTCTGACGGAAGATGCTGGAGAAGGAGCTCAGAAATGAAAGCCTACGAACCCTTCCTCCCCAGGGTCTGACCCCTCTTGGAAGCTTGCGAGGGCAAATAATGACGGTCTACGGGTGTATGAAGGGAGATTCTAGAGAAGGTCTTTTAATCCTTGGCTGGTCCCTTATGGGAAATGTCGGCCCCGCCCCAAGATCTGCCCCCCTCCACGGATCCCCAGCATCCCAGTCAGCACAGTCCGCCCCAACGTCGGCCGGGCCCAGCGCCGGCCCGCTCCCCTCCCATGCACCCCGAAACCCCTGCCAAGGCGCTGAGAGCAGCCGTTCGTTACCAATGCCGGTTCCCCGGGTCGCGCCGCCGCCAACTCCTCTAGGAGCCGAAACCGAGCTCGGCCGCCACCCTCCTTCTCCTCCTTCCCGCTGTCTGGGCCGCTAAGAGTCGCTGCCGCCTGCGCCGCCTTCTCCTCCCCCGGCTGTAGTGGCTGTGCTCGTCCCTGCCACCTCCTTTAACTCAGCAGCCGACACAAGATGGCGGCCGTTGAGCGCGAGGCCGGAACAAAACCTTCGGCCCCACCCCCAGGGACCCGGATGCAAGTAGACCGCGCCCATTTTGGTCCCTGCCGGTCTGTGACTCGTTCAAAGAGGACTAGCTCCACCTGGTGGCCACTATGGCACTAGCTAGGAAAGCAGGTAGGAAAACAGGTAAAACAGACCACGCCCCATTGAACCTGAATAATGAATATATTGCCGTTGCCATGGAAACCAAGAAAGGGCATCAAACACACACTTCCTGGTCATGAATTATGCATGAGGCCGGGTGGTTGGTTGACTAACACCCGGCAACCAGAAAGTCAATGTCAAAACATGAAGCCACGCCTCGCTGCTTATGAATAATGAATGAATTTGCAGCAGCCCGGAAGCCAAGGAGACCGAGGCCACATCTTTCATGAATAATGCACTAATCCCGGTGGGATGGAACAAAAGGGGCAGGTCCGCCCTACTGCTTCATCTAACACCCCGAAAGCAGGGAAATAGGGCTACTACAGGGAAAACACCCCCCCCACACACACACACCCCCTCCGCCCCGCCCCCGCCCTCGCTCATGAATAATGAATAACGATGCTGCAGCAGCTTAACCTGGAAACTCAGGGAGGTCAAGAAAGGTCACACACACTTATCATGAATTATGCATGAGGCTGGATGGACAGCCCTGCCCAGCAAGTAGAGATTAGGATACTCCAGCATGGCAATAAGACCACCCCTTCTTGTTCATGAATAATTAAAGACCAAGGATAGGAGCCACAGGGGAAACCCAGGAGAAATGTATTTGCCTCCTCCCCACCCCTGATTAACTGCACATGAACCAGGGCTGCCTTGGTCCAATCAAATCCAGGCTCATAATGCTTTTGACAGGTGCCTCAGTTTCCACAGCTGTAAAATGGGGATAGTACTCACCTCATAAAGGCAATGTGCATTATCAAAATCAGAGAATATGAATTACGGAATGAGTTCAGGGCAGTGCTGGCACAGGATGCTTAAATTACTATATAATATATAAAAATGTAAATATTATATATTAATACAAAGGTTATGTCCCTCCCAGAAGGACACTGGAATGCTAAGGCCATCAATGTCCATTAAATAGGTAGGGCAGACTACCAAATCACCAGATAAACCCTGGGCACACAATAAGCGCCCAACACTGTTGAATAACAGCAGATCCCATTCATAGATATGGTGGCTCCTGCGGTGTTTCCTTTCCATGCATTGTACCACTGATCAGGAAATTGGTTCCTTCTTGTCTTCAGGTCTCAGCTCAAAGGTAACCTCCTTAGAGTTCTTAAACCCTCACAAAAATCATCCCTACCCACTAATGACTAGCCGTGTGACCTGGGGCCAGACAGTTCACTGATCTGGGCCACTGTTTCCCCACCCATAGAATGAGAACAGTGACTTACCTTGTCACGGAGATTCAATGAGTAAACATGTAGAAAAGGCTTGGAACGGTGCCTGGCACAGAGTGCTAAATGACTGACATTAGTAGTAGTACCATTAAATTGGGGAGGGGGGGGTCGATTATAGCATTTGATTAAAATTACAGACTGGAACTAGACTGGTTAGGTTTGAATGCTGGCTCAGCCACTCACTGACTGTAACTGTAGGCAGATTACTTACCCTTCTGGTGTCCCAGTTTCTTCATCTATTAAATAGGATAATAATAAGCTACCTCCTAGGACTGTTGTGGGGATTAATGGGCTAATAAAGTGCTAAATGCATGTAAACTAATCTGATCATCATGTTGCCTATACCTATTTTTCAGGCTCACAGAAAGATTTGCCAAAGATCACACAGCTGGCAAGGATCAATGGGATTGGAGTGTGGAGCCTTTGTTGATAATCTGGGATCAGTGGGTTTATAAAGACAAGAACCATGTATGAGGGAGGCCTCCTCCGTTCCCTAGAGGAAAGGTTTAAATCCTGGCGACTCTAAGGGAAAGCTAACAGTGGATCATGTAGATGAAGCCTTGTAAGCCACGCCCCTCATGAATTATGCACAACGCCCCTAGAAAAGCTACAGAAAACTCGGGGTGGGGGGGGGGGCTACTCACCTTTACGATTTATCAATGAGTTCTAGTTTGCCAGAAAGACTGAAGAACGCCCCTTCAGCATGCTCATCCAACCCTCTTGAATAATTCACAAGTCATACTTCCAGCGCACTAGGTGCAAAAGAGGCAAAAATGGACTTCCTAACAGCCCCACCTCCTCATGAATAATGAATAAAGCCGGGCTAATGAAGGCTCGGTGGAGCCCTGTCCCCTTGGGAAGCGCTTAGGGCTTCAGTACCCCTTCCACAGTCCGGGTTAGGGGGCCCCTCTCCCTACCAGCCTGTGGGTCCCGACGTCTCCAGTCTCTCTGCCCCGAGTGCCCGAGCACGGGGGGTTACCGCACCATAGAACCAGAGGTCACAAAGGCCACGGATACCCTTACAATGCCACGTTGGTCCTGAACGTTCCCACAGTCACCAGGACCTCCCCTGAAACAAGCCGTCCCCCAATACAGCCTTGACTTCAGGAACCTCAAATTTCACCTACCCGCTTAGGGAGTGCCCCAAATTCTGCCCCGTTAAGAGAGTACTCAGAATACTCATACATAGACCCTAAAGGTCTCCTCCAACATCCTCTTACACCCTGTCTCTGACAGATAGCTACATCCTGCCTCCGAGGGATACTCCCTAAAACAGATCCCACATCCCACCCACCTCGAGTCCCCGAAGATCACTTGTTTAGGATCCCTCTCCAAACAGCTGCCCCTAATAGCCACCCGGGGCCCGGAGCCTTCAAACATGCCCATTGGGGGTTCCCCGAAACTGAGATCGCCTCCCTCAGATGCTGTCCACGGGCTGGGGGGTACCCACCGTGCTCTAACTCACCCCCTAAGTCGAGCGGAAGCCTCGCCTTCCTACTGGAGATGAGCCGACGCCACGGGGCAACGGAAGAGCAAGGCAGCTTCTCCGTCGCCCAAGAGAAGCCAGAGTTTGCGCGGAGCTCGAAAGCGCGGGGCCTCGGGTGCCTCGGTTGGAACGTACCACGGACGCTCAGCTCAGAGGGGTGTCTGCCTCAGCGGCCGCGCCGTCAGCGGCCCGCGTCAGACCCGAACACCCCTGCGGGTTGTGGTCCTTCCCAGAAGCACGGGGCATGCTGGGGGTAGTAGTTCAGCCCAGCTGGTGCTTGGTGCACGTGGTGAGCATCCGCTCCAGATTACTGGAAAAAGTAAACCTAACTGTGGAACTCTGGGCGCGGTGCTCTGGGGCGTGGGAAAGGGCAGCGGAACGCTCTTCCATCAGATCGTTCCCTTCTTATTTATCCTTTCCCTGACCTCAGAGACCTGCCCTGGTACCCCAAGTACAGTAGTCGCTGGATGCCTCTGGGAGAAGGTGACATGTGGAAAGTGAGGAATTGAGGCCCCAGTAACACGAGGAAACCATCCCAGACAGGGAAACCATTCTGGACAGAGGGTACATCAGGTGCAAAGCCCCGAGGTTGCAAGTTGCTGTAATGTTTGAGGACTAGCACAACAGTCCACAGCTGGCAAGGCGTGAGGAAGGGAGGGCACCGTGAGATAAGGTGGAGGCCATAACAAGTAGGGCATTGTAAGTCAGCCAGAGATGGGAGAGCTGTAAAAGGGGGTTTTCAGCGGGGGAGTCACGTCATAGAAACTATCTGGCTGCTCTGTGTGGTGAGAGAAGAAATTAAGAAGAAAGGTGGAGGCAGAAAAACCAGTGAAAAGGCTACTGTCAGTCGGAGAAGTGATGAGGGGATCAGAGTAAGATGGCAGGTGTGAAGAGGGAGCACCCTAATCAAGACATGGAAACTGCCATGGGCAGTGGCTCGGTTGGTTGGAGTATCCTCCCGCACACCAAAAGGTTATGGGTTCCACTCCCCATCAGGGCACATACCTAGGTTGCAGAGGGTCCAATCCCAGGTTTGAGCACTAGGCAACCGATGTGAGGGAGTTTTCCCTCACATTGATGTTTCTCTCTCCCTCTCTCTCTCTCTCAAATCAATACAAACGTATCTTCTGTGAGGATTAAAAAAGTAAAAAATTAAAAAGATATGGAACCTCTTCATTATCCCAGAAAGCTACCTTGCAATCCTTTCCAGTAAACAACACGCTCTCCACCTCCATCCTATGCTGACTGCCATCACCATGTGTTCCATCTGATTGAGGATTCCTCAAAAGTGGACTCATACAGTCTACATTCTTTTTGTGTCCTTTCCCCTCAACATGTTTGTGAGATTCAGTCATGCTGCTTGTATTCATATTTTGTTCCTTTTTATTGCTGAGTTGTATTCCATTATATGAATAGACCATAATTTATCCATTCTCCTCTTGTTGCATGTTTGGGTTACCAGTCCTGGGCTATTACGAATACAGCTGCTATGAATACGCATATAACAAGTCCTTTTGTTGATGTTTGCATTTATCTGGGGTAAACATCTAGGAATGGAATTGTTAAGTCATAGGATAAGTATATGCTTACCTTTGTATGAAACAGCCAAAGTTTCCCAGAGTGGCTGTGCGATTTACTGCTGCCAGCCATACAGGAGAAATCTTTGTTGGGGCCCCATGGTAACAGCCTGGAGAGGATGGGGACAAGGGTAGATCCAAATGGTCCTGGTAGCGATCCCTGGGACCTGGGATTGGCAGGCCAAGCTTCTCTCTTCACCACTTGGGGTCATCAGCCCTTCAAGGGCACAGGGCCTACTGGTGCCAGATTGCTATTGTTATCCACTTGGAGATGCCCTAGGGCAGTGGTTCTCAACCTTCCTAATGCCACGACCCTTTAATACAGTTCCTCATGTGGTGATCCCCAATTTCATTGTTACAAATTGAACATAAAGCATAGTGATTAATCACAAAAACAGTATGTAATTATGTATGTGTTTTCCGATGGTCTTAGGCGACCCCTGTGAAAGGGTCGTTCGACCCCCAAAGGGGTCGCGACCCACAGGTTGAGAACCGCTGCCCTAAGGCATTGTCCCAGACCCAGGGAGGGCCAAATGCAGTGTAGCCTTGCCATTACAGAACAAATTCCCCTGCAGGATGGGAAGGCCAGGGGATGGGGCAGGGGTGGGCAAACTTTTTGACTCGAGGGCCACAATGGGTTCTTAAACTGGACCGGAGGGCCAGAACAAAAGCATGGATGGAGTGTTTGTGTGAACTAATATAAATTCAAAGTAAACATCATTACATAAAAGGGTACGGTCTTTTTTTTTTCTTTCTTTTTATTCATTTCAAACGGGCCGTATCCGGCCCGTGGGCCGTAGTTTGCCCACGGCTGGGATGGGGTATTCCAAATCCTGGCTCTGACCCAGGTGGACCTCAAGCTTGCCAGTGCCCTGGTGATACTGAATTTCTTAGCACAGCAGGACCTTCTGGCCCTGACAATGGTGAAAGGCTGTGACCAGAATCTTGTGGGTTGGGCCACAGGCCAGAACCCATGTTCTGCCTGCCCCACCCCACACTGAGCTGGTAGTTACCATGTATACCCACTGAATGCCATCACTGCCACCCACCTCAGCCCCTTCTCTATCTTTGTGTATGCTCCCGTGTCTGTGTGGGCCACAAACAATGCTGGGACATGAGAAAGAGACATGCAAGCTGTGGACTTTTCAGCTTTTATTACAAAAAGAACTTGATGCTAGCCCAGTTTTCCAACAAGTCACCAACTCAAAGTCTGACGTGGTCAGGGCCTGTCTGGCTGGGGAGTGGGCTGGTGGACAGGTGCAGAGCCCTGCTCAAAACAGCAGACATTCATTCTTCCCGTCCTGGGCTGGTAGGAGCAGATGTCGAAGTAGCTCTCACAGGTCCTCACTGGGCCTCGTTAAAGCGGGTCACCATTGTCTTGTGCAATGTTTCCTTGTAGGACTCGGTGGAGGTGACCCCATAGGAGCTGCCTCGGGCACCCAAACCAGAACCCCGCACCCGTGTCTGGGCCTGTGTGAGGAAGGCAGACTGTCAGGGCACAGGGCCTACTGGTGCCAGATTGCTTACAGTCATCCACTGGGGGGTTGGGGGCCAGGTGGGGCTGCAGCAGAGAGAAATGGAGGATGGGGGTGGGATCACAGGAGACTGACCTCAATGGGGGTCACAATACCCTGCTTCTTGCGACCCAGGCCACTGCCCTCTTTCCAGCCCATGGCCTGGAGCATGCGACTGCCGATGTTGTCACTGCCCAGACCATCCCGCGTGGGCTGCTCAAAGTCTCTGCAGGGGACAGCAGTACAGTGTGAGTGACTGGCCTGCTGGCCCCAGGCCCCCCACCTGGCCCTGGGCACTCACACGGAGGCGGCAGACATGCCACCATACTTCCTCCTCTTAGGCTCTGGTGGCTCAGGGATGCCATACTTCTCTCTGCGTTCAGCTGCCCGGTCCCGGTACTTCATTTGCTGAAAGTTTGTGTGTGTGAGAGAATGGGGGAGCTGGTCACTACTGGCAGGATATATGGGCATCGATGGGGAGTCCCATGAGGAGGATCCAGGTTAGGCAGGCAGGACACTGTGGGTGTGAGCAGCTGGCATGGGGGGATTGGGAGAAAGCCTCACAGGGACAGGATGCGAGATACCTGATGGCAGCCAGGCCGTTCTCAGCTAAGAACTTGAGCACCAGCTGCCCGAGGGGATGGACATGGCAAGGGACAGGGGGGATGGAGTCTAGGAGTGGGTCACACCTCACCTCCATGTCATTCTTCTCAAGTGCTTCTAGTTCATTTTCTGACAGGTGCGCTCGCCGGTGAATCTCAAGGTTTTGCTACAAGAGGACAGGAGGAGTGAAGGGGCTGGGCCGGGTTGGGCCGGGCCGGGCCGGACCAAGGTTCCCTGCCACACCTCCCTCTGTCACCTTGTGGAGCCCGGAGAGCTGCTGGTGCCGGATGAGCGCCTCCTTGCTGGGGAACTGGCGCCGGCAGAGCAGGCAGGCCAGCTTCTGCCAGTCTGTGAGCTTCTCTTCCCGCTCCGGGCCCCCTCGCTCCTGCTCCTCCTCACTGTCACTCTCCCCGCTGTAGGCGGCCACCAACCCTCGGGGTGGGCTCTGTAGAAGGCAGGAGGGCACAGGAGGTCAGGCCTGGCAAGGTCAGAGGCACCTGACCCCTCTTTCTGGCCTGGGCACTCACTGGGCGGTCGTCGCTGGCCAGTTTCGGGAGATCCATGCTGGTGTGCTGCCTCTCAGCGAGTGCTCCCTGAGGTGGAAGGACACAAGTTCAGGGACTCCACAGGGACCGGCAGGATGATAAGATGGGGCAAGGGGTGTGGATGGGCGGCCACACCATACCTTCTTCTCCAGGATGGCGTAGCCCGCATCTGCGGTGGCTGACTCCCGCCTCTCATCGTCCCGCAGGGAGCTGATAGGCTGGAAGCTGTTTTTGAAGTTTTCTTTCTGCTTGTTGAGACTGCGGGCCCAGCGCTCCATGTCCTTGGCGATCTAGGGGTGGGGGTAGGGGGCGGTGAGGCGCTCAGAAACCCAGCTTCATTCACTGTCCACTGGCCCTGCAGCAGCCCGCCCCACCCTGCCCTGCACCTCAAGCAGGTGAGACAGGCAGTGGGGAAAGCTCCCATTTCTTGTCATACTGTCATCAATGGTCAGCAAACCCCTCTCCAGCTGTGCCCCCATTCTCCTGACAGACACCCGCATTATGATGTTCCCTGTGTTTTTTCGTTTCACCATTCTAAAATGCACAGGATGGCTTTCTCTGTCTATAATTTTTATTTACATCTGATCTTTTGCCACATCCCATATTATATTGATTTCCCCCCACGCACAACACCACTTTTAGAATTGACCAGATTGCCGATTTCTTGCTTTTAAGGGCTGCACTCAGACTGTCATACTCTCCCTATACACATGGACATTGAGGTTCCTGCCAACTGCCCAGACACAGAACACTGCAGTGGCTGGTTCCTACCCACCCCCTGCAGGGCCTGAGTTCTCTGGAACATATCTACATGCAGACACGGACACCCCATAGTGTGAAGTGGGGTGATCCCAAAGGTGTATGCAGGCCCACACCGGCCTACACTCCCACCAGCAGCGTGAGGCTTCCCACTGGGGGACAGGAAAGCTGACAAAGCTCACGTGGACAGCACTGGCCACCTCAGGGAGGTGTGAGGCCCTGTCCCGTACTGAGGAGACTGCCCTGCCTGAAGGTCACATAGCAAAGAACAGAGCTAGATCAGGGCCTGGTATCTATCCCTGGAGCAAAATCCCTGCCCACGTACGCATGTTCCCTCAGCAGCGGGGGTAACAGGACAGAAAGGCAGTCGTTGGAAGACATGAATAGCCAGCAGTGACTGCCGGGCCTGGGTGCTCACCTGCTGGGCCGTCTTGGTCTTGTGCTTCTCCTTCTTCTCTTTGCCCTCCTTGGAAGGCGCCCCTGTCTCCTTATGCCCGTCGGCCGACTGCTCCAGGGCAGGAACATAGGTCCGCCTCTCCCCATCCCAGTACAGGTACTGCTGGCTCTGAGCATTGTAGTAATACTGCGGTGGAGGAGGGGGAAGGGGAATAAGGGAGGAACTCAAGAAGGGAAATGCAGACCCCACCCGCTCGCTCCCTGAGCCGCCCCATCACCTGGGAGTTGGGGTCGTAGTAGAGGCCAGTCTGAGGATCATAGTAGTAGCCGGATGTCTCATCGTACTGGTAGGTGGAGACGTCAGGAACAGCTGGGGATGGTAAGGGGGAGTCAAACCCCTCCCTGCCTTGTGAAGAACTCCCCACCGCCCACCCACAGGCCGGGCTACTCACGGTACTGGCTGTAGGACTCCTGGGCAGTGGGGCTGGTGGCTGGTGGCAGGGCAGAGCTGGGATGGGTGGGGCTCTGGAGCTCAGATTTGAGCACAGCAGGCGACATGATGGTGTATGACTGCTCACGGGGCCAGACAAGGGAACAGGGCTCAGTGTCTGCTTGTGCCCACGGCGCCCACCCCCTCGGGGTCTCCCTCCAGCTCCCTCACCTGGCTGTTGGCAGCAGCGCTCTGGCTGCCGCTGGCCTCGGCTGCCGACTGCTGGTAGATGCCAGGGGTGGCACCAGCTTGGGCGCGGGAAAAAGCCTGCAGCGACACAGAGTCTGCCCCCGGCTCTAGGGAGGCCTCGGCACCTGGAAAGAACAGGGAGGAACGCATCTGTGAATGGCGGGGCCCAGGACCCCGTGCCTGCCGGCCCCCACGTGGGATTGAGGAGAGACGCTGGGGCTCACCTGCTCCAGCTGGGTCCCCTTTGGTTCCAGTCATGCCAGGGCCCTTGGCGCTCTTGAGGTAGCCATGGGCATAGAGGGAGGACTCTGTGCCCTGGCTGCCGCCATAGCCCTCATCCTGTTGATAGTAGCTGTAGTCGACCGATGATTCCTCAGTGGTGGCCCAGGCACCCTCCCCACCCTGGGAGGCCTGAGGGGCAGGTGGGAGGGGCTCATTAGCAAAGGAGGGGAGACAGGGGGGAATAACCTGCTAAGAAGCGGCTGCCCACAGCTGAGGCTAGTGTCTGCCGACAGAAAGCATGCGGCCCTCAGACAAGTGAGGTGAGAGGGCTGCCGGGCACAGCGGAACAGGGAGGCAGCAGAAACAAGACAGGAACAAAGATGCATGCCAAACGCTCCCGGGGCTGGCGCTGGTACGTCTGTTGTGTGGTGCATGTGCTGGGCATCAGATCAAGGAAAGTATCATACTCCCCTTCTTTAGTCTCAGCTCCCAATTTTCCTCTAGCCCCTTATCAATTCCTTTTTATTAGAGAAAGTTGTAATAATTCAGGACGATACAATAGCCGCCACACAGGAGAGAAAAGCAGCCACAGCGGCATGGAAAATGGAAGCCTGGGAGGTGAGGAGGAGAGAGTGAGGCTTTAGAGCCCACGGCAGCCACTGTGAGAGGGTTTTGGGTCCGCGGAAAGCCAAAATAGCAAGCCAGCCCTCCTGATGGCAGAGAGGGTGCGAGAGGGTCGCGGTGGCCATCTATCCAGATGCCGGGGCGGAGAAGAGTCTTTGAGTACCTGTGAGATGGCCCACTGGGCCGCAGCAATGGCAGTGCTGGCCACAGAGGCAGCATTGATGCGGCTGCCTTCGTTGGAGGCCATGTCCCTGGGGAGGATGTCAGACACTGGGAGTGAGATGGGGGACCCCCAGCTGGGGGACAAACTGGGAAGGGACACAGGTGGGACCCTGACCTCTTAGAACCCTTTGCAAACTCAACGTTGATGGTCTTGCCATCGATGGTGAGCGGCGGGTGCAGGGCCTGCAGGATCTGTAGCAGCTGAGCTGCCTCCTAGGGGAAGGAGGGGAGGCAGGGGCAGAAGGGTCAGGCCCGGGGAGGTCCCCGGCTCCATTGCCCCATTGCCAGCCATGGGGCCGCGGTGGGGGCTGGGGTCAGGGTCCCCCCTCCCCACCCCGGGGGCCGGGACACTGGCTGCCCGGCCCCCCCTGTGCCGCCCTCACCACGATGGTGGAGAGCTGGATGAAGGCGAAGCCGCGGTTCAGTTGCGTCTGCTTGTCCTTGATGACTCGGACGTTGGAGGAGGATAGCACTGCGTAGGGTGCCAGGGCCCCCAGGATGGAGTCCATGGTGCTGTGTGGGTTCAGGTTGCGCAAAATGATGGCTGCGGGAAGGGGCCCAGCATGAGGGGGCGCCCTTGATTCTCTGCTCCAGCCCTCCCCTTTGCAGGCTCCCACTGCACCCTCTCCTCTGGCCTCCACATTTTTGCACCTGCTGCTTCCCCTCACTTCTTCCTCCTGGACAAACTATGCCTGTCAGTTCCAAGTCCCAGCTCAGTCGCTCACCTACCGAGAACTCCCAACACACCCCCAAAGTCGAGTCAGGCCATGCTCCTCCCCTGCTCTCCCCCCACTAGCTGGAGACCCCTGGGAGGACGACTAGTAAGTCCTGGTCAGCATCTCTCTGGCCTTGGACAGCGCAGCCCAGACACCCGAGGGCAGGGAGGAAGAAGGAACAAACAACTGACTCACTGTCGTTGGCGTTCTCGGAGCTTGGCTCTGAGCCCTGGGACAGGGACTGGGAGGCCAGCACTCCCTGGGCCTGGTAGGGCTGCGGCAAGGGGAGCAGGCCTTGGCTCAGCTCCCGTCCACCCAGCGGCAGCGTCTGCTGATCCAGCCTGGCACCCAGGGGCAGCTTCTGCTCTGCCTCTGTCAGGGGAGGCAGGAGATAGGGTAGTGACAAAGGCGAGGCTCCAAGGCTGGCCACCCTCTGCCCTCTCCCACCAGCGTCCTGGGAGCGGGGAGGTGTGAGGCCTCACCTGACTTGGGCACACCGCACTTGAAGCACTTCTCACGGCGTTTGAAGTTCTGGACGCCACACTGTGAGGCACAGGCCAGGCCGTCAGAGTGGGGCGGGGGGGGGGGAGGCTTCCCGTTATGCCCTCCAAACCTGGATCCATGGGTCCCCCAGGGAACCCTGGCCCGCCCCGGTAAAGGGAGGCTGCAGAAGCAGGAGGCAGGGGGCTCTGGCTGTCATTCTCAGGCCTCTGAATCTCCCCTTTACACGGTCTCAAATCTGTCCCTAGTGCCAATCCAGCTCAGGAATCGACAACTTTACCACCCAGGAAACTGCTGCCTCCTCCGAGGTACCAACTCCCAGGACCGTTCCTTTAGTACAGTGGTCGGCAAACTGCGGCTCGCGAGCCACATGCGGCTCTTTGGCCCCTTGAGTGTGGCTCTTCCACAAAATACCGACTTCTGTGCATGGGCCACGAAGTTTCAATCGCACTGTACGTGCGCGCCCACACGTGGTATTTTATGGAAGGGCCACACTCAAGGGGCCAAATAGTCGCATGTGGCTCGCGAGCCGCAGTTTGCCGACCACTGCTTCAGTAGGTTCCTCTTCCCCAAACTTGCTTCCCTGTTCAGAAACCTCCGATGTTTCTCTCCCTAAAAGCCAGGAGTCCCTCTCTTGCCAGATTTCCATCCTTTCTTTATCTCAAGGACTAGGTTGGGTCCTGCTGCTCTGGAGAAATCTGCCTCTGGAGACCCCCCCGCCCCCAGCTGCCACACTTCTCTGCTCCAAGGTCAGGTACTGAGCACCACTCTTGTGCCAGGCTCTGCCCTGCATGCCTAGGATGTGGCCTCTGCCCTCAGGGCCTACCAAGAGCACAGAGGGGCAGGTGAGTGTGTGGGTCCGGGCACCAGCAGGGCCCTGAGGGGCACCGCTCACTCGGCTTGGGCAGGTCAGCAGGGTGTCTGGTTTGGTGTGGGTTTGCGGGGAAACCAGAGGTTTGCTGTAGCTGGTGAAGGACAGTGAGGAGACAGGCAAAAGGTGATGCTAGGTTATGGAGGATGGTGCCACTGAAGCTCAGAGTTATGGGGGTTTTAAGCAGAGAAGGTCAAGGGCAGGTGGTTCTGAGGAATGTTACAGGTGAGAAGGTAGGAAAGACGCCAGCATACCAGAGAGGGGCCATGGTGACTGTCTGGGGGAGGGGAGGACTGGCCTGTGCTGTGGGAATAGCAGGGAGGGCATCTCTTTTTCTTTCTTTCTTTCTTTTTTTTAATCCTCACCTGAGGACATTTTTCCATTGATTTTTAGGGAGAGTGGAAGAGAGAGGGAGAGACAGAGAGAAACAGCAATGTGAGAGGCACACTTTGATTGGTTTCCTCCTGCATGCGCCCTGACCAGAGCCCAGGTCAGAGAGGAGCCTGCAGCATGCCCTTGACTGGAATCGAACCCGGGACCCTTCAGTCTGCAGGCCAATGCTCTAGCCACTGAGCCAAACCGGCCAGGGTGGGAGGGTATTTCTATAATGGCAGTGACAGGACCCAATAACCAACAAGATGTGGGGGGTGAAAAAGGGAAAGGAGAGAATTCCCTGGTCTCGAGGAGTGTGAAAATATAGGGGGAGATGGAGTTCCACTGTTGCTTTGTCCCTACCTCTCTGACAGTAGACACCTGCCTTCTGGCATCATTATTTTTTTTTAACACAAAAGCCTAACCCCATTCCTAGGCAGAATTCATCTTGAGGAGAGGGCTGGGGACTCCCCAAGCCTTCTGCCCTCCCCTCCGGTCTCAGGACTGCCACCCAGCTGTGGGGGGTGGGGCTACAGCTTAGGGCTGCTTGTGAGGCTGGCCCCGGGCGAGACCTGCACCCATGGCCCCAGTAATCAGGAGCAAGTCATGGCTCAGGGCTCACCCAGTGCCACCTCTCTGGAACCTCAGCTTCCTCTCCGGGACTAGAACTACAAAAGCCTACAGCCCGAGCCCCCAGTCTCAGGTGGACATGGCTCTGTCACAGTGGCCTTTCAGGTCAGGTCACCTAACATGGACTCTCGAACACCCTGTGCCTTCCTTCAGAATAACGGCTGGCGGCAAACGGTGCTACCTGTGGGCCAGCAGCTGTTCCAAGTGTGACCTTCTCATCACATTTTAATCCGCCCAAGCACCTTTGGGGCCATGTCTCATTACTATTCGCATGCTAGAGATGGGAAAGCGAGGTAGAGAGAGGGAAAGGGCCATGATCAGAATCCAGGTGGAGCTGGGAGAGTCTCATTCCAGCCAGTGTGGTCTGAGGTCCGCATCTTACACACTATGTCATGCCTCCACTATCACTAGTTCATCGTTTACATAAGTATTTGTTAACCATATACTGGGACTTCCAGCAAGAACACGCTTCATGAGGGCAGAGCCTGGCACCGAGTAAAAGCTCAGTACACACGGGTGGGTGGGTGAGTGGCAAGGAATTGTGGCCACTGGAGCTGAGCCAGCCCTCAGAGGTCCCAGGGGGACAGAGATGTTGCCGCCACGGCTGCTGCTGTTTCAGTCCGTGGCCGCCCCTGCCCACCGCCCCTGTACCTTGTTACACAGCCAGTCCTCATTGATCTTGGGCTTGGGGTCGCTGTAGTGCATGGACACCTTCTGGCCCAGGATGCTGAGCGAGTGCTGCAGGAAGAAGCAGAGCCGAGTGAGGCGCAGGCAGCAGTGCCCCAGCACCGCTTCAGCACAGGAGAAGAGAGTGAGCGAGCCCTTCAGCTGGATGGATGAGGGACAGGGAACGGAGGGAGGTCGGAGAACTGACGAGGGAAGAAGGAAGGGAAGGAGGGAGGGAAAGCGCCACAGCCCTGGGGCGCAGCTGTTTGCTGCCTTTGCAGGGCACGCGCGCACGCACACGTGAACACAAGCCAACCGGGCACACAGGGCTCGGCTGAGCGACGCTTGCCTGACAGTGGGGAAACCCCCACTCGGCCCTGACACTGCCAGGCCACACTCAGGGCCAGCACTACACAGGCTACACTGGGGATGAGGGGGGGCGGGAAGGGAGGGAGAGGAGGGGAGAGAAAGAGAGAGAGAGAGAGAGAGAGAGAATACACGCGCACTAGTGCTGGAGAAGGGGAGAAAGAAAGAGCCATATTGAAAAGATGGAAGTTCCTGCTGGGAGGCTGTCTCCCCGTGGCTGGCTGGATCCGGCACTAGCCTAGGGACCGGCATCAGCCTAGGGACCGGCAGAGGTGGTCCCAGGGGCGGCCCTGCTGAGCCCTCTTCCGACACACCTGCCCCCAATGCTTCCCACCAGTGTCAGTGCCACACACCAGGGAGCCAGGCTCTGGGTGGGCAAGCAGATCCTTGGGTCTCTCAAGGTCCCAAAGCTGCTGGGGGAGCAGCCCGTGCCACTCTCGGAGAGCAGGCTCCCCAGCAGAGGGCCGGTGGGGACTCCTGTGCAGGTAGGTGCAATGGGAGGACTAGGGCCGCAGGTGAGTCCTAGGGAATAAAACTAACACGCTTGACTGGTACTTTACATCAACAGAGCAATGCTGGCCTCTTGTGTAGGAATCAAAGGGCTAAACTCACATGTGGGGAGAGCTGGTAAGACGGGACTTGCTAATGACTGTGCCAACGGCTACATTCCCCCGTGGCTGGATCCAGCCATGCCTGAGAGTGGAACAAAGTACTGGCTCTGCCTAACCCCGGAGCAGGACAGTCCCCCTGGGCGTGGGAACCTTGGTGGAAGGCCCTTCCTTCTAGTCTTTTCTCTGAAAGCTCTGCCCGGAGAGGTGGAGGGGCAGAGCTGGTGCCTGGCAGGGGAGGGGCAGGTGGTGACTGTGGGCTCTTGATGGGCTGCCCAGTGGGTAGCGAGAGATGGAAAGAGGAGATATTGAGGGTCAGGAAGGGGGAGAGAGAGGGGATGGGGGAATGGGACACAGGGCCACAGGGCAGGGAACTGTGTCCATAAGAATCAGGCGATGGGGAGCGCTCGATTACAAAGTAGTATTTGTTTGGGGGGGGGGTTCAAGTGCGGCAAAGCAACCTGATTGGCTTCCATCCATCGTGTAGCGTCCTGCAAGTGACTAAACTCGACGAAGGCGAAGCCCCGGCTCTGACCTGGAGACAGCATTCAGATACAGACGCAGTGGGTTAGTCAACAGCTTTGGACACACGGCGTTCCCGGGGGCGGGACCCGAGGGGAGAGGATGGGGGCAGAGAGGGAAGGGGGAGAGGAGAAAGGAAGAAAGGAAGAGAAAGAAACAATCAGAGAGAAAGACCATGGGGTGGGAGGCCAGGTAGATGACTGGGAGGAGCAGGAGAGAGGAGAGGAGGAGGAAGGAAAACAGCCAGAGAGAGGAGGGTGGGTGGGAAAAGATATACACACGCCAGCTGGGAAGACAGAAGTGGGGCTCAGGCCAGCCCGGGGTGACAGAGACGGAGAGAAGGAGCTGGGAGGGAAAGGGTACGAGTAGAGATCTGTCTCCAGAGAAGGAAGGAGGGCAGGTGGGCAGGCTGCTGGCTCCACATGGGCCAGAATCAATGACAGATGGGCAGGGCCCAGCACAAGGCCAGGGGAGCCCAGGAGGGGCCCTGTAATAGGTGTTGAATCAAAGCAGCCAAAGGAAAGTTGGGTCGAGCTGCTCGGTGAGGCTAGGAAGGATCCAGGCCCATCAGGAACCTGGAAGGTTAGGGAAGTAATGTCACCTCAGCCTTACCACAGTACATGGGAGGTGGGCCCAGTGGGAAGAGTATAGCCGCCCACTGCCCAGGTCCTCCTAGACAGCAGGAGAACGGGGGCCGGGATCGGCCAGGCAGGCCTTGAAGAATCAGTGGGTATCTGGGAGACGTGCCCAGGGCCGGAGGAGGCTGCACCTGGAGCACTACTGTGGGCAGAGACCAGAATCTTAATAGCACGTGGCTGGGCCAGGGTGAAGTAGAGCAAGACCTGCGGGCTATCAAGGGAGACTCCAGGCCTGGCCAAGGCTAGGAAAGGAACCCGGGCCTTGAGTCTGCAGGAAGCAGCTGTACCTTCAGAGGCGTACACAGGGAGGGCGGAGATGTGGCGGGGCTTGAGGGGTGCATGCTTTATCTCCAAAAGAAGAACTGTTAGGATGCACAGGAGGATGGAATGGTATGATGAGAGAGAGAGAGAGAGAGAGAGAGAGAGAGAGAGAGAGAGAGAGAGAGAGACAGATAGATACAGAGAGAGAGAGACATAGTGAGATAGATAGATAGATAGATAGATAGATAGATAGACAGACAGATAGATAGATGATAGATAGATAGATGATAGATAGAGATATGAAGGCATGGGGAGGAGAGAGACTGAGATGGAGAGAGAAGCCCAGGCAGAGTGAGGCCCCACTGTGCCTGCCTTGGGGAGCCTGGGCCAGAGATCCTGTAGAGACAGCTCCCCCCAAAACCCCCTACTACCCTCAGGCCAGCTCCAAGCAGCCTGCAAGAGGGAGGGAGGGGACAGGTGGGCCAGAAATTCTGGCTGCTCCTTGGGATGAGCCCTGGGGTGAGAGCCATCCCCTGCCTCCCCTCTTGGGATACATGGGTGGGGCCATGCCGGACCTACTTTCTGGTCAGAGGCCGTTACCAGAAAAATGTTGGGGGGGGGGGAGTGAGGGCAGGGAAAGGAGAAGAACGGAGAGGGGAGGGGGTATATTGGGAGGTGGTTACCATCTCAGATACTCAGAGTCCCAGAGAGGAGGTTCCCCGGAGCCTGGCCCTGGCCCTGCCCCTGGGGAGCGCTCAGCTCGGCTCAGAGCTGCACCTCCTCCCCAACAGCCCCTCCAAAGAGACTGCTGGCCAGAGCTGTGAGGAGAGCGGGACGAAGGGGAGAGAACAAGAGGGGGACCCCAAGCTGCCCATCCCCAGCTGTGGTAGGAAGGCAGGGGAGGGAGGGTGCGGAGGAGGCAGAGGCAGGAGGAGACTGGTGGCGGAGGCTGGCCAGCAGCAGGGGGAGGCACTGGAACAAAAGCTCACCTGAGGATTTGTTTCTCATCAGCCGGACCTCACGCGCTTGGATGCCATGGGACTGCAGCTGGCCACGGATCTGTAAGGGGAGATACAGATTGGGGCCGGCTCAGCACAGGGGGCTGCTGGGTAGCTGAGGCCGGCTGGAGGCCTCCAGGCCCCGAGGGGCCATCAGTGATGCGCACACACACACCGTCTCCTCTTCCTCTCAAGGCTTTCCCCCAAATGACCAGAGCCCCAGACCCACACCAGTACCCAGTCTCAGCGTTCGGCCCCGGACTTGGAGAGTCAGTTGCAGAACCGGGCCTGGCGCAAGGTGAAGCATGGCAGCATGATGAGCCTTGGGGCAGAGAACGATACGAGAGCAAGCGAGCCTGGCCATGGAGAATGGTGGGCGGGGGCGGCCTGACCAGAGGCTTGGTGCAGCCACAAAGCGAGGAAAGCTGGGATGCAATTCTGGCCCTTGGCTAAGGGGCTGCCCTCTGCTTGCATCAAGAGACCCATGACACACATACGAAACCAGGAAGGACTGGGGTCTGAGCCAACGCCAAGCCATGTTTGCTCCTAGAACCTGAGTGGAGCAAAACCTGGGGCAGAGACAAAAAGGTGTGGTTTGGATGAAGTCAGCCGGAGGGAAGCTGCAGAGGCAGTTCGGGATCTGGCCCAGGTGCGGCAGGGTCTCTAGGCCAGTGGTGGCGCTCGCAGAAGCCTGAACGCCTCTGGGCCTCGGTTCCCTTATCAGGTTAAACAACAGAAAGGAGATTAAACACGCACACACGCACACGTAGGAGGATGAAAAAGGACACACACAGGAGGTTATCAGGACCACAAACACTCAGGAAGGGCTCAGGACACAGCAAGAATTAGGGCTCTGGGGTCCACCTGCTCGGTTTCAGACCCCAACTCTGCCTTGCCCCTCACTGGCTGGGACTTGGGACAAGTCACTTCACTGATGGGGGCCTGGCTTCCTCATCCAGAGAATGGAAAGACAAAGAGTACCTTCTCCGCGGGGTGGCTGTGAGGATTAAGTCAGAAATCCTCAAGAGAGGCCAGCACTCAGTACTGTCTGACCAGGAATGGGCCAGGCGGGTCAGACTGGAGGGCGGCTGGCAGATCTCAGAGGAGAGCTGAGCAGAGAATTCACAGGGAAGGGGGGTGGCAGAGAGGAGGAAGAGAAACAAGGAGGCTATTCTAGGGGCCCTCTCAGGGTTTTACTGGGGCTCTTTAGGGGAAGTCTCCAGGAGAAGGAGCAGGAGAAAAGGGAGGAAGATGGAAGGGAACACAGTGTGGAGAGACTGTTAGCAGCGGAGGAAGGAAGTCAAAGAAAAAACCCAAGGCTTGTCTGGCTGGAGTGGCTCAGTTGGTTGGAGCATTATCCTGTGCATGGTTCAATTCCCGTCAGGGCGCACACCCAGGTTGTGGGTTCGATCCCCAGTTGGGGCATTTACAGAAGGCAACTGATCAATGCTTCTCTCTTTCTCTCCCCCTTCCTCTCTGAGCAGTCTTTCTCCTCCCTCTGTTTCTCTGTCCCTGTCTCTCTCCCCCTTCCTCTCTCTAAGCATGAGGATTAAAAAAAGAAAAGAAAAGAAAAGAAAAAACCCCAGGCTTTGTGGCCAGGCCAGTGAGGGGATCTGATGCAGGTGACAAAAGAGGGCAGGGGGAGGGGTGAGAAGAAAACCTCAGAAAATCCCATGGGGACCCTTTCCACCAGCATCACCTCTACCACCAGCAATGCCTGGCATTGGGCCTGGCCAACGTCTGGCCCTCGACCCACATACGCAGAATGGACGAAGGACCAGGGGCATGTGCGGGAGGAATGCTCTGCTCCCTCCCGCATCCAATCTATCCGCCACTCCGCTCCTCCTTCCAGACCAGGAGACAAGGCCTGCCCGAGGCCAGGTCAGTGCGGAGAGCTGGGAGCCGGTGGGGAGAAGGGGTGAAGGTGCTGAGGGCAGGGTGAGGGAGAAGTTGAGGGCCCTGGAGGAGGAAACCCAGCCTGGCCTCCTGCTCTGCCACCTGCCCGGGGCCATGGGGGGGCACGTACGTCATCCTCAGTGGCTGCCTGTGGCAGCATCCTCAGCATGACGATGTTACTGGCCTTCTCCTCCTCCTCCTCCTCATCCTCCTCCTCCTCCTCCTCCCCTTGCTCCGTGCGATAGTCCTGGTCCCGATAGTCGCCGTCTCGGGGGAAGCCCGGCGGGCCAGTGGGGCTGTGCCTGTGCCGCCGCCGCCGCCTACGCTGAGTCTCGGAGCCCGGGGAGGCCTCGTAGGAATCCTGGCCAACAGAATAAGATGACAGACACCAGACGCGTAGTCAGTCTGGGGTGGGCCTGGGGGCTGGCCACTGGCTCTCTGAGGCAGGCAGGCTCTGAAAGCCAGGGCTGGGCGGGCTCCGGTTAAAGGCCTGGGGCAGGCAGGGGGGTAGGGGAGGCCCTGTTAGTCATCCTCCCCGTGACGTGAGGACTCTGGGGGCTGCCTTGGAGGGGAGTGGGGAGAAGCAGGTGGCTCTGTTGGTGGGGGAAGGAGCTCCCACAGACTGGTGGCCAGACACTGCTTCAATCTCCTTGGGAAGAGGTGGTCTGTGGTTGGCACGCGAAGCCCCGCCCTCTGTGTCTCCCTGCTCCTCCCCAGGCAGCTCAGCTCATACTGTGCACAGTTGTTCCTTGTGCCACAGAAGGCCGTGCGTGCATCGCTTGTGATTCCCAGCCTGCGCCTGGGCCCTGCAGCCAAGCTGTGGGTATAGGAAGAGCTTAAGATCTTGGTCAGAGCCAAGCCAACGTGCAAGGGCCACAGCACGCCTCCTCGTCCCTGATCCTCCGCCTGCCCAGCCTGTCGCCACTAGGACCCCTCCTAAGAGGGTGTGGGTGCTGGCTCCTTGGATGCTGCCCAACCCATCCTTCCAGGACTGAGCAGGCCAGGCTGGGTCCACCCCCCACCCCCGCCCTCGGGAGGGCCAGATGATTCAGCGCTCCACTCCTATCCTTCCCACCGCACCTACCCTCCCCAACTGGGAAAGCTGGGCTGCTTCCCATAGGGGTCTCTGCATTAGACACCCCCCACCCGGAGGGAGGCCAGCGGCCCACACTCTGCCCTTCCAGGGCTGAGGCTGCAAGAGCATCCTTCCCACCCGCCAAGTAAGGGAGCTGCCTGCTGGCTTAGACCAGGGCCCTGAATGCCCCTCAAATGGGGTTTCCCTAAGGCAAGGCTGCCTCTTCCCCTCAGCTGAAGGCTCCCTGATGGGGAGCATCGTGCCTTCCTCCTCAGACTAGGGCTGACTACCAACATGGAGCAGAGGACGGGCCTCAGCAGGGCCTTCCCTTCTGTCTAGGGGCTCTGGCAGCACGGGAAATGCCCACGCTGGCATCCCAGAGCTGCTCTATGTGGTGAGAACTAGTTTCCCAGTGGCCCTCCCGCCCCTAGACGCCGAGTGCCACTGAGAGGCGCTTCAGGAGCCTTGTACTGGCTGGGAGCAGGCATGCACGGCTTGCAAACCGTGGGCCCTAACTGAGTCCTGGGGAAGAGGGAGAGAGGTGGTGGCGAGGGGCCCCCAGAAGTACAGAGCCAAGCATATGGAAGTCAGGGAGCCCCAACTCGGGAGAGGAGCCCCCCCCCCGAGGGGGAGTGGGGACAGACCCTTCAGGTGAGGCAAAGCCACTGAGCACAGTCCAAAGGCATGGGAGCTGAAAGCTACCTGCAGCCAGACGGAGGCCCTGCTGGAGCCACCCCCCGCCCCCACCTGGCCAGGCCGGCCCTGCCGCCCTCACCTCTGCACTCTGCTCCTCGGAGGAGTCATCATAGTCGTGCTTGCCCTCCTGGCTGCCATACTCGCGGGGGTACGAGCGGTAGTCCATGTCTCGGTAGTCATGGTCCCGGCTGCGGTTCTCCCCACTGTCGTCCTGGGAACGGTCGGTGGCTCCATAGCGGCCAGTCCTGTCCCCACGACCACCCCTGGGGGAAGGCAAGTGGGAGGGGTCACAGGGCAGTCCTTTCTGAAACGTGCAATAGGTGAAGCTGAGCCCGACCCACTCACTCTTTGTAGACCCTCAGCCCCAACCCCCGACAGGGGTCCCTAAATCCGGACCCCGCGGGGCGAGCGGGCTCCCACCTCTCTCACCAACACAATCCACTCCTCTCCTTCCCTCCCTCGCCTCTCCATTCCATGCTGTCTTCCTCCCCTGGGCTGCGGGTGTGGAGTCCTGACCTCCACCCAGGACTCCAGCCCAGTTCACTCTCTACACCCCAAACGTGAGTGAGTGCTCTACAAGGCAAAGCCAACTGAGCCCACTCCTATCACTCCCTTCAGTGTCTCCCTCTTACTCTCAGGATAAAACACCAAAATGCTCACCAAGGCCCTACAAGGTCTGCAGGGTCCTGCAGGCGAAGGTTCCTGCCAACCTCCCTCTCTATCTCTGCCTCACCTTGCATTTTGCGCCCTGCCTGTCTCAGTCACCTTGCCAGCACTAGCAGCTGTTTCGTTTAAACTCCCACTGCAATAACTGTAAAGTCATTATTGCAAAGTTGACTTAATGTGCATTTCTTCAATGACTTAAAAAAAAAGTATTAGACTGGCCCAGCTGGCGTGGCTCAGTGGTTGATGTCAACCCACAAACCAGGAGGTCACGGTTCAATTCCCCGTCAGGGCACATGCCTGGGTTGCAGGCTCGATCCCTAGTGGGGGTTGTGCAGGAGGCAGTCAATCAATGATTCTCATCATTGATGTTTCTGTCTCTCTCTCTCCCTCTCCCTTTCTTAAATCAATAAAAATAAATTTTTAAGTGCCCTCCTCAAAAAAAAAAAAAAAAAAAAGAAAGAAAAGAAAAGAAAAAGTAAAGAAAAAGTAAACTAGATTGAGTTCTGGGAAATGAAAGAATCATACCCATTTGGTTTACTGCCCTAGTCTCCAAAGCTTAGCTTAGTGCCTAGTACTCAGTAGGTGCCCAATATTTTATTTTTTTGATTTAAAAAGTATTCTAAAAGCAACGAATACATGTTTACTTAAAACAAAGAAATACAGCCCTAGCTGGTTTGGCTCAGTGGATAGAGCATCAGCCTGTGGACTGAAGGGTCCCAGGTTCGATTCTGGTCAAGGGCACATGCCCGGATTGCAGGCTCAATCCCCAGTAGGGGGTGTGCAGGAGGCAGCCGATCAATGATTCTCATTATTGATGTTTCTCTCTCTCCCTCTCTGAAATCAATAAAAATATATTAAAAAAACAAGCAAGGAAAAACAGACACCATATACACTACCACTAGCAGGAGCCCAATCCTGGTCAGGAACAACACTAGCATGTCTATTAGTAACATTGTTCTAAGACACTAGCTAAAACAACTCAACAAAGGAATGAAGAAAAGAGATTAAAAGTTGGAAAGGAGAAGGTAAAATCAGCAGTACTTGTCAATGATATGAGCATATAATCTGCAGAAATAAATACCTTGCCTGTATTCAGGGTGCCACTGTTTAGAAAACAGGAAGATCCCAAGTATAACTGCATCAAGAAGATTAACTAGCCCTAGCCGGCTTGGCTCAGCGGATAGAGCGTCAGCCTGTGGACTGAGGGGTCCCAGGTTCGATTCCGGCCAAGGGCACATGCCTGGGTTGGGCTCCATCCCCAGTAGGGGACGTGCAGGAGGCAGCCCATCAATGATTCCCTCTCATCATTGATGTTTCTCTCTCTCCCCTCTCCCTTCCTCTCTAAAATCAATAAAGAAATATATTAAAAAAAAAAAGAAGAAGATTAACTAACGGACACGTGTAAAATCTTATGACTGACTACACTTCACTCATATAAACCAGGATACATTTAAAATGGGTCGGTAATTGCTCTAGCTGGTGTGGCTCAGTGGATAGAGCATTGGCCTGTGGACTGAAAGATCCTGGGTTCAATTCCAGTCAAGGGCACACGCCCGGGTTGCAGGCGCAATCCCCAGTAGGGAGTGTGCAGGAGGCAGCCGATCAATGAGTCTCTCTCATCATTGATGTTTCTATCTCTCTCCCCTTCCTCTCTGAAATCAATATATCTATATATCTATATCTACATCTATATATGTTTAAAAGATCTTTAAAAAATAAAATGGGTCAACAATTGACTGATTTTTTTAATCCTCACCCGAGAACACGCTTAGAGAGAAGAGGGGGAGAGAGAGAAACATTGATGTGAGAGAAACAGGCTCTGACCAGTGATCGGACCCACAACCTTTCGGTGCACAGGACAACGCTCAACCAACCGAGTCACTCTGGCCGGGCTGAAATGGGTCAATGATTTAGATGGAAAAAAATGAAACATTAAAAGTAGAAGAAAACATGGGACAAATTCCTTGATAAGCCTGAAATGGGGAAAACTGTAACACAAATCCAACCGCCATGGAAGAAAAGATAACTAAATCCGACTTCATGAAAATAAAACATGTCTGCTTGGAAAGAAACAAAAACCATCAAACACCAAGTGAAGACAAACAACAAACTGGGGAAGATACAAGAAAAGGAAAAAGGAAAGGAACAGAATTCACAGTAAAGAAATATAAACGATTTATATTTGAAAAGATGCTCCATCTCAATCATAACGAAAGATGAAAATTAAAATCACATTGGGCCCTAGTCCGTTTGGCTCAGTGGATAGAGCGTCGGCCTGTGGACTGAAGGGTCCCAGGTTGGATTCCGGTCAAGGGCATGTACCTGGGTTGCGGGCACATCCCCAGTGAGGAGTGTGCAGGAGGCAGCTGATCGATGTTTCTCTCTCATCGATGTTTCTAACTCTCTATCCCTCTCCCTTCCTCTCTGTAAAAATTAATAAAATATATTTTTTAAAAAATCACATTGGGTACACCGCTTAAAAAATAAACATTTAAATGTTATTTTTGTGTATTTTTCTAAATCATTCCTATTGTGGTAGTATATACAGAAAAAATGTACAATTTTAATCATTTTTATGTGTTCAATTAAACAGCACAAAGTATACTGATAACAATGGATAATCTTCACCACTATTTCCAGAACCTCTTCATCACCCCAAACAGAAACTCTGCTCACTGAACAATAACTCTCTGCACGACCTCTATTCTACTTTCTATCTCTATTAATCTGCCTATTCTAGGTACCTCTTTTAAGTGGAATCACATACATCTCTTTGTGTTTGACTTATTCCACTTAGCATGTTTTCAAGGTTCATCCATGTTGTAGAATGTATCAGAATCTCATTCCTTTCTATGGCTGAATATGTATGTATGTATGGTATATACCACATTAAATTTTTTAAAAATCCCCACTGAGTCCTGACCGGTTGCTCAGTGGTTAGAGTGTTGGCCAGCAGACTGAAGGGTTGTGGGTTTGATTCCCAGTCAAGGGCATGTACCTTGTTTGCAGGCTTGGTCCCCAGCCCAGTCGGGGTGAGTGTGGAAGGCAACCAGTCGATATGTCTCTCACGATGCTTCTCTCTCTCTCTCCCTTCTCTCTCCCTCCCTTCCACACTCTCTCTAAAGATCAATGGAAAAAGATCCTCAGGTAAGGCTTAAAAAAAATCCTTACCCAAGGATATGTATCTTTACAAATTGATTTGAGAGAGAGGAGGGGGGGGGAGAGAAACATGGATGTGAGAAACATTGGTCCATTTCTTTTAGTATGTGGCCTGACTGGGGATCGAACCCAAAACCTGGGTATGTGCCCTGACCAGGAATTAAACCTGCCACCTTCCGGTTGTACGGGACAATGCTTCAACCAACCAAGCCACCCCGGCCAGGGCTGGTATACACATTTTGTTTATCCCTTCATCTGTTAATGGACACCTGCACTGTTTCCACCTCCTGGTTGTTTGGGTTATTGTAAATAATACTGCTACGAACACGGGTGTACAAGTATCTGTCTGAGTCCCTGCTTCCAATTCTTTTGGTATATATCCGAGAGTGGAATTGCTGGATCACATGGTAACTCTCTATTTAATTTTTTGAGAACTGCCAAACTGTGTTCCACAGCGGCTGCACCAGTTTACATTCCCATCAGAAACACACAAAGGTTCCAATTTCTCCACATCCTCACCAACACCTGTCATTCTCCATCTTTTCCTGTGCTTATTGGTCGTTTATATATATTCTTTGGAGAAATGCCTATGCAAGTCTGTTGTCTATTTTTGAATTGGGTTTTCTGTTGCTGTTGTAGGAGCTCTTTATATATTCTAGGTGTTAATCCCTTATCAGATATATGACTTGGAAATATGTTCTTCATTTTATGTGGATTGTCTTTTCACTTTTCTGAATAGTATCCTTTGATGTATGAAAGTTTCTAATCCTGATGAAGTCAAACTTCTTATTTTGAAATAATTTTAGATTTACAGAAAGCTCAAAGATAACAGAATTCTAGTACACCCTTCACCCAGCTTCCTCTAATGTTAACAGAAGTTAACTAAGCTGTACACTATATTAGGATTTCACCAGTATTTCCACTACTATCCTCTTTCTGTTCTGTTCCAAGATCAAATCGAGGCTGCCATATTGCATTTAGTCATTACGGCCCCCTCTGGTCTGTTAAAGTTTCTTGGTCTTTCCTTGTTTGTGTTTTTTTTCCAGTTGTTGTTTTTATGATCTTGACAGTTTTGAACAGTACTGGCTAGGTATTTTGTAGAATGTACCTCAAC
The DNA here is from genome assembly GCF_014108235.1 of Myotis myotis. Lineage (NCBI taxonomy): Eukaryota > Metazoa > Chordata > Mammalia > Chiroptera > Vespertilionidae > Myotis > Myotis myotis. Next base: position 5,668,696 of record NW_023416346.1, on the reverse strand, counting down.
TTGGGTTTGTCTGATGTGTTCTTGTGATTAGACTTGAAGTGGTGGAGATTATGGTGTTTTGGGGAGAAGAATACAGTAGATATGAGCTGCCCTTCTGATCACATAGTACCGGGGTGCACATGGTATCAACATGTCTTATCACTGGTGATGCTGACCTTGATCATCTGGTTGTGTGGTAGGATCTGTCAGATTTCTCTGCTGTAAAGTTTCTCTTTTTCCCTTTCTACTCTCTACTCTTTAGAAGCGAGTCACAGTCACTAGGACCAGCCCATCCTCAAGAGGAGGGGAATTAAGTTCTACCTCCTAGAGTGAAGAGTATCTATCTATCTATCTATATATCTATCTATCTATCTATCTAATTTGGAATTCTTTTATAAGGAAGGTTTGGGATAGAATTCTTTGAACTTAACAGATCTTCAAAAGTCCAAATGTCTGACAGTAAACTGTTGGCGAGGCTGTATGAAGAATAGGCATTCTAATATTGCTGGTAAGAGTGAAAGTGGAACAATCCCTATGGAGGGGACTTTGGCAATAGCTGGCAAAACCAAAAAATCTATATACTCTCTGACTACCAGTTCTCCTGGGAATTTAATGGACTGATATGCTTGCATACATACAGAAACATTATTCACTGCAGTACTGCTTCTAACAGCAAGGGCCAAGAAGCAACTCAGCAGGGTCAGGAAAATTCTGTTTAAAACAAAGACTAACCAGAGAGAGAGGAGCCCCATCAAACATTAAAACATATTGTAAAGGTGGGACAACTGACACACAAATGAACAGATCAGGGATGCCAACGTGTCCACAGTACAAACACAACATATGGAAATTTAGAATAAGCCTAAGGTTGCATTTCAAATGAACCGGGGGGGGGGTGGATTAATCAATAAATAATAGTTGTGATAACTGGTCCAGGAATCGGCAAACTACAGCCACTGGGCCAAACCCAGTCACCTACATAAAGTTTACATATTGTCTGTGGCTGCTTTCAGGTGCGTAGCTGTGACAAAGACCATATGGTCTACAATGCCAAAAATATTTGCTATGTGGTCCTTCACAGAAAAATTCTGACCTTTAAGAATATAAAGTTGTTTATCTACTTCACTTCTTACACCAACTAAATTCTATATGGATAAAAAATTTAAATCCTTGAATAGAAACCATAAAACAATTAGAAAGAAAAAAAAATGATGACCTCAAGAATGGGAAAAGGCTTTCTAAGCAAGACAAAACCCAGAAGTCATAAAAAAGAAAACATAAAACCTGCTTCATAAACATTTAAAAATATCTAGAGTGTAAAAAAATACCATAAACATGTAATAAAGCAAGTACGGTAAAATGTTAATGATAGAATCCAGTGGATGAGTATAGAGGTGTTCACTGTAAAATTCTTTCGACTTTGCTGTATGCTTGAAATTTCACAACATAATACTGAAAAAACACCTATAAAGCTAAAAGATAATTAACAAATGGGGAAAATAAAATGTCTCCAGACATTTTGGTTGGTTTCCAATATTTTAAAAAATATATTTTATTGATTTTTTACAAAGAGGAAGGGAGAGGGATAGAGAGTTAGAAACATCGATGAGAAACACCGATCAGCTGCCTCCTGCACACCCCCTACTGGGGATGTGCCCACAACCAAGGTACATGCCCTTGACCGGAATCGAACCTGGGACCCTTCAGTCCACAGGCCGATGCTTTATCCACTGAGCAAAACCGGCTAGGGCATTTCCAATTTTTGATAATTGTTCATTCATTTAACAAATATTAACATAACATTTGCTATGTGTCAGGCACTGCTCTAGGTGCTATGGATACTACCGTGAATGAAATGAAGTCCCTGTCCTTGTGAGCTCAGCTTGGAACCAAAATTGTTTCCTTATGATAAATGGCTCAGCATGAAGTGGCTGGTATGAGTATTCTTAAGGTTTTTTATATGAACAATGCTTTTTCGTATTTGCTTACTATAGGTATTCCTCAATATTTGAACTTGTAATCAGAATTTAAGAATTGAATAGATTTGAATAAATGTTCAGATTAAATCCTAACCCTCTGACATTGAGAATATAAACCAAATAAATTTGGATATTAAACTCTTACTATCTTAATTCAGGAAGAGAGCTGCCCTGGCTGATGTGGCTCAGTTGGCCCAGTGCTGTCCCATGCACTGAGAGGTCGCAGGGCATATGATCCCCAGTAGGTGGCATGCAAGAGGCAGCCGGTCCATGTTTCTCTCTCTCTCTCAAATTAAAAAAAGGCCACCATTAATAAAATAGGTAAAAATCAGGAAGGGAACAAATTTAGATAGTAAGGGATACTTTTCATTGGCCTAGGTGCATTTTGATTAAATACCATTCAAAGGCAGACCCTGTTCATAATACATTTCTAGGAAGCTGGACTGAATCATAATATATGAGGACTTCCACAAAATGAGTATATTTCTAGAAAACATAAAATGCCAAAATTGGTAGACGTACACAAAATGATAATAAAATACTCAGGCCCTTTTACTTTTTATTTTATTTTTTAAAAATATTTTTTATTGATTTCAGAGAGTATGGGAGAGGGTAGAGAGATAGAAACATTAATGGTGAGAGAGAATCATTGATCGGCTGCCTCCTGCACACCCCCGACTGGGGATCGAGCCCGCAACCAGGCATGTGCCCTGACCGGGAATCGAACTGTGACCTCCTGGTTCATACGTCAACACTCAACCTCTGAGCCAAACAGCCAGGCACAGGCCCTTTTAAAGGTGAGTTTTACCAAGCTTTCAGGGGACAGATAATTCTTATATAAGTTTCTTCAAAAAAGAGAAATAGCAAAAGTTGCTCAATTCATGTCATGAGGCTGCTTTGTTTCAATGCAACATAAACAGAAAAGGATATTATAGGACCACTTCACTGATGGACACAGATGCAAATATCCTAAATACAGTCTCTAATAAAATGTGTTTAAAAATATTTAAACATTTCCTAAATAATTATTCTGCCAAAAATTCATGAGTAAAGATTAGAAAAACCCAAATGGAGAAACATCTACAAAGCAACTCACTTGTACTTTTTTCCAATTTATTCTCTTTTTTTTACCATTTTAATTTAGTAAAAAGTTTTTAAATTACAGTTTACTTTCAACATTATTTTGTATTGGTTTCAGGTGTACAGCACAGTGATTAAACAATCATATACTTCATTTCTTGAACAATTCAGTTCTCCACCAAGTTGTTCACAGAAAAATGTTTCGGTTGTCAAACCAAACTTCGGTTTTCGTCCTGACACCCCTTTCATGCTGAGGTATCAGCATGACAAAAAGAAGCATGTCTCAGGCAACAGATGAGAGAATGCTTTCATTGCTGGTGAAATCAACCATTAGCACAATTTTAAAACGTAAAGAGGCCACCAAGAGTGGTAATGTTATTTCACTTCTCTCTTTTCTGGTTTTGTTTATTTGGGTCTTCTCTCTCTGTTTCTTGATGAGTCTGGCTACAGGTTCATCAATCTTGTTTATCTTTTTGAAGAACCAGCTCTTGGTTTTATTGATCTTTTTTTTTTCAGTCTCTATGTCACTTATTTCCACTCTGATCTTTATTATTCCCTTCCTTCTGCTTACTCTGGGCTTTTCTCGATTTCTTTTCTAATTCTTTAAGTTGTAGGGTTAGATAATTTATTAAAAGTTTTTTTGTTTTTTTTGTTTTTTTTTGAGGTAGGGCTGTGATGCTGTGAACTGCCTCTCAGGACTGCTTTCATTGTGTCCCATAAATTTTGGGTTGTTGTGTGTGTTCATTGTCATTTGTTTCCAGGATGTTTTTTTTTTTATTTCTTCTTTGATCTCTTTGGTAACCCATTCATTAATTAATAACGTGTTATTTAGCCTCCATATGTTTGAATGTTTTTGAGTGTTTTTACTCTAATTGATTTCTAATTTCATGCCATTGTGATCTGAGAAGATGCTTGATATTTCAATCTTCTTGAACTTGTAGAGACCTAGTTTGTGTTCTAAAATGTGGTCTATGAAAATGTCCCATGTGCACTTGAGAAGAATGTATATTCTGTAGCTTTGGGGTGAAATGTTCCGAAAATGTCCATTGATTCCATCTGATCAAAACCCATGGATACAGACAGTAGAGAGGTGAAGGCCTGGGAGGGGTGGGTATGAGGTGGAGGGGGTCAATGGGGAAAAAAACCCACAAACAAAGAGGACATCTGTAATACTTGTAGCAATAAAGATAAATTTTTTTTAAAGATTGGTAATGTTGCTAAAGGTGTGAAAGAAACAATGATCACAGACAACTGAAGAGGTAGAAAAACTGTTGTTGATTTGGAGAAATAAAAAGCAGTTAGCATTACGGAGGCAGTGATATATGAGCAAGCAAAGATGCTGCATGCTGACTTGAAAGACACCCCTGGACCGAGTGCTGAAAGTGAGGTAAGTAAGGCTAGTAGGGTGGTTTGATAAATTTAAGAAAAGAAGTGTTTGTTTATAGATTAAACAGTACATTAGACATGTACTGTATATAAGAAAGGTTAAAACAGGGAATCATTTGGGAGTATGGAACAGATTAATTCAATTTACATTATTTCTAATAGGAAAAATTATTTGGTTTTCGAACAAATCGCTTCTCAAATAGCCTTCTGGAAGGAATTAAGTTCGAGAACCGAGGTTCCACTGTACTTTGCAAAGTGTTCCCCCTGGATATTTCCAGTACCTACCTGGTACCATATCCACTACATAGTTATCACAATATTATTGACTATACTAGAGGCCCGGTGCATGAAATTTGTGCACTGGGGGGGGGGTGTCCCTCAGCCCAGCCTGCACCCTCTCCAATCTGGGACCCCTCTAGGGATGTCCAACTGCCCTGTGGGATCGGGCCTAAACCAGCAGTCGGACATCCCTCTCACAATCCAGGACTGCTGGCTCCCAACCGCTCACCTGCCTGCCTGCCTGATCACTGCCTAACCACTCCCCTGCCAGCCTAATCGATGCCTAACTGCTCCCCTGCCAGCCCGATTGCCACCAACTGCCCTCCCCTGCCGGCCTGGTGCCCCCAACGGCCCTCCCCTGCAGGCCTGGTCGCCCCTAACTACCCTGCCCTGCTGGCCTGGTCGCCCATAACTGCCCTCCCCTCCCAGCCTGGTCGCTGCTAACTGCCCTTCTCTGCAGACCTGGTCGCCCTCAACTGCCCACCCCTGTTGGCTCAGTCCTCCCCAACTGCCCTCTCCTGCCGGCCATCTTTGACCACATGGGGGCAGCCATCTTGTGCGAGGGCGTGATGGTCAATTTGTATATTACCTCTTTATTATATAGATTTCCTGATGTTGTACTTTACTGACCTGTACTTTTGAAACATATCAAGGTCATAAAAGGCAAAGAAAGACTGAATAACTCTTCCAGATTAAAGGAGACTAAAAATTCAATGCAATGTGTATGATCTTGAACTGGATCCTGGACTAGGGAGAAACAGCTATAAAGGACATTATTGGGCCGAAACCGGTTTGGCTCAGTGGATAGAGCGTCGGCCTGCAGACTGAGGGGTCCCGGGTTCGATTCCGGTCGAGGGCATGTACTTGGGTTGCGGGCACATCCCCAGTGGGAGATGTGCAGGAGGCAGCTGATCGATGTTTCTCTCTCATCGATGTTTCTGACTCTCTATCTCTCTCCCTTCCTCTCTGTGAAAAATCAATAAAATATTTTTTTTTTAAAAAAAAGGACATTATTGGGACAACATAAAGTCCATAACTTCTGAATATGGACTTTATATAAGATAAAGTATTGCATCAACATTAAATTTCCTGATATTGACAAGTGTACTGTGGTTATGGAAGAAAAAAGTCCTTGTTCTTACGACATACATGCTATAGTAAGGGTCATCTCTGCCACTAACTCAAATGATTGGTGGTGGGGGGGAATGTTATATGGGAGGAGGGGGTGAGAGGGAAGAGGAAGCAGGAAGGAAGGGGGAGAAGAGGAGAAGAGAAAGGCAACAAAACTGACAATACTCCCTGAATTAATATATCAATTCAATGCAACCTCAGTAAAAATTCTTGAATGTTTTTGAGGGACTTGGCTAAATCAACTTTTAAAAATAAGAGAAAAGTGGGAGCTATTAAGACATTCTAGCCCTGACCAGTCTGGCTCAGTGGATAGAGCATCGGCCTGTGGACTGAGGGGTCCCAGGTTCGATTCCGGTCAAGGGCATGTGCCTTGGTTGCGGGCATGTCCCCAGTGGGGGGTGTGCAGGAGGCAGCTGATCCATGTTTCTCTCTCATGGATGTTTCTAACTCTCTATCCCTCTCCCTTCCTCTTTGTAAAAAATCAATAAAATATATATATTTTAAAAAGACAGTCTATAAAGCCATAATAATAAAGACAGTAAGGTTCTAGCACAAGAAAAAACAAGTAAATCAATGAAACAAATTAGATCGCTCAGGACAGACCCATGTACATGAGGTAACTTGAAATGAGATGAGGTACTACTATTTAGGAGATGGTACTAGGGAAACTGCCCACTATATGAAGGAAAATAAAACCAGAATCTACCTTATACCATATTCAAAACTGAATTTAAAGACCTGAATGAGAAAGGTAAAACTATACAGTGAAAACAATAGTTGCAATCCAGAGGTAGGAACACAGAAGATTCTGAAGGCACAGATTGTAAGACAAAAAAGTGATGATGAATTTTAGCACCCTCAAATTAAGAGCAGGTATCCATCCTTGGGGGAATCATTAAGCAAAATGCAGGAGGCATATCCTACGGTGTCTTTGGGACCAATTAGAAGCAAAACACTAATATACACATGGCAATACAGACAGATCTTTTAAAAAAATGCAGTGCGGAGGTATACAAAGTTCAGGGGGGAAAATGAAGACTATAACACTGTGTCATTTGTGGAAAGTGAAAACACAGACAACTCTAAACAACACTAGATATTTTCAAAGAATACATTTTAAACATGACAGAGAAGCTGCCTACAGCTACGGGAATTGGGACTAAAAAGGGAAAGATAAGGCAAGAGAAGGCCTTTGTACTGATCTACGATAGAAACTTACTGTGAACTAGACAAGCATGAATAACTCAAACCTCTGCACTTGAGGTCCTTTAAAAGCCCAAAAAAGAAAGCCAGTGGCTTTATTTGGTTAATAAAGTCTGAAGCAGGCAAGTTATGTCACCTACTTCCACTCAGAAACGGCACAGAGCACTTCCAGCGAATCCCATCCAAAATCAAATGCCTTTCAAAAGACATTTTTAAAGAAGGTCAAGGCTGAATAACACATCTCAATTTGGGCTTCACTTTTCAGAAAACAAAATATTATAATTCTACTTTTTTTGTTCGTTAATCCTCACCCGAAGATATTTTTCCATTGATTTTTAGAGAGAGTGGAAGGGAGGGGAAGAGACACATCGATTGGCTGCCTCCCACACGCACCTCAACCAAGGCCAGGGATTGAGCTTGCAACCAAGGTACATGCCCTTGACCAGAATCAAACCCAGAACCCTTCAGCCCACAGGCCAACGTTCTATCCACTGAGCCAAACTGGCCAGGGCTAATTCTACATTTTTAAAGGGGCCTGTTGGTAGAAGAAGCCCTTTGCAGGACATTAAAAATTATTTTTTCCTGATTTTTTATAAATCTACTGACTCTTAATAGAGGTCTGCTTTCCTACGTAATCCTAATATGTAAAGAATAGATCACCTTCATTAGAATAAACTGGGGTGATACAGCAGGATGGTGAGGGAATGGCCTGGGAAGTCTGTATTTTATCAAGTGTCCCAACTGTTTCTTGCTCTACCAGAGTTTAAAAATAACTACATGAGTGCCCCATTCCAAGGCAAGTATCATGCCAACTTCAGCCCACTCTGCCCCTGAAATCTCCCACCATCTGACCTGGCTTGCCCCATACTTGTCCTGGCAAATTCCTGACTCTGAAAGCACCACTCTCATCCATCCCTTCAACCCAAAGCTACAGCTCACACCTCTGCCGAGAATCCACAGGCACTTACAACCCACTACCCATCTCTGCCTCTCCTCCCACAGTGGCTGTTCAGACCTTGGCGAATGGCACCATATACCTATCTGGGTCCCCCCGAAACTAGAAACACCTTTCTCTTGATCCCTTCCTACCCTCACAACCGTGGCACCCATCCAACTGCTTCGGAATCACCTGTAAACTCTGTGGGCTCTGCTGTGAGACCCCGAGTAAGAGAGAGAAGGCTGCAATCTTTCCTGTCTCATTCACCAGGGCACTCCCAGAGCCTAGCACACTGGTCCTGGCTCACACTGTCTCCTCAGCCTGAGAGCCTCCTCCTAGTACCTTCCTGGATCAGTTCTTCACACGGGGATGAGCCTAGGCTGTTTGGTCAAGGCGGAAGCAGGTAACTCACCGTCTTTCATACTCCATGTCCTGATAGGACCTTCGGGGGCTGCTAGGGCCCCTCTTCAGCCGCTGGCTCCGTTTCACTTCCCAGCCACCCCCGCTGCTGCCACCATGATCTGCCAGCCTGGGTGGTGCCTCCTGCAGGGACTCTGGGGAGAGAGGCAGGAAGAAAGGGGTCAAAGCAGTTGGGGCAGAGAGGGCCTCCTTGAGAAACCCTTGTTGTCAAGGCTCTCTGCTGTCTCTTGGTCCAGGCACGCTGGTCTGCTCCTTTCCTTTCCCCACAAACGTGAGGCTAGAGCTCACTGCCCTAGAACGAGCAAGGCCTTCAGCAGACACGGAGCATCCTGCAGAGAGAGAGACCTGGTGGCATCACCCATTCTGTGATCGGAGCTTTGACATCTGAAACTGGTAGACACCTTCAAGGCCGGAGCTACCTGCCTACGGGAGCTGTGGGTGCTGAATGACTTGTTAGAGATCAGGCACATGAGGCGAGACTGCACAGGAGCAGTCCCAGGCGCCCACCAGGCTCCTGCCACGGGTCCCCGGGTGCCACTTCATCCTCCCAACAAGATGCTGGCTGCCCCTTACAAGACAGTAGTAGACCAGGAAAGGCTTCGGGGGTGAAGGGGCTAACTTGGCAATGAGACAGCTGCTGCCTCCCTGGGCTCCTGGCCAACACAGCTTTGGCCCTCACAGGGCAACTGGCTCAGCCCTGAGTGCTGTCTCTTATGTGCAGCCAGGTCCCAAGGCAGCTCTCCCTAGGGTTCTGAGCCCAAGTTATTCAGAGGCAAAAGGAGCCCTTTCGGGCAAAAGGAGCCTTTTCCGGGGCTGTTCCCAAGCACAGTGCTATTCTACACAGAAGGGCGGTCATTTCACCCAACCCTCAGGGCTTGAGATCCAAGGAAGTCCTGAGAGCCACGTGACCTGGCCAGGGGTCACCAGGCAGTATCCCAGAATCTTCAGGCCTGCCCTCTGGGCAGCAATTAGGCAAAGCCAGGCAGTAACAGCACCTACTCAGCACTAGGTTGCCACCACACCTTTCCTCCATGAATACACACACACACACACACACACACACACACACACACACATCAATTTTCTCTTCCTCCTCAGGCCACAGGGAACCAGAGTTACCTCCTCCTAGATGGGTAAGAGTTAGAATCACAACCAGGGGCCCCAGTGGATAAGTGTCCATACAAAACCCTCATTAGACTCTGGCAAAGGGGCCAGAGTCACACACCGGAATCCACAACAGATGGGGGCCAGTCAGACACGCGCCCCAAATAACTACGGGCCAAAATCACAGACAGGAACCCACAATAAATACGGGCCATAAGCACCCCGTTTCAATGGATGAACATCACAGTCACAGAAAGACAGCCCTTCAAGAAGGGGCAATAAATCACACACCCTTTCCTTGCATTCCCTCCCTGCCCAGGAGGCAGGTTAGGGCCAGTCGCCAGAAGACTCCTTATGGATAAAGACCTCTCCCAGGAACAGGGAGGGACCAGAGTTAGACACACACTCCAAGGATAAAGACCAGGGTCATAGAGATGTTCTCCGTTCTCCCTCCTCGTCCTCCAACTCCTAAGGACCCGAGGCAAAGAACACTTTCCCACGCACAGATTAAGTACCAAAGTCACACAGAACAGGCAACACATCCCCACGCCTGTAGATAAGAAACAAAGTCGCAGACACCTCCCTCCCCACGGAGAAAGTTCCGTGTCGCAGATACCACAGCAGCCCACTCCCATCCGTCTCTCCCTTCCCCCAACCCGCGTGCACCCATCCTGCGCCCCGATCGCGCACGAGCCCCTGTTTCTCAAAAGGAGTAAAAATTAAAGACAACCCCTCCAAGGCTCAGACCGCGCACGCGTTCCTCGGGCCGCGGCCCGCAGTCCGCGCGCTCACCTTGTCCGCGCACCCCCCGGCCTCCGGCCCCTTCCCGCCGCCCCCACGACCCGCGGAGGTCGATGCTCACCTCGGCTCGGGCTGTCAAGGGAGGGCTCCCTGACATCACCTCGGCCCTCAGCCTCCTCCACCAACTCGCCCAGCTCAGCAGGAGCCGCTTCGCGTAACCACCAAGTTCAAAGCTGGAGGCAGCAAGGCGGAGGGAGGAAGGGGCGAAGCGCCGAGCGCGCTGCCCTCCCCGGGAGCCCCGCCGCCGCCGCCTACTCCCCGCTACCCGCAACCACCAGCACAAAATGGCGACCAGGAGCAAGGAGCCGGCGCTCCGACCACCATCCACCTACTGAGGGAGCGCGCTCTGGCTGGCTGCGTCTATTGGTCGCCCTCCGCCATCGGCCAGCCCCGGGCTGCTCTCATTGGCAAGCGACTGCCACCTCCCCGGCCCCCAGCCCCGTGCAAACGCCTGCTAGTGGAGAAGAGGAGTACTTATTGGCCAATCGGGCGAGGCCCGCTTTTTAGACGCTTAGCTTCCTTCAAAGATGAAAGCCAAGCGGAAGCTCAGCCTCTTGCACGGAGGGCAAGGGAAACCCGGTGCGATTGGCTGGGAATTGCACCCACCCACCCCAAATGTCATCGCTTTCTTCTCACCAGGGAAAGGAGCAGACCTGACAGGCTGCTCGGGCAGAACTCCCATAGCTCAACCGAGGCAATCAGGAAATGGTTGCTCTAATGAGGCTGTGCGACAGGGAGGAGAGGGGGCCACTCAGTGCCTTTAGTCACGTGAAAACACTAGCTAGATGGACTGGGACCTATTTCGTGCGAAGGGGGCGGAGCGACAATCAGCGCGCCCGGGTCCACTGCGGCTGCGCAGAGTCCCATTTCCGTCTCCGCCCCTGAGAGTCTGCCCAACCGTCTGTCATGGCGCCCGGACTGTTAGGTTTGTACGCTCGCCGCCTTTTGGCAGCAGCGACGACGCGGGGGCGCGTGGCTGCCCCGGTTCGCTGGGAATCCAGCTCTGCTAGGGCTGTCATCGCTCCGTCCGCTGCGGTGGGAAAGCGGGCGCCGGAACCGACAGTGCACTGGCAGGAGGACCCAGAACCCGAGGACGAAAACCTCTATGAGAAGGTGAGAGAGGGGAAACGGGACGCCGGTAGGGTCAATCGGGGGCCGGCGGACGGGGCGCCGTAGAGGACTTTCTTAGTCGGTTGAGGATTGCGCAACTGGTAAATCCTGGAAGACTTGGGTATTTTGCCTAACTTATTCTCCTCAGTTCTCCGTGTTATCTTCGGTTAAGAGCCAGAGGCGAGACTGACCTTATTTTGCAGAAAGGTATCAAACCTGATAGGACGCTTTTGCGGTGCCAGACTTTTAAACATGTTACATGCATTAACTTATCTGATCCTCCAAACAACCCTGTCTCTTAGGTCCTGTTAGTATACTCACTGTATAGATGAGGAAACTGAAGCACAGAGATGCCAAGTGACTTGCCCAAGTTCGCATAACTGAATGTGCGGCAGGACACATTTGAACTTAGGTCTCCCAGTTCTGTGCTGTGTGATAGCAGAGGCTCCGAAGTCAGAATGCCTGGGTTGGAATACAGGCACTGGCAGTTACTCACCTAAGTGACCTTGGGAAGTAACTTCACCCCTTAGTGCCTCAGTTTCTTTGTAAAATGGGAAAAGTATTAGGACACCTTTTTAAAAATACTAAACCTGCATCGTATAATTAAATGAGTCAAAATGCTCAGAACAGCATTTGGCACTTAGTAAGTACTCAGCATTTAGAAGGTGTTACTTATTATTGCTATTTTCCAACTCACGGGGATATTGTGAAATCTGTGTATGTGAAAAGGCTTGACACATAAGAGGTACTTCATCAATATTAATCTCTGGTTGAGGGGCTTGGATATATAGGATGCTCATTCATTCATCCATTCATTCTGTAAATATGTATTGAGGGCCTACTGGATGCCAGGCACAGTTCAGGGCCCTGGGGGTCCAGCAGTGTAGAAATCAGATAAAGCCCTTGCTCTTATAGAGCTTATATGATAGTGGGAAACACAGAGGATAAATATGTAATATAGAACATGTAATTGGTAACATAAGATAATATTATATACAGGATCTGTGGGATGTTACTTTGGTAAACTAATAAATGCTAGAAAGAATGTTAAGCAGGATAAATGGATCGAGAGTGACTTGGGGGTAGGGGGTAATTTTATTAGGTTGAACCATAGGAAATGGCCAATATTCAACCATTTTTGACCAAAGAAAATGGCACTTTCCAATAGTTCAACTTAATAGACAAGGTGACTAGGGAATGCCTCTTAAGAGAAGATGAGAAGCCAAAACTTTGAATGAGGAGGCAGATCCAGCCAAGCCTGCCTGGGGGAAAAGCTTTCCAGGCAGAGGGAGCAGTAAGTGCAAAGGCCCTGTGGTGGGAAGGAGCTTGACAAGTCTTAAGGACAGAAAGAGAGGAATTTAGGGAGTGAGGGGAGACTGGTTCGAGGTAAAATTGGAGACCAGCTTATGCAAGGCCAGCATAAGGCTTTGTGGAGCAGCAGGCAGCCCTCATTGACCTCTTCTCCTTCCACAGAACCCCGACTCTCATGGCTACGACAAGGACCCTGTTGTGGATGTCTGGAACATGCGGGCCGTCTTCTTCTTTGGCTTCTCCATCGTCTTGGTCTTTGGCACCACCTTTGTGGCTTATCTGCCTGACTACAGGTTCATGGGGTGTCCAAGAGAATGGGATGGGTGGGGGCAGAGGTAGGGGTGGAAGTCAAAGGGGACTCTGCCAGGAGTCCTGTCCTGTACGTTGAGGAATGGGGAGCTAAGGTGGGGATTGATGTCCAGTGAGGCTTCCTCATGTCTCCCCTCCCCCATGCTGTTGCCTCCAGGATGCATGAGTGGGCCCGCCGGGAAGCTGAAAAGCTTGTAAAATACCGAGAGGCCCATGGTCTTCCCATCATGGAATCCAACCGTTTTGACCCCAGCAAGATCCAGCTGCCAGATGAGGACTGATTGGATCTTCTCTACCCCCTGCCTGCCACTCTGCCCTCTCTATGGAGCACTGTATTAAAGGGACTGAAAAATATGACTGGCTGGTGTTAATTTTGTTGTGAGGGGGTTGTGGGAGTGGGGGTGTCAGACCTTAAGAGGGCCACTGCAGCCTTTCCTGGGTGTTCTGGTTATCTGTTGCTGTGTAACAAGCATCCTAAAACTTAGTGGCTTAAATGACAATTTAATATTGTCTTTCATGGTCCTATGCTTGACTGCGCTCAGTGAGGTGTTTCTTCTTGGGGTCAGATGGTGGCTGGGGCTGGATTCATTTGAAAGCTCAACTGGGCTGGACATCCAAGATGGCTTCTTCACTCACCTGTCTGGCACTTTAATCTTCTTCCAGGGCGCCTCTGTCTCCAGGAAGTTCCTTCAGGTCCACCCTCCCCGCCCCAAGGGTAAACACTCTCCCAACTTGTAACAGTACAGGTTCATTTGTCTAGTTCAATACTTCATTTAAGTGCAGGGAGACATTTTTGCATCTGACTTCTTTCATTTAGCGCTATGTTTGTGAGACAGATCCACGTTGTTACATGGTCCGTAGTTTGTCCATCCTCATGGCTGTGCTCTTCCATTTGTGTGAATAGACTACACTTCATCCATTCTAGTGTCAGTGGGTATATGGGCACTTCTCTATCTGGGGCTATTAAGAATAATTCTTGGAGTGACTGAGGCCATAAGGGAGATGCCAGTGGCCATGGGTCCCTATGGACAGTCCCATCCAAGCTGCTTTGACCACACAAAGATGGGCTTGGTGATAGGTTGCACCATGGGCATGGTGGCTGGGGCACTCTTTGGCACCTTTTTCTGTCTCAGGATCAGAATGTGGGGTCAGAAGCTAATGGCCTCAGGAAAGCTGCGATGGCAAGTGGTGGCACCTTTGGCACATTCATGGCTATCGGGATAGGCATTTGATGCTAATCAGAGCAATGGTTGCCCACATCTACTCCATCCCATCAGCCCCAGCCCATGTACTATAATAAAAAGACTGAGAAAAAAATTATTCTGTGAACATCTTTTGATGGACATATGCACTCGTTTCTCTTGGGCATATATCTGGGAATGGGATTGCTATCATGGGGTAGACAGGTGATGGCCTTAGTAAAGCATGCCAGTTTTCCTAACTACACTTCCCCCTTTTGTAAGTGCTACCTCTTCACCATTGCTCAACATTCCCCATCTTTCTCATAGTAGCCATTTTGCTAAACAACTGGCCTTGTAAGGACCACATTGGGATGAAGGGGTGGGAATTGAGTTCCTCCTGTGTGCCAAGCCCTGACAGTGTGCCAGGCACTGACAGACACCAGGATCTCCGTCCTCAGGAATTTCCCAGGGTGGGTGTGGTGGCCGGTAGGAGTGGTCAGAGAAAAACAATGTTTTCACCCTACTGTTTGACCCCAAGGATATTTGAACCATGATATTTTAAAATACTTTTTTAATTGAATTTTAGAGAGGGAGAGAGAGAGAAATACCGATTGGCTGCCTCCTACACAGCCCCCAGCAAGATCGAGCCTGAAACCCCAGCACGTGCCCTGACCTGGAATCAAACTGCAACCTCTTGGTGCATTGAACCTTGACATTTTAGACCCAGCTTTGCTCCAGCAACATAACAGATAAACACCTTCATCCTTCAATTGAATAGAGCCTTTATTATGTGCAAGGCTCAGTGAACAAGACAAATAAACTACTTGACTTCAATCCTTGTCCCAGGGTCTGCTTCTGGAGGGACCTGAACTAATGTATTCTCAATTCTCAGGAGGTTTACCTTAAGGTGATAGGTAAGACTGAGAGTACACAGCACAGAAACAGGTAAGTTCCACCAGAAGGCTGGCTGGCTGAAATGTTAGGATTACTGGAATCTTCAAGGAAAAGAGTGGCTAGAGATGAGGTTATAGAGGTGGACATAGGCCATATCCCTAAGGCCCCATGGGCTGTGGTTAGGAGGAGTTTATATTTTACACACTACACAAAGTTGACCAGAAACTTACCAAAAACCCAACTTAGCAAAGCTCATCTTAGACAATCCTAGATGGAGATTGCTTACAGTTTTTCCCATGGATCATCCAAGAAATAAAAACGAACTCTCTTACCAGCTTCACGACGACTATTACTGATAGACATACACACTGCAGAATAAACCAACAGCTAAAACTGTGAACTTTGAAATATGTTGAGGGAGAACTGATGGAAGGATCCTATGTTGCCAACAAAACATGAACCTGCAAATTTTGATCCTGAAATATTAGACTTGATGAAAACTAGCCACAAATAAAGTTCAGAATGACAGGAAAGCTACTCAACAAATATTTATTGAGTGCCTACTACCAGGTGCTTTCATAGGCAGTGGGAACACAGCAGGGAAAAAAGATTAAAAACTTCCCACCCTGCCCTAGCCGGTTTGGCTCAGTGGATAGAGCATCAGCCTGCGGAGTGAAGGGTCCCAGGTTCAATTCTGGTCAAGGGCACATGCCTGGATTGCAGGCTTGATCCCCAGTGGGGGGCGTGCAGGAGGCAGCCAATCAATGATTCCCTCTCATCATTGATGTTTCTATCTCTGTCTCCCTTCCTCTCTGAAATCAATAAAATATATATTTAAAAAAACTTCCCACCCTCAAGGAGCTTATATTCTAGCAGAGGGAAACAGATGATAAACAAGGCAACCAATCGCATTGTTTGCATTAAGTGAACACTAAAGCCAGTGAAGAGGATCAGGCATGTAGGGTGGAAGAAACTTGTATTTAAATAGGGTTGTCAGCTTAGGTCTCGTTGAAAAGTGATTTTTTTTTGAGGGAAAAAAACTGTGAAGAAAATGAGAGATGAGAAAAAAGAAAAAAAAGAAAATGAGAGATGAGATACACAGATGGAAGAGCATTTCTGGGAGAGGGAACGCCCTGTATAGGCCCTGAAGCAAGAATTGCTTGAGCAGTTCAGGGAACAGCCTGAGGCCAAGGAGATATCTGGGACAAAGTTATTACTGTTGAAATATAATCCAGACAAGAAAACTGATGCATGGATGGAATCATCACTGTAAAAATTAACCTGAAAATGATGCATCCCACAGAAAACAACTTCAGAAAAATGAAAATGGCCCAAATTGGCCACTGTATGACATTGAAGAAGGAATTAAATTGGTTCAGGATTCACTCGAGGGCAAACTTTCTCAATAAAAATTCACCTGAGTTGGCATAATTCCAATTATAAATGTTAATATTTGTAAGCAGAGCCAATACATCTGAGTCAGAGGGGCGAATCCAGGGCCAACCAGGATCTAGGCAAAGCAGTTTGGTATCAACTGTCATCAGAAAAGGTTCATTCACTCATTTATTCACTCATTTGTCCAACAAATATTTACCAAGTGCCTATTGTGTGACAGGGGATAAAGCAGTGAATAAAACAGGCAAAAGCTCCCTGCCCCTCTTGGAGCTGACTTCTCTATAGGAGACAGATAACAAATGTAAAGAATAACAATTTTGAGTAATAATCATATAGAGGTAATAAGTAAAATGTAGCCCGACTGGTGTGGCTCAGTGGTTGAGCATCGACCTATGAACCAGGAGGTGGAGGTTTGATTCCTGGTCAGGGCACATGCCCAGGTTGCAGGTTAGATCCACAGTGGGGGACATGCAGGAGGCAACCAATCCATGATTCTCTCTCATCATTGATGTTTCTATCTCCCTTCCTCTCTGAAATCAATAAAGATATATATTTAAAAATAAGTAAAATGTATAATATGGTGATAAGTGTTAAGGAGAAAAATGAAACAGGTCCCTAGCCGGTGTGGCTCAGTGGATAGAGCGTCGGCCTGCAGACTGAAGGGTCCCAGGTTCGATTCCGGCCAAGGGCATGTACCTTGGTTGCAGGCACATCCTCAGTGGGGAGTGTGCAGGAGGCAGCTGATCGATGTTTCTAACTCTCTATCCCTCTCCCTTCCTCTCTGTAAAAAATCAATAAAATATATTTTAAAAAATGAAACAGGAAAAGGTATAATGTGTGTGTGTGTGTGTAAAATTTTAGCTAGAGTGGCCAGGCAAAAGGCCTCTCTTAGATGACATTTGAGAAAGACCTACAGGAAGTATCAAATTGAAGAAAGAACTTTAACAATAGCCATGATTGCTAGCTAGGTGGTCATAGTGGCTAAGGACACCAATTCTAGAGCCGGACTACCTGGGTTCAAATCACAGCCTCCTCCATACCAAATATGCGGCGACCTTATGTTTCCATTTTCCTCCTCTATCAGTTGGGACTAACGACATTAACTACCTCCTAAGGATATTTAGAAAGTTAATCTGAGCCCTAGCCGTTTTGGTTCAGTGGATAGAGTGTCGGCCTGTGGACCCAAGGGTCCCGGGTTTGATTCAGGTCAAGGGCACATGGCTGGGTTGCAGGCTCGATCCCCACTAGGGGGCATGCAGGAGGCAGCCGATCCACGATTCTCTCACATCGATGATGTTTCTATCTCTCCTTCCCTCTTCCTTCCTCTCTGCAATCAATAAAAGTCTATTTTTTAAAAAAGGTTAATCTGAGAGTGCTTATAACATTGCCTATCACAGATTAGGTGTTTATAAATATTGGTGGGATGAATCCTCATTAACATTAATGTAGTTCCATGGAAGTTCTTAAATAAGCGCCCTAAAAATGAAATCATGGTAATCATGGTTTTGTGGATGTTCTGATGGTGCATTTGGAGTGGAGGGTGGTTTTGGGAACCTGACAGTCACTATGGAGGGGTTTGGGGCCCGGGATTGAAAGTGGTGGCTTCTGAAGACAAGGTTTGTAAACCTACGTAGGCCAGGTGGGGCCTTTAGTAGTAGTCAGAAAAGCTGCAGGATTCTGGCAAGTCAGTCATCTCAAATGTAGAGAGGGTCTGGGGAACTCTGGGCCAGGTCTCAGCTGAAGTTTAGGAAAAGAACAGCCATTGATGATGCCACGAGGTGTCAATCAGAGGCACACCAGCCTTGTCTTTTTATTCTCGCCTCCCTCGTCTCCTTCAAGTTTTTGCTAAATATCAGCTTCTCAAAGAGGACTTCATTATTTGAAGTTCCACCCCCTTACTATTCATTCTCTACATTTATTGTTGAGTTTTTTTTCCCCTCCACAGCACACACAAACTGCAGTGGATGTGTTGTCCTTTTAATTGTGATCATGCTGCCAGGAATTAAACAAAAAATAAACTGGGTCGTTATTTTAATGAGAGAGACACAGGGAGAGGAAGGAGGAGGAGAAAGAAGGAGTAAGAGAGATAAAAGGAGAGAAGGAGGGAAAGAAGGGGAGGAGGCAGGAGTTCTTCAGAAACCCTAAACCCATCAAGATGGGACAGGGTTGGTGTGAGGGGGGAGGGGGTAGATTCAAACAGATTCCATTTTAAAGAAAAATACTCTCTACACACACATCCAGCCTCTGGGCCACCATTTTTCTTACATGGAATCCACTTTCCCCCCTTTCCAGAAAATTCCACTCACCCTACAAAGTGGCCTCTTTGGGGGAAGCTTTCATTTTGAAAAACAAGCTCAGATGGGTCGGTTTGGGATCTGACCCTGAAAAAGAGTTTTGATTAATAAAATTTACCATTTTTAGTTAAAAGTCTATTTTGTCTGAGGTAAGTATAGCTGCACTTGCGTTTCCCCCCTACCATTTGCTTGAAATATTTTTTCCCATCGCTTCACCCTCAGTCTATACATTGTAGGGCAGAAGTAGGTTTACAGCTGTATGTGCAGCAGTTTATTGTTGAATTATTATTGTATTATTTGCCATACAAACAACTGTAATGAGTCTCTTGTAGGCAGCATATTGTTGGCTCTTGGTGTTTTGTTTTTTTAAAAATTCATTTAGCCCTTCTATGTCTTTCAATTGGAGAATTAATCTATGTATAAAGTAATTATTGATAGGTAAGGAGTTACTCTTGCTATTTTGGTAATTGTTTTCTGGCTGGTTCGTAGCTCTGTTGTTTCATGTTTCTTCTGCTGCTGTCCTTTGTTTGTTTGTTTTTGTGTGTTGTTATTGTTTTTGCTGCTGTCTTTTTTGTGTGTGTTTTGAGGTATTTTGGTATCAGTGTGCTTTGACATCTTTTTTATGTTCTTTTGTGTAATTACCACAGGTTTTTTTTTTGTTGTGGTGGTGGTTACCATGAAGCTTCAAGTATTTTAAATTATAACATCCTATTTTAAATTGATAACAACAACTTCAATAGTATTCCTAAACTCTACACTTTTACTCACCCCCCCCCCCATCACAATTTAGGTTATTGATAAAGTTCTTATTTTTTATATTGTGCAACCAAAAATAGATTATTAGTTATGGTTATTTTTACTACATTTATTTTTTACGTTTTAAACTAGAGTTGTATTACGTACTCTTACAGAAAACACAATTACAGAAAATTTAAATATATTTTTAAAAAGTCACACACATGCGCATACGCGGATAAAGTTCCCACGCCAAGATTCAACTTGGGCGGTCGGAATGAAAGCCAATCCCTAAGGGCGACAAGTGAACAACAAAATAGCGGGCGCTTTGACTTCATCTTTGAAAGTGTTTTGGACCCGCCCCAGGTTTTTGTTTTCCCTATTGCGGTTGCGCAGAGACTACTCCCACCCCCCACCCCCCTTGCTGCTCACTCACAGTCGGGGGAAGTCAACATTGCTCCATCGCCTCCGTTCCCTGCCTGGGTGGGACTGGGCAGCGGAACAGGACACCTTAAAAGGATCAGCAGAAAGTGGCGGCGGGGGATGGGCGCAGACCCTCTCTGCAGGCCCGCCTGTCTGTGTCCTTAGATGTCCGGAAAGAGGCGGGGCCAGTTGTGACAGATCTGTGGCCTCTGGTGTAAATCAGCTGTTAACCAGAGCAGCCTTGACACCTTTAGTGGGTGGGCTCTCCAGCTGAAAGGCAGCAGACGACCAATCAACAGCTCTTGCTCCTGAAGCCCTGGCTGGGCTGAGCAAGAGGGCAGAGGGCTGATTGACTAGCGCTGATTGACAGCTCGACCTGTCAGTGAGCGCGGGGTCTGGACCCACCCACTTCCCAGCTCAGGGTGCGGGAATGGAGACTTGACCCTTTTGAACCAGTGAAAACATCTGAGCCTTGCGGAGTCGCTCTTGTCTTTTGGCAGTTGAGGGGAGGGTCTTGCTTTGACTGACATGCTTATCATCCAATAAGCATGTTTGCTTGAGCAGGGGACGGGGCGACTGGTTGCAGGAAAGGAGGGGTCCTTGACTGACCCTTGTTTCGCTGAACAAGGAAAACCAGATTCCACGAGTAGCCGCCCACCCTCACCTTATCCGTTTTTAAAAAGGCTCATGATTCTTTAAAAAGTTTGAAAATCACAACTTTGGAGCAATTTAACTTTCCCATGCTGGACAGAAATGGCAGCCTTACTGCACCTCTGCAAAAACAGCAGCCCCTTAGAAAGGCGATCTTAGAGGAGTGGGGACCAGAAATAGAAGGGGTTTTCAGAGAAGCTTTACAGCAGTTGACAATTCTAGTAAATTGGAACTTGATTTGAGGTTTGGGGCCTGAGAGACTTTGACAGAGGGTTTCTGGTGAGAGTGATGGGGTTTCTGGGGACAATGATGGGGGCCTGCGGGGATCAATAATAGATGGTTAGTAGTTGAGGTCAGTTTGGGTGACTCATGTAGACGCCCATAGTAAGGACCTGCTCTCCAATGCGACCATCTGGAATTAAGCTGCTGATGGAGCCAACTGCCGTTGCCTCCTGGGCATGGCAATGCACCTACCATCAAAGACAAGACACTGTAAAAGACTCTTGTGTTTCTAATGCAGATGGTTTGCAGTCTGACAGTGGTGCACCCAACAATGGGCCAATAGTCAAAGTATTTGGTAGACATTCCAGCTCCCTACCATCAGCAGTATCTAATATTGTTGAACATTGAACAGCTTCCTACAAAATGGACTAAAAGGGATTTCAGACTCTACCTCTCTCACCTCCTC
Organism: Myotis myotis; assembly: GCF_014108235.1. Lineage (NCBI taxonomy): Eukaryota > Metazoa > Chordata > Mammalia > Chiroptera > Vespertilionidae > Myotis > Myotis myotis. The sequence goes on along the minus strand of NW_023416346.1, from coordinate 5,647,406 downwards.
CCGATCCACATACCGTAGTAAGGCAATTTGATCACGGAATGTGGCTGTCCCCCAAAAGGGGTCACCTCTTGGATAAAGATCAGGACAAAAGGGGTGGATTATAGAACCCTATTTTGAAAATTTGGGATTCAGCCCATTCTTGGACATGATGTAGCTTTCCTTCCCCTCACAGCAATCCCAGGCCAGCCTAGTTCGTAATCTCCAGGTGACAGCTCAGCTCAAAAGGGACCTAGGGGATTTGAATTGAATTATGGTTCAGTCACGTAGATTCTCTTGTTGGATGGACATGGTCCTAGAATAGATCATAGGATTAGAGCAGTGATGGTGAACCTTTTGAGCTCGGCGTGTCAGCATTTTGAAAAACCCTAACTTAACTCTGGTGCCGTGTCACATATAGAAATTTTTTGATTTTTGCAACCATAGTAAAACAAAGACTTATATTTTTGATATTTATTTTATATATTTAAATGCCATTTAACAAAGAAAAATCAACCAAAAAAATGAGTTCGCGTGTCATAGGTTCACCATCACTGGATTAGAGTGAAGCTTGGGGTAAGACTTCTCTTGTTGGATGTATACAGTCTTAGATCATAAAGACAATGACCACTTGACTGAGTACATTGTTCACTGAGTTCCCTTCCAGTGGTCCACACTGACAAAGATAAAAGACATAAAAAATCTGTAAATTTTATAAAAGTATCTTTGATCCTCTTGCACCTGACCTTTCTGGATGAAAGGTCAGGTACAAGTAGGGGATGATCAGATAAAAGTGAAGTTATAGGCATTGGGATGAAACAGACCAATTTTATGGCAGTGGGCAGAGTGTACTTGGGGAAGGAACACCTTAAACCTTGAGAGGTGCAAGCTGGGAAGATGGTTAATGCTCTTTGTCCCCTAGACCAGTGGTCGGCAAACTCATTAGTCAACAGAGCCAAATATCAACAGTACAACGATTGAAATTTCTTTTGAGAGCCACATTTTTAAAACTTAAACTATATAGGTAGGTACATTGTTATTAACTTCATTAGGGTACTCCTAAGGCTTAGGAAGAGCCACACTCAAGGGGCCAAATAGCCGCATGTGGCTCGCGAGCCGCAGTTTGCCGACCACTGCCCTAGACTGAGTACTACAGCCTGATAAAACAATCATATGGTCTCCCAGAGTCAAGCAGCAGGTGCGGCCTGCAGTCTGACCTGAATATAGGTTGGTCATCACTTCTTTGGAATGAAAACCACAGAAAAACTCATGTGAACGTGGCATACATAAAATATTCTGCTGTACCTGATGCCATACATGTCAGCTCCTGAACACGGACCTCCCTCATGCCTGTACAAACACATGGGCCAGCATGACCTTGTTTAGATCTGACTGATATAACTCATCTGCTTCTGACACCTGAATGGCCTCGGATTATGGCATGTTTAGCAATTGAGCTACAAGCCTTGGTGAAACCACCCATGGGATTTAACCAAACCAAGTAATGATGATCCTAGTCAAGTTGAACAACAAATTCTGAAATGAAATGAATCAGGTCGCTTTGGGTTACATATTTGTATATGGGGAAAGACTGATGAACAAAACGTCTCTCTATTGGGGAAGGGTTTGCTTGTGGACCCACATATTGCCCGCTTGTCATTATTGACAGTGACACCAAATATCTGCAAGTCAGTCTAAATTATTTTGTGTGGGTTGCAGTATAATAGCCTGGCCTTAGACTACTTTCTGGCTAAGAATACATAGTCCTGACCCTACATTACCTTGGCCACTTCTCAGGGTTGTGTGGACAGCAAGCAACCTTAAGGGATGAGATAATGCTTCCCTCTAGGACAAAGAGCAGGCTGAATTTCTCAAGCTCAGCATTTCTTGGCTGTGATGTAAACCAACTGCATGTCCAGCATTCATCATGGCCCCTCTGTGTCATCCCTGTGGGACTTAAAGGACATGGGGAGTCAACATGCTGTGCATGTTGCTGCTGTGCCATGAGAGACACATCCTTTGTCTCTGCTCCCAGAGTCTTGTGTCTTCTATCAGCATCTATAACACTTGTTAGCTTCTAAGAGGGTAATAGCTCAGACCCTTCACAGACCCTGACAATCAAGAATTAAGGGATTAAAAAAAAAGAATTAAGGGATTGCCCAGCCGGCATGGCTCAGTGGTTGAGTGTTGACCTATGAATCAGGAGGTCAAGGTTAGGAGACTAGCCAGCTGTAGTGGTGGGAGTGTGTGTATGGTGGGGGGTGAGGGGGAAGGTGCCCTATAGTGTGCCTTAGAGCATCCCTGGGTGAAAAAAAATATTCATGAGATCACATATGCAGGCTGTATAAGAGGACCAGTCATCCAAGATTGGGGGTTCCCTGAAATGTGGGACTTTTAAAAAAGCAGACTGGCCGGGACCGGTTTGGCTCAGTGGATAGAGCGTCGGCTTGCAGACTGAGGGGTCCGGGGTTCAATTCCGGTCAAGGGCATGTGCCTGGGTTGCGGGCACATCCCTGGTGGAGGATGTGCGGGAGGCGGCTGATCGATGTTTCTCTCTCATCGATGTTTCTGGCTCTCTATCTCTCTCCCTTCCTCTCTGTAAAAAATCAATAAAATATATTAAAAAAAAAAAGCAGACTGAATTTTTTAAAAAGAAACTCACTTCAAATATAATTATACTAGAGGCTTGGTGCACAGATTTGTGCACTGGTGGGATCCCTTGCCCTGGCCTGCACCCTCTCACAATCCGGGACCCCTTGGGGAATGTCAAACTGCCAGTTTCGGCTCGATCCCCGCAGACCAGACAGAGGGACCCCACCGGTGGATGGAATTCATGCACCGGGCCTCTAGTATGCATATAAGATCTTTGGTTAGTTTCTTCCGCCCCCCCCCCCCCCCCCATTCCTCTGAGATTCATCAGTCTGTTCCATGTTTCCATGCCTGTGCATTGAGTGTCTGCCCCCTGGTGGTCAGTGCATGTCATAGCTACGGGTCAAATGGTTGAATGGTTGAACAGTTGCTTAGGCCAGTGGTCGGCAAACTGCAGCTCGCGAGCCACATGTGGCTCTTTGGCCCCTTGAGTGTGGCTCTTCCACAAAATACCGACTTCTGCGCATGGGCCATGAAGTTTCAATCACACTGTACGTGTGTGCCCTCACGTGGTATTTTGTGGAAGAGCCACACTCAAGGGGCCAAAGAGCCGCATGTGGCTCGCCAGCTGCAGTTTGCCAACCACTGGCTTAGGCTTTTATATATAGATAGGTACTTTAAAAGTAAGGGGATGAAAAAAGATATACCATACAAACATGAACTAAAAGAAAACTGGACAAACTAGACTTTAGAGCAGCGGTTCTCAACCTGTGGGTCGCGACCCCTTTAGGGGTCGAATGACCCTTTCACAGGGGTCGCCTAATACCATCGGAAAACACATATATAATTACATATTGTTTTTGTGATTAATCACTATGCTTTAATGATGTTCAATGTGTAACAATGAAATTGGGGGTCACCACAACATGAGGAACTGTATTAAAGGGTCGCGGCATCAGGAAGGTTGAGAACCACTGCTTTAGAGTAAAAATATAACCTGAGTAGCCCTATTGCCGGGAGCCGGTCCATGCTTGCTGTTTCAAGGGACCTGGCATATATGGCATACTGTTCTTAATATGTTTGCTCACCTTCTTGGCACTATGTGTTTTAACCAAGGTCTCCTCTCTGAGAAAGGTTGTTTCCCCAGGTAGGGATTTTCCCCTGAAGTTAGGGAGGGAATAAAACCTCTTAACTAAGTGTCAGGTGGGTAATTAATCACTTTAACTACGAACAATCATGCTTAAGCTACATAATCTTTACTCCCTGGAATGGAGATAAGAAACGCCCTAACCTTTGGAATAGAGATTGATAGGATTGGAATCAACTGGTATAAATACAGATGTAAGAAGACAGAACCAAGAGAGACAGAACCAGAGAAGACAGAACCTACACAGAACCTACAGACAGAAGAACTTCGCTGGAGAGAACATGGCAAAAGATCCTGGACTGAACCTGACTACAGAAATTGGCAAGAGAACCTGACTAGAACCTGGTGACTGAACCTGGCTGGAGAACCTGGACAGAACCTGGCTGGAGAACTTAGCGCGGGAACATGGCTACAGAACCTGGCTGGAGAACCTGGGGAACCTAGCAAGAGAACTTGGACACAGACCCTGGCAGGAGATCCGAACCAGAACTTCGCTAGAGATCCTGGCTAGGCTGCTGATCAACCGAACGCTGTCTCCATGTCATTCCTTCTTCGCCGACTCCGTCTACGCCTTTGGGGACCCCTGGACCCGCTGGGGTTGGACCCCGGCAGTTCTTAATATGTTTGCTCACCTTCTTGGCACTATGTGTTTTAACCAAGGTCTCTGAGATAGGTTGTTTCCCCAGGTAGGGATTTTCCCCTGAAGTTAGGGAGGGAATAAAACCTCTTAACTAAGTGCCAGGTGGGTAATTAATCACTTTAACTACAAACAATCATGCTTAAGCTACATAATCTTTACTCCCTGGAATGGAGATAAGAAACGCCCTAACCTTTGAAATAGAGATTGATAGGATTGGAATCAACTGGTATAAATACAGATGTAAGAAGACAGAATGAAGCCGAAACCGGTTTGGCTCAGTGGATAGAGCGTCGGCCTGCGGACTGAAGGGTCCCGGGTTCGATTCCGGTCAAGGGCATGTACTGGGTTGCGGGCATATCCCCAGTGGGAGATGTGCAGGAGGCAGCTGATCGATGTTTCTCTCTCATCGATGTTTCTGACTCTCTATCTCTCTCCCTTCCTCTCTGTAAAAAATCAATAAAATATATTAAAAAAAAAAAAAAAAAGAAGACAGAATGAAGAGAGACAGAATCTAGGCACAGAACCTACACAGAACGTTCTCTAGAGACAGAAGAACTTCACTGGAGAGAACATGGCAAAAGATCCTGGACTGAACCTGACTACAGAAATTGGCAAGAGAACCTGACTAGAACCTGGTGACTGAACCTGGCTGGAGAACCTGGAGAACCTGGCTGGAGAACCTAGCAAGACAACATGGATACAGAACCTGGCTGGAGATCCGAACCAGAACTTCGCTGGAGATCCAGACCAGAACTTGGCTGGAGATCCTGGCTGGAGATCCTGGCTAGGCTGCTGATCAACTGAACGCTGTCTCCGTGTCATTCCTTCTTCGCCAACTCCGTCTACGCCTTTGGGGACCCCTGGACCCGCTGGGGCTGGACCCCAGCACCCTATAATTACTAAGGAAAGTTTTAAAACTTTCTGAAAAATAAATATCCAGGTCCAAATGGTTTCACTGGTGAATTTTGCCCAATATTTAAAGAATAAATAACAATAAATATACATTATCTTTTCCAGAGAATAGAAGAGGAGGAAAAACTTCCTAACTCATATTATACTGATGTCAACACCAAAGATGGTAGAAATAAACAAAACTAGACACCAATATCTCTGATAAACATAGATGCAAAAACCCTCAACAAAAATGTTAGAAGTCTGAATCCAGAAATATATAAAAAGAGTAATATACCATCACCAAGGGGGGTTTATTCCAGGAATGCAAAAATCTATCATAATAACACCTAAAGAAGAAAAACCACAAAAACATATCAATAAATTTTTAAAAAGCCACAAAAACATATCAATAAATTAAAATAAATTAAAAATAAGCCCTAACCGGTGTGGCTCAGTGGATAGAACACTTTAAAAGACATCCAAAATAATAATTTTAAAAAAAACCTCTCAGCAAACTAGACTAGAGAAGAACTTTCCCAACCTTAGAAAGGGCATCTACAAACAGACTTATAGCTAACATCATATTTAATGAAGAAAGACTGCATGCTTTTCTCCTAAGATTAGGAACAAGGCAAAGATATCTACTTTTTCTAGTCAACATAGTACTAACAGTCTTAGTGCAATAAGTCAAGAAAAAGAAATAAAAATATACAAATTGTAAAGGAAGAAATATAGCTGTCTTTATTCACATAAGACAAATTTATAGATCCAAAGAATTCCAGAGAAGCTACAGAAATACTCTTAGAACTAATGAGTTTAGCAAAGTCAGATACTAGGTCAATTTACAAACACCAATCATACTTTCATAAATGAGCAACGAACAATTGGAAACAATTTTTAAATAATCATATCTACAATAACTCCAAATAATGAAATATTTGGATATAAATCTAACAAAACATGTCTAAGATCTGCATGTTGAAACTTACAAAATGCTGATGAAAGAAATCGAAGAATGTATGTCAACAAAAAAAAAAAATCAAAGAAGACTAAATCATTGGAAAGACATGCTGTGTTCATGGACTGAAGACTCAAAATAGTAAAGATGCCAATTCTCTCCAAATTATTCTACAGATTTAAAGCAATTTCAATGAAAATTGCAGCAGAATTTTTGTAGATATAGTCAAGCTGATTCTAAAATTTATATGGAATGCCAAAAGAACTAAAATATCTAAAACATTTTTTAAAAAGAACAAATAAGCCCTAACCGGTGTGGCTCAGTGGATAGAACACTTGCCTGCGGACTGAAGGATCCCAGGTTTGATTCCGGTCAAGGGCATGTACCTTGGTTGCGGGCACATCCCCAGTGGGGAGTGTGCAGGAGGCAGCTGATCGATGTTTCTCTCTCATCGATGTTTCTAACTCTCTATCTCTCTCCCTTCCTCTCTGTAAAAAATCAATAAAATATATATTTTTAAAAAGAACAAATAAAAGAAATTTTAAGGCTAACGTATAGTGACATAGATCAGATCAGTGATTTCTTTGGGATGGGAGCAGGCATACAGAGGAACCAAAGGAAAAGATAACAAAGGGATACAGGGAAAGTCTTGGGGGTAGTGGATAGATTCATTATCTTGCTTGTGGGAACAAACTTATCAAATTGTGTACTTTAAGTATGTATAGGTCAATTATAACTCAATAAAGCTATTTTAAAATATTCTTTCCAAAGTAATATATTACTTTTATATCTACGAGGTGGCAGTTGGAACCATGGAGGTTGCCAAAGTGTTTAATTCACATCCTCTAGCATTATTTAATTTTTAAAATAATATATAGGAAGAGTAAGATGAAGGTAGGTTCCCATTGCAGCACATTTTATAAGATTATGATGAAAATAAAAAGGAACATAATTGTAGTAGATCTTTAGCAGATTGCTATTTAGTAGTTTGAAGCTTTAGGCATAGTAAGTATGAACTGCAGAATAGAGAACAGGTATAGTCTCTTCCCTCTGCCCCTGTCCACCAGCAATTTGTAAAGAATCAAGAGGCTGGTTGACAGTTGAACAATTCTTGACATTTTTGTAGTACCTTTGCAGAAGGCCTTATAGTATGTTATCAAACCCACCTGCCACTCCTTGTTAACAATCTCTACATTTAAAAAAGAGTAAATAAAAATGTAATTCTGTTATAACATCATTGCTTCAGGTTTTGGTAACTAGATAGAAATTTCAGCTCCAGCATTTTCTAGCTGTCTGCAAAGTTTCCCCCAGTAGGAAAGAAGGCCTGTCAGCCTACAAAAGGATAGGGAGGAATTCCTTTGACCCCCAGGCCAGTTATCTGTTAAAAAAAGAAAAGAGAGAAACTGTGATAAAAAGTAATCCACAGGCATTTTTCAAAAGCACTTTTATGATTCACATTATATATTTAACCACCTATTATTCTTATTTTATTCCCTATCATAAAAAGGAATTACTTGATTAGGTATTTATGATCTAACCCAGTTTTTCACACAGATAATAATCTAAACAGCAACCATTTACAACTAACTGGGATTTAAAGCTGAATTTATTTCTATAATTTCACAACTATTAAGAAAGGGATTTGAACCAAATGATTTCTAAATTTCTTTTCAGCTCAAAAAGTCTATACTTTTTATCAGTATTTGTTTTGTTGTAAAAAATTAAAAACCTGAAAATATTCTTGTGACATCAAAACAATCAACTAATCTTATTTATTTATTCATTATATATTTTTATTGATTTCAGAGAGGAAGGGAGAGGGAGAGATAGAAACATCAATGATGCGAGAGAATCATTGATTGGTTGCCTCCTGCACGCCCTCCCCCCCACTGGGGTTTGAGCCCATGAGCTGGGTTTGTGCCCTGAGGGCATATACCCTGACTTGGAATCAAACCCTGAATCAAACTGGGAATCCAACTGTGACCTCCTGGTTCATAGGTTGACGCTCAACCACTGAGTCACGCTGGCCGGGCCAATCAACTGATCTTATGAGCATGTTTCAAATACTGGTTTTCCAAGCCCATCCTACTGATTTATAGAATTTCAGCAAACACTACTGAAGTAAAAATTATTTTTAAGAACTGTAAAAGGAGTCTAAAAATGTTGTCCTGGACTTCAGATAACTTTCAGTCTAGAAAATCTAAGTAAAACGTTTTGAAGTGTAGCATGATGAGCTTAAAATGCTAACTGGAATTATGTCTTGGAAGTATGAAAAAGCACCGATCACTTGATTATACTTAACTGAGGATCTCCCACCTCATCCTCAATGAAAAGAAATAGCCAGATCACCTTGAAAATTCCACCCGCTTCAGGTTGCCGCAAAAGATCCTCAGGGCCTATTCCATCCCGGGCACAGGTCACGTACATTTCAGAGTAATCCTTCCCTCCAAAGCAACAGGAGGTGGTTTTATCCACAGGCAACTTCACAGTTTGGAGTCTTTTCCCTAGATCAGTGGTCGGCAAACTCATTAGTCAACAGAGCCAAATCTCAACAGTACAACGATTGAAATTTCTTTTGAGAGCCACATTTTTTAAACTTAAACTAGATAGGTAGGTACATTGGTATTAACTTAATTAGGGTACTCCTAAGCTGGCCTTTGCTAAAAACATCCTCAATCTGATTCTGAGGTCAACCCCTTCCACCTCTCCCATCCTCAACTCCTGCACAGGAATCGCGCGCTGCGTACCCGGGGTCCTCTCACGCAGCGTCTCCCGTCGCCCAACCGACCGACACCTCCCACTTCTTCTAACGCCACTTCTTCAAAATAGACTTGCCCAGGCCGAAAACCGACTTCTGTGCATGGGCCACGAAGTTTCAATCTCACTGTACGTGTGCGCCCGCATGTGGTATTTTGTGGAAGAGCCAAAGAGCCGCATGTGGCTCGCGAGCCGCGGTTTGCCGACCCTGCCCTAGAGCACCAAATATTTTATTTAAAGTCTATTTCTAGCAAATTCCCAACCTGCAAAAGCTTTCCGGACCCTTTCCAGAGTAATAGAAGAGTTTAAAGAAGATGGTAGAGGTCACATTTCAACCACGTATAGCACCTACCTTCCCTGACAATTTATTTGTTTTGAGCAAAAAGACTTATCTGCACAGGAAAAGAAGTTCTGACTATAAACTGGGGGCTATCTATTTGGCCTTGATTTCTAAAATCATCCAATTGGCACCTTCGAATATAGGGTGTCCCCCAAAAATGTATACACACACTTTGAATAATTATAAAGGCAGTGTTTATTAAAATGTATTTTATTTTCAACATTGAGCTACCAGGCCCTGGCTGGTTTTGCTCAGTGGATAGAGCGTCAGCCTGCGGACTGAAGGGTCCCAGGTTCAATTCCGGTCAAGGGCACATGCCGGGGTTGCAGGCTCCATCCCCAGTAGGGGGCATGCAGGAGGCAACCAACCAATGATTCTCTTTCATCATTGATGTTTCTATTTTTCTCTCCCTCCCTTTCTGAAATTAATAAAAAATATATTTTAAAAAATTGAGCTATCAGCTGTTATAGTGTGTATTCATTTGGAGGGATACCCTGTATATTGCTGTCTAACTTTATTAATAATGAATTTTCTCTAGTCCCTAGTGTCTGGTGTTTCTAGACATGACAGGGATTTTCCATTGTGTTGTGAGCCTACCTGTCTCAGGATCTAAACGAATCACTCTTCCTCCATTGTAACAGGCCACCCAGAGCTTCCCCTCGGCATCGATACACATTCCATCTGGGATTTGTTCGTCTTTCTCCAGCTTGTAAACACTTCTGCGGTTGGCTACGGTTTGAAAAAAAGCACCCCCCCCCCAAACAACAAGCTACTCAATACTAAGCACCAAACAATGAGCAATCAAATGATTATAAATACTGACCACTTCTGCTTATCTGGGTTCTGGTGTATGGGAACCACAGGCGGGATGGTTCAAAAGGATTCCTAACTCTAAACAATGACCACAAATCTGATGGGTACCCCTCAACAAAGGATTTTCACCACATGATTTGGGGTGGATTCATCCTTTAGGTTGGGTACACACATGTCTGTCGAAGCTTTCAGAGGAGAGAAAAAAGAAAGCAGAATTCTTTTTTTTTTTTTTTTATATATTTTATTGATTTTTTACAGAGAGGAAGAGAGAGAGATAGAGAGTTAGAAACATCGATGAGAGAGGAACATCGATCAGCTGCCTCCTGCACACCTCCTATTGGGGATGTGCCCGCAACCCAGGTACATGCCCTTGACCGGAATCGAACCCGGGACCTCTCAGTCCACAGGCTGACGCTCTATCCACCGAGCCAAACCGGTTTCGGCTGCAGAATTCTTTTTAAAAAATTGATTTCAGAGAGGAAGGGAGAGGGAGAGAGATAGAAACATCCATGATGAGAGAGAATCACTGATCGGCTGCCTCCTGCACGCCCCCTACTGTGGATCGAGCCCTCAACCCAGGCATGTGCCCTTGACTGGGAATCAAACCGTGACCTCCTGGTTCATGGGTCAATGCTCAACCACTGCCATCAGCCAGGCAGGAAGTAGAATTCTTAATAAAATACCAATAGGCCCTGGCCAGTTTTGCTCAGTGGATAGAGCATCGGCCTGTGGACTGAAGGGTCCCGGGTTTGATTCCAGCCAACGGCACATGCCCGGGTTGCTGGCTTGATCCCCAGTAGGGGGCTTGCAGGAGGCAGCCAGTCAATGATTCTCTCTCATCATTGATGTTTCTATCTCTCTCTCCCTCTCCCTTCCTCTCTGAAATCAATAAAAAAATATAAAATAAAATAAAATACCAATATATCTTTTTGAGGCTGAACTGAATTCCCTCATGACCACCTCAGATATATAGGGTGTCCCAAAAAATGTATACATGCACTCTGAATAATTATAAAGGCAGTGTTTATTAAAATACAATTCATTTACAAAATTGAGCAATTAGCTGTTAAAATGTGTATACATTTTTTTGGGACACCCTGTACTTCAGCCTGTGGTTAGACCTTTGCAGTTTTACTTACAAAATGCCTACTTTGATTAACCTCAAGATCTAGAAGGCAACTCAATGGTGCCATGTGAACAATTCATTCACAAAAACTAGTACAATGTATGAGTTCTGTTTCTGCCTAATGCTTCATAATCACCTTATCAAAATGAAATGTTACAAGAGTTTCTTTCACCCTAACTGGTTTGGCTCAGTGGATAGAGCGTCGGCCTGCGGACTGAAAGGTCCCAGGTTCGATTCCGGTCAGGGACATGTACCTTGGTTGTGGGCACATCCCCAGTAGGAGATGTGCAGGAGGCAGCTGATCGATGTTTCTCTCTCATCAATGTTTCTAACTCTCTATCCATCTCTCTTCCTCTCTGTAAAAAATCAATAAAATATATTTTTTTGAAAAGAAAGAGGATTAAAGGTCTATCCATATTATGCCACCTGTGGCCACATTTAGTTGTGTTAAGAGCCATGATCAACTGCATTATAGTCAAGTGTGTGTAATCATTACCATACTAGGATAATATCATTGGACAGCTCTCTATTTGACGAAGTAAGGATCTTTACACATGGGTGGAGGGACAGGCAGCTTACTAATGATATACATAAGAAAAAATATGAGCAGTATTAAGGAAAATAATGAAAAAGTATGTACAGATCTTTCCTGTGTGCAAGTCATAGTCGAAAGCATCCACGGAGTAGGACAGGCTGTCTATGTAATAGAAGATTTTGTGGTCCAGGGACCAATCCAAGCCATTGGAGATGTCCACCTGGTCAAAGTACTTTTCCACATGGTGGTCAGGAAAGAGGCAGTACAGGGACCCTTGATGCCGCTCCAGAACTCCTGGGGCTGTTTCTTCAGCCATGGTGCCTACAAAAACCAAAGACCGCTGAGCTCAGCCCCACAGCATCTTGCCCATGGTGGCACTATCTTTTCTTACCAGGGTTCCTTCTCACGATTAAATCAAGGAATTTATACAATCCCAATCTGGGTCCTATATTTTTAAAAAATGACAACTACTGCCCAGCTGGCGTGGCTCAGTGGTTGAGCGTTGACCTATGAACCAGAAGGTCACGGTCAGGGCACATGCCCATGCTGCAGGCTCAATCCCCAGTAGGGAGTGTGCAGAAAGCAGCTGAACTGTGATTCTCATCATTGATGTTTCTCTGTCTCCCTCTCCCTTCTTCTCTGAAATCAATAAAAATATATGAAAATAAAAATGACAACTACCTTGCTTGTAATGCAAATCAAAACTACACAGGTTCTAGTTCCAGATAACAAGGAGTCCATGTGCACCAATATCATTTTCTCCCACTGAGCACAGCTATACAACTTGGTCAAAATGCAAGGCATAGCTGTTTGGGAACTCAGAAAGTAAATGTCAGGAAGTTCAGAGAAGAACACCATTTTAAAGTACCACTTAGTTGGTGTTGAGTTTTCCATTTTATCCTCTAGGATGCCCCAGCATCCTGCAACTGAACTTAGCACAGCCTGAACTTGAAGTGAGTACTGCGGTGCAGACAGAGATCCAAGAGAAACCCTCAAGTTGTGGCTCCAGGAGCAGAAAAGAAAACTCCTGAGGTTCAGAGGAGTAGAAGAAATACCCTGGTTATTTTTCCAATTGGATTTATTGGGGTGACATTGGCTAATACAATCATACAGGTTTCATGTATACAATTCTGCAACACATCATGTGTATATATATATATTTTTAAATATATTTTATTGATTTTTTACAGAGAGGAAGGGAGAGAGATAGAGAGTTAGAAACATCGATGAGAAAGAAACATCGATCAGCTGCCTCCTGCACATCTCCTACTGGGGATGTGCCCACAACCCAGGTACATGCCCTTGACCGGAATCGAACCTGGGACCTTTCAGTCCGCAGGCCGACGCTCTATCCACTGAGCCAAACCGGTTTCGGCCATCATGTGTATATTGTACTGTGTGTTCACCATCCCAAGTCAAGTCTCCTTCAATCACCATTTATCCCCACTTTCCCTTCTTCTAGCTCCTCCTCCTCCTCTCCTTCTGGCAATTTCCACTCCCTTTTCTCCATTCTCTCACGCATCGGTCCCCAGGCAATTCTGCAGCAAGGGTAGCAACAGTAGAGTGTGTCCAGCAACAGAAAACTACAGGAATCAAATCTCTGAGGGGAAGGAACATTCTGTTCCATTTGGTGAAGTCACAGCTCCAAAAGGGCAGAACCGAACACGGTTGCTTTTATGTTCGCTCTCTCTCTGTCCTCCTGCCATTTGACCTTGGAGGGAGCACAATCATAGATATGGGTGGTTTCAGGCTGGAGGAATGAAAGGAGAGTTCTAGCAAGCTGAACGTACCCAGAGAGAGTGAAGAGGGTGTTGCACAGTAATGCAACCCCATAAAATGATCTGTGATCTGGACTCATTCTACTTGTACATGCATGGATATGATTCCAATTAGCATATCAAACAGAGAGTGGTGCTGTGGATAGAATTCATTCTAAGTCTCAGACTGACTACCAAGTGGCATGCATGTGGGACAAAATCTAATGGCACCTAAGAGAAAGCAGGTTGGAACTTGTGGTCTGAGGTCTGAGCCTAAACATACAGATTACTTACTAAAACTAATATATAAACATTCTTCATAGGATTTAAACAAGACTCAGGGTCTCATAACATAATAGTAAAAATGGTCAGGATACTGTTCAAAATTACTTGGCAACACAAAGAAGCATGAAAATCTCAATTTGTATAGGAAAAGCAGCAACAGACGCAGAGAGCAAAATGGCACAGATGTTGGAATTATTTAACAAAGATTAAAACAGCTCTTATGAGAAATTTGTAAACCATCTTGAAATAAAGCTCAAAATAGAAAATATCAGCAAAGAAATAGAAGATATAAAGGATAATCAAATGAAAATTTTAGAAGTGAAAAAATAACTGAACTTAAAAAATCTTACTGGATGGACCTGACAGAAGAAAAAAGATGACAGAGGAAAGAGTTGGCATACATATGTTAGGTCAATAGAAATTTATTTGAATCTGACCAACAGAGATAATAAAGATTGGAAAAAATGAACAGAGCTTTAGGGACCTGTAGGACAACAATAAAAGAGCTAACATACTGGATTCCCAGAGAAGAGGAAAAAGAATACAAGGCCAAAAAATATTTTAAGAAGTAATGGCTCAAAACTCCTCAAATTTGGTGAAAAGCACAAAACTATAGATCCAAGGAGCTGAGCAAACCCAAAACAGGATAAACCCAAAGAAACCTATACCTAGATACATCATAGTCAAATTTCTGAAAACTAAAGTAAAATAGAAATTCTTGAGATTAATGAAAGAAAAATCACATATTAAATATGGGGGAATAATGAGTTCAATGACCATAAATTTTTCATGAGAATCCATGGAGGTCAGAAGGAAGTGACACATTTTAAATTTCCTGAAAGAAAAAAAAAGTGTCAACCTCAAATACTATCTTCACTGAAAATATCCTTTAAGAATGAGGGTGAAAGTTTGTTCTAGGTCTGTGAAATATGCCGAACTTTCCAAAAATTCATCTGGAATTAAAAAAAAGACCCCGAATAGCTGCAGCAATCCTTAGAAAGAAGAACAAAGTGGGAGGGATCTCAATACCAGATATCAAGCTGTATTACAAAGCCACTGTTCTCAAAACTGCCTGGTACTAGCACAAGAACAGACATATAGATCAATGGAATGGAATAGGGAACCCAGAAACTGACCCAAGCCACTATACTCAATTAATATTTGATAAAGGAGGCATGAATATACAATGGAGTCAAGACAGTCTCTTCAATAAATGGTGTTGGGAAAATTGGACAGATACATGCAAAATAATGAAATTAGACCACCAACTTATACCATACACAAAAATAAACTTAAAATGGATAAAGGACTTAAACATAAGAGGGGAAACCATAAAAATACTAGAGGAATCCACAGGCAGCAAAATCTCAGACATACGCTGAAGCAATTTCTTCACCGATACAGCTCCTAGGGCAATGGAAACTAAGGAGAAAATAAACAAATGGGACTACATCAAAATAAAAAGTTTTTGCACAGCAAAAGAAACCATCAACAAAACAACAAGAAAGCCCACTGCATGGGAGAACATATTTCCCAATGTCATCACCAATAAGGGTTTAATCTCCAACATTTACAGGGAACTCACACAACTTAACAAAAGGAAGATAACCCAATCAAAAAATGGGCAACGGACCTAAATAGACACCTTTCAAAAGAGGACATAAGGAATGCCAAGAGACATACGAAAACATGCTCAAAGTCACTAATCATCTGAGAAATGCAAATCAAAACAACAGTGAGGTACCATCTCACACCTGTCAGAATGGCTATCATCAACAAATCAACAAACAACAAGTGCTGGAGAGGATGTGGAGAAAAAGGAACACTTGTGCACTGCTGGTGGGAATGCAGACTGGTGCAGCCACTATGGAAGACAGTATGGAGTTTCCTCAAAAAACTAAAAATGGAACTCCCATTTGACCCAGTGATCCTGCTTCTAGGAATATATTCCAAGAAACTAGAAACAACAATCAGAAAGGATATATGCACCCCTAGGTTCATAGCAGCACAATTCACCATAGCAATGATCTGGAAACAGACTAAATTCCCATCAGCAGATGAGTGGATTAGAAAACTTTGGTACATCTACACGATGGAATACTATGCTACAGTAAAAAAGAAGGAATTCTTACCATTTGCAACAGCATGGATGGAACTGGAGAGCATTATGCTAAGTGAAATACGCCAGTCAGAGAAAGAGAAATATCACATAATGTCACTCATTTATGGAAAATAATGAACAACATAACCTGATGAACAAAAACAGACCCAGGGACAGAGAAGCATCAATTAGACCGTCAAACCTCAGAGGGAAGGTAGGGGAGGGTGGGGGGAAGGGGGAGAGATCAACCAAAGGACTTGTATGCATGCATATAAGCCTAACCAATGGACACAGACAACAGGGAGGTGAGGACATGAGTGGAGGGGTGGGAGGGCAATGGGGAGATAAGGACACATATATAATACCTTAATCAATAAAGAAATTTAAAAAAAGAATGAGGGTGAAATAAAGACATTCTCACATAAAGTAAAACCAAGAGAATGCATAGCCAGTAGACCCACTCTAAACTAATTGCTAAAGGAACTTCTTTAGACAGTAGGGAAATGATACCAAAAGGAAGCATGAAACACAGGAGGTATTTTAGTAGTAAAGGCACATGATATATGCAACTTACTTTCAAGTGATTCTGGAGAAAAATTTATACATGTAGAGAGATAAATGGAGCAAAGTGTTGACAATAGGTACATTCAGATAAAGGGTACACAGATGTTCGTACAATTCTTACTTCTTTCTGTAAATTTGAAATTATTTCTAATGTAAACATCAACAACAAAGCTTATATGTTTAAAACTTATTTAAGCCATAACGTTATCATACAAATTTTGGTCTCTGTTAGAGACAGAAGCTGAAAGAATATCTGAAGTTTTTCTCATGGGGTTTTTTTTTTAGTGGTACAAATTACTCAAGTTAATAACAAAAGAACCCAAGACATTTTTACCACTAAAGCAGTGAGACTTTTATCAGTGTTGTTTTTTTTTGTTGTTGCCAAGCTCAGTAAGTAGGTGCTAAAGATAAACCATACCAGCAAAGTATCTCCCAGCGGGATCCACCTTCCCATCATTGAATCGATTGTTTTTCTTGTCTTGATCTATGGTGGCCAGGACAATGGCTGACTGATCTTCCCAGTCCAAAGCACAAAACTTTGTTCCAACGGTGGCGACATAGCCTCCCAACTGGCGGAGGGCCACGGAGCTGACTGGGGCGTCTGCAGAGGCAAAAGCCACAATCAGGATTCAGCATGCAGCCCAGGGGCCGAGCAGCGCGCTGAGCCTATCATGCCACCTGCCGTCGCCAAGAGGATTGCAGCCCTTTCGACAATGGTGTGCTCGCTTCCTTCTGTTGATGAAGGATAGAATGAAGGCTACAGAACCCGAGGATACTTGTTGATAATAAAGTCCAGGCACTGTTCTGGACAGCAGGCACAGAAAGGTGAGTGAAATTCAACCCTATTGGAAGCTCCCAGTCTAGCAGAGAAGTGGAACCCCAGCAGCCACCACACATTGGGGCAGGCGCCACATCAAGTTCAGAGGAGGGATTCCTAACTGTGTGTGTGTGTGTGTGTGTGTGTGTGTGTGTGTGTGTGTGTGTGTGTTGTGGTGGTGGTGGTGGTGGTGGTGGTGGGTGGGCACCAAAGCAGTTGTCACAGAACAAGAGATGCTAAATTTGTCTGCTCTCCAGGAAATTCAGAGACACACTGTTTAGTTTCAGCAACTAGGCTTTGTGACATTCTTCTCTCCCTCCAGTACAGGACATTCCTTTTTAAGGGGCCCTATTTAATTAAAAATTACATAAAAATTTAAAATTTATTTCAGCCCTAGCTGGTTTTCCTCAATGGATAGAGCGTCAGCCTGTGGACTGAAGGATCCTGGGTTTGATTCTGGTCAAGGGCACATGCCTGGGTTGTGGGCTCCATCCCCAGTAGGGGGTGTGCAGGAGGCAGCCGATCAATGATTCTCTGTCATCATGGATGTTTCTAACTCTCTCTCCCTCTCCCTTCCTCTCTGAAATCAATAAAATATATTAAAAATTCTTTAAAAATAAAATTTATTTCAATTAAATAATTTAGATAGCAGTCTCCAGCTTCCAATGCTCTTATCTGAATGTGTGAAGGAAAGATCCGATAGCACGTCATTATTGGAACAAAATGGGGAATGCTGCCCCTCCTTCACAGAGGAAGAGGGAAGTACTGACCATCCAGAATGTACTCCTGGCTCAAAGGGGGAGAGCGACAGCCCTGGCTGGTGTTTCCCAGTGGGTAGAGCATTGCCCCTCTCACTGAAGGGTCACGGGTTCGATTCCTGGTCTAGGGCATGAACCTGGGTTGCGGGTTTGATCCCTAGCTCTGGTCAGGGTCTGTGCGGGAGGCAACCAATTGATGTGTCTCACACTGATGTTTCTTCCTTCCTTCCTTCCTTCCTTCCTTCCTTCCTTCCTTCCTTCCTTCCTTCCTTCCTTCCTTCCTTCCTTCCTTCCTCTCTCTCTAGAAAGCAATGGTGAGGATTAACAAAAGTGGAGGACACAGACAGCTTGACAATCCCAGAGCTTTACAGCATATTCAGCTTTCACATGAAGGTCCCAGGGGAATGACACTTGAGGTGACCTCCCTTCCCCAGAGAAAAGATGGCTGGCTGGGTGGATCTGAGCCCCGCCTTCATCCTTACCCACAGTCACTCGATGAACTTGCTTGCTGAGCGAATCCCACCGGCAAACCTTCTTTGAAGGAATATCTACGAAGAGCAGAGAGTTGGTCGCTTCCTCCCACACTGGAGACTCCCCGCACCGGCAGTTCTCTGGCAGGACACACTCAATCTTAATGGAACACATGGTCATGGGGGATCTACTGAAGGCGACAGAGACAACATGCAACGTGATCTCATGGAGCGAATTCAGTGCGGCATCTGGCTTGAGGCCCCGGTAAGCTGCCAATAGACACTAAGTTGTTTTTATTAGAACTAGAAAAGCTAGGCACACTTTCTCAAAATCAGAACAAAATATGTAATGTGGCTGAAAAAGAACTAAGAGCGGATAGGCGATAGCATGAGACATCTTCAATCAACTTGCCAGGCCTTTTTTCCAAGCTAGCTTCTATTTTTTTTTAAATATATTTTTTATTGATTTCAGAGAGGAAGAGAGAGGGACAGAGAGATAGAAACATCAATGATGAGAGAGAATCATCAATTGGCTGCCTCCTACACCCCCCCCCCCCCACTGGGGATCGCGCCCACACCTGGGCATGTGCCCTGACCGGGAATTGAATCATGACCTCTTGGTTCATAGGTTAATGCTCAACCACTGAGCAACACCGGCCAGGCCAAGCTATCTTTGTGTGTGTGTGTGTGTGTGTGTGTGTGTGTGAGAGAGAGAGAGAGAGAGAGAGAGAGAGAGAGAGAGAGAGAGAGAAAGAGAGAGAGAGAGAGAGAGAGTCCAACATCCACACCTAGGTGTTGGTGACCCTCAGAGAGCCAGCTCAGAGGTGGCAAGGTTGCTCTTCATGCCAGACCCCAGCCGCTAAGGTGGACCGGGTTGGGGGGAGGGGGAGACAAAGGGGGGGTGGGAGGGGCGGAGCACCCTCACTGCTGGCTGCTCTGGGAGTCTGAGGTCACCTTCTCTTGCTGCCGTCCCCATGCGTTGATGTTGATTCACTTCCCTGACCACTCAAAGGCCAGCGCCTCCCCACTTTGCATTTTTTCTGAGCTGCATTTTAAAGTACAGTGGGGCCTTGACTTACGAGTTTAATTCGTTCCGTGACGGAGGTCATAACTCAAATTACTCGTATGTCAAATCAAAAAGTGAACAAGTGAGACATGTGATGCTGGGCTGATGTTGTGGCGTTCACTGTGACGTTCGCTGCGCCAACTAGCGGTGGGGTATCTGAAGCTGGCTTGTAACCCGAATTTTAGCTCACAACTCAAAGCAAAAAATCGGCCGAGAGACGGCTCGTATCTCGAAAAACTCGTTAGTCGGGACACTTGTAAGTCAAGGCCCCACTGTATATTCTTCAGCGATAATACACTAAATCAGAAGTAACATTCATTTTCAGATTCGGATAATGGGAGGGGTGGGAAAGAGGGCACCGTCTGGCACCCTTGTGGGAACTGGCAGCCCTCAGCTGGTTCTCGCCACCCAGGCAGGCAGCGCGCCAGGGTGGCAAGGAGTCTTGAAGTCCGCGGGCAGGGACATTCTATGCTGGGACTTCAGGCCAGAGACTTTGACCGACACTCAGGGAGAATAAAAGTCAGAAAAGTCAAAATATTACCTAAGAAACCCAGTGGGAGAGGAAAAACAGGCAACTTCAAGAGCCTTCTCTTCCCCAAACTCTGCCCTGCTGACCCAAATGGCCTGCTCTTCCTCCTTCTCCCGGGCACCTATCTGCTTTGAAGTAAGTGGTCTCACACATGGATGGGCAAATGAATGGGGGGGGGGTGGAGGAAATGATCTTTGGTTTAATATTTCCTTCAGTAAACTGCATTAAAAACATTTTTGGCCCTAGCTGGTTTGGCTCAGTGGATAGAGCATTGGCCAACGGAATGAAGGGTCCTGGGTTCGATTCCAGTCAAGGGCACAGGCCTGGGTTGTGGGCTCGATCCCCAGTGTGGGGCGAGCAAGAGGCAGCTGATCAACGATTCTCTCTCATCATTGATGTTTCTATCTCTCCCTTCCTCTCTGAAATCAATACAAATATTGAAAAAACAAACAAAACATTTTTGTTGTTGTTAATCCTCACCCAAGGATATTTTTCCATTGATTCTTAGAGTGGAAGGGAGCGGGGAGACACAGAGAGAGAAGCTTCCATGTGAGAGACACATTGACTGGCTGCCTCCCCAGGGGGACTGAGATTGCAACTGAGGTACATGCCCTTGACCAGAATTGAACCCAGGGCCCTTCAGTCCTTGGGCTGACACTCTAGCCACTGAGCTAAACCAGCCAGGGAAAACCATTATTTTTTTTTTTTAAAGAAACAGCACAGCTCAGATAGGCCTCCATACCACCTGCCGGCTCAGCATTTGCAATCCTCCTTGACTGTGAGAGCTGGCCCGGCTCCCAGGCCCCCTGTGTCTGCGATACAGCCCGCGATCAGACACGGGGCTTGCACAACAGCAGCTTTTAACCCCACACTCGCTCCTGCCAGCGGGGGCTGCCACATGTCCCCTCTCTGCCCTGGTTCCCGAGAGCTGGGCCCCAGGCAGGGGTCGTGGCTGGAATCGGTGGCCGGCAGGGTGGGAGCGGGGAGCCGGGAAGCGGCTCCGCTGCACGTGGGTCCCGCGCAGGCCTGGGAGCTGAAGGTCGCGCCCACCTGGTGTCTCCGTGCAGGTCGCGGTGGTCGGAGGACGGTGCGGTCGGTGCCCTTCCTGCCGCCCTGGTGGGAGGCCAGCCGGAGCGGGCTTAGCTCGGCCGCCGCCAGCCCTTCCTTCTCCGGCGAGGGTGTTGGGAGGCGGGCGGGTGGCTGCTGGGCGGCTCAAAGGTCAGGCAGTGGAGGGGTGGGGAGCTGCGGGACCCAGAGCTGTCCGCCTCCTGTCCTCCTCCGCCATCGCGGGGGTGGTAGGGGGGAGGGGGTAGGGGCGGGGGGAGGGGGAAGGAGAGAGTCCGTGGGGGCAGGAGGTACCTGGAGGCGTGGAGCGCAGGGAGCCTAAGCTTTGGAGTTTGGATGAAAGCTCAAGTTTCTCTCTTGGACAAAACGTTGTTAAAATGCCTAACAGATGGGGTGGAGGGTCAGGTCCAACACACAGGTTAGTAAGGAAAGAACGAAGCAGTTAAATCCTCTCTTCCTAGTGGAGAATGATGACTGAAGGCCAACTCTTTTTTAAAAATGTATTTTAAAATATATTTTTATTGATTTCAGAGAGGAACGAAGTGAGAGAGAGAGAAGCATCAAAGATAAGAGAGAATCATGGATCCTACCCGCCCCCTACTGGGATGGAGCCTGCAACCGGGCTCATGACCCTGACCGGAATCGAACTTGGGACCCTTCAGTCTGCAGGCCAAGGCTCTATCCACTGAGCAAATCGGCTAGGGCAATTACTTGATTTTTGACAAAGATATCAGTGAAATCTAGTAAAGAAACAACTAGCTCTTATTTATTTTAATTTTTTCAGTTAAATCTACATTCAATATCATTTTATATTGGTTTCAGGTGTACGGCATAGTGGTTAGACAATCATATACTTTCCAGAGTGTTCCCCCTGATTTTCCAGTCCCCACCTGGCCCCATACACTTACTACAATATCACTGACTATTCCCTACTCTGTACTGTACGTCCCAACAACTGTTTTGTAACTACCCACCTGTACTTTAAAAAAAATATACATATTTAATTGATTTTTTACAGAGGAAGGGAGAGGGATAGTTAGAAACATCGATGAGAGAGAAACATCTATCAGCCGCCTCCTGCACACTCCCTACTGGGGATGTGCCCACAACCAAGGTACATGCCCTTGACCGGAATCGAACCTGGGACCCTTGAGTCCACAGGCCGACGCTCCATCCACTGAGCCAAACCGGTCAGGGCCCAGCTGTACTTCTCAATCCCTAAACGACCTTTTCAGTATGTGCTGCTATGTCAGCTGGAAATCCATACAGAAAAGTTAATTCACAAGAAACCAGAAACACCCATCAGAAAGGATATATGCAGCACAATTCACCAAAGCTAAAATTTGGAAACAGCCTAAGTGCCCATCAGCAGATGAGTAGATTAAAAACTGATACATCTACACAATGGAATACTACGCTGCTGTAAAGAAGGAGTTCTTACCATTTGCAACAGCATGGACGGAACTGGAGAGCATTATGCCAAGTGAAATAAGCCAGTCAGAGAAAGATAAGTATCACATGACCTCACTCATTTATGGAAAATAATGAACAACATAAACTGATGAACAAAAACAGATCCAGAGACAAATGGCAGGGGAGGGTGGGGCGGGGGTTAGAGAGCAACCAAAGGACTTGTATGCATGCATATTAGCATAACCAAGGGACACAGACACTGGGGCAGTGGGGGCTTGCCTGGGGTGGGAGTGGCTGCGGGGGGGGGGGGTCAATCGGAGAAAAAGGAGACATATGTCAAACTTTAGACAATAAAAAAAAGAGAGAGAAAAGTTAATTCACAGCTTTAAATAGGAAAGGTCAAAAATCACAAGTCAAGCAAAAAAGTGACTTTGCGGTAGGCAAACATACCTGGGAAAGTTGTGGCCACTAAAGAACGAACTGGTAACTTGAACTTCCTTGAAGTAAGAACGTCTGCTCATCAGAAGGTGGAAGTGGAGGCTGCTGCTGGCCGGCGCACCTGCAGCCTGTTGCTCTCCAGGCCCCATGGGCTGCGGGTGGGAATCCTCCCAGGGCAGGTGGCCGCGCCGTTAAATGCAGAGCAGCCTGCAGAGCAGAGAGGAGCCGGGCTGTGGGCTCGGCCACGGGAGCTGGAGATGCAGTTGCCTGACGTGCCGATGCGGCACATCTTCTCCTTCCTGGATGCCGCCAGCTTGCTGCGGGTGGGCCAGGTGAGCAGGGTGAGTGCTCCCCGCCTCCCCTCCCTCTCCTCCTGCCCCCTCTGTGGCTCTGTCTGAAATGACCATACTAAGACCCCCCCCCCCCCGCCCTCCTCGCTCCCCGGGTCTCGGGATCTTGGCTCCCTCAGCATCACACAAACACGGCCTTCCTTCCTTCCTTCCTTACCTTGACCTCGTTCAGGCCTGGCATGCCCATCCGTGGCCTTGGGAGTCAGATGAGTCTCTTGGCCACTTTGAGTGCCAATTAGCAAAAGAACAGAGCGGCACATGGAGTGTTGGGGGCGGTGGTTAGCATCCTTCACTCTGACAGCCACCTATTTTATTCAGTGAAAACGACAACAGGATGCACAGGAATCCTTGTGCTGACGGATCGTTCTCGAAGCCCCATGTCCAGCCCAGGAATCCCTCTGAACCTCCCAGGAGGGCCCTGTCCCGGCAGTGACTGCCTCTGCTGCCACCACGTCCCATGGGCCCTGCCTGGGAGGCTTTGAGAGCCGGGATGGTGGCCTGTTACCTCCCAGTGGGCCTTGCTCCAGGGACAAATGATAGTGAAGAAGGGGCCCACGTTTGGGTACCAATTGACTGCTTCTCTCCCCCTTCTCTCTCTCAAGTACTGGAAGAACATTGCGGATGAGGAGCACCTGTGGAGGTGAGGGCAGGCAGGGGAGGATGGGGGGCAGGCAGGGAGGGTGGGGGGCAGGCAGGGGAGGGTGGGGGCAGGCAGGGGGGGGCGGATAGGTGTCCCTGGGGTTTGAGCGGAGGCCTGGGGGCGGGTGGCTGGGCGGGGAGAGGCCTGAGAGGAGGCTGCAGCCGGTAAAGGTGGTGCCAGTGAGGCCCAGGGGCCAGGCCACCTGACGGTGCTGTGACTCTTTCCAGAAACCTGTGTCAGAGGAGATGGAGCATCTCCTGGGAGGGCCTGCAGGTACCCTCGTGGAAGCAGCTCTTCCTCACCCAGGCCAGGCGCGAGCGCTGCATGATGGGGGCCCAGCCGCAGGACTTTGCCTACAGAGAGGCCACGGGCGGCCTTGGTACGGGGATGGGCTACACAGTTCACTTGTTGGAGGAAATGCACTGGTTTCGGGGGGTGTGTGTGTGTGTTCTCATTCAGTGAAGAGAAAGGGAATGAAGACGTAATAGGACTGGACTGCTGTGATGACAAGCACTGGTCCCTGCTTCCAGCCGTGTTCCCTGTGACCTGTGCTGCTTGGAGAAGCCAGAGTGATCTTTGCACAACATCAAACTGAGCCCATGATTCCCTTTTCCCAAAGGCTTCCCATCCCTCCTTAGAATACACATTTTAAAGGAAAAGGAAACATTTATTTTTCATTGATTTCAGAGAGGAAGGGAGAGGGAGCCAGAGAAACATCAATGATGAGAGAAAATCATTGATTGGCTGCCTCCTGCACGCCCCATGCTGGGGATCGAGCCCATAACCTGGGCATGTGCCCTTGACCGGGAATCGGACCAGGGACCCTTCAGTCTGCAGGCCAATGCTCTATCCACTGAGCCAAACCATCTAGGGCTAAAGGAAAAAGAAACATTTTTTTAAATTAAATCTTTATTGTTCAGATTATTACATTTGTTCCTCTTTTTTCCCCCTCATAGCTCCCCTCCACCCAGTTCCCACCCCACCCTCCGCCCTCACTTCCCACCCAGTGTCCTCATCCATTGGTGCACGATTTTTGTCCAATCTCTTCCCTCACCCCCACACCCCTTTCCCCCGCAAGAATAGTCAGTCCATTCCCTTTCTATGTCCCTGATTCTATTATAATCACCAGTTCATTCTGTTCATCAGATTATTTATTCACTTGATTTTTAGATTCACTTGTTGATAGATGTGTATTTGTTGTTCATAATTTGTATCTTTACCTTTTTCTTCTTCTTCCTCTTCTTAAAGGATGCCTTTCAGCATTTCATATAATACTGGTTTGGTGGTGATGAACTCCTTTAGCTTTTCCTTATCTGTGAAGCTCTTTATCTGACCTTCACTTCTGAATGATAGCTTTGCTGGATAAAGTAATCTTGGTTGTAGGTTCTTGGTATTCATCACTTTGAATATTTCTTGCCACTCTCTTCTGGCCTGCAAAGTTTCTGTTGAGAAATCAGCTGACAGTCGTATGGGTACTCCCTTGTAGGTAACTGAGTTTCTTTCTCTTGCTGCTTTTAAGATTCTCTCTTTGTCTTTTGCTCTTGGCATTTTAATTATGATGTGTCTTGGTGTGGTCCTCTTTGGATTCCTTTTGTTTGGGGTTCTCTGCACTTCCTGGACCTGTAAGTCCATTTCTTTCACCAGGTGGGGAAAGTTTTCTGTCATTATTTCTTCAAATAGGTTTTCAATATCTTGCTCTCTCTCATCTTCTGGCACCCCTATAATTCGGATGTTGGTACGCTTGAAGCTGTCCCAGAGGCTCCTTACACTATCTTTGTATTTTTGGATTCTTTTTTCATTTTGCTTTTCTGGTTGGGTGTTTTTTGCTTCTACGCATTTCAAATCTTTGACTTGATTGTTGCGATCCTCTGGTCTGCTGTTGGGAGTCTGTATAATATTCTTTATTTCAGTCAGTGTATGCTTAATTTCTAGTTGGTCCTTTATCACAACATCGAGGGTCTCACTAGATTTCTTGAGGATCTCACTACATTTATCGGCGGCTTCTAGAAAATTCTTGAAAAACCTAAAAATTGTGGTTTTGAACTCTGTATCCAGTAGTTTGCTTTCCTCCATTTCTGTCATTTGAGTCCTGTTTCTTTGTCTCGGCATTTCTTATGCTTCGCTGTATCAATAGAGTGGCTTTCTGTGCTAAGTGTCCCAATTACCTGAGGTAGACACTCTTGGTGCACCCCCTTGTGGGCTTTGTGCATAGTCTTGTAGTTAAGCCTTGATTGTTTTAGGTAACACTGGGAGGATTTGACCTCCAGGCCAATTGGCTGTGAGAATCAGCTGTGTCTACAGTGGGAGAACTTCTGTGCTGAAGACACCCTTATGGGGCAAGGCTTGCTTCAGTGGGGCTTTGGTGCTCACTGAGTCTGCCCCCGAGTGTGTCCCTTATGGATCTGAGGAGTTGTAATTGGATGGTCCCACTCTGACCACTGGGTACACTGGCTCTTGGATCTAAGGAGGTGCTAATTTAGCCTCTGCCTGAGGCTACCCCAGCAGAAGCCAGCTGTAAAGCAATGCAAGTTGCCCTGGGGCCTTGGGGCAGCTGCAGTTTAAGTTATTTTCAGATTACAAAGGGCCGAGCCTTTCATATGCAAAAGTCTCTGTGCACAGTTTGGGCAGGGCGGGTCCCAGGGGATCAACAGGGCGGGTGCAAGCAATATGGCTGCTCTCAGTCCTGCCTTCAGAGGTCCCGGCAATCACTGCGAGTGCCTCCAAGAGAAAGCTGCCCTCGAGTTCCGACCGATGCCAAACAGTCCCGTTTCTCCCGTTTGAGTCTGGGTCCCCAGAGACTCACTCGGAACTGGAGCTCAGAGACTGAGACTCCCTCCCGATTGAAAAAGACAACCGTGTCCTCAGCCGCCAGCCCTCTCCGCATGCACCTCCGCACCTTTGTATTTCACTTCCGCACCGCACCTCCTCTGAGTCTCGGTATGCTTTTCTCTTTCGGAAAAGGAAACATTTAAATAAGTTATTTAAACAATTCTCTACTGGAGTGGTTTTTTTAAAAAAAATATTTTAAAATTAATTTCCGAGAGGGAGAGAAAGGGAGAGAGAGAAACATCAATGATGAGAGAGAATAACTGATCAGCTGCCTCCTGCTCCCCACAGTGGGGACTGAGCCCCCTCCCTGAGCACGTGCCCTTGACTGGGAATCAAGTTGTAATCTCCTGGTTCATAGGTCGATGCTCAAACACTGAGCCACACCAGCCGGGCATCTGATGGAGTGATTTTTATCCCCATTTATATCTGTGGAAACTGAGATTAACCAGGAGAAACACATCGGCCAACATCTCCCCAGTGGCCCCATTTGAATGACTCTGAAGCCCAATTTCCATCCTATTCTCCATTAAGGTTGCAAGAAACTTAAAATTATTGTTCCAGAATTCTCTTTATTCAGTTGGATCATACCTCAAGTATCTGGTGGCCAAGTATTGTCTGTGTTGCCTTCCAGGAATCTTGGGACCTTTGGCTTATTTCTCAGGAAGTGACCCCTCCACAAGTGGACAGAAGCCAGTCATTTGCACAGTGTCTTCAAGGTACATGCTCTATGCCTGGGATGTGCAGGAGGTGAGTCTGGCAATGAGCACACAGGTGACGCCTACCTGTGGCCACCCTGTCCCACAGGCAAAGCCAGTGCTGGGAGGAAGGTGCTACTCAATTGGTAACAGAAACGATTTCCAATTAGGTCTTCTAACCAGTAACCTGCGACTTTTTCATTTAGACTATAGCATGTAGAGAATTCACTTTTTAAGTTTTTTATCCTCACCCAAGGATATTTTTTCCAAATGATTTTTCTTAAAAGAGAATGGAAGGGAGGGAAGAGAAGGGGGGAGAGAGAAAGAAACATCGATGTGAGAGAGACACATCAATTGTTTGCCCTCTGCAAGGGCCCCGGGCTGGGGAAGAGCCTGCAACTGATGTATGTGCCCTTGACCAGAATCGAACCTGGGACCCTTCAGTCTGCAGGCCAGAGCTCTATCCACTGAGCCACACCGGCTAGGGCTACATAATTCCTTTTTTTTTAAAAATATATTTTATTGATTTTTCACAGAGAGGAAAGGAGAGGGATAGAGAGTTAGAAACATCAATGAGAGAGAAGCATCAATCAGCTGCCTCCTGCACGCCCCCTACTGGGGATGTGCCCGCAACCAAGGTACATGTCCCTGACCGGAATCGAACCTGGGACCCTTCAGTCCAAAAGCTGATGCTCTATCCACTGAGCCAAACCGGTTAGGACCATAATTCCTTTTTAATGTTCACTACCCCTCAAAGAGCTGAGATGTGTAGCAGAGTTTTCTTAATTCTATTCCCAGAAAAAAATACACCTGGTTTGGAGGAAGCTTCCACATAAGCCCTGGCAGGATGCACGCCCCGCACGTGGGAGAGTCCCCTGAACGCAGAGAGCGTTACTCTCGTTTCCAGGGCGTTATGATCTGGTCCAGCCCCGTCCAGCAGTGCAAGATCAAGTGTCTGGCGACCCTGCCGCAGAGATCGCTTGCAGTCACTGTGGATGCATGGAACACCATCAAAGTGTGGAACTGTCGGGATGTGAACCCTCTGGCGACGCTCACCATGAGCACGTGCTGCCTTTCCTTGGAAGTCTTCCTCACGGATGACGGCCCCTTCCTGATGGTGAGCGAGCCCTGCATCTGGAGGGGCCACAGCGCCGACAGTGCCCACAGCGCCCACTGTCTTGGCAAGTGGTGGGGCCCCATGATGGTCACCTTTCAACCTGCCCTCTTCTTTTTCTTTTTCTCTTTTTCTCTTTCTCTCTTTCTCTCTCTCTCTCTTTCTTTCTTTCTTTCTTTCTTTCTTTCTTTCTTTCTTTCTTCTCTTCCTTCCTTCCTTCCTTCCTTCCTTCCTTCCTTCCTTTCTTCCTTTCTTCCTTCCTTCCTTCCTTCCTTCCTTCCTTCCTTCCTTCCTTCCTTCCTTCCTTCTTCCTTTCTTCCTTTCTTCCTTTCTTCCTTCTCCTTTCTTCCTTCCTTTCTTCCTTCCTTTCTTCCTTCCTTCTTCCTTTCCTCCCCTTTCCTCCCCTTTCCTCCCCTTTCCTCCCCTTCCCTAAAGTTTTATATATGTCTCTTTTTTTCCCATTGACCACCCCCCCCCAGCCACTCACACCCCCAAGGGCAAGCCCCCACCGCCCCAGTGTCTGTGTCCATTGGTTATGCTAATATGCATGCATACAAGTCCTTTGGTTGCTCTCTAACCCTTCTTCCCCTGCCATTTGTCTCTGGATCTATTTTTGTTCATCAAATTATGTTGATCATTATATCCCCACAAATGAGTAAGATCATGTGATATTTATCTTTCTCCGTCTGGCTTATTTAG
Organism: Myotis myotis; assembly: GCF_014108235.1. Classification (NCBI taxonomy): domain Eukaryota; kingdom Metazoa; phylum Chordata; class Mammalia; order Chiroptera; family Vespertilionidae; genus Myotis; species Myotis myotis. Next base: position 5,618,041 of record NW_023416346.1, on the reverse strand, counting down.
CTTAGCATAATGCTCTCCAGGTCCATCCATGCTGCTGCAAATGGTAGGATTTCCTTCTTTTTTACAGCGGCGTAGTATTCCATCGTGTGCACCACAGTTTTCTAATCCACTCATCTGCTGATGGGCACTTAGGCTGATTCCAAATCTTGGCTATGGTGAATTGTTCTGCTATGGACGTAGGGGTGAAATCAGAAACGCCCATCAGAAAGGACATATCGAGTGATTGCTGCCTGCATGCACCCCAACCAGGGCACCTGCAACTGAAGTACGTGCCTTTGATCAGAATTGAACCCAGGAGCTTTCGGTCCTCAGGCCGATGCTCTATCCACTGAGCCACACCAGCTAGGGCTCAACCTGTCTTCTTGCAGCATCTCTATTATCACATCCTCTGAGAGTCACAACATGCCAATGAATATTGGCCATACAAATCTTTATACTATCTTTCCCTTTATTATACCTCAGGTACGTTTCCTCAGTAATTCTTCTCAAAGAAAAACACCAACCTTCTTGAATTATTTTATATCTAGTTTCTTCTTTCAAGTGTGTCTTATTGTGGAGGACATGAACTTGGACAGGGCTATCATGTAGGGAGAGACGTGGGTTTGGAGAGACATGGAGAAAAAAGTAGAGTGTTGATGTGCAAATAAGTCAGTAGCCTGGGGTGGCTTCAGGGCTTAGAACATTTTATTCCTTGGGATCATCCCAGTGACCTTGTGGGGCAGGCTGGTCACATGATTAAAGAAATGGTGGTACCGCCCTAACCGGTTTGGCTCAGTGGATAGAGCGTTGGCCTGCAGACTGAAGGGTCCCAGGTTCGATTCCCAAGGGCACATGCCCGGGTTGCGGGCTCAATCCCCAGTGTGGGGCATGCAGGAGGCAGCCGATCAATGATTCTCTCTCATCATTGATGTTTCTACCTCTCTCTCTCCCTCTCCCTTCCTCTCTAAAATCAATAAAAACATATTTTAAAAAAAGAAAGAAAAATTGTGGATTGGTTGCCTCCCGTAGCTAGGGTTTCACGTCTCCTGTTGACGTGGTGGTGGGCGGTGGTTTGGTTTCAGATCGGTGACTCTGAAGGGGACATCTACACACTGACGGTGCCCGAGTTAAACAGCATTTCTCACGTGAATGCATTTGAGTACCCTGTGGACCATCTGCACTGCTCTCCCAACAGGAAATGGATCTTCGCCTGCGGGACCCACCAACACGTATTGCCAAAGGTAGGGGTTGCCCGGTGTGCCTCGGCCTCAGGAGGAAGGGGTCAGGGTTCGGAGGCTGGAGGCAGGAAGCATTAGCCAACAGACAGAGCTCAGCGAGGACCGGTCAGACCGCCCCCTCCTCTCAAGGCCACAGAACAGGCGGCATTCATTCCTAGAGCCAAGAAACACTGTCCTTGGGAGCAACAGCGTCCATTCACAGAGACAGATGTTTGTGAGTGAAACTTTGCGCATGGGGCCTGAGTCGGCCAAAGGGATGGAAGGTGAGAGAGAGAGACCAAGAAGTAGGACCTGGGTCACGTTGGCTCTCCTTACATGACGGTTAGCTGCCTGGGCTGGACAGTACCAAGCCCAGAAGGAAATAGAAGTGCACCGGCCTCTGAATGTCTCTGTGAGAAAGTGGTATGTGAGCAGGCCTTATTTTCATTTTCTTTTTTAATTCTTACCTGAGGATATTTTTCCCACTGATTTTTAGAGAGTGGAAGAGAGAGGGAAAGACAGAGAGAAATATCAACGTGACAGAAACACATGGATTGGTTGCTTCCTGCTCAAGCCCCCATCAGGGCCCAGGCCAGGGAGGATCCCACAACTGAGGTACATGCCCTTGGCCAGAATCAAACCCAGGACTCTTCAGTCCACAGCTCTATTCACTGAGCCAACCTGGCCAGGGTGAGCAGGCCCTTTTACATGGTGCATGCGCATGGGCACCAGAGGGCAAGGAACTCAGGGAGGCAGCAGCAAAGGCGGATCAGCCCTTGACACGTCCTCCAAGAAGGGAGATCCTACTTGGCCAAATGCAACCTGATTGGGGGTTGGGGGTCCAGTGTGGCCGCATGCTTTTGGAACCCAAGGGGAGTTTTGGGGACTCTGCTCTGTGTGTGACCATGATGGGCAGGATAGAAAGACAGTGAGTGACAAGCAGTGACTATGCAAGGCTTCCTGAGATTCAGAATAAAGCTTTGGCCATAGTGGAGGATTTTTAAAAAATTGATTTCAGAGAGGAAGGGAGAGGGAGAGGGAGAGAGAGAGATAGAAACATCCATGATGAGAGAGAATCACTGATCAGCTACCTTCTGCACGCCCCCTACTGGGGATGGAGCCCGCAGCCCTGGCATGTACCCTTGATCTGAATCAAACCAGGGACCCTTCAGTCCATAGGCCGATGCTGTATCCACTGAGCCAAACTGGCTAGGACAGTGGTTCTCAACCTGTGGGTCGCAACCCCTTTGGGGGTCGAACGACCCTTTCACAGGGGTCCCCTAAGACCATCGGAAAACACATCTATAATTACATATTGTGTTTGTGATGAATCACTATGCTTTCATTATGTTCCATTTGTAACAATGAAATTGGGGGTCACCACAACATGAGGAACTGTATTAAAGGGGTGCGGCATTGGGAAGGTTGAGAACCACTGGGCTAGGGCCACCGTGGAGGATTTTTAAGGAGGATTTCCTGGTGTGGCTCCTGTACTGACGCTGTAACCTCTCCCTGCTCCTGAACGCACGTGCACTGCTCTCTCCTCAGGTGTTTCTGGTGGAGTGCTTACTGAGACCGGCCGTAGGCAGGGCCCCTCTGTTCGTCTCTCTGCCATTTGCATTTTGCAGCCAAGCCTGCTGGGCCGTGAAGTGCGTAAACAGGCTGACAATTATGTTCCAAGGAGACTTTTTCAGAAGGACAGGGTTCACCACCTTTGATCTGACAGCCGAGAGCACTGGGGACAGCACCGCCATCGAAGGTAAGCCAAGCTGCCTTGTCTCTCCTGCCAGTCACACTCGCACTCATGTTAAGCCAGTGATGGCAAACCTATGACACGCATGTCAGAGGTGACACGCGAACTCACTTTTTCGGTTGATTTTTCTTTGTTAAATGGCATTTAAATATATAAAATAAAATTCAAAATATAAGTCTTTGTTTTACTATGGTGGCAAAGATCAAAAAATTTCTATAGGTGACACGGCACCAGAGTTAAGTTAGGGCTTTTCAAAATGCTGACACGCCGAGCTCAAAAGGTTTGCCATCACTGTTTAAGCTACAGACGTCTGTAAATAGGCCAATCTCTGTGCAGGGGCATGGGCTTTCTTAACTGGAGGCTACCCCGTGCCTGTCTGACTGTTAAAAAAACCCACATTTTTATGATTTCGGAGAGGAAGGGAGAGAGAGATAGAAACATCCATGAGGAGAGAGAATCGTGGATCGGCTGCCTCCTGCAGGCCCCCTACTGGGGATCAAGCCTACAACCTGGGCATGTGCCCTGATCGGGAATCAAACCGTGACCTCCTGGTTCATAGGTCGTGGCTCAACCCTGAGCCACGCTGGCCGGACGAGAGTCTAATTTTTCATTCAGGGTAAGGATATGGTTCTGACTACGGGACCCAAAATCTTCCTGGTCGTGTGTGTGTATGTTTTACATGAAAACAGCCCGTGAGATTGCAAGCTTCATGCTGCCAGGTGGTATGGACGTTCCTGTTTGGATGGGAGTCCGGGACGGAACCGCAGTTGTCTTTGAAAGCGGGCCACGCCTGTTTCTCTTCACCATCCATGGCCTCCTGCTGAAAGAATTTCATGACCATGAGAACACCATCTGCTACTTATGGACGGTATGTATGCTCTTCTCCTCCCGGCACTCCGTCTCCAACGTGGATGCTGGGCCGCTCACCCTGGGTCTCCTTTGCAGGACTCTGTCCACGTCCTCACCACGTCCAGGGATAACTACCTGCACCTGTACATGTGGGAAGAGGAAGGCTGGCATCCGCACCTTCGGAGCTGCTGTCACCTGGAGCACAGAAAGGGTGACATTAGGCCAAGCTGGTAAGCCCTGCTTTGTAACTTAAACTCTTCCTAACGATTTTAAATGTCTACATTAAACAAATTAATAAAGGGTTACTAGGGCCCTAACTGGTTTGGCTCAGTGGATAGAGCGTCGGCCTGCGGACTCAAGGGTCCCAGGTTCAATTCTGGTCAAGGGCATGTACCTTGGTTGTGGGCACATCCCCAGTGGGGAGTGTGCAGGAGGCAGCTGATCGATGTTTCTCTCTCATCGATGTTTCTGGATCTCTATCCCTCTCCCTTCCTCTCTGAAAGAAAACAATAAAACATTAAAAAAAAAAAAAGGGGGTTACTAGGATTTAAAAAAAAATTTCTTTGCCCTAGCCCAGCGGTTCTCAACCTGTGGGTCGCGACCCCTTTGGCGGTCGAACGACCCTTTCATAGGGGTCGCCTAAGACCATCCTGCATATCAGATATTTACATGATGATTCATCACAGTAGCAACATTACAGTTATGCAGTAGCAACGAAAATAATTTTATGGTTGGATCACAACATGAGGAACTGTATTTAAAGGGCCAGAAGGTTGAGAACCACTGCCCTAGCCGGTTTGGTTCAGTGGATAGAACGTCAGCCTGGGGACTGAAGGGCCCCGGATTTGATTCCGGTCAAGGGCACATGCCCGAGTTGCAGGCTCGATCCCAGTAGGGGGCATGCAGGAGGCAGCTGATCAGTGATTCTGTCTCATCATGGATGTTTCTATCTCCCTCCCTCTCTTTTCCTCTCTGAAGTCAATAAAAATATATTTTAAAAAAGATTCTTTGAGGATATATATATGACTGGACTTAAGCCCCCAAAGAGAATTGCTTATTCTTTTTTAAAAAATATATTTTATTGATTTTTTACAGAGAGGAAGGGAGAGAGATAGAGAGTTAGAAACATCGATGAGAGAGAAACATCGATCAGCTGCCTCCCGCACACCTCCTACTGGGGATGTGCCCACAACCCAGGCACATGTCCTTGACTGGAATGGAACCTGGGACCCTTCAGTCCGCAGACCGACGCTCTATCCACTGAGCCAAACCGGTTTTGGTGAGAATTGCTTATTCTTGAAGTCCACAGATTTTGCAATAGATTTCAAAGGGCTTTCCAAAATGGCTCTCAGTTTATGTTCCTACAAGTGCTGTGTGAAGATTCAGCCTTGATGTCCCATCTTTACTTGTAAGTTTCTTGTTTGTTTTAGTTCATTAGTCATTTGAGTTGCTTCTTTCATGAACTGCCTTTATCTTTATTTTACTTATTTTTTCTAGATTGCTTGCCTTCATCTACATTGTTTTTCTTTTTTCATTTTTAGAGAGAGAGTGTAAGGGAAGGAGGGAGGTGGGGGTGAGAGAGAGAGAGAGAGAAAGAAAAAGGGAGAGAAAGAAATATCGATATGAAAGAGACACATCCTGTCTATATGTCTCTCAATTTATTTAGGTCTACTTTGGTTGCCTCTTGGAGGTGGTCCGATCCAGGCCAGGGATGGAACCAGCAACCCAAGTACCTACCCTTGACTGGGAATCAAACCCATGACCCTTTGGTGTGTGGGCTGACGCTCTAACCACGGAGCACACCGGCTGGGCAGTAATCGGCATGTTTGCCAGGTCTACAGTTACTCAAAACCAAATCCAAAAGTGACTTCTAAGATCAAAGGGGTAGTTGATTTGAAGAGAATATTTATGTCTTTGTCAGATTCAAATTTAGTATCATCAACAATAGACCTACTTCCCCTTTTGTCCACTTGAGGATGTTGTTTTGTCTTTTGGCAGCTATGACCCCATAGCGATCTGTGACAACACGAGCATAGTGTGTGTGGTGTCAAAGTGCGGTGGAGCCAGCGTCCTGGTGATGTATTCTTTGAATATGTGATACGGAAACTAATGCAGTTCACCTGGCATCGACTTCCTCATTGTAGTAAAGAGAATTCTATTTGCAAACCCAGAATGATTATTTTAGTGATATTAAAAAGAAAACCCCAGCAGTAATTTATAACGAATCAGACACTGTGACAGATACCACAGATCACACACTAGTAAGACAGGGGATGGGGAAATGTGTCCTTTGCCTGTGCAATCAGGGAGAGAGGAAAATACTAAGGTAGCAGAATGTGAATGGTCACACAAATACACAATTCCAGACAATTCCACAGAAGCAACTTATAGGGCAGCGGTTCTCAACCTGTGGGTTGCGACCCCTTTGGGGGTCGAACGACCCCTTCACAGAGGTCACCTGAAGACCATTGGAAAACACATCTATAATTACATATTATTTTTGTGATTAATCACTATGCTTTAATTATGTTCAATTTGTAACAATGAAATTGGGGGTCACCACAACATGAGGAACTGTATTACAGGGTCGCAGCATCAGGAAGGTTGAGAACCACTGTTCTAGGGGAAAGCGTGGGTTTAGGTTGAGGCTGGTTTCAAAGGGAAGGCATCTGTGTCAGGTAGTCAGTGTTCTTGCCTGTAAGGAACCCAACTAAATCCTGTAAAACTTAAGCCAAAGGAGATGTATTAGAAAAATATAGAGGTTCATATCGAAACATAGCTGGAAGAGACTCAGGATATACATGGCAATAAAAATGCTCAAAAAGACCGAGAAATAGAAAATACATCAAAGGCTCGATCACATGAATGTGCATATCCCCAGAGCCATTTTAATGGATATGATAAAGAACTGGCCCCCTTCCTCGTATCACTAGCTCAGGATTCCAAGTCCTGGGAGCGAGTCCTAACAAATCAAGCCTAAAACACAAGGGCCTACTCTCCTGACTTTGTGGGGAGGGGAGGGTTGGAAGAAAAATGATCTGAGGGGTTATAGATAGTAGTCTAACGGAAATGTAATCTCCATGGGAGATTTCTCCAAAGAGCCATGTGGGTGTCCAAGTGAAGTGCCTACCCCTCTCTGTAGAAACAAATTTGAAGCTGTGACCAGGAAGATAGGGGAAGGAAAGCTCACTGAAGGGTCTGTGCCAGCGGTTCTCAACCTGTGGGTCACGACCCCTTTGGGGGTCGAACGACCCTTTCACAGGGGTCGCCTAAGACCATTGGAAAACACATATATAATTACATATTGTTTTTGTGATGAATCACTATGCTTTCATTATGTTCCATTTGTAACAGTGAAATTGGGGGTCACCACAACATGAGGAACTGTATTAAAGGGTCGTGGCATGAGGAAGGTTCAGAACCACTGGGCTATGCAGAAGGGCCAGGTTGGGCACAGAAGATGACCTGAGATGCATTATAATCAGTCCCCTGTCTGATTGATTCAGAATCAAAGGAAGTCTATGTGGGTGGAGTCAGTGATGGGGAGTAGACACTAAGACAGTGATGGCGAACCTTTTGAGCTCGGCGTGTCAGCATTTTGAAAAACCCTCACTTAACTCTGGTGCCGTGTCACATATAGAAATGTTTTGATATTTGCAAACATAGTAAAACAAAGGCATATTTTTGATATTTATTTTATATATTTAAATGCCGTTTAACAAAGAAAAATCAACCAAAAATTGAGTTCGCGTGTCACCTCTGACACACGTGTCATAGGTTCACCATCACTGCACTAAGACAATGTGGAAAGTCAAAGTGTCAACTCAGAAATTTGCAGGATGTAACTCAAATATTTAACATATTAAGTTCAATGTAAGATTATTTTGTTTTCTTTTGTGTTTTGTAGCAAAGGAGAAAAAAGACCTATATTTTTTAGACCTGTTTTTTTAAGAAGTCTTTTTCATTGCCATTTAGAAAATTATTTAAAAGTAGTCATAGAGTCCTGGCCTGTGTGGCTCAGTTGGTTGAGTGTTGTCCCATGCACTGAAAGGTCGCCAATGCAATCCCCAGTCAGGGCACATGCCTGGGTTGTGGGCTCCATCGTTGTTCAGGGTGTGTGTGGTAGGCAGCCGATTGATGTTTCTCTCCCTCTCCCTTCTTCTCCCTCTAAAATCAATGAAAACATATTTTAAAAAATAAAAATAAAAAATAAAAGTATCCATAGTGACTGAAGAGAGCCAGTTGAGCCATTTTCTTTCTTCTTCTTTTTAAAAATATTTTTATTGACTTCAGAGAGGAAGGGAGAGGGGGAGAGAGATAGAAACATCAACGATGAAAGAGAATCATTCATCCTGCACGCCCCCTACTGGGAATGGAGCCTGCAACCCAGGCATGTGCCCTGACTGGGAATCAAATCGTGACCTCCTGGTTCATAGGTTGAAGCTCAACCCCTGAGCCATGCCGGCTGGGCGAGATTTGTGCATTTTATTGAATGCATTGAATCCAAGGCCAGGATTCCTCATTCTTTATATCTCTTAATCTAGTTTCCCATTCCTTGCCATCTGCACTCTCCTGAAACCCCTTAGTACACATGCAAATCACAGTCATTATGGCATCCTAATTCCCCTTTAATTTACCAAAGAGGGAGGGCCAGAAACCAATATGCAAAGGCACAAGGTTTTATTTAGGCAGTCAGCAGTTTCTGGAGGGTTCCTGAGTCCTGCTTAGTGTCCCAGTAGAATGGCTGTGCAGGATTCAGGATAAAGTGCTGTATATCTTTTGAGCTGGGAAACATGAACACGAGTATCAGTACCTTGGAGTTATATTGCTGTGTCAGCTGTTAACAGTACCTGATGTCTTTTCCATGATTTGAGATAATACAGGGGCAGCTCGTACCTGTTGGTGATAAAGCTGGAGGCATTGTATGAGTTCCCTGTGGTAATTAGTCGTATCAGCTTGTAATAGGGTAGAGTCTAGGATTGGAAGTACTTTCCAAATGTGTCAGGTAGGTCATTATCAACTCAGAAGGAGGTAACTTGTGGATCCTAGATGGGACAGATCTTATTGCCATCAAGGAAAATACTTTAGGCCACGCACGTTGAAGGGGTTTCTGAGCACTTTGACAATTTTGGTAACGTGGGGATAAGGACACATATGTAATAACTTAATCAATAAAAAAATTAAAAAAAGAATTCTATTAGTTATCTGCACTTTCCTAAATTTATGGATGACAAGGATGGCGCCATTCTAAGAGATAAGAATAAAAAATTACGTTGTGACGGTGTTTTGTATCTTTTTATTTTAAAAATACATTTTATTGATTTCAGAAAGGAAAGGAGAGGGAGGGAGAGAGAGAAACATCAATGATGAGAGGGAATCATTGATCAGCTGCCTCCTGTACACCCCACACTGGGGATTGAGCCCAAAACCTGATCATGTGCCCTGACCGGGAATCGAACCGTGACTTCCTGGTTCATAGGTCAATGCTCAACCACTGAACAACACTGGCCAGGCTCTTCTCTCTTATTTAGAAACTTCCCATGCCATGACCAGTTTGGCTCAGTGGATAGAGCGTCGGCCTGCGGACTGAAGGGTCCCAGGTTCGATTCCGGTCAAGGGCATGTACCTTGGTTGCGGGCACATCCCCAGTAGGGGGTGTGCAGGAGGCAGCTGATTGATGTTTCTCGCTCATCAATGTTTCTAACTCTCTATCCCTCTCCCTTCCTCTCTGTAAAAAATCAATAAAATATATTAAAAAAAACTGCCCAGGCATCCAAAGATTACTTATTAATTAACCGAATTTATCTAAGGTCTGAAAGTTATTCTAGTTATGAGAAAAGAAGAAAAGAACTTAATTCCAAGATAAAGAGCTTTTGCTATGACTGAACCTTTAAAAATTAGTTTACCATTAGGACCTTCAAATTTCAATTTTAACTAACATGTGAATCCGTGTGATTTGTAGCAATTTAAAAATTTCATAAAATTAAAGTCTTCACAAAAGATATTATTCCATTTAGCTGTTCATATGTATATGTATTCATATATATTCATACACACACACATGAAGTTATGGAAACAATGGTAACAACTCACAAAACCAGTGTGGGAAATTCAATTTAAATAATTAAACCAAAATATTGTGCTGACAGTATTTTTAAATGGGATCGAGCTGAGCCTGCAACCCAGGTACCTGCCCTTGACCAAGAATCAAACCTGAGACCCTTCAGTCTAAGGCAGTGGTTCTCAACCTTCCTAATGCCGCGACCCTTTCATACAGTTCCTCATGTTGTGGTGACCCCCAACCATAAAATTATTTTCATTGCTACTTCATAACTGTAATGTTGCTATTGTTATGAATCGTAATGTAAATATCTGATATGCTATATGCATTTTCCGATGGTCGCGACCCACAGGTTGAGAACTGCTGGTCTAAGGGCTGACATTCTATCCACTGAGCCAAAGCGGCTAGGGCAGGACTTATATTTTAGACAAAACCAATCTCCTCATGTGGGTTTCTTCCCTTTTAGTTCTAAGGTACCTCTTAAAGTAACAATCTCATTCATGTCAAACATTCTCCAATGTGGCCATGGTAACTTCAAGTGACCCTACAGAAATTATGCCAGGTAGAGACACGGGAACAGGAAAATATGAAGGAAGCAGGTGTTTAGTAGAGGAGAGTTGCAGTTTTAGATTCAGAAAACCCTGTGAGAACTTCCATGGGCCGTAAGGATGGTGCTTGTGCAATCTTGTGTCTCTAGAGCAGGGGTGGGCAAACTTTTTGACTCGAGGGCCACAATGGGTTCTTAAACTGGACCGGAGGGCCGGAACAAAAGCATGGATGGAGTGTTTGTGTGAACTAATATAAATTCAAAGTAAACATCATTACATAAAAGGGTACGGTCTTTTTTTTTTAGTTTTATTCATTTCAAACAGGCCGGATCCGGCCCGCGGGCCGTAGTTTGCCCACCCCTGCTCTAGAGCCTGCCTGAAGGCCATTACCTATCAGAGGCTACATGGAACCTCCTGAGTCTGGGTTGATGAAACAAAGTTCTTAAGGACACAAAGACATAACTGAAGAAGTCGTTTTAAGGTTTTAATAGCTTTATTGATTCATAATAGACATACAATAAACCAACATACATAGAATAATAAGGTAATAGTTTTGACATATGCACACATTCCTGAAACCATTTCCACCATCAATATAATGAATATATCCCAAGATTTTCTCCTGACTTTTAAAAATTTTTTTTATTGATTTCAGAGAGGCAGGGAGAGGAAAAGACAAAAACATCAATGATGAGAAAGAATCATTGATCGGCTGCCTCCCGCATACCCTCTACTGGGGATCGAGCTTGCAACCCAGGCATGTGCCCTTGACCAGGATTTACCGTGACCTCCTGGTTCATAGGTCAGCACTCAATCACCGAGCCACACTGGCCAGGCATTCTTGACCTTTTTAAAAATCCCTTTATTCAGCTCTTTCATGCTACTTTGAGGCAACCACTGATCTGTCACTGTAGATTTTCATTTCCTAGATTTTTATACACATGGAATTATACAGTAGGCTGTTTTGTCTGGCTTTCACTCAGCATAATTATTTTGAGATTCATCTATGTTGCTGTGTGTAGTTTATTCCTTTTTATTACTAAGAGGTATTCCACTTGTGGTATGTAAATACTTATATAAAGAGTAGCACATGAATATTCATAATAGCTTTGTTTGTGATAGCTGAAACTGAAAACAACACAAATGCCTAACACTTGGATGTGATAAGTTATGGTCTGGTCTTTTAATTTCAGCGATTCTAATAGGTGTGTAGTGGTGTCTCAAAGGTGGTTTTAATTTGCATTTCCCTAATGATTAATGGTATTGAGCATCTTTTCATGTATTTGCCATTTGTAGGTCTTCACCAACATGCCTATTGAAATTGCTCATTTTAAAAATTATTTTCTTAAATTGTGAGTCTTGATATATTCTGGATACCAGTCCTTTAGCAGATAAATGACTTGCGAATCTTTCCCCCCATTCTGTGACTCCTCCTTCATCCCATTTGCAATGTCTTTTAAAAAGTAGCAGTTTTTTTTTTTTTAATATACTTTATTGATTTTTTACAGAGAGGAAGGGAGAGGGATAGAGAGCCAGAAACATCGATGAGAAACATCGATCAGCTGCCTCCTGCATGCCCCCCACTGGGGATGTGCCCGCAACCAAGGTACATGCCCCTGACCGGAATCGAACCCGGGACCCTTGAGTCCGCAGGCCGAAGCTCTATCCACTGAGCCAAACCGGTTCTGGCTAAAAAGTAGAAGTTTTTTTTTAAAAAAATATATTTCTTTATTGATTTCAGAGAGGAAGGGAGGAGAGAGAGTGACAGAAACATCGACGATGAGAGAGAATCATGGATCAGCTGCCTCCTGCACACCCCACACTGGGGAACAAGCCCGCAACCCAGGCATGTGCCCTTGGCCAGAATCGAACCTGGGACCCTTCAGTCTGCAGGCTGGTGCTCTACCCACTGAGCCAAGCTGGCTAGGGCAAAGTAGCAGTTTTTAATTTTGATGAAGTTCCATTTATTAATATGTGCTGTTATGGAAAGTACTTTTGGTGTATATGTAAGAAATGTTTGCCTAACCAAGGTCCTAAAGGTTTTCTTCTTTTTGTCTAGAATTTTTATATAGTTTTAGGTTTTAAATTTAGGTCTTTGATCCATTTTTAAAAATTTTTAAAAATATATTTATTGATTTCAGAGAGGAAGGGAGAAGGAGAGAGATAGAAACATCAATGATGACAGAGAATCATTGATCAGCTGCCTCCTGCACACCCTCTACTGGGGTTCGAGCCTGCAACCCAGGCATGTGCCCCTGGCCGGAATTGAACCTGGGACCCTTCAGTCCGCAGGCTGATGCTCTATCCACTGAGCCAAGCTGGCTAGGGCTTTGATCCATTTTTAATTAATTTTATATATGATGTAAGGTATGAATTGAAGTTTATTTTTTACACATGGGTATCCAATTGTTCCACCAGCTTTTGGAAGACAACCCTCTTTTCACTAAATTGCTGTGCACTTTTGTTGAAAATCAGTGGCCCATATATGTGTGAATCTACTGAATTCATTCTGTTCCTTTGATCTGTATGTCTATCATTACAACAATTCTACAGTTTTGATTACTGATTGTAGCTTTATAGTAAGTCTTGAATTCATTCTCCTCATTCTAAACATGTTTGCCCACCTTAAGTCCTTTGCCTACCTTAGGTCATGAATTTTAAAATGTTTGCCAATCAACCTCCTCCCCCCCCAAACCCTCCATAAATCTGGTGTGATTGGAATTGCATTGAATCTATAGACCAATTTGGAGATAATTGACTTCTTAATAATACTGAGCCTATGATACATGGACATGGTATATTTGCCCACTTATTTAGGTCTTCTATTTCTCTCAGCAAAGTTTTAAAGACGTCGCGATACAGCTCTTTCACATATCTCATAAGAACCTCACATGTTTTGGTACTATAATAAATGGTATTATTTTTAAAATTTCAATTTGATTGCTACTTTCCAGTATAAAAATACAACAGACTTTTGTAAATTGACCTTTTATCCTGAGCCTTGCTAGACTCATTTATTAGTTCAAGTAGCTTTTCTTGAGGATTCCATTTGATTTTCTACATTTACAACCAAGTCATCTGATAATAAATTAAATTTTATTCTTTTCCAATCAGGATGCCTTTCATTTCTTTTTCTTGCCTATTAGACTGGCTAGAAATTCCAGTACGTCGAAGAGAAGTAGTGAGTATAGACATTCTTGCCTTATTCCTGATCTTAAGGGAAAAGTACTGCCTTTCACCCTTACATATGCTTGCTGCAGGTTTTCCATAGACGTCCTTTATTGAGTTCAGGAAGTTCTAAGTTTGCTGAGCATTGTTATCAGGAATGAATATTGAATTTTGTCAAATGCTTTTTAAAAAGAATATTTTTATTGATTTCAGAGAGGGAGAGGTAGATAGAAACATCAATGATGGTAGAGAATCATTGATCGGCTGCCTCCTGCACGTCCTACACTGGGGACCAAGCCCAAAACCCAAGCATATGCCCTGACCGGGAATAGAACCATGACCTCCTGGTTCATAGGTCGACACTCAATCACTGAGCCACGCCGGCCGGGCTATCTATTTCTTCTTCAATGTGCTTTGGTATTTTGTGTCTCTGAGAAATTTATCCATTTCATCTTTATTGTCAAATTCACTTGGATAAGGTTGTTCATATTCCTATTCCCCTATCTTTTTAAAATATATATTATGCCCCCCACTGCATGCCCCCTACTGGGGATTGAGTCTGCAACCCGGGCATGCGCCTTGGACTGGAATCAAACCTGGGACCCCCAGTCCACAGGCTGAAGTTCCATTCACCGAGCCAAACCGACTAGGGCTCCCATATATTTTTAATATTTGTAGAATCTGTAGCCGTGTTATTTCTCTCATTTGTAATATTGGTAATTTGCTCCATGCCTAGTTATATAAGTTTCCTATTTCTGCTGTAACAAATTACCACAAATTTAGTGGTTTGAAACAGCACAAATTTATTCCCTTATAATCCTAGCAGTCAGAAGTGTAAAATCATGGTGCAGGCAGGGCTGGGTTCCTTCTGGATACTTTAAAGAATTAGTTTTCTTGACTTGTTTAGTTTCTAGAAGCCACCTGCATTCCTTGGCTTATGCCCCTCTTAGCACCACTCAAACCTCCCACTGGAAAAATAGACATCAGTGTAAACCCAAAGCTCTTGTTGGCTATGACCGGGTATATGACCGGGTTTGTTGTCCAACATTTTACCTAATGACTTACTGAATCAAAAGCTATCTATGAATGGAAGGGGGAGGGAGTGAGGGAGAAAGGGGGAAAGAAACCCTCTATCTTTGTATTATCATTAGTGATTTATCAAATGATCTTTAGCAAGTATAGTTTTTAAACATAATGAAAATGTTTATAATGGCCTCGAAGTCCCCCCATGATACTACACAACCCCTATAACATTAATATACTCACATGACTCCAAATAGAATGAATATTGTAAAGGTGTATATTCAAGTGATGCCTGATCTAAGCCTGCTGAACTTCATGACTGTAGACAGGATCCATTTCCCTGGTGCCTTTTGTTTTTATTAATTTTATTTAAAATTTTTTAATTTTATTTTTTCCATCACCATTTATCCACTCTATGCCCTCTTCCACCTCCACCCACTCCCTGATGATTTTTAAATGATGACCCTAAGGTTTTGTCTTATCAGCCTAATGAACCCGTGATTTCTGGTAGAGTCCAAGTCCCCAGAATACTCTCTGGTCCCTGGTATTGACATGAATCATGAATTTGTACTTCTAAACATGAAATCCCTCTTTCCTTTCCCCCCACCATCTGTTTTATTTAATGAATAAGATTATTTAAATATAACAAGCACATATGTAAGATTTTCTAGAACCCATACATGAACATAAAAAATTACCACACTGACAGTATTTAGCAGTTTTCATAATTTAATGAAAAAGTATTGGTAAAAAGGTGACACTTGAAAAAAGACTGAGTTTATCTTGGAAAGCTGAACTATATAAGACAAAATGAAAAAAATTAACAAAGAAGGTTAAGAGGTAATACTTGTCAAATGCAAACAACAGCAAAATGTAGCAAATACATTTTGGGGCAATTGAAATTTATAAAACTGAAGGCTCCTTCATTTGTTTAGGAAAGTCCTGCAAAAATATTACAACTATATTTCCCTGCCTGAAATGATTTTAGTTAATACTCTCCCAATGGCATTATGTATGGAATTTTGGCTGAAGCACTTTTTCAATGTTTGCTTTTCCTTCCACTCTCTCATAATGAAAAGGCATGACGAGATATAGGCTGCTGTACTGGCCTCTAGCAGAAGTAGTTTATGACATAGCTCCATTATCATTTCATTGCCCTGAAAGGGTCAAATTGATGTCTATCCAGGAGAACTGAAGAAAAAAAGCGCGCAGAAACCTAGTGCATAAGTAGGAGAAATTCTGTTCCTCCTCTGGATAATTCATAGCTCTTTCCATTCAAACAAAATACAGGACACCTCCCATACATGCTAGGGCATGTTCATACATGTACACAGGCACGAAAGAAACATGTTGAAGGTATGACCAAAGATTGAGCAAAATATAGAAGTTTTCAGAAAACGAGGCAAAGACAAAAGCAAAGAAATCCATTAACAAGGCTACAAGAACAAAGGTGGGGAGAGGAAACAGGAATTTCCCAAGTTGTGGGGACCTGCCTTACTGACTGGCACCTACTACAGCTGGACTCCTTGACCTTTGAAACTCTAAAGCGGCCTCTTTTGTCTGAAAATCCCCATTATACTTCCCCAAACTAGAAGAAAGAGAATATTAAGTTAAGGCTAAGAAGAAAAGAGAGCAGAGAATTATAGTTGGCTTCACATTTTAAAAATTGTAATGTTTTCTCTTTCTTCAGATGGGAAGCAGACATGCTCATCTCTCCCCCAAATGCAATTATTCTCTTTCTCCCAGAAATTAATCTAGGCTGATAGTTTGGGAACAGGATATATATAAGCAACTTCTGAAAAATGGCTCCGGCCTTTTTGTTTAGAAAACTGATTCGGATTCAAAGTTGGTACAAAGCTAAATTATATCCATGTGTTAAACACATGCTTTCAAATTGTTTGACAATAAAAATCTGTTTCAAAGTTAAAGCAGGTAAGAATACTTAACCTCTGTGCATCTTATTATATTTTAATTATACCTCAATAAAATTTTTATAAACATTAAAGCAGGTATACAAAGACTGTCAGCCAAACTTATTTAAGTCAAATTCACTTGAAAATAGTAACACGAAACCCCTGACCTAGAACAAACCCCCCAGAAATGGTCTCACTTTGGGAGAGTCAGAGCGCTTTCCCTGGAAGTAGTACTTTTGTAAACACTATCCACAAGTTAGCTTTTTATGCTTGTTAGCTGGGTGAGATAGTTACAAGTGTGTCCCCGACAAGCACGTCTAGGGACAGGCACTGGACACGTAGAAGCATTAGTAGTATTGAACTGGTATAGTAAGGGCCCCTGGAAGGAACTCCACCTTGTGCAGCGCAAAGGAAGAGGGCAGCGGGTTTGACAGTATCTGAGATGTTGGTCCCTGGTCTTTCCCTGAGGGTTTTCAGATGCCAGTCTTGTTAGAAACTTGCTACAGACAGGCGCTCTAGGAGCCACATGCTGTAGCTTCAAAGGATAAGTAGTTTTAGTGTCTGACCATCATGGTCTCTTGCAAACTTATTAACAACGCAAGAATTCTTAACACACATGCACATCAATGTGTTGCATAACTGGAAAGCCGCCTTCAAGTATTTACTGAATAAATACTCTGGGCCCAGCTGTTCTCAATGGTCTCTTGCAAAAAAACCAAAAAAAAAAAAACAAAAACAAAAAACCAAAAAAAAAAAAAAACAAAAACACAAAAAAACAAAAAACCAAAAAAAAAAAAAAAAAGAAAAAACAAAACCAAAAACCAAAACCCACCTTTGGGGCAATCTGCAATTCTAATAATGTGCTTATGAAAACTAGACTTGAAACTGGTTCAGAAACAATGAACTGTGGAAACATTTTATTCTTTTCGCCAAAATGCCTCCCCAACATGTGCCAGAATCCTTTTGGTGTGTGGGGTTTCTACAACACACGAGGCAAAGGCAAAGGTTGAGTTGTTCTTGGAAGTTGGAAATCACCTTTGCATTGAACTGTGGGAGAGGGAATGTGTCTTCTTGCGTTTACCACGGCAATCCCGTCTAGAGGTGCGGGGAGGCTTCTCCCTGCCTGAGCCCTCTCTCTTTACCCTGACTTTCTCTTTATTCCCATCACTTTCTGCTTCTGAATCACTCAGCTCCAAATCTGGGCAATACCCATCGTTTTCCTGATAGGGAGCTTTCCCTGCAGAACGCCTGGCAAGCTGCTTGCCCCAGAGCTGCTCCCTGGGGTTAACATTCTTGGTTGGCTTCCCATGGCACTGGAGGCCGCCTGTGGTCCTCATCCACTTGTTGGTGGACTCCTTAAAGGACCGGCTGAAGTGTTCCACGGTAGGTTTTCTAAAGCTGCCCTGACTGGCCAGGTGGGAGCTGAGCATGGAATCCTGGCCACATGACATTTCACTCGAGCTGTCTTTTGGGGTGCTATCCCCAGACCAGCTGCCCTCCAGGCCATTGGATTTGGCAAACTTGGAGCGAGAACGTTTTTTCCCATTTCCAATTAAGGACTGTCCATGCAGGGCAGCTTGGAGGACCAGGGGTTTCCCCAGTGACTGCCCTTGATAGGACTCCGGAGATGGAGTCGTCCAAGCTGGACTGGGATCCTTTGATTCACTCCTAGAAAGGCCCAGACTGGTCAGGAAACAGTGATTGTTGCTCTCTAATGGATGCCTCGGGTGGGATTTCGCTCTCATTTCTAATGATTCCTGAGGCACTTGTGCGCTCCCCATACTGTGAACAGGGGAGTTGCTGCCAGGAGAGAGGGGTCCATGATCAGTCTCTGCGGAGCTGTTTCGGCAGTCTTCCGGGGCTGATCTGGGCATTTTTAACTTTAAGGTAATTCTCGGTGGTGGGTAAAACAATGAGTTTTCTAGTGCACTTGTCAAAGGAGGTCCTGAGATCAAAAAGAAAGATTCATTTTAACAACTGATTCAAATAACGACGTACATGCTGACGGCAGAGTGCATTCACATATCCATTTTTCACATGTTGAACAAGAACCTGACTTTGATGTGGATGTACATCATGGCATAGCAGCGGACCTAGAGCTCGGGGCAGGGGAACCTTAGCAACCTCCTCACCTCTGCTCTCGCAGTCTGTAAATGATCACAAGGACTAGTGTGCTGCCTCCTACATCCCATCTGTGCCCTCTCCATTTCTGAAAAGAATGTCACTAGCAATGACACACAAACAGGCTCTCCCTATTTGTCGATCTGTATGTGTGTGCCTGTGTGTGGGTACTGCACAGAACTTAGCATGTGCCTTAAACATTTCAGATCTCATCCTCCAATCTCTCCTTGGGAACATAGCACAGGCTTTGGTGGGTGAAGAATACATGAGTGTAGAATGGTAATGGGTGGGTCCTATGTATTTTCTGATCTGACAGGAGAGAATCATGACATCCCTGCCAGCGGCCTGCGAACAGCTTAGTCTGGGGAGTGCTGGACAGGTGTTCCTCTCGTTCTGATTCTGAGTGCTCTGAAATGAAGAGTACTGCCAGACAATTCTCCTTGTGTAGGGACTTGACCTTTGCCTATGATCACCTTAATGTGGCCTCACAAAAAGGTCAGATAGAGAGGGCAGCTATTAGGTGCCCCAATGGATAGAATTTGTCCCCTAAGGGTCCATGTTGAACACTCACAGCCCCTTCTCTACCAGGGGCTGCCACCTGCTGATGCCACAAGCAGTTATGGCGCTGGCTCCCACCAATCAGAAGCCACATGGTCTAGGGACCAACAGCATCTAGTATGCAGGGGCTCCTCCCTGCTGTCTTTTGGTTCTTCTTGTCTTGTCTGTCATGGTGCTCTGGTGGCCAAGCAGCCCTGCTGCTTCCTGCTACACCATTCTGCTGTGACCCATGATACTAAAAAATACCCCTGAGCCCTTGATGCCTACCTGACACCTCGTTTCTGGGTGTCTCTCTTGCTCTACGGCTGGCCCTCGGCAGGAGCTGGATTCTGCACACTCTGCTCAGTGACCCCTGCTTGCCCAAGCTCTGCCACCAACTTCTGTGTTAAATGAGGTCAGGGAGGCTACACCTGTCACTGAGCATGGCTCATCATTGCAGCCAAGCTCCCAGGTCTAGGGCACTGTCATTATGTTCACCAATCGCTCTCGTTAATGGGCAGCGTACCCTGCAGGCAGGGACTCTGTCTCACTGATTATCTTCTAGCTCAGTTCTTAGTCCATAGTAGGTGCTCAACAACTACAGGGGTTGGCAAAAGTAGGTTTACCGTTGTGAGTAAGCAAAACAATTTATTCTTACATTGTTTATTAATTATTGTATTACTTATTATTAACCTACTTTTGTCTACCCCTATATCAATGAATAAATAAAGAGATAGGAACCCAGATCTCCTAACTTCTAGCTAAGGATTTGTTTTACTGGTAACAGACTATTGTTATGATGTCTAACACTGGAATGAAATGTTTTCTGGAAACTAGGATTAGATATTGTCCTCTTGATTCCTAAACAAATCCAATAATTACAAGATAATTTCATGGCTCCACCTAATGGCTCCTAATATCTGTCTGGGATCTAGATTACCTGCCTTAGATATGCAACTCCTTCAACCCAACCCTGGGATTTTTTTGTCATGAGGTGACAGCTAAATGGGCCATGTTATATCAGAACAAATGAGATACTGGACAAGAATTTTAAAATATATTTTAAGTGAAACAATTGACATACAGTTTAAACTGTTGAACTGGAATGCAACCAGAATCTGTGCATTTTCTAGAATATCTTTGATTTAGACGTTACCTTCGGCTGCTTCCTGGTTAAGCAGCTGGACTTGCAAACCAAAGATCTGTTCCTGTGCTTTGTTGTAGGACAGCTTCAGCTTCTCTCGTCTGGTTATCATGTAGCACAGGTTTCGAACCTGAAAGCCCAACCCCCAGCAAACAGAGATTTTTGTTACGTTATGCAAATCTGACCATTACAATTGTTTAGCTAAAATTTAGACAACGAAAGCCAGGTGGGCTGGCAGTGGGGCGGGGTGGGGGGAGAAGATGGTGAGGAGAGAAGACGCAACCCAAAAGCTGCATGAGTAACTCCACAGCAGTTCACACAGCACGGTCAGTCAAGGATCACGGTCCCCACATCAATCAGCAGCACAAGCAAAATGTTTCAAAGCTGCCTCCTGAAACCTATTCTCCCTGCCATGTCCTGGGCTCGATGTTTATCTGCACAATCAGGTGGGAAGACTGAATGATGATTGAACATTTCAGCCTTCCCTTTCGGTGCCTGGGTAAACAATGACAATGCTGGATCCAGCACAACTTTTCTAATGAGCGCTGGACCAGCAGGAGAGGTCTGCTAGGAAACTGGAAGTGACCTTTTTGCTCACAGCTATAAGGTGAAATCCTCATTCTGTCATGCTCCCACCTGGACAGATTACTCAACCTTTCTGCACCCCAATTCATCAGTAAGTAGGGATAATAATAACACTTTCTCCATAGGCATGTTAGGGCTAAACGACTTAATATTTACACACAGTAAGTGCTATATATGTGAGTGAAAATTTAAAGTGAGCCAACTATATTAGTTTCCTTCCAAATTCTGGTAGCAGAGAAAAAACCAAGCCATCTCTATAATTATACTTGACTAGAGGCCTGATGCACGAAATTCGTGCAAGAGTAGGCCTTCCTGCCCCCGGCTGCCTGCACCGGCTTCCCTCTGGCGCCGCGATCCGGGCTTTCCTCGCACCCTGGCTTCATCTGGAAGGACGTCTGGTCTAATTAGCATATTACACTTTTATTATTATAGATTATAAAATTCTCTAGGGTAAACACAGAGCCTAGCTTATGTTTGAACCCCTGTAGTACCAATTTAGTAGATCCCTGATATATATACATCATGAGTTAAATGGAATTATGTGGACACATTTTTGGTTGTCACAGCTGGGTATGGGGGGGGATGTTGCTACTAGCACCTAGTGAGTGGAGAGCAGGGCTTCTGCTGAGCATCTTACAGTGTCTTCTACAACACAGGACAGTCCCCTGCAACGAAGAATTATCCAGTACAAATGTCAACAGTGCTGAGTTTGAGAAACTCTGATCTAGTGCTTTCCTGACCAAAATTCCTTCTTTCTTAGGCAGCCTGCAGTCTTCTTCAGTGTGTCAGTAAAACAGAACTGAGCCAACTGAGGCTCAATGGTGAATAGATGTGAACCAAATGAGAATGTATTTCAGATTTCACAGAGGACATAAATATAAGTTGAGGACTGTCTAATTCCCTGATTATGCCTGCCAAAATTTAAACAGAGTCCACTGTCGGGGACCACAGCGAAATCAGAATATCAGGACACAGAAGCCCACACCATAAATGAGGTGACCTTAACAAAGCCTGGAAGTGGGACCCCCATTTCTATGCAGACCGAGGCCTACACACTAGTCACAGCTGGTCACCTTACCCGCTCCAGGTCCTGCCGTAGATGCATAAACATGCTCATGCGAGTGTGAATACTTTCCGCTTTCGGCTGCACTAAGCCCTTTTCTTCATCCTCCCTCGGAGGGAATAATGGCTTATTGAAGTTACTCTTCCGTTTTAGTTTCCAGTAGTTGTAGATTAAGTCCACAGTTAGCAGGGGCAGCTTCAGCTCTGAGGACACATCTTTCACGTTGACCAGGCTATAGAATTCCTCCTCCAGCTCCTGCAGTTTCTGCGCCCGCGGGCTGGTCTTGTCGCCTTTGGCCGGGCTCTGCTCTTTGGCCCTGTACAGGGGGTACTCGGTCTCGCCGAGTTTCTGCCGGCTTTGGCTGTGTTTGAGGCAGAAAGACTTAAATCTCACTTCATCATCCTCGTCGAGGATGGTCTTCATCTCCAGGTTGTGCTCAAAGGCGCAGGTGACATGGAAGGCGGTGGTGCAGGTCTTCACCGAGCACTACAGGGAGAGAAGGGGTGTTAAGGCAGCGGGGCTGGGAGGGAAGGGGAAGCCCTGTATCCCTGGGCCTACACTGAGACCCCACGGGAAGCAAAGGGAAGACAGGGGGAAAGCTGGTCCTAAATTGATCATGACAGAGGCTTTGTTAAGTATCCCAGGAAATCTGCTCTTATAGAAAATGGCAAAAACAGGCAAACGACCAAAACCCCCAAATTTCAAACTCCTCTTTAAGGCTTAACGCAGCACTAAGTTTGTCTGACATGTCTTCCTTGGCCCCTGTAAAGAGTCATGCTGTACCTAGTCTGCCTCCCACATTACCATATGCTATGCTTCCATAATGGTACTTTTGCCTGGCTGGCGTGGCTCAGTGGTTGAGCATTTACCTATGAACCAGGAGGTCACGATTCGATTCCCAGTCAGGGCACCTGCCTGGGTTGCAGGTGCGGGCTTGATGCCCAGTGTTGGGCCTGAAGGAGGCAGCCGATCAATGATTCTCTCTCATCGTTGATGTTTCTATCTCTCTCTCCCTTCTTCTCTGAAATATATATATATATATATATATATATATATATATATATATATATATATATAAAATAATGGTACTTTCCACACTGTACCTATAGTATAATTAGTGTCAAATCCCTGGCCATAGCGCTTAAGGACAGAAGCTGTACCATTCCTTATGCATTGCCATCAACTACTGAACAAGTAGGTACTCAAAAAAAATGCGTCTAAATAAGTGAAAGAAAACACATGTCTGGTTCAACTAAAATGAGCTAATTTGTGGAGGAAGTTAGTTATTTGAGCCCCTCAGGTTAGTAATAACTAAACAGATACATGTGGTTTTTAAACATCAATGTGCATTATTAATAATCTCCAAATAATCTCCACATTTCTTTATTCATGAGGTATTCATGAGATGATACCTGCCTGGAACACCAAGGGCCTGGTGCATATGTCCTCAGAAATTCTTGCCCTTAATCCCCAATAATCCATGAGCAGACAAATGGGTGGTACCAGAGCAATTTTCTCAAAACTTGATCACCGAATCAATGTCAGAAACAGCTCAAGCCAGCCTATAAAACCTACTGCAGCCACCGTGTGCTAAACTCTAGCTCCAACAGCAGCCACCAGTTCTTCTGAGCGTTGACCCATGAACCAGGAGGTTACGGTTCGATTCCTGGTCAGGACACATGCACAGGCCCTCCTGGGGGCGGGTCTTTAATGCAGCCTGGCACTGACACTGACTCTAAAACTATTTTACACTTTTCCCCTCACACTTCTAGGCCCACCCACATCCCCATTCTCACCTGATGCTCCTGCTTCCTGCCTGAGGAAAGTAATCAAGCACTTCTGCAGCCTCCCGCCAGCACATCTACCTACACGCTTTGCTTTCAAGCCTGTTACGTGGGAAGAACTACCTGCTCTTGCCTGAAGCCACCACTCCATCGCTCACTCCCCCCGCCCCCCGCCATCTCTCAACAGCCGAAAACCCTTGCTCCCGTAGTTTTTCCTCCCCACTGGGCCGCTTCCTTTGCATGTGTACTGTTATGTTCTATGTTGACAAGTGTGCTCACACATTTGTTACTTCTTCCATCTTAAAGAAAAGACCTCTTTCCCCCACTTTTCTGGACTATTCCTAGTCCATTTTTTTTTTTTTTTTTTTTTTTTT
The DNA here is from genome assembly GCF_014108235.1 of Myotis myotis. Lineage (NCBI taxonomy): Eukaryota > Metazoa > Chordata > Mammalia > Chiroptera > Vespertilionidae > Myotis > Myotis myotis. The sequence continues at coordinate 5,593,922 of NW_023416346.1, read as the reverse complement.
TTGAACATACCATGATTTTATTGTCATATAATCAAACAAAATATGAAGATTAGAACTGGATCACTTGACCCTTTCTCTTCTTATCTCCTCCCAATTCAAAATGCTTGCATCTCTTAATAGCCAGCATTCTCTTAGATCTGCAGTTAGGCTCAACACATTCAAGCCTCAGCACAATCTTCTTTGTAGTTTTAGCCTTTTTTCGGAAAATCGGCTTAGTCTGCCCACCGTAGCCACTTTGCTTCCTGTCATAACGCCGCTTTCCCTGTGCATACAGAGAATCCTTGCCCTTCTTGTACTGTGTTACTTTGTGGGGTTGATGCTTGCCACACTTCTTACAGAAAGTTCGGCGGGTTTTAGGAACGTTCACCATGTCTGCGAGAGCTATCAGCAGGGAAAGCCCTAGTCCATTTCTTAGCCCTGACTCACAGCAATGTAGCTCTTGCTCTCACCACTCCCCCTAAACTCATCCAGATTGCCAACAGTCACTCTACTAAATCCAGGAGTCAATTTGTGTCCCTCTTCTTACTTCAGCAGCATCTTACACAACGAACTTTTCTTTCTCCTTGAAATGTTTTTCCTTACTGCCAGTCATGCTGCCAGTTACTAACTGTTGTAAAAAAAATCATTCTTTTAAACAGCAAAAATAATGGAAACATGCAGGCATTGCATTAAGAAAAATAAGTTAATCAATGGATATAAATTCAATGTGCTAGTACAGAATGACTAATAATTAAAACATGAAAATATTTTATTTTTCAGTGGGGAGAATGTATGTTACAAACTAATCTGTGATACAATATATTTATTCAATAAACTGTAATTGAGCACTGACAATGGGTTGGCACTCCCTTTCATGCTAGGGGGAATTCAAAGAATAATATACAACCTTGGCTCTCAAGGGGCTCACATATGAGGAGCAACCAGGAGAGAACTTAGAAAACATAAACAGGCAATGTGTTAAGGTAGTAGACCCGGTGGGAATAGTTTTCCTTAATTTTGTTTTCTTTTATAGTTGCTAACGTGCTGTAGTTAAAATAAATGTTATCCGTAGGAAAAAATTTTAAAAAAGCAAGATGAAATAACTAGTTCTGCCAGATATAAAAATACATTTTAAAAATTAAAAGGGCCTTTGGGGTCCAGATTGTGTTTGTTAAATACCGTTTCCCAGGACAAGACCCAGCATTGCTTATTGGAGTGGCTGACCGCAGATCTGTGACTGGGAGGGAGAGCCTGGCAGTTTGGCGTTTGCCCGCTCCACCACTTCTCCTGGGGACTTACCTGAATGCATGCTCCTGTCTTCACTTTGCATAAGTAGCAGACTAAGGCCCAGCGACTGGGTGGGATGTGGGAGATCTTTGTGATTGGTTCCATCCTTTCAGGACAACCAATGCTGACCTGCAAATAAAATACACCATAAGGCAGACGCACCGAGGTATTCCCACAGTACCTTTCACAAAGCATAAATGATGTTACATGAAGCTCAGAACATCAAACAATGAGGCGAGCGATGTCTCTTAAGGTTACTATGGAACTAAGAATAAATAAAACTTGTCTCTAGTCACTGCTCAGACCTTCCATCATTTCCAGAATGTAAGTGGTTTATATATAGGATGAAAGACCAGGAGTGAAGACTAGGCTTGGTTACCTTAGGGAATCAAAGGTGTCTATACTTTACTTAGGAACCAAAGAAAGTTACCAAGGAAAGGAGTAAAAATTCACAAAATCTAGCACCTATCATGTTAGAGACGGCGCCAAAGGCTTTCCTTTTTTCTTTTTTTCTTTTTTCATTTAATCAACTAAGGATGAAAACCAGAGGCAGCAACAAGCCTTTCAGTCTGGCTTACAAAGAAGCATGACACTGTTGGAAAGTAGCAGTAATCTGTACAATGAAGAGAGTGTAGTACAAAAGTAGGAAGGATAAGGAGAATAACATTTGCAGACTAAAGTCTATAGAATCACTTTCTATCATTAGCTTACTTTACTCCCTCAGCCCAAATAGCTTCGAAGTGAAATTGGTCTTTTAAAAGATGGAAAATAAGGGAAAAAAAAGAAAAATAAATAAAAAGATGGAATTTCCCTGCCCCGCCCCCCCCCCCCCCCCCCATATGAAAATAAGAAGCCAAGCAACTTCTGGTAATAAAGTATTTTCTCTTTCTTCTTTTTTTAAAGTTCAAATATGTATATGAGTTTCTAAGGCAGACACAACTTTAAAAAGTGAAAGAATGTTGAATAAGGATGGTTAAACTAGTACAAATTCTGCCCACATCAAGAAACCAACAGCAGGGCGATCAGAGAGGTCTTTGACAGCCCCAAAGGCACTGGAAACCTGGAACTAGAAACCATAAGACAGGGGTGGGGAACATCTGGCCCGCGGGCAGCATAAAGCCTGCCAAATCATTTGGGTGAGTAAATTAAATGTTTGGCCAAATACAGCAGGCTAATTTTTAAGTTGATGATTTTGTGTGGCCCGAGAATGATATCATAACTATCCAAATAGCCCTTGGCAGAAAAAAGGTTCCCCACCCCTGTTCTAAGAGAATGTCAATAGGTGAGAAGGCTTCTTTTACTTTTAAAGAACTCTTCCTGAGTCATGTTCCAGACTTCCGTATGCTGAGGGAGCTGCTCTATTCTTCGGGGGATTTGCTGCTGGAAAATAGTCACTCTCAGTCAGAAACCTGAGGGCTCATTTCATATGTCTATAAGATGGGATATTCTTAGTAAGAAAAAGGAGCCACTACTCAAATATCTTTGAAAATACTGACTTCTACATCCTTAAGAATATTACAGTACGTATGTAGAACTTTCAGTTTAACTCTGTGAGCTCCATTGTTGACTAACTCCGCCTGGAACTGACACTGACAAGAATAAAGCCAGGAAGGTTTTAAAGGAGAATGAATTGCTGATATAGAGTCATCAGCTCCACCATGAACTAAATTCTGCAGTCTATCTTGTCCTACAGTTAAAACTGACAAGTTTGCTGGCTTGGATAGGGGTTGGGGAAAGAGGATGTGAGTGGGATGTCCAAACAGGTTAATAAAAAGGGCAGCCCTAGGAAGTAAGTTATGTCTGGAAGCCCCTTTTAATCAACTTAGTATGCACATAACCCATCAGGAAATATTAGAAACTAAAAAACAAGATGAAATGAGGGATGGAGTTTTGAATAAAGAATGTCTAAAACAAATGTTGAGTCCAAGTACAGAAAAGAGCTTCAAAAATCAAAGGGCACCATCACAATGGTGAACAGAGCTGTTGCTCACTTAATAGCTTAAAACTGGAAACAACTCAAATGTCTATGAAAGGAGATTGGATAAATAAATCATGGTATAGCCATACAATGGGATACTACTCAGGAATAGAAGGGAATGAATGCTGATGCTACAACACAGAGTGCTAGGCAGACAGAAAAAGAGCACACTGTGTGATGATTCTATACACTAGTATATGAAGTTTGGGAACAGACAAAACTACTAGTTAACACAGCAGAAATCACTCTTGGGTAATAGGGACCCAGGCAGGCCTGGAAGGTAGGTATGAGGAACCCTTCTGGGGTGTTCCACAACTTGATCTGGGTTATGGTTACAGATGCACATTTATAAAAATTCATGAAACCCTACCCTTAAGATTTGGTATTTTAAGGTAAGTTTTACCTTATATATAAAAAAACACAACACCTGCTGCTTATAACCTGGTGTTGTGTGCTTCTTTCATACAAATTTATCCAATACCACTGGCAGTGTCACCTGCAAATTAACCATCACGGGCTTACATACTCACTTGCATCCAAGGATATGAGGGAGTTCAAGTGAAAGCAGTATCGCCTCAGCAACATGGGCAGACATAAAGCATCTCCATGAGGCTGTCAGTGTGAATGCTGTGGGAAATGGGGGCTCTCTGGCGCAGATGCCCTCACAGGCCCGGATGAGTTCTTACCTCTGGAATCCATAGGGCACAGCTGACATGAGCCCATTTAGTCCCCGTCCTGGTGGTCTTCATGGCTCCACCTTTCTTTGGACATAACACACATTGCGCAGGAACGCCCACGACACAGGAGCGACACAGCCAGCTACCTTCTGGGATCTTGAGGATGCCATAACAAGCCTGGAGAGAGGAGGAGAGGGGAGAGTGGTTAGCGTCTTCTCACCAGGGTCTGTGTCTGCTCTCTGGCACAGTTACAAAGGACCCTCCACCTTTACGAAGAAGAGGCAAATAAGACCAAACAAGCTCTTAACCAGCGTTCAGTTATTTTAAAACACTCAGGGGGGAAAGGCAACTTCTAGCATCTGTTCTAAGAGCAGCATGTCTGTGTATGAGAACGGACTTTAAGGACAACAGAAAAAGACTCGAAGGAAACACAAGCAAGGCTAGCCCAACTGCTATCTGAGTTTGGGAATTACCTATTTTTTTCTTTTTTTGCCCCAGTTTTCTACAGCTTCTTCAATGATTATTATAACTAGTCAGTCATATATTTATGGAATAACTTCTACATGCCATGCAGTGTTGTGATCAAGAAAAAAATTTTTAAAAATAATTACAGTGAAAGTTCTGAGGAGCAAATGAGCTGATGTTTAAAGAGCCAACAGTGCCTGGTGCATAAAAACACTCAGCAAATTGTAGCAATTACTTGCTTGGATTGAAGAAAAAGGGCCCTGTGAATAAATCCTGAATTGAATATAATATGAGACTTATCACAATACTCCATAATGAGTTCTGGAAGCTGCTTCAAATCCTTTATGGAATGAAGTCGGACAAATAAATAGATGAATTACTGGGGAGAGGAGGGAGATTAGTTTGGAAATTCTAGATTTCCCTTTTGCTACCTGTGATTTTGCCCGTCCTTCCCCTCTTACTGCTCTACTCTTACCATTAGAAACCAAACCTGGGGCCACCTGGCTTCCCGAGTGGTCTGGCACAGCCTCCACTACTGACTGATTCACCATGGCAGCTTCCAATTCTGTGCCTGATCCAGGAGGTTCACCCACAGCTCAGAGAGAAGTTACAATAGTTACCATTGCGTCACACTCCCACCAAATGGGCCCTTTTCCAGACTCTCTCTATCCATATCACTGTGCTTCCCACCTCCCAGATCCAAATTCTTGGAATCATATTATCTACTTTCCTTCATCTACTGTCCCTGGGGTTTGCTAGGCTGCCCTATTGAGTGACCCCTAAACTCTGACCTTCCTTGCCATCCCCACCATAATTGTGCCATCCAAGTCATCATATCATGCATGTCTAGATTGACTGACTTCTGAATTCTCTTCTCCTCCCTTCACACCTTCACTCCTTCCTCTATTTGTCTGTCATATTACTCTTTTTAAAAAATATATATTTTATTGATTTTTTTTTTACAGAGAGGAAGGGAGAGGGATAGAGAGTTAGAAACACCAATCAGCTGCTTCCTGCACACTCCCTACTGGGGATGTGCCCGCAACCAAAATACATGCATGCCCTTGACCGGAATCGAACCTGGGACTCTTCAGTCCGCAGGCCGACGGTCTATCCACTGAGCCAAACCGGCTAGGGCTGTCATATTATTCTTATTAAGACAATGATTTCATACCGTTGCACAGCAACACACCCTCTAGAAATTCCTTCTGCTCTCACCCTCACCCCCTCTAAACCAGAGGTTGGGCAAACTATTCAGCCTGCTGCTCCTCGCCTCACTTCTCAGGTCACTTCTTGATCCCCGCCCCTACTCTGTAGTTCCCCTCACCAGGTACATAGTCTGTGTCACGTAGTCTTCTCTGCTTAGGCTATTATGCTTCACCTCCTCAGTGAGATTTTAAGGTCACTGGAGGTAGGTCCTTTATCATCAATTTATCTCAAATGCTCTCTCTATGCAAAGCCTGAGTTGGTGGTTTGGTAGAACAAATTAATTTAGCTCAAGAACTGAAGCTGGACTCCCAACCAGGCTGCTCTCACCACAGCACGGCATATAGGGTTCTTAACTTTCAAATATTTTCTTTCTCTGAGGCCCGGAAAGATCACCAGGAAAGTAAAGAAAGCTTCCTTCCTTCAGCAGAGCCTCTTCCAGCAGAAGAAAGACCAAAACCAATGCTGGTTCTAGGAACACCTTTATCTGCTGGCCATTCTATTGAGTAGAAAATCATTTACTGAACCTTGTGTACACTTACTCATGGTCACAGGGTCATAGAAGCTTTTATTTCAGAGCAGTGCTTCTCAACTTTCTCTAGACCACAAATGATGAAAAGCTGTGGACTCTTTTGAGAACACTGCACACATACATGAACATATGCTTTCAAGATAATTCCAGGGGCATAAACTCTGCCAAACATGATATACACAACAGATATAGAAACTATGAGTATGTACCTTCAGGAAAATTAATTTAGGTCTCAATTTGAGTGTTCAAAACCTGGGCTAAGAAGCAGACAATGGAACATATAAAGGGACTTGGAATGATCTCAATTTTCATATTTTTAATGAAAAAATTTCAAGTTCATTGCTAAAATCTGAAGTCTATTGATGTAAGTCTCCCTTCTAAAGTACTGACCATAAGTACAAAGGAACAAACACTTGACATAATATGGTGGCAGTAAAGAGGCAAAATTATGTTTACTAAATATAGATGTTCATGATTCTGTTGAGTAACCAAATCTTCCAAATCATTTTAAGTTACTTTTCCGTCAACAGAGGGAGCTCTAACCTAAGTAGCTCTTCAGAACTCTCACTATGGAAGAACCTTTTTTTATATGAAACTTTATGTGGCACAACATCCAGTGTCAATACATACCAGCTTACACTCTGCAAGGCCTGGTCGGGTGTTACTGCCATCTTTTTCTATGCGATGAAAGGGCATCATTTATAGTCATTACTGGATATGTTTTCAAAACAAACAAAATACTCTCGAGGAGAATTACTATGCTACATTTCATTGTTAGTCAAAAAACCTGAAAACAATTCCTTAACATTTTATCCTAACTGTGAAGCACAAACAGAAAATATGTACAGATGACCGCTGCACTATTCCCTTCAAGCTTACTACAGATCCACAATCATTTATCTGAAAACCCTAAAGTGAGAAACATTAGGAAATGCAGGACTGCTCAGATCTTAGGAAAGTAATAGAGTACACACATGGTATATTAGCTAACTCCCCAATGGGACCAGGGCAGTGCCATATAACCAAATACATAAACATTTCTCTAAAAATAGATGGCTGCACGAAATAAGATAAAGACTATAAAAAGCCTCATATTGGGTGACTTCTACTATTGCCCCTATCTAAATTAGTTTTGGTGCCAAACTTAAGCAAAAATTTAGCTTCAGAGCTTTAAAATTTTGGAAATGCAGAGAAGGGACTGTGAATTTGTATGGTCAGATACTTAAATTCATACTTATATGGTAAAGATTTTCTCTCTAAGGGTGTAATATAAATAACAATAACTGGTAGAGTGAAGAGGAATTTTAAAATTCAGTATTCAGAGGACACGAACAAAATGAAGAAAAAGACCCCATTGGTCACAGAATAATTTTGAGTACCTTTTAACACAGAAGGTTAGATTAGGTGGCCCTGTAGCCAGAATGATCTAAAATACAAATCCTATCCTTCAGCATTGAGAGGACAAAACTGAGGCTGCTTAGTTTGTGAGAGAAGGCCCTTGACGTGTCCTTTGTGTCCCTCTCTACCCTCACTCTCCATGCTTTTCCTGCTCCACCCACCATGCTACGCAGTTCTGAACTGCTCAGAGTTGCCTCCAACGAACGAGCTTTGCCCACTCTCACTATCCCGTCTGCACATGTCCCCTCTCTGCCTGAACATGTGCTGCTGTTTTATCTGGCATCTCCTTTTGGCCATTAAGATTCAGCTTGGATGCCACCACCTGGAAGTTGTCCCTGACTCCCATCCCTCCCATACACAGCAGCACAGACTTCTATCTAGAGGGCATTTTCTTTGTAGTCCCTACACCAGACTCTGATCTTCCTGGGGGTAAAGACCATGTCTGCCTCTTCATCACTGACTGTTTTTTTAAAAAATGTTTTTACTGATTTTTCAGGAGAGAGAGAGAAACAATGAAGAGAGAGAAATATTGATCAGTTGCCTCTTGTATGCCTCCTACTGGGGATCGAGCCCGCAACCTGGGCATGTGCCCTGACCGGGAATCGAACTGTGACCTCCTAGTTCATGGGTCAATGCTCAAACCCTGGGCCACCTCGGCTGGGCTGATTGTGTCTTCAGTATGCAGCCCAGCACATGGATGGTACCGTGTACCTATATGCTAGACAAACTAATGAAATTAATGAAACACACAAGAGTGAAAAATCACTTAGGATAGGCGAGTTCAAGAAAGAATTTGAACTAGATCTTGGAAGATATGTAGATTTCTTTGATAGCTGGAAGTGGGAGAAGGCATTTGAAATTGGGGTGTGGCTGAAACGTGGAGACAGGACAGTGTCAGGAATAAGGGTTTGTAGGGGAAGAAAAGGAAAAGCTGAAAAGAATGCTAATATCATCATATCATCATTAATTTAAAAGGCAGTGTGGTAGAAAGAATGACAAATAACTAGCTATACGAGCTTGGGTAAAGTCACTTCCTTCTCCTGGTATTACTTGTAAAATTGAGGAGTGGGACAGTCTTCTACAGCCCGTAGATTCTATGATCTTTAAAAGTGGAGTGGACCTAGCTTCCTGGGAGTGGCATTTCTGGGAGAGGGGGGAGGGCTCTGGGTTCCAGGATAAGGAGTTTGGATTTCCAACTGTCAGAAGTGTAAACCCCCAAGGTTACTGACCATGGGGTGAACCTGGGGATGTAGTAGGGATGTGAAGGCAGAGGAGAGAGTCCCAGGCAGTCAGCAGAAAGACTCCCAGGGAGGACTGTGAAAGTATCGAACAAGGCAATCTCAATGGCGTGGGCATGAAGCGACATAATAAAGACCTGGGTTTAAACCCCTGGGGTAAAATTTTAAGTCACCTTGGGATCATAATAAGTGTTTTTTCTAAAGGAATTGTTGAAGAATGGCCAGGCCAAATCTTCATTTTCCCCCTTAAATGCCAGCTGCTACCCAGGTATGGCTGCTGGAGATGATGACTGAGCTCCAGCAAGGCTGAGCATGGGGCAGTGGTGGCCTCCACTCGCACTGACCTGGTGCACACAGATGTTACACTTATCACAGAACACCATGTCATTCCCATCTTCACTCTCTGGGGACCGGCACACATCACAGACCACATCTTCATCATACTCGATGCCTAGTCCTTCCTCTGTCGCAATAGCATGTTTCATATTTTCATGGCATCGGCGTTCCAGGACTTCTACTGTCTTTTCCATTAGGTTTTCATCAACTTGCTCACAACCTGCACAGAAGTACAAGCAGTCAATCAACTCATCAGCCAGCTGTCATTCCCAAGTCACCTACTGTGAGCCTGGTGCAGGGGTGAGGAGATGTCAAAGAATCACTTATTAGAGCTACTCTAATACTTACCTCCCTTCACATATTAGTGTTTAGCACATGAAGAACTATATTTCACCATATTCCTTGTAAGAAATATTACCGACCCTTCTAATTTTCTATCGAAATCCTAGCCAGTCTCTTCCTAAATCTCTCTGCGTTTTCTCTTATTTCCAATGAGGGAGGACTTTCACTGAGCTTTGTAATTTTGAACACGTTAACTCATAGCATAAGAAAATAATTAGAATCACATAACTATTTAGATATAAATCAGCCCTAGCAAATTAGTCCCAATGAGCACATCTAATGACTAAATAAGGACATTTTTATAAGAAAGGTATTAAGTCAGAAAAGAAAATCCTAGGTACTGTATATATGATTATACATAAGAAATATTTTGTTTCTCAAACCTGATTTTTAAAAAAATCCAATAATATTTTCCAATGGCAAACTCCAATATGAAACAAACCTATTGGCATTTACAAAGGTCTAAGGCAGTGGTTCTCAACCTTCTGGCCCTTTAAATACAGTTCCTCATGTTGTGACCCAACCATAAAATTATTTTCGTTGCTACTTCATAACTGTAATGTTGCTACTGTTATGAATCGTAATGTAAATATCTGATATGCAGGATGGTCTTAGGTGACCCCTATGAAAGGGTCGTTCGACTGCCAAAGGGGTCGCGACCCACAGGTTGAGAACCGTTGGTCTAAGTGCAAATTCTGATGTTACTTTTTTTTGCCTCTGGATTCCATTTCCTTCTGTACTTTTAATTTTTCTTAGTCTTTGAATACTTCATAACCCAACATAAAAAATTCACATGGTGGATACTGATGAAAACAAAATATTTTTATGTTGGGGGGGAACTAATGATTCTATAGAGCACATTTATATTTCTCTAACAGCCTGTAAACTAGAAATAATTCTCAAAATGATCCAAACAAATTTACCCAAGTATACTTCATTTGTAATATAAAATATCCTAAAAACTCTGAAATTCCACACAAACTACCTTTTAATGTTATAACTACTTATAAAATAAAAAACCTACCCAAGACAAATTACACATTTTTTTTAATAGAGTGAAAGAGTTACAGTGTCTGGTTATAAGAGCACTTGAATTCAAATTCCAACTTGACCTCATATTGGTTATGTAAACTTTGACAAGTTATGTATCCTCTTAGGGCTTAGTTTTCTTATCTGTAGGATAACAATTATGCCAAACTCACTGATTTCTTGTGAGGCTGAGATGAGGCAATACTAATACCCTGCTTAGTACAGTGCCTGGTGGTCTGTAGTAAGCACTCAAGTTTTAAAATTCCTTAATCTGAGCCAAAAAATGCTTAATTTAATGTTGTTTTTGAAAGTTTGTTTTAAGCTCTTACTAGCCTCACTACAATATCATTCACCCTAAAGGAATGCTCGAGATAAAGCAATTCTCCTTTAAAACTCATCCAAGAATAATTAGTGTGGTGTCCTGGATGGGATGGATCCTGGAACAGAAGGTCATTAGTAAAAAAACTGATGGAATCCCAACAAAGCCTGGAATTTAGTTAATAGTAATGTACCTGTGTTAGTTTCTCAGCTTTGACAAACATGCCATGTTAAAGTGAGATATTAGCATTAGGGGAAACGGAAACTGTGTGAGGGGTACACAGTAACTGTATGAAATGTACAACCTTTCTGTAAATCTAAAACTATACCTAAATAAAAAAGCTTATTTAAACAAACTCATCCAAAGGGGATTAACTGCAAAATCCCAAAGGGACCTTGTTATAGGGTGACATCATGGCGAAGGCAGCACTGCAATGGCTGTAATGTACATGGATGTTATACGGTTCATAAACACCACGCATCGAGCTGTCAATCCAGTTGATTACGCCCCCACACTCTGATTTCCCCTCTGTCAGTCTTTTATTCTCTTCTCTTCATGGTCCCTGCTCTAAATTACACTCCCCTCCTCTCAGAAGGCAGAGTAAGAGAAGACATAAAACGAAAAGTTTTAAGAAGCAAGGAGTTAAGTATTGGTTACTGGTAGAATAAGTAACACCATTATGCCAAACTGGGTTAATAGAATTTTAATTTATTGTTCACATGCATTCAGAAGAAAGAAAGGAAGAAAGAAAAAAGGAGGACGGAGGGAAGACAATGAGCAAATGTGATGCAAACAAAAATGAAATCAAATGCATCCTTTACTGTATCTCATACAGAGGAATGAAAAAGCACCCACAGTTCCACAGGAACACTTGGACCTTAACACTGCTCAGACTAAAGATACGTAAAAAAGAGTTGTGTGGCCCTGACCAGTTTGGCTCAGTGAATAGAGCATCAGCCTGAGGACTGAAGGGTCCCGGGTTTGGTCACATCCCCAGTAGGAGGTGTGCAGGAGGCAGCTGATCGATGTTTCTCTCTCATTGATGTTTCTAACTCTCTATCTCTCTCCCTTCCTTTCTGTAAAAAATCAATAAAATATATTAAAAAAATAAAAAAGAGCAGTGTCTAAGTATGAAGTGAGTTTCCTTTCAGCCTAGGATTTCCCAGAATTGCTGGTATGGCACAGTATGGTAGACAGTCTCTTTAAAATTATTTTTATGCTTCCTTCCAAGTTTTATTTTTGCTTCATTTTATTTTTGAGAATTGCATGAGAACTCTAGAACTCACAGGAGGTAGCTAACGACTGTTTTGGGGATGCTTTGCCCTAGGCCTGTCATTCTTATTCTGAGCAGCAAAATGACAAGACTTGTATTAAGGTGTCCTGGTCACATCAAACTGTCAGTTGTAGTGGTGCTCATGCTGAAGCTGGAGCTTCTCTCCATCGGAAGGAGGTGGGAGAGGGGCCACTATCTCAGCCCCGTTCAGTGATCTGAGTGCTTTTCAGGGTTGAGTGAGGAACCAGTCTCAGAATCCTTCTCAACCAGAAATCCAATCACCAGTCCAGTGGTTCTCAACCTTCTGGCCCTTTAAATACAGTTCCTCATGTTGTGACCCAACCATAAAATTATTTCCGTTGCTCCTTCATAACTGTAATGTTGCTACTGTGATGAATCGTCATGTAAATATCTGATATGCAGGATGGTCTTAAGCGACCCCTGTGAAAGGGTCGTTCAACCGCCAAAGGGGTCGCGACCCACAGGTTGAGAACCGCTGCACCAATCAGCCAGGATCCCTCTCACTCAGAATTGGGACACAGCCTTGTGAAACCTACATGCCATCCCTGATCTGCGCTATTCACCATGAATAAGGGAAGAAAAGGTCCAATTTAAATGTTATTGCTCGATTTCAATATATTTATGCATTTCTAGTTATGCCTCATGAAGATGAAAATCAAGGAGAAAATAAACAGGCTAGAAAAGAAAGGAAGCCACAAGATGAAAGCAATTTAAATGGTTCTGACAACTTTGAAAAAATCACATGTGAATCAAGGGACAGCTTAGTTGTGAGAAAACAACTTACCCATTTCTCTAAGGTCTTCATTGACGGACTGGAGCCAAAACATGTCCATGTCGTCTAGGTCATATCGGCACACAGATGCCGCCTGCTCCCTGATGTTGACATAGCCAAGCTCCGAGTTCTCTGGCGTGGAGCAATGGATGTACTTCCGGGGGCGGGTAAACAGAACATCCTTTACCCGATCGGCGATAATCCTAGAAAAGCAAAAGATAAAGACACTAATAACAATCAACAAATGACCGATTGCAGGCACTGACTGGATGGGCCCAAAGGGACTCAGGCCATAGAGTGGAGCTCAATGCTCTCCCTTTCTGCCCCATGGAAATCTCCTGCTCTGCCCACTGGGAGGGATGGCAGATCCCTTTCTAGAAAGCAAATGGTTCTACAAATTCCTTTTTTGCATCTCTGAACACTGACTGCTGATGAAATGCCTCATTTATCCTCACGGCTCCCTGGTCCCTAGTACCATTCATTCTGATAAAATATTGCATTTTGTGTACTTGGTGCAGTGGCCACCAAGTTTATTTAGAAGGGGAAAATGAGGAAGGGGTGATATTTGCACAAAGGCACAGCCAGGTTCCATACCAAAGATATATTTAAGCCCGTGCTTTTCTGCCCTGGAGGCAATACTGGATGGTGGTAAAGAGTGCGGCCTACAGATTCACATAAGCCTGTCTTTTTCTCACTTATATGGCGATCTTGGGCAATTAATTTCTATACGGTTCAGTTTCCTTAGCTAAAAAATAAGGGTGATAAATAATAAATTATGATAAAATAATATCAAACTTTTAGGGCTATTATGGTGAGTATATGAAATAAAATATATAAAGTGCTTCGTATAGTGTATACTAAAAAATAAATGTTCAATGTCATTGTTCACCACCCCAAGTCAAGTCTCCTTCCATCATCATTTATCCGCCCTATACTCTCTTCTACCTCCCCATGCTGTTGTGTCTATGAATTTATTTCTTTACTTAATCTCTTTACCTTTTTCACCCCTACCCCCTCTGACAGCTGTCAGTCTGTTCTCTATGAGTCTGTTTCTATTTTGTTTGTTAGTTTATTTTGTTCATTAGATTCCACATATGAGTGAAATCATATGGTACTTGTCCTTTTCTGACTGGCTTATTTCAGTTAGCATAATGCTCTTCAGATGATGTATTATAGAACTGTATACCTGAAACCTATATAATTTTATTAGCCAATGTCACCCCAATAAATTAAATAAAAAATAATGTCATTGCTGTTATATTTATTATCTTCATGATTTGTGTAGATGAGTTAAAGTCAAGAGGCCATGGACATACACAAACTTAAGGCAGTTCTCAGCCGTAAATGATAGAGACCAGAAGTCTGAGCCTGGGCTACATGATGGGAGTAAAGGTTCCTGTTCTTCCATCAACTTCTTCCGTAGCCAGAGCAAAGCTGTATTTCCCCTCACCCTCTCTAACACTTAAGAGCCCAAGGCAAGTAAATCAAGCAAGGGAACAAATAGAAGTTTCTCATACCAATGACCTATTCTATAACTGATGTCTTAGGTACTGCGTGAAGCATCAGAAAATATAACCAAGAGGAAATCTGAATGATTATTCTCTGGCAATTTTAAAGAACAGGGTGGGCCATCTAAAAAAAAGGGAAAGAAAGAGATATGTATGTCATCATGAAATAATGAAAATTGTTTGTCTGGAGCCAGTTTCTTTATTCTAGAGTTACTGTATATGCAGTTAGATTCATAAACATAAATGTATTCATATGAAGACATATAAATATATTACAGGCCAAGTCCACTCTGTAAATACAGAGTAAATGTTTCCTCCTTAAGCATCCTTCCAAAAGCTTATGATTCCAAATAATATATGTTGAATAAAATTAGTAACTACACACATTTGCATATGCTAATTTTTCTACCATATGGAGTTATTAAAGCCAAAGGGAACAAATATTTGAGGAAAAAAGCAGAACCTCAGAATATTAACTGAAGCTAAAAATTTGGAAACTGCTGTCAGAGGCCTGCTTCCAACTGAAATCAGCCCAACGGAAAAGGACAAGACAAGCATATGAATGCTCCAGAGACTATGAGATTAAATATATTGTGCATTTTTGGTGCATGGCATATGAGGTAATTATAGAATATCTAATTTTTTTCAAGATTCAGCTTTTTCTAAGAGGCAGAATATTTGATAACTATTCATCTCAATTGTGTCACACTTTATGTGAAATGAGGTAGACTATGTGTTTTAAAATAAAACTAATATGTTTATTAAGTTTCTGGAAGAAAACAGGGGAGTATCTTTTTAACTTTAGGATAGGCAAAGATACTTTAAATAAGATAAAAGCCATTAACCATAAAGGAAGAAACTGGAAAACCTCTTTTTATCAACTATAAAGGGTGAGGCAAATAATATAAGAATAAACTCTGTGTTTCGCGTACTCAAAACTGTAAACCTTTTGCCCCACCCTGTATATAACAAACTTCTACAAATCAATTAGAAAAAGATAACCCCATTAAAAATTGGGCAAAAAATTTGATTAGATACTTGACAAAGGCTCTCAACCTCTTTAGTTATCACAAAAATGCCAATTGAAATCAATCACTGTTACCTACCAGAATGGCTAGACTTGAAGTCTAACCAAAAACTGACAATACTTTGTGTTCACAAGGAAGTGGAGCAGACAGACCTCTCATACACTGCTGGTGCGAGTGTGAACTGGGACAACACTTTGGTAAACCATTTGGCAGGTGATATAATAGCTGAACATATACATATCCTATGACCTTGCAAACCCATTCCTAGAAATATATTTAACAAGAAAGTAAACTTATGTCTACCAAAAGATGAAGAAAAATGTCCATATTAGCGTTTTTCATAATAGCTGAAAACTGGAAGCAACCCAAATATCCATCAAGAGCAGAATGGAAAAATAAAATGTGGGATATTCACACAATGGAACATGACACAGAAGTGAAACTTAATGATCTATTGCATGCAACAGCATGGATGAATCTCACAAGCACAATGATGACCAATATGAAGTTCAAAAACTGGCAAAATGATCACCTATGTGCGGAGGTCCATTAGTGGGCAGGAACGGAAGGAGGGCTTCTAGGCTGTTGGTACTGTTCTATTTCTTCATCTAGGTGGCAGTTAAATGAGTGTATTTAATTCACGAAAATTCATTGAGTTATACAGTTATACTTTGGTTACTTTTCTGTGTATATATTATACTTCAATGCAAAATTTATAATAATGATAACAAATGATGTTATCTCACTCGTCTTTTCATATGTGTATTTTCATATGTAACTAATAAGGTCTGACTCTAAGAACTGAGTATATGACAATAAAAAAGATTATAGACCAAACCAGTTAACACCAAAGGCAAGGAAATGCGTGGGTAAAAGGTAAAGTTAATACACAGTCACAAGGAGAAATTCTTGTATTTATAATGATAGAGGGGAAAGTCTATGAGAATTAGTGAAAAAATATTATTTTGGAATTTAAAAAATGGAACTTTAATATCAAGTACATATAACATTGCTATAGCTGGCAGAAATATCAGGATTATCCCTGGGTGACTTTCTTCTCTGGCGACTCTATACTAGGTACTAGAGGCATTCTTTGAATGGTCACCAAACCACTGATCAAATCAGCCAAAGCTCACAAGCCTAGAGGTCTGAGCAATTTTCAATTTGGATGCTTCGGTGTGAATGAACATTTCAGTAACCGTCTTGATAACTGATCTTTGGTGAAAGGACCTACAATTTCACCTGCTTAGCCCCACAGGATGAAGGCCCACCCACCTGCTGCTCCTCAGGACAGGCCAGCTACCTGCCACCTCTGGCCCATATGAACACTGCTATGACACCGAGGAGGCAAGAAAAGGAAGCTGCAATCAGTCTAAGCTGACATATGGTCTCTTTTGGTGTCTTACGTACAGTAAGTCCTCAGTGTGGCTTCAGTTGATCTAAGTATTTGGTATTTAGAGACTATGCTTCATTTCCTAATGAGCGAGTTAGAATCATTTGTGAACAGCACAGATATTGCGCAAATATCATAATGCCATGGTTTTAAAGGCTGGAAATACATGATTTAAAAGCTAACTAAGTAGGAGCCCCTTGCAGTAATATCTCTAGGAGCAGTTTCCCAAGATGCCCCTTGTTAATCTTGCCACTCTGGGCTGACTGCTTCTCTACCAGAGTTCATGCCTCATCGGTTAAACAGGACAATTATTTACAACCTCTGTGACAGATTGTGTTTTCAAAACCTCACGTGCCCTTCTACAATGTGATTTTGCCACTTCTGCACCAAGTGGTAAAGTCTGTTCCCACCCCCGCCCCCTGTGAATCCGGGAGAGCCTGTGACTGTTTTCACCAACACAATACGGCAGAAGTGATGCTATGAGAATTGCAAGGCTGGGTCTTAAAAGGGAATACGGTTTTCACCTTGCTTGCTGGGACACGTGCATGTGGAGCCCTGAGCCTGTAAAAAGTCTGCCTATGCTGAGGTTGTCATGCTGTGCGGAAGCCAAATCACATGAAGAGGCCACGTGCAATCTTTCCATCATGCTAGTGACAGACATGCCAGTGAATAAGCCCGCAAATGATTCCAGTCCCCAGCTGCTAAGTCACCCTCAAACTTTGTGTCTGCCTAAGATGAGGTCATAGACATTGTAGAGCAGAGATAAGCCATTCCCCTGTCCCCTGTCTGAATTCCCAACCCACAGAATCCATGAATATGATAACATAGTTGCTTGATGCTGCTAAGTTTGGGAGCAACAGTGACTGGAAAAACAATTTATACAGCAATAGTACTGGAAAAACTGTCAAAGGACTGCTTTAAACTTTAAGTAAGATAAATGTACTGCATTCTCATAATGGAAAACAAGATGGCAGACTGCTGCTGCCTAAAATGGAATGAGAAAGCGGTGGGAAGAGAGGAGAGTGAGGGGAAGAGAGGCATGATGACGAAATACAGCAGTGAGAGGCAGCTTGTGTTCTTTTTTGACTAGGGGCTGTTCTTCCCTTGACTTACTATATGAAATGTACATTATATTTTGAAAGTAAAACAAGAGGATTGTCTTTAATACTGAATATGGGGTATCAGGCAATGAAGAATCAAAGATGACTCTAAGAATTTTAGCCCAAAAGACTAAAACAGCAGTCTTTCTGAAAGGATGGATCTACCTTCAGTTAAAATGGAACTAGTTTGGGAAGAAGATCAGATGCATACTTCCTTTCAACCAAACATGAAACAGTTTTCCTTCTACTGGAACCTTATTGCAATAGAAACTAGTTTAAATATGCAAATGAACACCTATCAGAAACTTCCTAAAGCTTGTTTGTTACTAACTAGGAATGAAATCATCCAGTCTACCTAAAAATATGTAATGGGAGTTAACACCATCTTTATTTGTTGAACTTAGTTTCAAAAGATTCCTCGTGGCTACAGGCTTGACCTCCAGCAGGGGGCCTGCAGTCGATCTATGTCTCTCTCTCATTGATGTTTCTCTCTCTCTATCCCTCTCCCTTCCTCTCTAAAAATTTTAAAAAAGAAGTCAGACTCAAAAGGCCACAGATGATTGTATGATTCCATTATATGAGATGTCCAGAATAGGCAAATCCATAGAGACAGAAAATAAATAAGTGGTTGTTATGGACTGAATTGTGTCCTCCCCAAATTCATATGTTGAAGACCTTAATCCCAGTGTGACTGAATTTGGACATGGGGCCTATAAGGAGACAAAGGTTAAGTGAGTTACAAGGGTGGGGATCTAATTTGATAGGGCTGTTGTCCTTATAAGAGAAGGGGAAAAAAAGAAGAGGAAGACAGAGGAAGAGATAGCAGATGTATCCATCCATCCCTTTCTTCCCCGCTCCCCTTCCTCTTTCTCTCTCTCTCTGCATGCACACAAGGGAAAGGCCATGTGAGGATGCAGAGATAAGGCAGCTGTCTACAATCAGGATGAGAGGCTTCACTGGACACCAATCCTGGTGGTAACTTGAACTTGGACTTCTTGCCTCCAAACTGGAATTACATAGTGGTGATAGTTTCATAACTCTGTGAGTATACTGAGAACCACCATACAATTTAAAAGATTGAATTTTATGGTATGTGAATTCTATCTTGACAAAATATATATATAAATTATATCTCATTTTTGAAAAATCATTTAAAAAATCAAGCAGCACATTTATAAAAGCCCATGGTGGTCATGTGACAAACTTGGAACTTAGCGAAGCCCTCCTACCTACTACTTTTCTATTTTGATTTACATTGTCACTCATTAGTTGTAATGCATGTTTACTTTCACTAAACTTTTTCAATCAAGTGTAAAAAAATCTTTTTACTTTTAGTATAGGAAAGGCAGGTAGTTAAAATGGACGGTTCAGCCCTTATTTGCTATTAATTCCTTAATCTTTCTTGTTTTTATGCCCTTCCCTTCCTATCTTCTTCGTTTTTCTCACCATAATATCTTTTGGTTCATCACGAATTTTCTTTCCTAACATTTACCCATTTTCCAATTTGCTTCCTTTGTCTTATTCTTCTTATAATACAAACTGTGTATTGAAAACCTACTATTTGACTAGTAGGAGTTCTGCTGTTAGGTAGCCTATAGTCACATCTTGTTGTCTTAAAAAAAAATTATATCTATATATCTATATCTATATCTATATCTATATCTATATCTATATCTATATCTATCTCTCTATATATAATTGATTTCAGAGAGGAAGCTAGAGAGAGATAGAAACATCAACGATGAGAGAGAATCATTGATTAGCTGCCTCCTGCATGTCCCCCACTGGGGATTGAGCCCGCAACCCAGGCAGTGCCCTGACCGGTTTGAACCATGACCTCCTGTTCATAGGCTGATGCTCAACCACTGAGCCATGCTGTTGTGTCTTTATGTGCTCTAAATCACATTTCCTTACCCATCTATATAGTCCTTTATTTGTAATTTAGAGTTTATTTACATAAAATGAGTGTGTATAACATTAGTGGGGTATAAATGACATACATGAAACTGTATATATTTTAAATGTACAAACTAATAAGTTTTGGTGCTCGCGCGCGCGCGCGCACACACACACACACACACACACACATCTCTGCAACCAACACTACAACCAAGATAATTAATATATCCATCACCTCCAAAAGTTTCCTTGTGCCCTCCTGCTCCACTGTCCCCTTCCAAAAAACTACTGACCTTGCTTTTACACAGTAGTATGGTACTGTAAAAATGACTGTGCAGCTGAAATTGTGAAAAGCAACCTTAATAATCAACGGGGAAAGTTATGATTGCTCAGTGATCCTTAAAATTTTTTAAAAATATATTTGTATTGATTTCAGAGAGGAAAGGAAAGGGAGAGATAGAAACATCAATGATGAGAGAACTGTTGATAGGCTGTCTCCTGCATGCCCTCTACTGGAATTGAACCCGAGACCTTTCAGTCTGCAGGCCACTATCCACTGAGCCAAACCGACTAGGGCTACCCTTAATTTTTTTTCAAAACAAATGTCTGTTGACATCCAAGGGGTAGGGAGACTCTGTTACTGCTGGTTGAGGCTGGGAGTTCTGGACCCCCATGAAGCCTCCACTGATACCTCTCTCACTGGAAATGGAAAAAGCACCTTATTACTGCTCCCTATGTGGCCTCCTCTACTGACATCAAAGGAGGAGGTGGTACCCTCATTACCACTAGGAAATGAAATTCAAGGATGTGATTTTTGCCCTTTATGAACCTAATATGCACTAGAAATAGATGTACAATGAGATGTACAATTTCTCATAGTATCCAAGAGGTCCCACCAACCCCTTTATCTGTTGCTATCTCTTTCCTTCCCTCTCTTCCATTGCTCACTCACTCATTCACTCACTCACTCAAACTTATACCAAGCACTAGTGGCCCTGCGCATGAATCCGTGCTCGAGTAGCTCACTGCCACTTGCCTCAGCTAGCCGCCCTGCCCACCGCCGCTCATAGCTCTCTGCCGCACGCAACTTGCTGTCCCACCCTCCTGTAGCTCTCTGCTGCTTGTAGCTCACTGCCCCGCCCTCCTGCTGATCGGTCGTTATGTGATGGCATCCTGACCAATTTGCGTATTACCCTATTATAAGTATAGATTTTGTTTCATGCCAGCCTTTCTGAAAAGCACTGGGAACACAAAGATGAGTAAGAAAAAGTGGCTCCCAAAACCAGTCATTACTCTTGAGGAGCTGAACTTACTACTTCCTCTGGCAGAAAAGTCCTCTCCCCTTTCCACAAAACCAAAATCCTCTTCTATTTGAACTTTCTTCTCAAGTGTTTGCAAATGAAGGTTATGTGCTTATAGTCAACCTAATTGTTACAGCTATCCCCTTTCATTTGTGCTCATGCATTTTACAAACTCTAAGTGTTTTGGCCTTCTATTTATAGATGCTATCACTGTAAGGTCCTTCTATAATGAAACAGGTTGTCATGGGGTAATGTATTAATAGGGTTATTATGGGGTTATGTAATTAATGCTCTAATAAAGACTAATAAATGCTATTGATTGTTGAGTCAGACCTGGAAATCCTGGTCTCCAAAATCTTATCACATCTCAGGATTGGACATTAAACAGTTTTATTCTGTAAATGGGCACATCTTTTATCTGTAAATAAATGACCCTGACTTCAACTACTAACCTATCCTAGCCTGGTATACTCTGCCACTGGTCTGAGTGAACTGGTGATCAGGGTATGTTACTTTGTATTATAAATGTGTAATTAGCCACTCAACATCTCTCCCCAAGCAGCACACAGATAAACGTAAGAACATTCATTCCCTAAGTCAAAGATGCAAGCATGCAAATACCTGAGGGAAGGCTGTGGAAGTGTGTCTGGATTGGCTGGTACCTGGACTCCCTTTTCCCATTCTTCTTTCCATGTATCCGTAAAGAGGTAATAGCTGTCAGGATTAATGTGGTGAGAATCTGACAGCTTCATGGCACTGATGAGGTCCTTCCGGAACACCTGGGAAGACATTGCACACAGCATGAATGAACTAAAAACATTTAATGTTATTTTAAAAAGACCCACCAACTCCATACTTCAACAAGAGAGACATCTCTAACTTCCTAAATGGTCAGATCAACTCCTATTTGTATGTGAAGGAACCGCTGAGCTAAAGCCAGCCCGATCAACTCCTATTTGGAAGAGGTTTGAAGTATTGACAGGGAAGCCAGTTTGCTCTGGATTTAATAAAGAGTAAACAAAGTGTTCCTTCCTGAATTATTTTCTTGGGTTCCTTGAATTTAAATGAACAATACAGGTTACTCTAAATAAAACAGTTCGTATAAAACAAATCATCCTTAACTCTCTAAAATTAAGCAACAAGTATCCCTCTGATAACTTACAATTTTTTATTTAGCCATTACCTTATTTTTTGATTATTTACTCAGAAATAATTTTAGATTTACAGAAAAGTTACAAAAATAGTACAAAGCTCCCATACACCCTTCACATAGTCTCTTTTAATGTTAACATCATATATAACAAGCATATAATTACCTAAACAATAAAATTCACGTTGTTACAATACTATTAATTTACAGACCTTATTAAAATCTTACTAATCCCTCCTCCCCCATGCCCTTCTGTTCCAGAATTCAATCAGGATCCCACATTGCAATTAGTTATGTCTCCTTAGTATCCTCCAATTTGTGACAATTTCTCAGTCTTTCCTGACCTTGGCTTTTGAAGCATACTGGTCATGTATTTGATAGAATGTCCCTACAATCTGGGTTTGTGTGTTCTCTTGTGATTAGATTGAGGAAACAAAGAGATTCACTATAGTTCATTTTCTGTACCCTAAGCACAACTAGGTACTGACGATAAGGGAATGAAGATCCATTGCAACTTTGATGTACTAGCTGAAAGGGCCCGGGTGACTAAGGGGCACAGAGATGTGCTCACCAGCCTGGAAACATGACTTCAGTGGCGGTGGCACCTAAACTTTGTGATTTTGCCTTTTCAACAACAGAAAGAAAAGTATGGCATGAGTTCTTAAGTATGCCATTAGTCCTGCAACAATGTCAGTGATGAGCCCCAGTTAACATCTAAGCAACAAGGAAATACAATTTCACATGAAAGCAAACATACACTGGTCCATACCTCACGTACTAATTTCTAATTCTGAAAAAAATGAAACTACTTGCAGGCTGAAGACAAATGTGCCCACGTTTCTAGAAGATCAAAGGAAGAGATGCTATTGAGCAAACATTTTAGCCTTTAATACTAATAAAGGTTCTCTGAGGAGAAACACTGTCCAGACTGTGTGTAACATGAAAGTAGAGGCACAGAGCATTTCCAATGAAGCAATTAAATCTCAGTTGGTACAGTTCTTTTTAAACTGACATTTCACAGAGTATAGAACTGAACTATCACATAATCAAATGATGCCATTTAAATGAATAAGGACTCATTCCATTTGCTACTTTCCAGGGACAACTCTGCAAATGCTTGTTGGTTTCACTTAGGGAAGAACATCTACATCTAGCCCTGGAGCCACATATGGCCCCTGAAATCATTTGATCTGGTCCTGCCAAGGCATTAGGGGTGCATTAATTAAATGATTGACCAAATATAGCAGGCTAATTTTTAAGTTGATAATTTTGTATGGCCCACGAATCTATATATATAAAATGCTAAGTGTCTGACTGTCTGACCGGTCACATTGATGTGCACTGACCACCAGGGGGCAGATGCTCAACACAGGATCTGCCGTGATGTGCACTGGCCATTTACAAAGAGACAGCACCACAGACCTGGTGCCCACAAAACAATACTCAGCTTCCCCCAAGTGAGACACAGGCCATGCCACCACCCCGGAGCCACAGCCCACCAAACCGCAGCCTGTGCTGACAAGACCCCATGGTGCAAAATGCGGCCCACAGCCCAGCCAAACCCAGAAATGGTGGCTGTGGGTGCTGGGTAATGCTGTCACGTAGCAATGCCTGGCTTCCTCTCCCTAGAGACTAGCCCCCTTGGAGTTTCTTCAGCCCAGGAACATGACTAGCTTTATAGCCAAATATTTTACACTTTAACCAAATGCCTGTGAAGTGTTTTCCCATGCCTCATCTTATTTGATCCTCACAGAAGTCCTAGAGTAGGTAGATAGGAGACTCGGTGGAATCCTATTTTCATTAGCCGGAAAACGGAGATTTAGAAAGCTTAGAAACTTGACCTGACTGTAAAGTCAGAAATGGTGGCCTTGAAAATGACTTCAGGTTTTCTCACTGCGCAGAATATAGTCAAACACTACTGCAGTTAAATATTTTACCCTTTGTTCTCCCTGCGTGATCTCTAATAATAATGTGCTTTGTGTTGATATTTACTGCTGTGTCACTGACAATTACCAGAAAGAGAAGTTGGGGTGCTTCACTGGGCTGGAAAAAGTTTAGCTGCATCAGAAAGCAGGTCTAAGTAAGCAAGTTTATTCTATATCTATAAAAGGCTAAGTTGACTTGTGCATGCACAATACATATAAAGCTCTTGCTGGTGCCAATCGCACGTGTGTGCTTTGATCTGTCACTGTCGATTGTGAATTTGGTTGACACTTCTATTATAAAGGGCAAATAGCGATACTAAAATATTTCTTCTAATTAATTTCCTTTCAATGTGCACAAATTTGTGCACCGGGCCACTAGTGATGTTATAAATGTCCAAATGACCCTTGGCAGATAAAAGGTTTCCCACTTCTGATTTAGAATTAGTAATATGATCTGAGCAAAGTAGAGAAGGACACCAACCTTAAACTTGCTGGTGGCCAGGTGGCAACAATATGACCTTCTTAACCAAGAATCCTAGCCAATTAAAGTTAATTGGGTGCTCTGCAGGGAAAAATTAAATCTACAGAAAACAAAAACTGGTGATTTAATACATAATGCTTTGTATAAGGGGGTAAGAGAAGATCATAGACATAGCCATTTAACATGTTTTACACAGAGCTCAGTGTTCTGGGTGGCTAGTGGAAGAAAGAGAATCAACCATTTTGCTGAACACTCTAATCCAGTGGTTCTCAACCTTGACTGCACATTAGAATCACCTGGGAATCTTTTTAAAATCCTGATTTCTGGGCCTCACCCCATAACAAAGAAACAGAATTTCCAGAGGACAAGGCCCAGAAATCAGGATTTTAAAAAGATTCCCAGGTGATTCTAATGTGCAGCCAAGGTTGAGACCCACTGCTCTAATCCGTTTCTACAAATTACTAGAGTGCCTTTAATGAGCCAGTGGTTAAGTGGTGGTCACAATTTACACATGTGCTAAACTACAAAAGACTGTAGTGTGGGAACTCCTATCTTAGCTCTATAGCCCCAGCCAGTTTGGCTCAGTGGATAGAGCGCTGGCCTACAGACCAAAGGGTCCTGGGTTCGATTCTGGCCAAGGACATGTACCTTGGTTGAAGGCTCCTCCCCGGCTTGGGCCCTGGTTGGGGCTCGAGCAGGAGGCAGCCAATCAATGTGTTTCTCTCACGTTGATGTTTCTCTCTGTCTTTCCCTCTCTCTTCCACTCTCCCTAAAGATCAATGGAAAAATATCCTCGGGTGAGGATTAAAAAAAAAAAAAAGAATATTAGAGCCAACTATTTTTCAACCTCCTAAAATATTTTGTTTAAAAATATGTTTTTATTGATTTTAGAGAGAGGAAGGGAGAGAGATAGAGAGATAGAAACATCAATGAGAAACAGATCAGCTTCCTCCCAAAAGCCCCCACCAGGGATTGAGCTCACAACTTGCGCATGTGCTGTCCGGGAATTAAATCATGACCTGCTGGTTCATGGGTCAATGCTTAACCACTGAGCAACACCAACTGGGCACCATGTCATTATTTTCTATGTGCTATACTTCACAATATAAATCAAGTGACTATAAAACATGCTTTGGGTTTAATAACACCACAGTATCTAATCACATAGCACAAGTCATGTCTTTATATCTCTCTATAAAAAGTCTAATATGCAAAGTGTCCCCTCAGGAGTTTGACCTACCGAGAATTTGTTCGATCGCTATGCTGTGTGCTGACCACCATGGGGTGGCATGAAATGAAGGGAGGCCCGGGCCACTGGCCGGTGGCCACTAGGGACCCTACCTGTGCATGAATTTCATGCACTGGGCCTCTAGTTTAATATAACTGCTGATAAAAATCTGTCTTGCATAGTGTCATAAGTAACCTGGAAATATATTGTAGTGGGTTGAATGGTGCACCGCCCCCCCCCCACCAAAAAAAAGATCTGTTTACATTCTAATTTCTAGAACCTGTATATGTTACCTTATTTGGAAAATAGATCTTTACAGATGTACATTTAAGAATTTCTGAGATGAAATCATCCTGGAGTATTGGGGGGAGAGGGAGCTATACAAGAATATGGCAGAGGGAGATTTGAGGCAGAAGAGGAGAAGGAGGCAGTGTGATCACAGAGCAGAGACTGGAGTGACTCATGGATCTACAAGTCAATTAACTGCTGACAGTCACCAGAACCTGGAAGAAGCAAAAACCAGAATCTCTCCTACAATTTCTAGAAGGAGTGCAGCCTATCCAATTTTGGACTTCTGGCCTCCAGAACTGAAAAAGAATTTCTTGTTTTAAGCCTCCCAGTTTGTGGTAATTTGTTATAGCAACCCTAGGAAACTAATACACATATTTACCAAACAGAAGAACAACTTGAAGATTCCAGATAAAGAGACAGAAAAGCAGAGGCCAATTAAATCTGGCCTTTGTGCATGACTCTAGAAATACCAAACCTCCAGGAACAGGCGCTCTTTGAAGTCTGGGAAACTTGGGACCGTAAGAACACCAATCAACTCAGACCTATTTTTTTTAGACCTATTTTTTCTTAAGCAAATGAAGACTAAATCCAAAGACTATTATAATTTTTCCCTTCTGCCTTTAGAGGGGGAAAAAAAGCAGACTTATAAGCCTGATTTCAATTTCATAAGCTGACCAGATTAAACAGCATCAGATCCAAAGTTTCTAGAGATGCATCTTTACACAAGGCAGAGTCTGTCTTATCTTACTATAGACGTCAAATATCTCAAGCATGACGCAGAACATAAAATGTTAAAGAGGAGAGAGGAATGTAAGCTCAGTACTCAGGCAGATATCTCCAAAGTGATGTGAAATATACAGGGTGGGGCAAAAGTAGACTTACAGTTGCTCATATAAAATAATACAATAAGCAATAATAGAAGAATAAATTGTGTTTTGCATACTCACAACTGTACGCTACTTTTGCCCCAACCCTGTATTTACCAGCTGGCCTCATGAATTTGCTTCTGATGAGAAAAGGCATTTTTTAGGTTTTTAAAATGAATACAGCCCGGCTGTGTCGCTCAGTGGTTGAGTGTTGACCTATGAACCCCCTTTTAAAAATGTATTTAAAAAATAGAGACAAATAAAATAGCTATAGTGTATTCTGGTTAGAGGTAGGTGTGTGTGTGTGTTTAATGTTTTTATTGATTTCAGAGAGGAAGGGAAAGAGAGAGAAACATCAATGATGAGAATCACTGATTGGGTGCCTCCTGCATGCCCCTTACTGGGGATTGAGCCTACAATCCTGGCATGTGCCCTGACAGGGAATCAAACCCTGACCTCCAGGTTCATGGGTTAATGCTTAACCACTTAACCACACTGGCTAGGTGAGGGTGTGAATTTTATACACATATAGTGGCACACTTACACACACACACACACATACACAATTTGTATATTATTTTCAGTGAGCAACCAAAGGACTTGTATGCATGCATATTAGCATAACCAATGGACACAGACACTGGGGCGGTGGGGGCTTGCCGGGGTAGGAATGGCTGGGAGGGGAGGGGGGAAAAGGAGACTATGTCAAACTTTAGACAATAAAAAAAGGGAAAATATAAAAGGATAAACCTAAAACCTAAAAAAAAGTTAACTGGCTAGGTAGGGTGAAAATAGGGAGGAGAGAGACAAAAGCTAGATCTCTCTGAATGTATTTTGTTTCATGGTTTGATGTTTGAACCAGGCAGATGTTTTAATATAGTTAAAAATAAAATTAAAAAATCTTTAAAGGACCTGGCTGGGTGACTCAGTTGGCTGGAGTGTCACACCATACACCAAAAGGTTGCAGGTTTGATTTCAGGTTAGGGCACATACCTAGGTTGTGAGTTAGATCCCTGGTCGGGGTGTATATGGGAGGTAACTGATCAATGTTTCCTTCTTACACCAATGTTTCTCTCCCTCCCCCTTTCTCTCTCTCTCAAATCAATAAAAACATATCCTCAAGTGAGGATTTAAAAAAAATCTTTATAGAAAGGAAAATGGGCCCTAGCTGGTGTGGCTCAGTGGTTGAACATCGACCTATGAACCAGGTCTCAGTTCGATTCCTGGTCAGGGCACATGCCTGGGTTGTGAGCTTGATCCCTAGTGTGGGGTGTGCAGGAGGCAGCCAATCCATGACTCTCTCTAGTCATTGATGTTTCTATCTCTCTCTCCCTCTCCCTTCCTCTCTGAAATCAATAAAAATATATTTAAAAAAAATAAAGGAAAATGGGTCCCAGGACAGACTACCTGAATTTGTCTACTGGGTTCACCACTTAATAGTTTGGGGCAAGTTATCTAAATTCTCTGTTACTCCTCTATAAAATGGGGATAATAATCACACTTATCTCAGAAGGATTGTTATTAAGGATTAAATGGGTGAATTTGCATAAATGGCTTAGCATGGTACTGGGATCATGGTTACTGCTAAATAAAACCTGGCTGCAGTTATTTGATTATCATCATAGTCTTTGCTTTATTTCTAAAAGCAGAAAAAAATATACAGCCGAGTTCTCCTATCTAGTCCATATAGTAAATGTTGATGAGGTAAAGGAGATCAAGGCTCAACCAAAACGTGCATGGTTCGGCTCCCAAAGACAGGGTTCCCAGGCAAGAGCTCCATCAGGAACTTTAACCAACGTTCTATAGGCCATGAGGTAATGCAGAATGTTAGGGTCAACGAAGGAGGAACGTTTGCACGAGGCCAAAGGGGATTAAAAATTATGAATTTATTAGGTCATCTGGATACCAGATAAGAAAAGGCCCAAATGGCACCAGCACCCAGGGATGGGGAGTCAGAGGTTTTAAAGGACTCTAGGCGGGCTTTTTCTGGGTGAATTCTTGGGGCGGGTCCAGATCCTGGAAAGGTCTGGAGGGGAAGGATAATGGTCTCAGCAAGTGGAATGTGGTCTCAGCGAAAGGGAATGTTGGCTGTGAAAGTGGTCTAAAGGTCAGTTCCCAGGGGAAAGGTATTGATTCAATGATTTGATCAAACCTAACACAGAAACTTCACAAAATAAAACATGGTCATTTGTTGCTAAGTTGAAGATTATGAACGAGGGATCTGGATACTGACATTGACCTAGGACTCCGTGGTCGGCAAACTGCTGCTCGCGAGCCACATGCTGCTCTTTGGCCCCTCGAGTGTGGCTCTTCTTGAGCCTTAGGAGTACTCTAATTAATAACAATGTACCTACCTATATAGTTTAAGTCTAAAAAATGTGGCTCTCCAAAGAAATTTCAATCGTTGTACTGTTGATATTTGGCTCTGTTGACTAATGAGTTTGCCAACCACTGACCTAGGTAATGAAGTTGAGAAGTTTTACACGTTCTTAATTGTGTGCCTATTTTATATGCACTGGTAGTTTCCCCAAAAGTTCCTGAAACAAAAAGACTTTATACTTACCAGATAACTGCTCATTTATGGTCAAAGAGGGGA
Source organism: Myotis myotis (assembly GCF_014108235.1). Classification (NCBI taxonomy): domain Eukaryota; kingdom Metazoa; phylum Chordata; class Mammalia; order Chiroptera; family Vespertilionidae; genus Myotis; species Myotis myotis. Next base: position 5,564,304 of record NW_023416346.1, on the reverse strand, counting down.
TTCACAGGCTAACATACAGCCCAGAAACTATGCCAAATCCAACAGTGCATGCACATCTTGGCCTCTCAGATGCTTGCAGAAACAAAGGAGGCCTCACTATGAATTCAATTAGAATATCAATGCTTAACCTGCTAGAGCCACTAAATGAAAATGCCCTTTTACTGCTTTCATTAACATCTCTCAGTGGGCAGTTTCTTAAAGCACAGCTAGTCTGAACATTTCTGTGACTTTTTTTTAGAGGAAAAGCCAAACATTTACTTCCTGTATGACACAAAGGGGAACACTGTCTGGTCCTTGTGAACGAATCAGAAAGAGATTGATCAGTTTTGGTTCATAGCCACTTAAATCTGAAACTATACATAATTGACCACAAACAGATGTGTCATCCCCAAAGCACAAAGAAACAAAACAGCTGCAAACACGGTAACTATATTTAACTAAAGAGAGTTAACTTTAAGCGATTTTCTTAGAATTATACAACCTTAAGGCAAAATTTTCAGGTTATCTAGAAGAATCAATCACTCAGAGCTGAGAAAACCTAGAAAAGATTACAAGCTTATTCTTATAGGGTAACAAAGGTACCCAGTATTGTCAAGACGTTATGTCACACATTGATTTTCCAATGAAGCAAAGCATATGTAATTTCTAAGTTTAAAACTTTAAAAATTATGCAAATATTTTTCATGGAAATAGTTGTCAAATGGTTGAATTCTCAAGTTTCTTATAAAAAATAAATGGGACATTTTTGATAGCTTTGGGCTGACATTAACTGGAACATCAATTGCCATGAAGCAATGTACTTTGGGATTGCTTAGTTAGGTTGGATTATTCCTCCTACCCCGTACCAATCAGAGTTGTATGCATCCTGGTAATGGAGGAAAGGGAGTAATTGAGTTTGACTTGGAGATCTGGGCAGGTTTCACATAAGAGATGACATATGTGGTTTGCTTTGCAAGTTTCTTTCCCATCCTTCAATGTCCCTTCTTGTGCAATAAGTGTGCGTTTGCAAGCTTAGTGCTTTTTATCTTCTGCAGACCAGAAAACAAAATAATCAAGCTTGTTAGAAAAACAGTCATGTAAACAGGCTCTATTTGAGGGTATTGCAGTGCTTTCTGCTGAGTTAAAATATATGAGTTTTCACTCTGCTGCTATGAAAGTTTGGGACATAAGAAGTGAGACTCTGAGCTTATAGCTGATATGCAGCCAATGCTTGAAGATAGGTTCATATGTTTTATAGACCAGTAAGACTAATAGGTGAAAATATCCTGGCTTTGAGAAAGAATGGAAGACTTCTTAATAAATTCAAATTGGCATATAGTACTATGTGCTTTTTTAGGGCAACTAGCTTTTAAAAACCATCTTTAATAGCATGGATCCCTTTTTAAAAATATGTTTTTAATGATTTTTTTTAGAGAGAGAGGAAGGGAGAGGGAGACAGAAACATTGATGAGAGAGAAACATTGATCAACTGCCTCCTGCACACCCCCTACTGGGGATTGAGCCCACAACCCGGGCATGTGCCCTGACCAGGAATTGAACCATGATCTGCTGGTTCATGGATCAATGCTCAACCATTGAGCCACACCAGCCAGGCAGCATGAGCCCTTTTGAGAATCAAATGAAGACTAGTAGCCTGAAAAAAAAATTACAGATAAAAACATACCCTTAAAAGTCTGCATACATTTTTTAGAAGGTACTAAAGCTCCTGAACTCTACATGGGATTCACACACCCCTAGGAAACTCTTCTCTAAAGGAGAAATCAGGGAAAGGCATGTACAGGAATCTCACCAAAGCACTAAACATCAAAGACAATATGTATCTATTAATGCAGCCAATTGTGGCTCAGAAAAAAATCATTTATATTTCATTTCAATCACTAACACCCAGTAAATAGACAAGGTTTCATCTTGGACCTGTACAGGGTCAGAAAGAAGAAACCCATCCTTATAGGAAAAAGAAGGCAGGCAGGCATCAAATTAATTTTTTGTTGTTGAACCCATTAGAGAGAGGAGTCATAGGACAAATGGCCAACTCAGAGACAGGCATGTCTACAGGGTGACAAAGGGTAGGAGCATTTGTTTACCTAGGGCAGAAGCCACAGTAGGAACATTAAACTAGAAATTGTGACGAATTGCTGGGGCCACATGAGGACTACTGTGAGTGTCAACATTCCTGGGGGCTGTACCCATAGGAGTTTTCCACCCTCTTGTAAGCTTCTTTAGACACCCAACCCAGCTCTCCTAGAGAAGATGGGGGGAAACCTGGAGAAACGCTCCCCTAGTGGTGTTGTCAAGGCCCCCGGCTCCTTTACTGAACAAAAGGCTTCATCAAGTGAGGGCACTGGTATCATTTCATTAGTGCTGGGGGGAAAGGAAAAGCACCCAGACTCAGCCCCCCTGTGTGATCTAAGGGAGAAGCCAAGCCTTCATTTACAGGAGGAAGAACCTCAAGGACATAGACTGAGAAGACCAGAGGATACCTGCTGCAGGTAGACGGGGAAATGAGGTGGGATCCAAAAAGCCCTACCCCTTAAGTCCACCTCCCCCATCTCACCCCCAGACTCAGGACCACTGTGCCATCCAAAGACCAAAGAACACCATCCCTCCCCCATGCCCTACACCACCATGCTAATGCCTCCAGTGATAATAGTGGTTTACAGCTAGGAGAGCTGCAAAAGGTAATCTCTCTGAGGACAAGCACAAAGGGAAGGCTCAAAGCCAAGGTCACTAGAGGAATTCAAAGTCTCTGGTACCCTCATACACTGCTGACTGGAGTGTAAACTGATGAAACCTATTTGGGCAAAAATCTGGCATTCCCTCATATGGTTAAATAAATTTACCATATAGCCCATTACTATATTCCACACCTGGTGTTACTCAAGACAACTGAAAACATAATGTCCACAGAAAAATTTGTACATGAATGTTCATGGCAGTGTTATTCTTAACAGTCTAAAAATGGAGATAATCCAATTGTTCATCAACTAATGAATAAATAAAATGTGATATATCTATACAATGGACTATCATTCAGTAATAAAAAGATGAAGTACTGATACATGCTAAAACATGGATGAAACCCCAAAAGGTTATCCAGAATGAAAGAAGCCAGACACAAAAGGCTATATATTATGCTTCCATTTATATCAAATATCTAGAATAGGCAAATCCATAGACAGAAATTAGATTAGTGGCTGGCAGGGGCTGGGAGTAGGCGTTGGGGAATCACTACTAATAGGTAAGAGGGTTTCTTTCTGGGATGATGAAAAGGTTCTAAACTTGGATTGTGGCAATGGTTACGTAACTCTGTGAATATACTAAAACAGGGGTGGGCAAACTTTTTGTGGCAATGGTTACGTAACTCTGTGAATATACTAAAACAGGGGTGGGCAAACTTTTTGACTCGAGGGCTACGATGGGTTCTTAAACTGGACCGGAGGGCCAGAACAAAAGCATGGATGGAGTGTTTGTGTGAACTAATATAAATTCAAAGTAAACATCATTACATAAAAGGGTACGGTCTTTTTTTAGTTTTATTCATTTCAAACGGGCCGGATCCGGCCCGCGGGCCGTAGTTTGCCCACGGCTGTACTAAAACCTACTGAATTATACACTTTAAATGGATAAATTGTATGGTGTGAGAATTATATTTAAAAAATATGTTTGAAATGTTTTATTCAAAAAGGAGATTGTTGGGGTGTCCATGGACATTACCTGAGAGGCCTTGACGTGCACTCCCACCCAGTAATCACAAGGTGCCCCTCCTCCTCAATGTGATATCAGCAGAGACTGTTACTATAGCCCATCAGTAATGTGGTACCCTTACCACCACCACCCCCCTGCTATCAGGTAGGCAACAAGGAGTAAGGAAAGTTAAGAATAACCCTCCTCCTTTCCCAGAGAGATAACAGAACTAGGCTAACAGCCTAGGAATTCTGCAACTGGTGATAAAAGTCAGCACCCCTCTTCCCCACCGGCCTGGTTATTATGGAGGCCTGATAAAACAGGTTTAAATAAGACTTAGTGTCGGATAACATAATTCCAAAAGAGTCCAGGATACAATGGAAAGCCACTCATCAAACTAAGAACTGGGAATGAGAAGAGACAATAGACACTAACAGCAAGATGACACAGATGTTAGAATTGTCTGACAAGAATTGTTAAAGCATCCATCATAAAAATGCTTCAGTGAGAAATTACAAACACTTTTGTGAAATGAATAAATTGAAAGTTTCAGCAAAGATATAGAGGATATAAAGACTAACCAAATGAAAAATTTGAAATGGAATAATTTAATAACTCAAACTCCGGGGACAGGCTCAATAGAAGAATGGAATTAACAGAACAAAGAATAAGGGAATAAGAAAAATTATGCAATCTGATCAACAGAAACAATATACACTGAAAAAAACCCTGAAGAGTCTGAGGGACCTGTGGGAAAATAACAAAAGAGATAACATTCATGAAATTGAAGTCCCAAGAAAAGGAGGAGAAAGAAGGTGGAACTGAGAAGAATAGTTGAAGAAATAATGGCTGAAAATTTCGCAAACTTTACATAAGATATAAACCTAGACTTAAGAAGCTGATCAAACACCGAACAGGATAAACCAAAACAAATCTACGCCCGAGAACACAACAGTCTAACTTTGGAAAACAAAAGACAAAGACAAATCTTGAAAGTAACTGGAAAAGACATGACTGATTACCCGTAAGGGAGCAACTATTTGAATGACAGCAGACTTCTCAAATGCTGAAAGAAAAGTGTTGTCGAAGCAGAATTCTATATCAGTAAAAATATCCTTCAGAAACATAGGTGAAACCTAGACATTCTCAAAAAAAAGAAAATTAAAAGAATTTATCACTCGAAGACTTACCCTAAAAGAGTGGCTAAAAGAAATTCTTCAAACAGAAGGTAAATGAACAAAAGGAAAGTTGGAAAATCAGGAATAAAATAATAGACTATCCTCTTCTTGAGTTTTATAAATAATTTTTGATGGTTGAAGCAAATATTCCAACAATGTTGAATGTAATTCTCAGTGTATGTACAAAAAATATTTAAAACAATTATATAATAAAGGTAGGGGGTGTAAATGAACCTAAATGGTGGTAAAGTTTCTATATTGTTCTATAATATCTGGTTCTCTGTTTTATAACAGCATGTAAAATATAAATGAAAAAATTTGCTCCCAGGCGCTCAATTCCCCTTATGCCTTGAAACAAAACACTTATTCTCACTGACCTAGAAGCAACAGGTCTTAAGAACCAAAGCTCTTGAGCCACTCTATGTTCTAGGACTGGCTGTCCTCAGTAGGAAAGTAGCAAGGTTTCTTTGTCACCATTCTGTAGTCAAGGCCTCCTTTGGAGAGATAGGGAATTTATTCTGCTCCTGTTAATGTGCATTTTTTCCTAAGTTTTTCTGTATGACACAGACACATATAAACACACTCTGATATTCTACTGAGCCTAGAAAGATCCCTGGCAAAAGATGAAAATGGAAAGTGACCTCTGAGAAAGGGAGAGAGAGATGCTCACTATGGCTTATACCCTAAAGCAATGTTCCCCACTCCCCCATATGGGGGCAGGTAGAACCTGTGACTTGCTTCTAATCAATAGAATGTAGCAAATGGGATGGGATATCACTCCCATGATCATGTTATGTTACGTAAGACTCAGTCCTAGCAGATGGGAGTGAAAACACTTTCCCCTTGCTGGCTTTGAAAAAGTAAGCTGCCATGTTTTGAGAGGATCTATGGAGAAGGCCACATGGCAAGGAATTATAAGCAGCATCCAGGAGTGGAGGGTAGTCCTCTGCCAAAAGCCAGCAAAATAATCCAGAGACCTCAGCCCTCCAGCTACAAGGACATTAATTCTCCAAACAATCTGAGAGAGCTTAGAAGCAAATTCTTCCCTAGTCAAACCTCCAGATGAGAACACAGCCCAGCCAGCACACTGACTACAGCCTTGAAAGATCTTGAAAAGAGAACGTAGGCACACTGTGCCCAGACTCCTGACCCACAGAAACTGAGATAATACATGTGTACTGCTTTAAGCCACTAGTTTTGTGCTAATTTGTAATGCAGCAGTAGTTAACTAACACACCCTCTTTTCCTTTGCAGCCAAGGAAGTCTAGTCATAGTAGAAGTGAAATATGCAGGCCAATTTCTCATTTAATTTTCACAGAGAAAAAGTCTACAGGATCCACTAAACCATTACCAAGGATAGCTCTGGCACTTTCCTGCCCTTGGGGCAGAACATGACCAATCTCACCAGGAGTAACACATTCTTCTTGGGCTGTCAGTGTTCTGAAGGCTGTAAGGACCCACCACAGCCCAGATCTCCAACCTGGTCAGTCATTCCCTTCTCCATCCACAACTTCCTCATCTATCCCTTCCTGCACTGCCTCCCATCTACCAACTTAGCTTTTTACAATGATAGGCCAGATCTTTGGGTCCTTCCCAATTCCCTAAGTCTAGCTCCCTTTGACTTCTTGGCTAAGGGGAGGCTTTATATTCTAAAGCCAGGCATTTAAGTGTAATTGCCAAAATGAAATCACAGTGTGATTACTGTTTTCCCAAAGGATAAAAGAGAATTGAATCTTTTTTGAAAAACAAAACAAAAAGTCATCAGAAACAAGCCTTCCATTGGCACATAGTTTGCTCCTTTCATCTCCAAGACCTGGGTATTGTAGGTATGTAGACAGAAGGCAGCCATTTTTTAAGTCTAAAAATTGAATATCTGATCTCACCTCCGCAGATTTCTTGTGCACATTTGGAATTTTTGACTTGTTCCTATACCTTGAGCCAGTAAAAGAAGTAGAAGGACCTGCAAAAGATAATTAGAAAAAATACAGAGACTTATTACCTGCTAATATAACTAAATGCCATCCAAGAGAATATGAAAGATATGATGGAGAAGAACATAGTAATCTCGTACATAACACTGAAGAAAGTTAAATTACAACCAAAAAAGCCTCATAATGGAGTTTAATGACATTTATAGGTGACCTCCCAGTGTGCAAAAGCTTCAGCAATGCTAATGCTGAGGAGATTTGATTTGATATAATCATACCTTATAACATTTTGGAATAACATGATTCATGTTCCACCTGGAGAAAAAATATCTGCAAAAGCAACTGGTAAAACTAAAAATGTAGAACAAGTAATGTATATATCCTTCAGCACTTCCCCAAATGCTATTGTTAATAAGGTTGTTGCCTTTTACAATTGATGACTCATCCAGTCAAACATTTAGTACCTGAGCTGTAATTAGAATTGTAGGGCCTATAATTTATGCTCTTATACTTTTCTTCCTTTCTAAAAAAGCACTGTTAAATCATTATTTGATTTGGCATTTCTTTAGGTTAGTGAAAAGTGAAAAACAAATGCTATATGCCATACAAAACCAATTTTCCCACCTAACTTACCAATTTCTAATGAAATTTAAATGAAAAAAAAAAATGGTATCCCAAGCTTTCTTTCCTAAAAACATTATTTTTTAACCACTGAAGAAAGATGAAACAGGCGGTCCTCAAGTCAAAGAAGCAATCCTTAAGGAGTATAGATACAGGGGTTACCAGCCGTTGGCTGGATTACTCACTGCCATCTGAACTGTCACTGGTGCTGAAAGTTCTACGACGCTTCATTTTGTAGCATCCTGGGAAAGAGAACAACACTGAATGAAACAGTACACACATACCCCAGAAGACAATCAACACTTTCCTCCAGATCCCAAGAAGCAGCAGCAGGCCAATCATACAAATCAAATGATTTTTGTCAAGAATATTCTCAAATGATCTAGAGCAGCGGTTCTCAACCTGTGGGTCGCGACCCCTTTGGGGGTCGAACGACCCTTTCACAGGGGTCGCCTAAGACCATCAGAAAACATATATATAATTACATACTGTTTTTGTGATTAATCACTATGCTTTAATTATGTTCCATTTGTAACAATGAAAATACATCCTGCATATCAGATATTTATATGACGATTCATCACAGTAGCAACATTACAGTTATGAAGTAGCAACGGAAATAATTTTATGGTTGGGGGTCACCATAACATGAGGAACTGTATGAAAGCGTCGCAGCATTAGGAAGGTTGAGAACCGCTGATCTAGAGTGATGAGAGAAGAATACCACCAAATTCTCTAATACAGTGTGTGCCAAAGACTGGGTGAGGACAGATATTAGCCTTAGGAGGAAGTCCATGCAGCAGAGGATGAATAGCATAGGATTGGCTGGAGTTTCAGATGTGGTCACATGACCAATGTCCACCCAAACAGAGGGGGCAGGCATGAGGCCCTCACAAGCCAGGAGGAGCAGAAAAGAAAAAGGCAGTAGCAAAGGCAGAATTGTCAAGAGCCAAGGTTGAAAGGCATGAGACATGACCGGCTGAAGAAAGAACAAGGGAAGTATGTCCCATCTTGAAGAGCACACCACACTGCTCTTCTGCCTGCCTTTTCTCCCTCTTTCTCACTTTATCTCTGTCTCCATCCCAAAACAACTAGCCAAATTTAAAATTACATCTACACATGTACTGCAAGGAATGCCATAGAAAGCTCCTATTTGTCAAAATACATAATGCTTTTGACTAATTGGGACAAGTGTCTTTCCTTGTGTGTGTAGCCAATGGCAGATAAAAAAGTGGCCCCATCTTTCTAGAAACACTCCAGCACTAGAATGTAGGAAAAAAAGAGGACACAGATATGTCAAGTCACAAAGGAAGTGCTCAAAATATAAACTAGAAAAGACAGTGTATGTACAGTCAGTAACTGACATTCCATTATGTGCCACAGTATACAAAATGCTACTAGGGCCAATCATGATTCCACAAGGGACAATTGGCATGACAATGTGAAGAGCTACATGGACCCACCCCTCAGTGAAACCGGTGAAAATTATGTTAAAAAGAAACAAAAACCCACTAATTTAAAATCTAAGCTCATACAGCAAATGAAGAAGCATTTGTCAAAGGAAACCTACTAAAACTCAGTAAGTAAAGTAAGAGTCTATAGTATTTGGGCCTAGACCCATTCCCTTTATCCTCCATCCCAGCACAGATGTCAGTCACACCAGACTGGTACATCTAAGAACACAGAGCTCCCTTTGCCCCAGCTCCCAGATGCAAGGCTTTCTTCCTGGGAGGGACAGGACATCAGCATTTCTCATCCTGTCCCCAGCTACCTATTGCTGAAGCTACGTTCCAGAAAAGTGTGGCAGAGAGGTGAGGGCTCACTTCTTCCAGGTGGCCCCCACTCCTGGGGTGGAGGCTATGCCTTGGGTATGGTGGAATGAGTGTTCTACATTAGTAGAGGCAAACTTAGGAAGTTTGGGGATGCCACTCAGAGGGAAATACATAATTGTCCCCACCCCTTGCAATAGAGCTGTGGCTCAGAGATTTTTCCTAGTGGGAGAAGCAGGTCATAGAATAGAGGGCTCCAAATCTTCCCCCAGTGGTAATTACTTCATTTGTAACAGAGTGTGGAAAAGTTGTTCATGCCTAGGTTGGCTAGCAATGCTAGACAGAATCAGGGAAATAGAGAGCTGGAAGGAACCATTCTGAGTTCCGAAGCAATCTCAAACACTGATCTTGGGAACTATCCCTTCAAAGGAGCCCTAATTTGAATGGATCAGTTTGTGGAGCAATTTATATCTCTGGGCATTATTAAAAACAACAGAGCAATCAGCCAGCAATTAGTGAAAACTTAATAGCTGGGTGTGGTCAGGGAAAGAGACAAAAAGAGCCCTGCCAAAAAATACTACCATTCCAGGATAACTGTGGGCATACCAAAGGCTGTACCCTTAAGAAGCAACAACAAGCCCTGACCGGTTTGGCTCAGTAGATGGAGCGTCGGCCTGCGGACTTGGGGGTCCCGGGTTTGATTCCAGTCAGGGGCTTGTGCCTTGGATGCGGGCACATCCCCAGTGGGGGTGTGCAGGAGGCAGCTGATCAATGTTTCTCTCTCATCGATGTTTCTGGCTTTCTATCCCTCTCCCTTCCCCTCTGTGAAAGAGTCAATAAAATATATTTTTAAAAAAGCAACAACGCCAAAACCGGTTTGGCTCAGTGGATAGGCGTTGGCCTGCTGACTGAAGGGTCCCGGGTTCGATTCCGGTCAAGGGCATGTACCTGGGTTGCGGGCGCTTCCCCAGTGGGGGATGTGCAGGAGGCGGCTGATCGGTGTTTCTATCTCATCGATGTTTCTAGCTGTCTATCCCTCTCCCTTCCTCTCTGTAAAAAATCAATAAAATATATATATATATATATATATATATATATATATATATAAATATATATATATATAAAGCAACAAGACTTCACACTGCAGGGCAAAAGGAAGGAGTAAATAGACTTCAATAAAATAATCCAGATAGTCACTAAAGTAAAGAAGGAAATAATAATAAAGAGCCCAGGGTGGTGGTGCCAGTACCCAGAGTTACTACATTATATTATCTAAAATGTCCAGTTTCCAACAAAAAATATGATATGAAAATAGGAAAGTATGACCTATACCAGTGATGGTGAACCTTTTGAGCTTGGTGTGTCAGCATTTTGAAAAACCCTAACTTAACTCTGGTGCCGTGTCACATACAGAAATTTTTTGATATTTGCAACCATAGTAAAACAAAGACATATTTTGATATTTATTTTATATATTTAAATACCATTTAGCAAAGAAAAATCAACCAAAAAAATGAGTTCACGTGTCACCTCCGACACGCGTGTCATAGGTTCGCCATCACTGACCTTATACACTAGCCAAAAAGCAAGTGACAGAAAATGCTTGTGAGAGCAAACACATGTCAGATTTAATAGGCAAAGACTTCAAATTAATCATATAAATATGTTCAGAGAACTAAAAAAAAAATGATTAAAGGAATAAAGGAAGGTAAGAATATCATCCCAGCTGGTATGACTCAGTGGTTGAGCATTGACCTATGAATCAGGAGGTCATGGTTCAATTCTAGGTCAGGGAACATGCCTGGGTTGTGGGCTCAATCCTCAGTGTGAGGCCTGCAGGAGGCAGCCGATCAATGATTATCTCTCATTCGTTGATTTTTTATCTCTCTCTCCCTCTCCCTTCCTCTCTGAAATCAATAATAAAAATATATTTATTTTTAAAGGAATATCAATAAAGAGATAGAAAGTATTTTAAAGAAACCAAATGGTAACTGACACTGAAAAGTAAAATAACTACAATAAAAATTTCACTAAAGGGGTTCAACAGTAGATCTGAACTGGCAGAAGAATTAGCGAACTTGAAATACATCAGTATAGATTATGCAAGCAAAAGAACAGAGAGGAAAAAGATGAAAATAAAGCTTCACAGAAATGTGGGACACCATTAAGTGCACCAACATATATGTAACAGGAGTACCAGAAGGAAAGGAGAAAAAGCAGAAAAAATAATGGCTGAAAGATTCCCAAATTTATTGAAAAACATTGATTTGCATTTCCAAGAAGCTTGGGGTCTCTGGCGTTGGAGCTTGAGGGCTGCCACCCCAGTTTCCTGTGCTGAGTCATTCCCTCACACTGCAGAGGACATCTTTCTCCAGTGAACCTTTGCTATCCAAGCAGTTTTTCCCTGGGTGGGAAAGGCAGTTGCCCCACCCTGTTGGAAAACCTCTCACCCCACCCTGTGGTCCATAGCTTGAGGCTAATCAAAACTGAGTGTCAATGGGACTGAGGGCAGGGGCAGGCAAAGGCGGGTCTCTGGAGGCTTTGAGTCTTTGCCTGATCTAATCTGGGGCCCTGGACTAGGAAAAGCAGACCCTGGTGTATATTTTGGTCATTTCCAAAGGCAGCCAGCCCCAGAAGAGGGAGCCACAAGCTGTGGATTGCTTCTAGCTTCACACAGGGTATTCAGAGCCAGTCACAAACAGCATCTGACATTGTCCTGCACTAGAGACTTGGATTCATAGCAGATCTACCTAACACACAGACTCAAAACCCAAATAGGCATCCAAAATGGGGAGATAAAAAACAAGCCCCAAATGAAAGAACAAGAGAATTCTCCAAAAGAAGAGCTAAATGAAATGGAGATAAGAAATTTATCAGAACCCGGAGGGTGTGGCTCAGTGGTTGAACATCAACCTATGAGCCAGGAGGTCACGGTTCAATTCCAGGTCGGGGCACATGCCTGGGTTGTGGGCTCGATCCCAGTGGGGGGGGGGGGTGCTGGAGGCAGCCAATCAATGATTCTGTCTCATCATTGATGTTTCTATCTCTCTCCCTCTCCCTTCCTATCTGAAATCAATAAAAAGATTTAAAAAAAGAAATTTATCATAGAGTTCAAAATAATGATGGCAAAGATGCTCAACAGCTGGAATGTTGCCTCTTCTAAGCCCAGCCTCCTCTGCATGACCTTCCAGGCCTATAGTATTCTGGCTCCAATCTGTTATGCCTCAGCAGTTGTTGCTCTTCTGCCTTCTGCACATGCTCTCCCTATGTGATTCCATGAACACATCATCTTGTTTCATACTTGCCAACCTTGGCACGGGCCTCTTCTGTCTACAGTTCCCTTCCTGTTTATCCTGGCCAGCCCATCCCCCCCCCCCCCATCTGGTCCTACCAATTTGTGGGCTCTCCTCAATGAAGCTCCCTAGATGCCCCTCTCACACATTCACTCTTTCACTTTCTACCCAAATCTCTGTGTAAAAAGTAACTGACTTGCACTATAAATATTCCTTACATGGTCAGCCCTGCCACTGGATGACAAACTTCTTGAAATCAGGCACTATGTGACATTCATCTCTTACACCTCTAGGCCTTACTACAGTGTCCTGCACAGAATAAACACACAAAAGAGTAATAGACGCTGTGGTGCACCACCTGTCTCTTCTACCCAGTAAACATACTACCCATCTTCCAGCTACTACCTGGTAGATGCTAATGGCTCACAGCTGTCCCTCTCCTTAAGCGCTGGAGTCCTGCCAGGGAGGTTATACTCTGCCTGTCTCCTTCCCAGGGACAGCCAGCACCCAATAACTGTTCTACAGCCCTCCAAACCAAACAGGCGAAGGCTAGACTTTCCTAAGACCATATCCTTACTTTAGCTCCTTCCTCTTCCCTACCCTTTTGTCCTCACTCCCTTATTGGTTTATCCTCAGAGCACTCCCTCAATATATCAGGTAGGTTCAAATACTGTCTCAGGTTCTGCTTCTAGGCACCCCTCCTTAAGACAACATGTTAATCTTCATTAAGTGGTACATTTTAAAAAGTAGAATGAAATTTTTCGTTATGTAAAATGATAAATAAGTACAGTGTAATCTTGGAGTAACTTCATGATGTGCCTTGATGTCTTACATTTGGATGTACAATACTATTAAGCTGTTTATTTTCTAGTTCTCTATTCAGGGTATAGACATTATAAAGGCATTCTTTTCTTCCTTAGCTCCCAAAATGAGTTTTGGCAGAAATGAAATGTGCATCAGACCTTGCTTTGCACCCTTGAGGACAGTCATCTGATGGCAGTTTTCAGATCTTATTCCTACTATAATCTCAATCAAAATGATTAACAGCAGGCTGATTGATTTTAACAGTGACTATAAGCCAGGCAGAATAAATATGCATAAAGTAGATGCCTTCCTTGGGTGAAACGCTCACTCTATTTTTAAAAAATATATTTTTATTGATTTCAGAGAGGAAGGGAGAGGGAGAGAAACATCAATGATGAGAGAGAATTGATTGCCTCCTGCACGCCCCCCACTGGAGATTGAGCCCGCAACCCGGGCATATGCCCATAACCAGAATCAAACCCTGGACCCTTCAGTCCACAGGCCAGCACTCTATCCACTGAGCCAAACCGGCTGGAGCACTGCCTGGAATTCAACCCAATGGGATTATTTGGAATCTAAGTCTGCGCTTTGGTGGCTACTTGACTCTCCATTAATATTCCCACAGAAGAGCAGGCAGGCAAGGAAAAGTGATTAACTCCAACACAGCCCTTTTCTTTCCTTCCATATGCCCATGAGACATACTTCTGAAATGCATGGTCAGTGCAAAAGCCCCCCCCCCCCCCGTTCACTGCTCTCTACAGGGCCATGCAGCAGCTGAAAAATAATTTAAGGCTCTACTTTAAACATATTTATACCCTTTGACCCAGGAGTTCTACTTCCAACATTCATCTTTGAAAATAAACCCAAAACACAGAAAATAACTTATGAACAAAAATGCCCATTAGAAATCCATAATAAAATTAACAAATGAAACCTAGCTATCGAACAAAAGAGGAATTATTAAAGTATGTTAATATTATATTATTTCATTCAATCATTTAAACAGGGTGTACAGGAAAACATGTATGTTAAAATGTTAAGTGGATAAGACAGTATAAAAATTTATCTTAAAGCGACATCACATCTCTGAAATAAAATATATAGAAAATAGATGAAGGCCATAAACCAATTTACTAACATCAGTTGCATTGGTAACATTGAAGTGATGGATTTCCGGGGGATTAAAACATTCTCAATTTTTTCCCATCCTCCACATTTTTACAGCACACACGTAGAACATTTATAATTAGAAAAAACACTTCTACGACTTTGAGGTATCTGTCCTCCTCACCACCCACAAATGATGCAGCAGACCTGAAAAACTGAAACTATAAAAGTAGCAGTCACTGTCATTCAAGATGGGCATTCATCAGAGAGAAAAAAATTCAGAAAAGCACAGCACAATCAGATATAGTCCAAAAAGCACAAAATTTCCAGTTTGGAAAAGACAAATATCTAAAGCAGTGGTTCCCAACTGAAGGCAACTTTGTCCCCTAGGAGGCACGTGACAATATCTGGAGACAGTTTTGGTTCTCACGAATGGGAAGGGAGGTGTTACTGGCATCTAGGGGGTAGAGGCCAAGAAGGCTGGTAAACATCCTACAAGGCACAGGACAGTCCCTTACTAAGCGCAGACTTATCTGGCCCAAAATGTTAATACTGCCAAGGTTGAGAAATCTTGCTCTAAAAGAATGAAGCAGAAATCGATAAGAATCGAGAGTACAGAAATGACTGCCTTCAGTTTATTCACCCAAAGGTAAAGTAACAAAGGGGCACTCCCCAAAACCCAAAGGCAGTTTTATCAAAAAGAAAGCAGGACTTTGAGCAACGCTTGGGGAACTTAGAGAACTCATCAACTCAAGGAGTGGAACAGAATGAAAATGTAAACAGGTTCTGGAAGGACTGAGATAACATCAGGGAGGATAAATGCATGGTGGTATTTGGAAGTAATCCTTAAGTACAGAAGTACCTTGAAGTCCAGCTCCCTTAGGATTTCAGGAAAATATCCTTCAGAGCCATTAACAGAGACAGATGTCCACTGGGCAGACCAGAGCAGCATACTTATATTCTTAAAGGTCAATTCCCGCCATGTGGGCAAAAATCCTCCCAGAAGTCATGAATACCATAAATGTGTTTCCTGAGCTGATTGCCTCTGCTTTGGGGTAAACAATACTAACCCTCTCTACACTGAGACCATTTCAGTCCACTATCTATGCTTTAATTCAGAATTTTCCCCTCTCTGCCAAACAATTCAATGTGCTTCAATGTTATAGAACCAAAACTTCCCTTCAAGCCTGTTGGCCTTGGATATCTTTCATCTCTACCACATTTTAGTAGTCCAGTGACTACAGCCATAAATATCTCCCTAGAGGCTGAGTAAACAAAAAATAATCAGAAGAAAAAGAATGTATCATACATATTTTACGGCTTTTCCTCACCCCTAACCAATTATTTGTCTTAAAAAAAAAAGATACCAGAAGTTGGAGTAGATATACTTTTCTGTACATCCTAAAAGAACACCTTCATCTCGGTCATTTTAAAGTGTTTTTTTAAATTAAGATACATTATGTGACTCATCAGTCCCCTGTGATGAGATAAGTACGGAGGTCAACTCTTTTAAAAAAGTCCTCAAGGAGCATTTAAGAAAAAGAGGAAAATAAGAATTTACCTAGGTAGGCTCCTGCCACTCAGACCAGTATTTCTATGTTGTCCACAGTTATGCCTGTTGCCAAGAAACAGGCTTACCGCTGCCCCCTTTAATATACAGGCCTGTTAACAAATTATTTGGGAATTTCAAACCCTCTGATGAGCAATCATCTTACATGAGAAGGCCAGGCTGGGAAGTGAATTTAAATCAGGGTTCGGCAAACTTTTTCTATAAAAAACCAGATAGCAAATACTTTTGGCTCTGTGGGCCATACAGTCTCTAGTGCAATTACTCATATCTGCTGTTGTAGCATGAAAACAGCCATAAGTAGTACATAAACAAATGAGCATGGCTATGTTCCAATAAAACTTTATTGTACTGAAATTTGAATTTCATAAAATTTTTTACATGTCATGAAATATTACTTTTCATTTATCAACCATTTAAAAGGTAAAAACCATTCTTAGCTTGAAGGCCATACAAAAATAGATGGAGGCTAGATTTGGCTCACAGGCCATAGCTTATGAACCTCTGGTCTAAACTGTAAGAAACCTTTCTTTTTTTAAAAAAAAAAATGTTTTTATTGATTTCAGAGAGGAAGGGAGAGGAAGAGGGAGATAGAAACATCAATGATGAGAGAGAAACATTGATTGGCTGCCTCCTGTACGCCCCACACTGGGGACTGAGCCCACAACTTGGGCATGTGCCCTCACGGGGAATTGAGCCGTGACCTCCTGGTTCAAGGTCAATGCTCAACCACTGAGCCATGCTGGCTGGGCAAGAAACCTTTCTTTTAATGAAAGAAACAATATTGAAAATTGGAAGCATACAATTGAATTATCACTCGCCTAATACTACCCATTCCTTCCTAATCTCTCAGCCCACTGTTTGGCTCATACAGACCTCACTGGAAGGTTTCATTCAGCCTGGGTGGTCTATTCTGTAATGTTTTCTGGACAGATTCTAATGGCCCTAGTCCCTTCTAAATTAAAATCTGCTCTATGCCTTTAAGGAAAAAGACCCCAGTTCCAACAACTTTAAAAAATTTAGCAGTATACAAGTGAACTAAGTCAATCAGAGAAAGACAAGTACCATATGATTTCACTTACATGTAGAATGTAAAGAACAAAATAAATGAACCAACAAAATAGAAATAAAGTCACAGAGAACAGACTGGTGGTTGCCAGAGGGGAGGGGCTGGGGGACTGGGTGAAAGAGGTGAAGGGATTGAGAAGTACAGATTGGTGTTACAAAGCAGTCACCGGGATGTAAGTACAGCACAGGGAGTACAGTCAATAATTCTGTAATAACTATATAGGTGCCAGGTGGGTACGGGAAAAATCAGGGGGATCACTTTGTCTGACCACTATGCTGTACACCTGAAAGCAACACAAAATAATACTGAAAGTAAACTGTAATTGAAAAGTAAAAAATAAAGTACATATATTGAAACTAAAAAAGCATTAAAAATTAGTAGTACATTTTCTTTTTAATTTATTTACATATATTCAACAATTTCAACTATCCAGATAAATAAGTAGGTTTGGCATGTTAATAAAAAGAGACATTTTAAAAAACATAAATCCTTTTAAAATATCATTTGCAAATAAGACCTCTTAAGAATAAAGTAAATCAACAAGAATAACTTTTACTGTTTTTTTTCCAACAGAAATGAATTTATCTGCTGCTTTGAGTTGCTTCCACTGTGAAATATTTACTCACATGTCTACCTAATTTAAAATAATCATCAGAATTTATTAAGAGGAAAAAATAACCTTTACCCCAGGTTTCAGTAACAATAACAGGCATGTAAGCCTCATATAGAAGGCCAAAGAAACAGAAACAATCCCAAACTTACTGAGCAAGTTCAAATCCATCGCACACCAACTGTTAATACTGTGTTAACAGAGGGAAGGCACTGAACTGGCCACCAGAACTGAGAAATCAAGCCCTTCCTTGGGCTCCCTCCCACAGAGCTAGGGCCACAGGACCAGGTGCACGAGACACGTTGTCACTATGGCTTGGGTGATCACAGCCTCAAACTGGTAACCAATGATGTGTTGCAGAAATAGAGGGGGGTTTCAGAGTGAATACCAAAATCAATCAAGGTGGTGTGGATGTGAAGTGGAGGGGGGTGGCTCCAGTCTGAGCAATGCCCATGGCAAAGGAACAGTCAGACTTCATGGAAGCTAACGTACAAAGGGAAAGTCAGTACTGGCTTTGAGGACAACAGAAAGTGAGAGAAAAGGAAATGGCTACAGAATTTCCCCAAGAAAAATGAAAGGGGCTAGGCCATAAATGCCAATACAGGTTAAACCCCCAAGAAAATGTATCTAGCCTCCCCAGGAGAGGGTCTCAATCCCTATTATACATTGGAATCATCCAGGGAGCTTGTAAAAATCCCAATGCTCAAACTGCACTCATTACCAATTAAGTCAGAATCTCTCTTTTCAAAGAACCAGCTTTCTGATGCATTGTTTTTCTCTATTGTTTTGTTTTCAATTACATTAACTTCTTTTTTCTTTATTATTTCTTTCCTCCAGCTTGCTTTGAGTTTATTTTACTCCCCCCCACCCCCGCCCCCGACTTTCTTAAGGTAAAAGCCTAGATTATTCATTTGAGACCTTTCATTTATTCCTCATTTAAGCATGTAGTGCTTTAAATTTCCCACTCAGGCCCAGCCAGTGTGGCTCAGTGGTTGAGCATTGACCTATAAACCAGGAGATCATGGTTCAAGTCCCAGTTAGGGCACATGCCTGAGAGCGGGCTCGATCCCCAATTGGAGGTGTGCAGGGGGCAACCGGTCAATAATTCTCTCTTCTCTGAAATAAATAAAAATGTATTTTAAAACATTGCCTACTCAGCACTGACTTAGCTACATCCTACAAGTTTTGATATGCTGTAATTTCATTTTCATACAGGTCAATGTATTTTTAAAAATTGATTTTAAAGAGGAAGGAAGAGAGAGAGAGAGAAACATCAATGTGAGAGAGATACATTAATAGGTTGCCTCCCGCATGCGCCACACCCTGACCAAGGATGGAACTACAATCTAGGTATGTGCTCCTGACCAGGAATCAAATCCGAGACTTTCTGGTACACAGGACGAGACTCCAACCAACTGAGCCACACTGGCCAGGGCTCAACGTATTTTTTAATTTCCCTGAGACTTCCTCCTTGATCCAGGGATCAATGAGAAGTGTGTTGTTTAGTATCCAAGTGTTTGGAGACTTTCTTGTAGTCTGATTTTGATTTCTAATTTGATTTCATTATGATCAGATAATATGCTTTGTATGATTTCAATTCTTTATATTTGTTTGAGGTTTGTTTTATGACCTGGGATATAGTCTATCTTGGTTAACATTACATGTGTACTTGAAAAGCACATATAATGTTGGCAAGTGGAGCTTTCTATGTCAATTAGATCAGTTGATTGGTGGTGGAATTTCTTCTGTATCCTTGCTAATTTTCTGTCTACTGGTTCTATCAATTACTAAGAGAGGGGCACTAAAGTTCACAACTATAATTGTGGACTTGTCTATTTCTCAATTCAGTTGAGTTTTACTTCAGGTACTTTGAAGCTCTGTTATTTGATGCATACACATTTAAGATTGGTGTGTCTTCTGTATGGACTGACCCTGTGAATCATGATGTAGTGTTTGTCTTTGTCCCTGATAATTTTCTTTGCTCTGATGTCTAACTTATCTGATATTAATGTAGCCACTACAACTTTCTTTTGATATTTGCATGGTATATCATTTCCCACCCATTTACTTTTAAGCTACCTCTAACATTACATTTAATTGAAATAGAGTGAAACGTGTCTACTACATCTTATCTGGAACAGGAAGTTTGGTCCGTACTATTTTTGCAATCCTCACTAAAGTTACACATATTATCTCAAAAGTTATTATTTTAAAACAAAAAAAATTTCAAAAATAACTAGCTCTTAAAAAAAGTAAGCATATGATGCAAAGGCCATTTAATTCATGTCCCTAACATATCTGGAAAGTGTCAAATTGCGAAAGAAAAAGGATCAACCTGTGGACTTGTGAGATGTTCACTTACTGCATTCTCCCAGATCAAGGAAACAAACAGGCTAAGAAATAAGTAAAACTTATAGGCCAAGGGATCATTGGAAGGCTGACCCCTTATCTGTGGGCCATTAGAAGGAAAGTCAGTTGGTAACAAGAATGTACCTATTTTTCCTTAAAAGATAAATATTATCATACCTAGTGCTCCTGCTTTTTCTTGGAGGGTGGAGAGCTGCTTTTTCGTATACTTGTATTTTCTAGTTTCCCTGTCTGAATTATGGTTATTTTTACTATGCATTGGCATTTTCAAAAGGTTAACATAGAGAATTTAAAATGTATAACTTGAGAAATAAAACTAATTAATTAGCTATACCACTTGTCAGTTCTGTAAAAGAAATGATGGTGAGAGAGTTGGAAAGTACTGACTAAAATGTGGCTTTCTGAGAATTAGTTGAGCTCAGTCACTTATGCTGTTCACGCTTCAGTACCCCAGGGAAGCCAGGTTTGGATACAGTCAAGTAGTCATTTGAGACAAAACAGCAAAGGGTTACACACCTGAATTGTTTGTAATGCTAACTGAAGGTATCACTAGAAGATCTGAGATGAGGACTAGAGAGCATAGATGGAAAATAATTATCTCCTCTTGGCACGAGGAAAGCAAACTTCTACATTAATGGAAGGCATCCCTATGGGAATAGGAATCACAGAGCAAAGGAAACAGATTTCTCTTCTGTATCCATTTCTCCTCTCATCTCACTGCTTATTTTAATTATTCCAAGAAATGGTGTTTCACAAAAGTGATGGGCAGATAAAAATAGAACTCAAAAACCTGAATTAAAGACCCGTTGTTTTGTGCGGAAAGTGACTACCTTGTCAAAAATACCTGTGAGGCCAAACCATGGTTGATTGTCATAGCAATGAAACTTTCCTGGACACTATGCCTCAATATTTTTTTTATCTGAGAACCTGCAGTTTAAATTCAGCCTTCAAGATCAAAGGCGCATAAATTAACTTGGCCCATTGATTTGATGAATCTATGGAGAGCTGCCAGGCAAGGCAGGTCAGTTCCACAGAATAACTCATTCGTTTATAATACTTAAAACTATGGGCAAACTGTTGAGAATTGAACAGACACTAAAACACCCAAAGACATTCACCGATGTATCTTTCTACACAATTGACCAGAACACATCTAAACTCTACTTGACAGTGACAGGGAGCTCATTATCTAACAAGGCAATCTGTTCGAATTCTTAGACAGCTCTAAATGGAGAAATATTTTTCTTTTTAAAAATACTTTTTTTGCCATTTTTATTTTCCTTTATTTTATTTCTCTTCCTTTAAAAAATTTTAAATTGATATTAGAGAGGAAGGGGGAGAGAGGGAGAGGGAGTAGAAGAGGGAGGGAGGGAGGGACAGAGAGAGGAAGAGGAAGACACAGAGAAACATTGATGTGAGAGAGAAACATCAGTCAGTTGCCTCTTGCATGCACTCCGACCAGGGATTGAACCTGCAACCTGGGTATGTGCCCTGACTGGCAATCGAACCCACCACCTTTATGGTGTTCAGGACGCCAGTTGCTTCGGCCAACTGAGTCACACCAGCCAGGGCTCTTTATTCCTTTTTTAAGATTGACATGCATTTTCTCCCTCTAATTCATTCTTTTTTAAAATTAAGAAATATTATCAGTTACAGTTTATATTCAATACTATTTTGTATTAGTTTCACATGTACAGCTTATTGATTAGACAAACATACTACTATACTTTACAAGGTGTTCCCCCTGTTATTTCCAGTATCCACTTGGCACCATACACAGATGCCCAGATGGTGTGGCTCAGTGGTTAAGCGTCGATCTATGAACCAGGAAGTCACGGTTTGAGTCCTGGTCAGGGTACACACCCGGGTTGTGGGCTCAATCCCCAGTGGGGGGCATGCAGGAGGCAGCTGATCAATGATTCTCTCTCATCATTGATGTTTCTCTCTCTCTCTCTCCCTCTCCCTTCCTTTCTGAAATCAATAAAAATGTATTTTAAAAAAATAATGAAGTCATTCTAAAATGATTCTCATTTGGGGTGAATTTATTTACTGCTCGTTAATTTGGACAACTGTCACCATTTTGAAATTTTTGTTTGCAGACCAACCTTGGGAAAAATTCATTTTCTTCCTTCTTCATTTACCCTCTATCCATTGAGAGCCGCTTCTTCCCAGGATTGTCAGTCCCATCCCACCAACAGGGAGAAAAGTTCAGGCTTAGACAATCAGCCAACAGTACATTTGCCTCTGGCCCTGAGACTCTTTCTTTGCTCTCCTCCTTGCAACTCTGAATTAGGAGTATTATCTTTTCCTGTCTCTGTCCATGGGCAATCCTTGACTTCACACAGCCAGGGATCATTTCCCCCACTTACTCAGTGTTCTGATCCTCATTATCTACAGAAATATAATTCCTAGCCATCCCTACCCTTTTTTTTTGGATGTAGATTCCAGCGTGTCAGTAACTAGAGGCCTGTGACTAAACAATCTCCACTTACTATTTGATCTGTTTCTGGTCCAGAGGTTTATTTTTCCTTGATCACAGATATGTCTAATTTTTAATTTTATCAATTATCACTTTGTGTAGGAAGATGATATAAGTTTAAAGTATGAAATCAGAGCCATCTTGACTAGAAGCCCTTAGGTTTAAATTTTATAAGTACTATATAATCTTTTAGATCAGGCATCAGCTAACTATGGCTCCTAGGCCAAACCTAGCTCACTGCTTGGCTTTGGTATAGCAACCAAAGTAATATTTTGTGACATGTAAAATTACATACAATTCTTATTTCACTGTCCATAGTTTTATTGGAAGATAGCGTGCCTATTAATTTATGCTGTTCTAGGGATCAGCTGCTGTGTAACAAACCACCGTAAAACATAGTGGCATAAACCAACTGCCATTTTTATCATCTCACAAATTCTTTGGGTCAGGAATTCAGATAAAGCATGGTTAGGGGTGGCTTTTTCTACTCCAAGATGTCTGGGACCTCAGCTGGGAAGAACAGCTGGAATTATCTGGAGGCTTCTTCATTTATCTGGCACCTCTGACAGGGATGACTGGGCTTAGCTGAGACTATCTCTGGAACGCACACATGAGGCCTCTTTAGCACAGGCGGCCTCAGGGTAGTCAGACTTTGTACCTGGCAGCTCAGGGGCCCCAAGCATGACTGTTCTAATGAACAGTACAGAAGCTGCATTGCATTTTAGGATGTAGCCTCAGAAGTCACATATTCAATTTTTTGGTTGAAGTAGTCAACAAACCCATCCAGATTTAACGGGAAGGAGACACAGGCCCTACCTCCTCGTGAGAGTAGTGTAAAAGAATCTGCAGCTACATTTTAAATGTCCTTTTATATTCTTCACATCATTTAGTAGCAAGGATCTGGAACTAATGACTGACTTAAAATGTGAGGTACATTCATTATCAGAGTATCCAAGTCCCCCCAAAATTCAGCTTCACAAAAGGACTGCCATCAAGGCCCTGACTTATGAATAATTTTAATACTTTCTTATTTGTTTCTGATCACTGTTTAACTTGATTAGTCTTCAACTCTCAACATACAGAACACATGAGTCTTTAAATGTTAAAGGATTAACTGAAGCCTTTAAGAAGAATAATCTTAAATATTTTTAAAAAATCCTCACGCAAGGATATTTTTCTATTGACTTTAGAGAGAGTGGAAGGGAGGGAGGGAAGGAGGGAGGGAGGGAGGAAAAGAGAGAGATATTGGTTGCCTCCCACATGCACCCTGACCCAGGCCGGGGATCCAACCTGCAATTGACGTACATGCCCTTGACTGGGAATTGAACCCGTGATCCTTCGGTCTATGGGCCAACACTTTAACCACTGAGAAACCCGGCTAGGGCAAGAAGAGTAATCTTTGTGTGACATAGTAAAAATGGCCCTAATTCTCCAGCCTTTCTAAATGCTTTTTCAAGGTGACTTTGGAACTTCTTCCCACTCCTTGAATCTGGACTTGCTTTGTGACTTGCTTAGGGCAACAGAATGTAGCAGAAGTGATGATGTATTCACACAGTTCTGGGCCTAGGCCTCATGAGGTCTTGCTGCTTCTATTCAGTCTTAGAAACCTGCTCAGCTACCATGAAAACAAG
The DNA here is from genome assembly GCF_014108235.1 of Myotis myotis. Lineage (NCBI taxonomy): Eukaryota > Metazoa > Chordata > Mammalia > Chiroptera > Vespertilionidae > Myotis > Myotis myotis. The sequence goes on along the minus strand of NW_023416346.1, from coordinate 5,540,197 downwards.
CGTGGGCTAGTCTGCTGCAGGATAAGAGAGAGAGCCTAGTGCTCCTGCTCCCTACCATGGCCCCAGCTGCCAGCCAGCCATTTCAGAAGCAGGGCTCCCTGCTGACCTGTAGTTGCCCACAGGCATAGGGAGACCAGCTAGAACAGCAGAACCACCAAGCTGAACCTAAGCCCAAATGGTCAACACGCAGAATAATGAACTAAATAAGTAATTACTATTTTGAGCCACTACCTTTTGAAGTGGCTAAGTATACAGCAATAGTTAACTGATAGAATTTAGAAGGCAGTTTTTTAACTATAGAATGAAAATTTCATCACACACCTCAGTCCTACTACACTGAATCACTTTAGAGACTGAATTATTCTCCAAACCTGGCACTACTGCTGGGCTCCACCAAGAGGGCACTCTAGCTAATGACAAGATCACAGAGGGTCAAACACTTGTTCCCAGAGAAGCAAACTGTAATAGCAGCTATACAGAAAGCAAATGTCACTCCATCTGCAAGTTTCTCATCCTACCTGATGAGAACGCAGCTGTAGCTACCTCCTCAGCTGAGAGGTGAGTGGCACCTGCAATCAGAAGTTAACTAGTTGCCCTGGCCAGTGGTTCGAGCATCAGCCCATACACCAAAGGGTCTCAGGCTCGATTCCCGGTCAAGGGCATGTAACTGGGTTGCAAGTTTGACACGATGCATGCAGGAGGCAACCAATCGATGTGTCTCTCACATCGATGTTTCTCTCTCTCTCTCTCCCCCCCTTCCATTCGCTCTAAAAATCAATAGAAAAATATCCTCAGGTGAGCATTAGAAAAAAAAAAGAAGTTAGCTAGTTAATTAGAATGTTAGAGTAACACATCTCACACCCCTAATACCTCACATGAAGAGAATTTAATTAGCATTGCTATTAGAATCCCTATTCTTTTTGGTTATAATCCCCATTCTCTTCAAAAGATTAATTATAAACCTCTTTCAAAGGTTTTAACTATGAAGTAGTTAATGAAGACATATATCAGAATCCACATAATCAATTATAAGCAATATATATTCAAAAGAATTGAAGTCAGGATCTTGAAAATGTATCTGTGCCCTCACATTCACTACATTCACAATAGTAAGATATGGAAACAACTCACATGTCCATTGACAGATGAATGGATAAATAAAACATGACCTACACACACACACACACACACACACACACACACACACATATATACATACCGTGGAATATTATTCAGCCCTTAAAAAGGTAATCCTGCCATTTGCAACAATATGGATGAACCTTGAGAACAATATGCTAAACGAGAAGGCCAGTCACAGAAGGGCAAATACTGCAAGATTACACTTATATGAGGTGTCTAAAGTAGTCAAACTCATAGAAGCAGAGGGAATGGTTGGTGGTTGCCAGGGACTGGAGAAGGAAATGGGCAACTGTCATTCAATAAGTATAAAATTTCAGGTATGCAAGATGACTAAGTTCTAGAGATCTGCTATACAACATACTGCCTATTAATGATACTGCATTATACACTTAAAAAATGTAAGCAGGTAGATCTCATGTTAAGTGTTCTTATCACACAAAGAGGCACAAGGAAACTTTTGGAGGGATGGATATGTCTAGTACCTTGATTGTGGTGATGGTTTCACAGGTATATGCATATGCCCAAACTCACAAAATTGTATACACTGAATATGTGCAGTTTTTGTATACCAGTTATATCCTGAGCTGCTAAAAATACACTAGTTTGATAAGTGATGGATATACCATAATTATAAAAAAGACTTTCTAAGAATTAATGATATCCTTCCACCTCTGATAAAGTTAAGCCCAATACAATAATAAACTGAGAATATTTTCAAAGTATTAGTATGATAAAATTAATTTATATTAGGCTAAACCATATGAAATTGCCATTGTTGTAGGTCAAGATATCAGAGTATCAGCAATTTCATATGGTTCTGCCTAATACTGCAGGATTTTGCTGTCAAAATCCTTTGCTTCTTTCCCTTTGTCTCAAAAGCCCTCACATACTCTGGAGAACCTTAATTCCTATACACATCTGAGGACTTACAATAAACAAAGAAAGACATGAAGCCTTGCCTCTACATACATTACTTCTTAGTTCAAAACACCTACTTTCCTTTAGGAGTTGTATTCCACTCACTAGACTCAAGGTAATTGTCCTGTGAGTCCCCCGTGGGGTATTAGGTCTCTCTACCTACATCTCAAATTTCTAGGTCAGAACTGAGCACCTTCTGCCCATGTTGCATTTGCATACTGCAAATAGGCCATCACACCCAGGATTCCTCAATGTAGTTGTTTAATGCAAGAGAAGGTGTCTGATCATTATTATCAGCATGAGCCTGGTTTTGAGGGGGGGAGGGTGCTTGATTTTATTCTCACGTCCTCTGCTTTGCCTGCCCCAGAGCTGCAGCCAACTGGCGCTAGACCATCACCTCTGGGTCTCTTGTTGGTCAGAGCAGGAGAAGCCTCACTGGCAGGGTTTGTAGCCCCGCGTGTGTGGCTGGAGTGCTGAGGCAGTTTCCCTCTGTCTTCCTGGGCTGCACCAACAAGCCCCGATGAGGCGCAGGTGCTGCGACTAACTGGCACACTCCCAGGCCACAGTCAACACCACGTGCTCAGAACAGAGGCGCAATTTTAATCCTTCTGAGACACCATTTGAGGAATCAGCCAATACACAGACATGTAATCAATGTAATGCTTTTGTGTGCCTGTGTGGGTTTTGAACTGGTTAAGTTTCCTGCACTAAAATTTTTAGAATTACCTGAGACAAGTATAAATGTAATCTTTTATGGTAAATGTTATTTCATGAGAAACACTGAATACATAATTTCAGCTTCAATGGTCAGAAGATCCTGCGCTTTCAAGTTTACTGTTAGAAATGCAAAACGGTGAAAGCAAAACTCTATCATCCCACCTCTGCTCCCTCAGCGCAGGATGTTTTCCTCTTTCAAAGGGTTTTTAAAATAAGATCTTTCATTCAGTGTGTCTTAACTGATTTTTTCTTTTCTCTAAGATTATTGAATGGTCTAATTAAGTTTTCCCTTAGGAAATATCACAATGGTAGCAGACTGTGGAAACAGGAATATTTCATTATCACCAAATGAAAAACTATAAAAATTGAAAGTGCCAAAATTACCCCTAAGCTATTAATATGCAGTGTTTGAAACATCAGCAATCCATAAGAGACTGGTAAAAAGTTCTATTTACTGTTTTTCCTGCATTCTGAATTCAGAACCCTACATTCCTACTTTGACAGTTGGCATCATAACCACATAAAAAAAACTTCAGAGGGGCCCTGGACCATGTGGCTTAGTGGTTGGAGTGCCAGTCCAAGTACCTGGGTTGCAGATTCGATCCCTGATCCTGGTCAGGGCATGTGCGGGAGGCAACCAATTAATGTCTGTGTCTGTCTGTCTGTCTGTCTCTCTCTCTCTGTCTCCCCCCGTCCTCCGCCCCAGTCTCTCTGAAAATCAATGGAAAAAACCCCCTGCCCTGGCCAGTGTGTTCAGTGGTTAGAGCAGCATCCCATGCACCAAAGGGTTGCAGGCTTGATCCCGGGCCCTGGTGGGTGGTGGGGTGAGTGCAGGAGGCAGCCAATCAATGTTGTGTCTCTCTCGAAGCTATGTTTCTCTCTCTCTCCCTCCCTCCCTCCTTCCTCCCCTCCCTTCCTTTCCTTCTCTTTCCTCCCCTCCCTTCCTTTCCCCTTCCTTCCCACTCTCTCTAAATCAATGGAAAAAAACAACCTCAGGTGAGGATTAATAACAACAAAAAATTCAGTGTTCTACTGCAGATGGTGTCAGTGCATTTTTGCATGACCTGTCTCAGAAGTAAAGCTGAGAAGGAACTGAGTCTCACATGTTCACTCTTATAGAACCCATGGGAAAGCTCAGTAGAGATTTGATGAAGGAACTTGGACTGGAATTTGGAAAATCTGGGTGTTGGATCAAATTTCTAGTCTGTTACCACACTATTTTTAGTATAGGAGCTTTGTAGTAAGTTTTAATCTGGTAAAGCAAACTCTCCCCACACATTTTCCTGATGATTTTTTTCTGACTGTGATACTCCTTAGTGTAAAATCCTTCCATTGCTCCCCAGTGCTCACAGATCCTCTTGTGGGTCCCTGTAGGACTGTAGCTTAGTAGAGTGCAGAGTACAATTTAGGGCCAAAGCTGACTGCTCAAAAGGAGTGGAGAATCAGTGCCCACCAGATTCCCTTTCTCTGGCCTGGTTCCTTACCAAGTTCACACTCTCCTTTGAATAGCGTTGAACAAATATTTAACTAGAGGCCTGGTGCACGAATTCGTGCACAGGTGGGGTCCAGCTGGCCCGCCCCAATTGGGGCCGATTGGGCCAGGCCAGCTGGCGGGAGGGGCTGTGAGCAGTTGGTGGGCCGACCCCACCCCCAATTGGGGTTGGGGGGGGCCAATTGGGGGTGGGACTGGCGAGGGGGATGGGCCGCAGGTGGTTGGGGGGCCAGCCCCACCCCCTGGTCGAACTCCCGGTTGAGGGGACAATTTGCATATTAGCCTTTTTTTATATAGAAAGGATTGCTATGCAAGGGTGCTGTGTCAGAGGTCCCCAAGACCACCCCAAGTTCTGTGATTCTCTAGGACTCACATAACTCAGCATATAATCATACTCATGACTATGATTTATTACAGTGAAAAGATACAAAGCACAATCTGCAAAGGGAAAAGGACAGGGAGACCAGGCATAAGCTTCCAAGAGACCTCTCCCAGTGGAATTACACTGGATGTGCTTAATTTCCCTAGCAACCAGTTATGACAACACATGTGAAATGTGGTCTACTTGGGAAGCTCATTAGGGACTCAGTGCACAAGGCTTTTGATTGGAGGCTTGTCACATAGGTACCCTCTGTTTGGCAAACATCAAAATTCCAGACTCCAAGAAGGAAAGCAGGTGTTTAGCAGAAACTACATTGTTTGTATAAACAGTTCAGGCACAATGAACCACCGTTATCAATTCTGGGAATGGTGGGAACCCTTGTGAAAATCAAGTTCTCAGATGCCAAGCAAGGGACAACCTTGTAAGTAGGCCTTTCAAAGTCAGGCCTGCTATGATAACTTTTGCACAGATGCCAATCATTACCCTGGCTGGACACCAACAAGTCCTGCCCAGACCTGGATGGGGTAAACAAAACCATGAGAGTTCTCTGAGCAGGGTGGCAAGGGAGCAGGAAGGGAGGAAAACCCACCCCCTCCCAGTGGCAGGAAGAAAGGGGCAGTGAAGATTGTTTCCTGGGAGACAGGCATTGCCTGAACCAGGTCTGGACAGATATTGTGGTGCCTAGATTTAAATCCCAACTAGGTGGGTTGTTTTGGCTACATAATTAACTAGACAAAGCTGTATCTCAGGAAATGAGTTACCCACATGGACCAGGGCTGTTAATCACTTTGAATTGCTGCTTAAATCTTGTATAGCTCCCAAACCTCTAGCAAGATGGTGCCAACCTAATTCTCCATCCCCACCCGTGCCTCTCTGCCCCTTCAGTCTCTGTGATCCAACCATTCTGGTCTCCTTTTAGTGCCTGGAATACACTCTAACTCCACAGCTCTGTACGTATTATCCAACCCCCAACCTGCTTCTGATTGCCCATCATCACTCTTCCTACTTCACACAGCTAACTCCTTCTCATGTCAGATTAATCCAAACAACACCTCCTCAGGGCAGCCTTCCCTCATCTGCCTCAGAGTAGGTCAGAGCCCCTGTCATTTACTTTCTATCATCAGTAACTTCTCCTTTATTACTGTGAGCACCTTAAAGTCCATTTTTTCACACTTATATATTTTAAGAAGGCAGTGACTATGCCTGTGCTGTTCATGTGATAACCCCTGAGCCTAACATGGTGCCTATTACATAAACACTCAGGATGTGTATGAAAGAGGAATGAATGAGGGCTCACTCTCAGTCCATGCGGTCTGGGTGAAGGCAATCTCTACCTCCCCAACACATACACAACTCCTGGGTGTAAGGCACACGACCCAGGCTACATCAGCTAGTCATCCAAGGGTTTTTTGACAGAAGTATTGAAGAAGAGGCATTGCATCTGCTGCATATAACCTGCCTGAGAGAAGGAGATTTAGGGCTGCAATGTGTGTGAGGATGCAGCCATTCCTACAGGTAGCAGTCCATGAGATATTCATTTACCAATAAACTTTCTGTTTTTTAGGCTAATTTGAGTTGGGTTTCTGACATATGTAATTAAGAATCCAAATACAAAAACAGTAACTGAAAATTAGGCATGTAGTTGGTCTCAAAGAACACGACAAAGACCACCAGCAAGCCTAACTTGGGATGACCTGAGCTACTGGCCTAGGGAGTCCTTACTGTTCCTGGAACTATGAACAGGTTTGGCCTGGTCAGTGAGAAAAGATACCCTAGCTGGGGAGGAGAGCACAAGGTATCATGGCTGGTCATAATTCTGGAAACCATCTTGTTCCTCTCCTCAGGGCTAAAAGACTATCTGCACCTATGACAGCAGAATCACAATGTCTCATTTATGAAAACTCATAGAAACCAAATCTCCCAACAGACTGGAGAGAGGCATAATTTCCCTTATTTTCAAAGGGGTGGATTAAAATAATCTATATACATAAAAGGCTAATATGCTAAGTGTCCGTCCGACCAGTAGTTATGACACGCACCAACCACCGGGGGCAGACGCTCAACACAGGAGCTGCCGAGCTGCAGTGACTTGGCAGTGGCAGTTCTTGGGTGACATACCCTGGAATCAGAGAGGAGGGAGCCTGATTCCTCAAGGGGCCGCATGATTCCACCTTCGGCCATGGGATATGTTGTTGCTGGGGCACTGTCGGCCCCGAATCTGGTTACTGCACACTTGCGTTTGCATTCCACACCCTGTACGACAGCAACTTTGCAGAGTGCCCTCTCACACACCAGGACCCCTGGGGGGATGTTGGAGAGCCGGTTTTGGCCTATCCCCACAGGCCAGGCCGAAGGACCCCAACTGTCGGAGGGACCCCGCTCACTCCGCAGATGCCCGTCAAGCCATGGCACCACCCCAGGTGTGGCCAGCCAGGGAGGGACTATGGGAGGTTGGCTCCAGGGACTGCCCATCTCGCCCAGTCCTGCCCTGCCGGCCACCTTCTAATTAATTTCCTTTTAATGTGCATGAATCTGTGCATCAGGTGACTAGTTACAAATAAAAAGCTTGGCTCTCCCTCCAAACTAAATTCTAGACCAGAATAATAAAGTATTGGTTGGATAAGTACTTGAAAAAGAAAAAAAGAGACTAACCAAAGAACATATATGCATAACTCATGGACACAGACAATAGTGTGGGGAAGGCCTGGGGAGGGGTTGGGTGGAGGGGAGCAAAGGGGGTGGAAATGGGGGCCATCTGTAACACTGTCAATAATAAATAAAAAAAGGAAAAAGTCACTAGCAGCAAGCACAAGCTCTCTAAAATCACACCCAACTTATCCCAGACTCTCTTCTGTTACAGTCACTTGAATCATTATCGGGATAATTCTTTATAGGTACAGTATATGTGGAAGCAGACAGGACTATAAAGGCTATCAGGACTTCCAGTTGATAAGATGAAGAATCCAGGCTTCAGAAAGGTTAACCTGAAAGGTGTCTTGTGGTGGGACACGGAGCTCTATGCCCTTGGTCCTGTGCTGATCCAAACTTTGATCAATAACATATAAACTTAGGGTTATTACCTAGGAATAATATTCATCAGAGAAAAGGGGAAGATTCAAAAGTTAGCATGATAAGCAAAAACAGAATGAAATTTAACTAGAACATATGTAAAGCCACTGCAAGTTTCAAAACCTTGCTTCTTAAATAAAGGATGAGAGCAGTTTGGTTTTTGATGCCAGCAAATACCACAGGGTGATACAGCTACTCAATCTGGGCTGAATTTGGAAACATATCTACCTCAGTTGGATAACAACCGGACAGCAAAGTTCCAGTCTGAGTATCACTGAGAAACAATAACGAACAAAAGGAAATTCAGGGAGGGGAACCAAGATTAGAAAAAGGTTTAGGGATCATGTCACACAAATGACAGTTGAAAGGGTGAGAATGTAAATTGGTATAGCCACTCTGGATGGTAAAGACAGAATCCTGTAAAACTGAAAGTAACCATATCCTGTGACCCAGCAATCCCATTTCCAGTTACATATTCTGGAGAAACTCTCACAAATTTACACAATTACCAAAACAGAACTGTTTATAAATTCAAAATTCAGGAAGTAGTTAGGCTTCTGTAAATAGGAGAATGGCAAGGCAGAAAAAGGTCTATTCATACTTTGGGATACTTTGCAGCAGCTAAAAATAATGTTGTAGGTCTACTTATCAATCAGGATGGGTCATTTTAACAAAAGGAACCTAAAACTTGAGTGGCTTAACACAACCAAAGTCTATTTATTCCTTATGCTACATATTTAAAGTATGTTGGCACAAAAGCTCAATGTACCTATTCTTAGAATCAGGCTGACAGAGGCCCCCTCTCTAGTTGCCAGGGGGAATGAAATGAGGTAAAACTCAGACTGGCTCTTAAAATTTCCATTTGGCCCGGCCAGAGAGGCTCAGTTGGTTGAGCATCATCCTGTGCACCTAAAGGTTGCGGGTTCGATTACTGGTTGAGGCACGTACAGAAGGCAACCAACTGATATTTCTCTCACATCGATGTTTCTCTCTCTAAGCATGTTCTCTGGTGAGAATTAAAACACAAACAAACAAACACCTTCCATTTGGAAGTACACCCATTACTTTTGCTGACATTTCATTGACCAAAGCAAGTCACATGGCCACACCTAACTTCAAAAGGGGAAGGGACTAGGTACAATCCAACCATAGGCCCAGATGGCAAACAGCCAACAATATTAGTTATATGCAATGACTAATACAATATATAGCATGGAAAGATTAATACAAAACATATGTAAAGATCTAAGACATTTTGCTGTGTGGACAGAATACATACACATATGCATAATACCATCATTTATATAAATTAAAACAGAGATCCAAAACAAATCTATGTTATTTGTACATACCTATAAGAGCATGAAACTGATGACACTAGGAGAGATGATCAAGGGGGGAAATAGCTATTTCTGTAATGTTTTAATTGCTTTATTTAAGAAAAATATGACAAAGTCTCAATAGCTGATAATCCTGGCTAGTGGAGAATCTGAATATTCATTATACTATTTGAATTTTTCTATTAAAATCATTGAAATAAGAAGCTGTTGAAAAAAACCAGGAATTTTTTTAGCTTGAGAAGACTATAGGTGGGAGAATGAGGAAAAGAAAGTAGGAAAACAGACAGCTTTAACTATTTCGGACAAAGGAGATTTGCTCTGTGTGGCTATCGAGGAGAGAGCTGGGAACAATGGTGAGAGTTCCGGGAAGGCAGATCTTGGCTTGGGAATAAAGAATGACCTATCATGGAAAGATGAGTGAGCAGCCTCAAAAAATGCATGGAAGAAAAGAATTTCTTTGGGGGGGGGGGAAGAGGTCAAGAGTCAGATAGCTGCCTGTCTGAGAAAATATTGTGAAGAGGATTCTGGCACCGGGAAGGCACCTGAATTCTGTGATCTCCAAGGTCCAATTTTCAAATCCCATCAATGTTGGACCAGAACCTTTCAGTTTAGAGCTCACAGGTTCTGGGAAATGCAAGTTATCCCAAGACAAGCTTTAAAAAATAATGCAACAATCTGAATTCAATACAGCCTTTAACAGTGCTATCTGGGAATATTTCACAATCAGTAAGGAATAATTCATTTAATTGGGCCTGAAAATTATTATAGTCAGGGGGTTACAAGTGTTATACTGGCCTTGAATGAAGTTGCTTTAATTATCAGGCCTTGCACATAATTAAATCAGTATTATTTGTAGAATTGTTGCCTATTTAATCACTAAAGTCAAACTGCTCCCACAGCTAAAGAGGTCTCCACATACCCTAGCCAGTTTGGCTCAGTGGATAGAGCATCGGCCTGCAGACTGAAGGGTCCCAGGTTCGATTCCAGTCAAGGGCACATGCCCGGGTTGCGGGCTCAATCCCCAGTAGGGGATGTGGAGGAGGCAGCTGATCAATGATTCTCTCTCATCACTGGTGTTTCTTTCTCTCTCTTCCTTCCTCTCTGAAATCAATAAAAATATATTAAAAAACAACAACAAAAAGAGATCTCCACAGAAACATGCCATTGAAATGAAGAGTACTTTGTAAAATAAAGAGTGGGAATAATAAGTACTTTCTTTTTAATTAGTCACTTTGGCTACTGCTGAAAGGAAGAATGAAAGTCTTAGCAGTGGAAAATGAGTATCATTAACCTGCCCTTGTGCAAGGAGGGTGAGTCTGGCATAAAAACAGTGGGGTCAGAACTCAGGCAGCTCCCTGCTGCTGCCCTGCCCCCAGCCAAGGGGATAATGGCTTTTAGTGGTAATAAATGAGACAACATGCTGTACTTGAGAATTTTCTTTCCAAAGGTATCATATCTGTTGTACCAACACGTTTTTATCTGTACATCATTATATGCCCAGACGATTATGAGTTAAGCTTGAATGTACCTGAAATCTGATGGATCTGAAGAGACACCTGGGAAGCCCACTGTGGTTTTTAAGGAATGTATGTTTCCACCATAAAAAAACAGTGAAAGCTGCTGCAGCATAAAAGCACGTGCTTCACCCAGGTGCTTTTAGGACTTCCTTCCAGCAGAGATTCTGCACCACGTAACTAACAATAGCAAATATTTCCATAAAAGTAACTGTCATTTACTAGTTTCTCCCTATTAGATGTCAAGATTAACAACAAAACCAAACCAAAAAACAGTTTAGGAGGCTCTGATAGATTCCCAAGTTAATGAGGTTAGTGTGGCTTGAATACTACTTTCTTTCTAAACCCATATTCCTGACTGCTGGAGCTTCATGTGGCCTGGCGCCACAATCACCAGAAATACTGGATGAGAGAAAAAGCCCTAATATCGTGGAAAAGCAGCCAGCTAGCCCACCACAAAGCCTTGCAGAGACTCAGGTCTGAGCATAATCTATGAGTCAAAAGCTGATTACACACATCCCCACCTCTCCAGCCTAACTTCTCCATCCCTCAAGTGCAAGCAAGCACGTACACCCTAAGATGTCACAGGGCAGTGTATTTATCCTTGGAAGACAGAGTCTGGTGATAAAATGCAAGACCATAATGTTAGGAAGGAGAAAGTTTAGGGGAAACCAGAGACAAACAGAGAAGGGAGGAGGAGAAAAGAGTTGATGAATGAAGTCCTGGGGCGCAAAGGTTACTGGAAAACAGCAGGATAGAGGGAAGAAAATGTGACAGCAGGAGAGAAGTAAGAGAAGTAAGAGAAAGGGCCAAGGAAAACAACAAGGTCAATGATATGCTCCCTGAGGACAAAGAACTGTGCTTCCGGATGGGATTACCACCCATGCCTTCAGAAAAGTGGCTTTGTTTTTCAGGAGGGCATTGTGTCTTCTGCCAATAGTGTAGCTCCTCTACTTACCATTAGAAACTCGTGTCCACTTCACTACACCAAACACTGCATCTCTGAATCTATTATTTGCAAGATATAAAAATTTGGGTAGGGGAGAATCCAAAACATCACTTAAAAAATATCAGTCAACAAACGCACTAACCTTTCTGTCCACCGCATGCAACTATAACATCTGGACAAATGTATCAGCAGCTGTGAGGAAGGAACTGTTTAACGTGGATATCAGCAGGCGGGTCAGGGAAGAATACCAAAAAGCCATGTACAACTGACCTGGTGGTGACATTACTACTTTTTTTTCCTCTTGTATTTTCTGGCCTGAACTCAACACAACAAAACCTGAAAGTGAGCACTGTGGTTGGAGCACATGTTCTGGCTCAAGGTGCTGTTTTTGGAAACGGGAACCACAAAAACTCAAAGAGACTGGGGGGTGGGCAGGGGGGAGGAGGGAAATCCCCTGGGTTTTTCTCTCCGTTTTCTCCCTTCTCTTATGCCCAGAAATATCCCATGATTGAGGCTGTCGCAGCAGCAATAAAATTGATTGGCAGAGGGAGACTGTAGGAGTTAAAACTCTAGAAGGAGAGGAACCTTCCATTCTATTTGGTGGAGCTATAGTTCCAAAAGGGCAAAGCCAAATCCCATTGTAGTTTTTTTTTTGTTTTTTTTTACTTTCTTTCTCTGCCTGCCTGCCCCTTGTACTCGAGAGGCAGTGCATCATGAAAATGTGTGGCTTTTCACTGGAGGACCAAAAAAGAAAGTTCTAGGAAACCAGAAAGTACCATGAAAATAACAAAGAGGGAAGAGCTCAGGAAAGCTCTTAAAGCTGCTGATGAACAACTCAGGTCACCGCGCCGCCCCCCCCCCCGGCCCCGCCCCCCGCGCCCCCCCCCCCCCCCCCGTGCATATGTGGATGCGATCCTAATTAACATGTCAAAGACTTTGAGAACTGAGCTAACAGACTAACACTCAGGTCCCAGAGTGACGAAAGGATGTCACACGTGGGGCAGATCTGAATAACACTGCAAAGGCATTGAATACTAAACTGGACATTGGAGCTACAGAAAGTGAGTTGGAACTTGCAGTATGACCCTAACTAGGTCAGTTGACTGCTAAAGCAAATATAGGGTGTGCCCCAAAATGTATATACACACTTTGAATAATTATAAAGGCAGTGTTTATTAAGATAATTTCATTTTCAAAATTGAGCTATCAGTTGTTAAAGTGTGTACACATTTTTTTGGGACACCCTGTATATCAACATTCACCATTAAATTGAAACAAGATTCAGAGTCTAATACATAATAATCAAAACGTCCAGGATAAGGTCCAAAATTAGCATATAAAGCAGCACAAAAATGCCAACTCACATGGGAAAAGACAATCAACAGACACCAATAATGAGATGACACAAATGTATAAATTATCTAATAAATATGTTAAAACAGCTATTATAAAAATGCTCAAAAGAGCAATTGCCAAACTTGACCACTCTTGAAAGTAAGTCAAAATAGAAAGTATTGGCAAAGTGAAGATATAAAGGATAATCCAATTGAAACTTTAGAATTGGAAAATGAAATAACCAAAATTAAAAATTCACTGAAAGAATGCAATAGCACAATGGAGGCAGTAAACTTTAAAATAGGTAAATAAACCAGCCCATTTAAATAAAAGAAAGAAAAAAGACGGGGGAGGGGAGAATAAAGCTTCAGGGACCTGTAGGATAACAATAAGGGCTCTAATATTTGTGTAATTGGGATGCAATATGGAGAAGAAAAAGAGTGTGATGCTAAAAAGTATTTGAAGAAAAAAACAGCTCAAAATTGTTGAGAAGCTGAGAGAACACCAAAAATAATAAATACAAAGAAATCCACACCCAGACACATCGTAAGAAACTGTTGAAAACTAAAGACAAAGAAACACTAACAAAGAGTTCAACATTCCATTATTGACAATAGATGGAACATCTAGAAAGAAAATCAGCAAGAATATGGAAAGTTTACACACCACCAGCGCAAAATTGACCTAGCTGGCATTTGTAAAACACTTCTCACAAGATGAGCAACATACACATGCTTTTCAAGTACCCATAGATCATTCCCCACGAATTGCTGGTGGGACTGTAAAATGGTTCAGCCACCTTGGAAAACAGATGGACAGTTTCTTTAAAAAGTTAAGCATAACTTTACCATACAACCCAGCAATTCTACTCTAGGAATCTACCCAAGAGAAATAAAAACACATGTCTACACAAGGACATGTACTTGAATGTTCACAGCATTATTTATAAGAACCAAAAACTTGGAACACCCCAAATGTCTACCCACAGCAAACAGATAACCATAATGTGGTATATACACATAACATAATACGATTCAACAATTAAAAGGAATTAATTATTGATATATGGCATAACCATGGATGAACCTAAAAAACATTTTGCTATATGAAAGAAGCCAAACACAAAAGACCATATAACATATGATTCAATTTATATGAAATGTCCACAAAATACAAATTTATAGACACACAAAGTAGATTAGTGTTGCAAAGGGCTGGGGGCAAGGGGGATGGAGTGAAGGCAAATGGGCACAAGGAATTTTTTTTATTATTTTTTATTATTAGTTAAGGTATTACCAATGTGTCCTCATCCCCCCCACTAACCCCCAACCTCCCCCCCCCCCCGCCCCGCACACTCATGCTCCCATCCCCCTGTTGTCCATGTCCATTGGTTTGGCTTATATACATGTATACAAGTCCTTCGGTTGATCTCTTCCCCTTACCCCCGCCCTCCCCTACTTTCCTTCTGGGGATTGATAGCCTGATCGCTGTTTCTCAGTCTTTGGATCTGTCCCTGTTCATCAGTCTATGTTGTTCTCTATAATCCACAAATGAGTGAGATCATGTGATATTTATCTTTCTCTGACTGGCTTATTTCACTTAGCATAATGCTCTCCAGGTCCATCCATGCTGTTGCAAAAGGCAAGAGTTCCTTTTTTTTTTTTTTTTTTTTTTTTTTTTTTTTTTTTTTACCGCAGCATAGTATTCCATCGTGTAGATGTACCACAGTTTTCTAATCCATTCATCTGCTGATGGGCACTTAGGCTGTTTCCAAATCTTAGCTATGGTGAATTGGGGCACAAGGAATTTTATCAGAGTGACAGAAATACTCTAAAACTGGATTATGGAGTTGGTTACGTAACTTGGTAAATTTACTTTAAAAAGCACTACATTTTTTTTGGGGGGGGGGCATCCTATATATGTAACCTGGGAGTGGCATGGTTTCAAAAAAAAATGAGTTTGACCTCATTTCAGGGAAACAGGATTGGCATATTACTACAACTTAGTAAAAACAAACGTTAGCTGAAAGGCAGGAATACCACCATTTCAGAAAAGGACCTGGAGGAGGTCTCATGCTGATACCATTAAATGTGAGAATCACATCACTGAAGTCCCTGATCCAAGTCCACACGATATAATCTTGTGAAGACGGCTTGCCCTCCCACACAACTCACCCAAAGAGACAGTATCAGTGGTGTAATGATAAATGTTTAACATCAGGCTCTTGGTGCAAGGGGAGCTCCCTGCCTTGTAGTTTACACATTTCTGTTCACAATCAGTTTTAAGCTATTAAGATGATATCAGTTGCCACGGAGTTGGAAAGTGTTGTGCACAATCAGCTCTTGCAAGCTGGTGTGAGGTGGCTAAATCACACAAAAATGTAATCAGTTGAATTTTCACTGTATATCAAAAATTGCCATCTTGGCTTACACACGTCAGACCTCAAAAACTAGGTGACCTGAAGTGCATCTTGAAGTAGGGGTTCATCATTAGTATAAATATAAATGGGTTTCAGAGTCCAAGTGGAAGGCCAGCCCTGGATGAAAGTGAAGGGCATAAGATACATGACAGCGTGGAAACAACATGCTTAAGACAAAATAAAAAGAACAGACAAAAAACCCTGTACATAATTCTGTATGATTAGACTATAGTGTGGTGTGAAAGACTGACAAGCAGTGAGTTTGGGGAGCCAAGCTAGAGGCAGACTGTAAAGAGGGGTATGGGACTATGCTCATGGGCACGCTTTGCTATATCATATATGCTTCACATACTTTAATTCATTTAATCATACCTATGACATGATGTTAGCCATTTTTATAAAAGAGCCTCAGTGAGAGATCAGAGAGCGGCGACTTGAACCCATGGACTGATTCACAAAGCCATGCTTCCCCGCCACATCATGCTGCTTCCGTGCGAGGGCTGGGTGATAATTCAAGAACGCCTCCTTCCTAATTCTGCCCACTGCCCCTTAAGTCCTCTACATTTACCTGAACCCTCAAAAGGGAGACTATGGCACTTTTTTTCTTCAGGCTCAGCTAGGAAATTCTACTATATCCCTTTGGGATCAATTTCAACAGTTAGAAACACTTCCTTTCCTGGACCCCTCATAGCAATAAAGTCCTATTTTTAGGACACCTGTATTTCATGGTGGTAATAGACCCAAGGGTGAATATGTATATAGAACTTACACATACAGAGAATATACATATGCATGCATAGTACAAAGAGAGATTTGTTTTCCTGTCACATAAAAGGAAGTTTCCAAATCAAGAAAATATTTTTCACTCTAAAAATTAATGTGTATTGTGCATTTATAACTGATTGTTTCTAGGAACTCTATGATAGCTGACCCACTTAAGAAGCTTAAATTTCAATGAGTAACAGAAATTCACTTAGGCCTATAAACATCCTTAAATGCACGAATAGTATAGATGTGGCTCATTTGGGAAGAGGTCGGGAGATAACTCAATGGACTTCCGATGCCAGTGGGCAAGGAAGGTCTCTGAGCCCTGAGGAAAGGCTCACTATAGGGTTAGGGATGAGGGCAATGGCAGGCTCCGTTCCTGGTTAGAGTTGGGCTTTCCTCATTTAAAAGTTACCAGTTATTTCCTCTCACTAGTCACAGAGAAACAGCCTCACAAAAGAAGCCTATTGACAGAAAGTCAATTAGGTCATTAGATTGTAAAAAACCCAACTTAGAAGCAGGAAAACAAAATTTAAATGATGGTCTTTATCTCTTTTAGCCAAGAAGACTTCCCCAAGCTCCTGACACTTGGACCTCAAGTGCTCCCGATTAACAATCTTCTTCAAATAACTAGGTAACAGTTCTGGCTTTTCATTCATTCAACCTCTCCTGATCTGAAGGGCTAATTTTATTTATTTCCCTTTATTTATTCATTTATTTTTTCCTTGGCTTTATTGAGGTATAATGACAAATAAAATTTTAATATATTTAAAAGTGCACAATGTGAGCATTTGATATACATATACATTGTGAAAGGATTCCCACCCCTGAGTTAAGACATCCATCCCATCACTTCATATTCTTCTTTTGCTTTTTGTGGTGAGAACACTTAAGATCTACTCTCTTAGTAACTTTCAACTATACAATACAGTATTGTTAACTATAGCCACCAGGCTATACATTAGATTCCCAGAACTTATTCTAATAACTGAAAGTCTGTACCCTTTTACCAACCTCTTCTTATTTCCTCATTCCCTAGTCCCTGATAACCACCACTCTATACTGTTGCTATGAGTTTGACTTTTTTTTTTAGAGTCTAATATAAGTGATACCATGCAGTATTTGTCTTTGTCTGGCTTATTTAACTTAGCATAATGCCCTCCAGGTTCATCAATGTGGTCACAAATGGCAGGATTTCCTGAAGGGCTAATTTTAAAAGTAGAGACAATGGCCCAGCCTGCGTGGTTCAGAGATTGAGCACTGACTTATGAACCAGGAGGTCACGGTTTGATTCTGGTCAGGACACAGGCCCGAGTAGTGGGCTTGATCCCCAGTAGGGGGCGTGCAGGAGGCAGCTGATCCGTAATTCTCTCTCATCATTGATGTTTCTCTCTCTCTCTCTCTCTCTCTCTCTCTCTCTCTCTCTCTCCCTCTCTAAAATCAATAAAAAATATGTTGTCAAGCTAATTCAGAATATTTATAAATACCAGTTGTTAGTGAACCATGTTTTAATCTGTTCTTCCTGTCTCTCAGGATGTTTCAAATTTGTATGTATTTAATACTCAGTGGTCTTGTAGATAACTTTTTATTAATGTAAAAAAGATCCACTCTTTAGTTTGAATCCATTTTAAATCCTTTGGGTGCTGGCTGACAGGGCAGACTGAGACCCTCCATTTGAGCTCTAGTCTCCATGTTCATTCTGGACAATTGCAAATCAATGACTGACAATGAGTAGCAGGGGAGCCTGCTTGGAGCGGTATGAAGTGAGGATGTAGGGCAGAGCAATGCCTAGTGCCTGGAACACACTGCCCATTTGCTGAATTTGTTGATTTGATTATGTTAAAATAAAACCTGTTAGGGAAAAGGAGGCTCTATCACAATGAACTGCAGTATATTTTGCCAAAGCTATTAGATTTTTGAGGCAGTTGGTAGTTTATCAATGTTTATTGCTCCAATATAGTTATTTTATGGCCATTACTAGCAAAAGAAGATTATATAAATAGTGTTTGACAGGAAAAAAGGGCCTAGTGTGAGTCTATTTGCTCTGGATTGCCTAAAACAAAGATTCCTAATGTCATCCTTAAAGAGAGAACAATAACATGATGGAAGGAACATCAGTTTCTCATTTTGTGAGAGTAGCTCTAGAACAGTGATGGCGAACCTTTTGAGCTCGGCGTGTCAGCATTTTGAAAAACCCTAACTTAACTCTGGTGCCGTGTCACATATAGAAATTTTTTGATATTTGCAACCATAATAAAACAAAGACTTACATTTTTGATATTTATTTTATATATTTAAATGCTATTTAACAAAGAAAAATCAACCAAAAAAATGAGTTCACGTGTCACCTCTGACACGCGTGTCATAGGTTCACCATCACTGCTCTAGAAAGTCTTTCTGCAGTGTTCTTGAGCACCCACCCAACCTGCAGAGGTATCCAGGTTTTTTTCCTGTGAAGACCTCCTCAGGTACCAGTAATGACCACAGTATTTCAAGGTGCTGATACAGCATTAAAACCAGCAATCAGTAGTGAATTTCAGGGATTTTGTGTAGGACGGGACATGATCCACAGGCAATGTCGTAGGGCAGTGGTCGGCAAACTGCGGCTCGCAAGTTACATACGGCTCTTTGGCCCCTTGAGTGTGGCTCTTCCACAAAATATCATGTGTGGGCGCACATGTACAGTGCGATTGAAACTTCATGGCCCATACGCAGAAGTCGGTATTTTGTGGAAGAGCCACACTCAAGGGGCCAAAGAGCCGCATGTGGCTCGCGAGCCACAGTTTGCCGACCACTGTCACAGGGTGTTTGGGTGTCAAAACATAATTTTCAAAATTAAAAACATGACTCACATACAAATACAGAATGAACATCTGACAAATACTAACTTATTACTGAGGGAACCAGCAGGATGTAAGGCTGATTCAAAGAATATTTGACAGATTCAGTATATATAGGAACTGAAAGTAATGCTACTAGGATAGCTAAATTAGATGTACTATAGGACAGTTAATCTAAATCCTTAGGATTATTTCGTCTACCAAACAGAAACTTATACAACTTTTCCAGACAAAGACATGTAATTTAACATGTCACTTCAAGAAGTCTGGACCGTAATCATCATCTATACTAATAAAAGGGTAATATGCTAATTAGACCGGACATCTTCCGGATGACCTTCTGGACGTCCTTCCAGACAAAGCCACAGCGGCTGCAGGGGTCGAGGGCCAGAAGTTGCAGCGGCTGTGAGGGCTGGTCCAGTGCCATGGTCCCTTTTGCAGAGGCCACAGGAGAAGACGCCGCAGGAGAAGGCCAGCACCGCGTGAGAAGGGAGAAGATGAGAAGGCTGGCACAGTGGGAGAAGGGAGAAGGGAGAAAGTGGCAGTTAGGCAATTAGGGGAATCAGGCTGGCAGGGGAGAGCAGTTAGGCAGTTAGGGGGATCAGGCCAGGAGGGGAGAGCAGTAGGGGGATCAGGCGGGCAGGGGAGAGCAGATAGGATGATCAGGCCAGGAGGGGAGAGCAGTTAGGCAGTTAGGGGGATCAGGCCAGCAGGGGAGAACAGTTAGAGCGATCAAGCCAGCAGTGGAGCAGTTAGGGGCATCATGCAGGCATGCAGGTGAGCGGTTAGGAGCCAGTGGTTCCAGATTGCGAGAGGGATCCCAGATTAGAAAGGGTGCAGGTCAGGCTGAGGGACGCCCCCCCCCCCCCAACACACAAATTTCATGCACCAGGCCTCTAGTCTATATATATATATGCCTAAGTGACTGTCCAACAGTCCGACCAGTAGCTATGACATACAGTGACCACCGGGGGCAGATGCTGCCACCAGTAGCTATGACGCACACTGACCACCAGGGGGCAGACGCTCATTGCAGAAACAGAAACCACATGCATGAAAACATGGAACAGACTGTTGAATCTCAGAGGGGAGGGGGCACTGGGGAGGGAGGGATGAGATTAACCCAAGATCTTATATGCATAGAGGCCCCATACACAGATTCGTGCACTGGTGGGGTCCTTCGGCCTGGCCTGTGGGGATCGGGCCAAAACCAGCTGTCTGACATCCCGAGGGGGTCCCGGATTTCAAGAGGGCACAGGCCAGGCCGAGGGACCCCACTGGTGCACAAATCTGTGCACTAGGCCTCTAGTTAGTAAATAATGAACCAAAGATGCAATCCCCTAGAGAACTAAATAATCCTTGGGTGGGCCTCTCAGTTAATGCTCCAGTATGATAATGAAAGGACCTTTGATCATTCTTTTGTATTATTTTAAAGTTTTAAGTAATTTCTATTAACAAGAGGGCTAATGGTTTATTTATACCCGAGTCTAAGTCTTTGAAAGTAAAATGTTCTAGGGGGCCAGCCTTTAGAATAGTGTGGTAGCACTTATATACTTTACTTTATGCAAGCATTCCAACATAGTCATTTATGTATCTTTCAAACCAATCACAGGATCTTAGAAACCACCTGAGATCCAGCTTTTTCCTAGAGTAGGAACACTTTCTTTAGCAGCCTTGACAGATGATCATGAAGTATTTGTGTGCAAGGAGGAAGGAAACTAACATTACTGAGTGTGTATTATGTGCAAATTTATTTTCAAAGTGTCAGATTTCTTTTCTCACAGTAACATGCTACCTATACATTTAGCCACATTTATCAAATAAATGAATTTCTTCAGCAAAATTGCTCTAAAGTATATCTTAATTTAAAAATTCATACACAGTATATTTACTCTTTTTTATGTATAGTTCCAAGTTTTGACAGATGTGCACGAATGTAATTACGACCACAAACAAGATACAGGATAGTTCCAAGCATAATTGTTTTTTAAATGTCAATTAATCAATATGTATTTATTTATTTACAAATAACAACCATTTCATTTGCTCACAATTCTGTGGGTTAGCAATTTGAGCTAGAATCAGCCGAGTCATTCTTCTGTTGTCTTTCCTACAGTCCCTTATGCGGTTACAAAGTCATCTGCAATGTGACTGCGGCTGAATATTTTAAGATGGCCTCACTCATATGTCTGATGATTGGCTGTTGACTGGCCTCTCTCTCCACATCATCTCTCTTCCTCCAGCAGGCTAGCTGGGGCTTCTTCCCATGGGTGCTTTGGGGTCCCCAGGGTGCAAGAGGAAAGCTACAAGACTTCTTGAGACCTGGGCTCAGAAGTCACCCAGAGTTTCACTGCATTTTATTGGCCAAAGCAAGGTATAAGCACAGTCCAAATTAAAGGAATACACAGACTCTACCCCTTCACAGAAAGAGCTACAGAGTCACACTGTTGAAGGGGTGTACATACAGAGATGAAAGGACTTTGTGGCCATTAGGCACTCCATCACACCACCCCATTTGGAAAAAATGAGTGTTGAGTACATTTAGATCTGTGGGCCTTCAGAGATGGAATGAACCACTGAGGTGAAAATAAAAATGAGCTTTTTCAGCAGTGGGTCCTGAGGAATGTGCAGATGGAACAAACCCAGGGGAATGTGCAGAACTTCAGGCAGAGACAGTACGGACAGAGTGGCAGGATGACTTACGGTATGTTTAGACTCCAGTGAATGTGTGCTTGGGTGGAGTGGACAGAGAAGAGGATCTGAGAAGTAAGAGGTAGAAATGGTGGGAAAGATTATGATCGGGTGTAGGGGGCATTCACTGCTAGACTCACGGGAGTACAGATACCACCTACTATGCAGTAAGTTCCAGGGTCGGTGGTGGCCTAGTGGCAGGAGTGGAGATGGTACAGAGAAGAGGCCTTTAGAGCCTGCGTCTTTATGGACAGCAGTCTGGAAGGAACCTGAGTTGGACGTGGCTTGTAGTGACACAGAAATCATGGCAAGAAGCAGACTAGAGACCATTTCCCTAAAGGCAAATGACTACATGGATTCTCCTAAAGGACATAATTGGAGCTTTACAGGTAGGTTTATTTAGAAGTATAAAAAATGTTTATTCTCCTCTTGCATCTCAGCCACTGACATGCCACCCAGACTGAGGAGGACTCAAAAACTTCGGGGCCACATGAGCCACGGCCACATTGGCAAGCATAGGAAGCACCCAGGGGGCCGAGGTAATGCTGGTGGCTTGCATCATCACAGGAGAAACTTTGACAAATATTACCCAGGCTACTTTGGGAAGGTTGGTGTGAGGCATTACCACTTAAAGAGGAACCAGAACTTCTGCCCAACTGTCAATCTAGATAACTGTGGACCCTGGCCAGTGAGCAGACACGGGTAAATGCTGCCAAAAGCAAGACTGGAGTTGCTCCTGTCACTGATTTGGTGTGACTGGCTACTACAAAGTTCTGGGGAAGGGAAAGCACCAAAGCAGCCTGTCATTGTGAAGGCCAAGTTCTTCAGCAAAAGAGCTGAGGGCAAGATTAAGGGTTTTGGTGGGACCTGTGTCCTGGAAGCTTGAAGCTACATGGAGGGAAGTTCATTAAAATGTCCACAAGTTTAAAAAAAAGTTTATTCTGGATTTAAGTTGGTTGTCCTACAGAGAGTTCAACTTAGGCTCATAATACACACACACACCCTTCTCCTGTATAAGATGCAAGTTTCATATGAGACAAATAGGATACAATTGTTTATAGTCCAAGTTTGTCTATATTTGCAAGTAAATTCCTAGTCCTCTTCAACATTGTAAGTGGACAAGGAATCATGGGGAAGGCTAGGAACCATGATGGAGCCAGGGAAAAGCTGCCTGCAGCTCTGACTGCAATCTACACTGTGAAGACATGCTCTGCCCAGGCAGGCTGTATAGCCACACCTTCAACACTAGCAGCATGGCAAAGCACCAGTTTCCTTTAGACAGTCTGTGAAATGCGTGTTTCTCTTACAAACTATGGCTTTCCACAGGACTTGTGTGGCCATTAGAACATGCTACATGCTATTTTTCAACACAAAATGATAACAGATGTTTAGTTTGTCAATTAAATATCAGGCAGCAATTCTTTCAGGCATTTGTGGGAGATAGGACGTAGAGAATTTAAGGCTGTCCTACCAATCAGGGAGTGATAGTCTAATTGTAAACCTTCAGGCCATGTGTATACAAAACAGGTCACAGAGAGGAAGTATGGCATGAGGTGCCAAAGTTGACTAGAAAAGATAGGACTTAATGAGGGACTATGGAATCGGATATGGCGTCCAAATGAGTGGTGTGTGGGATGAGAGGAGTCTTCTACTGAGCTAGAATTTGCAGGAATTGGTTCAGGTAGGGTTAACAGGGCAGAAGAAGGAAGGATGTTCCAACTGTGAGGAAAGGCTCCAGGTAAACCTCAGTGTTGGCTTGTTGGTGGTACTGGGGGAGAGGAAGGAGGCAGTAAGGAAACAGTTCAAAGATAACATCCCAGATTGTGTGCTCAAGGCTTCCTGTCCCACCCAGTTTCCCCTGGAATCCCAGGTGAAGAACTGTCCTCAGCTGATGGATTGTGTCATGGGAAAACATTACAAAACAACTGAACTAACGGAAAAGAAAGGGCATTTAGGTTCCTCTTTCCACATACTGGGTTTCATCCATTGTCATGTAGGTGAATAGGTAGCCCTTTCTGCATACCTTATAGGCTAGAGAGACATTCTCTGGGGGGGAAACACATACCTTGATACTTGCTCAGACCCAGCTAGACCATACCACACAGCAGTTATGCAAGAAAGGGGCCTCCGTTGCATTTTCTAATGACATAGTACTCTAGGGAGAGATTTGACTGGGCATGTTGAACTTTTGCAATTCTCTCCTCAAAGTTCTCCTCAAAACTTGAGAGGTTTCCTGTAAAAAGATGTGTTTAAGATAGGATCTGAGAAATTGTAGAAGGTTTATCTTGGAGGCTCCACGAAATCATGCCTCATCAAGTGTCCTCATCAGCTAGCTTTAAAAAGGCATAAAAATAACATTTAGTGATTATACAAATTACTTCTTTTGTGGAAAAGTACTCAGGCTTATACACTTGAGGAGTGTCAAGCCTGGTGCTTGATTAACGTGTTAGTTGCTTCTGAGCTACTTATTGCAATTTCTTTAAGAAATATAGCAATATACTAATTTTTGATGAACATGATTTTTTAATATTGGGAGGGCAAGTAAGTAAAACCATCAAAATTGGAAATCTGGTCCAACCTTTAGATGTTATACAGGACTCCCATACATCTACATCCCTAAACTTTTTCACCTTCGAGAGCAATTCCTGAAATCCCCCCCTCCCCCGCAGACAGCATGCTTTGAATCCAACAAAACAATCCCAGTGGTTAGTATTATCAACTTCATTCTACAGATGAGGAAACTGAGGCACAAAGAGGTTAAACTCACTCAGGGTTGCATAGCTAATAAGAAGCAAACAACTTGGTATTCAAGCAACTTGGGTCTCTGCTACTCTATCCGTTCTAGCACTCAAACTCTAGCTAACTAGTTTTACCATAAATGGTAGCGTAATCATACAGCAATCTCACTCTCAGGTAATTACCCTAGAAATGCAAACTTATGGACACTTGCACATGAATTTTTATAGCAGCTCTGCTTATAATTATCAAAAACTGGTAACAACCCAAATGTGGTACGTTCATACAATGGAGTACAACAACAATAAAAAAGGAACAAACTATTGATATACACACCTTGGATACTCTCAAAAGCATTATGAGTGGGAAAAAAAGCAAGACTAAAAAGATCACACCCAGCCTGACTCTATGTGCCATCCTCAGAGTGACAAAACTATAGTGATGGAGCACAGATCAGTGACTCCTAAGGTTTGGGGTGGGAAGAGAGTGTGATTAGAGGTAGCACAAAGGAGTTTCTTCGGAGTGACGTAAATGTTTTCTACTGTAACTTTGGTGTTAGTTACACTGATCTATACGTATATCAAAATCCACAGAACTATACTATACACACACCCCAACATCAATTTTACTGTATAATAATATTTAAGAGAGGCAATAGCTCATCTTCTTTTCAGTCGGTATTCATTTTTGTGTTTTCCATTTACTCACAGTAGACTTCTACAGTTCTACCTAATGCTGACAACAGTTTTCAGATTTAAAAATTAAGAGAGTTACACTATAATGTGAAGCAAAAAGCCATTATCAGGCTATAATTCAATGATGACAGTTATCTCCTTAAACAAACACTCCTTAGCTTTTTCGAAACAGGTTTGCTGCCAGAACACAGGTGTTGTGAAAACCACTACTAAATCTAAGCCAAAATGGGAGAAGAAAAGATTCATATCAACATCATGGTCATTGGACATGTAGATTTGGGCAAGTCTACCACTACTAGCCATTTGATCTACAAAGGTGGTGGGATCAACAACAGAACCACCAAAAAAATAAAATAAAAAATGAGAAGGTGGCTGCTGAGATGGGAAAGGGCGCCTTCAAGTATGCCTGGTTCTTGAAAGCTGAATGTGAGTGTAGTATCACCACTGATATCTCCTGTGGAAATTGGAGACCAGCAAGTATTATGTGACCATCACTGATGCCCCCAGGACACAGAGACTTCATCAAAAACATGATCACAGGTGCATCTCAGGCAGACTGTGCTGCCCTGATTGTTGCTGCTGGTGTTGCTGAATTTGAAGCAGGTATCTCCAAGAATGGGCAGACCCATGAGCATGCCCTTCTGGCCTATACACTGGGTGTGAAACCACTGATTGTTGGTGTTAACAAAATGGATTCCACTGAACCGCCCTACAGCCCGAAGAGATAAGAGGAAATTGTTAAAGAAGTCAGCACCTACATTAAGAAAATTGGCTAAAAGCCTGACACAGTAGCATTTGTGCCAATTTCTGGTTGGAATGTGACAACACTAACATGCCTTGGTTCAAGGGATGGAAAGTCACCTGTGAAGATGGCAAGGTCACTGGAACCACGCTGCCTGAAGCTCTGGATTGCATCCTGCCACCAACCCGTCCAATCGACAAGCCCTGTGTCTGCCTCTCCAGGATTTCTACAAAACTGGTGGTACTGGTACTGTTCCTGTGGGCTGAGTGGAGACTGGTCCTCAAACCCAGCATGGTGGTCACCTTTGCTCCAGTCAAAGTTTCAACGGAAGTAAATAAAGTCTGCTGAGATGCACCATGTAGTTCTGAGTGACGCTCTTCCTGGGGACCATGTGGGCTTCAATGCCAAGAATGTGTCTGTCAAAGATGGTCATCATGGCAATGTGACTGGTGACACAAAAATGACCCAGCAATGGAAGAGCTGGCTTCACGACTCTGATAATTATCCTGAGCCATCCAGGCCAAATCAGTGCCGGATGTACACCTGTGCTGGATTGTCATCAAGCTCACATAGCTTGTAAACTCAATGAGCAGAAGAAGACTGATCATCATTCTGGGTAAAAGCTTATACTGCCATCGTCTATGGTTCCTGGCAAGCCCATTTATGTTGGGAGTTTCTCTGACTACCCTCCTCTGGGTCATTTTTGCTGTTTGTGACATGAGACAGTTGCTCTGGGTGTCATCAAAGCAATGGATAAGAAGGTAGCTGGAGCTGGCAAAGTCACCACGTCTGCCCAGAAAGCTCAGAAGGCTAAATGAATATTATCCCCCCAGACCGTCACCCTAGTCTTAACCAGTGGTGGAAGAACTTGTCTCAATTGGCCATTTAAATTTAACAGCAAAAGACTGGTTAATGATTACAATGCATTGTAAAACCTTCAGAAGGAAAGGAGAATGTTTTGTGGAGTGTGTGTGTGGCAGTTTTTAAAACCAGTACTTTTTAATGGAAACAACTTGACCAAAAATCTGTCACAGAATTTTGAGACCCATTAAAACAAAGTTTAATTAGAAAATAAATAAATAGTTCTTACAAGTTAAATGAATTTGGGTGCTTATCCTCTGAAAAATAAAAGTATTTCAGCAATATTAGATGTCATTATACCTGACATCACAATTTGCACAATAAACCAAAATTAAGTAATCCAAATTAATCCTGGTACGTAGAATGTGATGGAATGACGATGTCATAATAGTTACATGAACAACCATGGCTCTTTCTACAAATTTTCAATTTTTACTAGAATGCATTCTTGTATCTTTACTGTAATTTTAAAAAAATTTTAATCCTTCTAGGTTGAAATGGAGATATTTCCCAAGTTGCAATATCCTTCCATCCACAGGGTTTCCATTGCCATTGGGAACCCCTTGGGAACCTCCACTACCAGGCAAAGCTTGTATTCTACTCAATACCTAATCCGCACACACAGTACAGTGGGCATTCAACAAATATTTGCTAAACTGATTTGCATCTGGAAATGTGAGGAATAATAATGATAAACATGTGGCCACTTATAAAACCTATAATCTGGGAAGACTCTAATTTTGAATGAGGCAAATTATTACTGAGTGATAACAATGTACTCAATAATTACAAAGGCATACACAGAATCTTGGAAGAGAGCAAGGCAAACATAACATACTGCCAGTGGTGTAGGAGTTATTAAAGCCTACAACAGGCAGGACCCAAGCCAGAATCAATTATTCCTGGCTTTCTAGCCATCTATAATAATAAAAGCATAATATGCTAATTAGACT
The DNA here is from genome assembly GCF_014108235.1 of Myotis myotis. Lineage (NCBI taxonomy): Eukaryota > Metazoa > Chordata > Mammalia > Chiroptera > Vespertilionidae > Myotis > Myotis myotis. Next base: position 5,512,639 of record NW_023416346.1, on the reverse strand, counting down.
GGACATCCTTCTGGACGTCCTTCCAGATGTCCTTCTGGATGACCTGGACGAAACCGAGGCTGCCTGCCTGATCGCCCGCTAAATGCTCTCCCTGACGGCCTGATACACAGAACTGTTCTACCCTGCTGACCTGATCCCGCTAACTGCTCTTCCCTGCCAGTCTGATCCCCCTAAATGCCTATCTGCTCTCCTCTCCTGGCCTGATACCCATAACTGCTCTCTAAAACTGGCTTGACCCCCCAAACTGGGTAACTGCTCTCCCTTCCTGGCCTGATACCCCCAACTGCCTATCTGCTCTCCTCTCCTGGCCGGATCCCCCTAAGTGCCTATCTGCTCTCCCCTCCTGGCCTGATACCCCTAACTGCTCTCTAAAACTGGCCTGATCCCCCTAACTGGGTAACAGCTCTCTCCTCCTGGCCTGATCCCCCTGCTATGGGCTCTCCCCTCCTGGCCTAAACCGCTTAATAGCTAACTGCTTTCCCCAACTGGCATGATCCCCCTTAACACCCTCCCCTCCTGGCCTGATCCCCCTAATTGCCAATCTGCGCTCCCCTCCTGGACTGATTCCCCTAACTGCTCTCCCCTCCTAAACTGATCCCAACTGCTCTCCCCTCCAGGCCAGATCCCCTTGCCTTCTGTTCTATCCTCCAGGCCCAATTCCACTAACTGCCTATCTGTGCTCCCCTCCGGGCCTGAACCCCTTAACTGCCTAGCTGCTCTCCCCTACTGGCCTGATCCCCCTAACCACCTATCAGCCCTCCCCTCCTGGCGTGATACCACTAACTGCCTATCTGCTCTCCCCTCCTGGCCTGATCCCCCTAACAGCCTATCAGCTCTCCCCTCCTGGCCTGATCCCCCTAACTGCTAATCTTCGCTCCTCTCCTAGCCTAATCCCCCAATTGCCTATCAGCTCTCCCCTCCTGGCCTGATCCCCCTAACTGCGAACCTGCTCTACCCTCCTGGCCTGAGCCCTCTGCCTGTTAGCTCTCCCCTCCTGGCCTGAACCCCTTTACCGTTTAACTGCTCTGCCCTATTGGCCTGATCCCCCAAACTGCCCTCCCCTCCTGGCCTGATCCCCCAAACTGCTATCCCCTCCCGGCCTGATCCTACTACCTTCGTAACTGCTCTCCCATCCTGGCCTGATCCCCCTGCTTATCAGCTCTCCCATTTGGATTGAACCCCTTAACTGCTAACTGCTTTCCCCTACTGGCCTGATCCCCCTAACGGCCCTCCACTTCTGGCCTGAACCCCCTAACTGCTCTCCCCTCTGGCCTGATCCTAACAGCTCTCCCCTCCTGACCTGATCCCCGTAACTGCTCTCCCCTCCTGCCTGATCCCCTAACTGCCTAACTGCTCTCCCCTCCAGGCCTAATTCCACTAACTACTCAATTGCTCTCCCCTCTTGCCTGATCCCCCTAACTACCTAACTGCTCTCCCCTCCTGCCTGATCCCCCTGCCTTCTGCTCTCCCCTCCTGCCTGATATCCTCCTAACTGCCTATCTGCTCTCCCCTCCTGGCCTGATCCCACTAACTGCCTAATTGCTCTCCCTTCCTGCCTGGTCCCCCTAACAGCTCTCCCATTCTGGCCTGATCTCCATAACTGTTTCCCTCTCCTGGCCTGAACCCCTTAACTGCCTAACTGCTCTGCCCTACTGGCCTGACACCCAAATTGCTCTCCCCTCCTGGCCTGATCTTCCTAACTGCATAACTGCTCTCCCCTCCTGGCCTGATCCCCTTAAATGCTAACTGCTTTTCCCTACTGGCCTGATCCCCCTAACTTCCCTCCACTTCTGGCCTGAACCCCCTAACTGCTCTCCCCTCTAGACTGATCCCTCTAACTGCTCTACACTCCTGACCTGATCCCCCTAACTGCCTTCTGCTCGTCCCTCCTGGCCGGATCCCCCAAACTGCCTATCTCTGCTCGCCTCCTAGCCTGATCACCCTAACTGCCTTCTGCTTGACCTTCCTGGCCTGATCCCCCTGCCTGTTCATGCTCCCTCCTGGCCTGATCCTCCTAACTGCCAATCTGCTCTCCCCTCCTGTCCTGATGCCCCTAATTGCCTAAGTGCTTCCCCTCCTGCCTGATCCCCTAACAGCGTACTTGCTCTCCCCTCCCGGCCTGAACCGCTTAAATGACTAACTGTTCTCCCCTCCTGCCTGATACCCTCCTAACTACCTAACTGCTCTCCCCTCCTGCCTGATTCCCCTAACTGCCTATCTGCTCTTCCCTCCTGGCCTGATCCCCCTAACTGCCTAACTGCTTTCCTTTCCTGCCTGATCCCCCTAACTGCATACCTGCTCTCCCCTCCTGGCCTGATCCCCCTGCCTATTAGCTCTACCCTCCTGGCCTGAACCCCTTAACTGCCTAACTACTCTGCCCTTCTGGCCTGATCCCCCAAACTGCCCTCCTCTCCTGGCAGGAACCTCTTAACTGCCTATCTGCTCTCCCCTCCTGGCCTGATCCCCCTAACTGCTCTCCCCTCTGGCCTGATCCCCCTAACTGCTCTCCCCTCTGGCCTGATCCCCCTAACTGCCTATCTGTGCTGCCCTCCTGGCCTGATCACCCTAACTGCCTTCTGTTTGCCCCTCCTGGCCTGATCCCCCTAACTGCCTATCTGGGCTGCCCTCCTGGCCTGATCACCCTAACTGCCTTCTGTTTGCCCCTCCTGGCCTGATCCCCCTAACTGCCTATCTGGACTGCCCTCCTGGCCTGATCCCACTAAGTGTCTATCTGCTCTCCCCTCCTGGCCTGATCCCCCTGCCTATCAGCTCTCCTCTACTGAACCCCTTAACTGCCTAACTGGTCTCCCCTCCTGGACTGACCTCCCTAACTGCCTATCTGCTCTCCCCTCTTGGTCTGATCCCCCTAACTGCTATCTCCTGCCAGCCTGATTTTCCGAACTGCTCTCCCCTCCTGGCCTGATTCCCTTAACTGCTTGTTTGCTCTCCACTCCTGGCCTGATCCTCCCTAACTACCTAACTGCTCTCCCCTCCTGGCCTGATACCCCTAACTTCCTATCTGTGTTCCCTTCCTGGACTAATCGTCCTGCTTATCTGCTCTCCCCTCCTGGCCTGCTCCCCTTAACTGCCTATCTGCTATACCCTCCTGGCCTGATCTCCCTGTCACCCTTTCCCTTATCCCTTTTCCCACGGCGCCGTCCTTCTCACCTTCTCCCTTCTTGCACAGTGCTGGCCTTTTCCCTTCTCCCATGGCGCTGCCTTCTCCCTTCTGCCTTCTCCTGTGGTGCCTTCTCCCATGGCCTCTGCAAAAGGGACCTGGCGCTGGACCGGCCTTCACAGCCGCGGCTGCAGGCCCTCAACCATTGCAGCCGCTGTGGCTTTGTCTGGAAGGACATCCGGAAGACGTCTGCCCTAATTAGCATATTACCCTTTTATTAGTATAGATCAGTATAGATGTTAAAGGCTAATGGAAAAAGTAGACAAATGCAAATCCAGATGGTCAATTTCAAAGAGATAGAAACTGTAAGAAGGAATAAAGTGGAAATGCTAGAAATAAAAAACACAGAAAAAGCCCTGGTCGGGTGGCTTAGCTGGCTTGGAGAATCATCCCATACACCAAAAGGCTGCAGGTTTGATTCCTGGTCAGGGCACATTTCTAGGTTGCTGATTCGATCCTCAGTTGGGATGTGTACCGGAGGCAACCAATCAATGTTTCTCTCTCACATCCATGTTTCTCTCTTCCTTTTAAAGAAAACACCACAGGAAAAAAGAACAACAAAAAACACATGCTAAACAGCAGACTTGACACAGCCAAGAAAAGAATCAGTGAACACAAAGATCAAGTTTATTGATCAGGTCAATAAAAATTAAAACAAAAAAAGACAAAAGAGTGAAAATAAATAGAACACAGCATACAAGAACTGTGGGACAATATCCAACAGTATAACATACTTGTAATTGGAATCCCAGAAGGAGAAGGGGGAAAAATGGGGCATAAGAATTATATAAAGAAATAATGGCTAAGAACTTTCTAAGATTAGTCACAGACAACAAACCATAGATAAAAGAAGCTCAGAGAACACCAAGCAGGATAAACATGGAAAAAATTTAAAAAGCCACACATGGCTGGTGCGGCTCAGTTGGTTGAGTGCTGTCCCAGGCACCAAAAGGTTCCTTTCCTGGTCAACACATGACTGAGTTGCAGGCTCCATCTCCAGTAGGGGGCGTGCAGGAGGCAGCCAATCAATGATTCTCTCTCATCATTGATGTTTCTCTCTCTCTTTCTCCCTGAAATCAATAAAGACATATTTTTAAAATAAAGAAAACATTTAAAATTTTTTATAAAGCCACACCTAGGTAAAGATGGACCTTGAAGTCAGCCAGAGGAAAAAAGACATGTTAACTATAGAGGAACAAGGATAAGAATTACAGCAGTAATGACCTCCCCCCAATTTTTCACATCTTGTATCCATACCTTTGGATGGTCCCATCCCACAATGACTCTGGGCTTGACCACAGAAGCACTCCTGTGCTCTGACTGATGGGCAAATATCAAATGTGACACAGAGGACACTTCCGAAGTGCTTGGGCACTGACGCGTCCTCTCACTTGCTACTCTTTGTGCCTCTGAGACCACCATGTTAACAAGTCCAGACTAGCGAGCTGGAGGCGAGACCATTTGCAGGGAGACAAGCCATCCCAGCTTAGGGCCTCCTAGACCAGTGGTCGGCAAACTGCGGCTCGCGAGTCACATGCGGCTCTTTGGCCCCTTGAGTGTGGCTCTTCCACAAAATACTGACTTCTGAGCATGGGCCACGAAGTTTTAATCGCATTGTACATGCGCGCCCACACGTGGTATCTTGTGGAAGAGCCACACTCAAGGGGCCAAAGAGCCGCATCTGGCTCGCAAGCTGCAGTTTGCCGACCACTGTCCTAGACTAACCAGCCTGCCAACCACCAGATCACCCGCACCCAAATCTAACTGACACAGGCTATCTCAAAGTAAATATATTTGTGGTCCAATACACATGGAAAGGGGAAAAGCACACTGGTTTTCCCCCATGAAGTGTGGTCTGCACGTAAGAAGTAGCTTCAAACAGAAAAACCTACAGTACCTGGATTAGAATACACAAATATATAAGTATTGAAAAATGCCCAAGTCTTCCCAGATTCTCACAAATGTGCTGTCTGTCATCACAGATGGCACATACCAAAAAAACAAAAAACACAAAAAAATTACCATTTAGCCACTGAAGCATCTTTATCATGATATATTTAAACCAAAGTCTTATACTCAACAATTCCATTTCTAACACTGAACAACTCAGGTTTCCAGCAATTACTCTTTCTCCCAATTACACCCCCTCCCCACGGCCATTTGACAAGGCTTGGTGAAAGCTGAAAGAGCTCCATTAAGGCAGTCTAAAAAGCATCAGATATGAGACTAGTTAAACCTCCTTCTAGAAGCAGTCTGCAGGACCAGCTTCTTCAAGCAACACAGCAACTCTTTTTAACTGTGCTAATGGTGGGGCAGTTAAGATCTATATATTGGGTTAAAAACATCACAGAGTGGGACACTGAAAGGGAAATGAGTTTCTTAAGCCAGTTTTGTTTAGGCCTCACTATTTTTTGGGAACACACACACACACACACACACACACACACACCTGGTTTTGCTCAGTGGATAGAGCATCGGCCTGTGGACCAAGGGGTCCCAGGTTTGATTCCAGTGAAGGGCATGTACCTTGGTTGCAGGATCCTCCCCAGCCCCGGCCCTGGTTGAGGCTCATGCAGGAGGCAACCAATCGATGTGTTTCTCTCACATCAGAGTTTCTGTCTTTCCCCTCTCTCTAAAATAAATGGAAAAATTATCCTCCGTTGAGGATTCTCTCTCCTCTCTCTCTCTCTCTCTCTCTCTCTCTCTCTCTCTAACACACACACACACACACACACACACACACACACACACACACACACACGGTTTAAGAAAAAGTGAAAAACACCTTCCAGCAGCTTCCCATTGTCCTTGGAATAAAACACAATCTCCTTAATAAGGTCCCATAAGGCCCTGTAAATCTTTCCCTGCCTACCTCAGACCTCATCTCTCTTTCCCCAGGTCCTAGCCAAACCTCTGAGGATCCTTTCCACATCTCTCTCCCACCTCAGTGCCCTCACAACACCTGCTGTTCCCGCTGCCTGGCAATCCATTCTCTCTGACTTGTACTCTGCTTATTCCTGCTCATCCTTCGGCCCCAGGGCACCTTGCTGGTCTCCCTTACAGAAGCATTCTTCCTCTTACTTGCTGTGTGACCTTGGGCAAGTTACCATTTTTTGTTAATCCTCACCTCAGGATATTTTTTCCATTGCTTTTTAGAGAAAGTGTTGGGGGAAGAGAGGGAGAGGGAGAAAGGAGAGAGAAACACTGATGTGAGAGAGACAGATCGATTGGTTGCCTCCCACAAGCGCTCCAATGGGGGTGGGGATTGAACCTGCAATGTCCCCTTGCCAGGGAATCATACCAGTGACCCTTCAATGTGCTAGCCAACCCTCTAACCACTGAACGACACTGGCCAGTGCTGGGAAAGTTACTTTTGCTTCATCTCTCTGAGACTCACACCTTACAAAGATTTCCTAAGTTAAGCATTTAGCACAGTGCTCAGCATACAGGAAATGGTTAACAAATCATCACTACTGGTACTGTTATTATCCCATACGGTAATCTCCATCATAGCACTTAGTACAATTAGTAATTATTTATTTGTAGAAAAAAATAGCAACACCCCCTTGAATCCCACCTTACTACTGAATACCTTTCATGCTATTTCCCCACATACTGCATTTTTGGAGGGGAAGATGAAATTAGTGTTTACAGAGCAACTGCTACCTCAATTAATTAGTACCTTGGAGATGCGGCTTGGCAGGTGAAGAAACTGAGGCCAAGATCAAGTGGTAGGTTAGAGTCCAAAACTGGCCTGACCCCATAGTCTGTGCTGGCTGCATGACACCAAAGGCTTCCCTAACTCATGAACCTTGTCATCTAAGAGCAGCAAGCCTCAGGTAAGATGGATGTTCACATTTACATACATCCCAAACTACTTGAGGTATGTACTCTTCAGGTCCTTAACCAGCCGGTGTTCCAATCAACCCCCTGCCCCCAGTGCCTTCCTCTTCAGAATACTCTTTCTCCGACTGTGATGATAATTTTTCTTATTTCCTTTCCACTGGATGTTGAGCTCTTAAGGGAATTAATATCTTTCCCCTCTTGTACCCCTAGCAAATAGGAGACACTCAATATATGTTTACTGACTGAATTAATTAAAATGTTGGAGAATATTATGGCTGCAAAGTTGGGGTGTGGTGGAATGGATTTTCATAACAATACTAGAGGCCGGGTGCACGGGATTCACGCACTGGTTGGGGGTGTGGCCTGCGGGGATCCGCCCACTGTGGGAGCGCTGCTCATCCTGGTCAGCCGAGCAGTGCTCCCACTGTGGGAGCGCACTGACCACCAGAGGGCAGCTCCTGCATTGAGCGTCTGCCTCCTGGTGGTCAGTGCACATCACAGTGACTGGTCGACTGGTAGTTCTGCCGTTCCGTCACTGGGCTTTTGTTATACAGGACTAGAGGCCCGATGCTTGAAATTTGTGCAAGAGTAGGCTTTCCTTCCCCTGGCTGCCGGCACCAGCTTCCCTCTGGCATGTGAGACCTGGGCTTCCTTCCGGCACCCAGGACCCAGGCTTCCCTCTGGCCACCAGCAGGCACCCAGGACCCGGGCTTCCCTCTGGCCGCCAGCAGGCACCCGGGACCTGGGATTCCCTCTGGCCACTGGCAGGCACCCAGGACCCGGGCTTCCCTTGCAGCCCTGGCTTCGTCCAGGTCATCCGGTCTAATTAGTATATTACACTTTTATTATTATAGAGGCCCGGTGCACGAAATTCATGCACGAGGGTGGGGGGTCTCTCAGCCCGGGCTGCACCCTCTCCAATCTGGGACCCCTCAGGGGATGTCCATCCCTCTCGCAATATGGGATCACTGGCTCCTAACCACTCGCCTGCCTGCCTGCCTGATTGCCCCTAACCGCCTCTGCCTCGGCCCCCAGCCTGAACTGCAATCTGGCCTCCTTCTGCTGGAGGCAACCTGGCCAATCAGGGGAAGGCGCCACCCCCATCACCCTGCTGCTGCTGCCACTGGCAGCCACCTTGGCTGCCTGAGCCTCAGGCTGGCCCTCGCAGCAGCATCCAGCCCTCCGGGGCTTGCCTGAGCCTTGGGCCAGCCCTCCCAGTGGCAGCCACCATCAGAGGCTTGCTTGAGCCTCAAGCAGCTGCTGCAGCTTTGTCCGGAAGGATGTCCGCCCTAATTAGCATATTACCCTTTTATTAGTAGATAGGATTACAGTTTGGCATAGTTAAAACAAACTTGACATGAATGATGGCAAAAATAGTTTATCTTAACCACTTTACCATGGAATGATTTCTATATCCAGCACCAGAGATTCCATGTGACTTACAAACGTGTGTCTTATGGCCGTGGGTAGACTTCACTCTATCTCTGGGCACTACATCACCACCAATGTTCTTCTGTACCCTGTGGCTGCACGTCAGCCATCCCTCATGACAGGATGCCCTTGACAAGTATCAGTCTCTCAGTGGTTACCCTTGAATTGTTCATAAAAAGAAACAGAAAGAGCAAATGATAAAGCAAGTGGGAACAAACTGTTAATAACTGGTGACCTTGGGTGAAGGGAATACAAGAGTTCTTTGTATTATTCTTGCAACTTTTTGGTAATTATAATATTACAGCAAAATAAAAAGTTTTTAAAATTTTAAAAAGGATATTAATTTTCCCTGGAGATTCTAACACATAAGGTCTAGGGTACTGGCCATGCTGGTACCACATTCTCTTGTCAGCTATTCCAAAACCACACTCTAGACTTGGATTTCCTTGCCTATCAGCCAATATCAAGGGTCGAGGAGCTCCTTGGGTAGCAGGGCTCAGCCATGGCTTCTGGATTGTGACAGATGAAATTATTTCCTGCTTGAAGTGTATTAATGAATGCATTGGTACCTCTTATTGGTCAAAGCCTCAGTACTATTTCCCCACGCTAGGCCCATACTTTCTTCAGTTGACTGCCCTTTTCCCAAACTTAGCTATGGGGTCAGGCATTCTCCCTGGGACCCTTCTTTCTCCCTGTTCCCCAAGAGAAGCACGGACACAGTTCTGATGGTAAGAGCTTTGCTGCTGTTGTCTATGGAGAGACCTACAGGGAGGAGGCAAAAAGAACCATGAGGGAATCACAAAGAATCCAGAAAACAGCAAACTCAAAGCAGTAGTTACTTGGTCTGTAATGACCACTCGCTAGCACTCTTTTATTCTTCACTTCTACCCACTCACTCATCCCAGATCCTCCCCACCCCACAAGCCAGAATGCTTCAGCTTTCCCAGGCACTGTAACTGGAACAACAGGTAGAAACTTGTAAACCATTCAAGTGTCCTGTTAGCCATTTTAGGAGACTGCCAGATGGGTTTCATCCACCACCTACCCCTTGCCTATAAGGTGAGGTGAGTAAAGGTCATATGTAAGCCAGTATATGATCTCTACCTTCCTCCGTTCCTGTTTTGTGTAAGCTCCATGATGAGGGAGATGAGGTTATGTCCTATGATAATGTTCAACCTCTGTCCCTGATCAGGGCTTATAAGCGCCCCCTGTATGTCTTCACAATCACCTGATGCCTTCTGCCTCCCCAACTTCCCCCCATAAGGTTATCTAGTTCTAGCCAGATGTCCAAGTAATGGGGGAAAGGGAGAAAGGCTTTGTGTAGCTTACGGGAGAAATGGACTGCTATGGATGGCTATTGGAACAGAAGGGAGGGAAAAGACAAGAATGATCAAAGAAGAGGATTATTCCCAACCCATGAACCTTCAGCATCCTTTGTTCTTTAACTTCTGTTAACACTTACATCTCAACTTTGATGAGAGACCTGTACCATCACTTGTCCTACTCCTAGAACCTCTACAGGCCACAGGGTGGGGCACAGGTGCCCCCTAAGCTGCTCCCAGTTGATCACAAATACTTCATGAAGCAGTGGGAAGCCCATAACCACTTTCCCTTACCTCTGAACAAGCTTCACAGGCTCCTACAGGTGAGAAGGCCGCTGGTTACCAAGATGGCTCCCAACAGCTGGAGGCAGAAAGTGAGGATTCTAGAACATACCTGCGTCATTGAGTGTTCTGGAATTTTCTGAACACAGTAGCAAGGAGCTGTTACAAGGCAATAATACTGGGTTAAGAGCTTTTTTTCTAGCAAATAAAAGTGTAGAGTAGAGCAGTTTTTCAAAAAAGGTGGAAATGATGGTAGCTCACACTGAGAAGCCCTTCCCAAAGATCTCATGTAATCCCTTCATCCCTTGAAGAGAGGAATCATCCTTTTACACTTCAAGTATTGAAACTCAGAGCTCACTTTAAATGGAAGAAAAAATGTTAGGAAGGTAGAATACTTCTGGGATAAACAAAAAAAGAATAAAACATCTATTTCCACTTATCTGGAGAGAAGTTATATGATGCGTTAAAAGCATGAGAGCCACACTATTCAAAGGGCACAGATCCACATCCCCATTGTTTACAGATGTTATGAAAGTATTAAATTAAATAAAAACACAATGCTTTGTTCAGGCCGACTCCTTCCTCACCCCCCTTCCCCCCAAGCTAACAAGAAGTGATTGCAAGGAAGGTATTTCAGAGAACAACTCTGGGAGAGTGGATCCTGGGTTGCTTAAAGTAAGCCAAGATGTTGTACAACCAGTCTTTACCTAAAGTATTTTAGAGTGTAGAGAGAAGCAGACAGTTATCTTTTTCAGGTTGAATACAGGGAATGAGGTCGCCTTTCCCTCCAGGTCACTGGAATCACCATCAACACGGTTTTGATTTCTTATACAATTAGACTGCGGAAGGGAGGGGGCGCCGGGACCTCCTCCTTAGCTTTACAGTTAAATGGAACTCACATCAAAAAATAAATAAATCTCGCGCACATCTGAGACCATGGATTTCCTTGAAACTCTGGAAAGTCAGAGAAGTGGCCAAACAAGTTCCTTGCCAAATGCCTAGAAGGTACGTATGTCTCCGGGCTACACGATGATCCCAACTTTGAAACATGCCTTCACATACCACCATTTCGGTCACTCACTCGAGATCCCGCCCTCCTCCCCTAATAACATCGCAGGTTGCCCTCTGCAATTTAAAGCCCGACTCCTTCGAAGCAACGGCTCTGCAAAGCGAGAGAAAAAGATTAAAGGAAGGCGTTCTTCCCTCCCTCTGCCCCCCCCCCCGCCCCCAATCGATTGCCCCACAGCGAGGGAATAAAACCAACTCGATTGCAGGAGAAAAGTTAACTTTGCTATGCCCGGCGGTGGGAAAATTCCCCCCAGAAGCCTCGCCAAGCCGTCCCCGCGTTTCCCACCCTCCGGACCGCCGCGGCCCGGGCTCAGCATCCCCGAACAATAACGCGAGGGGGAGGGAAAGTTCGCCAGCCCGCGGAGCGCCCGGCTCACCAGGGGCCCCGCCGCTGCCCGCACCGCCCGGCCCCCCGCCCGGGCACTCGGTGCTTCCAGCAGCCCCACATCGAAGCAGCCGGGGGTGCGTCCTCGCTCCCCGGAGCATCCGGCCCCGAGCAGCCCGCACGGCAGGTCCTCCCGCCGCGAGTCGGACCCCGTGCAGCCCCTCGAGGCAGAGGGCAAGGGAGCGAGGGGGCGTCGGGAGTCGGCACCGGAGGGAGCCCCTGCAACAGTTATGGCGCTCCACGCCCCGACGGTGGCTGCGGCGAGCCCGGGTGCCCGCTCCCGGCCCCCGCACCTCCGCCAGCACCCGCTCTCCGTCCCCCGGCGCCCGGGACGCTGCGCCTCCCGCCGCCCGCGGGGCTCCCCGGGGCCGCCCCTCCGCTGCCCACCCGGCGCGCCGCTCCCAGCCCGCTCAGCCGCGTCCGTCCGGCGGCAGAGGCGCCTACCTTCGCGCAGCCGGTCGCTGCTGCCTCCGGGCTCCACGCTCGCGCCCGGCGGAGTGCCGGCGAGTCTGGGAGGAGTGGTTACCGCCCCCCGAACTGCTCGCTTTCTTCTCTCTCCTCCCTCGCACCTGCCCCCTAACCTCCTCCCCTCCCCCCGCCCCCCGCCCCGCCGGCCGCGCCGCTGGGGCCGCCCCCCGGCGCCGCAGCCCCCGCCCCCCGGCCCTCGCCCGCCTGGCCGCTCAGGCCTCCGCGCCGGGCAGGCGTGTGGGGCGGCGGCAGCGCGGCGGCCGCCCGAGCCGCGCGGAGCACTATTGTATTCCTGACACTGAGCGCTCCCACGCTCCGCCTCTTCCCCTTCCTTCCTCCCCCTGGCGCGCCCCCCCCACTCCCACCGCCGGCCGCGCTCGCCTTACCCGACTGGCTCCCCGCCGGCCGCCAGCCGCGCGCGCTTCTGGCGGGCTGGGCGCCGGCGGCAGCACCAGCGCCTCGAGGCCCCGCCCACCCCGTGCGCCCGCACGGCCGCCGCTCCAGGTGGGTCTCGCTGCGCGGAGGCTGCTGCCCCGAGTGCCCCGAGTGCCCCGAGTGCCCCGAGTGCCCCGAGTGCCCCGAGTGCCCCGAGTGCCCCGAGTGCGTCGGCTGGGTCCCAACGCAGACTAAGCTCTTCGTGACCCCTTTCCACTCCAAAGTTCTGGAGGTGGACCCTCCGGTAGAAAACTCGTCGGCCGCTATTGATTGAAATTGTTTGCGCTGGGATTACCTATCGTGATAAAGCCCAGGTGGCTCTGAACCGAAGACGCGTATTCCTTTGCCAGCACACATGGTGTATGTGAGGTTGCGTGGCTTTTCTGTGTGTGTGTCCGCTCGGTGAGGCTAAGGCCCCCAGTGATTCCAGCAAACATGAATCTACGTGTTGCTGTGAAGATACTCCGTTGTAAGGAAAGCTCCAGCTCGATTGATTGAAAGGGAGGGAGATGATCCTGGGTCATCTTGGATGGGCCCCCCGAAGATTTTGGATTTGCTTAGCGTGCCTCACAATTTTGTAAACCAGTATCTGCCAATGAAAATGAATAAATTATATAGGTAGGTAGATAATAGATAAAATGTCCTATTGGTCTGTTTCTCTAGGGGAATCCTGACTCATACAGATGCTTTTAAGCAAAAACCCCTCTTTTATTTACCTATCTGGATTTGGCTCTGTACCATGTGCAATTACCATGAACTCATATTGTCATTTTCGTTTACATTTCTCGGCTAAACACAAGTGTAGGCTCTCTTATATTTCGAATGTTTTACATCTTAAACATGTAGTTCTATTTTATGATATGCAAATGTGTGAGTTCGAAAACATTCATAGTCCTTCAGATCTACCTCATTTTATAATACTTCCTTTGAAATAATTATAGATTCACAGGCTCTATAAAAATATTACAGAGCAGTCCCATATACCCTTCACCCAGTTTCCCCCAATGGTAATATCTTACATAACCAAGATAGTGACTTTAATACAATCCACAGACCTTATTCAGATTTCACGTTTTACATGCACTCATTTCTGTGCCTGTATTTCTGTTGTCTGTGTATATAGTGCTATTCAACTTCATCATGTGTAGATTTGGGTAACCACCACAATCAACTGTTCCTCCACCACAAAGATTCTTCCTGCTACCCAATATAGTCACTATCATCTCCTTCCCCTACTCTACCCCAACCCCTGGCAACCCCTAACATGTTCTCCGTCTCCATAATTTTATTTCAAGAATATTATGTAAATGGAATCAGACTTTTTGAAATTGGCTTTTCTGCACTCTGCAGAATTTCCTCGAGATCTACCCCAGTTGTTATACATAGCAATAGTTCATGCCTTTTTATTACTAGCAGTAATATTGCCTAAGTATGGATATACTACAGTTTATTCACCCACTGAAGGACATTTGGGTTGTTTCCAATTTTTGCCTAGTCAGAATAAAACCGCTATGAACATTTAAGTAGAGTTTTTGTGTGTAAACATACATTTTCATTTCTGTGACAAATGCCCAAGAGTGCAATTGCTGGGTTAGCGAGTGCAAATTTAGTGTTGTAAGAAACTGCCAAAATTTTCCATATTGTCTGTACCATTTTACATTCCCACCAGCAATGTCTGAGAGACATTCAGTTTTCCCACATTTTTGCTGGGATTAGTTATTATCGCTATATATTTTTTTCAATGACACTTTTTTTTTCTTTATTTAGGTATTACATATGTGTCCTTATCCCCCCAACCCCCTGCTCGTTCCCTCAAGCTCCTAGTGTCTGTGTCCATTGGTTATGCTTATTTGAATGCATACAAGCCTTTTGGTTGATCTCTCCCCCTTACCCCCAACCTCCCCTGCCTTCCCTCTGAGGTTTGATGGTCTGATCAATGCTTCTCTGTCTCTGGGTCTGTTTTTGTTTATCGGTTTATGTTGTTCGTTATATTCCACAAATGAGTGAGATCCTGTGGTATTTATCTTTCTCTGACTGGCTTATTTCACTTAGCATAATGCTCTCCAGGTCCATCCATGCTGTTGCAAATGATAAATGTTCTTTCTTTTTTACAGCAGCGCAGTATTCCATTGTGTAGATGTACCACCGTTTTTTAATCCACTCATCTGCTGATGGGCACTTAGGCTGTTTCCAAATCTTCGCTATTGTAAACTGTGCTGCTATGAACATAGGGGTGCATATATCCTTTCTGATTGGTGTTTCTGGTTTCTTGGGATATATTCCTAAAAGTGGGATCACTGGGTCAAATGGGAGTTCCATTTTTAGTTTTTTGAAGAAACTCCATACTGTTCTCCACGGTGGCTGCACCAGTCTGCATTCCCACCAGCAGTGCACGAGGGTTCCTTTTTCTCCACATCCTCGCCAGCACTTGTTGTTTGTTGATTTGTTGATGATTGCCAGTCTGACAGGTGGGAGATGGTACCTCACTGTTGTTTTGATTTGCATTTCTCGGATGATTAGTGACTTTGAGCATGTTTTCATATGTCTCTTGGCTTTCTGAATGTCCTCTTTCAAAAAGTGTCTATTTAGATCCGTTGCCCATTTTTTGATTGTATTGTTTATCTTCCTTTTGTTAAGTTGTATGAATGAGTTCCCTGTAAATGTTGGAGATTAAACCGTTATCAGAGATAACATTGGTAAATATGTTCTCCCATGCAGTGGGCGTTTTTGCTGTTTTGTTGATGGTTTATTTTGCTGTGCAGAAGCTTTTTATTTTGATGTAGTCCCATTTGTTTATTTTCTCCTTAGTTTCCATTGCCCTAGGAGCTGTATCGGTGAAGAAATTGCTTTGGCATATGTCTGAGATTTTGCTGCCTGTGGATTCCTCTAAGATTTTTATGGTTTCCCGTCTTACATTTAAGTCCTTTATCCATTTTGAGTTTATTCTTGTGTATGGTGTAAGTTGGTGGTCTAGTTTCATTTTTTTTGCATGTATCTGTCCAATGTTCCCAACACCACTTATTGAAGAGACTGTCTTGATTCCACTGTATGCTCTTGCCTCCTTTGTCAAATATTAATTGAGCATATTGGTTCGGGTCGATTTCTGGGTTCTCTATTCTAGTCCATTGATCTATATGTCTGTTCTTGTGCCAGTACCAGGCAGTTTTGAGAACAGTGGCTTTGTAATATAGCTTGATATCTGGTATTGAGATCCCTCTTACTTTGTTCTTCTTTCTAAAGATTGCTGCAGCTATTCGGGGTCTTTTTTTTATTCCAGATGAATTTTAGGAGAGTTCATTCTAGGTCTCTGAAATATGCCATTGGTATTTTATCACTATATTTTTATTTTAGACATTCTAATTGGTGTGGAGTGATATATGTTTTAAATCACATTTCCCTAATAGTTAATAATGTTAATGTTATTTCATGTGCTTTTTTGCTTCTGTATAACTTTCTTGGTGAAATATCTGTTCATGTCTTTTGCCCATTTTCTAACTGTATTGTTTGCTTCTTACTGTTAAACTTTGAGAATTTTGTATATATTCTAATACAAGTTCTCTCTGCAAATATTTTTCCTGGTCTGTAGCTGGTCTTTTCATCTTCTTGAGAGATTTTGCAGACCAAAAATTTTAATTTTGATGAACTCTAATTTATCAATGTCTGAAGTTAAATAGTATCTTTTTGGTGTCTTCTAGCCCTAAGTCTCACAAACTTTCTCTTATATTTTTTCTAAAAGTTTTATATTTTACATTTAAATTCATGAGTTATTTTGAATTAATTCTTGTATAAAATGTGAACTTAAGGTCTGATGACAAACATCATTTGTTAAAAATGACTAAATTTCTTCTATTGATTGCTTTTGCACCTTTGTGGAAATCAGTTGGTTATATTTGTATTGGTCTATTTGTAGGGGGCTATTTCTGGATTTTCAATTTTGTTCTTTTGTTCTATGTGTCTGTCCTTTTAAGAATACCAAACAGTCTTGATTACTAGGGCTATATAGTAAGCCTTAAATTGGGTAGAGTGATTCCGCCCATTTCATTCTTCTTTAAAATTGTTTTTGAGCTATTCAGAGTCATTTGCCTTTTCATATAAATTTTGGATTGAGCTTGTCTGTATCTACAAAGACCTTGCTGGGATTTTTACAGGAATTGTATTAAACCTATAGATCAATTTGAGAAAAATTAACATCTTTACTATATTGAATGTTCCAACCCATGAACATAATACATGTATCTATCCATTTATTTAGATCTTTGATTTCTCTCACCAGCATTTTGGAATTTTCAGCATACAGATCCTGTATATGTTAAGTGTATACCATATTTCATTTTCTTGGAGTGTAAATAGTACTTTGTTTTAAATTTCTGCTTCATTCATTGTTCATTGTTAGTATATAGAAATGCAATTTTTGTGTGTGTGTGTTGATTGGGTATCCTTTGACTTTGCTGAACCTAATTATTATTTCTAGGAGTTTTTTTGATAGATTTGGAATTTTCTACATAGACAATCATGTCATCCATGAATATGGACAGTTTTATTTCCTATTTTTCTGTCTGTATTCCTTTTATTTCCTCTTCTTGCCTTATTGTTCAGGCTAGAACTTTCAGTATTATGTTAGATAAAAGTGGTGTGAGTGGATATCATTCCCTGTTTCCTTTCTAGGGGGAAACATTCCATCTTTTACCATTAAGAAAACTTCTTTTTAAAAGATGCTCTTTACCAAGTTGAAAAAAGTACTGTTCTATTCCTAGTTTCTGAGAGTTTTTATCATGAGTGAATGCTGAATTTTATCAAATGTTTTTCTGCATCAATTGACATGATCATATAACTTTTCTTCTTTAGCCTGTGGATGTGGTAGATTACACTGATTGAATATTGATTTTTGAACTAACCTTACATAGTTGGAATAAGCCCCACTTGGCCATGGTATAATTCTTTTGATATCTTCCTGGATTCTATATCACTAATATTTTGTTGCAGATTTTTGTGTCAAGGTTCATGAGAGAATTTTTGAGGGTTTTGTTTCATACTGTCTTTGGTTTGGGTGTAATAATGGCTCCATAAAATGAGTTGGGAAGTTGTGCAGAAAAGAGTTAACATAGCAGGCCCTTGGACTGCATCTGGAAACTTGGATTTAGGGTGAGTTCCCACCACTCCCAGGACTGATAAGAGTGGCTCCCTGTGCCTAAGCTGTTTGTACAAACAGTGTGGTTTGTGTTGAGTATCTGCTTTTCTTCTGGGAGTCTGGAATCTTGGTAAGTGGGTGCCTATATCACCAACCCTGGGAACTGAGTTTCTAATGAGCTTCCCTGATAGAAGACATTTCACATGTGTTTCATAACTCTTTGCTGGAGGACTTAAGTACATCCTGTGTGACTCCACTGGGAGAGGACTCTTGTGAGCTTGTACCTGGCATTCTCTGGACATCAATCAACCCATGTGCCTTTTCCCTTTGATGATTTTGCTCTGTATTCTCTTGCTGTAATAAATCATAGCCATGAGTCCGACTAAATGCTGAGTTCCTAGTGAATCACCGAGCCTGGAATGGTCTCAGGGACCCCTGACACAGGAATATTCCCTCCTCTTTGGTATTCTAGAATACATTGTATAAAATTGGTGTTAATTTTTTAAATATTTGTTTGAATTCTTCAGTGAAACCATGTGGACCTAGTCTCTCGAGGTGAGAGCTTTCTTTGTTCAAGACCTTTTAAATTACAAATCTCATTTCTTTCATAGTTATTGATCTATCAAGATTATAAATTTCATAAATTTCATATTGGTTGAGTTTTGATAGTCTGTGGTTTTCAAAGAATTGGCCCATTTTATCTAAGTTGTTGAATATATGTGTATAGGGTTTTTCATAGTGTTCCATTATAATAAACTCATGCCTCACCCCACATATTTATATTACCCCTTTTGGTGAGAACTTTTAAGTTCTACTCTCTTAGCCAATTTCAGTTATACAATACAGTATTAGCAACTATAATCATCATGTTATATACATGAGATTCTCAGACCTTATTCATCTTGTAGCTAAAAGTTTATACCCTTTTACCAACCTATTTCCCCCACTTCCCAGCCCCTGGAAACCACTGTTCTACTCTGTTTCTATGAGTTCAACTTTTCTTTTTTATATTCCACATATAAGTGACACCATGCCATACGTGTCTTTCTCTTCCTGGCTTATTTCACTTAGTGTAATGCCCTGTAGGTTCATCTGATTTCCTTATTTTTTTAAAAAAATATATATATTTTTATTGATTTCAGAGAGGAAGGGAGAGGAGAGAGAGAGAGAAACATCAATGATGAGAGAGAATCACTGACCAGCTGCCTCCTGCATGCCCCACACTGGGGGTCGAGCCCACAATGTGGGCATGTGCCCTTGACCGGAACCGAACCCAGGCCCCTTCAGTCTGCAGGCTGACTCTCCATGCATGAGTTAAATCAGCTAGGGCTGATTTCCTTTTTTTTTTTTTAATTGTCTAAAGTTTTACATATGTCTTCTTTTACCCCAATTGACCCCCCCCCCAGCCATTTTTTAAGGCTGAGTGATCTCTCTCTCTCTCTCTCTCTCTCTCTCTCTCTCTCTCTCTCTCTCTCTCTCTCTCTCTCTCTCTCTCTCCCCCCATCTGTGTGTGTGTGTGTGTGTGTGTGTATATATATATATATATATCTCACATTTTTCTTGATTTGTTGATAACATTTAGGTTGTTTCCATACCTCGGCTATTGTGGATAATGCTGCAGTAAACCTGGGGGTGCAGACAGCTCTTGAGATAAGTTCTTTCCTTTGGATATACACCCAGAAGTGGGATTGCTGAATCATATGGTAATTCTTTTTGGCCAGGGCATTCCTAATCTCAAAGAAATTTAATAATTTGCAAATTTCCTTTTCCAAATAATGACAGATTTTTATGAACATTTTGTTCATGGATTGACTATATATTTGCTATGGACAGACGTTCACATAGCATCTTTCTTCCAAAGAATGTGG
Source organism: Myotis myotis (assembly GCF_014108235.1). Lineage (NCBI taxonomy): Eukaryota > Metazoa > Chordata > Mammalia > Chiroptera > Vespertilionidae > Myotis > Myotis myotis. The sequence continues at coordinate 5,493,228 of NW_023416346.1, read as the reverse complement.
GTACTGGGTTGAGAATTTTATTTTCCAGTCAATGGCTGCAGGATCTGTAGTAAGGTCCCTGTCTCATTAGTGGTGTTAGTGATTTGTTATCTTAGTCAATCTTGCTGTAGGTTTATCAATTTTATTGATCATTTCAGAGTAACAGCTTTCTGTTTAATTGATTTTCTCTATTATTTTTCTATTTTCAATTTCATTGATTTCTGCTCTTATCTTTATTATTTCCTTCCTTCTGCCTGCCCTGAGTTAGTTTTATTTTGCTCCTCTTTTTCTAGCCTCTTGAAGTGGGAGCTTTCATGATTGATTTGAGGCCTGGCCTGTTTTCTAATGTAGGCACTTCGTATTCTAAATTCCCATGTCAGCACTGCTTTAGCTACATTCCGCAAATTTTGATAGGTTGTATTTACATTTTCATTTAGTTCATTATATTTTTTAAAATTTCCCTTGAGATTTCCTTCTTGAGCTATGGATTAATAAGAAATGTATTGTTTAGTTTCCACGGTTTGGAGATTTTCCTGTTGACTTTCTTATTAATTTCCAGTTTGATTCTATTATGGTTAGTGAATATACGCTGTATTGTTTCAGTTCTTTTACATTTGGTGAAGTTTGTCTTATGACCGAGAATATGAGCTATCTGGGCGAATGTTCCATGGGTATTTGCAAAGAATGTGAGTTATGCTTTTGTTGGGTGGAGTGTTCTATAAATTAAATCCTGTTGCTTTATAGTGTTAAGCTGTATAATCTTGCTGATTTTATATCTCGTGGTTCTATTGCTGAGAGGCGGTATTGACGTTTCCAAGTATTACTGTGGATTTGTCTGTTTTTCCTTTCAGTCCTATTAGATTTTGCTTCATGTATTTTGAAGCTCTGTTGTTTGGTGTATACTCATTTTGGATCGCTATGTCTTGTGGTGGATTGATCCTTTTTATCATTATGTGATGTCCCTCTCTGTCCCTGGTAATTTTGGTATCTGATATTAATATAACCACTCCTGCTTTTATAAATGAATGTTTGAGGAGTATTTTGTTTTCCACCTTTTTACTTTCTACCTACCTATGTTGTTATATTTGAAGTGAGTTTCTAATAGACAGCATACAGTTGGGTTATTTTAAAAAGCCATCTGTGACTCTGTATTTTAATTCATGTATTTAGACCATTCTAAATAAAAATTTCTTACCTATTTCCTCTACATACGCTGAACCAAATATCAGATGGAGTTACACTTTTTGCTTCAACAATCCATCACGATTTTAAAAACTCTGAAGAAAAGGATAGTCTATTCTATTTATCCCCATTTTTACACATTTCATTGTTTTCCTTCCTTTCTGAAGCTCTAAGCTTCCTTCTATTATAATTTCTGTTCTGTTTGGAGAACTTCCTTTAGCCATTCATCAATGGTAAGTCTGCTAGTGTAAATTTTGTAAGTTTTCTGTCATCTGAGAATGTCTTTATTTCCCCTTCATTTCTGAAGGACATTTTTGCTGAACAGGGAATTCAGAGCTGGCAATTCCTTTCTTTCATCATTTGAAAAATGTATTATTTCCTTCTAGCCTTTATGATTTCAGATGAGAATTTCACTATCATCTGAGTCAAATGTTCCTCTTCAGGTAATGCATTTTTTTTCTAACTGCTTTCAAGATTTTTTCTTTATCTTGAGTTTATGTAAGTCATTTATAATGTGTCTTGGTGTGGATATTTTTGGGTGTTCTTGTTTGGACCTCACTGAGCTTCTTGAATCTGAAGGTTCATGTATTTTGCCAAATTTGGGATATTTTCAGCCATTATTTCTTTGAATTCATTTTAAGTCCCACTCTCTCTTCTCCTTTAGGGACTTCAATGATATGAATATTAGCACTTTTGTTATTGTTCAACGGGTCCCTGAGACTCTGGGATATTTTTCCTCATCTATTTTCTCTCTTTTATTCAAATTGAAGAAATTCTGTTGTTTCGTCCTCAAGTTCACTGATTCTATCCTCTGTAATCTTCATACTTTTAAGACCATCCAATGAGTGTTTAACTTTGACTATTGCATTTTTCATGCCTACAATTTCCACTTGGTTCTTTTTTGTAACTTATATTTCTTTGCTGACATTTCATATTTTTCTGAATTTGTTCCAGTAGAATTTGTGATCGCTCACTGAAACATTTTTTATTTTATTTTTTAAAAAATTTCTTATTGAAAGTATTACAGATGTCCCCTTTTTCCTCAATTGACCCCTTCTAGCCTGCACCCGCCCCTTGCCCCAGGCCTTAACCACACTATTGTCTGTGTCTTTGGGTTACGAAACATTTTTTTATGATGGCTGCTCTAAAGTCCTTTTGAGACAATTCCAATATATGACTGGTCACAGTGGTATGTCTGTTAATTATCTTTTCCCATTCAAGTTGTGATTTTACAGCTCTGGGTATGATGAGCACTTTTCCATTGTCTCCTGGACATTTTGGATGTTAGGAGACTGGATCCTACTTAAATTTTCTGTTTTAGCTGGCAGTTATCCTATTTAGGTTTAGTGCTAGTTTGCTCTTTGTATTCTACTTGAAGCCACCTTGACAACTTAGGTGGTATTCCACACTGTAGTTCAGTTCTCATACCTTCAGGAATGTTGATGTAGTCAGTTTTACCTTTGGGTCAGTTAGGTGTCCTGCCCAGGACTTCGTATGCTGATTTAAAGCATCACTTCCTCATATACTTTACAAAGTGTTTCCCTAGATATTCCTAATACTCACCTGGCACCATACATAGTTATTACAATATTATTGACTCTATTCCCTGTGCTGTACTTTATATCTCTGTGACTGTTTTGTAACTGCCAATCTGTACTTCTCAATCCCTTCACCTCTTTTACCCAGTCCCCAACCCTCCTTCCTTCTGGCAACCACCAGTCTGCTTTCTATGTCTGTGAATCTGTTTCAGTTTTGTTTGTTCATTTATTTTGTTCTTTAGATTCCACAAAAAAGAGATCATATGGTATTTGTATTTCTCTGACTGACTTATTTCACTGAGCATAATACCCTCTAGGGCAGTGATGGCGAATCTATGACACGCGTGTCAGAGGTGACACGCGAACTCATTTTTTTGGTTGATTTTTCTTTGTTAAGTGGCATTTAAATATATAAAATAAATATGAAAAATATAAGTCTTTGTTTTACTATGGTTGCAAATATCAAAAAATTTCTATATGTGACACGGCACCAGAGTTAAGTTAGGGATTTTCAAAATGCTGACATGCCGAGCTCAAAAGGTGCGCCATCACTGCTCTAGGTCCATCCATGCTGTTGCAAATGGCAAGATTTCATTCTTTTTTATGGCTGAGTAATATTTCATTTTATATATATATATATATATATATATATATATATATATATATATATATATATATCTCACAGCTTTTTGATCCACTCACCTATTGATGGGCATTTGGGTTGCTTCTATAACTTGCCTATTATAAGTAATGCTTCATTGAACATAGGGATGCACTAACCATTAAGCTCTACACCTGAAACCAATACACAACATTATTGAAAGTAAACTGTAAAAATATATAAAGAATCCCTTTCTTGCCCGGCCAGCATGGCTCAGTGGTTGAGCATCCACCTATGAACCAGGAGGTCACAGTTTGATTCCCAGTCAGAGCACATGCCTGGGTTGCGGGCTCAGTCCCCAGTGTGGGGCGTGCAGGAGGCAGCCGATCAATGATTCTCTCTCATCATTGATGTTTCTATCTCTCTCTCCCACTCCCTGAAATCAATAAAAACATATATTTTTAAAAAGAACCCCTTTCTCTAGCTTCCTCCTCTCTTATACCCCTCCTTCACTCTCTAATTGGGAGGGTGAGGGGCTCCAGCTGCCACTGGCAGACCTGGGTGAAAGTCCAAATTCCTCACTCTGCCTCCACTGGCATGGCAACCCTGGGTAGGGGAGCATCTCTTTGGATCCTCTGCTGATGCCTGGTGGCAGAAGAGTGGCAGATGTCCAAACACCCACATGAGCTCTCAGCTGCCACCACTGGCAGGAGAGGAAAAGTGCCTCCCCAGATACCTGCTCCTTGGTGGAGGTCAGGCGATCCTGGGCCTCCCTGGGCCATCTGGTGTCACCAGGTGGGGTTTGAATGATGCCAGGCCTGCTGAGCCGAACATCCTAACCCTGGGTAGCTGCTGCTGCTGGGTGGGGCATGGCAGTGTGGATTCCCTGTTGGGTATCCACTGATGCTGCCAGTGAGGGCAGCATATGCCACCTCTGGCTGCCTGGTGTGGTTGGGCTTTAGCAAGCTCTCTGCAGTGAGGGAGGAAAATGCTTCCCCCAGGCTGCCTGGTGCTGCTGGGACTCCCACTTAATCTTGGCTTGTGCTCCAGGAGGGAGAGGAAAGCAGTCCCCCAGCTGTCTGAGGTTACTGAATGGGAGTCCCCAGTCTGTATAGTCCCTGTTCAGTCTCTGCTGACACCACGAGCAGGGGTAGTGCTATCAAACAGAAAAGGTCCGTCCACCTGGCTCCAGCAGAGACAAACACTGAACGCTGAGAACTGCAGTGGAGAAATGTTGACTATTTGATTATGAATAGTGTCACCAGGAGAATGGGAAGCTAGTGCTCAAAAGCCTGAACTCCTTGATGGCATGTAGGTTATAGATTATATAGGCGAAATCACAAGACACCATGGGTTAGGGTCCTGGGTTGTCCTGGGAGCTGTTTGGTTGGAGGAAAGGTAAGGGTAATAAATCCTTTCTTTGTGCCTTGAGGGCAGTTCTGAGGCCTGTTCCTGTGTCCCTCTGTGAGGTTTCATGGGAAAGTAGCCAAGGGAGTCATTCCACCTTCAGGCTCAGGAGCTGATCCATAACTGAGGTCGGAGATGTTATCTTTAGCCGCCAGAGGTCCAGATCCCAGATCTTGTGATCATTAGTCAGGTCTGAGCTATTGCCTTTGGTGCCTTGGGGGTTGCTGATTATGGGGTTTGGGGGAAGGCTAAGGAGAGAGAGAGAGAGAGAGAGAGAGAGAGAGAGAGAGATGATTTCTAGAGGTAGGACTTAAAGCTAAAGTCAATCAAAGTCATAAGGACCCATGGTTTCAGTAGGGTGGGTGTCCTCAAAAGGTTTCTCTCCTTTCTCTCCTACTGGACTGGGTTTCTCTCCTTTCAAGGTCCTTTGGCCAGAAGCAACAGGTTTTTCTTTGGTTTTGTTGGGTCTTGTCTGCTCTGATTGGAGATTATAGGTTGTAGGCTTCACTAGCCCCCGAGTCTGGGATTTTGAAAAACCAGGGAGCTCATTGCCATGTTTCCTCAAGTCCTGAGGGCTCCAGCCCACCCACCTTCCTCTTTCTACCACCAGAATCTCTTTATGATGATCTTTGGTATTATTTCCAGGGATTTTAGTTTTACCTAGCAGGAAGGATACAGGAGAAATGAGTCTATGCCATCTTGTCTGGAACTTGAAGCCATCTCATATTTTAAAAGAAGTTAATGAGATGATTAATGAAGAGATTTCTGTTTAGCTGTCAAACAAAGAATTTGACATCGAGAGTCACGACCACTTCAGTTCGCACTTGAAAGCCCAAACTATTCTTTTCCTTTCTTTCTTTTATTTGTATGTAAAATGGAACTGATGATGCTTGGATTTCGGTGGAGAGTGACTTCCAGCAGGCTTAGGGGACTGTGTTGTTTTTGTTGAACCACCCATTGATGAAACTGTGTGCAAGATCTTTAAACTGCTTGTGCTATTGTGCAGACACTACAGTGGTGTATCTTGGCAGAAAAGGGCTCAGGGGACCAAAAGTGAAAAGGCCAAAGAAATAGAGAGAAATAAATGATCACTCTTGGCAAGACCTCTCTTCTTTTTTTCTCTTTTCTTTCCAATCTCTCCCTTACCCATCACACCAACATTTCACATGATTAAAAATAACGGGCCCCATTTCCCATAGATAAGTAAAATAGCTACTTCCCACATACATAAGTTCATCTGTCTGTGCACTGTAATACATATGTAAATCCACAGACAAAAGGTCTGTAAGAGTACAGACCAAATTGATAATGGTAGTTACCGATGGGGAGTAGGGATCAAAGAGGATTTTAGATTTATCTTTAATTTTTTTCCAGGGGAAATAAAATGGTATTATTTCTGTAATTAACAATTAGTAACAATGCAAAACAACTGGTGCATCTGCCAAGCCATGAGAGAGTTTGATACTGAAGAGAATTTAAGATATGCTCCCTTTTCTGCAGTCAAAATTATGTCAAAGTTGTGAAATCTGGTGATACCTAGCATTCCTCCCCACTGACTCACAGGAACATTTTCACATAAAATCTGGAAAATTGTTGACTTTTGAAACAAAAGGGCAATTGTAGACGCTGGAAACTTTATCTGCATTCAGGGTTGAAATGATAACGTGTAAAAATGCACGTAGGTAAATACAAAGGAAACTACAGTGAGGGAGTATAGTCCATGTGATACGTGCATGAGTACTGGTAAACTTAGTTGATTCTTTGCTATATATGTATTTAGATAGAAAATAATGCTATCAAATAGAGATAATTTGCAAAAAGATTGCAGAGAACTTTATAAAATTATTTCTCATTGTTTTATTTTTTAACTATTATTTTTCTTTATTTTTTCTTTTTAAAATATTTTTCTTTTTTCAATTACAGTTTACATTCATTATTTTGTATTAGTTTCAGGTGTAGTTGCTAGACAATCATATACTTTACAAAGTGTCTCACCTCTCATATTTCTAGTACCCATCTGGCACCATACTGTACATAGATATTGCAGTATTATTGACTATATTTCTTAGGCTGTACTTTACATCCCCATGACTATTTTGTAACTATAAATTTGTACTTCTTAATCCTTCACCTCTTTCACCCAGTCCAACAACCCTCCTTTCCTCTGGCAACCACCAGTCTACTCTCTGTGTCTATGAGTCTGTTTCACTTTAGTTTATTTTGTTCTTTAAATTCCACATATAAATGAAATCATATGGTATTTGTCTTTCTCTGAGTGACTTATTTCACTTCCCATAACACTTTCTGGGTCCATCCATGCTATTGCAAATGGTAAAATTTCATTCTTTTCAATGGCCAAGTAAGATTCCATTGTATATATGTACCAGCACTTTTTTGTCCATTCTTCTATTGATGAACACTTGGGTTGCTTCCATAGCACTGCAATGAACATAGGGGTGCATATATTCTTTTGAATTCGTGTTTTAGATTTCTTTGGATAAATACCCAGAAGTGGAAGTGCTGGGTCATAAGGCAGTTGCATTTTTAATTTTTTGAGGAACCTCCATACTGTTTTTCATAGTGGCTGCACCAATCTACATTCCTACCAACAGTACATGAAGGTTCCCTCTTCTTCATATCTTTGCCAACATTTGTCCTTTGTGGATTTATTGATGATAGCCACTGTGACAGGTGTGAGGTGATATCTCATTGTGGTTTTAATTTGCATTTTTCTGACAATTAGTGACGTTGAGCATCTTTTCATATGTCTGTTGGCCATCTGCATGTCCACGTTGGAGAAGTGTCTATTCAGGTCCTCTGCCCATTTCTTAAACTGGATTATTTTTGTTTGTTTTTTTGTGTTGAGTACAATTAGTTTTTCAAAATAAATTTTGGATATTAATCCCTCATCAGATGTATCATTGGTAAATATCTCTTCCCATTCAGAAGGGTTGTCTTTTTATTTTGTTGATGGTTTCCTTTGCTATGCAAAACCTTTTTAGTTTGATGTTTAATTTGTTTATCTTTTGTTTCCCTTGGCCAAGGAGATACTATATTAGAAAAATATTGCTAAGAGAAATGCCAGAGATTTTACTGCCTATGTTTTCTTCTAGGAGTTTTATAGTTTCGGGTCTTACATTTAAGTCTTTAATCCGTTTTGAGTTTATTCTTGTATATGGTGTAAGAAGGTGGTCTAGTGTCATTTTTTTTCCATGAATCTCTCCAATTTTCTCAGCATCATTTATTGAATGTTCTGTCTTTACCCCATTGTATATTTTTGCCTCCTTTGTCAAATATTAATTGACCATATAGGCATGGGTTTATTTCTGTGCTCTCTATTCTCTTCCATTGATTTCTGTGTCTGTTTTTATGCCTGTACCATGCTGTTCTGATTACTATAGCCTTGTAGTATAGTTTGATATCAGGTACTGTGATTCCTCCAACTTTTCTCTTCTTTCTCAAGATTGTTGAGGCTTTTCGAGGTCTTTTGTGGTTTCATATAAATTTTTGGATTATTTTTCTGGTTCTGTGAAATACATCATTGGTATTTAATAGGAATTGCATTGAATCTATAGATTGTTTTGTGTAGTATGGACATTTTAATTATGTTAATTCTTCCTATCCATGAACACATTGGAGAGAACTTTTAATTTATGAGACTTCACTTGTGAAAACTATATTCATGGAAGGAGACAGAAAATCAATATTCATGGAACTGTGTTCCAAGTGTTTAACTTACATTTTCTCATCTAATCCTATCTTTCTCCATATCATTAGTAGGCAGTGGGTATGCTTCAAAACAAAATGCTTTCTAGCCCTAACCGGTTTGGCTCAGTGGATAGAGCATCGTACTGCGGACTGAAGCGTCCCAGGTTCGATTCTGGTCAAGGGCATGTACCTTGGTTGCGGACACATTCCCAGTGGGGGGTGTGCAGGAGGCAGCTGGTTGATGTTTCTCTCTCATCGATGTTTCTAACTCTCTATCCCTCTCCCTTCCTCCCTGTAAAAAATCAATAAAATATATTTTTTAAAAAATGCTTTCTACTTCTTTTGTAGGTTTCAGTTTTTAAAGCATCCACCATTCGTAACCCAAGGGAGAGTGGAAATAGCCAACTAACCTAGCCCAGTACTCATTAAACATTTGTGACACAAGGAAATAATTTACAAATGAAGAAATAAACACCTGTTTCTTTTTTAAAAAAATTATACTAGTAATTTTTATTTTTATTTTTTAAATTTTATTTTGTTGTTTACAGTATTACAAATAGTAGTACATATGTCTCCTTTTTTCCCCCTATTGACCTCCCCATGGCCTCCCCTACCCCCCTCCAGCACTTGCCTTCATCCCCCCCAGTGTCTTGCAAACTACAGCGGCAAGGCAGAGGAGGGTTGGCGGGGGGGGGGGGGGGGGTAGTGGGGGGGGCGGGGGGGTAAGAGATCAACCGAAGGACTTGTATGCATACATATAAGCACAACCAATGGATGTAAACACCTGTTTCTTGAAAGGCTTCCTTCCTTTTAAAGTGTTAACTAAAATTGAACTGGAGAACTAATTTTCTTACCGATAGACTGAAAACAGTTTAGTGTAATCAGGCACTAGCTTATACCCGATGATGGGTTGTAAGCAATGAAACTTCCTTTTATCGGATGGTTAATGACCTTCATAAACCATATACAGGGTGGGGCGAAAGTAGGTTTACATTTGTATGGAAAATAATACAGTAATTAAAAATAACAATGCGAGAATAAACTGTGTTTCGTGTACTCACAACTGTAAACCTACTTTTGCACCACCCTGTATGGATGAATGCTGATGAAAGTTTGATAATATTGACTCTCTCTCTTCTTGGAAGCCTGTCTGGGCTTGTAATTTATTTTCACAAGGAACAAAGTGTTCCCTGATGGAAATGCAAAACAAAACACCAACCATCGCTATAATAATCAGTTTTTTTGTGTCAGCATGGCTAGGCTATAGTCCCCCGTTATTTAATCAAACACTAATTTCAGCTGGAATGTTTTGTAGAAGTGATTCAAGTCTATAATTAGTGGACTTGAAGTAAGGAAGATTATCTTAGTTAATCTCTGTGGGCCTGGTTTCATCAGTTGAAGGCTTTAAGAGCAGAAGTGATGGCACATATTAGGCTGATGAGTATGGGCATGAGAAGAGAAGATGGAAAAGAGAAACATTTCAACAACAGGCCTAAGTTAAGTGCTGCCTAGTGGAGGTGAAAAAAGAATAGTCTAAGATGACCCCAAAGTGTCAGTGGTATAACTGAGATAATTGCAACTCATCAATGGAAATGAGGATGTTTGAACAGGGAGGCCATCTGGGAAGGAGGAATGGGATGAGTTCAGTTTAGTATATGGTGAGACCAGGAAAACAATTATTTTAACTGTTCAAATGAACATATTTGGTAGATTTGAAGCTCGAGGAGTGGCAGTCAGATGAACGGCTGTGCTTAGTGGTGCTGGTTGAAGCTGTGAGAAAGGCTCATGCCTAAAAGAAAGAATAGAAAGAATATAGGGATAAAAGCAGAGGAATCAAGACAAAAACCTTGTAACATGATGACAGATGAGATAGAGAGGGAAAAGGAAGGGCAGAGAAAGAAAGCAATGAGCTAGCTAAAGAGACCAAGTCTCAAAGAAGTAGGAAAAATGGAGTCTAGCATGCCTGGCCCAAGCAGTGCTCAGGAATTCACGGCTGGTGGATAACTGCATCCATTATCACAGGAGCCAAGGTGGGAGACATTGTAAAGAACAAAGGAGTGATTATCAGTGAAAAAATGCTACAGGGAACAAAGTGTGATTTAAAAAAAAAAACCAATGGGTCTCAACAAGAAGATTTAGATGTGCTCTTCTGAAGTATGTGGTACTGACACCCATGGCATTCTTATGAGGTAAAAAGGAGGAGTAATGCACGTGAACAGCAATAAAAGATGTTGCAGTGGCATGATAGTTACTTGGTTCCTGTCCCTATCAAGTAGGAGTTCTTCCTGAACTCCCTCAGTCACACAGGAAGCGTCTTGCTCTCTGGAATCCACGTCCAGCCTGTGGTATCCAGCCAAAGGTCATCTCTTTCCAGCCATCTCTGAGCGTTAAATTTTTTGCGTTCCCTGAATTTCATCCCAAGTAGAAAAAAAAAAAAATCACCAATGAGTCTTTCGAAAAGTAGTCTCATGATTTTTTTTCTACTCTTTCTTTCTTTCTTTCTTTCTTTCTTTCTTTCTTTCTTTCTTTCTTTCTTCATGAAGAACTTTTTATTTTATTTTTAATTTTTTAAATAATTCTTTATTGTTGTATTGCATATGTCTCCCCTTTCCCCCATCGACTCCCCCCAGCCCCCCACCCACTTACTCTTTTTTTAAAGCTCTTCTTTACCACTTTTTTTGTACTTTTTTAATCCCAACTTTTATATAAAAACATATAATATGCTTACAAAGTTGAGAAATCAAAACTGTAAAAAAGTATACATTTATTTTTAAAAATATATTTTTATTGGTTTCAGAGAGGAAAGGACAAGGAGCGATAGGAACATCAATGATGAGAGAGAATCTGCTTCCTGCACACCCCACACTGGGGATCAAGCCTGTAATCCTGGCATGTGCCCTGACTGGGACTCAAACCCATGATCTCCTGGTTCTTAGGTCGACACTCAACTACTGAGCCATGCTGGCTGGGCTAAAAGGTATACATTTAGACATATCTATCAATAATTAAATCTAAAAATAAAAATAAATGAACAAGGAATCTAATGAACAAAATAAACTGATGAATAAAATAGAACCAGAGGCATGGAAACATGGAAGAGACTGAAGAATCTCAGAGGGAAGGAAACAAGGAGGGGGATGGAGAGAGATTAACCAAAGAACATATATGAATACTAGTGTTCCGGTGCATGGATTTGTGCACATTGAAAGAAAATTAATTAGAAGAAATATCTTTTTTATTTTATTTTATTGATTTTTTTACAGAGAGGAAGGGAGAGGGATAGAGAGTCAGAAACATCGATGAGAGAGAAACATCAATCAGCTGCCTCCTGCACACCTTCCACTGGGGATGCGCCCGCAACCAAGGTACATGCCCTTGACTGGAATCGAACCTGGGACCTTTCAGTCCGCAGGCCGACACTCTATCCACTGAGCCAAACCAGTTAGGGCGAAGAAATATCTTTTTTTTAAAATATATTTTTTATTGATTAAGATATTACATATGTGTCCTTGTCCCCACGTTACCCTCTACCCCCCCCCCCCCCGTTGTCCGTGACCATTGGTTAGGCCTATATGCCTGCATGTAAGTCCTTTGGTTGATCTTTCCCCCTTACCCCCACCCTCCCCTATCCTCCCTCCAAAGCCCAACAGTCCAATCAATGCCTCTCCTTCTCTGGATCAGTCCTTGTTCATCAGTTTATGTTGTTCATTATATTCCACAAATGAGTGAGATCATGTGGTATTTATCCGCTCTCCAGTTCCATCCATGCTGTGGCAAATGGTAAGAGTTTCTTTTTCTTCTTCCTCTTCTTAAAGACTACCTTTCAGCATTTCATATAATGCTGGTTTGGTGGTGATGAACTCCTTTAGCTTTTTCTTATCCGTGAAGCTCTTTATCTGACCTTCACTTCTGAATGATAGCTTTGCTGGATAAAGTAATCTTGGTTGCAGGTTCATGCTATTCATCACTTTGAATATTTCTTGCCACTCTCTTCTGGCCTGGATGGTTTCTGTTGAGAAATCAGCTGACAGTCGTATGGGTACTCCCTTGTAGGTAACTGACTGTCTTTCTCTTGCTGCTTTTAAGATTCTCTCTTTGTCTTTTGCTCTTGGCATTTTAATTATGATGTGTCTTGGTGTGGTCCTCTTTGGACTCCTTTTGTTTGGGGTTCTCTGCGCTTCCTGGACTTGTAAGTCTATTTCTTTCACCAGGTAGGGGAAGTTTTCTGTCATTATTTCTTCAAATAGGTTTTCAATATCTTGCCCTCTCTCTTCTTCTGGTACCCCTATAATTCTGATGTTGGTACGCTTGAAGTTGTCCCAGAGGCTCCTTACACTACCTTCATATTTTTGGAATCTCTTTTCTTTTTTCTTTTTCAGTTGGGTATTTTTTGTTTCTTTGTATTTCAAATCTTTGACTTGATTCTTGGGATCCTCTTGTCTGCTGTTGGATCTCTGTAAATTATTCTTTATTTCAGTCAGTGTATGCTTAATTTCTAGTTGGTCCTTTTTCATGTCCTCCAGGGTCTCACTATACTTGTTGAGGGACTCATTAAATTTATCGGCGGTTTCCATAAAATTCTTGAAAAACCTTATAAACGTGGCCTTGAACTCTATATCCAGTCGTTTGCTTTCCTCCATTTCTGCCATTTGTGACCTGTTTCTTTGTCTCCACATTTTGGCTGCTTCCCTGTGTTGATAGAGTGGCTTTGTGTGCTAGGTGTCCTGTAGGGCCCAGTGGCTCAGCCTCCCCAGTTACCTGAGGTAGCTATGCCTTGGTTGTTGTAGGATCACTGGGAGGAATTGACCTCCATGCCAATTGGCAGTGAGAATCAGCTGTGTCTGCAGTGGGAGAACTTCTGTGCTGGAGACACCCTTCTGGGGCAAGACTTGCTTCAGTGGGGCTTTGGTGCTCACTGAGACTGCACCCTGAGTGTGTCCCTTATGGATCTGAGGAGTTGTGATCTGGATGGTCTCCCTCTGACCACTGGGTACAGTGGCTCTTGGATCTAAGGAGGTGCTAATTTAGCCTCTGCCTGAGGTTACACAGCAGGAACTACAAAGAGAATTGCAGATTCCCCTTCCTATTTTTTGGCCCTGATGATGCTCAGCTGTGTAGCAATGCAAGCCGCTGTGGGGCCTTGGGCCTTCTCTTGGAAGCTCTGGGTCTATCTGGCCAGGCTGCAGTTAGGTATTTACAGGTTACAAAGGGCCGGGGCATTCATATGCAAAAGCCTCTGCTGCAGCCTGGGCGGGGCGGGGGCTCAAGGAATCAAAGGGCGGAGAAAGCAGCTATGGCGGATTCTCAGCCCCGCCCTAAGGAGTCGCGAGTCCCAGTGTCCCCGTAACGGCTGCAAGCACCTCTGAGGGAAAGCCGCTCTCAAGTTCGCCCGCTGCCAAACAGTCCAGTTTCTCCCCGTATGAGTCCTGGGTCCCCAGAGACTTCCCGGAACCGGAGTTCAGAGCCGTCGGGAGCTTGTGTCTCCCTCCGGATTCAAAAAGACAGCCGCGTCCTCAGGTGCCAGCCCTTTTCCGCGCACGCGCGCGCGAGCCCCCATACCTCTGCACTCCACCTCCGCAGCTCCTCCCGCTCGCAGTGTGCCTTTCTTTCCTTCTAGTTGTAGAATTTACACTCAGCCAGCCTTCCTGTTGTTCTGGATGGTGTCCACCTTGTGTTTTTGATGCATTTATCGATTGTTGTGGGAAGCAGCAATTTCCCGGTGTTTATCTATGCTGCCATCGAAGAAATATCTTAATATCGCTATTTGCCCTTTCTCTATAATAGAAGTGTCAACCAAATTCACGATCGACAATGATAGATCAATACACACATGTGTGATCGTCGCCAGCGAGAGCTTTATATGTATCACTCTTGCGCGAGTCAACTTAGCCTTTTATAGATATAGAATAAACTTGCTTAATTAGACCTGCTTTCTGATGTAGCTAAACTTTTTCCAGCCCAGTGAAGCACCACAACTTCTCTTTCGGATAATTGTCAGCAACACAGCAGTAATATCAACATGAAGCAGATTATTATTGTAGGTCACGCAGGGAGAACAAAGGGTAAAATGTTTAACTGCAGCAGTGTTTGACTATATTCTGTGCAGTGAGAAAACCTGAAGTCATTTTCAAGGTCCACCATTTCTTACTTCTTTTCAGTTGGGTCAAGTTTCTAAACTTTCTAAGTCTTCATTTTCCAGCTAATGAAAAGAAAATAGGATTCCACCAAGTCTCCTATCTACCTACTCCAGGACTTCTGTGAGGATCAAATGAGATGAGGCACAGTAAAATGCTTCACAGACATTTGGTTACCGTGTGAAATGTTTGCATCTGACTATAAAGCAAGTCAGGTTCCTGGGCTGAAGAAACTGTCGTTAGGGAGAGGAAGCTGGGCATTGCTACGTGACATCATTACCAGGAGCCCACAGTGACCATTTCCAGGCTGGGCTGGGCTGTGGGCCACATTTTGCACCATGGGGTCTCAGCAGTGTTGACTGTGATTTGGTGGGCTGTGGCTCCGGAGTGGTGGCACGGCCTGTGTCCCACTTGGGGGAAGCTGAGTGTTGCTTTGTGGGCACTAGGTCCGGGTGCCAGTGTGTGTCACAGCAACTCCTGTGTTGAGCATCTGCCCCCTGGTGGTCACTGCACGTCATTGCGACCAGTTGGATGGTCGGGCACTTAGCCTTTTTTATATATAGATATGCACTGCCCAGGAACACAGACAATAGGGGTGTGAAGGTCTGGGGTGGGGCAGGATCCCGGTGGAGGGGGGCATGGGGAAAAAAGAGGGAGGACATCTATAATGCTCTCAACAATAAACATTGTTTTAAAAAAGGGATCTCATTCCCACTTCTGACCCCACAGCCCTCATTTTCTCTTGCCTCCTACAGGTATCTATTATTGGCTTCTTATTTTTCCTTTCAGTGGCCCTTTATACACAATTAAGCATGTATGCACACACTTATTATCTCTCCTTTTCTTTTTTAAAAAATATATTTTTATTGGTTTCAGAGAGGAAGGGAGAGGGAGAGATAGAACATCAATGATGAGAGAGAATCATTGATGAGCTGCCTCCTGCATGCACGCCCTTGAGCCTGCAACCCAGGCATATGCCCTGACTGGGAATCAGAGATGACTTCCTTGTTCATAGGTCGATGCTCAACCACTGAGCCACTGCGTCCAGGCTATCTCCCCTTATTTTATACATAAGATAACATTGTGGGTACGCTGTTCTAGACCTTGGTTTTGTAACCTCAAAGTAACATTTCTCCTCATCAGTACATAGAGAACTTTGGTGTTTTGTTTTTACTTCATCCTATTTAAATGTTTCTCTGCCCATCTTTGATCCCCCCTCATCTTTAGTAATTTGTACAGTTACCTTGCTTAGGCTTTCTAACTGCCTGGGGGGCTATCTGTATTTTGAAAAGCACCCACAGTGAATTTTGCTATGCCCCTCCCTCTGGAATAGTGGTTAAGAGACAGATTTCAGCTTAAACCTAAGCTCTACCGCTTACTTGCTATGGTAATGCTGATCTTTAGGTGAAAGGAAGCTCAGGGTTAGTCTTCTCCTCCTCCACTCCTACCTCCACACCTCCACAGGAGTGCTGATCTGGATTGGGAAGCCTCCAGGGCAGTAGGTGGAACCACAGTCACAGTTGGTGGCACTTTCAGAGGAGTCTTTAAAGAAGTACGTGTTGCTTGCAGGCTGTCTCTATCTTTTGTTAGTGTCCTTTTGCTCACCCTCTCTTTGTAGCCATGTTCTAGGGACAGAGGCTCCCAGGCATGGAGACAAATGGTATTTCTTTCCTTCTTGCAACCCTAGGTAGGGGGCTTTGTTACGTCAGTAAAGGAAGAGCCACGCCTAGCATGTGGGCTTTGGGGGCCTCAAGCCTTTCTAGCATAGCAAAATCTCAATCCTTGCAGTGGTACAATGGAACTCGGGGGCAAAGCTCCTGCTAATATGAGTCACTTTGCTTTGTTTTATACTCCAGGCGTAGATTTCCCTCGGAGACCTCTGGAACCAAGTAATTGGGGCAAGATTCAGGTTCTGCTCTACCTTGGTGAAATACATCCTCAGCCATATTGATCTCATGCTTTGATAAACTCCCGCTTACCAATCTCAAACATGTGACCCTAAATAAATGAGATGCTAGATGTAAGTTTCAATTTCTTTGTCTGGCAAAATGGGAGCAATGATACAGTCTTCATACATTTGATGTGAAGGTGAAATGGCTTGAAGTATGCGAAGTATTTAATACAGTACCTGGCTATTATAGCAGGTGCTCAACAAACTGTTGCTATTATTTTTACTACTGTTATTATTCCTGAGCAGTATAATGTAGTGGTTAAGAGTATGGATTTTGGAATTAAACTGCTCTTTCTGGCTTTGGGTCCAGACTCTGCACTTAGCATCTGTTTGACCATAGGCAAATTGGCTAAACTCTGTAAGCTTCAATTTCCTCAATCATAAAAATAGGGACAGTAGTAGTACCTCTCTCTCAGGGTTGCTGGGAGGATCAACTGAGATTGTATATGTAAGGTGCTTAACACAGAGCCTGATATATAATAAGTACGTGCTCTATCTAACAGCATTTAAAAGCCCAAACCCAAATACACTTAAATGATTTCTGCCACTTCAGATGAGTTGGGAGGTACTTCTTCTGAGGGTGGACAGAGGAATGGGACATTTTCCCATAAAAATACACTCTTTTAAAATTTAACAGGATAGATGGATACAATATAGGTCTCAAATGCTGCCCTATTGCCATAGGCTTTGGTCATTCACAAGTACATGTTAGCACCAAAGGATTTGTAATGTTATAGCTTGAATAGAGATGTATAAAGGAGGTCAGCATTTTTTTTTAAATTTTAAGAAGCTGAGCCTAGGTTCAAGTCAGAAATGTCAGACTCTTAAAACCTAAGCACCACATTTATGCACGTTTTTCTTTTTTTTTTTCTGTTATGTTACCTTTAAAACAGTAATGGATAGGGAGTGATCATATGACACCTGAATCCTGGTTGAGTGCTACTGTTATTACTATTTAGAAGGCAAAAAAGTACCTTCTAAATAAGAAATTCCAATTAAGTCTCATATGAAGACATCAATATATTTATACAGAGGAAACAAAGAAAATCCATTTAAAATAAGTAAAGGATATGGTGCGCGTTTAGGATTTTACTTTTTAAAAACAATATTTTTTGTAATTAATTTCAGAGAGGAAGGGAGAGGGAGAGACAGAAACATCAATGATGAGAACCATCAATTAGCTGCCTCCTGCACGCCCCCTACTGGTGATTGAGCCCACAACTGCAACCCAGGCATGTGCCCTGACCTGGAATCAAACTGCGACCTGGGTTTATAGGCCAAAGATCAACCACCTGCCAGGGTAGGATTTTACTTTTCTTTCAAATTTTAGATTTACAATTAAGTCTTTGTTCCAGGAAATAAAAGCCATTGTCACTGCATTCCCCCCAAAATTTGGAGCAACACTGAATACTTCCCTGGACAATCCTGCATATGTTTTATTGGTGACGGCCAAGCTCACTGCTGAACACTAGAAGGGGGAAGATGTCAAGAGATAAAGAGGGAGGGTAAGTAAGGAAAAAAACAGCTCATAGATATAGCCTCTGGTGATTATCAGAGACAGGGATGGGAGGTGGGAGGAAGGAGAAGAGGGTGAAGGGGGGATAAATGGTGACGAAAGAGACTTGACTTGGGGTGATGAACACACAGTACAATATACAGATGATGTATTATAGAATTCGACACCTGAAACCTATATCATTTTATTAAACAATGTCATCCCAATAAATTCAATAAAAATTTATTATTATTTTTTAATCCTCACCTGAGGATATTTTTCCATTGATTTTTAGAGAGAGTGGAAGAGAGGGAAAGACAGAGAAAAATATCAATGTGAGAGAAACATCGATTGGTTGTCTTCTGCACTTGCCCTGATCAGGACCTGGCTCGGGGAGGAGCCTGCAACTGAGGTATGTGCTCTTGACCAGAATCAAACCGGGACCCTTCAGCCTACAGGCCAATGGTCTATCCATTGAGCCAAACTGGCCAGGGCTCAAATGAAAATGTTGTTTTTTTTTAAAGAGGGAAGATAACAGATCTGAGAGTGACTAAGTGACTAATTTCTCCCACAAGCCCAAAACAAGTAGTTGACTGCTCTTTAATTTTAATTCAGCCCTAGCATCAACTCACCACTCGGGCTTTATGCAACATTTAAAATAAACTCGAATACGAAAACACATAAGAAGAAAATTTAAGTCAGCAACTGCCATGTTCTTATCTCTGTTTCCAGTGAATACTGCTGATGTTCTTAAAGGTCCCGGGGAGAGCCTCAGTGGGCAGAGACTGCTGTTACTATTTCAACACAAAATGGGGAGGAGGGTAGTAAATATTGTAGAATTAGTGGCCCAGGGCACGAAATTCGTGCATGGAGAGGGGGTTCCCTCAGCCCAGCCTGCACCCTCTCCAATCAGGGACCCCTTGGGGGATGTTGACTGCTGGTTTAGGCCCAATCCCTGTCGGACATCCCTCTCACAATCTGGGACCGTTGGCTCCTAACCACTCACCTGCCTGCCTGCCTTATTGCCTCTAACTGCCTCTGCCTGCCTGCCTGATCACCCGTAACTGACCTCCTCTGCCAGCCTGATCTCGCCCCCAACTGCCTCTGCTTGCATGATCACCCCTAACTGCCCTCCCCTGCTGGCCTGCTTTCGCCCCCAACTGCCCTTCCCTGCTGGCCTGATCTTGCCCCCAACTACCCTCCCCTGCCAACTTGATCTAACCCCCAATGGCCCTCGCCTGCCTGCCTGATCTCACCCCTAACTGCCCTCCTCTGCTGGCCTAATTGCCCCTAACTGCCTCTGCCTCGGCCCCCACCACCATGGCTTTGTCTGGAAGTTGGATGTCCAGAAGATGGCCGGTCGACCAGTCTAATTAGCATATTATCCTTTTATTAGTATAGGTAGATTATATAGGATAGGATTGCTTAAATGAGGGGGAAAGCCTTTTTCAGCAGGAGGAGATGCTCTTAGCAGACAAAAATATATAATCCCTATATCTGGACTGATAGCCAGCCATATGCACTATACTGCCAAACCAGCCATTAAAAAATTGAACTGCTTTCTTACACCTTACACCAAACAGCTGTTGCCCTTAAAATCCCTCCTCAGTCCCCACCTTAGGTTCTGCCTTTGCAGTTCACCCAGAGTAGGTTCTGATTGGTCATTTTCTATGCCAGTCAGTGTCAAAAGCTCCGCCTCCTAGGCAGCCATTGGCTCCTCACAATTCACCCAGATTTGGTTCTGACTGGTAGGTTTCTATGCCATTCAGCATCTCTGGGCCTATCTCTGGGCCTGATCAGAGAGGCAGGGCTGATCAGCAGCCCCCCCATGGAGGCCTGGAGAGGCGCAGCTGCTGGCGAAGCCCGGAGAGAAAGAGAGAGGCAATGGCTGATCAACAGCTGCCAAAGAGGCTGCAGATTAGACCCTGCCTCCCTCTCTCTCTCTCTCTCTCTCTCTCTCTCTCTCTCTCTCTCTCTCTCTCTGCCTGATCCGCAGCCCCCTCGGCAATCAGTGCTGGGTCGCTACGGCAACCCAGCACTGACTGTAGGACTGACTTCCAGTGTTCAGTCGAGCCTTCAGTCGGTCGTTATAGACCCTGGATTTTTATATATTAGGATGTCTTTTTAAAATTTTTATTTTATTGTTGACCATATTACAGATGTCCCCCATTTTTCCCCCTTTGCCCCCCTCCACCAGTCTCCTACACCATCCCAGGCCTTGGCTTGACTTGTACTTCTACATTCCTTCACCTTTTACACCCCCCCACCCCAAAATGCCCTCCCATCTGGCAACCATCAAAATGTTCTCTGTAGCCCTGACCGGTTTGGCTCAGTGGATAGAGCGTTGGCCTGCGGACTGAAGGGTCCTGGGTTCGATTCCGGTCAAGGGCATGTACCTTGGTTGCAGGCACATCCCCAGTAGGGGGTGTGCAGGAGGCAGCTAATCGATGTTTCTCTCTCATCGATGTTTCTAACTCTCTATCCCTCTCCCTTCCTCTCTGTAAAAATCAATAAAATATATATTTTAAAAAAATGTTCTCTGTATCTATGAGTCTGTTTCTGTTCTGCTTGTTCTTTTATTTTGATTTTTAGATTTAATTGTTGATAGACATGTATTTATTGCCATTTTATTGTTCCTATTCTTGATCTCAATTCTTCTTCTTAAAGACCCTTTAACATTTCATGTAATACTGGTTTGGTGGTGATGAACTCCTTTAAGCTTTTTGTCTGGGAAGCTCTTTATCTGACCTCCAATTCTAAATTATAGCTTTCCTGGGGAGAGTAATCTTGTAGATCCTTGTCATTCAATCAAAAAGATTTATTAAATACAGATCACATTACTGGACCCTAAGCTACTCTCTAGGAATAGAAAGATTTCTAAGCCTTGATTCTAGCTCTTGAGAAACTAATGACCTAGGTCCATGGTCGGCAAACTGCAGCTCGCGAGCCACATGCGGCTCTTTGGCCCCTTGAGTGTGGCTCTTCCACAAAATACCACGTGCAGGCGCGTGTGTACAGTGCGATTGAAACTTCGTGGCCCATGCGCAGAAGTCGGTATTTTGTGGAAGAGCCACACTCAAGGGGCCAAAGAGCCACATGTGGCTTGTGAGCAGCAGTTTGCCAACCACTGGTCTAGGTTCAACAAGTTTAATACGCATATGAATCCCCTACCTTGTTAAAATATAGATTATTTAACAGATCAGGAGTGGGGCCTGAGATTCTAAAGAGATCTAGGTAATGCTGCCGCTGGTCCACAGACAACACTTTAAGTCACAAGGGCAGCATGGATAAAGAAATGGAATAAAGGCCAAGCCAGCATGGCTCAGTGGTTGAGCATCAACCTGGTTCATAAACCAGGAGGCGAGGCCATGGTTCATTCCCAGTCAGGGCACATTCCTAAGTTGCATGCTTGATCCCCAGTGTGGGGCGTGCAGGAGGCAGCTGATCAAGGATTCTCTCTCCTCATTGATGTTTCTCTCTGTCTCTCTCTCTCTCTCTCTCTCCCCCTTTCTCTCCCCCTTTCTCTCTGAAATCAATAAAAAAACATTTAAAAAAAGAAATGGAATAAAGGGTCACAGGTAGTTGGAAATCTAGAGTACTGTGTGAGCACCAATAAAGAAATGCACCCTTCTACCTGAGAGTGTTAGAAAGGCTTTATATAGGAGGGGCTGAATGAGCTGAGTCTTGTTTTCCAGGTGATGGCAGGGGGAAAGTCAAGAGGTCTCACTGAAGTGCAGTGATTATGGTGTGAGATGGACAAGCCCATCTAAACTTTCTGACCCTCAGTTTTCCCATTTGTAAAATGAAGGATTGAAAAGGTCCAGACCCTTCAAAGTCCTAAAACTAGATGATCTCTAATGAGATAAAATTTAAAATCACTTAACATATGACCTGTTAGAAGTTAGGGTGAAATTGATTTTATCAATGAGCCTAACAAACTGACCTACACTTGATGAAAGTACATCAAACAATAAGAAAACAGCAAGGTAAGCTTATTTACTTCTTTTCTCCTATTCAGTTGCCTATTTGTAGGCAGTGTATTGCTTCACAACTGAATTACTTCAAAAGAATACCACACTCACTTGACTGGCTCAATAATACTTAACACTTATAAAGTACCTTTCATCTTCAAGGCAATTTACAAACATCAGTGAAGTACTTGTCACATCACTTTTCATTAGTCCCATTACAGATGGGCCAGATTTAACTGAAATGGGGCAGGCAGGCCCCAGAGCGAGGGGGAGAGCAGAGGTGAGAATGTCTCTGCTACCTGTGCTCCTGTTCCCTCACCATCTATTGATAGGTGCGAATCCAACCTCTCCAGGAAAACACCAAAACCCTAGAAAAGTAAGAAATGCTATTTCTGAACAGCTTGCTAGAGTTTGCCACTGAAAGGCAAAATGTCAAAGGAGAGAGATGAAGTTAAAGGCTTCTAGATATCTTCCCACCTGAGACTGACCTCCCCCAACACTCTACAGGCAGACCTCGCTTCTTGTGCTTCACAGGTGTTGTGGTTTTTACAAAATGAAAGCAAAACACTCCACCAGCAAAAAGATTATAACTCACTTTATTGTGATACTCACTTTATTATAGTGGTCTGGAACCAAACCCGCAACATCCCCCACGTATGCCTGTATTTACCAAAAAAAGAAAACCAAGTCAACAGTGAATTTTCACAAAGAAGGTTTCCATTACTAAAATTCAAATGAAGTTTGGCTCAGGTCGCGCCCCCCTACTCAGCAGGGCTTGACGGAGGACCTCAGGCTGCACCCCCCCACCCGGCGAGGCTTGACGGGAGACCTCAGGCCATGCCCCTCACCCCAGTGCTGGGCCGGGAGACCTGAGGCCATGCTCTCTGCCACAGCACCGGGCTGGGGGACCTGAGGCTGCACCCCCACCTGGCGGGGCTTGATGGGGGCCCTGAGGCCGCACCCCCACCCAGCAGGGCTTGACGGGGGTGGGGCTAGCTGGGTCTGGTAATTTGGGTAATAATCCTATTTAATAAAAGGCTAATATGCAAATAGACTGGAACAATTGAACAACCTGTTGCTTTGATGTGCACTGACCACGAGGGGGCGTGCATGGAACATGGCTGGAATCAGCTGCGGTGGGATGGTGGAGCAGGTGAGCAGGGGCACCAGACCAAGGCGAGGCGCCAGTAGCTGTCATTGGGGCGGGCCTCTGGTGGTTACTGAAAATTCTTTGCTCCCATGCGCCTTGGTCCCGCCTGGCACTTGCACCTGCTGCCAGCGCCGACCCCACTTGCACCCGCTGCTGGTGCTGGAGCTGCCACTCACACCCACTGTTGTTGCCTGGCCCCAACTGCTCGGCACCATCAGCAGGTGTGAGTGGCAGCTGCCAGCCCCAATCACTCCTCAGGGCTTCTCTACCTCCCCATGCTCCTGAGGGGAGATCAGGGCCAGCAGCTGCCTCTCGCACCTGCAGCGAGCACCAGAGCTGCCGCTTGCACTCGCTGCCAGTGCCTGGCGCTGGTCCCGATCACTCAGTGCCATCAGCGGGTGCGAGCAGCGGCTGCCAGCCCTGATCACTGCTGAGGGCTTCTCCACCTCCTCCTGCTCCTGAGGGGCGATCAGGGCAGCAGCTGCCGCTCACACCTGCTGACGGTGCCAGCTCCACTTGCACCCACTGCTGGTGCCAGCCCCAATTACTCAGCATTTCAGTGGGTGTGAGTGGGGCCGGCGCTGTCAACGAATGCGAGTGGCGGTGGTGGAAGCAGGGCTGCAGGTAGACAGGGGACTGGGGGCCATGCAGGAGGGGCCGGGGGCGGAGGGGCGGAGGATGGGCCGAAACCCGCCCCTGTGCCTTCCACAGCCTTGCAGCCCACAGTTCCTTTCAAGGTGCACGAATTAGTGCACTGGGCCCCTAGTTTAAAAATAAGATCCATTTGTATAAACCTAAGAAAAGTATATCACAGAGGAGGTAGAAGAGGGTAAAGGGGGGATAAATGGTGATGGAAGGAGACTTGACTTGAGGTGGTGAACACACAATACTTAAAAGAAAGATGTCTAATCTTAGTAAATATTCAATCATAATAAAATGTATCTTTTAACAAAGGAAGCCTTATATTGGAAATTCCTTAGATTAAAACAGGTTTTCTACTTCCTTGTATTTTTCCAGAGTGCTTTGTGTGTACACATCCATGGAATACAGCTCACTTCTCATTAACATGATACAAAGATTAGAAAATTTTATTCTATTTTTATCATTAAAAATTTGTGTCATGATCAAATTTTGACACATATATGAGTAAATGTTTGTTATAGAAATGTTCTTTAAAAATAAGTGTTTAGCCATTTTCATTTTAACAATATTTATTATAAATCAAGTTTTATAAACAGTAGATAAACTACATACAAAAGCTACACAAATATTCAGAAGCAAAAAACAGTACTAAAACATAAGCACTACTATCAACACAAGAGAAATAAGGTAATACAATGTTTACACATGTATAACTTAAAAAATACTATTTTACATTAATTCAAAAGCTATTCAGAAAGGAAATGTAGTATACTATAATTGCTATCAAAGTTTAGAATTATAGAAACAACAACCGTAGCACTATTTTAAAAAATCTTTTCAAATATTCGGAAGACAAATGACTGTCCTTAAAGACAAACTGGACTTGGGTAGAAGCTCTTATTTAACTGAAGAATATAGAAATTTAGGTTTTGGTTAACAGATACTAAATTTAATAGAAATTTATAATCAATATCTTCCTTTTTTGTTATATTCCTGAGTTTTTGCCAAAATATCATAGATAAAATAAAGAGCTTAATTTACTGCTTTGCATACCATTGTATTATATTTTTGAAAACAAAAAGTACTGTGATTAAGTGTGAGTAATGGGGTTTAATAATGTAATCATGACTAGAAGGAACATGTTTATTTTAGCTTAACTATGGGAAAAATTAATGCCCTCTGACCCCTACTTGCAAAGCTCATCTGTAAATTATGATCAAAACTATATTAAACCTGTCACAAATTTTTATTTGCATCTTATTAAACTGTTTTGATTTAAAGGAGAGGTTGATTATGTAGTATATGTAGAATGCTCTTAGAAAAGATTAAAAGGAGGAGTTGAAACTGTCATTATTCACAGATGACATGTCATTGTACATAGAAAATCCTAAATACTCAACCAAAAAAACCTACTAGATTTAGTTCTGCAAAGTAGCAGGGCACAAAATTAACATCCAGAAATCGATGGCATTTTTATACACCAATAATGAATACTCAAAAAGAGAAACTAAAAACACAATCCCATTTACCATTGTAACAAAAAATTTGAGATACTTAGGAATAAACTTAACCAAGGAGGTAAAAGACCTGTACTCGGAAAGCTACAGGACATTGGAAAAAGAAATAGAGGAAGACATAAACAAATGGAATAACATAGCATGTTCATGAATTGGAAGAATTAACATCAGTAAAATATCCATACTACTCAAAGCAATCTACAGATTCAACGCAATCCCTATTAAAATACCAATGGCATATTTCACAGATCTAGAACAAATACTCCAAAAATTTATATGGAACAAAAAAGACCCCGAATAGCTGTAGCAATCTTGAGAAAGAAAAACAAAGTAGGAAGGATCACAATATTGGATATCAAATTACACTATAAAGCCATTGTAATCAAAACAGCCTGGTACTGCCCTAAGAACTGGCATATAAATCAGTGGAACAGAACAGAGACCCCAGAAATTGACCCAAGCCATTACGCTCAATTAATATTTGACAAAGGAGGCAAGCGTATACAATGGAGTCAAGACAGTCTCTTCAATAAATGGTGTTGGGATAATTGGACAGGTACATGCAAAAAAAAAAAAAAAAAAAAAAGTAGACCACCAACTTACACCATACACAAGAATAAACTCAAAATGGATAAAAGACTTAAATGTAAGTCGTGAAAACATAAAAAAACCTAGAAGAAACTATAGGCAGCAAAATCTCAGACATCTCTGGTAGCAATATATTTGCCAATACATCTCCTAGGTCAAGGAGAACAAAGGAGAAAATAAAGAAATGGGACTATATCAAAATAAAAAGCTTCTGCACAGCAAAAGAAACCATCAACAAAATGAAATAAGAGCCCACTGCATGGGAGAACTTATTTGCCAATGATACATCCAATAAGGCTTAATTTCCAAAATATATAAGGAACTCGTACAACTTAACAAAGGAAGACAATCCAATTCAAAAATGGGCAAAGGACCTAAATAGACACTTCTCCAAAGACCTACAGAAGGCCAAGAGACATGAAAAAATGCTCAGTCACTAACCATCAGAGAGGTGCAAATTAAAACAACAATGAGGTATTGCCTCGCACCTGCCAGAATGGCCATCATCAATAAATCAACAAACAACAAGTGCTGGCCAATATGGGGAGAAAAGGAAACCCTAGTTCACTGCTGGTGGGAATGCAGACTGGTGCAGCCTCTATGGAAAACAGTATGGAGTTTCCCAAAAAATTAAAAATAGAACTGCATTCCACTTCTAGGAATATATCCTAAGAATCCCAAAACACTAATCAGAAAGAATGTATGCATTCCTATGTTCATAGCAGCACAATTTAGAATAGCTAAGATCTGGAAACAGCCCAAGTGGCCATCAGTAGATTAGTGGATAAAAAAAGCTGTGGTACATTTATACCATGGAATACTATGCAGCTGTGAAAAGAAGGGTCTCTTACTCTTTGAGACAGCATGGAAGAACCTGAAGGGTATTATGCTAAGCGAAATAAGCTAGCCAGACAAGTATCACATGACCTCACTTATATGTGGAATCTAATGAACAAAATAAACTGACAAACAAAATAGATCCAGAGACCTGGAGGCATGGAACAGACTGATGAATCTCAGAGGGAAGTGGGGTGGGGTGGGTGGGAAGAGATTAACCAAAGAACTTATATGCATATATGTATAACCTATGGACACAGACAATATTGTAGGCCTGGGGGAATTCAGGGTGGGGGTAGAAGGGGACATTTGTAATACTTTCAAAAATAAAGATAAACTTAAGAAAAAGATTGAAATATTGCAATGCTAATGGTTAGCACAAGGCCAGGCACAGGGTAAGAACTCAATATTACTAATTTAAAGTGAAAAGTCTTTTAATGTATTATTTCTGGACATCAATACACAATTAAATGTAGCAGTTATAAATTAATATGAAAATATCCAAAAAACAGTTTAAACATGAAAATACATTTTTAGTAACAATAAGAGGAAATTTTACAAGTGGCTATTTTCAGTTTTTGTTTTATCAAAATAGAATTAAATTTAAGGTTCTTTTAAAAAATAGACCTATAAAAGTTTATTTCCTATTAGCTGCTATATGAGATGTGGGTGGTAGGTTCAGTCACTTTACACAAGATCAACCTTTCAGTAACTGATTACTTCAAATTACAATAAACCCCTTAAAACAGAGTTTCCCCTGGAGACTGAATCGGTGCATCTGGGGATTGGTTCCAACAACTGGACTTTTAAACAAATATCCCCTGCCTCCTGGCAAATTATTAGGTAGGTTGACTTGGAGAATAATGCTTTAAAGCAACCAAATAATTTTTATCATGCTTGAACATTACTTGCTATGAGTGGCATATTTAATGAAAATCAAATTTATCTAGCTTTTTAATCTATATAGCTTATCATCATACCTAAGTATGTCTTACCTGAACATCACAAGGTTTTATTCCAATTCTACTAATATCTCACAAGAGCTGATAAAACAGTAATCATCTTTTTGAAAACTGCTGGTGATTGGGCTTCTACAGTCTTAGTGTTGCATATATCTTTTCTTACCAGAAAGCAGAAGAGTCATCTAGCAGTTATAGTAAAAAACTGAACAGGGTGGAAATTATTCAAATAGTCATACTACTCACAAAATAGTCTTTAAACAGCTTTACCAACATCAGTTAGTAGAGTTACTTGCAAAACCAGTTATCAAATACCTATTAATTTAAAAATTCAATTTATAAGTATGTCAAGTTTGTGTACAGACTCTCATTTGCCATATTAAGCAACTAGGAAGCAATTCTTTAACTGGATATGTGTACATGAAAAAATGCACATAGGTTCATTCTAATTGATCAACTAGTAACAAATCCCTCTAAATTAAAAAAGAAAATAAGCAATGGAATGTATTCTCAAACAAGTATCATGGAACACTGAGGAAAGTTTAAATTATTAGAGATTTGAAAGAACATTTAGGATTAAAACGAACTGTTAGCCACTTCTATTTTCTAATAACAATATCAAATGCAGAGAATCAAAACTGCAAGTTTATTGAAGTGGGTTAGTTTTTAAGCTGATTAAAGCTACTTCATTTAAGCCTGGCCTGTGTGGCTCAGTGGTTGAGCACTGATCTATAAACCAGGAGGACACTGTTCGATTCCGGTCAGGGCACATGCCCAGGTTGTGGGCTCCATCCTCAGTAGGGGGCATGTAGGAGGCAGCCGATCGATGTTTCTATCTATCCCTCTACTTCCTCCTCTCTCTAAACATCAATAAAAACATACTTAAAAAAATAGAAAAATAAAATCAGGCCCAGTGAAGGACCAAATTCTTAAAAAAACAAAACAACAACTTAATTTAAAATGAACTATTTTTGAACCGCAAGTAAATGATGCAGTATTTAATAATTTATTGAAGAATCAACTTTAACAATGTTAGCCTTGGTAAAAGCCGTTGGTAATATACAAGGTGAGAAGGGCTTTAATACCAAGTCCCTGGTTCCACGGTGCACTTCATATTCCCATCTGTATATCAGCAAAGTTGTAGAAGCCGTCTATATCTCTAGATGCTGTCTCCTTGTTTTGTGACACAAACGTCTATTTTAAATATAAAAGAAACAAAAATAAATACTAGTAATCCCCAAATTCCAAAGCCCATGTTCTCCACAGAACAAAGTCATAACCTTGCTATTTAAAATAAATTCAAGCACATCATTTATAATATTTCATGTGTAGATTTTCTGTAGAATCCATGCAAAATAGTTTCAGTAACTATAATGTAAATTAAGCTCCTTTAAAAGCACTTATGATGTAATTAAGGTCTTTGCTTTCATAATACTTCACTTGTATTTTATTACACTTGGGATTTTACTGTTTTAGAATATACAACACTCATTATGAAAGCTACTGAATAGAGTTGTATTTAAAGAACTTAGTTTTTTTTATTTTCTATAAATAATTTCAATAGGCTGAGAAGCAAAACTTGAGATTATCTCTTTTTAAAGCTGCTAAAGATACATTACCAATTTAAAATGAACTACTTTCTGAACAACAATAAAGCAGTACTCAATAGAATCCTTTAAAAAAAAGCTTTTACAAATGTCAGCCAGGAAACAGGAGAGACCTGAGTTCCATTCTAGCTTTATCATAAACTAGCTGTACAATGCTGAAAATTTACTAAACCTCTCTGGGCTGTTTCCACATCTGTAAAATGAGAAAGTTGGATTAGATCATCTTTAACTCATTCAGACCTAAAAACAAGTCCTATAACCATTTTCTCTGTTTCCTTTTTTATTCAATCTCATTATATTTGCCCCAACCTTAAATAGTATGTGATGATAAAATGAGGTAAAAGACAAAATACTTTAAATTATGCAAATTCAAGGAACCATAAGCCGAATCAGACTACAAAACCCCCAAATTTCCTCTCATCCTATATAATAAAAGCCTAATATGCTAAGTATCCAGTTGACCAGTTAGCCGTTCAACCACTCGCTATTACATGCACTGATCACCAGGGGGCAGACACTCTGACCTGTAGGTTAGCTTGCTGCTGGGGTCTGGCCAATCGGGACTGAGCGAGATGGGCCAGACATGCCCTAGAGCCTTCTCGTGGTCCCTTCCTGGCTGGTCCACCTCCCGCATCTCTTCCCAGCCCTGATCATGCACCGATGGGGTCCCTTGGCTTGGCCTGCACCCTTTCACAACTGGGGACCCCATGGGGGATGTTGAAGAGCCGGTTTCGGCCAGATCCCATAGGTCAGGCTGAGGGACTCCACTGGTGCATGAATTCGTGCACTGGACCTCTAGTATATTTATAAAAAATAATCAGTTACATATATACTCATTTAATCCTTTTACATGTTTTTTTTTTTTAAGTTACATTAAGTCTGAAATTCTTAAATACACAACTTCATCAACATATCTAGAAAATACCTATTTGTAATGATTTCTAGATAAAGCTCCAGTTCAATTTTTGAGGAAGCATTACTGAAACAAATAAAAATGAACACTGGGCAATGGGATCATCTGTCTAAAGCAGGGGTGGGGAACCTTTTTCCTGCCAAGGACGATTTGGATATTTATAACGTCATTCTTGGGCCAGACAAAATTATCAACTTAAAAATTAACCTGTTGTATTTGGTCAAACTTTTAATTCACCCCTAATGTCTTGGCAGGGCCAGGCCAAATGATTTCACGGGCCTTATATGACCCAAGGGCCAGACGTTCCCCACTCCTGGTATAAAATATATAATGTTAGAAATACAGATAAGCTCATCATAAGTTAAAAATAGCATAAGTTGCCCAGCCAGTGTGGTTCAGTAGTTGAGCATTGATCCATGAATCAGAAGGGCCCGGTTCCATGCCTGGGTTTCAGGCTGGATCCCCAGTAGGGGGCGTGCAGGAGGCAGATGATCAATGATTCTCATCATTGATGTTTCTATCCCTTTCCCTCCCTCTCTCTGAAATAAATAAAAACATTTGAAAAAATTATGAGCAAAAAAAAAAAAATGGTTATTGTATTTTTAAAAAATAGCATAAGTTGAAAATGCATTTAATCCACTTAACCTACCGAACATCATAACTTAGCCTATCTATCTTAAACGTGTTCAGAACACGTACATTAGCCTACAGTTGGACAAAGTAACCTAACACAATGAATACACACTGTAGAGTATTGGTTGTTTACCCTTGTGATGGCAGGGCTGACTGGGAGCTGTGACTCCCTACAGCTGTCTAGCTTACGAGAAAGTAAGGTAAAGTATATCTCTAGAAGTATGGTACCTACTGAATGCCTATCACTTAAAGTCTAAAAGTCATTAAGTTAAACCATCTGTGTATCATTCACTATTTTTTAAAAAAGGACTTAAAGATGCTTTTGATGAGATTTTTCACTTTAGAAACAAGTATTATTGATGGTTTTTAATAAGTACATTCTTATTTTATAAGTGTGTAAGCAATTAATGTTTTAGTTTGGCAAGGAAAAACCAAAGCTTAGCTTCCAATTATATATTGCAGGTTCTAAAAATCATGATCTGCTTTTTAAAAATTCCATACAACACTAGGCCTAAAAAGTACGATTTGATTGTAGGAAAAGGAAATGAAAAGGTTTGATTGAAATATAAATACTAGTCAGTCTCAG
Source organism: Myotis myotis (assembly GCF_014108235.1). Taxonomy (NCBI): domain Eukaryota; kingdom Metazoa; phylum Chordata; class Mammalia; order Chiroptera; family Vespertilionidae; genus Myotis; species Myotis myotis. The sequence continues at coordinate 5,461,830 of NW_023416346.1, read as the reverse complement.
AACCCTGCCTAGGAGATGGGGAAGTCATGTGTGCCTGTAGTTGTCTGTAGCTCTAAGGCTATTGTGAAATGGGGAATTAGAAAGTGGGGGGGGGGGTGTTCGGGAGATACAAGGGTCTAGGGCTGATTCTGGGTAGTCAAGAGATTCTGGGGATCTCCCTGGCATGTGGAAGATTAATGGGGACACTGGGAGCCCTGTAAAATAATGATCTTAGGGTCCTGGAGGTATCACAGGAGCAGGTTGGATTCTGAGGTTGTCTGAGTATGGACTTTTTTGGAGCGCTGGCGGTTCCTTATAGGTGCAGAGGCCTCTGGATTACTAGGTTTTGCTTTGGTAGATGAGGAGGTCCCAGATCATTGGGAAGTTTGGAAGACAGTGAGATATTTCTGGAACCTTGGAGATCTCTCTAGAAGATGGGTTGGACGGGAGCTCTGGCGTTCCCTCAAAGGTGGGAGCATTTCTGTAGCCTTGCCGTTCACAATGGAAGTCTGTATTTTTCTGGAAACTTCCTGGGGGAGGTCTTTAGGCCCTTGAGGTGATTTTCAAGATTAAAAGGGCAATTGTTCTAGAGTCTTGGGGTTCACCCCTAGGAGTGGGGGAGAAGGATGTTTCTAGAAGTCTACTAGGGGCTTTTGTTAGAGGTAGGGGGTATTGGAGAGCCCTTGAGAAGGAGTCTGGGACCCTTGGAATACCTTGGGGCTATTTCAGGGGACCACTGTTTTTCTTGGAGATGATATTGGGAGAGGTGAGATGACACACGTGAGGCTTTGGGGTCTCTCTGAAGCTGAATTTCCTGGAGACTGATTTGAAAGCGGCCAGAGATGCTGGAAATTCTCTCTGATTCTGAAACAGTCTCTCTGAAATTGTCCCTGCCTTGCCTGACATGTGCTCCTTTGAGGTCACAAAGAAAAGCCCTGGATTCTGGGATCCTGTGGATGGGATGTCTGTTTTTGATCAAAGTACATTTTTTAAAAAGTGTGCCAGGTCCAGGCTGGGGTTTGTGAGGAGGAGCTGGCTCAAACAAGGACAGCCTTCAAGGAGAACTCTGTTATTATGGGGGTAAAGGACAGGAACTTGACCCTATGTAAGTGCCCTAATGGAGGCTGCCAGCAGGTTGAAGTATCAGGGAAGAGGTCAGGGCAGGGGTGGGCAAACTTTTTGACTCGAGGGCCACAATGGGTTCTTCAGTCTGCAGGCTGACGCTCTATCCACTGAGCCAAACCAGTCAGGGCACACAATGGGTTCTTAAACTGGACCGGAGGGCCGGAACAAAAGCATGGATGGAGTGTTTGTGTGAACTAATATAAATTCAAAGTAAACGTCATTACATAAAAGGGTACGGTCTTTTTTTTTTTAGTTTTATTCATTTCAAACGGGCTGGATCTGGCCCGCGGGCCGTAGTTTGCCCACGGCTGGGTCAAGGTCTGCTTGGCAGTAGAGCCACTCTAAGCAGCCCAGGCAGGGTGCCCTCTCACCAGGGGAATGCGGGCCTAGGCGAGTATCTGGGGTCTTCAAGGGATGTCAGGGCCAGTGGCCAGAAGAACAGCAGTACTGAGTCATGCTGAACTCAGCTCAGGATGGGGTTAAAAAAGAAGAAATACAGTCAATGAAATCTTGTACCTTGGTGCTCTTGAATATCTCGTTGACAACATTTTGACAATCTTCTACAACACGATCTCCATTAAACTCCAAGGCAATAACAGGACCTATAAGCAAACCGAAGAAGTGTTGTCTTATCAAGAATACAAATCTATTCTAAAATTATTCTTTTTGTACTTCCCTGAAGAATCTCTAGCTTCTTTGGAAGTAAAAGAAAAGGAAGAAGGAAGCAGGTAGATGGAATGTCACTTAAGCTACTTCTTCCTACAATAATTATAGTACAAATTAACATAGAGTCTCATCACATGATGGGTAGCTTCAGTGCTACTATAGGACTGTCACATTTTAAATTGATTTTGGAGAGAAGAAGGGAGGGAGGGAGAGGGGAGAGAGAGAGAGAAAGAAACATTGATCTATCAATTGGTTGCATCCCCATACGAGCAAGAGAGAGAGAGAGAGAGAGAGAGAAATATTGATTGGTTGCCTCCCTATACAAGCCAGACTTGCAACTTGGGTATGTGCCCTGATCTGGAATCAAACCTGCAACCTTTTGGTGGGTGGGATGACGATAATCCAACCAATTGAGCCATACCAGCCAGGGTGGACTATCGCAGTGTTGTGAATAGTCTGGCTTTTCTAGTTTTCATTCATCTATAAAAACCATTAAAAGCCCACCCATTTAGCAGTACAAAAAGCAGTTGACAAATGACAGAAAAGATCAAAAGCAATTCAAGTCAACATAAGTAAGTTTTGCCAGGCAGCCAGCCTTGCTTCCAACTCTCCTACTTACCAGCCAAGTTCTGGGCCACCAATAATGAAGCTAAGCCAAGTAGGAATTGAAGCCAGGCACCAAGAGTAATGACTATGTGAAATATATTTCTTGAGTGAGCCTTAAAACTACATTCTAAATCCAATGACCAAGTGTTCATTTTTTTTAATTCTCTGAAAATATTTGCTTCCTCTCTCATACATTAATTTATATACTTTTAAACCACCTGTACTTTAATTTCTGGATTTAAATGTAGCATTGGCACTACCCAGTATCAAACTGTTGGCAAACATGGCCACAAGTCAGCCAAGAAAAATATTCAATTAATATTTATTCAGCTATCACTGTATTCTTAATAGATTTGCTTTTTATCTCCTACAGTAATGGAGAAGTCCTGACCTCCATGAAATTACACATTTCTTGAAAAAAAGCCCATTAAACAAATACAGAACAACAGAGAATGATGAAGTACTAAGTAATGAAATGCTAAGATGAATGTAGGCATGTGCCACAGGGCAAGGTATATGAATGAGGGAAAATATCCCACTAAATAACTAAAAATCACTGAGGGCCTGTGATTTAACATAGACAACAAATACAGAAAAGGTAGGCTACATCGACAGTCAACTATACAATTAGATACAGAGAACAAATTTAAGTGTGGGTTTTTCAGCATCACAGAGTGTAGATCAAGACAGGTGCTGAGTAAAGAAAAGAAGGTAACTCAGAAAAATGGACGATTCTGTGTCTGAGGCAAGAAATGGGTAAGATCAACCAGGAATATCTTGTTGAGCCAAAAAGCAATGAGGCTATCAAAGGCCAATGGGGTTGTAAGAAGAGGAAACATGAGCCAGCTTGAAGGAGCTCCAAATGGCCAAAGATGAGCCTCGGTGAGATCAGAAGGAATAATGACTGCAATTTATTAAAACATACTGAATATATAAAAATTCATGAGCTACTAATGATATTTAGAAAAGAGAGAAACAAAGAAAATTCATTGGATACTACTATAGGTTGCTAGGGCACCAAATTATTACTTTGAAAATTAATGCTTATTTTCCCTTTATTTATTCTGCTTTTCTGATATGAAGCATATTTCAAATTAACCAAACAGTTCTTCTGTACAAGAAGTTCTGTTAACATCCATTATTAAATATAGAGGTAGTGACATGATTAGAAAATGATCAGTTTGCAACTCCTAATAAAATAATTGAATCAGGCAACAATCATCAATGTTTTTAGCATCCCACAGGGAAGAGTGATAAGAAACTTCAAAAAGAAGATTGTCAGCAGCTGAACTTAATCAATTCTAGTATCACTAAAAGTGCAATAATCAAGTTATGTGCCCTCTCATGTAATGATATAGGAAACAGTACCACCTGTGAAATATTCTTGCCCAAAAGAACCCCTAAACGTGAGTGTAAACAAGGCTTTGATCTAACTTAATAGTCTACAAGAACTGTAGAGGAACACATTAAACACACCCAGGCACACAGGACAAATGACCAGGTTTCTTTTACAAGACAAAAAAGGGGGGAGAGGGAGACACCCGTTTCTCATTAAGAGTGATACAAAAAATGACATACAGTGAGTGGGACAATTTTAGATCTGGATCACATTAACTATAAAAATACATAAAGAACCCAGCCGACATGGCTCAGTGGTTGAGCGTTGACCTATGAACCAGGAGGTCACAGTTTGATTCCCTGTCAGGGCACAGGCCTGGGTTGGGGGCTTGATCCCCAGTAGGGGGTGTGCAGGAGACAGCTGATTAATGATTCTCTCTCATCATTGATGTTTCTCTCTCTCTCTTTCTCTCTCTACCTTCCTCTCTGAAATCAATAAAAGTATTTTAAAGAATACATAAAGAATGTTTTTAGACAATTAGGGAAATTTGGGTATGGACTGGTTATTCGATGAGGTTAAGGAATTGTTAATCATGAAGCATATTTCAAATTAACCAAACAGTTCTTCTGTACAAGAAGTTCTGTTAACATCCATTATTAAATATAGAGGTAGTGACATGATTAGAAAATGATCATTTTGCAACTCCTGAGGCAAGAAATAGATGTCATAATATATTGTGATTACTTAAGAAAACACCTGTTTTTAATTTTGTTTAAGAAGACACACACGAATATGTAGGGGTGAAATGACAAGACATTACAATTTGATTAAAATATTTCAGCAAAAAGAATATAAATTATTTTTTTCAAGAATGGCAAAAAGTTGATAAAATGGGATAGGCACACATGAGGCATTGTACTCTGTACTTCTGAATAGAGATAGTACATTTGTAAATCTGCAAAAGGACTTAAAAAGTATTTTAAACAAAATAAATACTGAGAAAAGAAAAAGTTGATAATAAATGCAGCGTTTCCAGTTTTGCAGAAAGTGGAAAGTTTGAATTAACGTAGAATACAGTATGCTTTTAGTCAGGATCAGTACAAGGATATACAGTAGATATACTTTTAAAAGTCAGACATTTATTACTGAAAGTACCTGCATTCTACAAAGACAACATAATCCATAATTCAGAAATCCAATTTTGGTAGAATTACCCAAATGTGAAACTTGGTTGATATTTTTTTGAATAGAATATTATGAGCTTCTGGTAAGCGACCTAATAATTTGTCAACAAACAATCACTAACAATAAAGGAAGACAAGTGCATCAATTTTGATTAATATGTATGGATAATCCTAAACTAAAAAACTACAATGCTGACAATGTACTCTTTAAGAAGTCCTATTTGTCTTTCTATCTAATAATGATAACTACAATTTCAGTGTTTATTTCAAACTGAACTATGAGGTCAACAAGGATCATTAGTCATGCTTTTAGTGTTTTAATGTGTACGTCTTATCAAATAGTTCGCAGAAGCTTGAAATCTAAATATTTGAACTGTCAAAAAGATTGTGAGACTTTGAAGTAAACAAAAAAGATTCCTGAATGCCCTATCTAATAAAGTCTTCTGTGTAATCTAACATGACCTTGGAACAAGCCACTACCATGTCTCAATTAGATTACAGCAACAGCCTCCAGATGGCTCTCTGCTTCCCCCTTAGAGCAAGCAGAATGATAAAAGTTACATTTTAAAGGGACCATGACATTCTTCTGCTCTAAAGCCTCCAGTAAAATATTATCTATATTTTTATTATTTTTAATTCTTTTAAAAATAACTGACAGTTTAAATAACAATAGTGTATTAGATATTTGTAGCCTATGCAACAGTAAGATATGTAATAATGATACAGAGATGGGAGGAAAGATTTGAGTATATAATGTTATTAGGACCTTATACACTGAGTGGCCAGATTATTATGACCACCTGACGTTTGTAGGCAAATTAGCTATAATTTCCCGCCGAAGTTCCTAGAGGGCCAGACCATTATAAACGTCTGAATAGCACAACATACCTAAGTATCGTTGCTGATCAAGTTCATCCATCATGTTGGTGGCGTATCCCAATGGAGACGGCTTCTTCCAACAAGACAAGGCGCCATGCCACGGTGCTCGTATTGTGCAGGAGTGGTTTCAAGAACATGAGGGAGACTTTACCTTGCTTAGGTGGCCCCCACAATCACCAGATCTCAATCCAATTGAGCATTTGTGGGACGAAGTTAAAAGAGCCATTAGGCAGCTGGTTCCACAACCATCAAATCTCACAGAACTGGACAGTGCTATTCATTAGGCATGGTGTCAGAGTCATTGCATCACCTGTCAACATCTCGTGGAGTCAATGCCAAGAAGAATCACCACAGTACTGAAGGCAAAAGGTGGCCCAATGAAGTACTGATAGGGCGGTCATAATAATCTGGCCACTCAGTGTATACTATAGGTGAAGTGGTATAATATTACTATAAGGTGGACTCAAATATATATGCTGTAAAACCTAAGGCAACCATTATATAAAAGGTAGAAACAATAAGTCAATAGAGATAAAATGGAGTTATAAAAAAAGGCCAATTAAACAAAAAGTGGTAAAAAGAAAGAACAAATGGAACAGAAAGCAGCTAGCAAGATGGTAGATGTCGATCCAACTATATCAATCCTTTTCAATGTGAATGGTCTAAATATACCAGTTAAAAGAGTGACTGTCAGACAGGATTAAAAAGCAAGAACCAACTATATGCTGTCTACAAAAAATTCACTTTAGGTATATAGACTTTGATAAGTTAAAAGGGATAAAGATCCTATATAATAAAAGTCTAATATGCTAAGTGTCTGGTCATCTGTTCAACCAATCAAAGCGTAATATGCTATGATATACTAAGGCTGCTCAACCACTGGCTATGACGTGCCCTGACCACCGGGGGGGCAGATGCTCCAACCGGTAGGTTAGCTTGCTGCTGGGGTCTGGCTGATCAGGATTGAATGAGACAGGCCAGACACGCCCTGGAGCCCTCTGTGGTCCCTCCCCAGCTGGCCAACCTCCCATGTCTCTCCCTGGCCCCAATCGTGCACCAGTGGGGTCCCTTGGCCTGGCCTGCGCCCTCTTGCAATCCAGGACCCCTTGGGGGATGTTGGAGAGCTGGTTTCGGCCTGATCCTGCAGGCCAGGCCGAGGGACCCCACTGGTGCACAAATTCGTGCACCGGGCCTCTAGTATATGATGAAACACTAACAACCAAACAAAAGCTGGAGTAGCTATATATGTCAGGCAAAGTATATTTCAGAACAAGGAAGATTATCAGAGACAAAAAGGGACATTACATAATCATAAAGGACTCTCCAAGAAGACATAACAATCCTAAATGTGTATGAATCTAACAACAAAGTTTCACAGCAAAACCTGATAGGATCTGAAAAGAGAAATGGACAAATCCACAATGATAGTTGGAGAGTTTGACACTCCTCTCTCTTTAATTCATAGAACAAGTAAGCAGAAAATCAGTAAGGATATAGATGACCTGAATAACACTATCAACCAAATTGACCTAGTGGGCCTCTATAGAGGCCCAACAAAAGCAGATTATACATTCTCCTCACATGTATATGGAATATTTGCCAAGATACACTATAATCTGTACCACAAAACAAACCTTAAGTAAAGAAAATAGAAATTATACAATGTGTATTTTCAGACCATAATAACAATCTACAAATCTATTACAGAAACACATCTGGACAATCTCCAAATGTTTAGAAATTAAACAATATAATTCTAAATAATCCATGGATTAAGTCAAAAGTCTCAAGGGAAACTAAAAAATATTCTGAACTACATGGGGGGGGGGTTGGGGAGGCCAATATACTTTTTCTATAAAGGACTAGGTAGGAAATCAACAAAACAATCCTATATAATAAAACCCTAATATGCAAATTGACCAAATGGCAGAACAACTGGTTGCTATGATGTGCACTGACCACCAGGGGGCAGACACTAAACGCAGGAGCTTCCCCCTGGTGGTCAGTGTGCTCCCACAGGGGGAGCGCTGCTTAGCCAGAAGCTGGGGTCACAGCTGGCAAGCGCAGCAGTGGTGGCAGGAGTGCCTCTTGCCTCCGTGGCAGTCAGACATCCCCTGAGGGCTCCTGGACTGTGAGAGGGCGCAGGCTGGGCTGAGGGACACCCCCCGGGTGCACGAATTTCAAACACTTGGCCTCTAGTAGATACAATAATGAGTGTGGCTGTGCTCCAAATAAAACTTCATTTATGAAACATACAGGAGGCCATATTTTGCCAAACCCTGAATTAAATGAAAATAGATCAGATCAAAATTTGCTGGATGCTTAAAGCAGTGCTTAAAGGAAAATTTTTAACATGAAATACATATACAGTTGATCCTCATTATTTGTGAATTCTTTATTTGTGAATCTGCTTACCTGGAAAAATTTATTTGTGACCCCAAAATCAATAAAAGTTTCTTCATGGTCATTTGTGGACACTCACAGAGTGGCATAAAAAAGTTGCCTGACATGCATGGTCCCAGGTGAAAATGAACAAAGTGATGCTCTGCTTCTTGTTTCAGCATTCATTCTGTAAATAAGTGTCCTTTTCATAGTCTAGTTAGTGCCACATTTTCCACATTTTGTTCTTTTTGTTGTGATTTTGCTATTTTAAATGGCCCACAAATGTAGTGCTGAAGTGCTGTATAATGTTCCTAAGTTTAGAAAGACTGTGATATATCTTACAGAGAAAATAGCTGTTAGGGAAGCTTCATTTAGGCCTGAGTTATAGTGCTGCTGGCTCTAAGTTCAATGCTAATGAATCAATAATACATACTAAAGGTGTCTTCAAACAGACACACATACAATAAGGTTATATATTGATTTGCTTTATCATATGCTACACGTGCATGAGCACACACACTTCGATTTTGTTTTGCTGAGCCATTTGAAAACAACAGATATCATAACAAATCAGCATGCATCGCCTACATAACCACAATACCATTATCATACTTAAGGGCCTTAAGCAAACAATGTTCCCATCTCAAAGAAAAGCAGTACTCTGTCCTCCAGAATCAGCACATCTTCAATACATATAGGCAGACAGCAACCCTTCAGAAGGTCACACTAACTCTAGATCCTCTTTTTGCAGACATATTTTCAATATCTGAAATGTACTGGTAGCATTTGCCCGCTGGGGTAAACAATCCTATTTTTGCATGGGAAATTAATCAATCATATCAACTACATAAAATACTATACCATTTTATTTATATTTCTTACTTTTCATGTATGGTCAAAGCACACTGAAGACAGAAAGAATCCTTATCAAGTGCTTTGTAATTCTGGACAGTATAATAATACAATAATAAAATAATAAAAAATAATAAAACACATAATAAATGTGATTTTTCAGAACTAAGGCAATAGAATAGAAAAAATGTAATGTCTGATTTCTAATTATCATATAGGTCTTTCTGAATGATGTGAAATTTTGACATTTCTGAATAGTAGTAGGAAAACACACAAAACAAGTGAGAAAGAGAAGGCAATGTAAGAGAAAAGCTAAAGGCCAGAGTAAACCAAATCAGCATCTCAAGAGGATAAACACAAAAGTGTACCAATCAGCCAGAAGGTACCTTTGTCCAGAAGTTGAAGGAATTCAGGTGCTCTTTCCCGAAAAACCCTCTCAGCATCCTCAGCTTTCATGGATACTTCCTTTGTCCGAATCAGGAAAAAACCTAAATGAACCATCTGTGGAAAACAGAATTTCACTTAGATTTTAAAATGACCTTCTGAGATTAAAACAATATTTCCTAGTACATTTCTGTATAAAATATGACACAGTATGCTGAGTTTTGTTTTAGTTATAACTCTAATTTGGGTTGTTTGCTAAACAGGTTTTCACATATACAAGATTCCTTCTTCCAGATGGGTGGTTCTGCTTAAGAACTGATACACAATGCCTACTGCTAAGATTAAGGATCAAACAAATGTGAATGATCCCTCAAAATTTTAACCCTTTTCGGTCCAACGTCGAGGCTGAGGTCGACACTGCAAACCGGTTCAACATTCAATCCCGTCAATTAATTTGGACCAGACTGTTTGAATTCCAAAAATGAAATTGGACCGCAAAGGGTTTTAAATATAATTAAAATTTTTTTGAATAGATGGAAACCTTAGTTTTGTGATAACGAAAGGAGAACGGTAAAGTAAATTATGGTGCATTGACATGATAAAATACCATAGTTCATTAAACATAACAAATAAAATGGGGAAAAGCTTGTATAACAATGTTAATTTTTAAAAACATGATACAAATTTATAGAGCATAGCACAATAATGATAGATTATATTTATGGAGTACTTACTCTGTACCAGGCATTTTATGCACTTTAGGTACTATTATTATCCTCATTTTACAGATAAGAAAACTAAGGCACAGAGTGGTTAAGAAACCTGCCCAAGATCACACAACTATTAAGTAACAGAGTTATGATTAAAACCCAATTGATTGAGCCCAGCTGGTGTTGCTCAGTGGTTGAGCACTGGCCCATAAACCAGGAGGTCATGGTTCAATTACTGGTCAAGGCACATGCCCAGGTTGCAGGCTCAATCCCTAGTAGTGGGCATGCAGGAGGCAGCCGATCAATGAATCTCTCTCATCATTGATGTTTCTATCTCTCCCTCTCTTTTCCTCTCTGAAATCAATAAAAAACATTTTTTTAAATCTAATTACTCAAATACTATGCAGCTGTATAAAAGAAGGATCTCTTACTCTTTGCAACAGTATGGATGGACCTGAAATTTATTATGCCAAGTGAAATAAGCCAGTCAGAGAAGACAAATATCACATGATATCACTTATTTGTGGAATCTAATAAACAAAATAATTTGACCAACAAAATAAGTCCTGAGGCATGGAGGCATGGAACAGACTGACATATCTGGGGGAGCGGGAAGAGGTTAACCAAAGAACTTATATACTTGTATGCAAAGTCCATGGACACAGATAATAGTGTGGTGAAGGCCTGGAGGGGGGTTATAGGGGCTGGGTGGAGGGAGGTAAAGCAGGGGAAAATGTGGGATATCTATAATATTGTAAAAAATAAAAACACATATATATTTAAAAACCAATTAATCTGATTACAGACTAAATAAAAAAGACTGTTCTTAAAAAGAATATTCTTTAAGAGACTATTCAAAGTACAGTAAGTATATTATGATTTTCAAACATATTTCTACTCTTCTTTATTTCTATAGTTTTCTTCAATGAGTGCATATTAATTTTTAAAATAATTATTAGTTTTTAAAATGCAGTCATTCAACCACTTCAGTTTTTAGCAAAGTGTACTGGGTTTTTAATATGAAAGTAACATATATGCTCAATAAAGAACATTTGAAAAAAAAAACAAACATCAACCAAGATGCATACTCAAAGACGTCACTGCCATATTGGCATACTTCCTTTGCATACTACCTTTTACCCTCCCAAGTTTACTTTCCCCCATTACAGAAATAATACATGTTCATTGCAAGGTCCATAGAACTACAAAAATGAAAATACCCTTTGCTTAATTCACTTCCTAAGAATAACCATAACTGTTAATGTTTTAGTATCTATAACTTTTGAGACTTACCTACTTAAAATAGATCAGATACTTATATAATCTACAACTTTTCCACATAACTGTGAACATTTTCCAGTTATTCTATAAAATCAGTTTTAATGATTAATAGTATTTCATCCTATGACTACATTATTCCCATTCCATCAAATTGGATTCAAACTCAAATTATTTTTTCACAGCCCTCAATGCTAACTCAGGAAAAAATTAAAAAGCAGCAGAAAATTACATAGACATCACTGCCAGGTGATGACTGCAATATTACTTAAAACAATCCTACATCTGTTTCTAATTTTCTAGACTGCTCATTACCTCTCATTTTATAGTCAGACACATAAACTGACAAAAGTAAGATGACTAATTCAAAATACCTTTACCTAAAAACAAATAATGAACTCTGAAACATGATTTCACTGTAAATATTTGAAGAGACTCTTTTTCATGAAAATTATTCTACTTTTAGAGACTTGAAAATAGTGGTAACTACCCAACTTGAATTATGTAACACTTCTAAACAATTCAAATTAGATTTATTCTAATTTATCCCTTGCATATCTGTCATCTAAGTAACAGCCAGCGAAACTGATTTTTAGGTGAAATAACCAAGGCCCAGTACTTCTCTTGACTCCCTATGGAAGGTGCTTTTTGCTTTACCCAGCTTTTCTGGACCCTCTCAAGTTTTATACTTCCTATCTATAAAAGAAAAAAAAACATTATGACATGTTTAATTTGTAGAAATAACAGAAACAAAATTCTGTGATACTCCTAGGGTTTAACAAAACCAGAGTTAGCAATTCCAGTCTAAGACTATTCTAAGATATTTGTGTTATAATACAAAAAAGACTCGCTTTATTTTTTCCATCTCAGAATTAACGAGCCTCTACACATATTTTCCTAAGAACTTGAGCCTAATTTAAAAAAATGCAATCTCTCTCTTAAGTCACTGGTTTTCAGCACGTTTTGATACCCTCTTCACATGTGCTTGGCATTTCCTTCTTTTTGTTCTCTTTTTATTCCTTAATTTTGTGGTTTCAAAATTAGGTAGGACAACTAGCCAAAAAAGTCCCAGGGTTTTTCTTTCTAGGCTGGATGACAGTATCTGTCTTGACTCCATGTACTTTTGGTCACATTCCTGCTCCACCAGGCATTTATCAACTTTTCTTTACAACTGAGATGGCATACTAGCATCAGGCTTAAGGGTTAAGATGCAACCTACAATGTCACATTACCTGGACTTAAGTAATGGCTCTGCATTTACCATGTGAGTGACTTTTGCAAGTTACGTACCCTCTCTCTGGCTCATTTCCCTTATCTGTAAAAAAAGTAACCATGACACCTATTTCATAGGTTATTATGAATTAAGTGAGTTAAACCACTTACAATAGTGCCCGATATATAGTAAACACTATATACATGTTAGCTATTATCATTATTATTAGATGTGTTTGTTTTAAATTATTTTGTATTCCAGAAGGATATCTAAAGAACCTCACTGGTCATATTGCTTTTGAGGGCACACAACACTGTCATTTTACACATCAGATACAAAGGTTAAGAACACTTGATGACACATGAAGACAGTGTTTGTTTTGAGGGCTTTTTAAAAATGTATATTTTTATTGATTTTAGAGAGAGGAAGGGGAGGGATGGAGAGAGAGAGAAACAGATCGGCTGCCTCCTGCACGCTCCCCACTGAGGATCGAGCCCACAACCCAGGCATGTGCCCTGATTGGGAATCGAACTGTGACCTCCTGGTTCATGGGCCAACACTCAATCACTGAGCCACACTGGCCAGGCTTGATGGCTTTTTTATTTAAACATACTATATATATAAAAGCCTAAGCTACTGTTAAGACCAAACAACTGGAACGATTGGAACTGGTCGTTATGATGCACACTGACCACCAGGGGGCAGACGCTCAATGCAGGAGCTGCCCCCTAGTGGTCAGTGCACTCCCACAGCAGGAGCACCACTCAGTTGACTGACCCGTCCAGGTGGCCCACCAGCCTGGCGGCAGCCACTCACTCCCTCAGTAGTCCTGCAGGTCCAAGCTCTGGAGAACAGGCCAGGCACTGATGGACCAGTGCTGCAGGCACGGTCCCAACAGTGCCACTGGCCTCCTGGAAGTCGGCCTCAGGCACCACAGTTGCTTTCCCTCCCTAGACACTCCACAAGGAAGAAACAATATAAAAGTGGCCGCCAGGTGGCTCCCGACAACTGGTGCAAATGTCAGCGGGACAGATCCGGATCCTGGGCTGGCAAGGGCATCCCACCGCCCGCTCGGAGGGCTATCACATCCCGGCTCCTCCACCACCTTGGGACCCCACTCGTGCACAAATTCGTGCACTGGGCCTCTAGTACTATATATTCTTTATGTCCACTCCTCATTACCTACCAAAAAGGAATTTAACCTGAATAATTACACCTTTTGAAAACTATTTGTAGATTTTAAAAAACTGCTATACATTATAATGAAAAGATTTTCCTCTCAGATGTTGGATTAACATCTTATTAGATAACTCAAAGGCTAGAAACACTTTTTCTAGATCTTACCAGATTCATAGCATGCTTTCATCAGATTGGTATAATAAAAAAAAAAATATCAAAGTCTTAAAATTATACTCTGGCTTCTGTTGTTTTGAAAACTAGATCTGATATACTTTGTACATTTCAGACATGAGTTTTCTACATTGTAGACTGTATATCTACAAAAGGTAGTCATTTTTAGCGTTTTTTTCCCTAAAATTGTTCCTCTTGACATAACTGTTACAACTCTTTAAAAGTCTAATCAAAAGAGACTTGCTGATATTTCCATTCACTTCTCCATTCCATGGAAGTTTGACTTTTTAAATTCAAACAGACTCCTCGTGAAGAATGTCTGATGAATGGATAAGCAGAAATACTGCCGCTGCCTCCCTACAGGAGCACCTATCAACACAGGAACTGCTGCTTCTGGAGTCCCTACAGCCCTAGTTATATTTCAAGTGGAAGCTGCTACCCAAAGAACCTTTCTCTATTCACAAACTCACCAAAAGCCCCTGTTCATGAGCCCATGACCTCTGCTATCCTAGCTCCCACCTCATTCTTCTGCACCAATCTCTCCTTCATGGCAATAGAGCAAAGGACAAAAAGGAAAGTAATGTAAAGGTTGCTCTCATGGTCACAACAGGCTCTGAAAGTTGTATTCCTAAATGTCTTTCCCACTTCCTGACCAATTAAAACTCGAAGTAAATTTCCCCACTAAATAATTATAAAAGGTCAAGCTTTACTATGCAGTACTACACTTTGTGAACTTCCGTGGAATTCATTTATTATAAAGAATGGAAGTTCTTTGAGGGCAGAGAATTTTGTCAATGTATCTCCAACCCCAGCATATACTAGATTTCAACAGCTCTAAGTTGCCATCAATTGTAAGATCCATTTCAGATAACAAAAATGTACAAAAACAAATGGGCATCCTATAATCAATGAAATATAGTAACAGAGTAACTCGCATGTAATACGTGCTTAATAAATGCTTACTGAATGGGATTATATTTTTAAAAATTTTCTTTGGGAAAGTATTTTGAAACCTAAACATTCAGCTTACAGATAAATCTGTAGGGGGGAAAAGACTATAACTTAAGGATTATCTGTATTTCTCATAGCCAAGTTGAAAAGAATGAAAGTTCTCTGCAAAGTGGTGTGTTTCTAACCAGGTGTATGTTCATCTCTCTCCTCTCTCTCCTTACCTCATCAATTAGTTTCATGGCATTTGCGATAGTATAATCACCAGCAAATAATACCACTAGGCATGACTCATCACTGTTCTTCTGTCTCTGACCGTGGGTTACAGGCACGATACTTCTATTGGCTTCTGTGGAAATGCGGACAGCTTGGAGCTCATTGGTAGTAGGCAGAGGAACATAGTTGTGAATAACAGCATTTTCTGGAAGAAGGCTCCAGTTGACTTCTCCAGACACAGGTGTAAAGTCATGGATATTACTCCAGTTATTATTGAAGATACTTAGCCCTGCATCTTTGAACTGGAAAGCTAATTCAGGGTAGTACCATTGAAAACAGCCAAACTTGATATTTGTGGAAGACTCAATAATGGGTTGAGTGGCACAGCACAAAAAGACTTCCAGCTTTCTACAGTCCCGCACACGAAACTGTTGGCAGGCCAGTGCGCACTTGCAATCTCTGCAATTGCGGAAAAACACACTGCCTTTCACAGGTCCCAGAAAAATGATGCAGTTGGTACAGTCATCAATAGTAATTGTAGCAGAGTGATCAAAAATATAGATGTTACAGCTCTCACAGTCTTGAATGAGAAACTGTTGTCCTGCCACCTTCCCAGGTAAGCGACCCACTGTTTCATTCTTCAGTCCACTGAACATGTAGTCTTTTGGATCAACCTGTGGGTACAAAACACAGACCTTGAGTATTATTAACATTATTTAATAAATATTGTCTATGGGTGCCAGGCATAATTCTTAGTGCTGAAATAATACTTCCTACTCTCACTGACTGTAGCATAGTTAGAAAATGAATAGAATATTTTTTTTTTCAAAAGGCATGTGGGAAAAACAGGAGGAAACTGTTATAGATAAAGGAAGACTCAAGGACATATCAACCAATGTGTGGACAGTATTTGGATCCTGTTTCAACATACCAACTGTAAAAACACTTTTTTGAAACAACTGAAGAAATTCTCATACATACACACACAGAATACTGGATGATATTAAGGAATATTTCAGCTCTGACCTTTTTCTTTAATTTTTTTTATTGATTTCAGAGAGAGGAAGGGAGAGGGATAGAGGGATAGAAACATCAATGATGAGAGAGAATAACTGATCGGCTGCCTCCTGCACGCCCCCTACTGGGGATTGAGCCCAAAACCCGGGCATGTGCCCTTACCATGGGTTGACTTCAAACACTGAGCCACACCAGCCCAGCCTGACCCGTTTTCTTTTTCTGATGCTTTACTTTTAAAACTTCTGCTTCTTAAAACATTTCTGAAATTGGAAGTACACCCACATAGAAATATATTTCTCTATCCTTCCATAAATTAATGAATGGGTCTTAGTTTCTAAACCCTGATTGATTTCTGCAATATACTCCAGAAAATGGAAGAACCCGAAGGTACAAGTCTAAGTCAAACATTCATTGAGCTATTCCGACAATGTAATTTTTCAAATGCCACCATTTCTATCGTTAGATACTCTAATCGAAAGCTCACATAATTTTATAAATAGTATGCCTGGAATCAGTCAGATTCCCTTTTTAAAGTTTAACTGGCCTATCAACATATAGTCACTAAAAGGGCATTTTTCCAAATTACTTTTGAATCTACTTGCACTGTTTTACCTCTTTGTGGGTCTATAAATTTTATGCAGAACTATTCATGCACCAGAAACAGGCTCTCATAGATACAGTACTAAAAATCCAATCATTTAATCACAGTAATCATTAGCAAACTATCTTAAAGTTATTTACTCAATATTGCACAATAAATGTGGTACTTGTTTTACATAATGCATTAGAAGGAACACTGGTCTGTAGCATGAGGATGTATTTAATCTTTGACACCAGACACTTGATCTACTGGCATCTTGATCTTGGACTTCCCAACCTCTAGAACTGTGAGAAAATTTTCTATTGTTTAAGCCACCCAATCTATGGTATTTTGTTTTAGCATCCCAAGCCAACTAAGTGTGGCTGCCATGGCAAAATAACACAGACTGGGCAACTCAGATAACAGAAATTTATTTCTCACATTTTTGGGGGCTGGAAAGTCCAAGAGATCAAGGTACCATCAGGGTTGGTTTCTGGTAAGAAATTTCTTCCTGGCTTGAAGATGACTGCCTTCCTCCTATATCCTCACATGGCTTTTCCTTGGTGGGTACAGGGCAAGTTCTCTAATGTCTCTTCTTAGAAGGACACTAATCCTATCAGATCAGGACCCCACGCTTAGGACCTCATTTAACCTTAATTACTTCCTCATCTCCAAATGCAGTCACACTGGGAGTTAGGGTTTCTACATATGAATTTGGAGGGTGGGGGGCAGAAACATTCAGTCCATAACAGCTGCCAATGCTGAGGAGTTCAATGTAATTTACTATTTTTCTAAGAATTTTCTCTGGACACTTCAGTTCTTGTTCATGGAGAGAAATTAATCCTATAGCTAAAGAATTCTATAGTAAAAAATTATCTGGACTCTCGATATGGTCTATAAAGAAGAAATCTAGGACTTATGTTGCTGTACTTTTTGAACAATTACTCAAAGTTCTTTAAAATAAAAGTTATAAACAATCGTAAGCTTAGTACCATAATAATGTTGCAAGTAAAGTGCCTAAAATCACAAACATGGAAAGGCCATGTTTTAAACTACCTTTTTCACAAGAACCACTTATGAAGTAGGTTAGTTTAGGCTGTATTTCTTACTATGATCTGTAAAAGGTAATGGATATACTTTCAAAATCAGAGAAATGTTTCAGGAGTTGGAATTCACCTGATACAGCTACTAAACTAAGTTAAACATTATTTCCCTAACAGAAGACAAAAGTGAACATCTTAATCTTTTACTGAGTAGTGATATAAAATTTTCATTGAAATTCATCTCACAGTTAAACTTCCATAATGATGATCTGAGATGAAATAATGGAATATGTTAATTTCAATGGAAATCCAGTCATGATAGAAGTTCAAAATAAGACCCAGGAGTATAAGAAACGCTATATAGGTTCCAGCCACCATTCTAAGTGCTTTATAATTATTCACTCAATCCACATAAAAATCCCTATGAGGGTTGTGTACTATAATTATCTCTGTTTTATAGATGAGAAAATTGAGGCCTCCAGAGGCTAAATAACTTGCCCAAGGTCATGGGGTAAATGCTTGAACTCAGTCTCAGACCTAGGCAGCCTGGCTCTTAAGTACACAACCATATTCAAACAGAAACCAATATTAACTAGGTATGTAAATCAACGGCACAGAATAAAGAGTTCAAAAATAGACTTACATATCTATTGACAAAGGCAATTCAATAAAGAAAGGATAGTCTTTTAAACAATTGGTGCTGGAACAACTGGAAATCTATATGTAAAAAATAAAAAGTATTTCCCATACTTTGCACCATATATAACAATTAACTCAGGATGGATCATAAGTCCTACATATAAAACCAAAAACTGTAAAACTTCTAGCAGAAAACAGGTGAAAAAATTTTTGTAACCTTAGGTAAAGATTTCCTAGATGTGAAACCAAAAACACAATCCAAAAAGGAAAAAATTTATAATTGGACTTCTATCAAATTGAAAACTTATGTTCTCCACAAGACACTGTTAAGAGAAGACAAATCGCCGAAACCGGTTTGGCTCAGTGGATAGAGCGTCGGCCTGCGGACTGAAAGGTCCCAGGTTCGATTCCGGTCAAGGGCATGTACCTGGGTTGCGGGCACATCCCCAGTAGGAGATGTGCAGGAGGCAGCTGATTGATGTTTCTCTCTCATCGATGTTCCTAACTCTCTATCTCTCTCCCTTTCTCTCTGTAAAAAATTAATAAAATATATTTAAAAAAATAAAATAAAAAGAGAAGACAAATCACTAATTGGGAAAATTTTTGCAAATTTTTATATGACAAGGGACTTGTATCTAGGATATATAACCCAGTAAAAATGGTAAAGATTTTTATAAACACTTCACCAAAGGAAATATATGGATGGCAAATGAGTACATGGAAAAATGCTCAAAATCACTAGTTATTGGGAAATGCAAATTAAACCACAAAGGCAAATTAAACTAGATTCCTATTAGAATGGCTAAAAGTTTTTTTAAAAACTGAACATAACAAGTTCAAATGAGGAAGAGCAACTGGATCTCTCATACATTGCTGATGGGAATGCAAAATGGCACAGCCACTTCGGAAACTAGTTTGGCAGTTTCTTATAAAAGTTTAATATACAGTTTCCATATGACTCAGCAATCCCACTTCTAGGTATTCACCCAAGTGAAATGAAAACTTATGTTCACTCAAAAACCTGTATGCAAAGATTTATGGTAGCTTTATTTATAGGTACTAAAATTGGAAACAACCCAAATGTCCTTCAACTGGTGAATGGATAAACAAACATGGTACCATCCATACAGTGAAATACTACTCATCTATAAAAAGGAACGTATCATGCTAAGTGAAAGAAGCCAGACTTAAAGGTTATCTATAATAATAAAAGCATAATACGCTAATTAGACCAGAAGTCCTTCCAGACAACCTTCTGGACGAAGCCGTAGTGGCGGGGGCCGAGGCAGAGGCAGCCTCAGCAACAGCGGGGGCCAAGCCCCTTGCATGAATTTTGTGCATCTGGCATCTAGTATATTCTATGATTCCATTTATATGATATTCTCAAAAAGACAAAAGCAAACTAATCAGAGCCTGGAGGCAGGGTTGACTACAAAGGAGCATGAGGATATTTAGGAGGAGGATGGAACTGTTCTGTATCTTGATTGAGGTGCTAGTTACTGACTATTCATTTGTCAAAACTCAAAGAACTGTACACTTAAAAGGATAACTTTAAGGTATGTAAATTATGCTTTAATTAAAATAAACAAATTACTTAAAATTTAAACAGTAAGTCAGTTTCAGGGTAACATAGCTATGTAACTGAAAGGTTATTTGACACAAATGCAAATATCAGTGCCACGTAATTACAGAAATAATAAATACCAGTACCTTGACCTTTATACACTGATGATGAGAGAAGATGAAGTATTATATTTACACTAGAGGTCCAATGCACGAAATTCGTGCAAGGGGCTTGGCCCTCGCAGCCGCGCCTTCGTCCGGAAGGTCGTCCGGACAGTCATTCTGCTGTTTGGTCTAATTAGCATATTAGTTCTTTATTATATAGGATTAGCTCACATGTTACTAAATACATAAACACAAAATAGAATTATAAAATTTTAGAATTGGAAAGGATTCTCCACTATCAACTAATCTAACCTTAATTTAATTTTATATCTTATCACATTCCCTTTGTTCACCCAGATTTGCCTGAATGCTTCTAGCAATGCTTACCTCCCCTCATGAGATGCTCAAAGAATTAGAGAACTGAAAGGAATCTTAGGAAAATGGGGACTAGAAAAGCTAAATTATTTTATCAGTGAGGTGAAGTGGAGTGCAGAATACAAATTAAAACCCAGTTCCACACACTTTCTACTCCCTGTGCTTTCCCCCTTTATCAAAATTTTATGAGTGAAGAAATTGTAATGCTGCTGGTGGAAATGTAAAATCATACAGACACTTTGAAAAACAGTTTGGCCCAACCGGAGTGGCTCAGTTGATTGAGCGTTGTCCTGTGCAGCGAAGGGCCATTGGCTTGATTTTCAATCAAGGGCACGTACCTGAACTTCAGATTCCATACCCAACCCCGGATGAGGCATGTTGGGGAAGCAACCTATTGATGTGTCTCTCTCACATTGATGTTTCTCTCTTCCTCTCTTCCCTCCTTCCCTTCTACTCTTTCTGAAAATCAATGGAAAAAACATCCTTGGGTGAGGATTAACAACAACAAAATAAAATAAAAAGGTAGAAACAACCTGCATGCCTATCAACTGATCAATGGATAAATGCATAAAATATCTATTCTATAGAATGTTACTGAGCAATAAAAAGGAATAAAGTACTGATACATGCTACAGTATGATGATCTCAAAAACATGCTAATTGAAAGAAGCCAGTATCAAAATACCACATATTGTATTATTCCATTTATAAATGTTCAAAGCAGGCAAAGCTACAGAGATAGAAAGTAAAAGTGTGGTTTACAGAGGCTGAAGAGAAGGGGAGTGGGTATGGGTTTCTTTTGTGAGGGATAAAAATATTCTAAAATTAGATCATAGTGATGCTAACATAACCCTGTGAACTTATTAAAATAATGAACTGTACACTTTAAATGAGTGAAATGTGTGGTATATGACTTATATATCTCTCAGTAAAGCTATTTAAAATGAATAAACAAAGAACTATTTATTTCCTTTAAAAAAACACAACTTTATGTAAAGGATTTAAAAAGTATGTTAACAAATTCTCTGACACTCCTCCCATCAAGAGGTCTTCTTCCCTTGGATGTGGGTGGACATTTGTGGTAGGTATAGCTTCACTTAAGAGGCTAGGTCAGTGATTCTCAACCTTCTGGCCCTTTAAATACAGTTCCTCATGCTGTGACCCAACCATAAAATTATTTTTGTTGCTACTTCATAACTGTCATGTTGCTACTGTTATGAATTATAATGTAAATATCTGATATGCAGGATGGTCTTAGGCGCCCCCTGTGAAATGATTGTTCGACCACCAAAGGGGTCGCGACCCACAGGTTGAGAACCGCTGGGCTAGGTAGAAAAAGCCATGCAGCTTCTACCAGTTTCTCTTGAGGACACTTGCCCCTGAAGCCCTGCCATCATGCTGTGCGGAAGCCTGGGGTACCTGATGAGGCCCCTGGCCCCAGGCTAAGCTCCTAGCTAAAAGCCAGCATCAACTTGCTAGCCAGCTCTGTGATTAAGCCATATTGAAAGCAGATCCTCCAGCCCCCTAGTCAAGCTGCCCCAGCTGATGCCACAGAGAGCAGAGCCAACCCTAATAAGCCCTACACAAATTGCAGAGTTGTGAAAAAATAAATACTTGCCATTATTCTAAGCCATTATGTTTCGAGTGGTTTGGTACACAGCAATGGATAACCAGAACACCTTATGTACTTAAAAGGCTAAAAACAGCATCTAGCCCCCTACTCAATGCAGACACTTCTTTCTGATCTGAATGTTTCACTAACATTGAGATCAGTTACTCAAAAAGCCACACTTCCACTGACAAACAACTCGGAATTATGAACTACTTTATGTTAAGACCAATTCTGTCCTTCCCTACATCTGGTCTATTTCTATCCTCAGAGGTAACCATTACTGTCTAATTCCTCTTCCTAAGAACAGGCCTTTATTAAATAGTTGAGAAATCTTTAGCACTGTCCCATGTTATAGCCAAGGAACGGGAAATGCACGAATTGGCTGCTTTATCCAAAATTCCATAACAGACACTGAATTAAAAAATGCAGTTACTTGAATCTCTGGTATAAGGCTTTTGTTTAGCATTATCCTATCCTATATAATAAAAGGCCAATATACAAATTGACCAAACAGCGGAATGACCAGTCGCTATGATGCACACTGACCACCAGGGGGCAGACGCTCAATGCAGGAACTGCGTCCTGGTGGTCAGTGCACTCCCACAGGGGGAGCACAGCTCAGCCAGAAGCCCTGAGCCGGGGAGCGGGCCTAATCTGTCAGTCGGACATCCCCCGAGGACTCCTGGACTGCGAGAAGACACAGGCCGGGATGATAGACAACGCCCCCCCCCCCCCGTGCACTAATTTCGTGCACCAGGCCTCTAGTTCCTATAGAATATAGAATATGAGACAGATGTAATGGATACAAGATGTGCTGTCCATACTCAAAATCACAAATTTCATACTTATGCCATGAAGACTACTTTTCTGTACCACTCCACTCCTCTTCCCTCTGGTTGTACTAAAATATTCAACTCAAAAAAGCTAGTCAGCTCTTCAAGGGCAGGGGTAATTCTTCTAATTTTGATTTTTCTCTGGTATTTGAGTACATATACATATTGAATACTTTGCATTGCTATGGGAGGCAGCATATGGATAACAAGGATAAAAGCATTTCTTTCCAAATGATTTAAACACAGATCTTACACTCCAAAAATATTTCTCACTATGTCAATGTAGTAACTGTACAATTTTTTCCCCCCGAAGTCAGCAGCAATAGAAAATGAACTTCTTACACTCTTGATTACAGTATCAGTCACCATGACAACACTTAGTCCACAAACATTCTTTCTAATTGAGACCATTTCTCCTAGCTCCAGTCCCCTAAGACTGGCCCAATTACACAACTCAAAACCCAAAACCCAGAGGGTGCCTCTCAATAAAGATACTCTGATTACACAACGTAAGGAAAAATTTAAACTTGCTTTTTCCAAGTTGTGAGGAAACTTTTCAGGCCTCACATTTTGTTTTTACACCTAAAGTCTTGCCAGCTGAATAGTAATTGTCTGATATAATTTTAAAACTGCATATGCTATACTCCATGATCACATTATACAAACGATTCTGTTAATATTCATGCAACATCTCATTTATGTTCTATGGGCTGTATTTGCATTCTATTGCTTTTAAGGTACAGTTAAAATCTTCTGAGAGCAAGAAAAACCATGTTAACCTCAGTAATAGCATCATTAGACTAATACAGAACATTTGCACACTAGCCCAAATGAGAGGTAAGAAACTAGAAAAAAAAATCTTTAAATCATATAAAATGTAGCAGGCTATCATAAATGATGAAAAAATGGTGGTGTCTCCAGTATCTTGAAATGTAAGCTAGTAATTCTCTTTCTCTAATAGTCCAAAAGATTTTAAAATGGGGCTGTGTTTCAGAATCTAATGCACATTTAGAGAAAGTTTGATTAGTTGAGTTGATCAAAATTTTAACTTTTACTATAAACATACCCAAAACCATGAGCTTATTTTACATACCAAGTAACATCTCTTAGATCTCTACAACTAAAGAACCTAGTAGTGGTCCCAAAGAACGTTCCCTGTAAACTGAAAGTTTATTGTATGCTCATTTTGGGGGGGAAAGCTTAGATGCTGGCATCCCCTCTTCTATTTTCAATGAGTTTACTTAGTCAAAGAGCAAAAGAAAAAAAACACACCATAGGACACACCCATTTATCTGAAAGGAGCAAGATTAACTAAAAAGTGAGATTCCAAGTAACCTGAACATCATGTTAATGAAGTTTAACTGTAAAACAATTTGTTATGACGTAATGACTCAAAGGGCAACCAAGATGACTCTAAATAAAAAAACAAAAGCACTTTAGCTTAGTTTTGGTCTATGATGTCAAAACAAAAAGCTAAAATAAAAACAAATACACAGCCTTCTCTATGGTAGACAGCTGAAGCTAAAACAGCATTGTTAGAAATACTAAGGCTGAGCAAATGAGTCTTTAAAAATGCCCACCAATAATTTTAAACCATAGGTATAATCTTCTTGTACGACAGGAAGCACATTACTTTCCATTCCTATATTATAAAATGCTGCTATAATTAAGGATAAGAGAGTATAAATACACCATGAAACCCAGGAACAATCTGAAAGACAGGAGCAGAAATATGGGGCTGAGCATCCACTTTCTTAAATCTGGCACTTGGAGAACCGAGTTCACATGAATACATTCTTCTGGGGATTGGAAATCACACAGGCAGGTCTGCAAAATCAAAACATTAACAAGAAATTTCCTATGAAGCATTTGCGGATAAAGATATGTTACGTTAACCAGGGAGAAGAAGTTAAC
Organism: Myotis myotis; assembly: GCF_014108235.1. Classification (NCBI taxonomy): domain Eukaryota; kingdom Metazoa; phylum Chordata; class Mammalia; order Chiroptera; family Vespertilionidae; genus Myotis; species Myotis myotis. The sequence goes on along the minus strand of NW_023416346.1, from coordinate 5,437,038 downwards.
TTCATGACACCCATTTTTAAAAAATCTCTCATTTTGTTTGGAAGAAAAAAAATTGGATACATCTATAGTCTTTTACTAAACACAAATGGAGAACTATGTAGAAAGAGGAAGCCTTATGAAATTGATGACTAAGTGTGTTTTGTGCAAGAGTGGACATTTTCCAAGTTTGTAAAAACGTTCTGGCTCTATGTGAAAATAAACATTAGAGCGTTTTCAAGCATTTCAAGCAATTCGTAAATTCTGCCTGCTTCATGCTAGTTACACAGTCTGGACACACATTCCACGACTGATCCGATTTTCATGACTCCTTTCGGGTCACTGAACGGGGCGGGAAGCCGCCCGTGGAACAGCCCGCGGGTGTGAGCCAAGTCAGCAGTGAAACAGGCCAATAGGTACCGGAGCGACTTACCGGCCCGCGGCGGACAAAAGACACAACGGCCCCAGGAAGCACACGAGCCGCGAGCGAGATGAGAATCAGTCCCGCGTGTAACTCGAGGACCCGACCCAACCCCACTCGCTCGGCGCTGCCCGGAGAAACGAGCAGATTGGAGCCTCGGGGCACGGCCGGCTCTCCTTCCTCCCCAGGACTCCATCCCGGGACCGTGCGGGTGTGGAGCGGCGGGCGAGCCCCCAGGGAGTGAACTTGGGCATCTACCGGGTCAACGGCTCAGCCCCCTCAGCGCCGCCCGGTCCCCCGGAGTCCCGCCCGCTTCTTCGATCCCTCAAAAGTCATCCATCCCGACTTCAGATACCGGAGGGAGGGAGGGGGAGGGGGAGGAGGAGGGAGGGAGACCGCCAGCTGTTCGGTCGCTCCCCTCCGCCCTCCCGGGCCACAAGGGACCCTGGCGGGGCGGCTGGGGGCGGGGGCGGGGGGTCCAGCGAGCAGCGGCCGCGGGACCCGGGTTACCTTCTCGCGCTGGTCCCAGCTGTACTGCTTCGGCGGCTCCTCCTCGCCCTGGGGCTGAGCCTCTTTCTCCGAATTCCGCCTCTTGGAGAAGCAGCAGCCCATGGTCCCGGCTGGGGGACTCCCGGCCGCTCCTCCCGGCCGGCCCGCTCGCTCAGGCGCCCCCCGGAGCTTGGCGTGCAGCCCGCGCGCCCGGTCCCCGCCTCACGGAACGGCCCGGCCGCCCTCAGCCCAGTCAGCCCGCGAGGCCTAACAGCCCGACTCCCCTTCCCTCTCAGTCTCCCCGACGACCCGCCACGGGCTATGTCCGCTCTGCGCCCCGCGAGCCAATCAAAGCCCGGCGAGCAGCCCTGGCGCCGCCTATCGCGGGAGGCCGATGCCGGCACACAACCAATCAGCGTCTTACGCCGGCGCCAGCCCCTGGGGGCGGGCCCGGCCCAGCCGCCGGGGCGCACGCACTGCCGGCCCCGCCCCGCCTCGGAGTCCGCGGGGGTCTCTAGCTGTTGGGAAGGAGTCCTGGCTCCGGAGCCCAGTGTTTTGGCCCTTAGTTCTCAGTTTCCAAGTTCGAAGTACGGGGGGGATCCTTAGTCTAACATTGAACTTCAGTTTTTTTAAAAATATATATTTTATTGATTTTTTACAGAGAGGAAGGGAGAGGGATAGAGAGTTAGAAACATCAATGAGAGAGAAATATCGATCAGCTGCCTCCTGCACACCCCCTACTTGGGGATGTGCCCGCAACCCAGGTACATGCCCTTGACCGGAATCCAACCCGGGACCCTCCAGTCCACAGGCCGACGCTCTATCCACTGAACCAAACCGGTCAGGGCTGAACTTCAGTTTTTTGAGGGAACAGGAATTGGTGCTGACACTGGAAAGGGCCCTGAAATGCGTATTCCTCACTCCTCTTCCTCCCCTTATCCCCCCATCCTCTGCCCACGCGTGGTCTCGCCAGTGTCACCTCCCTCAGGAAGCTTTCCCCAACAACCGCCCCACTCTCTTTGCTTTCACTTCTGTGCTTTCTTAATACTTCTACGCATCACTCTAAAATTGCACAAGTACTTAAAGAAATAATTATTTGTGTATCAGACTTGTGAATTTCTTGAGAAATAAACTTAAGGGCATGTACCTTTCAATTCCCCAGACCTTGCTCAATTCCATACTAGGTGCTCAATAAAATGTTTGTTAAATGAATGAATGCTTGCATGCTACTGAAGGAAGCATTTATAACCTTTCCCATATTTCTTCCCAAAGAAAGTAACTGAAGTGGGGGGGAGGGGCAGTAGAGTTATGCTAAAGGGGTTCTCCTCATGGAATTTATAGCCTACTTGAGGACATAAGCATTGTCCTATAAACAATCAGACCCCTTCTGAACAAATGGTAGAGGGTTTGTTTGAAGATATTAAATATATATGCACTAAATATTAACATTATTTGTATTTGGGCCAAATTTATGACAATACACATATATTGCTTACATAATAGAAAAGGTGAGTTGTTGATTTAATTCTCTGAAGACAGAATTTTCACATCTTGGTAGGACATCAAATGCGGATCAGCTCAGGTTCAAATTTGGTGATCATTTTACTTTCTCACATTTATTCACCTCTAATGCATATCTTAAATGAGTCTCTGACTTAACTTGATCATGAAGAATGTTCCCTTTTTCACTTCCTGTCCCTTATTGCAGAATCAGGAAGAAAAGTGCACATGCTCAAGTATTAGAAATTACTGTAAATTTAAGTTCCAGATCTTAGGCAATAAGATCTTTACCCAATGCATACTTTTTCTCCTTCAGAATGAGATGACAGTCTATGTGAGGATGTTTTGGTTAAGATCCTTAGACATATTATAGCCATAGGATGTTAAAATTGTGATCGCCATCTAGTACAATGGAAGAAAGAGAGGTTCCAGCAGTGAACATAAAATCCCCTTTCTGTTGCCGAAACCGGTTTGGCTTGGTGGATAGAGCATTGGCCTGCGGACTGAAAGGTCCCAGGTTCGATTCCGGTCAAGGGCATGTACCTGGGTTGGGGGCACTTCCCCAGTGGGGGATGTGCAGGAGGCAGCTGATCAATGTTTCTCTCTCATCGATGTTTCTAACTATCTCTCTCTCTTCCTCTCTGTAAAAAATCAATAAAATATATATTTTTTAAAAAAACCTTTTTTTAAAAAAAAAATCCCCTTTCTGTTAAATGTCATCTCACCATCACCCCTACCTAACAAAAAAAAAAAAGAAAGAAAGAAAAAAGAAAATTAAGTTACAATAAATACAGGGTGTCTCAAAAATGTATGTACACTAAGAATAATTGTAAAAGGCAGTGTTTATTAAAATACATTTCATTTTTAAAATGTCACAGAATCTACAGACATTGTGTGTATACATTTTGGGGGGGCCACCTTGTATTAAAATTGGGAACTAGAAAGCCAATGAACAGAGCTAGTGCTAGAGCTCTCTCATGCTTTCTTTCTCTCTTTCTTATTCTTTCCTTCTTTTCTCCTCTCTCCCTAATGGATTCTCACCACCACTATTTTTCTGCAAACTAGCTCTTTTTATTTATTCATTGGCATATACATGGCTGGTAGCCATGCCACCCTAATTCTTTATGGCCTTTCTGTCCAAGTGCATGCTACAACCTATATCTTCGTTCAGATTCTCAACCGAGATAACCAGATAAATTCCAGGCTAATCAATAACAGAATGTTATCCATTGCTCAAGTGTATACCCCTGTACCTGCGGGGATGAGTTCCATGTTACAAACATGGGTAGAGAGAAGGTCCAGAAAAGGGATCGGGTGCTGACAGCTCTAACTCTGCAGAGTACAGACAGAAGTTCGTTGCTCCTTCTGCCTATACCCCTCTTGCTACTTAGACTTTTGTGACTTCTTTTCTATAGAAAGCTACCCTCCATGCTCAGCTTAATATATATATATATATATATATATATATATATATATATATATATATATATATATATATATATATATTCATGTATATTAAACAGCTACGTTGTGGGTTTGCAGCTGGCTATAGGCCGGGGAGATGGACTGGAACCCCTGTGTGTCTTAACCACAAGAGTAGCATAGCTACCTCTCAGAATGCAGTCCTGAAGAGGTATGTCGCCACAGCATAAATAAGTCAATTGCCCAGCAACAACCACTGGAAAGTCCCTATTCTTGAATTGACCTGACACTTTGCTTGCTCACTTTGCGCTCACCTAAGAAAACACTTTACAAGCAAAGGAAAGGGAGGGGAGGAGTGTTTCCATTATCTATTGCTGCTTAACAAACTCCTTGGAACTTAATGGTGTAAAATGATGATTATTCATTTTGCTCAAGAATCTGCAATGTGGGCAGGGCTCAGTGGGGACAACTCTGTTCCATGCTATGTACAGAGCCTCAGCTGGGATGACTGAAATGGTTGGGAAACTTGCCAGAAATCATTCTATATGAAATCTCAGGGCCTTCCCATGTGATCTCTCTACCAAGGTGGCCTTAGGGTAGTAGGGCTTCACAAATTTTTCTGAGGTCTTCAAGAATGAGTGTGCTAAGAGACCGAGACAGAAGCTGCAAGGCCTCTTATAATGTAGCCTCAGAAATCACTCAACATCACTTCCACTGGGTTCTACTGGTCACACAAGGCTGTCTCTGATTCACTAAAGGAGGGGACTAAACAAGGGAATGAATACTGGAAGGCACAGAACTTTGGGGTGTCATCTCAGAGGCTGGGAATCAATTCTGTCAAAAGTACTGCATATGTACTGAAGAAAAGGATTGGAAAGTTAAAAACACTGTGCAGGCTGATAACTTTTTTCTTTTAATAGAATTTTGAGCCAACATCTCTTCTCATACTTTAGCTTAAGTAGTTCTTACCAACATTCTTTCACTATCTTATTGATCAGTTCCAATTATTTTGGAAAACAAAAAATTGTGTATAATCTTAGATAATAAAAGGCTAATCGACTGAACAGCGGAATGGCCAGTCACTATGATGTATGCTGACCACCAGTGGGCAGATGCTCAATGCAGGAGCTTCCCCGCTCCCCCCCCCCCGGCCCAGTGGTCAGTGCGCTCCCACAGTGGGAACATGGCTCAGCCAGCTCACGGCTGGTGAGCACAGCAGTGGTGGTGGGAGCCTCTCCCACCTCCATGGCAGTGCTAAGGACAGAGAGTCCTGGACTATGAGAGGATGCAGGCCCAGCTGAGGAACCCCAGCCCCAGTGCATGAATGTCATGCACTGGGCCTCTAGTCAGGTTATAACACTATATTTTCCACTGCTTTTAGTATAGGGTATCTTATTCATTGTTGTTGGTAAAATTCTTTTTTTTTTAAATATATTTTATTGATTTCTTACAGAGAGGAAGGGAGAGGGACAGAGAGTTAGAAACATCGGCCAGCTGCCTCCTGACACTCCCCACCAGGGATGCGCAGGCAACCAAGGTACATGCCCTTGACCGGAATCGAACCTGGGACCCCTGAGTCCACAGGCCAACGCTCTATCCACTGAGCCAAACCGGTCAGGGCTGTTGGTAAAATTCTTAATGTAAGCCAAGTAAAACTATTTGCAAGTTACTTCAGAAGAGGAATACCAGGGGAAACAAACTTCTAACTCAGATGGAGTCAAGAAAGACTTCTCAGAAGTGAATGGTTTTAGCAGCATAAATTAAAAAAAAAATAATTCCAGTAACTTTTTTACAGCAAAGCAGTTCCAATGGAAACTATTTTTAAAAAATACTTTCTGGACTAAAAAAGCCTTTTCCTAGTGGAATTTCCATCTTCCAAGTATTCATTTCAATACTTTTCAGGAAAGGGACAGACTACGATAAAACTAAAACCACAGAGCTAATCAGAATGTGTTTGTTTATAAAATTAGCTTTTATCCTTGGGAGTTTATTAATAAAAGAGAGCTACTTCCCTTTCACCCAAGTTAAGTGAGAGATTGTATTTCCTAGTTTCCTCTACGCATGCAGACCAAAAAATAAGCTCTCAATCTGACATCTAGAAGATCCCAACCCACATAATTGTTACTTGTCAACATTTGCATGGTATACAATTCTAAAATAGTGAAAAAGAAGATTTGACTAAGATAACTGATCCACAAGACAAAAACTTTTAGTCAAAGGAAATTTAATGACATTTCCTAAATCATACACAAGAAAATGGTTAATATCACAGAGATGGTAAACACCTAAGTAGGCCTGACAGTCCCTGGGACTTTTAAGAGTAGGATTTCTTCCCTACTCTCCCCTCTCTTCATCCCCACATTTTTGACAAAAGTAAACAAAAATCAGGGCTCATGACCAATGGTTCCCAACCTTTTTTTTGGCCAGGCCACACCTAAGCATCTCTAAAATCCTGATGCCCCTCCCCCCCGTGACATATAATTCTTATTATTCAAAAAATGAACGCCTATTCATGCAGAGGAAGCCTAAAAGGCCATGAACTTGGTTTAAACAAGCTTCCAAAGAACATGGCATTTATGAAAGAGAAAGATAAAAGAACAAAAGGACAGTTGAAGTACTGAGGAAGAAATCACTAAGAAATTGTTTAAAAAATAATGATACGAAGTGATATGAAAAAATAGAAAAGTTTCAAAACAATAATAAAGCACTAAAATGCATAATTATGTCAAAATAAATATTTATATACTGTATACGAGACCCCTAGAACCATAAGAAATGCAAAAAATTCACTGTTAATAACTCATTCTAGAATTGTCCCTCTTAAAAATCAAATTGCCCCCCTGTGGGGCATGTGCCCCACATTGGGAATCAGTGTTCTAGACAAAATCTTCTCTAAGAGCTGCTCTGCTAGGTTTTGTATGATACCTGCCTCCTTACCTCCCACCACAAACACCCAACTTCACAGTGCACAAGAAAGTGACTCTGAGAGGAAAACATCTCTTTAGCACTTCTTTCCTGCATTCACTAATTCTTGTGGTGCTAAGAATGGCATCTAATAATCGACAATTTACTCTAAGGGAGAAATCTGGGATCTGTAGGTTTTGTAGTGTATACAATTTGTGTTGGCTCCTTTTAAAGAAAAATAATCCAAATTATGAATACAAAATTGTTAGGGCCCCTTCTGGAGTGTGTAAAGGACCTGTGCAAATGAGGGGCCCTACAGTTTATGTTTCATTAACTATACTATAGCTTGTTAAAAGGTATTAGGGATTATTTCTTAGGGAGTAAGGATCTAAATTTAGACATATTACATTTTTTTATATACTAACTAGAGGCCTGGTGCATGAAATTTGTGCACAAGTGGGGGGTGTCCCTCAGCCCAGCCTGCACCCTCTCCAATCTGGGACCCTTTGAGGGATGTCCAACTGCCGGTTTAGGCCCAATCCTGCAGTTGGACATCCCTCTCACAATCCAGAACCACTGGCTCCTAACCGCTCTCCTGCCTGCCTGCCTGATTGCCCCTAACAACTTCTGCCTGCCAGCCTGATCGCCCCCTAACCGCTCCCCTGCCAGCCTGATTGATGCCTAACTGCTCCCCTGCCAGCCTGATCACCCCCAACTGCCCTCCCCTGCTGGGGCCTGATTTCCTCCAACTGCCCTCCCCTGCCGGCCCGATCACCCATAACTGCCCTCCCCTGCCAGCCTGATCACCCACAACTGCCCTCCCCTGCCTCAACCCGCCTCCTCCGTGCTGCGCAAGGCTGCAGGACGCCAGGCCTCACCATGCATAGCAGCTGCCATGCCCCGCCTTCACTGTGCGCATGGCCATCTTGTGATGACATGAGGGCGTGATGCCACCTAGGCTATTATTAGTATAGATTGGCTTCAGAATGTAAACATGACAGCATACTATATAGACAAAGGTCTAAGAACACCTTATTTTTCTGACCATGTTGCCAATATGCCACAATTTATGGAAAAACCTCCATGAGAACAGAGAAACCTATAGGTTCAGGCTATAAAACCAATAAAAAAAATAAACTGCTAGAGTCATATATGGAAAGAACAAAATTTCTAATGCAAATTTACTGACCTGTTAACAATCCACAGAGACAACTATGGAATGAGACATTCAGAGGACCAGAGGTACAAATTTTATCAAACTCTTAAAAACTTTCCAATAAGAAAGATAAGTTAGAATTTTGAAATTTATATGCAGGCCCACATAACTGCAAATTTTTCTTTTTTTCAAGTTATTTATATGACTCATGGTTATACTTCCTGTTGAGATAGGGTTCTTATCAAACCTGTCATCTTGCTCTTCCTTGCTAGCAGAAACAAACTCAGTTCCTACATTTTCTGTCCAGCTTTTTATTTTAACAATGTTAACATTCTATTTTTGTTGTTGTTGCTAATCCTCACCCAAGGATATTTTTCCATTGGTTTTTAGGGTGAGTGGAAGAGAGAGGAAAAGGTAGAAATATTGATGTGAGTGAAACACATGGATTGGTTGCCTCCAGCAGGACCCCCAACCAGGGCCCAGGCTGGGGAGGAGCCTGAAACTGAGGTACATGCCCTTGATCAGAATCAAACCCAGGGACCCTTTGGTCTGCAGGCTGATGCTCTATCTACTGAGTCAAACAGGCTAGGGCTGTGGTCAGCAAACCGTGCTCGCGAGCCACATGTGGCTCTTTGGCCCCTTGAGTGTGGCTCTTCCACAAAATACCATGTGGAGTGCAATTGAAACTTCGTGGCCCATGCGCAGAAATCGGTATTTTGTGGAAGAGCCACACTCAAGGGGCCAAAGAGCCGTGTGTGGCTCGCGAACCGTGGTTTGCCAAGCTGCAGTTTGCCGACCACTGGGCTAGGGCAACATTCTATTTTGTGTCACCCTATTGGATCCTAGTTGATAATCTTGGCTTGGAAAGAGTACTACCAAAGTGTGTGTGTGTGTGTGTGTGTGTGTGTGTGTGTGTGTACATACAGATATATCTACATTAATAAAAGAGAAACATGCAAATTGGTGTCACTCCACTGTGCCCACCAGCCAATCAGGATGAGTATGAAAATTAACCCAACAAAGATGGTGGTTAATTTGCATATGCAGGTGCGGAGCAAAGACTGAAGGCTCCGGCCCAAGCGAAGACTGAAGACGACTGAAGACTGAAGACGACTGAAGACTGAAGTGGCTTGGCTTCTCTGCTGTGGACGGAGTGGAGAAGCCAGCCTCACTGTGGTTGGAGCTTGGCTTGGCTTCTCCGCTGCAGCCGGAGCGAAGGCCTGGGTCCCGGGTGCCGGAGGAAAACTGGTGCTGGCAGCCAGGGGAAGGAAGGCCCATTGCACAAATCTCTTCATGCAACAGGCCTCTAGTATATATATAGCTAGAGTCCCGATGCATAAAATTCATGCAAGAGTAGGCCTTCCTTCCCCCGGTGCTGGCATTGGCTTCTCTCTGGCACCTGGGACCCGGGCTTCCCTTGCAGCCCCAGCTTCTTCCAGAAGGTAGTCCAGAAGGACATCCGGAAGGACGTCCAGTCTAATTAGCATATTATGCTTTTATTATTATAGATATATTAGAGAGAGAGTGGAAGAGACAGGGAAAGACAGAAAGAAACATTGATGTGAGAGAAACACATTAATTGGTTGCCTCCTGCACAAGCCCTGACCAGGGCCCAGGCTGAGGAAGAGCCTGCAACCAAGGTATGTGCCCTTGACCAGAATTGAACCCAGGACTGCAGGCCAATGCTCTATCCACTGCAGGCCAATGCTCTATCCACTGACCAAACTGGCTAGGTATAATTTTCAAAGTATAATTTTCAAAATATTAAAAGAAAAATTCGTATACACATTGACAGTGAACCAGTTTCAAAAATTGATTTAATCCATTAATGAGGAAGTCAAAGATCTAAAAGCTGTTTCAAAAAGGATATGAGAAGTGGGACTTTATAGTCAGTGAAGGAAAAGGCATTTTGAAATAAGATTGCTACCATGGATACAAAATTGGTTAATGTCCAAAGCACAACAAAACCATAAGCTTTGGGATCTTTTCTACTGGGCTGAAAAGAAAATCATCACAGTTTCCCATTTTTCTATAAGTTGACCTCTGTCTTTACAGATTTATAAAAGATCTGTGTCCTAATCAATAGTAAATTGTATGGCAAAAAAGTCACAGTCCCTTAGGGAGTCAGCTGAACCTTAGTCGGGTTTGCTGGACAGTGCTCCAGAATTAAAAGACCACGTAATCATCTTATTTCCACGTTTTGTCTCATTTTTCTTAATGTTATTCCTGGGCAGTACTATTGCTGCTATTTCCCAGTAATCTACAGCTAAAATAATAAATTTGAACGTTGGAATTAATGTGCCCCCCTCAAGAATCTTGGTTTGGAGTTTGAAGACCAAACTTGGTGGTTCTCTTCTTGGAGTTTCAGAGTTGTCAAAAAAATGTGTTCCTTCCTGATTTGTTCTTCTAACCTCTTGTTCTTAGAGTGTACTGCCAAATTAGCCAAACTGAGCAACTGGTGATAGAAAAGCAGAAATGTCTTAGTCTGTGTTATGGGGACATTGTGTCCCCTCCAAACTCAGAAGTAGGTATCAACTTTCTGGAAAGCAAATTGGCAATGTGTAACAAGAGCTTTAAAAATGTCTATAACCTAGACAAATGAAAGGATGCTCAATGTCACTAGTCATCAGAGAAATGCAAATTAAAGCCACAATGAGATATGACCTTATATCTTTTAGAATGGCTATCATCAATCAGCAAACAACAAGTGTTGGCAAAGATGTGGAGAAAAGGAAACCCTCATGCACTGTTGGTGGGAATGCAGACTGGTGCAGCCGCCATGGAAAACAGTTTAAAGGTTCCTCAAAAAATTAAAAATGGAAGTGCCTTAAGATACAGAAATTCCAATTTTGGGTATATATCCAAAAAACTCAAAACACTAATTTGAAAGAATATATGCATCCCTATGTTCATTGCAGTGTTTTCAATAGCCAATATATGGAAGCTATCAGTAGATGAATGGATAAAAAAGCTGTAGTACACATATACAATGGAATATTACTAAACCATAAAAAGAATAAAATCTTACCATTTGTAACAGCATGAATGGACCTAGAGCAGTGATGGCGAACCTATGACACGCGTGTCAGAGGTGACATGTGAACTCATTTTTTCGGTTGATTTTTCTTTGTTAAATGGCATTTAAATATATAAAATAAATATCAAAAATATAAGTCTTTGTTTTACTATGGTGGCAAAGATAAAAAAATTTCTATATGTGACACGGCACCAGAGTTAAGTTAGGGTTTTTCAAAATGCTGACACGCCGAGCTCAAAAGGTTCGCCATCACTGACCTAGAGGGTATTATGCTAAGTGAAATAAGTCAGTTAAAGACAAATACCATATAATTTTACTTATATGTGGAATCTAAAACTCATAGATACAGAGAACCGACTGATGGTTGCCAGAGGGGAGAAGAGGTTAAGGGACTGGGTGAAAAGGTGAAGGGATTAAAAAGTACAAGTTGGTAGTCACTAAGTAGTCCAGGGGACATAAAGTATAGCATAGGAAACATGGTCAGTAATACTGTAATAACTATGTAAGGTGCCAGGTGAGTAAATAAAATGGTTGTCGTTTTAAGGCATGACATCTTGGGGATGGTTTGTGACATAGTAGATAACTGGATCAAATGCTCAGGAGAAAAATAAATTAGGACAAAAAGACAAGGGGATGCAGGGGGATTGTGTTAGAGAGGGTGGTCAAGGAAGGCTTTTGATAAGGAGACATTTGAGCAGAAAGCTGATGGCAGTGAGGGACCAGACCATTTGGCTATCTGAAACAAGTGCATTCCAGGAAAATGCTGGTACCAAAGGGCAGGAAATGTTAGGCATGTTCTCAGAACAGTGTAAAGGCCAGTGTGAGTAGAGCATGGTGAGCAAGAAGGGGATTGACAGGAAATCTAGGGAAGAAGAGAGGGAGCACAGGGTCAGGTAGATATAGGATAAAGACTCTGAGATGACATGATCTGATTTACATGGAAAAAGGGGCACATTGAAGTGGAGAACAGAATGTAGGGAAGGCAAGAATGGAAGCAGGGCAACCATTTAGAAGCCTGTTCCAATAATCCAGTAAGAGATGATATGGGGTTAAACCAGGAAAGTAGCTGTGGAAATGATGAGTTGGCTTTTGATTTTATTTTGAAGGGAGAGCCAACAAGATGTAGTACTGGATTGGATTGGGGAAGAGAAAAAGAGAGGAATCAAAGATGATCTAAGCACCTGGCAGAATAAAGTTGCCATTTACTGAGATGGGGAAGAATGAAGAAGGAGCTAGTTCAGACAGAAAAATCATGAATTTGGTTCTGGAAGTATCTAGTTTGAGGTGTCTGTTAGACACCTATGAATGTGTGAATCTGAGATTCAGGAAAGTGCGCATGACTTAAGATATTTATGGGGAGTTACCTGTGATGGTAATTGAAGTAGCAGTATTGGTGATATTAGCTAAGCACGAATGTAGCTAGAGAAGAATAGAGATTTGAAGAGGGAGCCCTGCATGTCTCTCCACCGCCAGTGACCAAGACTTCGCAGCAGATACTTGCTCTGCTCGCTTCTATCTGTAAGCTCCCCCCCTCTGTGTACAACCTGCATGTAACTCTGTTGGCTTATTGGGGGGGGTCTCCCCTAATAAATCTGGCATTGTGGAAAGACACAAATGTGTGCAAGTGGCTCCTTTTGGGGATGCTGCTTTGCTCAAGACACCATCCATGAAACTGACCAGAAACAGCACAACAAAAAGTTTCAGAACTAAATGCTGTTCTGGAATACCACCCAGGTTTTAGATTGACCTCTGGGTAGCACACACACGAATAGACCAAAACAGTACTGAAAAGGCTTTAAAACTAAACGGATATTTGTATTACAGTCCACAAAGTGGGCCAAGATATGAGTTCTTAACCGAAACGAGTTTACTGCTTGCTACAATTGAAGATTTGTATCGGAACAAGAATCTCAGAAAATAGTACTAAAGATGTCTAGGATACAATAAAAATTACTCATCATACCCAAAACTACAAAATTCTCAACTTGAATGAGAAAACGCAATCAACAGTTGCTGACATTGAGATAACACAGATGTTAGAATTATTTGAAAACAGTTTTAAGCAGTTATCATAAAAGTACTCTAACAAGCAATCATGAACATTTTGAAACAAATAAAAAAATAGAAAGTCTCGGCAAAGAAAAAAAAACTATAAAAATGAACCTAGTGGAAAGTTTAGAACTGAAAACTACAATAACTGAATTAAAAACCCTCTTGATGGTCAAAATAGCAGAATAAAAATGCCAGAGAAATGAACCAGTGACTTTAAAGATAGTTCAAAGGAAATTACCCAATATGAACAAAAGAGAGAGAAAATAGAAAAATAATGAACAGAGCCTCGGGGACCTGTAGGATAATAACAACACTTAGTAAAGTACATAAATTTAAAAATTCAACATGCTGAATAAATCTTAACAGGAGAAACCTCCTCCAAATACACCATTAGACACATCATAATCAAATTTCTAAAAACCATAAGACAAAGAAAAAAATATTGAAAGTAGCCAGACAGAAATGATGCATTACCTATAGGTAATGTTCATAGCAGCTTTATTTGTAACTAGAAGCCTGGTGCATGAAATTTGTACAGAGGGGTGGCGGGGGCGGGGAGAGCCCAGCCTGCACCCTATCTAATCCAGGACCCCTCAGGGGATGTCCGACTGCCTCTTGCAATCTGGGACCGCTGGCTCCTAACCGCCTGCCTGCCTGCCTGATCGCCCCTAACTGTTCCCCTCATGGCCTGATCACCTCTAACTGCCTCTGCCTCGCCCCACACCTGGAACCTAGGATTCCCTCCTCCTGCAGGTCGCAGGCACCCGGGACCCGGGCTTCCCCCACCTCTGGCCAGCTGCAGGCACCCAAGACCTGGGCCGGAGGCAGCCATAGGGAATGTGGGGTGGGTGGTTTGTCCCTCTCCCGGGCTGCAGCCCCAGCAGCTGGTGCCGGGACCGGCAGGGCATGTGGCTTGTCCCTCTGTCGGGCTGCAGGCGCAGGCGCAGTCGTTGGTGCCCGGGACCGCAGGGCGGGTGGCATGTCTCTCTCCCGGGCTGCAGCCTGGCTGGTCCCCATTCCTCTCTCGCAAGCTCATTTGTGCCTGGCTTGTCTCCATTCCTCTCTCCCCAGTGTTGAGTGTCTGAGCCCTTACAGCATGAGGGCATGATGACCATTTGCATATTAGCTCTTATTATATAGGATTGCCTAAGACTCTAAATAGGCCAAATGTCTTTTAATGAGCAAATAGATAAACAAACGAGTGCATCCATACAATGGAATACTGCTCAGCCAGGAGTATACTCTTCTTTAAAAATATATCTTTTTATTGATTTCAGAGAGGAAGGAAGAGGGAGAGAGAGAGAGAGACATCAATGATGAGAGAGAATCATGGATCAGCGTCCTCCTGCACACCCTAAGCTAGGGATCGAGCCCCCAATCCAGGCATGTGCACTGACTGGAAATTGAACACTGACCTCTTGGTTCATAGGTCAATGCTCAACCACTGAGCCATGCCAGCCAGGCAGGAGTATCCTCTTGATATACATAATTTGAATTGTTTTTCTTTCTCTCATGTTATAAGGGTATTATACTGAGTGGGGGAAAAACCACCAACCTCAAAAGATTTCATTTATATAATATTCTTGAAACGGCAAAATGTTAGTGATGAGAACAGATTAATGGCTGCCAGGGGCTAAGGATAAGGTATGACTATAAGGGGGCAGTTTCTTTGTGGGGATGAAACAGTTGTATGTCCTGGATGAGGTGGTGGCTACATGAATCTCTACTATACACCCCCCCCCCAATAAGTACATGTAAAACTGATGAAATCCAAATAAGGACTGTAGTTTCATTGTACCAATGTCAGTTTCCTGGTTTTGATGATATATTATGGTTATGTCAGATGCCATCTTTGGGGAAAGCGGGGTGGAGGGTACAGGGAGTACTTTTCCAACTTCTTGTGAATCCTTAATTATTTCAAAATAAATAAACTAGAAAAGCTAATAAGGAATAACCAGCGAGGTAGGAGAAGAGTCCAGAAGCCAAAGGAAGAAAGTCTTTCATGTAGAACAACGTGACTTCAGCATTTGGTTATATGGAGGTCACTAGGGACTTAGACAAGAGCAGTTTTGGTATAGAAGTAGGCACAGAAGCCTGACTGGAGCGTGCATATTTATAATAAGTTGTAAGTCACCATTAACTTGTCATAAAACACCTGGTTATTTAACTTTATCAGCAAGCTCTGGTGCTATAAAATATATGACATTTTCTTGCCTTGTTTTGTAATTCTGTTTTTGAAAATACAATTGTGTCACTCTGAGTGCCTCTGGGGGATAAATTATACTAGTTGTTAATAACCAGGGTAGCAAGGGACTGCCCATGAAGAGAGGATGGAAAAATAATGCAGCAAGCAGATTAATTAATAATGTGACACATCTGAATGTTTTCAGCTCTCAGACTGCAGTAATGATCCCATCTCCTTGACTACCAGCAATTGTTCATGCTTGTCATAAAAAAACAAAAATGAAGAACCTTGAAGAAGCTTAAAGTGGAAATGGTAAACAGAAAATTGCCTTTCCTCTGCAAAAAAGAAAACCAAAAAACCCCTCTAAAATGCCTTTTCTTCAATTAAAACAATAGAATTTATTGTCAACAGATAAATGATGCACATTAAAAACAAAGCTCTTACAACTAGAATTAAGAGACTTATGTAGCACTTTCAGAGGAAAAATTAACTGAGATTCCCAACTATAGCATCCATGTTGGAAGAAAAATGTCAAAACAACAACAAAAAAACATAATCAAAGAATCAGGTTCAGTACTCATTATGATCCTATCTAATCAGGATCTTAAGACAACTTTACCCCATTTTTATAATAAGTGGAGCTAACAAATGACTATGGCTCTGTTCTTTCTTTTTTTCTTTTCCAGCTTTATCAAGGTATAATTTACACATAACATTGTATAAATTTAAGGGGGAAAATATATTCATTTGATATACTTATATAATGCAAAATGATTACCACTATAACATTAGCTAACATCTGAAGTTTTGTTCCTGAGGAAAAAGAGATCAACATCAATCCACATATACTTAGAAGTTCTGTAAATTTGTATCATATCAAGAATAAATTTGTTTATTTATTATCAATTCATTCATTCACTCATATATCCAACAATTAATTATTGACACTGTGGATATAAGAATACAGTGATTCAAAAGATAAGATAACAGAAAACACCTAATCAAAAATATGAAGATAGTGTAAGGAGCCTATGGGACAATATGAAGTGTACCAACATTTGCATCATGGGGTGCCAGAGGGAGAAGAGAGAGAACAAGGAATTGAAAACCTATTTGAAAAAAACAATGACAGAAAACTTCCCTTACCTGATGAAAGAAATAGACATACAAGTCCAGGAAGATCAGGGAGTCACAAACAAGATGATTCCAAAGAGGCCCAAACCAAGACACATCATAATTAAAATGCCAAAGGTTAAAGACAAAGATAGGATCTTTATTTTATTTAAAAAATTTATTTATAGTTTACATTCAATATTACTTTGCATTAGTTTCAGGTATACAGCACAGTGGCTAGACAATCATACACCTTACAAAGTGTTTTCCCTTATATCTCAAGTATCCACCTAACACCACACATGGTCACTACAATACTATTGACTATATTCCCAAAGCTGCAACCCACCTCCCTGTGACTATTTTGTAACTACCATTTTGTACTTCAAAATCCCTTTGTCTTTTTCACCAAGTCCCCCAGGCCCCTCCCCTCTGGCTAGCATCAGTCTGTTCTATCTAGGATTCTGTTTCATTTTTGTTTACTCTGTTTTTTTAGATTACACACATAAGTGAAATAATATGGTATTTGTCTTTCTCTGGCTGACTTATTTCACTTCGTATAATATTTTCTTGGTCCATCCATGTTGTTGCAAATGGTAAGATTTCATTCAAGATAAAGAAAGAATCTTAAAAACAGCAAGAGAAAAGCAGTTAGTTACCTACAAGGAAGCTCCCATTAGTTTATCAGATGATTTTTCAACAGAAACTTTGCAGGCCAGCAGAGATTGGCACAAGATATTCAAAGTGGTGAATAGCAAGGACGTCCAACCAAGATTATTCTACCCAGCAAAGCTATCATTTAGAATCAAAGGACAGATAAAGAGTTTCCCAGACAAGAAAAAGCTAAAGGATTTTATCACCACCAAACCAGTATCACATGAAATGATGAAGGGTCTTCTTGAAGAAGAAGAAGAAGAAGAAGAAGAAGAAGAAGAAGAAGAAGAAGAAGAAGGAGGAGGGGAGGAGGAGGGGAGGAGGAGGAGGAGGAGGAGGAGGAGGAGGAGGAGGAGGAGGAAGAGGAGGAGGAGGAGGAGGGGAGGAGGAGGAAGAGGAGGAGGAGGAGAAATAGAAAATCAGAAAAATAAAATGGCAATAAATACATATCTATCAATAAGTACTTTAAATGCGTATAGATTAAATGCTCCAGTCAAAAGACATAGGGTAGCTGGATGTATAAGAAAACAAGACCCTTACATATGTTGTCTATAAGAGACTCACTTTAGATCGAAAGGCACACACAGACTGAAAGTAAAGGGATGGAAAAATATTTCATGAAAATGGGGGAAAAAACTGGTGTAGCAATACTTATATCAGAAAATATAGACTTTAAAACAAAAACCCTAATAAGAGAGAAAGGACCCAGCAATTCCACCCCTGGGTATTCATCCGAAGAAACCCAAAACACTAATTCAAAAAGACATATGCATCCATATGTTCATTGCATCATTGTTTTCAATAGCCAGGATATAGAAGCAACCTAAGTGCCCATCAATAGACGAATGGATAAAGAAGTGGTACATAGTATATACAATGGCATATTTCTCGGACATACAAAAGAATAAAATATTGCCATTTGCAACGATATGGATAGACCTAGAGGGTATAGTACTGAGTGAAATAAGTCACAGAAAGACAAATACCACATCATTTCACTTATATGTGGAATTTAAAGAACAGAATAAATGAACAAACAAAACAGAAACAGCCTCACAGATACAGAGAACAAACTGATAGTTGCCAGAAGGGAAGGGGGTTGTGGGGCTTTATTTAAAAGATGAAGGGATTAAGAAGCACTGATTGGCAGTTACAAAATGGTCCTGGGGGTGTAAAGTACAGCAGAGGGAATGTAGTCAACAATATTTTAATAACTATGTATGGTGTCAGATGGGTACTAGACTTTCAGGGTGCTCACTTTGTAAATTATATAAATGTATAATCACTATGTTGTACACTTGAAACTAATTGTACTATTGTACATCAATTCTAACTGAAAAAATAAAAAATTATTTTAAAAAAGAGACAGTCCCATAGAAGCATTGATGACAACAGCCAGAAGGTGGCGACAGGGAACCACATGAGCAAAATTTACTGACTTGGAAAGGCCCTAGATCAGCGGTTCTCAACATGTTGGTCACGACCCCTTTGGGGGTCGAATGACCCTTTCACAGGGGTCGCCTAAGACCATCAGAAAACACATATATAGTTACATATTGTTTTTGTGATGAATCACTATGCTTTAATTATGTTCAATTTGTAACAATGAAATTGGGGGTCACCACAACATGAGGAACTGTATTAAAGGGTCGTAGCATTAGGAAGGTTGAGAACCACTGCCTTAGATGGACCTTGGGCCTAAGGACCAGCATCTGCCAGAAGTTGGCAAAGGGTATGATGTGTTTCCCAGGAGAAAAAGAAATGGTGACAACATTTTCTAGAAGCCCAGGGTTAGGATCTATTGCAGTGATGGCGAACCTTTTGAGCTTGGCGTGTCAGCATTTTGAAAAACCCTAACTTAATTCTGGTGCCGTGTCACATACAGAAATTTTTTGATATTTGCAATCATAGTAAAACAAATATTTATATTTTTGATATTTATTTTATATATTTAAATGCCATTTAACAAAGAAAAATCAACCAAAAAATGAGTTCGCGTGTCACCTCTGACACGCGTGTCATAGGTTTGCCATCACTGATCTAGTGTGTAAAATGAGGGGCCTACATAACAGTGATTATAAATTTCAAAGTTGCTAAGACATTAGATCTTAATTTTAATTTTTAAAGTATATTTTTATTTATTTCAGAGAGGAAGGGAGAGGGATAGAGAGATAGAAACATCAACGATGAGAAAAAATCATTGAT
This sequence comes from Myotis myotis, assembly GCF_014108235.1. Lineage (NCBI taxonomy): Eukaryota > Metazoa > Chordata > Mammalia > Chiroptera > Vespertilionidae > Myotis > Myotis myotis. Next base: position 5,417,924 of record NW_023416346.1, on the reverse strand, counting down.
GGCTGCCTCCTGCATGTCCCACACTGGGGACTGAGCCCACAACCCAGGCATGTTCCCTGACTAGGAATCGAACCGTGACCTCCTGGTTCATAGGTCAACCACTGAATCACATAAACCAGGCTGCATGCACTCTTAAAAACAATCTGAACAATCGGACACGACTGCTAAGTGACTGCTATGCGCTAGGCGCTAATGAAACTGCAGTGAGAAAAGCAGACATGATTTCTGGCCTTAAAGATGTTACATTCAAGTGGGACAAACTTACATTTCAGAGGTGAATGACCTATACAACAGCAACTGAGAAATAACAGCATTTAGAAATATGGACACACAATTGATAGGTAAACTTAGTCCCATGCTATACCTTGCTGCAAGGAAGGCTAGGGAATACAGTTTTTCTTTTTGCTTTTTAGCCGGGTACATTGACTAAGTTTCAGTTACTAAAGAAAAAAAGGATAGAAGAAGGTAGTATTAAAGGATGACTAGTTATCTCTGCTTTAGTTGCAAATAAGTGACTCTTATTAAAATTACTAATGCCAAGATGGATTTGTAGGACTTGAAGAGTAAATGATGTACAAAGATTATTTGCATAAGGCTGGTCTTCATTGTTTCAGAAGAAGGCAAGAGAAAGTCACATAACATAAAATTAACATTTAAAAAAAATTCACTTGAAGATACAGTTTTCATTGATTTTAGAGAGAGGAAGGGACAGGGAAAGAGAAAGAGAGAAACATCGTACCTGCCCCAAAGGAGGATTGAACCCACATCCCGGGTATGTGCCTGACCAGGAACCGAACCCACAATGCTTCCGTGCACAGGACAACACTCCAACCAACTGAACAACATCAGCCGGGGAAAAATTAACCATTTTAAAGTAATTCAGTGGTATTTAGTACATTCACAGTGTTGTCAACCACCTCTATCTAGTTCCAAAACATTTTCATCATCCAAAAAGGAATCCCCAAATTCATTAAGCAGTTGCTCCCAATTGTCCCTTTCCCCCAGACCCTGGTAACCATCAGTCTGTGTTGTCTCTATAGTTTAACCTGCATAATTCATATGAGTGGAATCATATAATAAGTGATTTTTGTGTTTGGCTTCTTTCAGTTAGCAAAAAGTTTTCAAAGTTTATCCCCATGTATTAGTACAGTCATGAGCTGTATAATATTTCAATCAAGGATTGACTGCATATACACCAGAAGTCCCATCCTATCTAAAAAGAGGGGATATGCTAATTGACCATCACGCCCTCACAAAATTGTGGCACCCACAGCCAATAAAGAGGGAATATGCTAATTGACTGCCACACCCTCAAAGATGGCAGTGCCCACAGCCACAAGATGGCGGCGCCCAGTCCCCTCAGCCCCACTGGGGCAGCAGGCACGTGGCACGGCCGGGCCTGCCCCCAGGTGGGTCCTGTTGCTCCGTGAGCCTGCCTGCGGATTCCACCAGTCCTCCCAGTCCCCTAGCCACCTAGAGTGGGCCCAAAGTGCAGGCAAGCCTCAGATGGTGGCTGCCCAGCCTCCCAGGGCCGCCCGAGGCTCAGGTAACTAGGGCTGGCTAAAGCTTGAGTTGCTGGCCATGGCAACAGCAGAGGGCTGATGGGGGCATCACCTTCCACTGATAGCCAGGTTGCCTCCCACCCCTGAGGGCTCCTGGACTGTGAGAGGAGGCAGGCTGGGCTGAGGGACCTCCCCTCCAGTGCACCAGGCCTCTAGTCTATATATATAAAAGGCTAATATGCAAAGTGTCCCCTCAGGAGTTTGACAGGGAGACCAGAAGTTTGATCACTTGCTATGATGTGTGCTGACCACCAGAGGGCAGCACAGAAAGAAGGAAGGCCCCAGCTGGCAGCCAGAAGGCTCCAATGAGTTCTGATCGCTGGCCAGGCCTAGGGACCCTACCCATGCACGAATTTTGTGCACTGGGCCTCTAGTAAGATTATAATGGACTGGAAAAATTCCTATCACCTAGTGATGTCATAGCACAACTCATTACTCAAGTTATTTGTGGTGATGCTGGTGTAAACAAACCTATTACTCTGCCAGTTGAATAAAAGTATAGCACATACAATTATGTACAGTAGCTAATATTTATATGTATTAAATGATACATATCTAGAATTGTGTGATGAGCAGTCCCTAAGAAGGTGAGTCCCAATAAACTGACCTCTTGATGTCCATACCTCTATGTAATCCCCTCTCATTGAGTGGGGGCAGGGCTTGGGACTTGCTTCTAATGATAATAAATGACTATGTTACTGGTTTATGTATTTACTATACTATACTTTTATTGTTGTTTTACTCTTTTATAAATAGAAAGAGTGAACTGGCTTCTTTCAGTTAGCATAAAGTTTTCAAAGTTTATCCACATGTATCAGTACAGTCATGAGCTGTATAATATTTCAATCAAGGGTTGACTGCATATACACCAGAAGTCCCATCCTATCTAAAAAGAGGGGATATGCTAATTGACCATCATGCCCTCACAAAATTCCGGCACCCACAGCCAATAAAGAGGCAATATGCGAATTGACTGACTCTTTCTATTTATAAAAAAAAAGTGTGTTGCAGAATAGTATGCCGTGTTAGACTGGCAGCAGCCTCATACATCTCGTGTGTACTGAGTCTCTTGATTGCATCATTTCTCCTGTGCTTGATTTAATCTCATGTTGTTTTGAACATTGACATGGGCTCCTAGGCTATGCTATCTAGGTTTGTGTAAATGCACACCACGATGCTTGAACAACCATGGAGTTGCCTCATGGCACATTTCTTTTTTTTTTTAATTGAATTGATTGGGGTGATATTGGTTCACAAAACTATATATGTTTCAAGTGTACAACTCAATAAAAGATCATCTGCACAATGCATCATGCTCCCATCATGCAAAGCAAAGTCCCTCCACCTCGTCCCTATCCCCTTTCTCCCTGGCTATTACCACACTATTGTCTGTGTCTATGTGTTATATATGTATGTTTTTTTATTTAAACCCTTCACCTCCTTTCATGCAGCCCCCTAACCACCCTCCCCTCCGAAAGCTGTCAGTCTATTCCATGTATCCATGCATGTTTCTATTTTGTTCTAAGAACACATTTCTGAGAATGTACCCCCATCATTAAGTGGCCCATGACTGAACTTCATTCCTTTTCATATGACTGAATACAGGAAGAGAATCCTTTTAGCAGGTGCAGTAGCAGCCCTCCATGCCACATTCTGAACAAAGGCCCCAGCAAATATCAGTTGCCTTACAATTGGGGATAATGTCCCTGAACACTTTTGCTGAGGCAGACATTGGTATAAGTTACTGAGATGTTGGTATAAGTACCCTCTTCACAGCTAATGGGTCCTTGATGCTTTTTTCAAAGCAGCAGGTTCACAACTGCATTAAGCCAACAGTGACTTGTTTTCCCAGTCTCTCACGCAGCCAGAGGTGGCCACTTAAGCTCTGGGCAATGAGACCCAAGCAGAAGTGCGCTGGGCCTCAGGGAGATAGTCTGGAAAAGCTTTTGCTTTCTTGATAAAAGCAAAAAGGCTGCAAAAGAAAAACAAGTAAATTAAAATGTTAACAAAGTAAAAAAAAGGGGGGGGATGATAGAGGTCGCAAGGGTCCTTTTCTCATATTTCTGCTCTGAAGCCAGATTTGATGGTTGGAGCTGCAGTTCTGTCTCTCAATCATAAAGACTTGGTTCCATGGAGATGCAGGCGTTACATCCTTGAGGCACTGAACCTGCACTAACACCTTCCTATGCAGAGAACTCTTGTTATACAAACAACATGAATTCCTATTTGTTTCAGCCATTGAGAGACAGGTATTTTGCTACTTATAGCGAAAGTATTTCTAATGAACAACTGATTGGTTTTCCTATACATGTCAGAGGCAGAGGTTTACAGCTGGATATCTATGGAAGGGACTCCTAAGGTATATTATGGCTCACCTCTAATTAGAGTCTAAGACAGCACTTTCCTAATATGGCTCCTGAATCATAAACATATAGTCTGTGTGGGTTTGTACAGGCATGAAGGTAACAGTCCCTGGGTCTTCCAGTGTCTTTCTGCCTCACTTGCCTTGAAAAAAGGATCATTTATTTATACCTGTGGTAGTCAACACATCCAGGAAGGTTCCCTAGGAGCCTTTTGACCTTAGCTGTCATCAATTCACAGAGTGGTGCACTGCAGTGGGAGCCCTGGATGAAAGCCCAAATTTGGAGGATGCCAAAAAGAGCTCCAACATGTAATACCTACATTCTGCTTAATGTAGTGAGATAGGAGCAGGCAGTTAGAAGGGCCATACCCGAATTGTTAATAAAAGCTTTAAGGAGTATCTTGAGCTCATATTAAGCTCTTTTGTATTTGAAAACATCTTGCTAATAAGGACATTCTCTCTAGCATTTGCTTAAATATTTTCATATTACTTTAAGATAATTAAAAAAGAACCTGGAGATTTCCCAAGGCTTTGCTTAAATGACTCACATTTAGAGAAATCTCAATGTGTATAATGAGAAGCATAAAACAAAACTATGATTGCCTAGAAATGACTTTGCTTTTCTTCTAGAGATTCTGAAATGAGATTATATTTTGAAATTGAGCAGAGGGATTTTGGTCTTTGGAAACAGAAAAAAAAAAAAAGAATGAAGAGCTCTGGTTTGGGGATAATAAAATAGATGAAAATATCTCAAACCTTTTCTTTATATTTAGAAGTAGCTTTTATCTAATTTGGAACATGTTACATATTATCAAAGACATTTAAACCCTTTCCGTTTCCTAGACTGTACTGAATTTTAACTACACATGTTTACTAACACAGATCAAGTAAGTGGATTTTGGCAGTTTATATTCCATAGAAACAAAGCAACAAAAGTAAGAAGGGGCAGAAAATATAGTAGACAAACACAAATGATAACTAAGAAGGTATGAGTTCTAAATAAAGTAGATGATCAAGAATCCACATGAGGTAATTAAGGGTCTTGAGATGGGAAGACTACCTGAATTGTCTGAGTTGGCCCTAAGTCTAATCACCAGTCTTCAAAATGGGAGGCAAGAAGGTCAAAGGAAGAAGTAGAAGATGTGACAATGGAAGCAAAATGCTGCACTGCTGGCTTTGAAGATGGAGGGAGGGGCCATGATGCATTTCATAACCTGGAAAAGGCAAGGGAAAGGATTCTTCTCTAGAGCCTCCAAAATGAACCAGCTCTGCTGACACCTTGAGTTGAGCCCTGTGAAACTGATTTCAGACTCTTTTCCATTTGCTCTTAAAGACAATGTGTATTCTGCTGTTGTTGGGTGAAACATTCTAAAATAGCAATTAGATCTAGTTGGTTGATGATATTGTTCAAATCTAAATCATTGTTGATTTTCAGTTTACTAGTTCTATCTATTACTAAGAGAGGAGTATTGACGTCTCCAACTCTAATTGTGGACATTTTTATTTCTCCTTTCAGTTCTGTCAGCTTTTGCTTCAGGTATTTTAAAGCTCTGGTATTAAATGATACATATCTAGAATTGTGTGATGAACAGTCTCTAAGAAGGTGAGTCCCAGTGAACCGACCTCTTGATGTTCATGCCTCTATGTAATCCCCTCTCATTGAGTGGGGGCAGGGCTTGGGACTTGCTTCTAACCAGTAGAATATGGTAAAGGTGATGGGATGTCTCTCTCTTGATTGTGCTGTACTAGAGGCCTGGTGCACAAAATTCATGCATGGAAGGGTGGTTCCCTCAGGCCAGCCTGTACCCTCTCCAACTGGGAAATCCTTGGGGATGTCCAACTGCTGGTTTAGGCCCAATACCTGTAAGATTGGGCCTAAACCGGCAGTTGGACATCCCTCTCGCAATCTGGGACCGCTGGCTCCTTACTGCTCGCCTGCCTGATCGCCCCTAACTGCCTCTGCCTGCCAGCCTGATCACCCCTATATGCCTTCCCCTGCCAGCCTGGTTGCCCCCAAATGGCCCTCCCCTGCTGGCCTGATATAGCCCCCAACTGCCCCCTTCTGCTGGCCAAGTTGGTTCTGATTGGTCGGTTTCTATGCCAGTCAGCATTAAAAGCTCCGCCAGGTAGGCAGCCATTGGCTCCCCACAGCACCTAGATTTGGTTCTGATTGGTCGGTTTTTATGCCAATCTGCATCAAAAGCTCCGCCTCCTAGGCAGCCGTTGGCTCCCCACATCACCCAGGTTTGGTTCTGATTGGTCAGTTTCTATGCCAGTCAGCATCAATAGCTCTGCCTACTAGGCAGCCATTGGCTTCCTGCAGCACCTAGGTTTGGTTCTTATTGGTCGGTTTCTATGCCAGTCGGTGTCAAAAGCTCTGCCTCCTAGGCATCCATTGGTTCTTCACATCACTTACATTTAGTTCTGATTGTTCAGTTCCTTTGCCAGTCAGCATCTTTGGGCCTATTTCTGGGCCTGATCAGCGAGGCCACGCTGAACAGCAGCCCCCATAGAGGCTGCAGAGAAAGAAAGGTGAAGCCGGGAAAGGAAGAGGGCGAGAAAGAGAGAGGCAAGTACTGATCAACAGCTGCCACTGAGGCTGGGGATCAGACCCTTATTCTCTCTCTGGGTCTCAGCCCCCTGGGTAGTCCGTGCTGGGTCGCCAGGCTGCAGCCGGCAGTCAGTGCTGGGTCGCCATGACAACCCAGCGCTGACTGAAGGACTTCCGGGTTGGTCTCCAGTCGTGATCGTGATCGGTGGTTACAACCCTAGCCTTTTATGTATTAGGATGGTAAAGAAGAAATGTCACTCCCATAATTGTTTTACATTATGTAAGGTTCCATTTTAACAGATTAGAGTTAGAGGTATCTTTGTTGGATTGATGAAGTAAGTAGGCATGCTGAGGAAACACATGTGGCAAGGAACTTCAGCCAGCCGGTAGGAGCAGCAGGTCACCTCTGAAGCCTGAGGATGGCTGCCAAAGGGTAGCCAGAAACAGTTCAGGGCCCTTAGTCATACTGCTGCAAGGAAATGAATTATGCCAAAAACCTGAATGAGTTTAGAAGTGGATCTTTCCCCAAACTCATGATGAGACTGCAGCCTTAGCAGACACCTGGATTGCAGATACCCAGAAGCAGAGAACTCAGTTAAGCTGTTCCCTGACTTCTGAATTACAGAAAGTGTGAGATAATAAACGTACATTGTCTTAAGTCCTTCTGTTTGTGGTAATGTGTTGTGCAGCAATAGAAAACTAATGCAGATATATAGTGTGATGTCTTCTTGGTGGTTACATCAGTTATGCTGATGTAATGTCCCTCTTCATTCTTCATAATTTTCTTTCCTGGCAAGTCTAACCTGTTTGATGTTCATAAAGTCACTCGAGTTCTCTATTATTAATATTTATATGGTATATGTTTCCATAATTTTATTTTAAACCTACCCATGTCAGAATATTTGAAGTGAGTTTCTTGTAGCCATTCATTTTGGGATGTTCTTTTATTCATTATGCCAATCTCTCTTTTAATTGCTTTATTTAGACCATTTACATTTAATGTAGTTATTGATATGTTTGGATTTAGGTCTACCATTTTATTTGTTTTCTCTTTGTTCCCTCTGTTTTTTTTTTTTGTTCCTCTATTTCTCCTTTCCCACTTTCAAAATTTCTCTGAGCATTTTTAGTATTCCATTTAATTTATCTCTTTGTATATTCTAGGGAATATAATAGACACACGCAAGTTTTTATACTCTACCTAGAATCAATATTTACTAATTCAAGTTGAATATAGAAACCATATGAACATATAGGATCCTTTATTCTTCTCTATGTTGTGGTTGCTTGTGTATTGTATCTACATTAGAGGCCCAGTGCATGATTAAATCGTGCGTGTGTAGGGTCCCCTAGGCCTAGCTTGCCATCACGGCCATGTCCACCACCCTGTGATGCCTTGCATGCTCCACCAACGCTGCCGGAGCCCTGGGGGTGGGGTGGGGGGAGGGCCCGAGAGGTGCTCCATGCACCTCCTGGAGACCAGTCGTTTGGTCATTATGGCATCACGGCGTTCCGGCCACAGTTCTTTTATGATATAGATAGATACTATTTTCTCTTTCTTTTTTCCTTTCCCTTTTAAAAATTAAATTTATTGGGGTGACATTGTTTAATATGATTATATAGGTTTCAGATGTGGGTTTCTATGTTACAAGATCTGTATATTGCACTGTGTGCCCACCACTGAAAGTCAAATATTCTCCTGTCACCAGATATTAGAATCCCTTTCACTCACAATCCCCTTCCCTCTGGCAACTACCACACTCCTGTTTGTGTTCACAAGTTTCAGTGTTATATCACACATATTAGCTTTTTCTGACTGACTTTTTTCACTTAGCATAATGTTCTCAAGGTCCATCCATGTTGTTGCAAATGGCACTATTTCACCCTTTCTTATGGCTGAGTAGTATTCCATCGTGTATTGGTACCACATCTTCTTTATCCAGTCCGCTATTGCAGGACATTTTGGTTGTTTCCATGTCTTGGCCACCATGAATAATGCTGCAGTGAACACAGGGGTACATATATCTTCAAACTTGAAATATATCCACATACTTTGAAATCCCATCCAGCCGTGGGCAAACTACGGCCTGCGGGCCGGATCCGGCCCATTTGAAATGAATAAAACTAAAAAAAAAAAAAAAAAAAAAGACCGTACCCTTTTATGTAATGATGCTTACTTTGAATTTATATTAGTTCACACAAACACTCCATCCATGCTTTTGTTCCGGCCCTCCCGTCCAGTTTAAGAACCCATTGTGGCCCTCGAGTCAAAAAGTTTGCCCACCCCTGCATTAGACCATGTTATAACTTTTTGTTTTCAACCAAAAAAATATATTTTGAAGAACTGGTGAAGAGAAGAACTTCCCTCAGCCATCCTTTTATAACAGGTCTGCTGGCAATGGATTCTCTAATTTTTCCTTCTTTAGAGAATATCTTTATTTGACTGTCGTTCCTGAAAGCTATGTTTGCTGGGCATATTATTTTGAGTTGACAATTCTTTCAGCACTTTAAAGATGCTGTGCACTTCTTTATGACCTCCTTGATTCCTGATGAGAAATTCATAGTCATTTGGATTATTACCTTAAATATAATGTGTCATTTTTCTCTTTCTGCTTTAAATATATTTTTTTGTCTTTCTTTTCAATAGTTTAAATATAGTATGTCTGAGCATTGATTCATATGATTTTCTCCTGTTTGGCTTTTGTTAAGGTTCTTGAATCTGCAGTTTTATGCCTTTTGATATATTTGAAATGTTTTCAGTTTTTACATATCCACCTATTTTTTTTCTGCATTACACTCTTTCTCTTTTCCTGACATTCCAAAGGCGTGAATGTTAGACCTTTTGTTATTATTCTACAGATCCTTGTGGTTATGTTCATTTACCTCTCAAGTTTTCCTCTTTGTTGTTTAGGTTGGATAAGTTCTCTTGTTCTATCTTCACATTTACTGACTTGTTCATCCTTATTTTGCTATTGAGCCCATCTAGTTACCTTTAAAATTCCAGTTATTATATTTTCAGTTATAACATTTCAATTTGGTTCTTCTTTTCTCTCACTCCTTTGCTGAGACTTTCTATCTTTATACTCATTTCAAGATTGTTTGCTCTCACTTATTGAAACATTTTTTTATAACACCGGCTTCAAATTATTTTTTAGATAATTCAAATATTTGTGTCGTGTCATCTCAGCATTTGGTGTCCATTGATTGCCTCTTCAATAGGCAACTGGTAGTTGAGATTTTTTTTGGTTTTTCATGTGCTGAAAATTTTTGGCTTGTATCCTGGACATATTTAATAGTGTGCTGTGGGGTCTTATATCTTGTTTTAATCCTAAGGAGGAACATATATTTGTTTTAGTTTGTAGTCAACATGGTTGAGTCCAGATCACAAGTTCTGACCTGCCTTTTGTGGATTATGGCTCCAAAGTCACTTCATTTTTCAAAACTTTGCAGTGTTATTTAGAACTGTCTCACAGGTGTTTTATCCAGTGGCTAGTCTAGAGCAGTGGTTCTCAACCTGTGGGTCACGACCCCTTTGGCGGTCGAACAACCCTTTCACAGGGGTCGCCTAAGACCATCCTGCATATCAGATATTTACATGACGAGTCATAACAGTAGCAACATGACAGTTATGAAGTAGCAACGAAAATAATGTTATGGTTGGGTCACAACATGAGGAACTGTATTTAAAGGGCCAGAAGGTTGAGAACCACTGCTCTAGAGACCTGATGATCTGGTTCTTAGCTCAATTATCACAGTCTTTGGTATGTTGTTTAAGATCAGACCCCCACGCCGGTCAAGGTGAATCTAGGAGTTCATAATGACTTGATAGGATTCTTTCCCCCAAATGCCTCCCTCTCCATAATTTTCCTACTACTTTGCAGTTCTTTGGAGTTCCCCATTTTGATCCTTTGGAAAGAAATCTGAGTCATTGTTTACTTCCCTCTGCTTTGCACTTCTTGCAACTTTGCCCATATCTGGGGCCAAGAAGCAGGAGGACAAATATCAATGGGGGTTTGCCCCCACTATTTGGGAACCTTAGCTACTCCAACCATAGAGGAAGGGTCCTCTATCCCTTAGCATTTTAAGCACTTCATAGCACCGCTCCCTCCATTGTCACTGTCAAAGGGAGATTGCCTATTGGTTAGGGTGCGAGAGAATTGAAAAAAAGAAAAAAATGGTGTTCTTTGTTACTTTTTCTGAACTTTAGATCTATTTCCTACTCTTACTGGTGCTCTCTGTCCATGTTGATGCCCTCTTCTGGGATTTGGGCTGTCTTACGTCCAGTACAGTGGCTACTGGAGGGAAAAAAGAATTAACTCACTGCCAGTTGTTATACTTCAAATTCTGGTGTTCGTCTTCAATTTACCTGGTGCAATTTATGTTTTAAAGTCCTTAAGTAGTTGCTCCATGCATTCTGTTCAGGTTTATTGCTGCATTCAGTGGGAGAGAATGGGTTGATTGTTATTGTTCTGTGTTAACTGGGATCAGAACCCTTGTATTGTATAGATGATGGAGTGTTCTCTTTGGAGTATATTTGTGTTGGGAATAATTTTTTCATACTCTACATGAGGCAACAGCTTTATACTATAAATACTCTTCTGGATATCTATCACTCTGGAATAAATCACTTAAATTTAGTAGCTTAAAATAACAAATCATTTTAGTATTATCTCATAGGTCATTGATTAGGGTCAGCTAGGTGGTGTTTCCTTGTTTATATGCAATGTGAATTGGTGCAGCCACTATGAAAAATAATGAAATAATTTGAAGGCTCACTCATTCATGTATGCGGTATATGGCCTGGGGACACTTAAACAGTTGGGGCTCCTGTGGTGTTTATTTCTGTTTCTATATGGTTTCTCCAGCACAGCAACTTCAAGGTAGGTAGATTTCTTATTTTCTACGTTTATTGATATATAATTGACATATAACATTGTGTAAGTTTAAGGTGTGCAACATGTTGGTTTGATACACATATATTACAATATGATTACCACCATAGTGTTAGCTAACACCTCCATCATGTCACAGAATTATCATTTCATTTTTTGTGGTGAGAACATCTAAGATCTACTTTCTCAGCAACTTTCAAGTATACAGTATAGTGTTGTTATCTATAGTCACCATGTTGTGCATTAGTTCCCCAGAACTTATTCATCTTATAAATGGAAGTTTGACCATCAGCTCCCCATTTCCCCACCCGCGGGCCCTGGTAACCACCATTCTACTTTCTGACATAATGCAGTATTTGTCTTTCTGTGTCTGACTTATTTCACTTAATATAATGCCTTCAAGATCCATCCATGTTTTGCAAATGGCAGGATTTCCTACTGTCTCATGGCTGAATAGTCCACTTTGTGTGTGTATGTGTGATCTTCTTTATCCATTTATCCATTGATAGACACTTCCTATATCTTAGCTATTGTGAGTAAAAAACATGGGAGTGCAGATATCTCTTTGAGATACTGTTTTCATTCCCTTTGGATATAGACTTAGAAGTGGGACTGCTGGATCATATGGGAGTTCTAATTTTAATTTTTGAAGTAACCCCATACTATTTTTCCTAGTGGCTGCACCAATTTACATTCTCACCAACAGTGCCCAAGGGTTCCCTTTTCTCCACATTCTCATCAGCATTTGTTATCTCTGGTCTTTTTGATGACAGCCATTCTGACGGGTGTGAGGTGGTATCTCATTGTAGTCTAGATTTCTTACATGGAAGGTCAGGGCTGCACAGCGAGTGGAGAACAAGAGCATGAGAGTGAGCCAGGTGGACACTAGATTGCCTTTTATGACTTCGCTTCACAGGTTATCCGTCTCCATTGCCACATCCTATTCTTTGAGGCAGTCACAAGGGTCCACTTAAGTTCAAGGGTTGGGAACATAGATGCCATTTATTGACAGGCGAGCGACACGGTTCTGCAAGAGCATGTGGGATTGGAATATGGTTGTGGGCATTTTTGGAAAATATAATCTGCTACATGTACTAAGAATTTTGTACCTGTAAAGTAGCTCCTGAGTTGTGCTCAGTATGAGCTATATAGAGAGAACTTCTGTTTTTAACTTTTGGAGACCCAAGAGGGCGTAATGTTAAATGTGATGATCAATATGGCCATTTTTCAGCAAACATGGATTTTAATGAGTCTCCAGAAATTAGATCAAGTTTTCCCATTATTGTATAACTTTCTCTGTCACCATCCAGATCTTTAGGGTTTGCTATTGCATTAAGAACCTGCATGGAGCCAGAACCGGTTTAGCTCAGTGGATAGAGCTTCGGCCTGCAGACTCAGGGGTCCCGGGTTCGATTCCGGTCAGGGGCATGTACCTTGGTTGCGGGCACATCCCCAGTGGGGGGCGTGCAGGAGACAGCTGATCCATGTTTCTCTCTCATGGATGTTTCTGGCTCTCTATCCCTCTCCCTTCCTCTCTGTAAGAAATCAATAAAATATATTTAAAAAAAAAAAAGAACCTGCATGGAACTTCAAGGTATATGATTTTTGCAGGGGCTGGGTGACAGTGGAGGAATAGGAAAGACTCCAGCTAAAGTCTATATGAAGTAATTGTCTTGCTTCAAGAAGGTCCTAAGCAGGCTTGCCAGAGTGTTCACTTAGAGGGGAACCAGGAAGGCTACCTTAGCCTAAATACCTTTCCTACCTAATGCCAGGCCTACCCTATTATGACTTCTTTTAGCTCAGCATTGCTTCCTTCTTAAAAGTGCAAACGCCTCTGGGCGAGAAATCTGGGTAGTTGGTATGCCTTTCAATAAACACTTTACGAGTTCAGTGCTAGGCACTGGGAGTTCAGCGATTTCACAATTTGGTCTCCTTTCTTCCTTGACCAGAAGAACGAGATGCATTGAAAATTCTAGCTCCTGAGAATTTCTTCCAAGAGGTTTCATGTTTCAGACACTTTATATATTTTTTTCCCCCAGAGATGGGCCTGGTCCTAAGAATCCTCCAAAGCTTTCCTGGGCTACCAAAAGGTCAAGGTAAAAGGACCACCAGCGTCATCCCCGGCCCCCTCACCCCGCTGCTCCTCTACCTGGAGTGGCAGATGTTCAGTTCCTTCCACCCCTTTCCCAGAATGAAGAAGTCAGCTCTTTCCCATCCCGACCCCCTGTGGGTTCTCATTTTCTGGCCGACTAGAGCAGAGGTTTGAAGGAAGCCTGGCACATTCTGGGACTCCGCGAACCCAGACGGCCTGGCCAGGTACGCCAGGACTGGGGGGAGGGGCGCCGATCGGCCGGGGGGTGGGGGGGAGGCGGGGGGGAGCTGGCTAGAGGATCGGCGGACCACAGCCAAGCCCGCTGCCGTGGCCGGCCCACGCTGGGCCCCGCGCGGCTGGGGGCCGAACAGGTGCGCGGGCGGGGGGCGGTGCTTGGGGATCCTGCGCACTGCGCGCTCCCCTCCCCCGACCGGGCGCCCGCAGCGGCGGCAGCAGGAGGAGGAGCTGCGGCGGCCACCGAGCGCCACTCCGGCGGGGCAGGTCGGCGGCGGCGCCAAGTCCACCCCCCGACGGCGCGGGCTGCCGGTCCGCGCGCGCAGGAGGCGCGGGCAGCGGAGGGACCATGGAGCCCGGCGGGGACGCGGCGCGCCTCGGCCTGGGGCGGGCAGCCCGGGCGCTGCCACCGCGGCTGCCGCCGCTGCTGCTGCTGCCGCCGCTGCTGCTGGGTCGGGGGCTGCGTGTCGCGGCCGCGGCCTCCTCCTCTGGGGCGGCGGCCGAGGACAGCAGCGCCATGGAGGAGCTCGCCACCGAGAAGGAGGCGGAGGAGAGCCACCGGCAGGACAGCGTGAGCCTGCTCACCTTCATCCTGCTGCTCACGCTCACCATCCTCACCATCTGGCTCTTTAAGCACCGCCGGGTGCGCTTCCTGCACGAGACTGGGCTGGCCATGATCTACGGTGAGCACCCCAGCCGAGCCCGTGCACCCCGACACCCCTCGGGCGGCCCGGCCGCGGCGCGACCCCTCCCTCGTGCCTCCCTGGGCTCCCCCTTCAGTCACAACGTGTTTCGTTCCTTTTCCCGCGGAGACGGTGTGGGTTCCCAAGGTCAGCTGTCTGCATGTGACCGTTAAAAAGAACCCCACCCCGTTTCGACGTCTCTTCATGGGGAACCAGGAAAAGGGAAGGCACAGAGGGGGCCTATTCTGTTCCCCGGGTGCTGGCTTGCCCCTGCCCCCCATCGCGATCCGAACCCCCGTCCCCCAGTTCAGCTCAGCAGGGTGTGTGTGACCCGGCAGGAGGGGGTGACTTCGCCAGGGACCGCGCCACCCCAGGAGTCAGGCCACAGTGAGGGTGGGGGCGAGGGCTGAGGGCTTGGCTTGGTAGGGGCTGCTGGGGCCTGGTGGATGCCACGTCCATGGTCGTCCAGTGCTGAGATCTGTGTTTCTCTGGTGAATAAACTGGGAACATGAAGCGCCCAGAAAGGTGAGTGCGGGTCAGGACCCAGAGCGGTGCTCAGCCACGTCCGCACGCCTTTCACCCTTGTGTCCAGGCGGGAAGTTATATCCAATTCCTTGCCCTCTCCAGGCGGAGAGGAGCTTTTGTTTTCCTCAGATCATAACAGGGGCACGACTTTGAAGAAACGTTTGTGACTGTATGAAGAGGATAAGTAGTGGTTTTCATTCCGGAGTCAGCCTTCTTTTATTGTGACGGGTGGGCTGATGCCACCATGCTTTTCTGGATTTAATGGCACATGGTGTGTCACCTGCACAGAGGCCCTTACAAATCTCCTGTCATTACATCGGTGTCATTTAGCCATAATCCGAATCATCTTCCCCCTCTCCCCCCACCCCCGACAATGCCCCCCGACTGCGCCCTCTCCATGACTCCAAACTGGAACCAAGTATTCTCATTTTGAATTTAATGCAGTAGTGTTAAAGCCCACGTGAGCGTCCTCATGTGAAATAAATGAGCCCACTTCACAACTGTTCCCAATAGGCAGCGTTTGACTTTATCACTTCTACTGGAGAGATCTCTCCACTCAATTTCCATTCAGGAGAGAATGGAAAGCAGACACCTTAATCTTTAATGTGAAAATTACCCTTGGCCCTGAGCCTTGATTGGTTCTTGATTGGTTGTTGACAGCCCAAGATTACGAAGTGCTGTGGGGAGTCCTGGACTTTTCACGGGGTATTGGCCTCCACAGATCTTGAATGGAAACAGGACCACGTCCAAAACTGAGTTTGGTTGTTGCAAATTACAGGTATAATCTTTGGCCTGGATGCCTGGTCGTTCTTGAGCTTTGTGGTTTGTGTCAGTTGGTGACAAATGTTTGAAACCAAGGCTGCAGTTAAGCTAGGGGGTTTCCTGAGCAGAGAGCAGAGTGGGGTGTTCAAGAACGTTGTCATTTCTGGCGATGGACTCTGAGCCGTAATGCAAGTGAAGATTGCCTTTATATCATGTAGCCTTGAAAATATTTTGGTTTTATAACCCCTATATCCAGTTCATTAAAGTACAATGTGAAATACTTTTAGAAGGTAGCTTTGACAGGCTCATAAATACATACTCAAGTGCATAGAAAATAAATGGGGATTAAAAAAAACACATTTTCTGAGGAGTACTCCATGTTCTTAGGAGCTCAGTCACCTTCATCTTAAGGCTTAGAAACAGCAGTGGAATTTTCCTTTGCTGATATGTACTTTTTAAACTCATCACAAGCTTTTTAGTCGTTGGGGCCATGCTACACTGCTGTTTCATTTCATGTTACCAAAATCTGGTTTAATTGATGATTGTTCAGAAAAGGTGACTTCGTCTCATAGCATACTGTGTAATTTTTGTACTACATCTTTGGGTTTTAGTATTACTTTGAAATGTCTTAAGAAATTTAGTTTGTCAATATAGATGTCCTGGGTTATACCAAATACTAATATTTATATATATTTAAAAAATATTTATTTATTTTATTGACTTCAGAGAGGAGAGGAGAGGGAGAGGGAGAGGGAGAGGGAGAGAGATAGAAACATCAGTGATGAGAGAGAATCATTGATGGGCTGCTTCCTGCGCGCCCCCCACTGGGGATCAAGCCCACTACCCAGGCACGTGCCTGTGACCAGAATTGAACCTGGGATCCTTCAGTCCATAAGCCGATGCTCTATCCACTGAGCCAAACCAGCTAGGGCCCAAATACTAATATTTTGATGTGGTTGCCTGTAATTGTGAGAAAACATTTATCTCTTTTAGGGATATTTACTCTCTGTTTCAAGATGCTTCCCCAATCTGAATTCTAATGTCATTTGATTAGCTCATTATTCATTATGTACTGAAGACTGTTGTGATTCTGATAAAAAATTCAATTTGAAAATCTTTGAACACAAGTAGATGCAGTACAGATTTTTCAGGACTTCTCTTTTTTAATAGTAAGCATTCAGATTGCATTTGCTGAGATCAATAGAGGAAGTGAGTAATTGTCCTATTGCCTCTGAGTAATAAGGGACAAAACAACCCAAGGAAACTTGCTGCATGCTGGTGACCAACTTCATTTCTGGAGGTAAACAATTTAACTTTTGAATGTGGCCAAATTTTTATGAGTGAGAGTTCAACTGTGAATGTCAAAACTCTTCATTTTGAAATTAAAAAAAAAAATCTAATTTCTTCCCAGCTGGGGGTGCTCAGTTGTTGAGCATAGACCTATGAACCACGAGATCACAGTTCAATTCCCAGTCGAGGGCACATGCCCTGGCTGCAGGAGGCAGCAGGTTGATGATTCTCTCTCATCATTGATATTTCTCTCTCCTTCTTCCTTTCTCTCTCTGAAATCAATAAAAAAAATTCAAAAAATCGAATATCTGCCACTTAAAGATATTTAAGTGGTACTTTAATCTGAGAGGGAAGGCTTTTATATATGTAGTAATGTATTAAAATGAATTGTGATAATATATATTGGCCAGTATAATCATAAAATATCTGTGGAAGGGCATGCAATAGACTAAGTCACATTGGTTTCCATGATGGGCGGGAGAGTGGGTAGGAACTGGGTGTCTGTGACATAGAGGTGGGAGGGAGACATCAATCTATACCCTTTTGTGCTATTTGATTTTTAAACTATGGAAGTGGGTCCATGCCCTCATTCTGTGGCATTTGTGATGGTATTTTAAGATGCTCCTCAGATCATCCAATTTGATGCCCACTTCTCCCTATTTACGTCACATTATGTTGTCAGGTTCCTGTGACCTTTCAATTGTCTGTATCCGTGGAGCTTCTGGAGCCCTGTTCCTGGAACTGAGACAATATGAGGGAAGGGGAAGAATTTTCCCCTTCCTCCCTCCTCCTTTTTATCCCATTATTACCAATGAATAGCTGATGTTACATTAGGAGTGATGTGCACAAATAGATCCAATAACAACACTTACTTTGGTGCAGAGGACCTAAGGACAATAAGAGACAGATACCCTGTGAATGCTTACCATTTAAATGGAAAGAACTTCCCCATCAACCAAGAAAGAGTTATAAGCACTCCTCCCTGACAAAAGCCCCAGACAGACAGCTACAATGGAAGGTAACCACAGACCAGACTCCAGGGAAGTTGAAAGCAGTGCTCCAGACCTTGCCGTGGGAGCTGCATGGCAGCAGGCAAGGCCACCAGTCTAACCTGTTTTGTCAGGGCAGGGAGATCCCAGCTGTCTGGCCCAGTAGTGATTAAGTGCCATCCTAAAGTTACTGGGCACAGCATGTCTGTGCAGCAGAAATAGCAAGTGTTCAAGGCAGGGAAAGCTGGTATAAACAGACTGCGGCAGTTCATTGTGGTTCTCTCTCATGTGTTCAGTAGTTCCACTTCCCCCATAATGTTTTTGTGACAACTGATACGGCTCCAAAATATCTAAGTTGGCCACGCTAGCCTACCACCTGCTTCTTGTTTCCCCTCTGCTCCCCGCCTATCAACTTTCCAAGTCCATGGGGGTCAGCCCCTCGAGGTTCTGTGGCCCGTAGGCTCATGGTTGCTTTGTTGGAGCTGGATTGCTAAGCACAGCCTGAGAGTGGGTTCATAGGCAAAGTCTGAATGGGAGAAATATGACTCTGCAGTAGCATGAAATCGACATATGACCCTGTGAGCAAACATTTTGGCACCACCTTCTTCCTGGTTAACCAGGAGCACTGGTTTTTTAAAAGAACTCATTACTTTTGGCCCTAGTTTGGGACAGCTCTGTGTGGTCTCACGTTGGTACCAGATTGCCTGGGTTCGTTCACATGCTGGCCTGGTTACTTATAAAGCTGTGTATAACATGGAGGAAGCTCTCTGAGCCTTCGTTTCCTCTTATCAAAAATGGAGACAAGGACATCTTGCTTCCCTGCACATCATCAGTTCGGTTCAAATAAACTCATTTAAAAAAATGGAGACAATGCCACTCACCTTATAGGATCATTGCATGAAAGAGGTACTCTAAAGCTCAAGTGCAGTTTCTGGTACTTAAGTATTAGTTTTCACCCTCCCTTCAGACTTTGTGATTCTTTGGTCAGCGTTGCTATTTGGGGTTGGTTCAATAGAGGCCTGCTATATAGTTCGACAGTGCAGTCGGATACAGTTAGGGGGATGAGGAGAACTGTCATTTTTTGGTGGGCTATTTGTTAATACCTAGAAAAAATGTACAATATAGGTACCTTACTCTTTTATCGAGCAGACTCAATTCTTAGACTTTATTCTTCATAAATACTGGCATTAATTAGCATGTTATGTTACTTGCACTGCAGTATTTGTTGCAGTAGAAACAAGGATTTGCTGCAATACCTCATGAAGAAGGGACTGGTTAAATTAAGGCAGCTGTCCATACATACTATTGTGGAAAAAACAAGGCACAGAACAGCATGTGTAGTATTATTCTTTATATATATATATATATATATATATATATATATATATATATATTAATAAAAGGATAATATGCTAATTAGACCAGGAGACCTTCCAGAGAAAGCCATGGTGGCAGGGCTGAGGCAGAAGCAGTTAGGGGTGATCAGGCCAGGAGGGGAGGGCAGTTGGGGGTGATCAGGCCAGCATGGGGGGGCATTTGGGGGCGAGCAGGCCAGCTGGGGGGGCCAGTTGGGGGCAAGCAGGCCAGCAGGGGGGCAGTTGGGGCCAAGCAGGCCGGCAGGCAGGAGAGCGGTTAGGAGCCAGCAGTCCCAGATTGCGAGAGGCAGTTGGACATCCCCTGAGGGGTCCCAGTTTGTAGAGGGTGCAGGTCGGGCTGAGGGACCACCCCACCCCTCATGAATTTTGTGCAGCGGATCACTATATATATAAAATAGTATAATACAGTGATGGCAATCCTTTTGAGCTCGGCGTGTCAGCATTTTGAAAAACCCTAACTTAACTCTGGTGCCGTGTCACATATAGAAATTTTTTGATATTTGCAACCATAGTAAAACAAAGACTTATATTTTTGATATTTATTTTATATATTTAAATGCCATTTAACAAAGAAAAATCAACCAAAAAAGTGAGTTCTCATGTCACCTCTGACACACGTGTCATAGGTTTGCCATCACTGGTATAATACACACACACACACACACACACACACACACACATTGTCTAGACATTTATATATGACATGCATGCTTCTCTGGAAAGATAAACAAACTTAGCTGTGGTTATCTTTTGGCAGTGGGACCAGTTGATAAGAGAGAGGGAGGGAGATGTTACTTTTCCCTTTACCAGTATATTCTTCTGAGTGGCCTGAAGTTCCTTTAACAAAGACACATTACTTTTGCAATTGAATGCTGTTTAACAATAAAGCAAATGGCTTCTATGTAGCAAAAAAATGAATTAGAAATAGATTATAATTATGTGATTAGGTAGCATTAGTTATTTGAAAGTTTAAAATGAGAAAAATGACTTTTTTCCCTGAAAGTGTTTCTTAGAACTTTCAGAAGTTAACCTTTTTAGAATGATGTAATTAGAAAATCACCATTTCACAACTCCCAATGATAACTGTTTTAGATAAGGATTTTCAGTGAATTCAAGAGTTGTAGGTGAGTCCTAGCCGGTTTGGCTCAGTGGATAGAGCAACAGCTTGTGGAGTGAAAGGGTCCCAGGTTTAATTCCGGTCAAGGGCACATGCCCAGGTTGCGGGCTTCATCCCCGTAGGGGGCATGCAGCCTATCAATAACTCTCTCTCCTCATCGATGTTTATCTGTCTCTCTCTCCCTCTCCTTTCCTCTCTGAAATCAATGAAAAATATATTTTAAAAAAAGAGTTGTAGCTGAGACGGGGAACATGCATAGTTGCATGGTGATGAGTATCACCCCACATTTACTTGACTACCACACAGGAAGGACTGTGCCTTTACAGTGGAGAGGTGCAGCCATCAGTCTTATAACAGTCATCAATTTTATCCTTGCTCCCTGTGAAACTCTCTGGTATTATGAGCCTCCTTATGTGATGTAATAGGAAACATGCAGCTTTACCTGTGTGTAGTATTCATCTCCAAACATTTCTTTGGAAGGGAATTGAGGTTTTAGGCATATCTTCCAGTTTATAAGAAATATAGGGGACAAAGAAACGAATTATAAAATATCATGCAAAAAGAAATATCCAAGACATGGGACAATCTACAAGACCATTACTGTGGTTTCTTCAGAAGGTCTTTGTTGAGGGAAACAAAAAGGTGGAGAAGCGTTTGTTATGGACTGAATTATGGCCCCCCCTCCCATTCGCACGTTGATGCTCTAACCTCCAATGTGATGATACTTGCAAGTGGGGCTTAGGGGAGGTTAGATGAGGTCATGAAGGTGGGTCTCCATGGCGAGATTAGTGCCTTTATAAGACAAAGAAGAAACCAGAGCTCCCCCTTGCTCTCCCATGTGAGGATAACAGCAAGAAGGCAGCCATCTATAAGCCAAGAAGAGTGCTCTAACCATTGTGGACCTAGCCGGTTTGACTCAGTGGATAGAGCATCAGCCTGCAAACTGAAGTGTCCCAGGTTCGATTCCAGTCAAGGGCAGATGCCCAGGGTGCAGGCTCAATCTCCAATAGGAGGTGTGCAGGAGGCCGCCGATCAATGATTTTCTCTCAGTGATGTTTATATCTCTCTCTCCCTTCCTCTCTGAAATCAATAAAAACATATTTTAAAAAAGAAAAGAAAAAGAAACACTGCCTTTATAATTATTCAAAGTGTGTATATACATTTTTGGGGACACCCTATAAATGGAGCTGGGGTCTCTGATAGCATAGAGCTGCCATGTCAGGTCTTCATACTTCTGGACTCCTTATATGTGTGAAAGTAATGTGTCTTTGTTACTTGCTACTGAACCTAATTGTAAGTTGTACTTACACCAGGCTCTGACTTCCACTTGGAACTTGGTGTGACATACGAGGCTGTTTCAAGGACCTGAGGCAGATGTTTATGACTATAGTGGATATGGCATTGCTTGGGATTCTAAAGGAGGCTGAAGAATAGGCAGCACAG
Source organism: Myotis myotis (assembly GCF_014108235.1). Lineage (NCBI taxonomy): Eukaryota > Metazoa > Chordata > Mammalia > Chiroptera > Vespertilionidae > Myotis > Myotis myotis. Next base: position 5,396,049 of record NW_023416346.1, on the reverse strand, counting down.
TTCTAGAGAAAGGGTTTTAGGAAAGGGTTAAGATATAAAGTACCACTTACATTTGGTAACTGTTTTGGGCATCTGACAGTCATCCACACATTTAGTGATTTGCTAGAAAGACTCATGGGATTCAGAGACATTTGTAGCTGCAGTTATGATTTATTACAGCGATAGGATACGCAGCAGGATCAGCAAGAGAAAAAGATGTAGTAGGTGGAATGTGGAAGAGGCTAGATGTAGGTTTCTAAAGTTCTCCCTTAGGGGATTAGGGTGGGGTTTCACAGAACAAGCTTCTTCCTCCTACAATTAAGCACACGCATAGTGTTTCTGCCTAGGGAAACTTGCTTAAGACTCAGTCTTTTTTTTTATTGAGGACTTATCTTACTGAAATTTCTGACTCCCAGAAGGAAAGCAGGTGTTCACCATAAATCACTCTTGCAGAAACAATTAAGTTAGCCAGGCTGGTAAGGCAGAATTCAGTATTCCAGGCACACAAAACAACCCTATCATTTAGGAGCATACGGACTATTTTATAGGTCAAGTTCCCAGGAGCTATTGCAAGGGCCGATGATGCAAGCAGGTCCTCCTAGAGATACCAACATCAGGCCTATTGTGTTAACTCTTTCCTGCAGATTACACGTGGTGTCAACGGACTGTTAGCTTTTTGTGTTCCTGAGGGAACACTCTTATTTCATCGACACTCTTTTATTTTTAAAATTTCTACTTGTTTAGATTGATTGATGTTATTTTTTAAATTATCGCAAGTAAAATGGACTTTTGATGCACAGTTCTATGGATTGGAACATTTGTGTAGATATGTGCAACCACCACCACAATCGAAATGAACACTAGTTCCATCCTTCTTAAAATCTCTCATGCTACGGTCTCACTCTGACAACCACTGATCTATTCTCCATCACTATAGTTTTGCCTTTTCAAATATGTTGTATAAAGGGAACCTTTCAGTATCTAATCTTTTGGGATTAGTTTTTTTCACTCAGCATAATGCCTTTGAGATTCACCCATGTTGTTGCATGTTATGTATAGTTAGCTCATTTTTATTGCTGAGTCAGATTCCATTTTATGGACATAACAGGTTGTTTATTCATTTGCCAGTTGAAGGAACTCTGGGTTGTTTCCAATTTTGTGTGTGATTATGAATAGAGCTACTATAAATATTAGTTTATGGGTTTTTATGTGAACATAGTTTTCATTTTTCTATGGTAAAGAAGCAGGAATAGGATTGTTGGGTTATAGGGTAAGAGTAAGTTTAACTTTATTTGTTTTTATCTTTAAATTCTTTATTAGTTAAGGAATTACAAATGTGTCATCATCCCCCCCATAACTTTATAAGGAAACTACCAAACTGTTTTCTGGAGTGGCCATACATTCTACCTAGCGATGTGTAAAAGAGCCAGTTGCTCCATATTCTCTCCAGCACTTACTATTGTTAGCATTTTTTATTTTATTCATTCTAGTAGATGTGTAGTGGTATCTCATTGTGGTTTTAATTTGCATTTCCCTAATGTTGAACATGCTTTTATGTGCTTATTTGCCATTCACATATCCTTTTTCAAGTGACCAACTCTTTTGCCCATTTTCTAATTGTATTGTTTTTCTTTGCCTTTAGAGTTCTTTATATATTTTGGATGCAATTCCTTTGTTAGATATGTAATTTGCAAATATTCTCTCCCATTTTGTAGCTTGTGTTTTCATTATCATAAAAGTGTCTTTTGCAGAGCAAGCAGTTTAAATTTCAATGCAATTCATTTATTAACTTTTCCTTTTTATTGATTGTGCTTTTGGTGTCATGTCTAAAACCTCATCGCTGAGCCCCAGGTCAAAAAGGTTTTCTCTTATGTTTTTTTCTAAAAGTCTTATGGTTTTGTGTTTCACATTTAAATCTGTGATTTATTTTGAGTTAGTTTTTGTAAAAGGTATGAGGTTTATTAGGTTTAGGTTTATTTTTTAATGCATGGGTGTTTAATTTTCCCAACACGTTTGTTGAAAAGATTATCTTTTCTTCATTAAATTACTTTTGCAACTTTGTCCAAAATCAATTGCAGATATTTGTGTGGATATATTTCTAGACTTTCTATGATTTTTTTCATTTATCTCCATATCTAGTCTTCTGCTAATACCACACCGTCTTGCTTACTAAAGCTTTATAGTGGCTTTTAAAATTGAGTCCCTTCCAACTTAATTCTTTTTAAAAAGTGTTTTAGCTGTTCTAGTTTGAATACTCTATATTCTTGATTTTCTAGTAGTTCTTTTTTTAAAAAAATTTATTGGGCTGTTTCATCTACACAATGGAATACTACGCTGCAGTAAAAAAGAAGGAACTCTTACCATTTGCAACAGCATGGATGGACCTGGAGAGCATTATGCCAAGTGAAATAAGCCAGTCAGAGAAAGATAAATATCACATGATCTCACTCATTTGTGGAATATAATGAACAACATAAACTGATGAACAAGGATAGATCCAGAGACAGAGAAGCATCGATCAGACCATCAAACCTCAGAGGGAAGCTAGGGGAGGGTGGGGGTAAGGGAGAGAGATCAACCAAAGGTCTTATATGCAAGCATATAGGCCTGACCAATGGACACAGACAACAGGGGGGTGAGGGCATGAGTGGGAGGGATAGGGGGTTACGTGGGGATAAGGACATATATGTAATAACTTAATAAAAAAATTTATTGAGGTGACATTGGTTAAGAGTCATATAGATTTCAGGGATAGATTTCTATGTTACAAGATCTGTATATTGCACTGTGTGCCCACCACCCAAAGTCAAATCATCTTCCACCACTATTTTCTATGTAGTTCTATCAGTTTTTCACCACTGTCAATTTTAGAACATTTTTCATCACCCCCACAAGAAACACTGTATCTGTTAGTAGTCACATCTTATTTTCTCCCAACATATCCAGCCCTAGACAACTATAGTTTGGTTGGAATTCTAACATTTCCTTGTGGCGTATTAACCATAACAATCTACTTTCTGTTTCTATGGAGTTTGTTTTGGCCATTTTATGTACTATGTGGTCCTTTGTGACTGGCTTCTGTCACTTAGCATACTATTTTCAACGTTTATTTATGTTGTAACATGCATCATTACTTCATTTTATTTTATAGCTGAACTAGAGGCCCGGTGAATGAAATTTGTGCATGGATAGGGTCCCTAAGGCCTGGCTGATGATCAGGGCCGATCGGGGCCTTCTGGCTGCTGGCTGGGGCCTTCCTTTGTTCAGCGCCACCCCCTGGTGGTCAGTGCATGGCATAGCAAGCAATCAAACTCCCGAGGGGACACTTTGCATATTAGTCTTTTATATCTATAGATAGATTTCCAGTACACTGGGGCTTTGACTTACGAGTGTCCCGACTAACGAGTTTTTCGAGATATGAGCCGTCTCTCAGCCGATTTTTTGCTTTGAGTTGTGAGCTAAAATTCAGGTTATGAGCCAGCTTCAGATACCCCACCGCTAGTTGGCGCAGCGAACGTTTCAGTGAACCCCACAACATCATCCCAGCATCACGTGTCTCACTCGTTCACTGTTGATTTGACATACGAGTAATTTGAGTTACGAGCTCCGTCATGGAACGAATTAAACTCGTAAGTCAAGGCCCCACTGTATTCTTCAGTCCAGTGTTTCTTATTTCCATCTGGTGTCATTTTCCTTCTGCCAGGAGGGTATGCTTTAACATTTATTATAGTATGGATTGCTGATAAATTCTTTCAGCATTTGTATGTGTAAATATGCCTTTATTTTCACCTTCATTTTGAAAGATGTTTTTGCTGGATATAGAATTCTAGGCTGTTTTTTCCCTTTTCTCTATTTCTTGCTCCATCATCTTTTTGTTTGTTGTTTCTCATTCTTGTCTTTGTTCTTCTGTATGTGACGTCTTTCTCCTCGGGCTGCTTTTAGGATTTTCTGTTTATTATTGGTATTGAGCAATTTACTTATAATTGACTGTGGCGTAGTTTTCTTCATGTTTCTTTTGCTTGGGATTCATCTGATTTCTTGAGCCTGTGGTTTTATGGTTTTCATTAAGTTTGAAAAAATTTCGGCCATTATTTCTTCATATATTCTTTTTATCCTTTCCGTATTTATGTGCTCCAGTTGCCTGTACCTTAGACTACTTCAAGTTGTTCTACAGCTCACTAGTGTATTTTCATATTTTTTCTGTGTGTTTTTATTTTTTAAATTTTTTGCTGTGTCTTTCTTAACCCACCTTTTCTTTCACAGTATCTAATCTGCCATGAATTCTACCCAGTGTATTTTTCATCTCAGATATTGTAGTTATTATGCTTAGAAGTTCTATTTGGGTCTTTTTTATATCTTCCATGTCTCTGCTTAACTTCTTGAACATAAATATAATAATTATTTTAAAACCTTTGTCTGATACTATTTTTAAAATGTTTTTATTGATTTTAGAGAGAGGAAAGGAGAGGGAGAAACATCAATGATGAGAGAGAATCATTGATCCGGCTGCCTTCCACATGCCCCACACCGGGGATCAAGCCTGCAACCCAGGCATGTGCCCTGACTGGGAATCAAACCGTGATCTCCTAGTTCATGGGTCAATGCTGAACCACTGATCAGTTTGAAATAACTGATATTATTACCTGCTGGGCCTTTGTCTGTTTCTTTCTGGAAAGAAACAATTGCATTCATTAACAGAGTAGCCTATGAATGAGCCAGAGTGATTCTCTTCAGTGGCATGAATGAGAGAATTGTCTGTGTTCAATGGCAGTGTTGTGCAGAGTGTTTATGATGGCACTGAAGAGAGACACAGACAAGATCGTAATACTGTAGTGATTTTTATCTATTGTGAGGAAATGTGGTAAAGGGTAGAACTCTGATATGACAGATGAATTCCCCCCAGTCCACTCAGGAAAAAGAGGCAAGTAGTTGAGTAGGAGGCAACTGTGAACCAAAGCATTGGAAGAACTGAGAAGCCAAACTGGGTACATTGAAGCAACTTAGTGATAAGCAACAGCAGGAAGCAACTGCCACCCCTAGGGCTGACATAGGCAGAAGGTGGTATTACCAGAGCCTGGGAATGAGGTTGCCTGGCAGGAACTGGAACCTCTGGGGGGGGGGGGCTGCCTAGTGAGACATTGGAGCTGGAGCAAGGGCTGTCTGGTGGGAGCTTCAGCCATGGAGACCACAGAGCCATTGCCTGAGAGAAGAAAGAGAGGGACAGAAGGAGAAAGGGAAAAAGGGAGAGAGAACAAGTAGAGATACCCTACCTTCTTTTTTCATCTCACCCTCTAGCCTCTCACCTGTGCCACTCATTGGCTGTATCTAACTGGAATTCACTTGGAAGGGGGCCTGGAAACATAGTCTACAGGGGTCACCTTCTCCTCTCACTTCCCCATCCCCCAAACATGTAGCAGAGTAAGAAAGGGCAGAAAATGAATCAGAGGGCACATTAGCTTAGGACTGGAATGAGTACCCTTCCTCAATCTGGTATGCAGTGTATTTCATACCTACATATGGTCCAGAAGTGAGGAGAAAAACTGTGTGGTCAGAGTCAAAAGAACCAGTATCTCTATCAGCAAACTCTGGGGGAAAGGAAGATAGGTGTTGAGGCACAGCTAGATTTGCTGTGGTAATGTATGCCTAAAAGATGGAAGGAGGTAATTATGATAAACAGTTGTTCACATTTGATATGTTAATTATATATATAAAAAACCCCACACCAAGCTCTAGCCAGTTTGGCTCAGTGGATAGAGCGTCAGCCTGCGGACCAAAGGGTCCCAGGTTCAATTCCAGTCAAGGGCAGGTACCTTGGTTGCAGGCTTCTTCCCAGCCCGGGCCCTGGTCGGGGCTCGTGCAGGAGGCAACCAATCGGTGTGTTTCTCTCACATTGATATTTCTCTCTGTCTTTCCCTCTCTCTAAAAATCAAAATAGCCTTGGGTGAGGATTAAAAAAAAAAGCACCCATATCAACTATGTTGTAAGCTCATCTATCAATACTGTTTTATTGAATTATTATATATTATTTAAGGAGAGGAAGTAGTGGTAGATATGAGAAGGAAAGACTCTTTTATACTGTAACTAACATAATGTAATGTGTACAATAATCATTTTACCAGCAAACTGTTAAAATTTTCTGTAAACAATGTCTTTTTTTACAGGACCACTTTAACAGTGAGACCCTAACATCTCTAAGCCATTTTTTGATGAGTTCAGCCAGGGAACTGTGCCCGTAGGCAGTGGTTCTCAACCTGTGGGTCGTGAACAATGAAAACACACCCTGCATATCAGATATTTCCATGACGATTCATAACAGTAGCAACATTACAATTATGAAGTAGCAATGAAAATAATTTTTTGGTTGGGGGTCACCACAACATGAGGAACTGTATGAAAGGGTCGCGGCATTAGGAAGGCTGAGAACCACTGCCAGAGGATATTGATCTCTCTGAATGCATGTTACTTAGTTTTATAGCAGCATTTCTTCAATCTCTGCAATGCAGTTAGTGTTTGGAAAATTCATGATTACAGTTGGGCATCTGGAAAAGAGGACATCCTGGGGGAGTAGGTCAGTTAAGCACCTGCTGCGTTCTCAGTCTCCCTCACTGGTATGGAGGATGTGGTTGGTCCAATGATACAAGATCAAAGATATGACACAGGTTTGAGCAGTTGCTTCTACTCAGGAGGCCAAATGGACATCAATCATTGATGTGTTACAAGAACAAAAAGTTAATGAAAACAAGTTCTTTCTTTTATTTGGAATTATAGCAAGTCAGGCAAGAGTGTCAGTTATTTCAGACTGGTCAGAAACCTTGATTAGATATTAAATTATAGGGCTCTCCAATCTTTCTATGTTTTTCTAAGAAAATATTCAGCAAATTGTTATGCTAAATTGTGATTTGATTGACACAGCCTTCCAACATTTCAAATATCCCCTCTTTGTGGAATAAAAACTGCTTACAATACGTAAGTACTGTTGATGGGGTGTAAATGAATCAGTAGGCTATGTCTAGGAATAAATGATAAAGATTTATTCAAGGGTCTGAGGATTTACAAGTCAAAAACACAGCTAGGCAATACCCAGAGTGTTTAAAAAGAAGAAAGAAAACCTGAGTGTTCTTATAGTAAGAAGCTCAATCTTGAGAAAAATCAGTTTTGCCTTCTTAGCCTATGGATTAGTCTGAGATGGTAATCTTCCAGGTGTCTGGTGGTCTAGATAATGGATATGGGTGGTCTGGACACATGAACATTATTTCCTAAGTTCTTCAGAGGGTTATGTGATTATCTATCTATCTATCTATCCATCCATCCATCCATCCATCCAGGCATTGACGCACAGCTGAAAAGTTTAAGTCCTCAGGCTAAAGGAAAATAAAATCTATTCCTCATGCATTAGCTCATTTGATCTGAATACATTTTGTCAGCTTGACTACACGGTCTCCATTTTAAGTCAGCTTAGCTATACTGACTTCATCTTGTTTTCTTCATTCATTGTTCAGTACACCTGAAAAACTAATAAACAACCTTCTGGTTTTAGCTCAGAGATATTGACTGTAGAGCGCTCATCCTTACAATAAGGAAAAAAGATAGACAACTTGCAAATTAATGACTTTTCTTGAAACCAGCAGAAAACAGATTTTAGGGCAAACAGCTAGCCCCAAATCAGGAGAGAGACAGGTGCCACTCCAGGGAGAAACCAACCTGAGCCTGTGCTTACCTGGGACAGACACTGCTGAATGTCATATAAGCCAGTAAGATTAAACTAGAAATTTTTAATGAATTGCTAAAGATGGGGGCTTTGGGTATAGGAAGTTCTCACTCCCTTGTAGATTTTTTTTCCCTTCAGGACCCCACCAGATGCTCACAGGGAAGATAAAAAAGAGTCCTAAGAAAGTTTCTCCCATGTGCTAGCTGGAATAGGCAAACAACAACCACTGCCAAAATTTTCCTAGAAATGTCTCCCCATCTCCCTAAGGAACAAAAGTCTTGATCTTCAAGAAGGGTAACACCTGAGGGCACTGGTGGAAAACCTTTGCAGCTGTGGAAGGCGAACAGGAAAACAAAGACACTCTGCTTTGGGGAGAGGAAATGAATACCTGCTAGGACCAGAATTATGTTTGGAGAAGGATCAGGAATGCTTATGAAGACCGCAGTCACAGGACCAAGGGTCACAGTGGCCACCTAATACTGAGGATTAACTGGAACACAAGGGAATGCTCCCATCTCCCACTTTCCCACTACCAAGCTAAGAAGCATCAAGTAAAAACAGAAGTGATGGATGAAATAATAATGCTCAATAAAACCTTCAGAAAGGATAAAAAGAGGAAAAAGAAACAAAGAACAAATGAAACAATTAAAAATCAGCTAACAAGATAGATTTTTCACTGAATTTTTATTGCTGACACTATTACAGATGTCCCCCATTTCCCCCTCTTTTGTCCTCCTCCACCGGACCTTGCCCCCCTCCCTCTGGCCATCACCACATTGTGTGTGTGTCCATGGGCTGTGCATATATGTTTTTTGGCTAATCAGCTTCTTTCATCCAGTCCCGCCCACCCCTTTCCCCTCTGACAGCTGTCAATCTGTTCCATGTATCCATGCCTCTGGTTCTATTTTGTTTATCAGTTTATTTTGTTCATTAGATTCCACATTTAAGTGAGATCATATGGTTTTTGTCTTCTCTGACTGGTTTATTTAACTTAGCATAAAAATTTCCAGGTCCATCCATGCTGTTGCAAAGGGTAAGAGATCCTTCTTCTTCTTCTTCTTCTTTTTACTGCTGCATAGTATTCCATTGTGTAAATGTACCACAACTTTTTTATTCTCTCATCTACTGACGGACACTTAGGCTGTTTCCTTATCTTGGCTATTGTAAATAATGCTGCTATGAACATAGGGGTGCATATATTCTTTCTGATTGGTGTTTTGGGCTTCTTAGGATGTTTTCCCAGGAATGAGATCACTGGGTCAAAAGACCCAGGGAGGAAGGAACCTGCAATCCAGATGCATCTCTTGAATGGGAATCAGACCCACTACCTTTCTGTGCACAGGCTGGTGCTCTACCACTGAGCCACACTGGCCAGGGATCAGTTTGTGTGTTTTTTAAACTTTGATTATGTGTTTCCCCTATTAGATTTTTGTTGTTGCTATCAAGTAGTTGGAGTTTTCAATTTTTCCTTCTTAAGATGTATAGACTTCATCTATAGAATGGTGTTTTCCAAATGTCTACCTAGTTGTCCCAACACCACTTCTCTCATATACTAAATGCTGTATGTATTTCTGGACTTTTTATTGGTATGTCTCTATTCATAAATTAATGCCACCAATATTAATATTATATACCATTATTAATTAGTACCAATGCTTGAAACACTTAGAGCAATGGTTCTCAACCTTGGCTGCACATTAGAATCACCTGGGAATCTTTTTAAAATCCTGATTTCTGGGCCTCAACCTCTGGAAATTCTGTTTCTTTGTTATGGGGTGAGGCCACAACATGAGTAACAAAGAAACAGAATTTCCGGAGGATGAGGCCCAGAAATCAGGATTTTAAAAAGATTCCCAGGTGATTCTAATGTGCAGCCAAGGTTGAGAACCACTCAGAGTATTTTAAATTCTGGTAGAGCTAATGCCCCCTCATTGACCATTCCCCGACCCCCCACCCCTGAGTTTTCATGGTTCTTCTTGTCTGTTTAGTTTTGTATCTGTCCCAAAAATCAACTTGTCTAGTTCCTGTCCAAATGCCTATTTGTATTCTTATTGGAATAGCATCAAATTTATGAATCAATGTGGGAAGAATCATTTTTACTACATTGATTCTTCCTATTACAAGGACCTTGCCATTTTTCAAGACTTTGTGTTCTTCAGATGAGTTTTCCTCTTAAGTTTAGCACATTTCTTCTTAACCTTATTCTTAATATTTTATATTCTTGTTACCATTATAAATGACATCTTTTGGTCCATTATACTGTATATTTAAACTGTATTGTTCTAGATTTCTTTTCTTTTAAATGGGCTTAGCCACATTATTCTTCATTTTCTTTATGCTCATTTTAATAGCTGAGGTTAGTTCCCAGAAATTGTCAAATGCTTTTTATTATATTTTTGCCTTGTAATGAAGTATCTTGAAAATTAATGTGAAAAAGTCAAAGTATGAAAATGGATTAGGGTTTCTAGTGTGAATGTTGGTAACTATGGATTTATCATAAATGCTTGAAGGCAGAGAAGGCTGAACCCAGAGTGTATTAGTTTAGTGGAGACTGGCTAATCATGAACCAGAACTTGAAAGTTAACAGATTGGTCACGTGTGTTAGGGATACACCGAATAACTATTTTGACTAGTTGTTGAATGGCAAGTGTTAAAAATCAATATTTGGCCAAGACTAACCCAAAATATCACTAACTTAGAATGAATGTCCAAGTTAAATAAGTCTGAAATTTTTTTCAGGAATAGATAATTATTGCAATTTTATTAAAAATGTTAGAAGTCGTATTTTTTTTAAAAAAATATTTTATTGATTTTTTGCAGAGAGGAAGGCAGAGAGGGATAGAGAGTTAGGAACATCGATGAGAAAGAAACATCGATCAGCTGCCTCCTGCACACTCCCCACTGGGGATGTGCCTGCAACCAAGGTACATGCCCTTGACCGGAGTCGAACCTGGGACCCTTCAATCTGCAGTCCGATGCTCTATCCACTGAGCCAAACCGGTTACGGCAAAAAATGTTAGAAGTCATATTTTTAAAGTTTGACATTGCAAAGTATAATTTCTCAGCACTGCTAGCTGCTCGATTGCATGGGAGTTCATTAGGTCATATGTGTGTGATACCAAAGAAATAATTAGAAGTTAAATGCTACTCTATGAGATTGTTTTGTGATGCTATGAATGCTAAGGAACTAAACAATTCTACAAAGATTAGAATTATGTTATAATCTAATATCCACCATTATTCTATTTTGTATTGTTACTTAAAATTTTAGGTATTTATTGACTTAACCAGATATGTTGTTTTTTAATAAATTAGTGATGGCACTCTTCATTCATTAATTCACTCGATAAATATTCACTGTCTACCTTTTTATTTCTTAGTATATTCGTTTTTAAAAGCCAGGTTTATTGAGGTATAATTTGTGTGTGGGGCCAGCTCAGCCAAGGGTTCGAAAGCCTGAGTGAGGGCAGCGAAGGATGTAGAAAAGACAGACAAAGAGAATAAGCTGGTGTGGATCTTCCTGGGCCTGGCTGAGGCCACAGAGAGAGCCAGAGGCAAGCTGAGCCTTTATTTTATAGCCAGAGGTAAACAAGGTAGTGGTCACCATAGTTACAGTGTTCTTGTGGGTTTCACTTGTTTTGGCAGCACTTGCTGGACCTCCCATAGCCCATTAGCTACCTAGGAAGGATCTGGGAGTGTCATAAGGTCAAGCCTAATTATGCTAAGAGGACTGTGCCCTCTAAGCTGGGACTTGTTTGTGGCTTTGCCAACAGGTCAGTCTGAGGCTTAACCCCATAGCCGCTCCCTACAAATTTGCACACAATAAAATACATTTCTTTTAAGTATACATATGTATTCACTTGTGTGACCACCACCAAAATCAAGATATACAACATTTCTGTCCCCTCCCCCCCCCCCCCTCCCAAATTCCTCATGCACCTTTGCAGACCATGCCCTCATCCTACCTGGCTAGTACTAGTCTATTTTCTGTCCCTACACTTTTGCCTTTTCTAGAATTTCATGTTAATTAATTCATATATTAGGTAGCCTTTGGTGCCTAGTTTCTCTCAGTATATTACTTTTGAGATGCATCCATGTTGTGTGTAACAATAGTTCCTTTTTATTACTGAGCAGTATTCTATTGTATGAATGTATCACAGTTTACTACTTAGACATTCACCATTCTTTGAACATTTGAGTTGTTTTCAGTTTGGGGTATTATAAATAAAGCTGCTGTGAACATTTGCCTACATGTCTTTGTGTGGGCATGTGTTTTCATTTCTGTTGGATAAATATCGAGCGAGATTTCTGGGTTGCATGGTAAGTGTATGTTTAACTTTATAAAAACCTGGCAACCTTTTTCAAAAGGACTGAACCGTCTGCATTCTCAGCAGTAGTTTGTGAGATTTCCAATTGTTCCACATCTTTACCAACATTTGTTATTTAGGAATTTTTAATTTTAGACATTTCATTGTTAAATAGCATCTTGTTTTAATTTGCATTTTCCTAATGACTAATGATGTGGAGCATCTTTTCCTTCCTTTTTCTGTTTTGTTAATCCTCACTGGAGGATATTTTTCCCATTGATTTTTAGACAGAGAATGGAAGGGAGGGGTAGAGACAGAGAGAGAAACATCAATGTGAGAGACACATCGATTGGTTGCCTCCGGCACCTGCCCCGACCAGGGCCAGGATCGAACCTGCAACCGAGGTACATGCCCTTCACCAGAATTGAACCTGTGACCCTTCAGTCCATAGGCTGACGCTATAACCACCGAGTAAAGTGGTTAGGGTGGGAACATCTTTTATGTTTATTTGCCATCTGTATACCTTCTTTGGCCCTCTATTCATAATTTTTGGCCCATGTCTTCTTATTGAGCTGTATTTTTTATGTTTTCTGGGTACAAATTCTTTAACAGATAAGTGGTTTCAAATATTTTCTCCCTATCTGTGGCTTGTCTTTTCATTTCCTTAATAGTGTCTTTTGAAGGGTAGAACTTTTAGATTTTGATAAAGTCTAATTTATCAGTTTTTTCCTCCATGGTTTGTACTTTTTGTGTCCATCTTCATACATTTTTCCTAAGTTAACTGTTTTGTATATAAAATTAACAGATCTTACAGTCAATAATCAGCATTTTATTCTTACAGTAATAAAGATGAATACCGTCAAACCTTGGTCCTGGAACATCTCCCATCTCAAACAATTTGGTTCTCAACCAAGTGGTTCACGGAAAAAAATGTCCAGGTTGTTGAACAAACTTCAGTTCTTGACCTGACAACCCATTCATGCTGATACATCAGCATGAGAAAGAAGTCTCTCAGGCCACAAAAGAGATAATTTACCAGTTGAGTCAGTTTACCACTAAACTTCTTGTTAACATCTCAGGAAATTGTGCTGTGAATATTTTTGTGTTTTGTGTTTTTTTGCTTTTGTTGCTGGTGAAATGGATTAGCACAATTTTAAAACATAAGAGGCCATCAAGAGTGCTAATGCTGCTAATGGTGTGAAAGAAGCAATGATCAGAAGCAATGATCACAAGCAATCAAAGAGGTAGAAAACCTGTTGTTGATTTGAATAAAGGAAAAGCAGGTAGCCGGTGACAGCATTTTGGAGGCAATGACATGTGAAAAAGCAAAGATGTTGCATGCTGAAAGACACCCCTAGAACAAGTGCTGAAAGTGATTCTTTTAAGGCTAGTAGGGGGTCGTTTGATAAATGTAAGACAATAAGTGTTTGTTTATAGATTAAATAGTACATTAGACATATCTATAATAATAAAAGCATAGTATGCTAATTAGACTGGATGACCTTCTGGACGACCTTCTGGATGAAGCTGCAGCAGCGGGAGCTGAGGCAGAGGCAGCCACGGCAGCGGCGGGGGGCCGAGTCCCTTGCATGAATTTTGTGCATTGGGCCTCTAGTACTGTATATAAGAAAGGTTAAAACAGGGAATCATTTGAGGATCTGGAATGAATTAATTCAATTTACATCATGTCTGATGGGAAAAATGATTTGGTTTTAGAACAAAGCACTTCTTGAACAGCCTTCCAGAATGAATTAGGTTTGAGAACCAAGGTTCCACTGTATATTGCTCAAGAGACTGACAGAATTTCTGCATGTAGAACACATAAGGCGACCTGCACTCCAAGTTGTGAATAGACTTAATACAAATGATGTGCTTTATGTTACTCATGCCGTCACATGGTCATTGCTCACTAACAGTTAAGTAATACCCAAAATGACACTGCAGGAGACATTCAGTGACTTCTGAAGACCAAATCTGTTGTTCGTCTAAGTCAAACTTTGGGACATTCCTAATTTATATAGATTGGTTCTTTGTACTTACTTGTTATTGTCTATTAATTTCTATTTCAATCTTTCCATAAAGAGACCCTAGTAAGCCCAATTATGATTTTCACAAGATTAGTCATATGTTGAATACCTAAGCATTTGTGACTATTTATTGTACAGGGACACAGACCCTACTCACAAGGACCTCTACGGGAACACTCTGTGGACGGGGTTGGTAGTAGATCAGCTTTATGATCCCTCTGGGGCTTTCCCCCCACTTCTGGTTTGGATGAGGCTTGTGGTCTTTAACAATTCAAGTATATCCTCACTGTCATCCAGACATTGAGACTTTGAAAATTACATAACTTTTATTCACTTTAGCAGATTAACTGTGACCCAGATTTATTAGTTAATGTTTTACTGAACTCTTAGTGTTTAAGAGACTATGCTGGGATGTCAGGTGGTGGGAAGAGGAAGTAAAGAAAAGGTTTCTGCCCCCAGTGAGTTGACACTGGGTGGAGCACAGCTGTGTATAGTGTGCACCAAAAGCCAGGCCAGGCTGTGTGGCTGAGGTTAGGGCATTTGGGATCAATTGTAGACACAATACAGGAAACATTCGGGGAACAGAGTGTGGGCTTCAATTGCCCTATTGGAGCTTTGAAGCTCCATTCTATTTAAAAACATGGGTTGGCAAAGGCTCGGGTTGATTTAGGCCTGCCTGAGAATGACCTTTGTCTCCCCTACTCTGTGTCCTTGAAAGCAGTAAAGATCATTGGAGGATGTAGTGTCTGCTTCGGTGGTTGTATGGAGCTGCACCTAGCTTGGGAGCTGTGAATTGGCATGTGGACCGTTGGCCTGCGTGAGGGTGGTATAAAAGATTGATGACCAAAGGGACCGTGGCTTCTCTGTTATCAGCAAGACCTACACACATCTTGGCTGTCACGATAGCAGTCATACATCACCTGTGTGGGTGAGGGGGCAGAAGAAGCTATGTACTTGGTGGCTGCTGTGTCTCCCATGGAGATGGAGCTTCTGCCCCTGATGTATTTCCCATCCTGTATTATTCTCTAAAGCTAGGTAAATGTATGAACTGAAAACCTGTTTGGATCTTGGAGATCTGGTCGCTGGCTTGAACCCATCACTGCAGCTGTGCTGCTGCACTGATGCCTTGGAATGAAAAGTTAGCAGTGCCAGCTGGGGAGATGCCTTTAGAGCAGTTGTATTGAGGATGAAGGGGGCCTGAGTGGGGGTTATAGCAATGAGAAGGTGAGACTGGTGAACATCTGCACCCATGACAAGTGCTGAGACTCCTATTAGCAATGCAGGCAAACGGTCTTGGGCAGAAGGGAGGATAGAACTCTAACTACAGCTCTGGCGAGAGGTCTGAATAGGGTCAGAGGCTCTTCCTATTTGTGTAAACATTTTTATCTTTTTAAATTAATAAACAGAGCATGATCTATGCCACGCACTATTCTGGACACTTTATAAGTATTAACTAATTTAATTCCTCATAACTCAATACCTTTTATAGTTTCTTGATAAGAAAATTGAGGCACAAAGAAGTAAAGTAACTTGCCCAAGGTCATCTAGCTTAGTCAATGGTGAAGCTGAGACTTGAACCCAGGCAGTGTGGCTCCAGAATCCCTGTCCAGTTCCTCGAGCCTCTCTCGCACATTCTTCCTCATAGGAAATGAGTGGAATGAATAGATTTTTAAATGCCTTTGTTGAGGACTGAGTCAGAATGCTCATGCAGGTTACAGCCGCACAAGGTTATGTGATTGGGCAGGGTGAGTTTGCTTTGGGAGAAAACCCAAGCAAGGTCTGAGCAATAGGTGTGCACTTGGGGATCCCTTACAGGTTCAGACGTTGCTTTTGGTGTAGTTTTTTTCCTTTTCTTGGAAGGAATCTGATTGTTAAAACATGGGCATTCTACCCAAGCCTTTTAGTCATAGCAAAGAAAGCAAACTGTGCTACAATACATGAATTGTTACATTAACCCTGACATCATCAAGTCCACCATTTATGCGTGGTGGTGATTTATGTATTTATTCACCTTTTTATTTTTTGGCTAAGTGGGTAGAGCTAATGTAGCTTTTTCATCATGACTTTTAATCTTTGCCAGCAAGTGGTGACTGGGTTTCTAGGTCGACATTGCTGGCAGCCTGATGTGTTATCACAGCACTCCAGCTTCCTCACACTGCTGGCTGAGCGGAGGCTGCTGGAAACATTGATCAAGTTGTTGGTGTTTTCATTGCTATGCTTTGTACCGAGTGAAGCATGCTGTGACTGAAGCTATCGGTGACAGTTGTTTCCATGTGGTGGCCTAACATGAGAGAAGGACACCTGCTTACCAAGGAAGAATCTTCTGGAGGTTTCCCACACACCTGTGCTTTGAGCCCACAGGAGAACCCTTGAGTGGCATCTAGTAAATCGCATTCCCATTGTTACGATGGCCTGCAGGCACAAAGAAGGGATCATTCTGTCAAATAAAGTTTTGGAGCTCTCAAATCACCTATTTAATGTCATTTTTAATGGTTTCTTTGGTATACGTACCTGTGAAAAGACTTTGTGATCAGCCTTCATATCTCTCTCTCTCTCTCTCTCTCTCTCTCTCTCCCCCACATACAAACTTTTATATACTTTATTGATTTACAGGCCAAACAAGGTAGCACTTGGTCTGTTAAAGGCACCTAATTGAAAATACATTACACTGCTATTGAGTGATCCCAGTCACAGGATTTGAGGGCAGGAAGGACAGTCATTGGATGACGTTGCTTAGGACACTTGCTCATTTATTTAAAGGGTCTCTTCACACATCATAGATGAAAGAAGGCAAGAGGGCAGGATTGGGGCACACCTTAAGTGGTTGCTGAGCACTTACCCATGAGAGCAGGTGGACTGGTAAGTCAGGAAGGGAGTGAGACCAGCCTGCCCCACCCTCCCTATGACTCCTGTAAAATGGGTTTGTGGAGATGATTTTTTGATCTCATGGTGTGGGAAACCAGGGTCAGTAGTCAAACCCTCCATGTCCCAAACTATAGGGCAGACAGGACAGAAGTCTGATTTCCTACATTCCTTGGCTTGGCACCATGACGTTTTGAGATAAAAACTGAGGACTTAGGGCACTGGCTTTAAAAAATATTGTCACCAATCCAGAGGAAATGAAAACTTGATTTCTTAGAAATAGTACTGCACCTCCCTATTTCTACTTATACCCTCCAATCAGTTTTTTAAAAATAATTACTCATACTTTTAAAGATTCCTATATGTAAAAGAAATCGCTTCACTACAACACTGCTGCTCTTCCAATATTTTTATTGAGCCCCTCACCACTCTTCACTCTTCATCCCTCTCAGACCACCTCTCCCCTCTGCCCAGCACCTAAGAACAGGAATCATGCCTCCAGGTGAGGAGCAGTGGTGCAGTCTCACCTGGCCTGTTACTAGGATTTGGTTTTGGAGAAGGCTGCTAGGATGCTCACAAACACATCAGGGGTCTGGGATGCAGCAATGGCAGCGTGAATTCCCATTTCCAGTATACCACCACCAGCAGGGTAGTCTGGAGTCTGGTAACCTCCAGGCGGATTTTCAAGACCTTCTCATTATCATCTGATCAGTGATGTCATCTTTCATGGGCTCCTTTGTGGGGGTTGAACCCCTCATGGTAGGAACATCCACTCAAGGGGTGAATGAGCCTTCCCGTGATTCTCTGGGTCAGAAGAGAGTCTGGGGTGTGAAATTCAGTCACAGAATCAAGCTTCTATTTCCTCTTCTCCATGAGGTCATGCAGCATGTCTGCCTGCCTCACAGTCCGAGAGAAGACATGTAGAAGAAAGCCATTTTTGCACAGAGGGATGTCCAAATTCTTCTCACTGAGCTCCACTACCATTGCATTGCTCACCAGTTTCCCGGTATCCATAGTTACCCTTGGGCCAATTTAGGTGCCTCAGTACCCTTGCTGGCCCTGGGCAGCCCCAGTAGCAGGGCATGGAATCCTCTGGGGCGGAGTCAGCCACATTGGGAGCCATGGCTGCTGAAACCTCTTACCACCATTCAAGTCTTGTTTGGTTACTTTCTTTAATACTTGTTTTTTATATGTAACTAGAGGCCCAGTGCACAAAAATTTGTGCACTTGGGGGGGGGGTCCCTCAGCCCAGCCTGTGCCCTCTCACAGTCTGGGACCCCTAGGGGGATGTCCACCTGCCGGCTTAGGCCCAATCCCCGGCAGTCAGACATCTCTCTGGCAGCCCGGGAGCCCTCAGGGGCTGTCCACTTGCCAGCGGGGAGCAGGCCTAAGCTGCAGTCGGACATCCTTAGCGCTGCTGAGGAGGCGGGAGAGGCTCCCGCCACCACCAGTGTGCTGGCAGCCATCAGCCTGGCTTGTGGCTGAGCAGAGCTCCCCCTGTGGGAGCACACTGACCACCAGGGGGCAGCTTCTGCATTGAGTGTCTGCCCCCTGGTGGTCAGTGTGTGTCATAGTGACCAGTCATTCCCAGTCATTCTGCTGTTAGGGTCAATTTGCATATTACCCTTTTATTATCTAGGATACTTAAATTAAACATCATAAATGGGGTTGATAAAACTATTTTCTTGCCTCACTGAAGTTTAGTTTTTACAAATAATCATAGAATAAATCAAGTAACTATGGTTTGGGAAGAAAATAGTTCTTGTATATGAGAAACTCTAGACCTGACTGGGTGGCTCAATCAGTTGAAGCATCGTCCCATAACACCAAAAGTTTGTGGGTTCAATTTCCAGTCAAGGCACAAACCTGGGTGGTGGTCAGGGTGCATATGGGGGCAACCAATTGGTGTTTCTTTCTCTCTCAAATTGATTTTTTCTTTCTCTCTCCCCCTTCTTCTTTTTCTAAAATCAATAAAAACATATCCTCAGGTGAGGATTAAACAAAGAAAAACTCTGTTGTGCTCCATTTTTCTGCAAATAACTGTTAGCTAGATTAACCAGCATTGTCACAGAAACTAAGTGGTTTTTTAAAAAAGCCATAGAGCCTGTCTGGTGTGGCTCAGTGGGTGAGCGTTGGCCTATGAACCAAGAGGTCACTGGTCAGATTCCCAGTCAGGGCACATGCCTGGATTTCAGGCTCAATCCCCAGTAGGAGGCATACAGTAGGCAGCTGATTGATGTTTCTTTCTTATCAATGTTTCTATCTCTCCCTTCCTCTTTCTCTAAAATCAATAAAAGCATATTTTTGAAAAAAAGCCATGAATATACAACAATAGTGAGGTGAAGGCCTGAGGTGAGGCGGGAACCAGGAGGAGGGGCTCAGTGGGGGAGAAAAGAGGAATATCAACAATAAATATTAAAAAAGTAAAAAAGCCATAGGTCACTGTATTTATATTTATAAAAGCCATAAACAAATAGGCATTTCTCTCTTATTAGGAGGACTTAAGATAGTTGTTTAGACATTAAGGCAGTGACAATTCTAAAACATAATGAAACTAAGTTAAGGCTTTATGTTTGTTTTGAAACCCATATTCATAGACTACTTATGTGTGGGACACCTTTGCATTTTAGGGCAACGTAAAATTAAGGCTATTGTTTTTTCTGGTATCTAGTCCCTGTCCCACTCACCACCCACAAAAAAACAGAGACAAGTTTTTCTTAAAGAACAGGATATCAAAATTGGTTTTTGGCTTATCAACACTTAGACTAGAATAAAAAACCCATGTTTATTCTAGTGTTTGTACGATTAATAGTTCAAACTATAAAGTTATATGTTGATTGGAGATGTGGGAAGCAAAATGTAACAAAAAATGCCTCTTGCTGGTGAATGTTACCAACGGCCTTCACGAATACATTTACCACAATACATAATCATCTCTTTTTTGTTGTTGTTTACTTATTTGGCTACTCTTCCCTACCTGCACTAGAACATAAGGTCCATAAAGGTATTATCCTTGATTGCTTGGTTCGTGATTGCTCAATGATTGGTTGCCTGAGAGTCTCCATAGCCTTTGGTGGGGAAGTATGGAGGGAGGGTCTTTGTTTAGTCCTGGGACATTACTTCAGAAGCCAGGCTGTGTTGTGATAATTACACTAATTTAAAACGGTGCAGCATCTGAAGATGACTCTACAGGAAATGGAATTTCAAAGCAAACGTATTTATTTCTTGGAAGGATGAATTTTTAAAAAGAGAATCATTTGCTCCTAGCTTTGGAAGCCAGAGAAACCAGAGGCTGAGGAGTGTGCCATTTCCCTAGTCTCCTGTTCTCTTGCCGTTTTGATTTCTATCCAGGGCAACATGACCGAGGAGAACTATTTGCCTCTTTGAAAATTCTACTCTTCTCCTGGATGATTAGAATGGTGAAGTGGAGACCATTCTGTTCTCGACCATTCTGGAGAATTATTAATAAAGTCTCTTGGCAGATCTCATAAATGACTTAACTTTAGAAGTAGAAAGAGCCTTATCTATTAGAGCTGTTGAATTTAATCAGACTTTTATATTAAACTCTATTAAGGATAAAATTATTCTCTGGAATTTTGTATGAACAACTCAAGTTAAATCAAATTACATCTTCAAATAGGATCACAAAGATAATCACAGTTGTCAGGACTGGGAAAAGACAGGATGTGGGTGTGATGAGGTGCCTGCTCAGTGGTACCACATTTTGGTGCTTGAATCAAGTAATTGCTCAAGTGCTTTCTGAGGAAACTCTTGTTTGTGATTTTAGAACTTCTTTTTAGCAGGCAAGAATATACATATCAGGATCTTTGATTTTTAAAAATATATATATCTTTATTGATTTCAGAGAAGAAGGGAGAGGGAGAGAGGGAAAGAAACATCAATGATGAGAATCACTGATCGGCTGCCCCTGCTCCCCCCGCCACCCCCCAGGGATCAAGCTGCAACCCAGGCATGTGCCCTTGACCGGAATTGAACCTGGGACCCTTGAGTCTGCAGGCCGACATTCTATCCAATGAGCCAAACCAGCTAGGGCTTTGATTTATTTAATAACAAATATCTTTATAACCAACATATCTGGAACTGTAGCTTATAGAGCTTTTAAATGACCAGCTATTAAGGTTCTCAGTAATGACCTTAGTTGTGTTGGTTATTCATCCAGCTCCTGTCAGAAGCTTGGCTGAAAATGTTGGTATTTGAGAAAGAAATGTTCTTAAAGAATATATTATTAATTCTTCAAAAAATAATTTCAGTCAAAAACATCAGGAAATGACAGATTGGATCATATTATTTTGCCCTCCAATATTTCACCCCCAGGATTGCCCTTATAGAACCAAACTAACATTATGTCTTTAGTTTTCTCGGAGGCCTACTTTTATGTGGAATGCCTTGGCATTTTGGAGAAAAATGTTAAAGTTATTGTTGATATGTGTGGTTCCCCTCCTCCCATTTTCCACAAGAACCCTGTGACAGATTCTTCATAGAGCACAGGAGCAAGAAAATACATTTTTGATATATGAAGCCTTAGGCTAGAATAGGAAACTCATGTTTATTGTCATGTTTTCCATTTTGCTCTTGTCAGCCAAAAGTGCAAAATTTTAAGCTTATTTTGTATGGTTTTCTTCAGGTAACTTTTTTTGGTTGATTACGGCTTTTCTTCTGTCTTTTTTGTTTCTTTAAAAAATAATTTTATTGATTTCAGAGAGGAAGGAAGAGGGACAGAGAGATAGAAGCATCAATGATGAGAGAGAATCATTGATTGGCTGCCTCCTGCACTGTCCCCCCCCCCCCGCCCCCTTACTGGGGATCGAGCCTGCAACCTGGGCATGTGTCCTGACCTGGAATTGAACTGTGACCTCCTGGTTCATAGGTCAGCATTCAACCACTGAGCCACACCGGCTAGGCTTCTGTCTGTTTTTTTATTGTGTTCATTGATGTTCTAATTGGATTTATGTTTACTTTAACTCATCAGTTGGATTAAATATTCAAAGTATGTTTCTAAGGACATTGAAGGTTTTGGATGATCCTAATAAATATTTATTAGGATACTATAGGCTGGTGGACGGATTCGTGCATGGATGGGGTCCCTCAGTCTGGCCTGTGCCCTCTCGCAATCTGAGACCCCTCGGGGGATGTTGGACTGCCGGGTTTTGGCCTGATCCCTGCAGGCCAGGCTTGAAACCCAGAAGTCCGACACACACACACACACCCACCCCCAGGGATGTAGCAGTGCCGAAGTGGGAGTTGGCTGGGGAGGAGCCCCAGCCAGGGCCAGGCGCAGCTCTGCTGACGCTCATCCTGGCCCCACTGCACCTGTCGCCGCAGCTGTGCTCACCAGCCCAGCTTCTGGCTGAGCAGCGCTCCTGCTGTGGGAGCACACTGACCACCACGGGGCAGCTCCTCCATTGAGTGTCTGCCCCCTGGTGGTCAGTGTATGCCATAGCGACTGGTCGACTGGTTGACTGGTCATTTGTTCGTTCTGGCTGTTCAGTCGTAATGGTCACTTAGGCTTATATATATAAGATAAGGACCGCTTAGATTTCCTTGAACAGTATTTTTTCTTAATGACTTTAAGGTAACACTTTATTACCGAAACATAATAGTAATTACCAAAAGAAGTATTAGGGCAATTTTTGTGGTACTAAGTGAGATTTCTATTCACTTGACCCCTGGTGTAATGAATGTCTATAACATATATGTCCATTTATAGGACTTGAAGCACCATTCGAGTATTTTCTAGGAATGTACTAGTAGACTGCAATTGCAACTTTGCTTTTTATGACATAGCTTCTATCTGCAATGTTCAAGAATGTGATACCCCTTCCAATCATTTCATTGGCAAAATGCAATTAGATTATTCTGGTGAGGGCATGTTGGCATAACTCATGTGACCAGATGTGCAGGATGGAGGACCAGGTCTAGTGTTTTTGTTTTGATTTGTCCTAGGCAGCCCTATCCTTTTGGTCAGATTTCTGGCTTTATCTAGAAGCCAAATGACTTTAGGACAGGGTGCGTTCCCTTTCACAAAACAGCAAGGAACTGGATTCAGACAGAAAAAAAGGAAAAAGAAATGAAGAAAAACGAAATTATTATCAAAATAACTCCAAATAGGGTCTTGAAGACAGTTGAGAATTATTTGCCTGTTGATGATCAGATTCATTGCTTCCTGTTTGGGTATAAATCAGACCTCCAATTTGCTGCTGCTGCTGCTGGATATTTTGAACCAGAACAGTGAGTGCTTTCTTGATAGAGAGGCTTAGATTCCTCACAGTTGTTATTTTAAATGTTCTTTTAGATGAGTCAGTGGGGAGTTTGAAAGCATATTTGGGTAAGGTAATTACTTCCCCTCCTCTGTGCTCCCTTAGCACTTGCTTCTACTGCAGCACTTCTGCTCTGTGCTAGAGCTTCTTATCTTACAGAGTGGGATCTGCCTTAGTCATCTCAGGGCTCTCGGCATCTAGTGGCTGAGTAATGCAGGCAACAGGGAGTCCTTTTTTGTTTGATTTTCATTTGCTATAAGCTTAGGGACTCTGAAAAAAAGCATATCTTTACCATATGTTACAGGATGGCAGAGCCCTCAAAGGTTCTGCAAACATTCACTTTGTCAGTTAGCCACTTTAAGATGTATTGTGCATCCAGTTCTATATATGTGAGCACTGGTTCAGGAGTCAGAAGTCTCGGGTCTGAGTCACTGCTTCTCTCTTTCAGTACCTTTTGGTACTTGAGCACATCATTTACTATCTCTAGATTCCAGCATCTTGATTTATACAAGAAGACTAACGCATGCATTAGGGGAAAAATTAGGTAATGTGTGCGCAAAGACTTCTCAAGGCTGAAAAATACACTATATATCACATTTGTCATTCTTAATTAACGAAGGATGATGGCACCTTCACAAAAATTTTATTAGATCCAGAACTTAATCTTATATCACTGGACTCATATTTGAATTTGAGGAGCAATAAATAATAACACAGTTATTAAAATACTAGATGCCCGGTGCATGAAATTCTTGCATGGGGGGTATCTCTCAGCCCGGCCTGCACCCTCTCCAATCCAGGACCCCTTGGGGGATGTCCGACTGCCAGTTTAGGCCCAATCCCAGCAGTCGGACATCCCTCTTGCAGTCTGGGTCCGCTGGCTCCTAACCGCTTGCCTGCCTGCCTGATCTCCCCCTAACTGCTCCCCCCTGTCGACCTGATCACCCCCTAACTGCCCTCCCCTGTTGGCCTGATTGGCCCCAAACTTCCCTCCCCTACCAGCCTGATTGGCCCCAAACTGCTCTCCCCTGCCGGCCTGATCGCCCCCTAACTGCTCTCCCCTGCTGGCCTGATCGCTCCTAACCACCTCTGCCTTGGCCCCCACCACTGGGGCTTTGTCAGGAAGGATGTCCAGAAGACTTCCAGTCTAATTAGCATATTGCCCTTTTATTAGTATAGATCGTGACCATTTTCAGGCACTAGCTGCACTTCAGCCATTACAGAGAAAAACCTATTCAGTCAACTTGTTCTTTGGTTTTGTTTTTGTTGTATTTTCACATGGCAGAAGGGACTAGGGATCTGTCTGGAACCTCTTTTATAAAGTACTAATCCAATTTATGAGGGTTCCATCTTTGTGATGTAAGTACTTTCCAAAGGCTCCATCTCTTACCATCCACTTTGGGGTTAGGCTTTCAACATATGAATTTTGGGGGGAACACAAACGTTCAGACCATAGAAATTAGTATTTTAAAATCTATCTTAGCAATCTTTTTTGTTCAGTGTTTTTTCTTCCATTGACTATATATGCTAATCTCTACTTTTCTCCTTGAAACCAGCTATTTTTTTTAAGGAAAAAAAATGCATATTTTAATATTTTTTAGGGTTTTAAAAAATTTATCTTTGTTGTTGAAAGTATTACAGATGTCCCCCCCCCCCGCATTTACCCCCTCTAATCCACTCCTTTCCCCTCCTCAGACCTTCCCCACACTATTGTCTGTCCATGGGCTATGCATATATGCATATAAAGTCTCTGGTTAATCTTTTCCCATTCCCTCACCTCTGAGACTCATCAGTCTGTCCATGCCTCAATGTCTTTGGATCATTTTTGTTCATCAGGTTTTTTTGTTCATTAGATTCCACATATAAGTGAGATCATGTGATACTTGACTTTCTCTGACTTTTATTTCGCTTAGCTTAATACTCGCCAGGTCCATCCTTGCTGTCTTAAAAGGTAAGAGATCCTTCTTTTTTACAGCTGCATAGTATTCCATTGTGTACTAGTAAATGTACCACAGCTTTTTAATCTGTTCATCTATGTGGAATCAATTTATTTCAGGGGTGATTGGGGATTAACCACAGTTTAAATTATTTCTAGATTCTATTTTTGTAAAAGTGTGAATTTTAAAGAGTTAAAAATAAGTTTCTCATAAAAATAAATAGTAAGAAAATTTCAAGGATATTTGACTGCTTAACTGGAAATAAGCAAGTTTTTAGTACAGTGATGGCGAACCTTTTGAGCTCGGCATGTCAGCATTTTGAAAAACCCTAACTTAACTCTGGTGCCGTGTCACATATAGAATTTTTTTGATATTTGCCACCATAGTAAAACAAAGACTTATATTTTTGATATTTATTTTATATATTTAAATGCCATTTAACAAAGAAAAATCAACCAAAAAAATGAGTTCGCGTGTCGCCTCTGACACACATGTCATAGGTTCGCCATCACTGCATTAGAAGATCTGATTTTCTTAACAGTAAAGTAGTTTTAATA
This sequence comes from Myotis myotis, assembly GCF_014108235.1. NCBI lineage: Eukaryota > Metazoa > Chordata > Mammalia > Chiroptera > Vespertilionidae > Myotis > Myotis myotis. The sequence continues at coordinate 5,370,394 of NW_023416346.1, read as the reverse complement.
ATCCCTAGCTCATAAAGTTATGTTGAAAATGAAGAGATAATGTTGTAAGTAAAACCCATAGTATAAAGTGGGTATTCAATAAGTATTTCTTATCCTGCACTGATTGATTTGAAGCTGTTATCTCTTAACATACTGAAATATGCTTTTTCTGTTTGGGCCAAATACTTAGAAGCAAACAACATCGGGGTAATGTATTTTAACTGTGGTTTAGAAAAAATAACTACTGAATATGAGTAAAAGTTAAAAGGAAGATACTATATTTGGATGTTTCACAGTCATGAAAAAAAAAATCCCACAGAAATAACCAGTATCTTTTCACTTCTTCAAAATGGTTTGAAACCTTGAGTTAATTATAGGAGAGAGAAAAATCCCCTTATTATGCTAGAGTCACTAATAATATGGCTTCCAAGTACCACACCAAAGGGAAGTGACCAGGACAGAATTGGCCTTTCCTGAGTGGCCAGGTCCTCATAGATGTTCCCTGCTGGATAGGAATCCACGTTGACATGAGCCTGGAACACTAACATGATCCTCTGCAGATACATTTTTTTTTAATTTTTAAAAATTGATTTCAGAGAGAAAGGAAGAAGGAGAGAGAGATAGAAACATCAATGCTGAGAGAGAATCATTGATCATCTGCCTCCTGCACGCCCCACACTGGGGATCAAGCCCACAACCTGGACATGTGCCCTGACTGGGAATCAAACTGTGATCTCCTGGTTCATAGGTCGACACTCAACCACTGAGCCACCCTGGCCGGGCTGCAGATAAATTTTTAATGTTACTAGTAAATTCTCTACTTGTTAAGGATCAACCAAGAAAACATTTTCCTGGAGAAGCCTTGTGCATTTTCTGTATCAGTGGTTGTTAGAGATGTTATCCTTTCTTGTTAATTGAGCTTTGATAAGGGGTCACGTGTCAGATTCGTTTTAGAATTAGGATTAAACAAACATTTAATTTCTCTTAACTGATTTATTTTCCTTTATCAAAATGATGCAAATCAAATGGAACACTGTTTTTCTTTTTGTTTCAATTGCCACGAAACCCAGGACACCATCCTTGTCATGCTTGACTACAATAACAGAGAGTCAGGGACCATTTAGTTCCTCTTGTATATAGTTTAGTATTATCAGTTTTCTATTTTAATTGGCTTGCAGTAGGGTACTGTAAAGGCTTTATAAAACAACCAGACTGTATCTGAGACTGATCCATATAGTTTAGCATTTAATTGACATCACATTTCCAAACACTTTATAAATATACACTATATTTATTTTTTTATTTAGTAGGTTTTTATTCATTTTAGAGAGAGGGGAAGAGAGAGATAGAAATACTGAAGAGACCCCTAGCTTATTTGGCTCAGTGGATAGAGTGTCAGCCTGCGGACTGAAGGGTCCCGGGTTCGATTACGGTCAAGGGCACATGCCTGGGTTGCGGGTGATGGGGGTGTGAGAGTGGCACAGGAGGCAACTGACCAGTGATTCTCTCTCATCATTGATGTTTCTTTCTCTCCCTCTCCTTTCCTCTCTGAAATCAATAAAAAAATATTTTTAAAAAAGGGAAAAGAAACACTGAAGAGAGAGAATCATTGATCGGATGCCTCCTGCATGCCCCCTACTGGGTTTTGAGCCCAAAACCTGGGCATGTGCCCTGACTGGGAATTGAACCAGTAATCTCTTGGTTCATGGGTTGATGCTCAATCACTGAGCCACATCTACTGGGCTATACACTATATTTACATACATCATATTTAATTCTAAAGCAGATATGTCACATTAGCTCTCATAAGATGTACAAGGTATAATTTAACAGCAATGAACATGCATGAACTTCTATGTTTTGAACATGGGTAACTCTCAAAAACATAATATTGAAAAAAGGGAGATGCAGCAAAATACATCCAGTAAATATAGCAGAGAATTCTACTTGTCCCCCAGTATCTGCTTTCTATTTCTTCCATAGTAATTGAATTTTAGAAGGAGAAATGGTTTCCTAGAAAGAAAACTTTCTTTTCTAGCCTCTCTTGCAGCTAGATGTGACCATGTGACCAGGTGCTGGCCAGTAGGTGTAAGAGAGGCTGTCCTCATAAAGGGAAGAGAAGAGCCTTTCCTTGTCCTGCCCTCAATTTTCTCTCTCTGAAATGTGAGCCTGATGGTGAGGCCAACACCCTGAGGTTGGTAGACCAGTAAGACAGGGGGACCACCATGTTGTCTCGGGACTCTCACATGAGAGAAATATAAACTCCTGTCTTGTTTAAGCCACTATTATTTTGGTCTTTGTTCCAGCAACTAACCCTTTTTCCTAATTCTACATGATACTATTTATATAAGTTATAAGAAGCAAAAGAATATTATTTATTTTTGGATATGTATATTTACTAAACCTTGGACTGGATGTAGACTACAATGAGTGATGGTTGTCTTAGCAGTGGTTCTCAACCTTCTGGCCCTTTAAATACAGTTCCTCATGTTGTGACCCAACCATAAAATTATTTTCTTTGCTACTTTAAACCTGTAATGTTGCTACTGTTATGAATCGTAATGTAAATATCTGATATAGGATGGTCTGAGGCGACCCCTGTGAAAGGGTCATTCGGCCGCCAAAGGGGTCGCGACCCACAGGTTGAGAACCGATGTCTTAGAGGCAGAAGGGAGTGAATGGGACTGGGAGGGGAGGAATACAGCTTGCCTTTTATGCCCTAAGCCATAAGAGATTTTCTCTCTTCTGTGTGTAGTGCTCAGTCGGCCAAGGCCAAGTAGGACAGTTAATTCAGTAATGAATAATAAAGAGTCCGTATGTTTGAGATTTTTGTGATTGCTTTATGCCAAGGTATTTTTTGATCGCTTTTAACAGTGATTTATACCCCTGTTTGAAGTGACTAGATTAGCAGAAAATATTGGTACTGTCTGTCAACCTTGAAACAGAGCTGGAGGATACAGCTATAGTTGTCATTTCAGGGGTGAGCTGTGAAACAGAACTGGGAAAACAGATGCTTTTGCAGTTTGATGTTAAGGCCTGTGGCACACATGCTTCCAGGAAAAGGCTTGCAAGCCAAAAGAGCCACATCGTTAGCATGTACCTGGGCCCAGAGTGTAGACAATGACATTGCCGGACCATAAGATGAAGTGCTTTTTTTAATGTATTCTTTTTAATTAATTAAGGTATTACAAATGTGTCCTTATCCCCCCATTGTCCCCTCATCCCCCCAGTCCTGCCCTCACCCCCTGTTGTCCACATCCATCGCTTATGCTTATATGCATGCATACAAGTCCTTTGGTTGATCTCTCCCTCTTACCCTCACCCTCCCCTACCTTCCCTCTAAGGTTTGAGGGTCTGATCGATGCGTCTCTGTCTCTAGATCTGTTTTTGTTCATCAGTTTATGTTGTTCATTATAATCCACAAATGAGTGAGATCATGTGATATTTATCTTTCTCTGACTGGCTTATTTCACTTAGCACAATGTCAGCAGCCTGAGTGATCAGGACTAGGCTCATGTTAATCAGGCTCAGAGAGCCCAAACCTCAACCACAGTGCCACTTTATTAAGGTAGGAGAAGAGAGTTGGCGTTAAGCATAGCAGATGGAAGTTGAAGCAGAGTGGAGCATCTGCTCTGTGTAGACAAGCAGCAGGGAATCCCGGGTTGTCATCAGAAGGTTACTTAGGACAGAATAAGAACAGAGGCAATTGGTTTTTATATGCTCATACCTAGACTAGAAAAGGTTGATGGGTCCATCTCCTTGGTAGGGATAGCCTTATACGTTCCCCACTGTTGGCCAGGGAAGGTACTATGTCCTTTAAACCAGTGGCTGTATGGGTGATGTCACCATCTGAGTTTTGGAGGTTTGCATTTCTTCCTCTTTCACAGTATTTTTTTTCCCAAACTGGATACCATTGAGTGGCCTGGATTTCCCCCAAATGAATTTCAGGTGCATTCCAGGTGGGTCGCTTGCAGTTTGGGGATTCCCAGGCTCTTCAGGGCACACAAACAGCTAAGCCCCTAGTTTACTCCCACAATTTGACAATTACATCTAACATAATGGCAGTTTTGCTGCCTTACTCTGAAGACAACCTTCATTCTCTTACCTTGAAATCTATGGGGGTCCTCACATCTCCCCTATTCCAGGTGCATTCCATGATACTTTTAGTGGTGTTTTTGAATGGGGTTCTTCCTGTCACGTAGGAGGTTTTTCTGACTGCCCAGTTGTCCCTGCTTTCACTCAGCTTGCTTAAATGGGGAGGGGCCAGTCCTTGTGCGGATAGCTGTCTTTTACTCTCTGATCTGTGGTTTCTGGTATCATTTTCACATAGCTGGCTTACGGGTCTTTATGTCCTGTCCTATATGTCATTTCTCCAATACAGTCCTGAAACTCGCTACTTGGAAAAAATTATTTTTTAATAAGATAATACATGCAATAGTACAGAATTCAAAAGTTCCAGGAGAAGATAACTGAAAAATAGGTCTCCCTTTGTCCGTGGACAGAAATTTGTCCCATTCTCTTTCTTGGAAGCAAATGTTCTCATCATTTGGGCTGTTTCCCCCTGAAGGTACTTGGCCGTGAAATCAGTTTAGGTGACGACATAGCACCTTCCATTTTGAATGCCAGCTTTGCCACTGGGCATTCTCACTTCTGTAAATGGTATCCACGTCTGACCAGCCACCTACGCCCAAAGCCTTGTTTTCTTTTACTTCTCTTTGTTCTGTAGCCTCATTCGGATCTTAATCACCATATTCAACTTGTTCACGGTGCATTTTGCAGCGGATCTTTCCTTTCTGTTACATTAGATTGCTGTCAGCACCCCGCTAGATGGTGAGGTGACCTCCCTGCCCACACAGCATTCGACTGAAAGATGACTCACTGGGAACTGTGAGCTCCCACTGCTGTAATAAACTAAAAGATGATCACTAGACTCTGCACCAGTGCTTGTTTTTTTCTTTTCTACAATTTACCTTCAATTGGATTATGGATTCTCAGGGGATAGGAACCACTGTGCACTTTATGTGGTCGGGTTAGGGTGTGGGTTAGCGCTTTACAGGGCCTGATACATAGAGTGGGTTCTCAACCTGTATTTGTCACATGATGAGATGAACATTGGTTTTTGTTACTTGAAGTAATCAAGATGTGGAGATTTTTTTTTTAAATATTTTTTATTGATTTTTTACAGAGAGGAAGGGAGAGAGATAGAGAGTTAGAAACATCGATGAAGCAATAAAAAATAAATAAATAAAAAGAAATAAAATGAGAAGAAAAAAAAGGAAACATCGATGAGAGAGAAACATCGATCAGCTGCCTCCTGCACACCTCCCATTGGGGATGTGCCCGCAACCAAGGTACATGCCCTTGACCGGAATCGAACCTGGGACCTTTCAGTCCGCAGGCCGACGCTCCATCCACTGAGCCAAACCGGTTTGGCGAGATTTTGTTTTTAAAAACATGGAAAAAATAACTGGCAGAGAATATAATGGCAGGAAGATGAGCAGGTAACCTGCTGTATTTATGATGGTTTTCACATTTTCTTTTCATTGAAGCCTCTTTCCTTGCTCTGTGTTATTGCACCATTGTCCTTCTCCAGGACCTTCCACAACACACAACACTACCTGTGCTCCTGCCTCCTTTATTTTCCTCCATAGTACTTCTAAAGTATTATGTAATTTATCTTTTTTAAAATCCTTACACAAGGGTATGTTTTTATTGATTTTTAGAGAGAGAGGAATGGAGAGACAGGGAGATAGAGATAGAGAGAGATAGATAAAGATAGAGATAGACATATATATAGAGAGAGACATCAGTTGGCCACCTCTCATACTCACCCCAACTGGGGATCAAACCTGCAACCTAGGCATGTGCCCTGACTGGGAATCAAAGCTGCAGCCTTTTGGTATACAGGACGATGCTCCAACCAACTGAGCCACCTGGCCAGGACTCTATATCTTGTTTTTAAATTGTTATTTCCCCTACTAGAATGTGCATTAGGATTAGGATTTTTCTCACTCTGTTGACCACTGTATTCCCAGTGCCTGGCATGTGGTAAACTGCTCAATAAATATTTGTTGAATGTGTAACCTGGTGAGTTTCCAATTGTGTGTGCTGTCATTAGATTGATCACTCTAACCGATCCTAGGTTACTACTGTTTGTTCTGTTCAGTGTTACTTGGTATCAGTACTTTGAGTCCAGGGAGACAGTTTTCATCTCTCTGCAAACAAAAACTATAGTTTGGGACTGAGTGACTGAGAGGCATGTGGAAGGAAGAAATAGACAACGTAGTCCAGTGATGGCAAACCTATGACACGCGTGTCAGAGGTGATACGCGAACTCATTTTTTTGGTTGATTTTTCTTTGTTAAATGGCATTTAAATATATAAAATAAATATCAAAAATATAAGTCTTTGTTTTACTATGGTTGCAAAGATCAAAAAATTTCTATATGTGACATGGCATCAGAGTTAAGTTAGGGTTTTTCAAAATGCTGACACGCCGAGCTCAAAAGGTTCGCCATCACTGGCCTAGGTCCTACTCCATGGTGGTGGAAAAAGACATCTTGGGCTCTACTTTCCAGTGGCTGGCATAGTCTCCAAACACTTACCCTTGTATTTTGCTAACCTATTTTGAGTACCTTTACTAAGGGTGATGTGTCCCTTTTTGTTATTCTGAACAGAAAGTATGTCCTTTCTTGTGGCTTCCTTTCTCTTCCTTTCATGGTTAATATCTCTTTGGACTTCTTTGCTTAGGTGCTGCCACGCTGTTATTAAGGAGGCAGCCAGTTGTTTGGATTTGAGTGATAGCCTTAAATAGGTCAACCTCACAGATGCCAATTCCTTTTTGTGACCACATTTTGCTTATTCAGTCAGCCAGCCGCCGTGAATGTGTCCCCAAAACTGTATACACACACTTTGAGTAATTATAAAGGCGGTGTTCATTAAAATGGGTTTCATTTTCAAAATTGAGCTAGCAGCTGTTACAGTGTGTATACATTTTTGGGGACACCCCATGTGTGAGCCTTGGGTCCCTTCTCCTGTGGGGGCAGTCAGGTAGGCCTTGGCATTCTTCTGAAACTGAGAGGGTGCTGGCTGACTGGTGACCTGGGCTTTCCAGTAATGGCTGGATGATCCCCTAGCAGTGGTCGGCAAACTGTGGCTCGGCAAACTGTGGCTCGGCAAACTGCGGCTCACGAGCCACATGCGGCTCTTTGGCTCCTTGAGTGTGGCTCTCCCACAAAATACCGGCTCTTCCACAAAATACCGACTCCTGTGCATGGGCCACGAAGTTTCAGTCGCACTGTACGTGCGCACCCGCACGTGGTATTTTGTGGAAGAGCCACACTCAAGGGGCCAAAGAGCCCCATGTGGCTCGCGAGCTGCGGTTTGCCGACCATGGCCTACGGTGACTGTGGACGTCAGATGTGAACTGGGCATGCTGCTCACTAGTCAGAAAATTCGCTCTAACGGGTTTCATATCCTTTGTGAGAGCTCCATTCACTGAGATGGTCTTAAGGAAAACCGCAGGACCTTCTAAACACAAAGAAATCAACAGACCGTGCTGTGCTGAGGAGTGGAGGCTCTTGTCCTAAGAATTGTAAGGAGTCACTGTGTCACTGGACGGGGACTGGACCTGAGTCTGCCTCAGCCCAGCCTGTACTATGTGGGCAGTGCAGGAAAGATTTCACAACACAAGTCCAGGTGATTTTAAGAGTGTGTTTATTAAAGCTGAGGACAGTGAGCGTTTAGGAGAAAGAGAATAAAAAGTTCACCCCTGAGATAAGGCATGGGCTTGCTCCAGAGAGAGACCCAGGCTGGTACCCTTTGTCTTGAAGGCATTTATCTTTCTTTTGCAGCTGAGAATCTCAGGGGAGGTCTCAGGGGAGGGTTTCAGCAGAATATCCATCAGTTTTCCCGGTGTGTTCTTTAATAGGTTGAGGCACCAAAATGAGTTCATAGAGACACCAGGGTCATTTTCTGGTCAGCTTTGCATCTATCTTGGATTTGTTTGGTCTAATTGGGTCTTTTGTTATTTGTTCCCCTGACTTCATCTGTTCTTGGGTTTGGCTGGGCACTAATTGGGTCTCTGTTATCTATCTCCCTGACCAGGGTGATTTAAGTTATTTACTCTCTGGTTAGGGAGCAGAGATGTAAGCTGATTGCTCTCAAGTGTCCTTGGTTAGGGAAGATAAGATGTCGGGATTTACTACCTGGCTGTAAATTGCTTTACTTGTTTGGCCTTATTTGTCTAACCGTTTGCCTCAGTTTCCCTTTTCCCACTTGTCAAAAATTCTCCTAACATCTAACTACCCTGCCTCAGGTGGAAGACTTTAAGCTAGGCAGAGATGTTTATTTTGGAATTACTGTTCTTTTTGTGGTTTTGAGGTTGGCTGCTGAGGAGTGGGATGGCTGTTAAAAAGAGTTGGTGTGAGGAGAATGGATGCTCCTCTGCAGAACTAGATGACTGCCATGGGGATAAATGAGATGGGATGACTCACAGGTATCTGGTTCTCACGGGGGAAGAGAAACAATGTTTACAGGATGGACAGAGTTACCTACCTCTTGGACCTGTTGAGTTAGAGGTGTTAGGGGGATGTTGAGCATGGGGGAGAAAACTGCTGGAATCACAGCTTTAAAATTTCATGTTGGGTGGATAACTTTTTAAAATATATATTTTTATTGATTTCAGAGAGGAAGGGAGAGGGAGAGAGAGATAGAAATATCAGTGATGAGAGAGAATCATTGATCAGTTGCCTCCTGGACGCCCCCTATTGGGGATGGAACCCACAACCCGAATATGTGTCCTGAGTGGGAATCGAACCAGTGACCTCTTGGTTCATGGGTTGATGCTCAACCACTGAGCCACACCGGCCGGACTAGAGTATTTTTTCAGGTGTTCATGAAGGAAAGCACCTGAGCCTTCCGCTGTTGTTGACCACAGTGAGCACTCAGGAAACAGGGCTGCTTGCGGTTAGGAGCCTCTGGGCAGTGTGGGGCTAAGTCACGGAGCCTGGCTCAGCCCTGTGCCACCAGCTGTGTGGCCTTGGGAGAGACGCTTAACCTGTCTGGGTTAGGATGTCACCTGACTCCGTGCATGCTCCGATGTGAGGGTTTGTTCCATGGAAGAACAGATTCCACTTTAGGGGGAGCAGTTCACCCAGGTGAGTGGGTGTGTTGGGGAGGGAGTTGGCACTGTGGGGAGCTCACCACCTATGGGGTCTAAATATCCCCCCTAGAGGTTATTCTGTTCTCCTAATCTCCCCCCTCCTTCTCTACCATTTCCCACAGGGCTGCAGGCCGAGCTGGGCTGAGAGAGATAAGAGATGAGTGACAGGAGGGCCCATGGACAACCCCACGGTCCCAGACCGGCCTCTGCCCTTCTTGCTGGCTGTCTTTCCAGCCCCAATCTTGGCCTCCCATTCCTGTCCTGAACATGTCTTCTGTCCCCTGGAGGTGGGTCCCTCACTTGCACCTGTATACATATTGATACCTCCACAAGCAAGTGTACAGAGCTGCTCACGCTGTCAGCCACTCGGAGGCACTGTGACAGGGCACAGGATGTGCGATACGCTCACATACACATGCTTGCACACAAGTGCGGCCCTTGCCAGACCCACAAAGACCTCCTGACACGCAGTACCTCAGGTCATACTGCTAGGTCTCCACATTCCGTCCTACACAGCCCTTGGTGAGCATCCCAGAAATGTTTATTGAGCAAATGCTGTGCCTGGTACACATGCTGTCACACCGCCTCAGAACCACCCTGCAGGGTGCACAATCACATGAGCACAGCCTCACATGTTGCCTCAGCACACCCCGTTACACACATACCCCCACATCCTCTCATACAGTCACTGGTGCCCCGTTTCTTACAGTTGCCTCGTGTCGTGCACACCATCTCTCAGAACCTCACCCCCATGGTCACCACCTCACAGAGGAGTCAGCCACTACACTGTCTCTGCCCATGACGTGTGCAGGTACACGCCATATCATACACCCTGGTTGCTGTCACACATGGTCTCACATACTAGTACACTCTTATACTTGCACATCATAACCCACTATCATGAAGGGTGACACGTGCTGTCTCACACGGCCTCACGCCATCACCAGAGAACCACAGGCACCGTTGCACACCCCACCTACCACGGCTCTTTATTCAGTCCCACTCAGACTCACACCTCCAACTTCAGGACTCTCATGATTTATTTTACAAATCGTTGATGGTCCAGACCAGAGCTGTGGGGGGCCCAGAGGTTGGGTTGTAGAAACTTCTGGCTCCACGCGGAGAGGGACCCTACCCCTGCTCTGAGTCATGCTCTGTGTCCTCATGGGCTGAGTGGCGCCTCCACAGTGCTGGTGGTGGTGGGAGGCATGGGGCCTGTGGGGAAGGAGCCTGTGGGTGAACCCAACAGGGGCCCGGGGAAAGGCATGAGGTGGCTGACAGGCCCTGACAGCGCCTCGGGGCCCAGGCCTTGGTAGAGATGGGCAGTACCAGGTGGGCCCAGTCTCAAGCCTGAGGCCACTTCCCCACAATTCCCACCATCGCTGCCCCCAGCCACCACCATGAAGCCACCAGCCGGAGCCTCAGCTGGTCCTGTGCCTCCCAGGCTCGACACTGGCTTCTTTTCTTTCTGTGATGGCCTGGGTTTTCTAGACTTTATACCACCCTTCTGCACGGTCCGTGGTCGGTTCACCTGATGAAAGAGAGGCCATGAGTGTTCCCCAACCTCAGACTTTTGCCTCTGTGTCTCCAGCAGGGACACCCTTTCCACCCCACTCCTTAACAGTCGGGAATTGGGTCAAGGACTAGGGGAGCAGGCCCCAGCTGTGGCACAGATAATGCCCTAAGGAGTCATGAGCTTGTGAGGCCCTAAGCAATGGAAAGGCTGAGGGAGCCTCTAGCCATAGGACTAGCTGATGGCTGGAGGGGAGGGGGAAGGAAATGAGAAATGGAGGAGAGAGAAGGGAGCAGGAGGGAAAAGACAGGCAGGGAGGAGATGAAGGTGTAGAGAAGAGAAGGGTGATAGGGAAGGAGGAGGGAGGAGAATAACAGGGAGAAGAGAGGAAGGGAGATAGGAAGAATACAGGAAAGGAAAAGGAGAAGGAAGGCCAGGTTAGTGGGATGCGGGTGCAGGGGGGAGGCTCCAAGAGGCAGGGCACACCTGGTGTCGCTTGTAATAAATGCCGCAGGCATTGCACACGGGGTCTCTATTGGCATTCAGCCGCCACACTGCCGTGATGGTTGTCTGGCAGTTGGTGCACTGGGCACCTGCCCGCTTGCTGACCTTCTGGGGGCAGCAAGAAAATGAGGGTCAGTGCACTGGTGGGTGGAGGACCCAGGAGGTGAGGGTCAGGGTGCAGGCAGGGCTTCCTGGACAAGGCATAGACTGAGGGTGCTCTGAGGGGTGAGGACATGGCCTCCTGTCCCGGGGCTTTCCAAATGGCGTGGGGTGCTTCATCAGTGGTTCTCAGCGTTGGCGGACATTGGACTCCCTTGGGGAGTCGAAAACAATCCTGATGCCCAGGCAGCACCCCAGACCAAGTAAATCAACCCATCTCGGGAGGGCCCCACGGTGATCCCAGTGTGTAGCCAAGGATGAAAACTGCTGTGCAGGGAGTGGACGGCGTGCCTGCTTGCTGCCCGAGGGTGGGCTGAGGGTAGACACTCCTGTACAGAGCTGGGTCCCTGAGTGGATGGGGCAGGGAGGGGGATGTGGGTTCTCATAGAGTGTGAGGGCAGAGATCCCTGCCCGGAGTGAGAACAGAGTACCTGGGTGAGGGGAGGCCGGCTTGGGCTCTTACCGGGCGCCTTTGGGGCTTGTTCTGCCTAGTCATCGTCTGACCACCGGCATTGCACAGGTGGCACTGTGGAGCGGCTTTCGCTCTGCCGGACTTTCGCTCTGCCGGACTTCCGCTGTGCCTGGTACACATGCTATCACACCGTCTCAGAACCACCCTGCATGGCGCACAATCCCAGGCCTCTGGTGTGGTGGACAGGGGGGCAAGAGGGACCAGGCTCAGCCCAACTTTGCCTTGGACCCCATCCCCCTCCTCAACCTCCCTGTCCCTTTGGGGGAGCCTCACCACATGTGGACGGGGGCAGGGCTCCTTGGAGGTTGGGGGCGGAATAGACCGCTGGATTGGGGGGGCTTCTGGTTGGAGGAAAGAAGCTCCTAGGAAAGTCAGGGGGCCCGTAGGCACTGCTGGGGACAGGGATGGAGGAAGGCACCGCAGGCCCCAGCGCCAACAGGTCCGGACTCCGTCGCTGTGTCCTGATGTTCTCTAGGAAGGTGCCTCTTGCATAGGAATCTTCTGAGGCCTGGGGAGGGGTGTACTCCCAGATGGGGCTCACAGTTGCGGGAGGGTAGAGCCTTGTGCTGCCATAGACCCAGCTGGTGTATGGTGAGCCTCCTGGGGTCCCCTCCAGACGGCAGAGGCATGCATTAACCTCGAAGACTGTTTGGGGTGTGGGTGGGTATGGGAAGGAAGAAAGAAGGGAACAGAAGGTCTGAAGCCATCCTGCTTTCAAGATGCAGTGATTCCCAACAGCCCCACATGGTGGCCAACCTTCCCACCTTCCCATAGGTTGCCAGAGCAGCTGCTGGCCATTGGGGGACTCCTGGGTCTGAGTCCCACTGGTCACTCTGGCAGCTGCAGTCACCAGCAGCCTTTTCCCAATGGGCTTTTAGCATAACTTTGTGGAGCCCCATGGGCCACTCAACTAGGGTCACCCCCACCTACTTACCGTATTCATTCCCAATGAGGCTGTCTGGGGATGTACGTTCCCAGGTCTGCACATACACAGGGAACGTGATCCATATAGCCTCGTGAAGGCTTCTGGCCATTTCTAAGATGGCTTCTTTGTGGGGTTCTACCCTAGCTAAGGGTCTCCATGGCAACCCCAGCAACATGGAACCCTGCCAGAAAAGCCAGTGCAGCAGCTGCCTGCATATGCTCCAACTGGGGCTGGGGATCGAACCTAAACCCAGGTGCATGCCCTTGTCTGGGAATCAAACCCGAGACCCTTCAGTGCACAAGCCCATGCTCTAACCACTGAGAACACCAGCCAGGGCTCATAAGAGGGTCCATGAGAGGTTCCTATGGGCCAGGCCTGGAAGTTGTATATGTCACTTTGCTCACTCCATTGATCAGAACTGTCACATGTCCACCTGTCATTGCAAGGGAGTCTGGGAAAGTGAGCGAGTCAGGAAGAAAGGGGAGCAGGGTTGAAAAGCCTATACCAGTGCCTGCTATAGGATTCTGTAGACTCCCCATAGCTATGCTGTTTCATGTGGTAGCCACTAGCCACAGTCAGGACAGTGGCTCCTGTACAAGGGGAGGGCAAGGTTTCCAGACCAAGGCTGTCAGAGAGAGTCACATCAGGGCTTCCTATACAGGGTCAGGAGGGTGTTTCCAGAGGGCAAGTTTAGGGGTTCCTATGAAAGATCAGGTCAGAGATCCCTGAAACCAGTCAAGTTACGGATTTCTGTTGGAAGTCAGGGAAAGGTTTCTGCAGAATCCAGCACTGTTATAGGCAAGGCTTCCTGTAGAGGGTCAGAGCCATGGAGCCAGGACAGGGTTAGGTCAGCAAGCCCTGCACAATGTCTGGGCAGGAGGTCCTGTGCCAGGTGAGGCTGTCGGTGCCTATATAGGACGAGGTCTGGACGTAAAGCAGGGGGTCAGGACAGGTGCCGCCCACAGATTCAGGAAAGGTTTTCCATGTAAGTTCAAGACTGAGGTTCATGTTGAGAGTTGGATCACAGGTTCCTGTGGACTCTGTGGGGTGGGGCGTGAGGTAGGGATTGTTGTGAAGAGTGACATCCGGGGCCATTGTCAACAATGTAAGCAAGGCTCCTGAACTTAATCGGGGTTCCCAAAGAGTTTACAGATGGGAATTTCTTTTTTATATAATATACTAGAGGCCTGGTGCACAAAAATTTGTGCACTCGGGGGGAAGAGGGGGGGTCCCTCAGCCTGGCCTGTGCCCTCTCACAGTCTGGGACCCCTCGGGAGATAATGACCTGCTGGTTCTGGCCTGCTCCCAGGTGGCAGAGGGCAGGCCCAATCCCTAGGTGCAGCCCCTGGTCAGGATCAGAGCAGGGCTGACTGGGGAGTTGGGGCGCCGCCCCTGTCATGCACAGAGCAGTGCGGATCGGGAGGTTGTGATGCCACCCTCAGTCACGCTCAGGGTAGGGCCGATTGGGGGGTTGGGGCACCACCCCCTGTCACACTCAAGGCAGGGTCGATGGGCAGGTTGCGGCACCACCCCCTGTCACGCACAGAGCAGGGCCCATCAGGGGGGTTGGGGCTCCGTACCCTGTCACGCACAGAGCAGGGCCCATCAGGGGGTTGGGAAGCTCCCCCCTGTCACTCTCAGAGTAGGGCCGATAGGGGAGTTGGGGTACCGCCCCCTGTCACACACAGAGCAGGGCGGATCAGGGGGTTGGGGCGCTGCACCCTGTCACACTCAGGGCAGGGCCGATGGGGAGGTTATGGCTCTACCCCATCACACACAGAGCAGGGCCTGTTGGGGGGGGGTTTGGAGCGCCACACCCTGTCACACACAGAGCAGGGCCGATCAGGGGGTTGGGGAGCTCCCCCTTATCAGGCACAGAGCAGGGCTGATCAGGGGGTTGGGGCGCCTTCCCCTGTCACGAACAGAGCAGGGTGGATAGGGAGGTTGTGGCCCTGCCCCCTGTCACACACAGAGCTGCAGGGCGATCAGGGGGTTTGGGCGCTGCCCCCTGTCATGCTGATCCTGGTGCTGGGAGGCATATTACCCTTTTACTATATAGAGGCCTGGTGAAAGGGTGGGGGCCGGCTGGTTTGCCCTGAAGGGTGTCCTGGATCAGGGTGGGGGTCCCCACTGGGGTGCCTGGCCAGCCTGAATGAGGGGATGATGGCTGTTTGCAGCTGGTCACACACCCTTCAGGGTGGGGGTCCCCATTGGGGTGCCTGGCCAGTCTTGGTGAGGGGCTGAGGGCTGTTTTCAGGCTGGCGGGTGACTGAAGCTCCCAACCACTCCTTTTTTTCTTTTTTTCTTTTTTATTCTGGGCCAGCTTTAGCTCTGAGGCTCTAGCTCTTAGGCCTCTGCTGCTGAAAGCAGGTTTCTGGCCTTTGTTTACCTTCTGTATTTGAAACAATGTTGCAATCCTGCTGGCTGAAGCCCGGCGGACTAAAGCAGGTTTCTGGGGTTTTGTTTAGCTTCTATATTTGTAACATAGTTGCTTAGAGTTGCAGCTCAGAGGCTGGCAGCAGCAGGCAGGGAACGTTGGAGTCCTCTGTCACTGAAGCAAGCAAGCCTCATGTTTGCTTCCAGCTGCCTGGCTGCCAGCCACCATCTTGGCTGGCAGTTAATTTGCATATTGCCCTGATTAGCCAATGGGAAGGGTAGTGGTCGTATGCTAATTACCATCTTTCTCTTTTATTAGATAGGATTTTTATTGATTTCAGAGAGGAATGGATAGGGGGAGATAGAAATATCAATGATGAGAATCATTGATCGGCTTCCTCCTCCACGCCCCCTACTGAGGATCGAGCCCACAACCTGGGCATGTGCCCTGACAGGGAATCAATATTAAACTACTGAGTCACACTGGTTGGGCTGGATGAATGTCTTTAAGAAAGTTTTTTATTATGGAAAATTTCAAAGACATAAGTTGAGACAATAGTATTGTGATATTGTCTCATTTCACATTTTCCTGAGAAATATGTATTTGGTCACAGATTTGAAAATTCTGTGACAAGGTTTGCAATTCCCTTGATAAGAGCAATAAAGGTGTCTTAATATTCATAACAGTCCCCTTTCAACCACATATGAGTTTATGTAGTGAGGTGACTTTTGGAAAGCACCTCAGGATGGGGGCTTGTTGCCAGGGGATCCAACTGTGTGATTAGAGGACTGGAACTTTTAGTCCCATCCCCCTGACCTCTGGAGAAGGGAAAGAGGCTAGAAATTCAGTTTGGCCACCAATGGCCAATGATTTAACCATTTATTCTTATGTAATTAAGCCTCCATAAAAACCCAAAATGATGAGGTTGTAGAGCTTCTAGGTTGGTGAACACGTGGACGTCCTGGGAGTGTCGAGCTCAGAGAGGACATGGAATCTTCATGCCCTTTCTCCATACCATGCCCTAAGCATCTCTTCTATCTAGCTGTTCCTTAGTTTTATCCTTTTATAATAAACTGGTGATCTATTAAGTAAAATGTCTCTGAATCCTATGAGTCATTCTAGCAAATTACTTGAACCCAAGGAAGGGCTTCTCGGGACCTCTGATCTATAGCTGGTTGGTCAGAAACACAGTTGACAATCTGGATTTGTGATTGGCTTCTGAAGTCGAGGGTGGCGTGAGATGGACAATCTTGTGGGCCTGAGCCCTTAATTTGTGGGATCTGAAGTTGTCTCCAGGTAAGTATCAGAATTGAGTTGAATTGTAGGATACCCAGCTGGTGTCGGAGAATTGCTTGTGGTATGAAACACACACACACAGA
Organism: Myotis myotis; assembly: GCF_014108235.1. Lineage (NCBI taxonomy): Eukaryota > Metazoa > Chordata > Mammalia > Chiroptera > Vespertilionidae > Myotis > Myotis myotis. The sequence continues at coordinate 5,353,923 of NW_023416346.1, read as the reverse complement.
AGTATAATAAATCAAACTCCATGTACCCATTACCCAGCTTTGTTAATTACCAGCTTATAGTCAATCTTGCTTTACCTGTACCTGCCACAGCTACCGCTTCCCATGACACAAAACCTCAAATTTTATTTGTAAACTAGAGGCCCAGTTGCATGGATTCGTGCATGGGTGGGGTCCCTCAGCCTGGCCTGTGCCCTCTCGCAATCCGGGACCCCTCGCCTACAGGGATTGGTCCAAAACCAGCAGTCCAACATCCCCCTGAGGGATGTAGCAGTGCTGAAGCTGCAGGCGGCCAGGGAGGAGCCGCAGCTGGGGCCTGGTGCAGCTCCACTGTTGCTCATCCTGGCCCCGCTGCGCCTGCCGCCACCACCGCTTGGTAGCGTTGCCATGGAGGCAGGAGAGGCTCCCATTGTGGCAGCTGTGCTTGCCAGCGGTGAGCCCAGCTTCTGGCTGAGCAGCCCTCCTGCTGTGGGAGCACACTGACCACCAGGGGGCAGCTCCTGCTTTGAGTATCTGCCCCCTGGTGATCAGTGCACATCATAGCGACTGGTAGACAGGACATTCTGGTCATTCCAGTCGTTCGGTCGTAACAGTTGCTTAGGCTTTTATATATAGAGATATTTCAGTATTTATCTGCAAAAGATCAGGAATCTTTGAAAATTATAGCCATAATACATGATTACTCCTTAACAATAATAGCAATTTCATAATAAAGGGTGTCCCAAAAACTGTATATACGCTTTGAATAATTAATTCCATTGTTTGTTTGTTTTCAGATTTAAACCATTGGAATTAATAATTATTCAAAGTGTGTATACATTTTCTGGACACACTGTATTTGTTAAAATGTCCAGTGAGTTCACATTTCCCCAACTGACTTTTTTTAGTTTGATTTAGAATGCAAATAAGGTCCCTGCAACCCCATTTGGTTAATCTGTCTTAATCTGCAGGTTTGATTGAGTAACTTATCAGAGCATGCTGAGTTCTAGTTGTGTGAACCTGAATTATAACCAGTGCTTGAACAAAAGAAAGAGGTGGAAGAAGATCATGCTGATGTAAGAAACCCACAGAGAATTTTTAGAAAAATTTATTTGAGCCAAACTTACAACGTTGCCAGGAAGCAAGATCTCAAGTGCTTCCAAGAATGAGTTTTACAATTTCTTTTGCACATTTGAAATTGAGGGAAGTAAGGAAGATTACACGGAGGTGGGAGAAAGCAAGGTGGGGATTGGATTACAGGATTGTTAACAAAATTAGACGCTCTCTTGAGGATGGTTAGCTTCAAAAAAGAGGCATTTCAGAGGCATATTAACGTAGATACATGGAAACAATGGACAGGCCTGGCTTAAGGCAAAGATAAACCTTTTACTAACAAAGTTATGTGTCTGGGACATAACTATACATCATGGCCTGCACAGTTAGGAATTTATGATCAGATGCTGTGACGTCACTTTCCCTAGAAACCTTTTTTTTATCCACAATAGATAATGTAGAGATCTATTTAATTGGAAGAATAATTTTGACTTTTTTTCTCCTGAGAGGCATGATGCTTTTAGGAAAGCTTGATAAAGTTCTTGTACTAGTAGCCTCTCTCTCCTGCAATTAATTCTCTGTACTGCTCCTATAGTATAATCTTCTAAAAGTCAGGCCTGCCCTAGCCATTTGGCTCAGTGGATAGAGTGTCAGCCTACAGACTAAATGATCCCATGTTCAATTTCGGTCAAGGGCACATGCCTGGGTTGTGGTCTCGATTTTTTAAAAAAAATAAATTAATTAAAAATTAGGCCTGATTATGTTCCTTCTTAGCCCAGGAGTCTCTGTGACCTCTTGTTTCCTGTGGGAAAGATCTGCTCTCAGGAGCTTGGCTTAAAGAGATGGCTCATCATCTTCCCTGTATCAGCCTTGCTCCTTGACACTTGGTCTCCACCCTCCCCCTTACTCCCAACATGGGGCATGCTCCAGCCACGCTGCTGTGGTGAATGCTCACTTTCCCACCTCATGCTGACAGCTTTATCTGAAATATAATTCACACCCCCTCTGCTTTCATCCATAAGTCTGACTCATCTTGAAAGACACAACTGAGGAGTCACCTTTTCTGTGAAGTTTTCTTCAGCTACTTTTTCACTTGAAAAATTATTCATTCTCTTCTTCACTATGGCACCTTTTCAAATGTTTTACAGTTTTAATCCTCACCCAAGAACATGCTTAGAGAGAGGCATGGAGAGAGGGAGGGAGGGAGGAAAGAGAAAAAGACAGAGAGAGAAAGAGACACAGAGAGTGAGAGCAAGCAAGAAACCAATAAGTTGCCTTCAGCATTCACCCTGACAGGGGCTCAAACCTGAAAACCAGGCTTGTGCCCTGACCCAGAATGGAACCAGCAACCCTTCAGTGCAGGGGACAATTCTCAACAAAGGAGGCACTCTGGCTGGACTATGCCACCATATATATATTGATTATATATATACTGATTTCAGAGAGGAAGGGAGAGGGAGAGAGAGATTGAAAGGCCAATGCTGAGAGAGAATCATTGATTGGCTGCCTCCTGCACACGCCCCTCTGGGGATCAAGCCTGCAACCTGGGCATGTGCCCTGACTGGGAGTCAACCGTGACCTCCTGGTTCCTAGGTCGACTCTCAACCACTGAGCCATGCCAGCTGGGCTATGCCATCTTTTTATGCCTCTGTTTTGTGGTGCTTGTCACGATTTGACTGGCTTTTTTGTTACTTACGTGTTCCCTGGAAGGGCAGGGGTGTTTGTATGGAAGCTCAGGGCAGGTGCTGTGACCTGGCCAGCACAGTCTCCTCAGCAGGCAGCTAAGAGCCCTCCCCTCCTGCAAGGCAGAGTAAATGAACTGGAGAGCATTATGCTAAGTGAAATAAGCCAGTCAATGAAGGAAAAATGCCACATGATCTCACTCATTCATGGATAATAGAGACCATTATAAACTTAGGAACAATAATGGATACAGAGGCAGAGCTGCCTCGAACAGATTGTCAAACTGCAGCGGGAAGGCCGGGGAGGGTTGGGGGGCAGGAGGGAGGGGGGTAAGAGATCAACCGAAGGACTTGTATGCATGCATATAAGTATAACCAATGGACACAGACACTGGGGGGTAGGGGAGGCCAGGGGATTGTCAAGGGTGAGGAAAAAAAAGGACACATAAGTAATACCCTTTGTAATACTGTAAGCAATAAAACAATAAAAAAAAGTAAATGTGTTTGGTACCAACTTGTGGACTTAGAGAGATTAACAACAGATTTTGGATTATAGCTTCTCCACCCTGTGCTTTGTTTTATCAAGTAGGCTGTTAAATATGATATGATTTTGAGCTGAGCTGAGCTGAGTTAAAACCAGTGAGCAATTATATTGTATTCTGTCCTCATAGACATGTAAAAGGTTTTGCTGGGTATATGGTGTGTTTCTTTTCATGTCATAAATGTTGACTCTGATTATTGACTTTGGATACTTCGCAGACACCAGTTTCATGACTCAAACGAATTGCATCAAAAACACAAAGCTCTGATCTTTCCAGATACTGTTTTCTTGCCTGCCAAAACCCAGACATAAATGGGGAGGGGGAAGGCATTATGTTCACAAGTTAGAGAACTAACACTTCCATATGAGTATAATCTGTTAATATGATTTGTAGTTGGATTATAGTTTTTTTATTTTCATGATTTCATTCAGCAACCATTAATTGAGTAATGAGCATGTTCCAGACATTGTGCTGGGGCCAGTGGAGCCTGCAATCTCGTGGGGAGGACACACAATAACAGTTGTGTGGGCCCTGACAGCACAGAGGAAGGAGTGATTAAATGACAAAGGAGTGGTTCAATGACTCAGCTGAGTACTGCAGGTGAATAGGAACCGACCAGGTTGATTTTGGGGGTAGAGGCGGGAGCAGGAGAGAGAGTAGAGACTGGGAGACAGACCTGACAGTGAGTAGCAAGAGCAGGGAGGTAGGAAGTGACCTGGCTTCAGTACTTAGCTATCAGTTTTTTTAAAAAAATTTTTTATAAAGCATATGTTTATTGATTTCAGAGAGGAAGGGAGAGGGAGAGAGAGATAGAAACATCAATGATGAGAGAATCATGGATCAGCTGCTTCCTGCATGCCCCCCATTGGGGATCGAGCCTGTAACCCAGGCATGTGCCTTTGACCAGGTATCCAACTGTGACCTCCTGATTCATAGGTTGATGCTCAACCATGGAGCCACACCGGCTGGGCTATCAGTTTTTTTTGTTTTTATTTTTTTTATTTTTTTTTATTGCTTAAAGTATTACAAAGGGTATTACATATGTGTCCTTTCCCCCCCCCTCCCTTGACAATCCCCTGGCCTCCCCTACCCCCCAGTGTCTTATGTCCATTGGTTATGCTTATATGCATGCATACAAGTCCTTCGGTTGATTTCTTACCCACCCCACTCCTGCCCTCCCACCCTCCCCGGCCTCCCTGCTGTAGTTTCACAGTCTGTTCGAGGCAGCTCTTGGGCTATCAGTTTTATTTTTAATAGGATGGTGTAGAACTAAAATGGCTCAACAATGAAAATTAAGTCCTGTCTTTCCTCTGACCCCCAGCCATGAAAGTCCTCTCCCTAGAGACAGCCACTGTTACACTTTCTTGGGTAAATCTTTTCACAGAGTTTTGCGGCATTTATAAACCTGAGATCGATTTTCTTTTTATCCCCAGGCAAAAGGTAAATGCTGTACAACTGGTTCTGCACCTTGCTTTTTCCCCCACTTAATGTATTGGAAGTAGTGTTGCTGTATTCTTTTTAATATAATGGCTACAGACTCTGTTATGTGAGGGGACCACAATTTATTGAGCCAGTACCCTTTGGAAGGGACATTTAGGCCTTTCATAATAATGTTGTTATCCATCCCGTGAAGTACATGGGAATAAGTCAGCTGCAGCCACAGAGAGTGGAGCTGAGGGTTGTAAATATATTCACCTCTTACTTCAGGTTCAGTTAACAAACAAAAAGCCAGGCATATTAGGGAAAGAACCCAATATAATTTCAAGAAATTAATCATTGAAATTACAAACTCAACCAGTAGGGTAAAGTATTGAAGAGAGAATTGGTGGACCAAAGGATGAATAATCGGAAGTAATTGTTCGGGAAGTTGGGATAGAGAAGCAGAAGGAAAAGATATCTACATGTTGAAGTGCAGCGCAGTGCTGAGACCACGTGAATCAAAGCCACGTGTCAATATGGATGATGCTCACAAGCATATTGTGGAGTGAAGAAAAGCAAGCTACAGACTAATTCAGACCATGTGTAATTCATACCCAGGAGTCAAAACAGTATTGAGTTTTTTTAAATTGAGAAAGTCTTGAATTTTTGCAGCTTTGGAATTCACTATCTTCTTTTTAAAAAATTTACCTTTATTATTGAAAGTATTACAGATACTCCCTTCTTCCCCATTGCCCCCTCCCTCCCACTCCCACAACCCCCCTCAGGCCTTCACCATCCTATTGTCTGTGTCCATGGGTTATGCATATATGCATACAAATTCTTTTTATATATATATATATTTTATTGATTTTTCACAGAGAGGAAGGGAGAGAGATAGAGAGAGTTAGAAACATCGATGAGAGAGAAACATCAATCAGCTGCCCCCTGCACATCCCTCACCAGGGATGTGCCCGCAACCCAGGCACATGCCCCCGACCGGAATCGAACCCGGGACCTCTCAGTCCGCAGGCTGATGCTCTATCCACTGAGCCAAACCGGCTTCGGCATATATATGCATACAAATTCTTTGGTTAATCTCTTTGCACCCATGCATTTATCCCTGCCTTCCCTCTGAGATTCATCAGGCTGTTCCATGTTTCTGTGTCTCTGGATCTATTTTGTTCATCAGTTTATTTTGTTCATTACATTCCACATATAAGTGATATCACATGATTCTTGTCTTTCTCTGACTGACTTATTTCGCTTAGCATAATATTCTCCAGATCCCTCCAAGCTGTCTCAAAGGGTAAGATACCTTCTTTTTTACAGCTGCATAGTATTCCATTGTGTAGATGTACCACAGCTTTTTAAATCCATGCATTATGGGGTTTTTATTGTTTTTCTCTAATGACAACTCCTTTTGGTATTGACCAACATGTTGTTTAAAAAGTCTGGTGTATTTTATATTCTTTTAAAGGTTTTAAAATTATTTCATGTTAAGTTGATATTATTAAGAACCTGATTTTTAATACGAATACAATTTTACAACTTGTTTTTTTTTCACAAAAGGCAGCAAACTGCAAGTATCTATTAATACAGGTCAATAATGATGATGATGATGATGATGTAATACTGAGGCAGAATTTGGCTTAAAACTCTAAGGTTTTCCTAGATTTTGTATATTGTTTATTCAACAATGCCTTGTGAATTCTCATATATCTTGGTGATAAGAGACATTATAAATATATACATAGAATATGCAAACATCGCTTACCTTTTTCTCATGTAACTTTCTCCTTCAATGACAAAATGGCATAGGGGAACATTTTACCATTCTATCTTTTTATTATTGCTAGCAAAGAACTGAATATAGAGAGATGTCTGAATTTTTCCTCCTAAGAGAGAAATGTAGAAAGTGGTGGTTATTTGTGGTGTGTGAGTTTTTTTTCCACATTTCACTCACTTTTCCTTGGGCATGTGTGACTCATGTCCAAGATCAGGGGAACAACATTCCTTTCTCACTCATGGAATTGAATGCTTATATACGACTTTATTGTGTGTGTGTGTGTGTGGGGATTCCTAGTGGAAAAACCTTACTAAGGAGAAATGAGACTTAAAGACTTGCAGGTCATTATGTTATCTGTATCATAGCCACAAGCCCTGGAAGTTGACTGCATAGTGCATAGTCCCTGGATCATAACTGCAAAAATGTGCACTGTGGTGTTTAGCTTCCCAAGGGATGTAATTACTTTTTCCATGATACCTAGTCCTTGAAATGACCTAAACAAAACATTTCTTTTTATCTTCTTCCTCTGGTACGTGGCAAAGCATATTGTATTTGTTACAACTAGAAATTCCTACAGTGCAGCCCGGTCCTTGTTGGCAGATGGCAGCTGGACTGGCCTGAGGGCTGTTGCTGGTGCAAATCAAAGAGCTCAGAGGTTCTACCCTTGGCAGAAAAAAAAAAATTGCTTCTTATTATCCCATCTTCCTTCACTAAAAGCCTGAGAAATGACATGCGATCAGTTGTTAAAAAGTACTCATCGCCATAATAACCATGAAAGATACTGTCCTACCTTGTCCTCCTGGTGGCTGAGGGATGGTTAACCCTTTTAAAGGATTGTGCAGTTGCTCCTAAAATACATACCCGGTGCCTGAGCTTTAAGATGACTTCTGAGTTGCTTAGTTGTCGTAAATCACCCATGCCATCATTTCCATGCATTCTCTGTCCTTTCACAGGCCTCATGTGTGTTTTTTTCCCCACTCTGTTTCAGGGCTCATCGTCGGGGTGATCCTGAGGTACGGCACCCCTGCCACCAGTGGCCATGACAAGTCCCTCAGCTGCACTCAGGAAGACAGGGCCTTCAGCACATTATTAGTCAATGTCAGTGGGAAGTTCTTTGAATACACCCTGAAAGGAGAAATCAGCCCCGGCAAGCTCAACAGTGTAGAGCAGAATGACATGCTGAGGAAGGTGAGCGGGGGACACTCAGTGGTTGTTGTCTGACGTGGTTTTTGACTTCCAGTTTTGTCTTGATCTTATGGAGAGAAACCCTTTTAAACTCCTGGAGCATAGGTGGCATCCCTGCCTCTCCATTTTCCTGGGAAGCTTTGGGGTTATAATGAAGAGAAGAAAGAACCATATTTGAACTTGAGCCTTTCAGCTTTGCGAGGTTCAGTGGCTGACTTGGGACACTGATGGGTGTGGTGGGTTTGTACATCCCCATTCAGCTTGTCTCTCCAATCCCCATCTTTTCTTTACTATGTCTTTTACTATGGTTTAGGGATGAGGTTGTTCCTTTCTTAAGAATGGTTTCACTTTCAGCTTGTTTATTCAGAATTCAGAAGTATAATTCTTAGTTCTTCATGATTCTTTGGCCATATCCTATAAATATTGATTGAGAATTCCCTCTCATTAGTGATTGATGCCAATGGCTTATTCTTCAGAGGAAGGATATTTCTTAGAATTTGAATCCAAACATTGGTTTTCATTTGATGTTGGGGCTAGCTAAAATACTCCACAGGAAAAAGGATTCTGTATCTCCTTACTTGGGTGATTTTCAGCGTAAGCAAAAGATGTGTATTTATCCTCATATATTCTAGTACCTTATAGACCTGGGCTTATCAGCAGGAAGGCTTCTGGATAAAGTCTGGGAGATACAACTCGTGGGAGCTCCTTGTAATATGGAATAAGGCTAATTAATGTGTGTGAAGGCTTGCAGTCAAACACAGAGTATAGCCTGTGCTCCAAAAATTAAATTGTTATTGATCTCCAGATCTACCCTAATCCTTAAAGAAAATTATTCTCAACCTGGAGCATTCAATATGCCCATCTTCTCCTTGTCCCAAGTGGCAGTTCTAATGCACTCTTTTCTTTCAACCCTTCATAAGCCTGCATGGGATGGTGTGGGAGTCAAGAAACCCTTGTGCTGCTTCATGCATTACTGGGTGTGGTGACTTCCAGCAAGTGCCACTCTCTTTGGCCCTAGATACTGCATAGGTATTGTCCAAATCCCCTTCTCACTTGGACAGTCCCTGCTTTTCAGACTATTCTTACCTTCAGCAAGAAGATAGAATAAAACATAATTTCGAGAGAACCATTCTCTTTGTAATTAGACTGGTTAACATTTCCTGTTTCTAAAGAGAAATGCTAACTTTGGTTTTAATAATTATAATGATTTAATAATTAATTGAAATAAGAGACAAATGATCTACTAAAATGAACAAATTTTTTATTTAAAGAGTTAGGAAGTTTATAGAATGGTTATGTTTTCTGGATGTGATAAGACTTTGATGTCTAATAATTTCACAATGATTTCCCTGTATCAAACCTACAGGTAATGTTAGTCCCCTTAGAACTGCTGAATTTATGTTGATGTTTAGGAAACCATTAGCATCGCTGGAGACTTTGATCTAGGCCACATCATGTGTCACAGAAGGCTGGCCACTCAAAAGAGACTTAAATTTGGTAGCATTATGTCTATAAATGATTCTGTGAGAGGATCCAGAAAATTAATAAGAATGATGACTGCATCTTTTATTGCAGTTGAGCCTTCATAAAGGTTTGCTAAAAATCAAGCTGTTTTCTTTCTTGTTGAAACACGTTGACCAAAAGCTTTGTCTGAGGTCTCAAAATTGCACTGTACTATCGTATAGTAGTATGTATTAAACAGCAGAGCAAGAGTAGAACTCAGAAGTGCTATGTGGACAAGAACACGTCAGCCCACAGGGGAGCTGTGGCTTCTCTTCTGTGATGAGCTCATGCTTTTCCACATTTATGTCACGGGCTTTAACTATTCACCCTTTAGCCAGTGGCTTAAAATCTCAAGCAAACATCATAGCACCAATTGGTATTAACCTAAAAATGGGCTTTTTTCCTTTTAAACTTTTAGGTAACGTTTGACCCAGAGGTCTTTTTCAACATTCTGCTGCCTCCAATTATTTTCCATGCTGGATACAGTTTGAAGAAGGTAAGAGATTTTTGCCAGTATTTCTTTTTTTTTTCAAGCTTAAAAATAGTCATAAATTATCCACAGATAACAACATAATGACATTCTTGGGGCAAATGATCATAAAAACAAAAGCTTTGTATAGTTGAAAAATGAAATATATCATACTGTAAACACATTCCAAACTATTGCTCATAATAGTACACGTGTGTGTGGTTTATAAGGTAATGCCACAAAGTGGGTCTGCTGTACCTGTACCAATTACCTTATGGAAACTATGGAAAGAATTCCCACGACAAACAGATTTCTTGCTGGTTGACCTTTTAATAATGTTATTGCTTGGTTTAAAGCTTTAGTTTCTCTTGATAGGTAGAAAGGCTTTAAATTATGTAAGGAGTATGATTTTTTGCCAGTATTTCTTAAAGTATGGGGATCTCTGTGTTAATTCACCTGCATAATTTTCTAGTTTTTTACTTCTCCCAGATTGCTTATTACTGTGTTCTGTACCCACTCAGAGACTATAGTTGACTCATCATCAGTGATTCATTTTTGTTTTAAAATCTGGAACTGTCATACATTGCCAGTGGGAATGGAAAATGGCAGAGTCGTTCTGAAAAACAGTTCCTCAGTTTCTTATAAAACTGAAGTTGAAATTCCCATAGGACCCAGCAATTTTATTCCTGAGGATTTATCCCAGAGAAATGAAAACTTATATTCACACAAAAACCTGTATGTGATTATTCATAGCAACTTTATTGTAATAGCCTCAAACTGGAAACAACTAAAATGTCCTACAGTAAGTGGATGGTTAAATGAACATCCATACCATAGGATACTACTTACCAATAAAATGCAGCAAAACTATTGATATATACAGCACTCTGTATGGATCTCAAAGGCATTATGCTGAGTGAAAAAAAAATCAAATCACAAAAGGTCACATACTGTATGATATCATTTCTGTAGCATTCTAGAAATAACAAAATTATAGGGATGGAGAACAGATTAGTGGTTTCCAGGGATTAGGGATGTGGGAGTGAGAGGGGATGTATGTGACTATGAAGGGAGAGTATAAGGGAGATTTTTCTGATGATACAACAGTTCTGTGTTTTGATGGCAGTGGTGCTTACATGAATCTACCCATGCAATAAAATGACTAGTTTAAGAGGCAAACATCATCTGTCCATAATATATTCAGGCAGCACCCTCATTTGGTAACTGTGGTATGTCAAGTCTTTGAAGGCTTCTCTTCTGAGCAGTGGTTTAAGGACAGTAGGCATTCCTTGACACCTTCTTCTGCCTCAAAGAGAGGCAAGCATTGGGGAAGACCAAAGCCAAGTCCTCAGATCCTCTGTCTGGAACACAGGCTAGAGGATGCCCGCAGCCTTTTGTGTGGCTATACTTCATGGTGGATTCTCGATCCAGGCTGAGTTCTTGTGTCTTGTCTGTCTCTGATGTTGCTCGGCTGTCATGCCTGAACTCTCCTGCCTCTTTAAATTTTAAGATAAAGTGTTCCTGGCCCCTGTTTAATTAGGGTGTTTGGAGGGATTTTGTTCATCTGTTTTTGTTAAGTAGTTCTGATTGTCCAATGAAAATAATTTATGCCTTGAAGAGTAAGAGCCATGGCTCAGGATCGCAAGAACATGGATTTTCCCCATCAAAATATTCCACAGGCGTAATGAGAAGTACAGTGTGTGTGTGTGTATGTGTGTGTGTGTGTGTGTGTGTGTGTATGCGCGCATGTGCGCGCGTGTGTTTTAAGGAAGCCAATAAATGTACAGAGACATTAAGAGAATTACAGCTTTGCCACCCCTTTCTGAATAATTGCTATATCTTGTACCCATGTAAGTATATGAACATATCTATCAACTTGCCCATCCTTTTAAAAAAAATCCTCACCTGAGGATTTTTGAAGGGAGGGAGAGAGACAGAGAGAGAAACATTGATATGAGAGAGACACATCCATCGGTTCCTTCCTGCACATGCCCTGACCGGGGCCTGGGATGGAACCTGTAATCGAGGTTGTGACCCTTCAGTCTGTGGGCTGACTCTCTAACCACTGAGAAAACTGGCTAGAGCAAAAACTTGCCCATTTTAACTACAATTAGTTGTTTCTCATTTCTTCACATCTATCCTTTCCAGGCTCTAAAGATTAATCCAGATGAACATCAGGAGACACCACAGATGCCATGAGCTGATACTTAGGACATTCTGTTTTCTGATACTGAATCAAGCAGAAAGCTCCTTAGGTGGCACTTTCATGCTTTATTAGTTTCAAACTTATATCTGTAATGATCTTCTAAGGTTCTGCCAGAACTGGAAGTGAATAACTGAATCACTAGAGTAAAATGGTTTGGGTTAAATTTATTAAAATAATTGGTCTGCTTATACACATGCACATGTGTGCGCACAGACACACACAATGTAATTTAATATAACTAGTTGCAGTGGTTTTGTCTGAAATTTACTATGACTTTGCTTGCTTGATCAGTGATTGGTAAGACAAAGGATATTTTAAAACCATGATGTTCAAGGGCAAATTCAGGATTAATTTTCATTATGACTTGATATAACGGAAGCAATAAGTAAAGTTTCACTTTTTAGGGACTTTTAATGTGTTTCTAATGCTTACTGTCAAAAATCACAATGTGATTCCTGCTTTTCTGTTTTATTCAGAGACACTTTTTCAGAAATCTTGGGTCTATTCTGGCCTATGCCTTTTTGGGGACTGCTGTTTCCTGCTTCATTATCGGGTAAGGGACTCTTTGCCATGTAACCTAATTAACACATTTTCCAAAGAGATGAGTTCTACGTGGGTCCACAGAGTCCAGTCTTTCCCCCCAGCTTAATTGAGATATAATTGACACATAACATTTTGTAAGTTTAAGATGTATAAATTGTTGATTTTATATATTTATAAAGTGCAGAATGATTACCAGCAAAGCATTAGCTAACACCTCCATCCTGTCACAGTTACCTTTTTTTGTGGTGAGAACATTTGAGACCTACTCTCTTATCAACATTCAAGTATATGTTACAGCGTTATGATCTATAATCACCATGCTGTACATTAGATCCCCAAACTTATTCACCTTATTACTGGAAGTTTGTACCCTTGAGCAACATCTCCCCATTTCCCCACCACCCAGCCGCTGGCAATCACCAGAGTCCAGTATTTTGACATTTATGATAATGGTATATAAGGTCTAAAGCCACATTTCCAGTGTGGTGGCTATTAGCCAAATGTGGCTATTAAAATTAAGATTCATTAAAATGGAATAAAATTATACCTAGTCTCCAGATCTTGGTTTCTAATATCATTCTTCAATAAAAAGAATCAGGGCCCTTTGCAGAAATGGCTGATTCTAGGGCTGAGGCAGCAAATATACAAGAGAAGGATGGAGAATCTTACAATGCCACAAAATAAGGAAGTGCTCAGAAAACAAACATTGGTGATGATGGGAGGCAAGAGGGAGGAAAAGCTGCAGAGAAGTCTAGTAACCATGTCTAAGCTTGCGGTAGAAGGAAATAAAGAGAAAGGTGTGGTTTCAGGAAATATTGAAAAGGTTGATGAAAGAAGCCTTTGGTAAGCAACAAAGGGCAAATCCAGTCTGTATCACAGAGTTACTATAAGTTGAAATAGAACTGTTCAAGTTTCTGGAACAGTCCTGGCACAAAGTAAGCAAACATTAAGTTATACTTACTTATTCTCAAAAGGATTAAATTCTGCAAATAGTTCTTGAGCTCCTAGCTTAGTTAGTCTGCTTGTTCTAGGCACCCAGGATACAAAGACAAGCAAGGGCATGGTTCCGACTATCAAGAATTTTATTATCAGAGTATTGGCTTTATGGTACAATGAGCCTATTCTGTGGTTATTTTTATTCCTGTAACTCCTGCAGCTGCTGCCATTACACACACACACACACACACACACAGAGAGAGAGAGAGAGAGAGAGAGAGAGAGAGAGAGAGAGAGAGAGAGAGAGAGAGAGAGAGAACACGAGAACTAGGCCTTTTAACACTCCTCACTCATCCTAATTTGTAAGCTGTCCTGTAGGAAATGTAATACTGAACTTGGTGGTCCCTTTTGGGTCGCACATTCTGTAGCATAAGGAGGGCTCCTGCTGGCCTGCCAAACCCATGCAACGAATGGAATGCCAGATATGCCAATGGGTACACTGATATTTTAATTGGATATTTAGAGAGTTGTGCCTCTTTTCCCTTCTTTGAAATAATTCTTGGCAGAAAAGATTGATCACTTGAATCTTTGTAGCTAACCCATTTTTTTCCTCTCCAGCTTCATCCAGTCCACTCATTTCCATGACTTTAAACATACTATCTTAGAATCCTGTGAGTTTTATGGCAATTTATTACATATTATGCAGGGTTCTTTCTCTTTCTTTCTTCTCTATTACTCAATTGCTTAAGATGCCTTTGTTGCTAATTGAGGAGCATACTTTATAGTTGTAAATAAGCACAACTTTAACAAATGGGATGTTCAAATGTTTCAGCAAGATGACATTAACTGCAAATAATTACTTGGTGCCAAAGTCGTATTGCACATGTTCCTGGTAAGTGTCCAACCACAGCAGCTGCCTGATGTTTTCATGACTCTTGCAGTACAATATTCTAGTACTACTCTGCTTGCATATTTGCTCGGTTACTCATTTAGGAGAGTTCTCTTTAATTTTCTCTCTGACATAGTTTGCCTTCCCTCCGTACAGAAATCTCATGTATGGTGTGGTGAAGCTCATGAAGATGGTGGGACAGCTTTCGGATAAATTTTACTACACAGATTGTCTCTTTTTTGGAGCAATTATCTCTGCCACTGACCCAGGTATTTGCATAGTTGGCATTTTCATTATGACATTTCGTTAATTAAATCTTAAAAAGTTCAGAGTAATCATGAACTTTTGTTGCAGTAGGGAGACTGTAGTATTAATGTGGAATGGTGGAGGCAGAGACCACTAAGTGGTCTAACAGAGATGACTTTTCCTTATTGTTATTATTACAATTAATTATGATAAAACACAGAACAAAATATACCATTTTAACTATTTTTAAGTGTACAATTCAGTAGTGTTAAGTGTATTCACATTGTTGTCTAACCAACCTCCAGAACTTTCTCATCTTGTAAAACTGAAACTCAAAACTTCCCATTAAACAACTTCCCATTTCCTCCTCCCCCAGTCCCTGGCAAACCACCATTCTACTTTCTGTTTCTGTGAGTTTGACTTCTCTAAGTACCTCATATACGTGGAATCATACAGTATTTGTCTTTTTGTGACTGGCTTATTTCGCTTCGCATAACATCTTCAAGGTTCATTCATGTTATAGCATGTACCAGAATTTCTTTCCTTTTAAAGCCCAAATAATATTCCATTATATGGATTTTGTTTAGCCGTCCATCTGCCAATGGACACTTGGGTTGCTTTCACCTGCATTACCTTTTTGTCTTTCATTTGAGAATGTCCAATTTGTTCATAATTTTTATACATAGACTACCTTCTTTTTCAGTGCTGTGCTTTTGCCTTTCAGGAAACATATCATTTGGTTTAAATAACAGTTATTCTTCGTGAAATGTACACGATACCTGTAGTGAATGTAATTTAATTTGTAAACTCCTTTCGTGCAATGTTCCTGCATGATTTCACATTGTGATGTAGTTCTTATACATAAATTTCTTACCTTGTATTTTTCAAGTCTAGAATTAGTTAAACCAATTCTTAGGAGTTATACCAGTTCTTATTATATGTCTTTCCTCCCCTGCAGCTCAAAAACAAACAAGAAAGATAAAACAAGACAACCTCTCTTCTCCAAGTCAGAACCCATAATTAAATCAGTTTGCATAAAATAGTTACAGCTATTCCTTCCTTTAATGTCAACTATTGAGGGTACACTTTAGGGAAAGAATTTACGGAGAAAAAGCTGATCCTGCCCTAATAGTGGGGATGGAAAGGTCTACGACGTCCTCTAACATTCTGGACAGAAAAGATCTTAAAGATACTAAATTCCCCTCCTACTTCACCGTGCCTCTTGGGGGTTCTCTAGATCAGTGCTATCCATGGATCTTTGTGTGACGGTAGAAATGTTCTGTAACCTTCCCAGTCCATTGTGGTAGCCAGTAGTCACATGTAGCTTTTTTGAAATGTGATAGTGCAACTGAAGAACTGAATTTTAAATTTTATTTTGTAATTTAAATTTAAGTAGCCACACGTGGATAGCACAGCTCTAGATAGTTATGTGGTTCTGAAAAATCTCAATGTTCCCCAAACCATTGACCCCAACACTCTACCAGTAAGTATCTATATTGAAGAGTTGGTTGGTTGAAGCACCCTTGTTTGTGTAAAGAATGTGGGATGTGCAGTTGTAGGCAGAGGTTTTCAATGAAGCCCTGCCAGTCACTGAGCTGGTGGCCTCTCAGTGTCATGTTTCCTCATTTATGAAGTAGGAATAATGGTACCTATTTTCTAGTGCTATTGTGAAGATTAAATGACATAACACATGTAAAACATTGAGCATAGCACCTGCTAATTATATTGGTCTCTAGCCACATCTGAATCAGGCACAGATTTCTCTGTTTTCCTTGTGTGCTTTTTAAAAAATAAATAACAGTTCATCTCTTAACCCCAGCACGTTTCTAAAGAGCATTCTGAAAGTGGCTTTATTATTTTAATACTGTAATGTCTGTGACTATCTCCAAATGTGTCTATTAAGAAATAGATTCTTGCTTAGCTGATATGGCTCAGTGGTTGAGTGTCGACTTATAAACCAGGAGGTCACAGTTTGATTCTCAGTCAGGGAACATGCCCAGGTTGTAGGCTTGATCCCCATTGTGGGGCGTGCAGGAGGCAGCTGATCTATTATTCTCTCTCATCATTGATATTTTCTGTCTCTCTCTCCCTCTCCCTTCCTCTCTGAAATCAATAAAAATATTTTTAAAAATGAAATAGATTCGTCATAAGTCTAGGAAAGGTCTTTGTTTCTCTGGAAATATATTAGTATCACCAACAAGCAAAGGGAGGTTAGTGTAACATAAAGATTACTGAAATTATGTTTTCTGAGCTATTAGTGTTGCTTCATTTAATTGGTTAAAAGGCTTATTTTTCCAGATTATCTTTGTAATTGTTTGTGCCACTTTACTGTGTCCATCCTGTGGTGGAAAATAATAGCAGACATTTCCATGGTACACCTTGTTTTTTGTTTGTTTGTTTGTTTGTTTTTTTGCCTGTGAAGATTGGCACAGTAAGGGTTTGATATAAATTGAAAGTTCTAGGAAATGGAAAGTTAAATCTTAATAAACATGAGGACATTAACTTTAACTGCTTTTTAATGGAAATCTTTCTGAAATGTAGAATGTTTTTTTAAAATTAAAGGTGTTTTACCAGCTTCCCAAAAATCGGTTTGAAAACTTGGACCATCCAATAAAAACTAAAGTATAGAGTTAGAGGGGACCATAAGACCAAATTGACTTCGCGTGTCTGGTACATCAAACAAAACTTCTGGCATTGGGATATGTAGTGGTATTGACTGATACGAAAGAACAAAAATCTTTGTCTCTGATTACTCTGTACTTGGCTTGAGACACCAGTCCTTGGTCTTCCTATTGAAGAAGATACCACATGTGTGGAATGGTGGAAGCTGTTCTGTGACTAGGAGCCATTCTGTGGTTACGTGTCATGGGTGCCATGTGCCATCTTTGTGGACTGTTCCTTTAGATGGATCCACAGTTCAGGAAAGAAAATGAAATTTCCAATCCATAGTGTATTCTTAGGCAGCTACCAAAGAAAATTAATGTTATTCCTTCTTATGAACCATTATAAAGTGACTCCTCTCATTTTAATTTTGTCACTTTTATACCCCTCGAGTCAATCAAGCCTACTCACAGGTTTCAAAATCTATGATTGGTGTCAAAGTGTAATTCTCTAGTGGCATCCCTCAGGCTGGTCAGTATTTCTTTTTGAAAAATCAGAGGCCGAAACCAGGACTACAGGCTTTATTAGAGGAGAAGCACCTGCCGGGCTGCCTCGCAAGGGGAGGACAGCAGCATGTGCAGGGGTGGGCACGCCTTTTGGGGGGCTGAATGGGAAGGGGTGGGGGCTTAGTGTACTCGGCGCCCGCTGATTGGTGGCTTACTGCATTGTCCATATAGAACAAGGGCTTAGGGTATTTGGCAGGCGTGGATTGGTGGTCCAATGTATAGTCCATATAAGGTACCTGGTTAGTCACTCAGGTATTTCTGGGCTGCAGGTTACATCATACTCCGCCCACCAGTTGGGGGAAGGGAGGATCTATCACTTTTTAAAAAAATATATATTTTATTGATTTCAGGGAGGAAGGAAGAGGGAGAGAGAGATAGAAACATCAATGATGAGAGAAAGTCATTGTTTGGCTGCCTCCTGCATGCCCCCAACTGGGTATCGAGCCCGCAACCTGGGCATGTGCCCTTGACCAGAATTGAACCTGGGACCCTTCAGTCCACAGGCTGACACTCTATCTGCTGAGCCAAACCAGCCAGGGCTGGTCAGTATTTCTTTTATCCTTTTTGACTCAGTTCAAATCTGCCACCTGCCTAGTTCTTCTCTCATTCTTTCAGTTACTTGCTCCCACAGCTCTTAAGTCATCTACTTTGTACACAATTCTTACCTCTTTGTACTGAATGTTCGCAAGTGCTAAGTGCTCTTTAGTACACAGATGAAGTGTTCAGGGAAAGTTAGTTGAATGAACAAATTAAGGCTCTTGATACTTCCTTCTTCCCCTATCTGCTATTTTATTATTTTCCCCCCGTGCTTTTTAGATAGCTGTACCCGCAGTCATCAGTCCATTTTAATTTCTCTGTTCTTATCCAGTTGGAAACAGCTGATATGACCCTGTTCTCTGATTCCAAAGGTCCTGCTGGGGGTGGAAGAGTCTGTTTACTCCCCATTTTAGAAGTCACTTACCTAGTCTTCCATCCTCCCCCCCTCCACCCCCCCCCCAGTCATCTTCCTGGTGTTAGCACTCATATTCCTAATCTTGGTTGGGCTCAGCCTTGCCCAGGGGTGGGGGGAATGGGCAGAGTTCCTGTCCTGTTTTTTTTTCTTTAAAAAATATGTTTTTCTCGATTTTAGAGAGAAAGAGGAAGGGAGAGGGATAGAGAGAGAGAAACATCCATGATGAGAGAGAATCATTGATCGGTTGCCTCCTGCATGCTACCTACTGGGGATCGAGCCCGCAACCCAGGCATGTGTCCTAACAGAGAATGGATCCTGTGACCTCTTGGTTCATGTGTCTACACACAACCGCTGACCCACACCGGCCAGGCTCTGTCCTGTTTTATAAGGTGATTGGCGGGAGGAATAAGAAATAAAATTCAGAGCAGTCAGATTCGGATCAGTGCTATATAAATGTTAATTGTTTTAATTATGCAAGCTAGCCTTCATTGTCATGAATATATGAGTTAACTATACTTTTTTAACTACTGATAATTGTAGTATTTCAGGAAAATAGTAAAGTCAGAAGAGCTTTTGAAAATCATGTAGCTCAAACCCTCACTTGGCTAAAATCTATAGACTTTGCTTTGTGCTGAGTTCTCATAGCTAGTGGGTGGCTGTGTTGGATGCCTCCGTGTGCCCCTCTAGAGTTACTCTCCACCCTTCTCCACTTTCTTCTCCATGCCAAGCGGCTGACTTGTATGGAAGAGTTCAGAGGTTCCTTTGCCCTCTGGTTTCCCATTTGATTCATCCACAGGGGAGCACTAGTGTGAGGATGGAAGGAAGGTGGAAATGCAGGGTCCCTGAGGCCTGGCTGCATCCCTTGATTAAAGGTCATAGCTCCTGTCAGGTGACCATCTCTGTAGAGTTCCTGGTTCTGACAGTCACTCCTTCTCTGGCCCCTTCCGGCCTAGGGATGGTATAAAGCTCCCTGTTTTAGCCTCGAGTACTGCCCTCTCCCTTGTGGTTTTCCTGTACTTTCCCCACACTTCTATAAATAATCCCTTATTAAACACTCCTCAAATTGCTCAATTTGAGGGTGTGCCATCTGTTTCCTGCCAGGACCCTGACTCATAAAGTCCTGGGTCCCAGATCTCCTGGGCTGTCAGCCCTGTGTTCTGTTTGTGGAGATTAGCCTCCATCAGTCTTGAGTCCCTGAATGACTGATGTGAACAGAAGCCTCAGGTGCCAGCACTCAGTGGACATGTCGTATGAGTAATGGATAAAACTATTCTTGGGTTCAACTGCTGAGGTTTTAGGAAATTTTAAAAAATAAGTGTTTTTAATTTATTGCGGAGAGGAAGGGAGAGAGAGAAACATCCATGATGAGAGAGAATCATTGATTGGCTGCCTCATGCATGATCCTTACTGGGGATTGAGCCCACAACCCAGGCATGTGTCCTGACCAGGAATTGAACCATGACCTTCCTGGTTCATGGGTCAATGCTCAACCACTGAGCCACACTGGCCAAGCTTAGGAATTTTGATATTGCAGTAGAAGGTGGCCCATTATACAAGGCCTGATTTATTTTCTCTAAGTTGGGAGAAACGATAGTGCTACCCACAGGCTTTTATGAGGACTAAGTGAGATTGTAAAATGTTTAGCATAGTGCCTACTTCATGGTAAATCCTTAATAATTGTTATTATCGTTGTTAACTTTTCTTTGACATTGGGTTAAAAACAAGACAATTCTTTTGTCACATACAGTTGGCCCTTGAACAACACAGGTTTGAACTGCATGGGTCCACTTACATGCGTGTTTTTTTTCAATAAATACTTGTACTATTTTCAATCCACAGTTGCGAGTCTGCAGATGTGGAAGGCACTGATCTACTCCATCTTATATAGGGGATTTGAGCATCTTTGGATTTGGATATCCACAGGGGATCTTGGAACCAATTCCCCGTGGATACTGAGGGACAACTAAGTTTTGAGGGAGACAAAAATTATATGGATTTTCGACTGTGCAAGGGGGTCAGCACCCCAACCCCCACATTGTTTAAGGGTCAACGGTAATGATAAGCTAGTAGAGTTTTGTATTAGTTGGGGTTCTTCAGGCAAACAGAGCAAATAGGAGATGTATGTGGTGTGTGTGTGTGTGTGTGTGTGTGTGTGTGTGTGTGTGTGTGTGTGTTTAAGAGAGAGAGAGCAAGAAAGAGATTGAAATTGAGAAATTATAAGGAATTGGCTCATGCAATTATGGAGGCTGAAAAGTCCCAGGATCAGCAGTCCTAAATCCTAAGAACCAGGAAAGCCAATGCTATAGTTCCAGTCCAAGTCCAAAGGTAGGAGGAGACTGACATCCCAGCTGAAAGACAGCCAGGCAGAGAGATGATTGAGTTCTCCATTACTGTCTTTTTGTTCTAGTCAAGCCTTTAACAGACTGGATGTGTCTCACCCACATTACACAACTACCTGACAGAGTAGCCTCATGAATTCACAACTACCCATTGGTGGGGTAAAACCAGCAGCAGCAGTGAGACTTAGAGCTAGAAGCAGCAGATGTGTTGAGGAAGCAGAGGGGAGAGGAGGGGGCTGTTGGTCATTTTAACTGTCAGGGAACCCAGAAATTTCCCATAAGTATTCACATTCAAAATGAGAGGTCCCCACTGGGAGTAAACAACTTCATAGGCATGTTAGATAACAACAGTAAAACTGGGAGGGACTTTATGGGCTTCAGTTGGTGGGTGTGGGCAAGGAGACTAGAGGTGTGAGACTTCTGGAGAGACCTGAGCCCCCAGGGCTCTCAGAAAATACCCTGGGAAGATCTATTTGGAAGCCACTCCCTATACATGAACTTCTAGGACCATGGACCTCGATTGATGGGGCTTTGAAGGAGAAAGAAGCTAAGAAAGTGGAGGAGAGCAGATTAAGTAGATCTGAGTGCTGGGGATGTGGCTACACCCAAAGGCCATGTTTTTAATACTTCAATGTAAAACCAGAAGAGGGAGCCTTAGAGCCATGAAACAAGGAAATCTATGCTGGGCCTCCTACCTCTGACTTAATATGAGGAGCAGAAATGGATTGAGGTTGAACTTCTTGCAAACATATTATAATCAGAAAAATGAAGGTAATCATTCTGAATAATCAAGTTACAGAAAGTGGAGTCATACCAGAAAAATAGGGTCCCAAGGCAGACAAAACGTTATTAATATTTCAACAGAACCTAAGGGAAATTTTAAAAAATGATAGAAGTTATGAAAGAACTGTGTATATCATTATGAGAAAATTTAAAAGTGAGAGGACTAAACAATAGGACATCATGAAAAGAGAGAGAGTCAGCCAAAAGGAATGGAGGGGGGGGGGGCCCGTGAAGTGAAAGAGATGTTAAAAAGTACATATTTTTAAAAATAAATTTTAAAGTGGGCAAAACCAAACGATATTGTCAGGGAATATACATTGGGTGGCCAAACTATAAGGAAATGAAAGGAAGCAGTTACTATAAAATCAGGTTAATGGTTATTAGTTTTGAGTGAAGGAAGAGTTTGAGATTGGGATGGAGCATATGGGGGAGTTCTGTGGAGCTGGCTAAGTTCCATTTCTAGAACTGGATGATGGTTACATGAATGGTTTGGCTTATAATTCACTAAGCTAAACATTTGTTTGGTTTATTTTTCTAATTGTATCAGTTTGTGATGCTTTTGGCTGCAAATAACAGAAAAACCTGGCAATACCAGCTTAAACAAATAGCTGTTTATCTTGGCTAACAGTCCTGAGCTGGTGCCCAGGCTCCTACTACAATCAGGCATCCAGATGCTCAGTGCACAGTGCTACTCTGTCTTGTGGGTAGAGACCAGGGATGCTGCTAACTGTCCTACAATGCACAAGGCAGCCCCCCACAACAAAGAATTTTCTAGTCCCAAATGTCAACGGAACCAAAGTTGAGAAAGTCCAAACCCCTTTCAGGGGGTCTATAAGGTCAACATTGATGTGAAAATAGTAGTAATACGTTTGTAGTCATTTTAACTTTCATTCTTTAACAAGTATACAGTGAATTGGGTTTTCCTGAGGCTGTATTAACGTGTGATATTGACTATCTTTTTTTTTTTAAATTAAATCTTTATTGTTCAGATTATTACATTTGTTCCTCTTTTTTTTCCCCCCCATAACTCCCCTCCTCCCAGTTCCCGCCCCACCCTCCGCCCTCACTCCCCACCCACTGTCCTCATCCATAGGTGCACGATTTTTGTCCAGTCTCTTCCCACATCTCCCACACCCCTTTCCCCCCCAGGAATAGTCAGTCCATTCCCTTTCTATGTCCCTGATTCTATTATAATCACCAGTTCATTCTGTTCATCAGATTATTTATTCACTTGATTCTTAGATTCACTTGTTGATAGATGCATATTTGTTGTTCATAATTTGTATCTTTACCTTTTTCTTCCTCTTCCTCTTCTTAAAGGATACCTTTCAGCATTTCATATAATCCTGGTTTGGTGGTGATGAACTCCTTTAGCTTTTCCTTATCTGTGAAGCTCTTTATCTGACCTTCAATTCTGAATGATAGCTTTGCTGGATAAAGTAATCTTGGTTGTAGGTTCTTGGTATTCATCACTTTGAATATTTCTTGCCACTCCCTTCTGGCCTGCAAAGTTTCTGTTGAGAAATCAGCTGACAGTCGTATGGGTATTCCCTTGTAGGTAACTGAGTTTCTTTCTCTTGCTGTTTTTAAGATTCTCTCTTTATCTTTTGCTCTTGGCATTTTAATTATGATGTGTCTTGGTGTGGTCCTCTTTGGATTCCTTTTGTTTGGGGTTCTTCGCGCTTCTTGGACCTTTAAGTCCATTTCTTTCACCAGGTGGGGGAAGTTTTCTGTCATTATTTCTTCAAATAGGTTTTCAATATCTTGCTCTCTCTCATCTTCTGGCACCCCTATAATTCTGATGTTGGTACGCTTGAAGCTGTCCCAGAGGCTCCTTACACTATCCTCGCATTTTTGGATTCTTTTTTCATTTTGCTTTTCCGGTTGGGTGTTTTTTGCTTCCTCGCATTTCAAATCATTGACTTGATTCTTGCGCTCCTCTGGTCTGCTGCCGGGAGTCTGTATAATATTCGTTATTTCAGTCCGTGTATGCTTAATTTCTAGTTGGTTCCCCAATATAAGATCGAGGGTCTCATTAGTTTTCTTGTAGATCTCATTAAGTTTATCGGCGGCTTCTAAACAGTTCTTGAGAGACCTTAAAAGTGTGGTTCTGAACTCTATATCTTCCATTGACAATTTTGTCCTGTTTCTTTGTTTCCGCATTTTGTTATGCTTCCTTGGTGCACCCCCTAGTGGTCTTTGTTCGCAGTCTTATAGTTAAATCTTGATTGTTGTAGCTAATTCCAGGGAGGGTTTGACCTCCAGACCAAGTGGCTATGAGAATCAGCTGTGTCAGCAGTGAGAGAACTTCTGTCCTCTAGGGAGGTGCTAATCTGGCGTTTGCCTGAGGCTATCCGGCAAATGCCTCTGTGCAGGGCTTGGGCGGGGCGGGTCGCACAGGATCAACAGGGTGGGCTGGAGAGAGCAGTTATGGCGGCTCTCAGTCCTGTCCCCAGGGGCTCTGCCTCTCTGAGTCCCAGCACCCGCTGCAAAGCTCAGAGAGAAAGCTGCACTCGCTCTGACCGAAGCCAGACAGTCCCGCTTCTCCCGTTTGAGTCTGGGTCCCTAAAGACTCGTCCGGATCTGGAGCTCAGAGTCTGCGACTCCCTCCCGATTGAAAACGCCAACCGCGCCCTCCGCCGCCAGCCCGCTCCGCGCACTCCGCACCTCAGAATTTGACTTCAGCACTGCGCCTCCTCTGAGTGTCCGTATGCGTTTCTCTTTCCTCCTAGTTGTAGGACTTCCACTCAGCCAACGTTCCTGTGGTTCTGGGTGATGTCCCTTCCGTTTTTTGGTTTCACTTTTGAAGTAGTTGTTCAAGGCAGCAAACTCCAGCGTTAACCTATGTCGCCATCTTGGTTCTCCTCTTGACTATCTTTTGATCAAATGCAGAAACAGAGATAAGAACCATCTGTCTTACATTAATCAAGATTTTAAAAGGTGTGAAAAAATATGAAACAATGGCTCTCTTCTCACTATTTTTTTTTTTTTGCTTTGGAAAATATAATTGCTTTCTATTAAAATATGTAATCACATAATAGGTTTATTAGTAGTTTTAAATGAATACATATTTTTTTCTGCTTTAGTAAAGCTCTTTTGGGGCCTCAGTGATTTTTTAGAGTGTAAAGGTGTCCCGAAGCCAAAAGTTTGAGAACTGCTGGTCTGGAGACTAGCTGATTTTTAAACACTTAAGAAATATGGAGACTATGAGAAGTGTAATTACGTATAGTCTGTCCTAAACAAAGACTTATTTTAAAAACCATCATTAAAGCCTTCTCTTGCTCCCTAACCCTCTGCTGGGCTCTGGGAGCACAGTGGTCAATAAAATAAGGTTTCTGCCCAATGGTAGAGCCGAATCGTATTCATTGTGATTATGCACTTTTAAAAAATATACTTTTATTGATTTCAGAGAGGAAGGGAGAGGGAGAGAGAGAAACATCAATGATGAGAGAGAATCATAGATCTTCTGCCTCCTGTATGACCCCTACTGGGGATCGAGCCTGTAACCCAGGCATGTGTCCTGACTGGGAATTGAACCCTGACCTCCTGCTTCATAGATCAATGCTCAACCACTGAGCCATGCTGGCTGGGCAATTGTGATTATGTATTTTAAAGTTCTGTAATAGAGGTTGTTTCAAAGTGTGACGGGCTTCCAGTGGAAAGGGCAGTGTTTCAGTGCAGTGTTATTGTAACCCAGCATCATCTCACCACTCATCCTGATTAGGAAGATTGCCATCCTCACTTCTGCCATAGACAGACAACGCGCCGTTGACTCCAAACTGCCCTGTCCCACTGAACATAAGAATTGCTTCTATAAATTTGTCATCGATGGCTTAAGGTTAGAAACAGAAACTAACCGATGTGCTTTTGCTCACTTTTTAGTCACTGTACTGGCGATATTTAATGAGTTACATGCAGACGTGGACCTCTATGCACTTCTGTTCGGAGAAAGCGTCCTAAATGATGCTGTTGCCATTGTGCTGTCCTCGTAAGTAACACTGTGTCTGCCCGGGAAGAGAGACTGGCTTCCTGAATGCTCAGAGGCCCGTCTGAAAAGTGTTAAATTATTGAATTGGGTGTTTTTCTAAATGAGGTTTCTCAGCTTGATGGATAATGTTACATTGCTTTGTCCAGTCGTCAGCAATCAGAATGTTGTACCAGCGTAGCATGGTGACTGCAGATTAAGTTCAATGAAGACACCATAGGGCAGCGGTTCTCAACCTGTGGGTCGCGACCCCTTTGGCGGTCGAACGACCCTTTCACAGGGGTCGCCTAAGACCATCCTGCATATCAGATATTTACATGACGATTCATCACAGTAACAACATTACAGTTATGAAGTAGCAATGAAAATAGTTTTATGGTTGGGGGTCACCACAGCATGAGGAACTGTATTTAAAGGGCCAGAAGGCTGAGAACCACTGCCATAGGGAGTGCCTGGCGGACTGTACATATCTATGTTTGTTGATAGTTTTTGGCACCATGGTGTAAAGCCAGCGCAGTCTTTTAACACTTTTTTCTTCTTTTTAAACTCCAGGTCTATTGTTGCCTACCAGCCAGCAGGGCTGAATACTCACGCCTTTGATGCTGCTGCCTTTTTTAAGTCAGTTGGCATTTTTCTAGGTATATTTAGTGGCTCTTTTACCATGGGAGCTGTGACTGGTGTTGTGACCGCTCTAATATCCTTTTTGTACTTTCTGCCCCTGCTTGGGTATGATTGTGTGATGTTACACTTGCAAAAAGAAAGTTGTCAGTTCCTCCTTTCAGAAATGAGTCTTACATCTATTGTTCCAACGGGGTTTGGGGGCTCCTGAAATGTCACTTTGGTCAAACATGACAGTTGAGCCCAGCTGGCGTGGCTCAGTGGTTGAGCATTGACTCATGAACTAGGACAGTGATGGTGAACCTATGACACGTGTGTCAGAGGTGACACGTGAACTCATTTTTTTTGGTTGATTTTTCTTTGTTAAATGGCATTTAAATATATAAAATAAATATCAAAAATATAAGTCTTTGTTTTACTGTGGTTGCAAATATCAAAAAGTTTCTATATGTGACACGGCACCAGAGTTGTTAGGGTTTTTCAAAATGCTGACACGCCGAGCTCAAAAGGTCCGCCATCACTGAACTAGGAAGTCATGGTTCAATTCCCAGTCAGGGCACATGCCTGGGTTGTGGGCTCCATCCCCAGTAGGGGGCGTGCAGGAGGCAGCTGATCAATGATTCTCATCACTGATGTTTCTAATACTCTTCTCCCTCTCCCTTCCTCTCTCTGAAATCAATAAGAACATTACAAAAACACATGACAGTTGAGGGCCTAGCTAAGGGGATGTGGAAATGTTTGCAGTGTAACTCTAGGCTTAGCTCTGCCCTGCAGAAATCAAGGTCTCACAGCCTCATCTTCCCAAGCCATCCCTGGGCACTCCCCGCACTGTCAGATCTAACCTCAGGCCATGACTGTGCCTTTCAGAGCCATGGGCATTGCGAGGGGCACAGAAAACACATTTGCAGTTTCTTTAGAAAGCTTAATTTCAAAACAAAAAACAGCTTTATTGAGATCAAATTCACACTGTGCAATTCCCCCTTTTCTGTTAATTTTTTTATTAGCTGGCCCATGTGACTTATGAATGTTTTTTTTATTGATTAAGTTATTACATATGTGTCCTTATCCCCCCCCCCACATTACCCCCCATCCCCCCCACTCATGCCCTCACCCCCCTGGTGTCCGTGTCCATTGGTTAGGCCTATATGCTTGCATATAAGTCCTTTGGTTGATCTCTCCCCCTTACACCCACCCTCCCCTGCCTTGATGGTGTTTGGGATTTGACATTACTCATTTTTTTAAATTTTTTGTTGTTGATTAAGTTATTGCATATGTGTCCTTATCCCCACATTCCCCCCCATTCCCCCAGACATTACTCTTTTTTTAAAAATTTGTGGTAAAATGTATATAACATAAAATTGGCCCTTATAGCTATTTTAAGTGTACATTTCGGTGACATTAAGTACAACCACAATGTTGTGTAACTAGCCCCACTATCTCCTTCCAGAACTTTTTCATCATTCCAAACAGAACCTGGGTACTCATTAAACAGGATCCTCCCCCTTTCCCAGCCCTTCGTAACCTCTATTCTCCTAGGAAGCTTGATTTTTCTTCCTTTAAAAAGCAAGCAGCACCTTTGGGGCCCTCAAAAGAAGAGCTGAGGGGAAAGGAAGGCCCCTAGAAAGAGGATCCTGGGCTAATAGAATGCGATTCTTGGTGACTCTGGTATGTGTTCCTGGAGATGAGTTCCTTGACAGGGGCTGACGTGACCAAGTTTACCAAGCTGCACTGCTTCCCCCTGCTGGAGACCGCGCTGTTCTTCCTCATGTCCTGGAGCACCTTCCTCCTGGCAGAAGCCTGCGGGTTTACAGGTGGGTTTTCTCTGCCCTGGGGCCACCATTTCCCTCACTGTATCTGGGAGCTTGGCGGGAGGGAAGAATTCTTCAAGAGCAGCGGCTTGGGGCTGCTGGGCTTGCCTATCTTCACTTTGGGTTTCACCAGGGATTTTTCCTGCTGCCTTTTATTCCTTTGCTTTAAAAAAAACAAACCCACACTCTCCTGCTAGGTGTTGTAGCTGTCCTTTTCTGTGGAATCACACAAGCCCATTACACCTACAACAACCTGTCGGTGGAATCAAGAAGTCGAACGAAGCAGGTGAGCCCGAGCCCTGGGTCCTCACAAGTTCCCTGTGACGACAAGGGGAGGGGACCCGCAGGTCTAATGCTTCCTTTTCCCTCTCCCTGCAGCTCTTTGAGGTGTTACACTTCTTGGCAGAGAATTTCATCTTCTCCTACATGGGCCTGGCACTGTTTACCTTCCAGAAGCACGTTTTCAGCCCCATTTTCATCATTGGAGCTTTTGTATCCTTTTTTTTTTCGGTTCCACAATTTTCTAGACAGAAACGCCACCATTGCAGAGGAAGCTATAGTAATAATGTCTGTTTGCGGTGGGTGGCTGAGCCAGTGTGAGTTCAGGTATTTTTATGATGAGAAAAAAGAAGGCTTACAAGGTTCATAAAGCTGAATGTGTTTGATTTAAAGGACTGGCGTGGATTTCTGCATTTTCTGTGTAAGATGGCCTTTCTATTACACTTGTGCTTGGCAGGCAGCAGTTTGTTTTGTAAAGAGCCCTTCTTAGCAGATCTAACAGTAGGCAACCATGTCTGTCCCCAGAACTATTTTTATTTCTTTGCCAAGTGAATTCCAATCCGGGAGGTTCCCCATCTGGAAAACCTGAAGGTTATTACTCTTGCTCTTGACTGCACACCGGTATGGCAGCCCTTCCTGGCAGCTCAGGGGAGCTCGTAGGCAATAAGCATGCTTTTACCCAAGCTTTAACATATCATCGTGGAAAAGACTTTTTTTTTTTTTCCCCAGAAAGAGAAAAGGGAGAGGAAGGAAAAATCAAATGGAAAAACACTGGGGTCCTTCATTTAGTCCTACTGGGAGTGCAGTTTTCTGGAAAGAGACACAGTTTTGAGAGTTAGCTTCTCTCAAGTGAGGAGGATGTGAATACCTAGCAGTAGATCAACAGCTGAGGGCTTTGGCCTCAGACCCTGTTGTTTTCATTCGGGTGAACTTTTCTGAGGCTTGGAACTGTAGCAATCCAGCTCAGCCTGGACTGCCAGATCCCGAGCAGGAGTTCTCTATTGCTGGGCATTCACATTTGCTTTTTTCAAGGCCTCATGGATATCCTTAGGTCTTGGGATGCTGGCAAAAAAGAAGCCTTTTTTTTTCTTCTCAGTTTTTATTTCTTGTGCAGGAATAAGTGATACTCAGCAAGCAGCTAGATGGTGGTGATGGTCTAATGCTACATCAGAATCCTTGCACTTAGAGAGTTATCTGCTTCCATTGGGGTTCATTTCTTGGATTGACTGTCAAAAAAACTAACAGCAAGCCCAGCCTGTGTAGCTCAGTGGTTGAGCATCAACCCATGAATCAGGAGGACCTGGTTTTATTCCCCATCAGGGCGTATGCCCAGGTTGCGGGCTCGATCCCCAATAGGGGGCGTGCAGGAGCAAATGATCATTGATTCTCTCTCATCATTGATATTTCTATCTCTCTCTCCCTCTCCTTGCCTCTCTGAAATCAATAACAATATATTTTAAGAATCCAACAGGTAAAAGTCTGAGGGATCAGTGTTGTTTTTCTTGATGAGGAAAGACCTTGCATGCCATTTTGATTTGTATTTCTAGCATGGCATCCTGTGAGAGATAGTGAGAGCCCAGCCCTTGTTTACAGATGAGGACCCTGGAGGAGGGCCAGCTAGGTCCTCTGTGAATCCTGAAGGCTGCTTACCAGGGAGGACTTCTGCATGGCTTCTGGAGTAGAATGGGCTTTATAAGCACTACCTGTTTCCTTTTGTTCAAAACAAAACACAAAAGAAGAAAATTTTAGTCAGTGCTTTACCCCGGAGAAGGCAGAAGATAGTTCTGCCCGTGCTTGTGTCTGAAACAGCTGCAGCTGTGGCAGCTGGTGCTTTGCCGAAACGGAAGCTTCCTGTTCCTCTGGCTCCCACGGTGCTTTCCTTCTGTGATGGGGGCTGTGAGCACTCTCTGTTGAGCTCTCTGTTGGGCTCTGTTCTAAATTCAGCAAGTGACGAATGACTGGTTTCCCTGAATTCTTTGGTTTCCACAGTACAGTTCCTCAGCCACTGAAGTGGAAAAGTCTTCCCAGGTTGATTCTTGTGAGGCACATGAATGTGTCTTAGTATTATGTGGGGTTTTCTGTTGTTCTTTTGTGAATCCTCACCTGAGGATATTTTTTCCATTGATTTTTAGAGAGTAGAAGGGAGGGAGAGGGAGAGAGAGAAGCATTGATGTGAGAGAGACACATCGATTGGTTGCCTCCTGCACATGTCCCAACCCCAACCAGGGCCAGGGATCGAGCACGGCAACCAAGGTACATGCCCTTGACTGGAATCAAACCTGGGACCTTTCAGTCTGACACTCTAACCACTGAGCAACCGGCTTGGGCTGTCTTAGGATTATGAATGCTTCAAGTTTCCCCACCTCTTGTTAGTAGATCTTCCTGGTCATTCCGGGCCCTGGTGTTCACTTCCAACCACAGCTTATGAGCTTACCCAGCAAACTTTGTCTTCGTAGTTTGATTCAGAGGTCAGTAATTCTTTCTTCTTGTGGTTTTTCTTCCAAAAGACCCCACCACGCTGTTTGCTTCTCTCAGCTCCCCACCCCTTCCATGGGACCTTCGCTTATTTCTGGACTCATTTTAAGATAGACTGTATTGATCATAGCAGCATAATGAAATCAGGCATTTACAACGGTGCATTTAATGTGCTACGAATGGGCCAGGAGGTTGGGAAAGTTGGTCAATTGAATACCACTTGTTTTGGAGACTCGTTTGAGGGAAACTCGACAGCCTGGCTTCTTTGTGCAATTCTCCTGATCACAATGAGATGTCACGGCATTCCTGACATTCTCTGTTCACCCAGAGGTTGTGATGGTGGCATTCTGGAAACCTGTTGGACCCTTAACCTCCACCTGGTGCTCAGGTTGCCATCTTTCTGGGCAGAGCTGCACATATCTACCCACTCTCCTTCTTTCTCAACTTGGGCAGAAGACATAAGATTGGCTGGAATTTTCAACACATGATGATGTTTTCAGGTAAGACAGTATAAATGTCAAGAAAATGGGTGTTACGAAGCAGGCAGCATTAAAGTATTGACAAGGTTCATAAAAAGAGAAAGGTTAAAGTTTCTGGGTCTTCTGTATCCCCTGTGGTGCTGAGTAGACAGATGTACATGGTAAACTGACAATATTGACTTTGCAAACTACTATCAAATGTGAACATTATCCCCTAAAATATTTGCATATTTATTTCATCTTGTTATCACCCAAAGGGCCTGGAGGTATGTATTGAAAGTGCTTAATTGTTCTCTAGTAGATTGTTCATAACCCTTAATTTTCAAGAAGGGCTTCAGATCTAAAATTATAAGTAAAATAGGTGTTTAATGAGAAAGAATATGGGCCATGTCATGCAACATCTCCACCCCTGTTGCAGTATCCTCTCTTGTAAAATAATGAAATTGAACTGAAGTTCCTCCTAACTCTGACTTTCTATGGAGCAAAAGAAATAAAATACACTCATAAGAAAGATGAACCCCAGCTCATTCACACTGTCTCCCAGATGCCCCCCCCCCCCACTTCACTATAAAGCTAGGAAGTATGGAGAAGCCACTGAGAAGGTAAAGGACAATAAGGAACTAACTATGTGGAGATCATGGAAGGAGAGAACAGTTGGCATGGGTAGATGGTGGTAAGGGTCAGAGTTGATAAATGAGACCCAAGTTAGAGCATTTCTGTAGAGCACAGGAAGGAAATGGTAGTGCAAAAGGCTACTGTGACCCTTAGGGTTACTTCTGTCCTGTGGCGGGGGCGTTGGGAGAGGCTGTACAAGAGGCAAAGTGAGTAGCTGCCCTTTAACGCCATGCAGTAGTTCTTGGGGGCCTCAGAGAGTCATACTGAAACCACACCAACTAGCACTGTTCAGCAAAGCAGTCACTGTCTAGGACTCATTTGCATCTGCCCTTAAATGTACAGCCTGCGATAATGATTTCCTCTCACTCTGACAAATGTTTGTTGAGCGTTCTCTTTTTATAAGCCGCAGTTTTCGGTTGTGGAGGATACAGAAACCAGACTCCTGCAAGGAGCTCACAGTCTACTGGGGTGTGGGGGCACGTGTACAACATGTTTTCTCTGAAGAGAAGGGGGTGAATTGAACAAAAGAGGTATGAAATAAATGAGGAGAGGAGGGACCAGGGCCATCTTCACAAAGGGGTAACCTGTGAACTGAACTTGGAAGAAATGGATTTCAGGAGGCAGCAGGTTGGAAAGGCAAGAACTGTAAGACACATGGGGTAATGCAGAAAGGAGGTGAGGTTGGAAAGGAAAATTACATGTAAAGTGGTATGAACCTTTAGGTTGTGTTGGAATCCCCTGTTGGGTTGGTTAAAGCAGAGGGTACAGGGCGGCCTCGAGAATTTGAATTCCTAACGTGTCCTCTGCTGCTGCTGGTTTGAGGACCACACTTGGAGGACCACGGAGAAGCTGCAGTGCTGTGCCGCTTTGGGTTTATATAGGAGCTGGGAACCATTAGAGGTCTCTGAGGAGGACAGTGACAAGATGCTCCTCACATATTAGGAAGGTGGTGGGAGAAAGAGAAAAATGAACTGGACATAACTCACTCACCTAGATGAACTTAAAATATGTGCTTTACCTTCTGTACTAAAAGACTGAGAAGTACACAGCGCTGTTTAAAGGTATCTCCTATAAAAATGAGTTTCTGCTGGGAGAACTCACTCTTCAAGGCCATGACCTACCTGAGGTTTCACTTTCATATTGCTTACAGTGTTTACCTAATAAAAGTAAGAAAAATATAGCACACATTGTCTTTCTGATCCTCCAGGTTTTTTTCTTTAAGATAACATTTCTTTAGAGGCTTAAATATTGATCGATTGATCAATGACATAACTGACTTATAGGGCAACATAGATTTGTATAAATATTTCACTAGCACAGATTAATAGAAAACATTAACTTTGCTCAGTTTTTTATGTAACTTTTGTGGAGTCACTCTTAGTAAATTGTAGTGAAGTTCTCAGATTAATTGTGAAATGATTGGAAAAGGTGGGAAAATCTACAAACAGATACAGTGGGCATAATTTTCATTCTCATATACACACAATCTTGCTCATGGTGAATAGGGATTTATACTACATATGTGTTAAAGACCATGGGTTCAGTCTTAACTATAGAAAAAATTATGAGCACGGTATGGGGAAGGAACAAAAGAACTTAGATAAACATTAAAACGTTGGTACTTAATCTTTATACCCATTAATGTAGATTATCAGGGTCAGTAAACTGGTGCCTGGACCAAATCTGGCTGTTGCCTGTGTTCATATACCCAGAGGGCTCAGAATGGCTTTCACAGGTGAAAGTTTATAACTTTGAACCCCAAATAAACAACCCCCCCAAAGAATTCCTTTCTTTTCAGTAGTAGACCTGTATTAGAATGAATTGTACTCATTATTATATTCGTAATTTTCGTCAAATTTTGTGAAAATTTTTCTCTCTTTTATATGATCTACATGACAGCCTTAATTTTTCCTCGTGGTCTACAAAGCATAAAATATTTGTCACCTTTTGCAGAAAAAGTTCCCAACCCCTGATGTAGATCAGGTTATATAGTTACTTCTCTGTGTGGCCTTGCTAGGGAAATGCTGAACTGTTTTGTGGTTCATAGTACATGAACCAAAAATACTCATTTGACATATTTACATCTAGCATGTTTCTGATGTTTATAATGACTGTGTAGTGCATTGGTCATGCTTGGATCACAGATTTGGAGAGCTTAAATTATTTCTTATTTATATTTCTTTTTATTTTATATTACTAGCAGGAGAATTATTTCAGCAATGAAAGAGTTTATTCTAAAATGTGCTGTACAAACTAGTGCAGTATTTCTTTTATATGTTTTTATTGATTTCAGAGAGAAGAGGGAGAGGGAGGGAGGGAGGGAGAGAGAGAGAGAGAGAGAGAGAGAGAGAGAGAGAGAGAGAGAGAGAGAGAAAGAAATATCAATGATGAGAGAGAATCATTGATTGGCTGCCTTGTTCCCTACCAGGGATTGAGCCCACAACCCGGGCATGTGCTCTGACTGGGAATCAAACCGTAACCTCCTGGGTCATGGGTTGATGCTCAACCACTGAGCCATACCGGCCGGGCTAGTGCAGTGCTTTTATCATTGCATTTGGACATTTTGCAAAAGAAAACTTCAAATAGGAGAACATGATATTCCTTTAAGGTTCTTCTCTCTGAATAAAACAGCTTGGCTCCGGAAATACGAGTGGATATGGTTTATGAGCCCCGAGAGGCAGCAGTGGATTTGAGGTCACGCTGTCATTTGGCCGTATAACCAGGAGATCTTCCTCTTCGGTCCCTGCAGGCCTCAGGGGAGCGATGGCATTTGCACTGGCCATCCGAGACACAGCGTCCTATGCTCGCCAGATGATGTTCACGACCACCCTCCTCATTGTCTTCTTCACCGTCTGGATCGTTGGCGGAGGCACAACACCCATGTTGTCATGGCTTAATATAAGGTTGGTTTGAAATAGAGGCCAGTTTGGTGTCTGCACCACTGTGGGCATGTAGGATGTACTTTAGCTTAGCGCCTGGAAGGTTTTTACAGGTTTTTTAAATTTTGTTTTTGAGAGAGATTAAAACGGAAAAACCATACAAATTCAGAGTATTGAATGTTCCAGGAGAAAAAAGAAATGTCGTTAAAATTTTTGTTGGTGTAAAAACACAAGGAATGAGAAACACCTGGACCTTCTAGAGCAGTGACATTAGGGTAAGAATCCAAAAAGTCTTAAAGTGGCAGGAGAGAGAGGACATTGCTGTTGGCAACATCTGGTATTTCACAATTAAGGTTTGATGTTCACAATCAGAGTTTTGTTTTAGGAGGAAACTGCTGTGTCTCTTTTTGCTTGAGTGCACAAAAGAGGTGACATTTCCTGCAGATCCCTCATCGGTTGTAGCCTCATGGATGTCGCCTGCCTGTGGTTTTGCTGCTGTGTCAGAACGAAGCGGCACTGACCTGAGTTTGCTTTTTTAAAAAGAGTATGTCAACTCCAAACTTGGCTGGTGAGCTCCAACACCCTGTGGTAATGAGGACTGAGGAACAGGGAGTAAGAGACCTGCAACCCAACTCTGGCTCTGGTGTATGAAAGCCCCTCATGTCTTTGGACCTGAGGACAACAGGAAATAAGAGCACATTGGCAGATTTCCCCCAGGGAGCCTTCATCTCTAAGTGAGCACCCTCCATCATTGGAGGTGCTCTCGTCACTTGCCTCAGTTTTGGGTCTGCAGAGGGTGACACTTGGGTAGTGCCGAGGCGTGAAGAATCCTCTGCAAAGCCACAAGGCGGCAATGCTTTTTCCATTCTGTGCTGGCTTTTAGTTTGTGTTTCCTTCTCTAGAATGCAGAGTACGTGGGACTGACAGCTGCCAAGCACACCTAGCTCTGAGGAGAGAAAAGGATCTTGCAGTCATCCTTGGAGTTAGGGAGAAAACTGGAATTTGAGAGAATAGTCTCCCCCATTGGGGACTTTCATATTGATGGCAGGCAGGGGTTTGGCCACTGCCACTTCTACCATTTGGGGGCTGGCATGTCTCAGCCTTAGAGCGGGGATCTACAGAATCTATGTGGGGCTTCTCAGTGACAGTCACATACTAGCTAACAGTTGTGCTGCAGGTGGCGTTTAAGATGCCACATGTATATTAAGGTAATTCTCATGACATTCCTCTAAGGGAGCTACCACTACTGTCTTCATTTTAGAGTTGGGGATGCCGAGGCACAGAACAGTAACTTGCCCAATGTCACAAAGCTAGAAGTGGACAGCTTGGGATATGAATCCAGGCCACAGAGTCCACACTTTTAACTACCACTGTGCTGTGACTGCCTGTAAGAAGGCTTGCTGTGTTAGGGTCTTTTTTATGTTGTAAAATTTGGGATTATTAGAATTTCAGTTTCTTGGCATGAATCTCAAGAATTATGTTAAGGAAAACAGTTCATCTGTGGTAATATAAATCTAGAGAAGAAAATTTACAGAGTTTTGGCTTGAAACTTGAGACATCTTTGTTCTGTGTAGCGGATTAAGAACAAGAAAGGAGGTTTATCCTACGCACAGTTGGGAATCTTTGCATTCAGTGGCCTCTGAGATAACTTCCTGCTCCTATTTGGTCACCCAGTAGTTACCCTGGAAGCTCAGAGCCTGATTGAATCATGTTTTTTAAATGCTATTTCATAAGTCCTTTTTTTGCCCCCTCCAACATACACAGGATCAAATAATTTTCCACTGAGAGTAAAAAGTTGACTTGTGACATTTTGCACTTCTCATAACCCTGTTCAAGAAATGGGACATGAAAACAGCCCTACCCAGAGCTGAGAGTGTGGGCAGCTTTCACTGAGGCACACAAGCAGTAAATGTATTAATATAATGTAATAATTGGATTGCACTCAGAACATAGCACTAGCACATGGCCATGGGCCAGAGATGACTATGTGCATGACTTTGTGTATGAGAGATCATTTCCCTACATCCTTGCCAGCATTTGGTGTTATCACAATTTTTTCAACTCAGCTGTTCTAATAGGTGTGTGGGGTACATCATTGTGGTCTTAATTTGCATTCCTCTCTCATGGCTAATAACAAACATCTCTTCGTGTGCTTATTTGCCATTCATACATCTTTTATGGTAAAATATCTGTTTAAGTCTTTTATTTATTCTAGATACTAGTCTAGATGTGTAGTTTGCAAAACTACACATTTTCTCCTACGCTGTAGCTGTCTTTACATCCTTTTAAAAGTGTCTGCCATAGAGAGGATGTTAATTTTGATGAAGGCACTTTATCATTTTTTCTTTTATGGATTATGCCCTTGATATTATGTCTAAGGACTCTTTATCAAGCCCTAGGTCTCCAAGATTTCTTTCTGTGTTATCTTCTAAAAGTGTTTTGCTTTTACTCTTTACATTTAATTCTGTCATCCATTTTGACTTAATCTATAATAATAAAAGTGTAATATGCTAATTAGACCAGACATGCTTCCAGACGACCTTCCTGGTGAAGCCATGGCGGCAGGGGTTGAGGCAGAGGTGCCACAGAGGTGGGTGGGGGCCGGGGTAGAGGCAGCAGTGGCGGCGGTAGGGGCTGAGCCCCTTGCATGAATTTCGTGCATCAGGCCTCTAGTTTTTATATAAGAAGTGAGATATAGATCGAGGTTGTTTTATTTTATCTGACTATAGCTATCCAGTTGTCAGCACACTTTGGGAAAAAAACAACTATCCTTACTCCATTGAATTACTATTGATCCTTTGCCCAACATCAGTTGGCTTCATGCATGTGGGTCTGTTTCTTTTCTGCTCCATTAACTCATGTGTCTATCTCTCCACCTGTATGACACTCTCCTGATAACTATAATTATACTAGAGGCCCAGTGTATGGATTCATGCACCGGTGGGGTCCCTCGGCCTGGCCTGCGCCCTCTCGCAATCTGGGATCCCTCAGGAGATGTTGGAGAGCCAGTTTTGGCCCTATCCCCACAGGCCAGGCCGAGGGACCCCACCGGTGCATGAATCAGTGCATCTAGCCTCTACTATGCATATAAGATCTTTAGTTAATCTCTTCCCGCCCTCCCCCTTCCCCCTTTCCCTCTGAGACTCACCAGTCTGTTCCATGTTTCCATGCCTGTGGTTTCCACTCCTGCATTGAGCATCTGCCCCCTGGTGGTCAGTGCCCATCATAGCTACTGGTCAGTCAGCTGGTCGGCTGATCGCTTAGGCTTTTATATATATAGATAATAAGACTTAGCATCAGGTAGAGTGAGTCCACTTTATTATTTTTTAAACAATCATAGCTATTCTAGTTCTTTTCCATATACATTTTAGAATAATCTTGTCTATATCTTTTTAAAAATCTTGCTGGGATTTGGATAGGAATTGTGTTAAACCTGTATATCAATTTGCGAAGAATGGACACCTTTACCCTGTTGAGTCTTCAAATCTGTGATCATGGCATTTTTCTCTACTTATTTAGATTTTCTCTTATTTCTTTCATCAGTATTTTATGGTTTTCAGTATACAATGCCTGCACATGTTTTGTTAGATTTACATCTAGTTATGTCTTCTTTTTGAGCAATTGTAAAGGTTATTCAACCTTATTTTCAGTTTCCATGTGTTCATTACAAAAATATAGAAATACAGTTGTTTTTTGTGTGTTGATCTGATATCCTGTGACCTTGCCAAGCTTATATATTAGTTCTAGGAGGGTTTTGGGGTTTTTTTTAGGTTTTTTTTTAGAGTCTTTGAGATTTTCTATGTCGGCCATCGTGTCATTTGCAGAGAGAGACGGCTTTATTTCTCTTTCCCAAACAGTGTGCCTTTTATTTTCTTTCTTTGATTTATTGATCTGGCTAGGATTTTCGGTGCTGTGTTGAATAAGAGTGATGTGAGTGGACATCCTTGCTTTGTTCCTGATCTTAAGGGAAATGCATTCTGTCTTCACCAATAAGTATGATGTTATC
This sequence comes from Myotis myotis, assembly GCF_014108235.1. NCBI lineage: Eukaryota > Metazoa > Chordata > Mammalia > Chiroptera > Vespertilionidae > Myotis > Myotis myotis. The sequence goes on along the minus strand of NW_023416346.1, from coordinate 5,315,103 downwards.
TGTAGGGTTTTAAAAGATGTTCGTATCAAGTTGAGGAAGTTTATATCTATTGCTAGTTTTCTGAGATTTTTAAAATCACCCACAGATGTTGAATTTTATCAAGTGCTTTTTCTGTATGAATTGATATGATCCTATTGTTTTTCTTGGTTAGCCTGTTAATAAGGTGGGTTACATTGATTAATTTTCAAATATCAAACCAGCCTCACTTCTCTAAAATAAATCCCACTTGGTTGTGGTGTGTAAATTTTATAAATATTGCTGAATTCTATTAGGCAATATTTTATTAAGGAATTTTATGTCTGAGTTCATGAGGGATATTGGTCTGTAGTTTTCTTTCATACTGCCTGTGTCTGTTTTTGGTATCAGCATAATCTGGCATCACAAAATGAGTTGGAACATGTTCCCTACTCTTCTGTTTTCTGGAAGAGATTGTGTAGAAGTGGTGTTAATTCTTCTTGAAAGTTTTATGGAATTCTTTAGTAAAACCATCTGGTCCTACAGACTTTTTTTCAGGGATTTTTTAAAATTATGAAGCAGCCTAGCTGGTGGGGTTCAGTGATTGAGCATTGACCTATATACCAAAAGGTCATGGTTTGATTCCTGGTCAGGGCACATGCCCAGGGTATGGACTCAATCCCCAGTAGGGGGCATGCAGGAGGCAGCCGATCAGTGATTCTCTCTCATCATTGATGTTTCTATCTCTCTCTCCCTCTCCCTCTCCCTCTCCCTTACCTCTGAAATCAATTAAAACATATTTTTAAAGCCGGAACTGGTTTGGCTCAGTGGATAGAGCGTCGGCCTGCGGACTGAAAGGTCCCAGGTTCGATTCCAGTCAAGGGCATGTACCTGGGTTGCGGGCACATCCCCAGTAGGAGATGTGCAGGAGGCAGCTGATCGATGTTTCTCTCTCATCGATGTTTCTAACTATCTCTCTCCCTTCCTCTCTATAAAAAATCAATAAAATATATTAAAAAAAAAACAACAAAAAACATATTTTTTAAAAAGTAAATAATGAAGCCAATATCTTTAATAGTTATATGGCTATTAAGATTATTTCATATTAGAGGCCCGGTGCACAAAATTTGTGCACTCGGTGGGGGGGGCCCTCAGCCCTTGGAGGCTATCCAACTGATGGCTTAAGGAGCGGGCCTAAGCTGGCAGTCGGACATCCTTAGCACTGCCACAGAGGAAGGAGAGGCTCCCGCCACTGCCGCTGCACTTGCCAGCTGTGAGCCTGGCTTCTGGCTTAGCAGCACTCCCCCTGTGGGAGTGCACTGACCACCAGGGGGCAGCTCCTGCATTGAGCATCTGCCCCCTGGTGGTCAGTGTGCGTCATAGCGACTGGTCATTCTACTGTCAGGCCGAAACCAGCTCTGGGACATCTCCCGAGGGTCCCGGATTGCAAAAGGGCTCAGGCAAGGCCAAGAGACCCCACCAGTGCACAATCGGGGCAGGGGAGGGACATGGGAGGTTGGCCAGCTGGGGAGGGACCACGGGAGGGCTCCAGGGCGTGTCCGGCTCATCTCGCTCAGTCCTGATCTGCCAGACCCCAGCAAGCTAACCTGCTGGTCGACTTCTGCCCCCTAGTGATCAGTGGATGCTATAGCAAGTGGTTGAGTGGCCTTAGCATATCATTAGCATATTACACTTTTTAAAAATATATGTTTTATTGATTTTTTACAGAGAGGAAGGGAAAGGGATAGAGAGTTTGAAACATCGATGTGAGAGAAACATCGATCAGCTGCCTCCTGCACACCCCCTCCTGGGAATGTGCCCACAACCAAGGTACATGCCCTTGACCAGAATCGAACCTGGGATCCTTCAGTCAGCAAGCTGATGCCCTATTCACTGAGTCAAACCAGTTAGGGCTAGCATATTACACTTTGATTCATTGAATGGACGACTGGATGACTGGACACTTAGCATATTAGGCTTTTATTATATAGGATTGGGCAAGTTATGGTAGTTGGTGACATTGGTCTGTTTCATCTAAGTTGTTACATTTATTGTTGTTCATAGCATTACCTTATTATCCTTTTGATGTCTATGAGATCTATAGTGCTATCCCCTAATATCACTGATATAGGTAATTTGATAATTGGTAATTCCTGATATTGGTAATTTGTATCTCCTCTCTTTTTTTCTTTGTCTTTCTAGAAGTTGGTCAATTTTATTGATCTTTTCAAAGAATTAGCTTTTTATTTCATTGATTTTCTGTATTGTTTTTGTTTTCAATTTCTGCTTCTATCTTTTTTTATTTCCTTCTTTCTGTCCAACTCTACCCAGACAACATAATGAAGCAAAGTGTGTCACTGGTGAAAAATACAGTGTCATTTTACTGTAAGTATAGAAACTGGAATTTACAGAGATTACATAAAAAGAAATTCCCTCCAAAATAAGGAAATGAAACTGATTGTTTTTTTTTTTCCTGGCTTGTGACTTTATTATGTTACTTAGTGGCCACAATCATTTATATATTAGTAAACCAGATTCTTATTCTAAATTGATTCAGAAACCCCCTGAAATTCAGCATGGTGTTTTGACCTCTGTAACCTCAGTAAGATCAATACCTGCTTGTTTCTTACTTCTTCAGGCTGCTGACAGAGGCCCTGCCCAGAAGTCAGAAGCCCAGGGTAGAACTCAGAGTTTAACTATAAATAATTAAGAGTTAGCTGTGATTTTAAAGCATGGCTAATTTCTAGTCTGTGTATAAAGTAAAAATGAATATAACCACAAATCCAAAGCCAGGTCACTGATTTCCAGAAATCCAACTTATCTTTTAAAATTGGTATTTTGTGATTAATATTTTAGAACATGGAGGCAAAATGCTCATATTGTTTTCTGTAAATGTACAAACTACTTAATATTTGTCTTAGTCTCTTACGCAAGTGTTGCTATTCACAAAGAACAAAATTTTGGCAACTTAAAAAAATGGTCACAGGATTATTTCAGTGGATAAACCTTGCATGTGTCCTGTGTGCATTTTGGCGGCATGGTGGCTGTCTTCTTGGAGCCCCCAGCTTAGGTGACACGCACATGAAGTGGTGGTTATGGTGGGGGGTGGAATGGTGCACATCCACGCAGTCAAATGAACAGGTAGCCCTCCTACCTCAGTGTGTAGTAATACAATCACTCAAGGACAAGTTAGGATGCCCTGTCCCCTATAATCCTGTTAGACAGAATTTATGATAAAGCTCTTTGTAAGGTGACTGAAGGAATAAAGGCTGGGAGAAGCCCTGAGCCCTTTATGTAATAGCATTTGTAACTGGATGTTTTTAAGGAGTTTTAAGATGACACCTTGTAATCAAAGGCAGTGTCCTGGAAGGTGAAGAGCTGGGGCTCTGGCATCTAACAGACTCAATCGCAATCTTGGTTCCACCATTTTCTACCTTTGTGACCTTGGGCAACTTATTTAACTCAGTTTCTTGGCTGGTTAAATGGGGTTGACAATAAGGTGAGGACAAAATGTGGTGATGAATAAATGTGGTAGAGAATTTTTTTCATTAACTGTGCCATCTGGCACATGGTAAACATTTAGTATATTTTAGCTGTTATCATTACTAATCATGGTGTCACTACTGTTATGATTACTGTTATTATTACAAGTGGATCGTACATTAATGGAATCTAGTTTGCTTTTCTGGAATTTGTATTTTTTAATACTGTAGTAGTATATAGAGTCCGGATAAGTCATAGTCTGAATGTGTGACTAAAAGTAACACTTTAAGAAACATCACCTTCTCACTTGCATATTTCAGGGGAGATTCGTAGCTTGAGGATTTGGGCATGTCTAGAACAGCGTTTCTCAACCTTTTTTAAAAATTATTGTCCCTCCAAGGAGCCTTTAAAAATGTTTTCCTCAGTTTTAATACCACAGTAAGATTTTAGTACCACCGTTACTTTTCTTTTTAAGAAATTTCAGTACCATAGATCTAGTATATATTTATTTATGTACTATGGTACAAATCATTGTAATCTCTAAAAAAAAGTTTTTGTGCTACAAGAACCAATTTTCACACCCCTGGGGGCAATAATACCCCCCCCCCCATTGGGAATACGTGATTTAATGCAGTGCTTCTCAACTGAGGGCAATCTTCCCCCTAGGGGACATTTGACAATGTCAGGAGACATTTTTGGTTGCACTGGGGTACCCACCCCAGTGCTTACTGGTGGGTAGAGGCCAGCGCCCAAAATATCAATAGTGCCAAGTGTGTGAGACCTTGCTGTTCATGTAATGGTGAAGTTTAAATGCACTCTGAAGGAGCCAGCAATTATTGAGGAAGGTGAAAATGGACTGTGCCAGTTCTAAGGTCACAAGGTAAAGAGAAGAACAGAAGTTGAATTGCTGACCTTCAGGTTGAACACATGGACAATGTGACATACTTAACTAGAAAAAAAGGCCATCCCTGTCTTAAGTATTGTTGCTGTTTTCAATAATATAGGCTTTTTGCTTTTTCTGTCAAATATGTGTAAATGCTGCAAATATGTGTTTATTAACTTTGTTTTTTATTTTTGTTTGGATGTGTCTTGCTTTATGAAACAAATGAATTCCTGAAAAAATTGCAGAAATTCATTTGCTGAGTTGCATTTATTCCTCTGATTTCATTTCATTATATTTTGAGAGGCTTATCTTCATTCTAAATTGATCCTCATTTGACCTGCTCCTAACATTGTTGCTTTAAATGTAAACTTAGCAGCCCCTCTGCCTCTCCAGGTTTTAGAGAGCAGGAATAGTGTAAGAAAGGGTATGGATTTATGTTTAAAGTGAGACCATCTATTCTTTGATGGACGCAGTCCAGGTCATGTGCCCAGAGCCCCTGGCTCCCCTATTGTCCCTGTCACACTCATGTTCCCTTCTTCTACTGCCCAGAGTTGGCGTCGAGGAGCCCTTTGAAGAGGACCAGAATGAACTCCACTGGCACTACTTCAGGTGACACAAGGGCAGCCTCAGAAACAAATTAACTGGGCCTGGCTTTCCCCTCTTTCTAACCTCTTTCTAACATGAGGTGCTTCTCTTTATGCCATTTGTCTCTTTCTTCTTGTGTGTGCCAACCCTCTGCTCCTTTTAGCAAAGGGGCAAGAGGGGAGGTCAAGTCTAATCATTTTTCCACGCTTTCTCTTGGCTGGTTGATGTATCTGTTCCTGAGATTGTGTCCACTTACCCTGCATTTTGAACAGTGCTGGCGAGTGTCTCCTTGTACAACTGGCCTTCGTGTTGAGAGCAGCACATTTGCAGAGCCACACATACTTTCCCCACAAAATTCTGCTTATTTTCTAGTAAACAAGGCTTCCAACTTATAAAGAGAACCAGAATTTTATATTTCACCCATGGCTGGCATATGGCTCACACCATCCTAATTAAGTACTGTTTTCGTTTTCTAAGTATGTTTTTTGTGTACTTGTGCTTTATCATGGTGAATCAGAAGGTACAAAAAACAGGTGTTTTTAAACCGGGGGATAATTAAAGGCTCTTCTAATGCAATTTGTTGCTCAGTGTGCATCCAGGTTTTTGATTTGATTAAGCTTAAGGGTGGTGATATTGAACAATCAGAATGAAGACTTTAATGTTCTTTCCCTTCTGCATCTTTAACCAGCATGCTTTCTTCCTGGTCTGATTTTGGGTGCTGGTCAATAATATAAATGCAAAATAGGCTTGAACTCTGTTCTTGGCATTGGGAAAGCATTTCACCCTTTAAGCACAGTGATGAAAGCAGCTATAGCTGCCATGGTGCATGGATCTTGGGATATCACTAGGCCTTGGATGTATACTGTAATGACACTCATACAGTTAATTGACACATTTAAGTTTCCTGGGTTCAAACTTTTTTCTGTTTAAAATACACACACAGGTTTATTTTCAGAGATCTGACTTTAGATACTGATTAACTGGCAGAGGAAACCCCCTCCTTTGAAATATTCCACTTTTAAGAAGGAAGTGGAAAGTGCAAATTATTACACTTGGGATGTGAGAGAATTCAGATTCTGATCTGTTGTTCAAGGTTTTGTATGAAGGTGCGTGTCTAATATCCCTCAGATTATTTAGGACCTCAGATAGTTCTAAACTTCTAAATTGTAGAAGTTCTAAAGTTTCTGAAATTTTACAGCCTTTTTATGACAGTTAATCAGAATGTACATATTATACCAGAAGAGCAATTATTCATTTTTTTGTATTTAATCATTCCAGAATGTACACATCCATTTGATTGCTTATTTTCTCAGTTGGTGTGGGATTTCCACATTTGTCTCATGCTTATTGAAAATAAGGATAATTCAGCCTGGCTGGTGTGTCTCAGTGGTTGAGTGTTGACCTATGAACCAGGAGGTCAAGGTTCGATTCCCAATCAGAGCACATGCCCTGGTTGCAAGCTGAATCCCCAGTAGGGAGGTGTGCAGGAAGCAGCCGATCAATGATTCTCTCTCATCACTGATGTTTTTCTCTCTCTCCCTCTCCCTTCCTCTCTGAAGTCAATAAAAACGCATTAAAACAAACAAACAAACAAACAGGTGGGGGTTCAGGATCACAGCTAGAAATTCAGTTGATGACCTCTACCACTTTTATACATTAGACACTTTGGGTGCACTGATGCTCTGGTGTTACTTTTGTGGATAGTCCTGGGACCTCTGAATTAGGTGGATTTCATATTAAAAAATCGCTGTATTTGTTGCTCAGAATCCCAGGATAATGTCCAGTTGGGAGGATAAGACTCCATCTTTCAAAAACTCCTGCCTAGAAGCAGCCTATGTACAAAGCAAAGCCCATCTAATTCACTACAAAGGTCCCATCAAACCTCAGGCCCATGGGGAGGAAATCTGACACTAGGTACACTATGGACGTGCTTATAACAGTGCCTGGCATAGTAGGTACTTAATAAATATTTGCTGAATCCATGGATTCATCTTGTGGGTTTAAGCTTTGCCTTCAGCAAAATATGGGGTAACTGCTTCTTTTTCTTCTATATGCGCCCCCCCCCCCTTGTCCAGGGGCATGCACCTTGGGTTAGTGCTTAACAAGTCTGGAGTAAGAGAGTAGAGGTTGGTTTTGCAGGTGGGGTGCATCTGTGCTATCTTCTATTCCCCTTTTCCATTAGTCTCTTTTCTCAAGAAATATGCTGGGCATCACAGGTGGGGAGGAGGGAAGGAGAGAAGGAAAAGTAAGACGTGCATACACAGGGCTCTGTGCATCTGCTGGCCTGCTCATTGGAGTCAGCACCCTGGTACTGGACTGCAGGTCACACCCCTGCTCAAGGCCATTCAGCACCTCTCTTGCTGAATCAGACCTGCTGAAAACTGTGTTCTGTTTACCTTTTATAATGCCATCTGTTCTTTGTGATACTGGAGGAAGTGAGGGAAGATAGAGAAATTCCCTGGCATCTTTGTTTTCTCCTTCATTGCTCCATGCTATCCATGTCTTCTGTGTCAGAATCAGGAAGGCACAGGGATAAAGAATTACCAGATGCACAGGGCGATAGTTGGTATGTTACTAAGCTAAGATAGTGCTTTTATGAATTTGCTATAAGTGGATTTTGGCACTTTGCTTTCTGTCTTTAGTTGTTGATTTCAAATATGTGACTTCATAGGTCATCTCTGCTGTGGGAAGACATGGCAGCACCAGGATAAAAAAAGTTAGAGATATGCATGCTGAAGTATTTAGAGGAAGTGTACTGATGCCTGCGATTTTATTTGAATTCATCCAAAAATTAAGATGGGTGATAGAGAGATGGATGGAGATGTAATAAAGTATAGCAAAATGTTAATGGTAGGATCTAGGTGGTGGGTATTTAGGTGTTCACTATAAATTCTTTCAACACTTCCCTGGATATATGAGAGGTTTCATAACAAAAGGTTAGGGAAATAAAAGCAGGGCAGGGCAGATGTGAGGAAGCAGTGGAGAGGAAAAGCCTGGTGCAGTGGGACCCACACTTTTAGGACGGACAGTCTGGGACAGGAAGGCAGACCAACAGTTGCCAGCTGGTGATGTTCCTCAGCGGCCTTGCTCAGGGTGTAAGCACACAGGCTGTATGGCCCCTCCTATCCCTGGGATCTGATGTGTATAACCTCCTTCTCATGACTTTTGCATGACAGTCTTTCTCTTCTTTTAGCTAATCATTCCTTCTGCTTCGGGAAGATGGTCAGCCTCTTGCCAAGTTTCAGCCAGAATGGCTGTCATGGTCCAAGCTAATACTCTCTGTTTTTCTCCTTGTCTTTCTCCCTGGTGACTTATAGAGTTGGTGTTGACCCAGATCAAGACCCACCACCCAACAACGACAGCTTTCAAGTCTTACAAGGGGTAAGTCACAAGACATGCTTCTTCTCAGGAAAGATAATATTAAAAATAGCTAAAATTTATTGAGCATTTACTACACACTAGGCACTTGACATGAATTCCCTCACTGTGATCTTGACAAGAACCTTATGAGGTAGGTACTGTTATCCCATTTTACAGATTAGAAATTAAAGTTTGAGAGTTTCAGTGAGTTATATAAGGCCAAAGAATTAGAAAGTGATGGAGCCAGGATTTGACCCCAGAGACAGTGTTCATAAACAACATATTAAGGAGGTGGGCTGGCCAGAAAGAGTGTTTAAGTCCCCAACTCGCTGCCTTCCACGAATGGATGTATGGGATAAATGGTGACTGATTCCGAGTCTCTCAGTGGTATCCAGGCAGAGGAAGGAAAGGGTGTGATTGCAGGCTCTCCTGTTCAAGAGCCTGGGATCCTCTAAGCTCTCTGAGTTTCCCTCCAGCCTTTAGGTTGCAGAGTAGCAGCCCTCACCCCTGTGCAGGCTAAAGGTCACAGCAAGGCAAACAGTGAAGGCTTGGGCGAGGCAGTGGAAGCAGTGACAGCCCAGAGCAGAGTGTGAGGGAGGGAAGCTGTAGAGGCGATGAGTGGAAGAGCCCTGTGGCAGCATTTAGTACAGCGGTTCTCAACCTGTGGGTCGCGACCCCTTTGGCGGTCGAACGACCCTTTCACAGGGGTCGCCGAAGACCATCGTGCATACCAGATATTTACATTATGATTCATCACAGTAGCAACATGACAGTTATGACGTAGCAACAAAAATAATTTTATGGTTGGGTCACAACATGAGGAACTGTATTTAAAGGGCCAGAAGGTTGAGAACCACTGAGTTAGTATGAGGGCAGGGAAGAGTACCTGCAGCAGCAGAGAATCCTGATGGCCCTTGGTATGACCATCTGCACCAGTTACTATTGCTGTATCATAAACTGTCCCAAACGTAGGAGAGTGAACAATTTCTTCTACTCATGGATTCTCTAGGTCAGGAATTTACAAAGGGCCTAGTAGGGGTGGCTTGCCTTTGCTCCATGAAGAAGGCCTGGGATAATGTGAGGCTGAGGCTGGAATCATCCCAAGGCTGATTGGCTCCGATGTGTGCTTCCGGGGCTGGGAGGACTCGCATAAGGACAGCCAACTCGAATGCTGAACTGATTTCTCCATGGGGCCTCAGGGAACTGGACTCCTTATATGATGGTTTACGGTTCCAAAAGCCAGTGCCCCAGCCAGCAAGATGGAAGCTACATATCCTTTTCTTTCTTTAAAAAAATTTTTTTGTCCTTATCCGAAGATATTTTCCCATGGATTTTTAGAGAGAGTGGAAGGGAGAGGGAAAGACAGAGAGAAATATTGATGTGAGAGAGAAACATCTGTTAGTTGCCTCCTGTATGTGCCCTGACCAGGGGTCAGGCCAGGGAGGAGCCTGCAACAGCCTCCCCTTGACTGGAATCAACCCAGAACCCTTCAGTTCGCTGGCCGACACTCCATCCACTGAGCCAAACCGGCCAGGGCCATACCTTTTTCTGACCTAACCTTGGAAGTCTCACAGCATCACTTCTGTGAGTTTCCATTGGTTATAACGAGTTGCTAGGGCCAGCCCAGATTTAAGGGGAGGGGACAGAGACTGTAACCTCTTGATGGGAAGAGTGTCAACGAAGTGGTCAACATGTTTTAATGCTGCCATATCACCCTGATTGTGGGATTGGCAGGTGACTTTGTCTCCAGGTTTTGTTCCTTTCCCAGGCTGGCATTTCCTGGGCAGGCCAACTGGAGGAAAGGAGAGTTATAAGAGCAGGAATTGGTTTCCAAAATGTTATTATTTGCCCTTGGAAGTCAAGAACAATTTTGATCAGCATTAAATATGCAGTGCTGAGCATAGTGCCTGGTACCTGGGAGCTCGAGAGGGATTTGATGGGCAGATGCAGGCATGAAGCACAGTGTAGTAGGAAGCTTTACTGACCACATGCACATGTTGTCTGTGAAGTCATGTCAAGTGTTGCTTTTTCTTCCAGCCAGCATTGAATTAAACACATCATTGCACTTCATCCCAAGTCCCGTCTGCATATTTCAGATTCCATCAGATCTTCTAACTTAGTGGTCAGCAAACTGCGGCTTTCAAGCCACATGCGGCTCTTTGGCCCCTTGAGCGTGGCTCTTCCACAAAATACCACGTGCGGGCGCGCACATAGAGTGTGATTGAAACTTCGTGGCCCATGCGCAGAAGTCGGTTTTCGGCCTGGGAGAGTCTGTTTTGAAGAAGTACTGTTGATATTTGGCTCTGTTGACTAATGAGTTTGCTGACCACTGAGATAGATGAAACAAGTATACAAGACGAGTGTGGATGGGAGAGTTGGAAGGGGTCGACCTCAGCGAACGTACCTCAATCAGATTGAGGACGTTTTTAGCAAAGGCCAGCTTAGGAGGACCCTAATAAAGTTAATAACAATGTACCTACCTATATAATTTAAGTTTAAAAAATGTGGCTCTCAAAAGAAATTTCAATCATTGTACTGTTGATATTTGGCTCTGTTGACTAATGAGTTTGCTGACCACTGTTCTAACTGACTCCATCTACCAAATCCCATGTGACAAGTGTTGCAAAATGTGGTGCTGTGAGGGAGTACAGAGGATGCTTTTCTGATTCTTTTCTCTTTGAGGGTGGTCACAGCCTGATAAGGCATCCTTGGTGTTTATGACCCTTGGTGTTTATGTCTCTTAACGAACACAAAGCCATGCCCTCTGAAAGTTCTGGGCATGTTGGGAAGAGCTTTCAATGAGCTACATTGGAGATTTGGTACCCACTCCAATGGTGCTCCAGAAGACCTTTGCGGTTATATTAGAATTGGCCCTCGTGGCAGTTGGGAACATGTGGTTTCAATGAGAAGTTCTTTTTGAAAAGTTGCTGTTTGACTTGAGCTTTGATGAAAGACTAGTAAACAGGGTTCAAGAACTGTGCACTTGGAAACAAATTTAGAGCATAACAGTTTAGGATATCTTAAAATTCACCCTGAGAAAACCTGGGCAAAAAGTGTGCTGGATGTCTTCATTTCACTTACGGCTCTGGGAGGATATGGTCGCCCTATTCCAAAGTATTCTCCACAGACCTACGGCCAGTCAATATTAATTTTACCAGAAAAGCTGGCCAATGCCAGCTGGATAGCCAGGGTTTCAGTGGTTCTGAACCTTGGCTGCACACTAGAATCACCTGGGAATCTTTTTAAAATCCTGACTTCTGGGCCTCATCCTCCGGAAATTCTGTTTCTTTGTGATGGGGTGGGGCCACAACATTAGTAACAAAGGAACAAATTTCCGGAGGATGGGGCCCAGAAATCAGGATTTCAAAAAGATTCCCAGGTGATTCTAATGTGCAGCCAAGGTTGAGAACCACTGGTTTAGAGAGATTTCATCTTGACAGTTCAGAACAGTCAAACACCTCCCAGCCCTCTTGCTGTTTACTATTGCTCTTGCCTTTGGATCCAAGCATCTGTAAAAGGAAATATGGGGAATGGTTTGGTTGGTTTCATGCAGCTGAACTTATTATACTGCACATGGAGACAATGGGCTTATAACCAGACTTAGTAACAAACTTGCTGTCGCCTTTCCATGGAAATGTTTGAGAAAGCAGTAGGTCCTAAGTGCTAAGGCAGTGGTTCTCAACCTTCTGGCCCTTTAAATGCAGTTCCTCATGGTGTGACCCAACCATAAAATTATTTTCGTTGCTACTTCATAACTGTCATGTTGCTACTGTTATGAATCATCATGTAAATATCTGATACGCAGGATGGTCTTAGGCGACCCCTGTGAGAGGGTCATTCGGCCGCCAAAGGGGTCGCGACCCACAGGTTGAGAACCGCTGTGCTAAGGGATCTGGCAGCGCATTTAGACCATGCAGTGACAGCTAAGATAGTGCCCCCTGCCCCAGAAGGGCAAGCCTTCCTGGGTGGGTAAACTCTGTGACTCAGTGTTCCTGACAGCTCCCTGGAGGGCCCTTTGGACCAACTGTAAAAGGGCACAGCCACTTTCCCTGCCCTCCCAGTGAAGGCCAGTTGGCCCATCCCTCGCTAGAAGCTGTGTCACAGCTTCCCTGTAACTTTCCTTTTTCCAAGTCTCTCACACAGTCATGCAGAGGGCCCCCAAGTCAGTTCCGTTGGCATTTTAAGATTGCTGTCAAGACCAGACAAAAAAAGATGAACTGCAAGTTTGGTTCCCCAGGACACTTTCTTAAGAATGACTCATGCCCTTGTGCAGAAACAGCCTGTTTCTCTAAATCCTCCTGGCCTGACCTTCTTGGTACAGTGAGCCACTAACAGCGGTGCTGGGAGTACTCAGTGGTCATGTGAAGCAGTAAAACAGGGAAGTAAATGGGCGTCTGATTTTTGGGTGAAACCCTGGGTTCTTGCAGTTTCCCCTGAAATGGATCCAGATCACACACTCAGGGTTGTCATGAAACTGCAATCAGAGGTGGAGAAAGTCCAGATGTTTGTTCTCCATTAGAAAAGAAAGGGCAGTCAGTTCTCTTTACCTCATTTTCTAAATGATCTTTCTATAAACAAACAGAAAAGTGATATGTGATGGGAAAGCATTTTTTTTATATAGAGCACAATTTTCCTCACTAGTCTAGAAGCCCAAGGTTATAAACAGTCATGGCTACAGGGCTACAGAATATTAGCGCATGTGGGTGAAGGAAGGGAGCTGTTAGCTAGAACTTTTTTGGCGTTGGGTAAGGGAAGCATAAGAATATGGTGGGCAGACTTGAGCTTCATGTCCCTGGCAAGTTTGACTCATTCAAACAAAACAAAACAATAAACTCAGTTGCTTTGTTTCTTGGAGGTCTTGGTGACTTTGCAACAAAAACAAAAACAAGTGCAGCTGGAGGCAAACTGCCCAGGCTTGGAGGTGGCCTCACACCCCATTCAAGTGGGGACTTTGCCTGCCAGAGCCAGCTGAGATTTCTGTTGGCTGGACATGCAGGCACATCATTCACTTCCTTCCCCGTGTTTACAGAAGAGCACTCATTGATGACGCTTAGCTAGGAGCCCGAATCTGAATTTATCCTGGCTTTATCATCTCAGCAGGACAAGGTCCCAAGCCGGATGTGAGTGGAATCTGGAGGAAAGGAAATGCTGTGTTAGCAGAGCATTGTCTCTGTGTGAGTGTGGGTGTGTGCACACAAGTGTAAAAACTGCAGAAAATCAGTGGTTCATAGTTGCCTTGGCATAGAACTTTCTGGGCAAGTTGGATTTCTCTGGCTCTGGGTTCTCCTTCAGATTTTCTTCCAAGCCGAAATCTGATACGCAGTCACTTAAATCTTTAACTTCAAACAGTGCTGAAGTACCTTTCCTCAAATGCTTATTTTCTCACCCCCCTCCCACCACACTTTTTGTTCTTTTTAAGATGTTTAGAGAGGGAAGGAAGAGGGGGAGAGAGAGAAACATCGATTGATTAGCTGCCTCCTGCACAATTCCTACCTGGGATGGAGTCCACAACCCCTCAACCTGGGTACCCTGATCGGGAATCGAATGGGCAAACTTTAGGTGCACGGGAAAACACCCAACCAACACTGGTTAGGGCTTTTTTTGTTCTTCTGATTGCCTCCTGCTCTTCTCTTCTTTTTCTTCTTAAAGTTCAAAATTAACATTCAGTTATTCATTCATTTGACAAATATTTATTGAGCATCTGTTACATTCCAGACATTCTTTCAGGCTCTGGGAATACATCAGTAAACAAGACAGATGAATCTTTGTCCTTAAGGATTTGGTGACAATGTGATGAAGGATAAGGGTGGAGAGTGGCAGAGGTGAGCTCCTGGAGGCCCTCATCTGCTTTTTCTCTAGAGCAGTGGTTCTCAACCTGTGGGTCGCGACCCCTTTGGGGGTCGAACGACCCTTTCAGAGGGGTCGCCTAAGACCATTGGAAAACACATATATAATTCCATATTGTTTTTGTGATGAATCACTATGCTTTCATTATGTTCAATTTGTAACCATGAAAATACATCCTGCATATCAGATATTTACATGATGATTCATAACAGTAGCAACATTACAGTTATGAAGTAGCAACGAAAATAATGTTATGGTTGGGGGTCACCACAACATGAGGAACTGTATTAAAGGGTCGCGGCGTTAGGAAGGTTGAAAACCACTGCTCTAGAGACTGTAGACCTCTCCTTCTGCTGCCCTGGTTGTCCCCGTGGACCAGCACCCTGGGCATGACTACAGCTTATTAGAAATGCAGAGTCTCTGGCCCCACTTCAACCCACGGAATCTGAATCTTCATTTTAACAGGGCTCCTAGGAGGGTTGTGCGCACTTTACAATTTGGGAAGCCCCGGAGCAGGCACTGTGGAGCTCGATTCCCTGTTTTTAAACTCTTTTATTGAGAAATCTTGGCCCCATCATCCCAGGGACAACGAAAAAGACCCAAATCTGGCTGCATCATTTATTTACACATTTGCTCTGCTTTCGGTTTATATTCCTGTTGTAACAAATTACCGTAAACTTTGCAGCTTAAAACAACACAATCTTACAGTCCTGTAGATCAGATGTCCGGTGGGCCCCGCTGGTTTCCCTGTTGCAGGTCTCAAAGCCAAAATCCAGATACCAGCAGGGTTGGGCTTTGGGGGAGAAGCCACTTCCAGGCTCATTCAGGTTGTTGGTAGAATTTAGCTTCATGCTGTTGTAGGACAGAGGCCCCATTTCCTCGCTTGCCATTGGCCCGGGGATCAAGTTCAGCTCCTAGAAGCACCCACATTTCCTGGCTTGTGGTCCCCTTCATCTTCAAAGGCAGCAACAGTGAGAAGAGTCTCTGTCAGGCTTTGAATCTGTTCTGCCTCTTCTTCCACTGCATCTCTCTGACTCTTTTTTAAAAAATATTTTATTGATATTTTTACAGAGAGGAAGGCAGAGGGCTAGAGAGTTAGAAACATCTATGAGAGAGAAACATCGATCAGCTGCCTCCTGCACACCCCCTACTGTGGATGTGCCCACAACCAAGGTACATGCCCTTGACTGGAATCGAACCTGGGACCCTTCAGTCCGCAGGCCAATGCTCTATCCACTGAGCCAAACCAGTTAGGGCTCTCTGATTCTTAAAGGGCCCATGTGATTACATTGGCCCCACCTGGAAAACTTTCAGTCCATCTACAAAGCCCCCTTTGCCATGTGACATAACATAGTCACAGGCTCCAGTGATTTGGATGTAGGAATCTTGGGGGGGTGAGGGGGGCAGTAGTTTGCTCCATCTCTGAAAAAAAATGCATAAACTGTTCTCATTATTGTAATGACCTTCCTTTAAAAAGCCTTTTAACACTAAGAATGAAATAAAGTCCAATTCTACCCTGAAATCCTTACTCACTAGTTCTAGAAAAATTATTTTGAAAATAGGACTTTAAGTTCTTTAATCTGCTTTCTGTTTCTTCATCACATTTGTCACCATATGTGTAGCTCTCTGTCTCCCCTTCTGGAAATGTGCTCAAGGGGCAGGTGCTGGGTCGCATTCCTCTTTTTGTTTCCAGTACCCAGCCTGGTGCCTGGCAGGCACACAGTTGGTGCTTAATGAATGCAGAAGAAATAAATACTCATTGTTAAATACTCAAAAGTTGTTGATAAGCAGAGTTGGTGGTATTTATTCTTGAAGGGGTTTTTCCATTAATAATGTCAGTAAAATGTTTACAAATCCCTCATGTAACTCACAAGAACAGAGAGTAGAATGGTAGTTACCAGGAGCTGGGGGAGTTAAGGGGATATTTAAAGGTACAAACTTGTAACTAAAAGAGGAATAACATCTGGAGATCTAATGCACAGCATAGTGACTATCAAAAATGCTGTATTATAAACTATAAAGTTGCTAAGGAACTAGATGTTAATTGTTCTCACCGCAAACAATAAGTCATAGCTATTGAGTTGATAGAGGTGTTAGCTAACACTGTAGTGGTAATTATATTACAATATGTAAATTTATGAAATCAACACATTGTACACCTTAAACGTACCCAGTGCGCAATTTGAAATCGTGCAGTGCCGCCCACCCTCAGGTCCGGCCCTGCCTCCCTCTCTGGCCCTTGAAGTAGCTGCGGCCGCTGCTGATCAGGCCCTCTCCCAGCACAGGTATACAGAGGCCCCTGCTGCCCCGCCCCCAACGCTGTGCGCACAACATCCTGTCGGGTCAACCCATTACGGTGTCCTGGTTAATTAGCATATTTCTCTATGTTATATATAGATTATATTTCTATTTAAACTTGTGCAGTCACACAGCAAGGCAATGAACAGTCATGAATAGAGCTAGGATTTGGAACCAGGTAGTCTGTTGAGAAAGCCTGTGATGATCACACCCAGACCCACACATTTCTCAGAGACAATGACCTTGTGTACAGCCTTGAACGATGAATAGGAATCGGCCAGGTAGGTGTTGTGAGCGGAGAAGTTGAGAGTATGACAGGGTGTTCCAGCTTCTAGAAGCAGCCTGAGCTAAAGATACGGGGTGTGAACCCCCGTGATGGGAATGCAGGTTTTGAGGAGGGGTGTGGTGACAGAGCAAGTTCCTGTTTTTTTCTGTGGGTAACGCTTGAGTGGAAATTCAAGAGTCTGCAAGTGCCGCTGGGAAGGAGGCCTTGCCCATTGGAGGATAAGCCTGTGCCCACACTGACCCCTGCTCAGTTCTTGCTGCTCAGATCCAACAGGAAGGACTCCAGTGACTAGTCTGTGATAAATCATGTTGTGAAGCAGTTCTTTGTCTTCTGGGTCAACTTACACAACTAGTCCTGATTTCCCCAAAGCCACTCTGTGTGGATTTATCTAAGCTCTTCCTCTACCTAATCATGCTTTTGGCACCATCTCTTGGAATAAATTGTTTAACAACCCTGTTACCATGTTGCCCTTTTAGATTTGCCCTGAAATTGCTCCACGTGACCCTTCAGGGCTGTCTCTCAGTTTCTTACATTTCTGAGATCACTTGATCTTATTGGTGGACTGCAGGCATATTTCTTTGTACCCTGAGAAGATCTTTCAGTTTGCTTTAAAAAAGAAGCATTTTCCTTGCTTTACTCATTTTAATGGTCCCTCTTGGGGCTTATATAAGTCTCCTTAGCTTCCTTGATATGAGATGGCAAGAACTTAAGTGTTCCAAGTGACGACAATGCATTGTGGTTTTGCAGAGGAAAGGATGACAGAGTAGGGGTTTGTCATTTTTATTGTTGTCTTAGAGGAGGAGCAGATGAAACTGGCTTTAGGGAACTTGTCTTGTGCCTGATAGTTTAGAGCAGGGGTGGGGAACCTTTTTTCTGCCAAGAGCCATCTGGATATTTATAACATCATTTGAGGGCCATACAAAATTATCAACTTAAAAATTAGCTGCTATATTTGGTCCAACATTTCATGAACTCGCCCCTAATGCCTTGGCAGGGCCAGACCAAATACTTTCATAGGTCTTCTATGGCTCACGTCCCGGACGTTCCCCACCCCTGGTTTAGAGTATCTTTCCTGATGATTTTATCATCTTGTTCATTTTTCTTCAATAAGATTCTATAGGCACTTAGAACTGAGAACTTAGAACCTGTTGTTTTATGAAGATGGTTTATTTTTTTCCAAAAATATATTTGCTTCCCAGAACGTTCATCTACCACTTTTCCACTCAGTTGTGTGGCATTTTGAACTTTCTCTAGAGTTGTCATTGAGCTAGCGATTAATTACCTGAATGAATGATTGTTATTCAAGTGGAGATATTTCTGTACCCTCTTCCTTCCACACGAGTTATAAAAATGTGAAATAAAGTTAGTCTCTGTAATTTCTCATTCTATTTCCTCATCCACAGTAGGGCCCATTTAACTAAGTTGTTTTCATACAGGGTGAGGCAAAAGCAGGTTTACAGTTATTCGTATGTAAAACAATAGAATAATTAATAAATAATAATACAAGAATAAACTGTGTTTCACATAGGAACAACTGTAAACCTACTTTTGCCCTACCCTGTATTTGTCATTAAACATTCCTCAGATACCACAGGGATTTCATTTTTAAAAATAATCTTCACCACTGGAAACTTTAGGAATTTAAGTAGTGCATGCTAATGTCCCTCCATCTACTTGCCTATGTGCTTAGCTTCTCAGAGGTCTCCAAGTAGTCCTATAACCTGTATTTCTATTGCAGGTGGAGTTTACACCCACTGTGATTTAGAGCTACTTGTAATTGTGGCTCAACTTTTATTTGCTTATGGTCTCTCAGTTTCCTCTCCATATAACATTCAAGGGGGTGATGTTAAAAATGGCTGTGCTTCCCCAAGCAATCTGTACTCTCAGAGCTTGTCATCCAGCAATGTAGTACCCACCACTGTCCTCAAAGTGATGTAGCTAGTCCACTTTTAGTAGTAATTGTGCACAGATTTTTTAAACCAGAATTGAATGTTTGATTTTGCTAGTTATTTTGAAAATTAAATGATGGAGATGTTTTGAGTTGAAAAGGCATGAAAGGAGTAGTAAAGGAACTTACCACTTGAAGGTAGATAAAAGAACAGAGATGCTAGTTCTGGCTCTATTTCCCCTGCCCACTACGCCCACCTTCCTAAAGCTGTTAGGACAACAAGTTACTGTACCACCTGGAACACAGTGCACGTGCCTGGGTCAGGACCACCAAGAGCTAGTTTGTCAGGAAACTCAACCAAGCACAGTTTTCCCAGACCAGCTTTGGGGGACCTGGAAAGTTGGTTTTACAGAAGCTTTCTTTAATATTCTCTATAAATCAATTTTGGCCTGTTAGGATCTAGACTACTTTAGGGTGACTACTAGTAATCTTCTGAAAGACAATTCTGGGAAAATTACAATAATACCAAAAGATCTACTCACAGACATAAGCAAGTTGTTTCATTTGGGGGATTGATTTGCCTGCCTTTGGAATTATTCAATTTAAAAAAATTTACTTCCCAATATAGCTTTGGTGAAGTTTGATGCTTTGGTAATACAGGATGTTTGATTCTGAGTTCAAAATAATTAAAAATTATGGTTAAAATAAAGCTTTTCCCCCTTATTTCAGTCCACTTATACAACTAAGCATCTGTCTTATTGTTTTTTCCTAGGATGGTCCAGATTCTGCTGGAGGAAACCGGACAAAGCAGGAGAGTGCATGGCTGTTCAGGCTGTGGTACAGCTTTGACCACAAGTATCCTTTGAAGTAGTTTCCCCTCAAACAGTGATGATGAAATCGTCCTGTTGAGTTGCCAGTAAATGACTTCTGATAAGTAAGGAAGGATGTGTACAGTGTAGTCAGTTCTCGCTTGGGACTCATGCAGTGATCATTCAACCACAGGTAGTCCTGGTGAGCATCTCTTTGGGTAAGAGATTTAGCCGGCCCATAGCCTGGTAGACTCATGTGGTTCTGCAGAGCTTTGTATACAAGGGGAGTGTGGCTTTGTAGGTGAATTGGTGTGGTCAGGAAGTGAAGTGAAGCATATTATTCACTGGGCTTAGTATTTGGTAATTAAATATGATAAAAATAACTTTGCTACTCGTGACTTCCATTTTCGCTTTTTTATTTTTTAAATTTATCTTTATTGTTGAAAGTATTACCCATGTCCTCTTTTTTTGTTATTTTCCCCCATTGACTCCCACCTCCTTGCACCCACCCCTCCCAAGCTTTTGGCACACTATTGTCTGTGTCTATGGGTTATGCATGTATGCATGTAAGTTTCCCAGTTAATCTCTCCCTCCCACCCCCATCCCCACTTTTCCTCGTACATTCATCAGTCTGTTCATGGTTCTGTGACTCTGGATCTATTTTGTTCATCACTTTATTTTGTTTATTAGATTCCACATACGAGTGAGATCGTGTGATACATTTTCACTTTTAAATACTCTTTTGATGAACAAGGTCTTCGTCCAATTCACTGATTTTTTTCTGTTCTGGTCAGTACTCTTTGTGTCCTGTTTTAGAAATCTCTGTCTATCTCAAAGTCTTGAAGCTAATTTCCTGTGTTCTCTTTTAGAAGCTTTATATTTTTTCTTCTGTGCACCTTTTTTTTTTCAGTGACAGATATGGGAACTGAAAAAGTATACAGATAATTTGAAGTGCTCTAGATGAGGTTTTCATTCTTCTGAGATAATTTAATTTACATTGGGTCTAGGTTAGGGGCATTAGTAATTCCAGATCACTTTAGTGCAATCAGAAATAAAAGTGATTTGAAACTGGACTGCAGTTCCTGTGAAGGTTAGTCTGTTTTCTGTCTACCCTTTGTTCTAGGGCAGTGGTCGGCAAACTGTGGCTCAGCAAACCACGGCTCAGCAAAACTTTGGCCCCTCGAGTGTAGCTTTTCCACAAAATACCGGCTCTTCCACAAAATACCGACTTCTGCGCACGGGCCACGAAGTTTCAGTCGCACTGTACGTGTGCACCTGCACGTGGTATTTTGTGGAAGAGCCACACTCAAGGGGCCAAAGAGCCGCATGTGGCTTGCGAGCTGCCGTTTGCTGACCACGGTTCTAGGGTTCCAACCTAGAGCCTAGGGTGTTTACCCAGCCTTCCTCAGAAGGCCCTGGACACCAGTTTTTGTCAGATTCACTATTTTTTCAGTCTGCCAGATGCTCTGCTCAGCTGCTGAGGTGCTTTAGGGAAGACGTGGCTCACCAAGCGCCAGGCTCCCCACTTGGGTGTCCTCCTCCAGATTCTGGCTCTCTTCACTGCCTTGGTAGCTTTCTGATGCCATTAAGCAGAAGATTTTGTTGTGTTTTATCTTGACCTAGCTTTTCTAGTCATTCTTAGTGGAAAGGATGGTTTAAATTATTGTTTACTATTGTCTGCTATTAACTGAAATAGAACCCCCAGAGGTTTCTTAAAGTCGTATGAACTTCGTCTACATTGTAATTCAGAAGGCATGTTACTGGGCTTAGAAAGGATGTAGAGAAAACTGGAGGGAGTTCACAGGTGAGTGACAAAATACTAAAGTGATAAGAAATTGATTCTTGTCAGCACTTAGTACTCCACTTTCAACAATGGGTAGATTATCCATATGGAAAATCAATAAGGAAACATTGGACTTGAACTACATTTTAGATCAAATGAACCTAACAGACATTCACGGAACATTCCATCTAACAGCAACAAAATGTACACTCTTCTCAAGTGCACGTGGAACATTCTCCAGGATAGATCTGTGTGTAAGATCACAAAACAAGTCCTAGAAAATTTAAGAAGATAGAAACTAAAGCAAGTATCTTTTCCAACCACAATGGTATGAAAATAGAAATCAGTAACAGCAGGAAAACTGGAAACTTTACAAATATGTGTACATTAAACAGCACACTCCTGAACGAACAACCAGTGGGCACACATTAAACAATACACTCCCCAATAACCGATGGGTCAATGAAGAAATCTGAAGGGAAATAAAAAATATATCTTGAGACAAATGAAAATGGAAACACAACATAACAAAACTTATGTGATTTAGCAAAAGCAGTTTTAAGAAGAGACAGAAAGTTTATAGTGTTAAATACCTACATTAAAAAAAGAAAGATCTTGCCCAGTCAGGAGGTCATGCCCAGGTTGTAGGCTGGATCTCCAGTGTGGGGTGTGCAGGACGCAGCCGATCAGTGATTCTCTCTCATCATTGATGTTTCTATCTCTCTCTCCCTCTCCCTTCTCTGAAATCCATAAAAGTATATTTTTTAAAAAAAGATCTTGCCCTGGCCAGTGTGGAGGGTCTTGCCTTCAGTTTGTAAAACAAACAAACAAACTAACAAACAAAAACACATCTGTGAGGTGCAATAAAGAGAAACGCAATAAAACCAGGTATGGCTACATTGTCTGTATTGTACTGGTAAAATGGGGGAAAGAGACATTTTCTAGGTCGAATGTCAGATGATTTACTTGTTGGGATTTCTCAACACATTTTGTTGGGGGTTTCTTTGCAGACATTGTTTCCTTAATTCTCTTTTTAAAGTTACTTGAAGCCCATCCTCACACACAGTGGCCCCCCATTAACCACCACGCTCCCAGCCTGGTGTGGCTTGCTCGCTCGATGTCTGACCAGTCCCCAGGTGTATGACGTAAGTACTGCATGTCAGGGCGGCATTTCTATGCAGCCTCCAAATTCACAGAAATTGCTTCTCCAGTAAGATGATTGATTACAAATGACCAGCTTCCTGTGCTTAATACATTGTGCACAGCAACAGAGAGACCTTTTACTAGGGTTATGGGGTTCCCAAACATTAGCAGCTATGACGTAGCAGAAAGATTCCTCTCTGTCCCTCTGAGGCTCCAAACTTTAAAAGAATGAACTACATGCCGAGGAATCTCCCCCTGAAATCTGGGTGCTAAGAGCCCTGGGAGAGGTATTTTGACAGAAATGAACAAAAACAATATTTAGCACATGCATTAATGGGAGAAATGGAACATACTAAAACAGGGAACGTGATGTCATTTGTTGTTAATAAAACTATCACCAGGCCCTAACCGGTTTGGCTCAGTGGATAGAGCGTCGGCCTATGGACTGAAAGGTTCCAGGTTCGATTCCGGTCAAGGGCATGTACCTTGGTTGCAGGCACATCCCCAGTTGGGGGTGTGAAGAAGGCAGCTGATCGATGTTTCTCTCTCATCGATGTTTCTAACTCTCTATCCCTCTCCCTTCCTCTCTGTGAAAAATCAATTAAAAAATATATATATATATATATATATATATATATATATATATATATATATATATATATATATATTTTATTTTTTTTTTAAAGGCTATCACCGGGCAGAGTTTCAGGACTTTCTAAATAGTGATGGAGAGGAGGAAACGGGGAGTTTGGAGCGAGTTTTAGAATTCCTCTCTGCCCGACTACAGGACTCTTGATTATACATTTGCATCCTGCCCGAATCCAGTGAAGATTTGAGGCAGCAAGCAAGAGGAGTTGTGTGCTTGCCTGTTAAGCTGCAGCATTGGTTAAATGGAGTCACATTGTGGAGTTTGGAGAAGTCGACATTTAGAAACAATGCAGAAAGCATGGGTGTGTTTGTCACCAGTAAGGGCACAGAGATGGGCTGGGACTAGAGAAGCCAGGTAGGCAGAACCCAGGAGTCCTCCCTAGGCCAGTGCACTTAACAGGCATTCCTCTAGCACCTACTGAGTTAAGCACTTCAAGGAAGGGTGCCAACAAGAGGAGAAGAAGGCCACTGCCCTTTGGTGATTCACCCAGATGGGGAGTCCAGGCATGGACACAGGAGAATCTGCCTGTGGCCTTGGGCAGCATGACTGAGCGGGGACCATGGACTATCAGGGCAGGTTCAGGTCCTGCAACAAGGACACCCTGTGTGTAGAGGACAGGATGTAGGACTTCAGATGTGCTTTGAAGGGTAGATAGGAAATAGGAGAGAAAGAGCAGTTTTCAAACTGTGTTTGCTATTCAAGAAGGAAGTCCAGACCTAGCCGGTTTGGCTCAGTGGCTATAGGGTCAGCCTGCAGATAGAAGGGTCCCAGGTTCGATTCCGGTCAAGGGCACATGCCTGGGTTATAGGCTCAATCCCCAGCCCTGGTCAGGGTATGTGTGGGAGGCAACCAATTGATGTGTCTCTCTCACATCAGTTTCTCTCTCCCCCTCTCCCTTTCACTCTCTCTAAACAATCAATGGAGAAATATCCTCAGGTGAGGATTAACAAAACAAAACAATAAAGGAAGTCCACAGTTTTTGACAGCCATTGAAATAGGGGAGTGGGGGAGCACCCCACCCTTGTTTTGCTTGTTGAACCCGTTGGAGAATGAAAGGTTGTGTCTGACCTCACGCTGCTTCCTTATACTCTCTCCCTGCCATCTTTTAATTTCAAATGGCTGCCACTTGGCTGACGCCTGCCTTGCACAGCCTAGTCTTTTTTGCTACAACTGCTGCTTATTATGAGATGTTGTCACAGTCCTCTTCCCAATGGGGTCACTTTTCATATCGTTTAGGTGGGCAGAACCAGTCTGGAGGTAGCATAAATCCAAACCTTCCTACCAGCTGGACAACCTTGGGCAAATTTCATAGGTTCTCTTAGCTCAGATCTTCTGCTCTGTGACATGTGCTTGCACCCTTCTCAGGAGAGGGGTAAGGATCAAATGAGAGCTTATGTGACATTCCTGGCAGGCATATAATAGACCAGTGATGGCGACCCTTTTGAGCTCGGCGGGTCAGCATTTTGAAAAACCCTCACTTAACTCTGGTGCTGTGTCACATATAGAAATTTTTTGATCTTTGCAACCATAGTAAAACAAAGACTTATATTTTTGATATTTATTTTATATATTTAAATGCTATTTAACAAAGAAAAATCAACCAAAAAAAATGAGTTCGCGTGTCACCTCTGACATAGGTTCACCATCACTGTAATAGACCGAGCATGTCAGACTTAAAGGCTAACACAGGCCAAATAAACAAGGTTTAAGTGTATGTGGACTGCAAAAAAAGAAAAGCTTCAATTTTCATAGAAATGTGGGTTTATTTCGATAGAGACTTGCTAAATACAAAGGGCTGAAATAAATGAGTCATCATTAACATAAAATAATAGAACATTTTAATAAAAATTAGTATTTTTTCTTGAACATTCTTACCAGACACTGAATAGCTGCACAAATTAATAAGCATAATGCAGATAAACCTATTTTTCTTGTTCTCCGAAAGCGAAATATTTCCTGTTGTGCACACCAAACAGGTCAGTACAAGACGAATGACGTGGCCATCAGCTGCTAAAATATTCACTGCTAGTATCAGTGGAGAGAAATGGTGCGCCTGCGTGTAAGGCACGTAAGGGAAATGAATGCAACACGATTATAGTAATCAGTCATTAGCGAATGTTGTAGTTCATTATTAATAATTATGTATAACAAGTTATTGTAAAAATTAAGTTACGAATTTTTTACTAAAACACTTCTTACGTACCATTATATTGGCTGGGCCGCAAAAATATTCATTATGGGCTGCGAGTTTGACGTGCTTGGACGCTCAAGAAAATATACCTTCCCTCTGTATCACTTGCTTCATCTATATGAGGACTTCCCATCAGGGATTTTGTGTGGCGACAGGAAGGAAATCCTAATAATGGTTTGTCCTCTTCCCTCCATGCTGACGAAGGTAAAGAGTAGTTCAGACGTAAACTAGGTGTGTGTGTGTGTGTGTAGGATGGTTTGTGTAGGGCAGGAGGCCCACCCAGAAGACCTTCCTAGAGGAGAGAGGACCTGAAACCTATTTGCAGGTCTTCCCAGTGACCTTAGACCTTCCTTTCTTTGTGGGTTGGGAAACTGAAAATCCAGGTTGGTTTCCTTTTCTTCCGTTTTGTCACAAACTGTCAGGCATTTAAAATCACAGCTGCTTTTTGCTATTCCAAGTCCTAATTCAGGCAACAGTGCTATACATTGAACAGCACGCTACAGTTTCCATCCAGTTCTCATGCTGGAGGCTCAGTGCAGGCAAGTCTCATGATCCCCAGTTTCAGATGAGGAGTTGAGATTGGGGTTGGCTGGAGCTCTGGGAGATTCCAGTCTTCGATTTGTTGTTAATTGTTATTTGTTGCACTTTTCAGAACCAAGAGCCACTGAGAGAGGAAGACTCTGATTTCATCCTGACTGAGGGTGACCTCACCTTGACCTACGGGGACAGCACAGTGACTGCCAATGGCTCCTCAGGCTCCCACACGGCCTCCGTGAGCCTGGAGGGCTGTCGGAAAACAAAGAGCAGTTCTGAGGAGGCGCTGGAACGAGACCTGGGAATGGGAGACCAGAAGGTTTCAAGCCGGGGCACCCGCCTAGTGTTCCCCCTGGAGGATAATGCATGACTTTCCCCCCAAACCCTGAAGAGATGGGGTAGACCCACCGGTGGTGTGGGGCTGGCTGCATGTTCCAGTGTTGATTGAGGTGGGACAGTGACTGAATGGAACTAACGCTTCTATTGTATTGAGGTCTGAAGATATCTTAACATTTAAAATTTAACCCAAGATACAGATGGTGGGGCTCAAGACAAATGCAGATCTATTCCCACTTTTTCACTTAGTAGTGCACTGTTCAGAGTTAAACAAACAAAAACAATCGCATGCTTTACTGGTCTCTAATTCATTCACCTGTGGTACCTGAACAAGGTGTGGTGGGTGCCGGTGACCCCTCCCAGGAGAGGCTCCGTATCCATATACAGCAGTGCAAGTCTAGCTGGATGTAGGAATATCAAGTGAAGGGAGAACAGGCTAGAAGAAAGATCACGAAGGAAGGCCAGTGAGATTGGACCTCTAAGGATGAGGGGAAGCTGGTGTTAAATGGGACAGAAAGCATGAAAAAGCAATTTGAGTGGAGGCTCCAGCAACAAGAGATGATGACAGCAGCCTCATCTCTGGATTCCTGACTTCTTTTGCTGCCTGTATTTTCTCTAGACTGAAGATTGGGAAATATATCCATCAACATTTCAACATGGGGGAAAGAATTGTAATTCCTTCTCTGGAAATCTCCACAAAGAAGAAGTTACTGGAATGTTTCAAACCAAAGGCAAAATAGTGTTAAAGTGCTGTGTTTTTTTGTTTTGTTTTGTTTTGTTTTTTCATTAATGTGAAGGCAGGAGAAACTGTTTAGAAACTGATGATTACATCACTGTAAACATCAGTCAATTCTTGATGGCTGCCATATGAGCTGACTGCCTGGAAAATGGTTAACAGGACTGACATATCTACTGTGGGTTTAGAAAGAACACGAAAATTTGTGGAGTGCTTTGATCTGGTGACAAGAAGGCAGTAACAACCCTCAGAGGCAATACGCTAGTATTCAGAGGGAAGAAATCTCACTGTGAAAAAAAAAATCACTGCAAAGAAAACACAAGATTGTATTCTAAAGACTTAGTAGAATTCCAAACTTTGAGCTAAGAAATGAATGAGATTTCAGTGGTCACCTGAAGAAACAGGCGAGGCAGTGGAATGTTAAGCTTTATTTATACAGTGGAAGCTTCCTGTCCACTCTCAGATTAAGAATCGAGGTGTCTTGGCAACTGAGTGCCATGTAGAGAAAGGTCATTTTCGTGGTATCTGGGGAGGTCTGCACCAGCTTCATGTGTGAGTGTGGTCTGAGATTTAGATTTCTACTTTGGGTTCTTTTGTGGGTGAGCTGTTCTACCTGCCCACACCTGTAGTAAGTGAAATATGGAGGAGAACTCTTGGAAGCCAAGTTTGAGATTCTCCCTGTGCTCTGTGCTTCAGTGCTATTATTTTCAAAAACCCAATTTCTAAAAAATGCTTTCATTTAATGTGGCCATTTCCCTTATAAGATAGTGGCTCAATCTAGCATACCCATCATGAAATCAGCCATTTAACCTTCTTAACTTGCATTTTTAATGGTTAATTTTTAAATAAGACATTGTTTCGCCCTCTTTTTCAGTTGATAATTTGTGCAAATCAAGAAAAATTTATTAGTTTGAGCCATATGAAATTGCTGGTATTCAACCATTTTTTTAGAGAAACAAAAATGACAATTTCATATAGTTCAGTATAAGAGAATTGGGTGATTTTTATTCCCCTTTCTCTTCTATCTACACTAAAGGACATTTTGATTTGATGGTCATCCATGGGCTTTGTAAGTTTGGGGAAAAAGCTAAACATACTTACCTCATGCTTCCACTATGCTGAAAAGTAAAAAGTAGGGTGCCGAGAAACTAACCCAAGGCTAACTATTTGCTGCCAGTCTGGTATAAACCAGATAGAAACTGCTGAGTAATGGTACATCCAAGTAAGCAACATTCTTCTGAGAGGATAATCCCAAGTCATTTTATAAGCATATGTGTTCTGGGTAGGGTGGGGGGGGGGTTACAGTTCTGCAAAGTCGGATGTTCTAGGGCAGAGGTTCTCCACCCTGGCTGCACATTAGGATGAGCTGGCCCATTTATTGAGAATATCAACATAAAGGCCCACCCTCAGAGATCCAGATTCAGTAGGTTTAGGGTGCGGCCAGGCTTCTGTGCTATGTTTCGATCCTCAGGAATTCTAATCTGCAGCTCGGGTGGAGAGCCTTTAGTCTAGAACTTGCAGTGGGCCCAACTTGAAACCTTAAAGGATGACCTAGCAAATTCAGATTTTTTTTTTTAATTATTAGTCATGTGGAACAAACTGAGTGTTGATCAATAATACAGACCAGGTAGCTGTGAGTGAATTTCGTGCTAATAATGTTTGTAGAAGTCAAACACATACTCCATAAATACAACTAAAAAAAAAAGGTCACATTAGAAAACCGTAGAGCCTGAAAGGGGGAGAAGGATGACTTGAATGTATATATTGGAGGGATTAAAACCTGTCATTTTTGCTCCGATTTGTGGGGGAAAGGGGTTTTGTCTTAACTGAGCTGCTGACTAATCAAATGTGAAGGTTTCTAACAAGCTGTCTTTTCCATTTAACCTGGGATTAAATTAATAGTCCCCTTTGCAGTCAAGTGAACTTTCTTTCTCTTCACACTTCACTCGTCTCCATGCCTGAATGCACACTGGACTCCTTAAAATAAGGGGGAGGGCTGTCCACTGCCAGAGCACAGGCCCCTTATTACGTGGAAGGTTGTGATCACTTCGCTGTCATGTGGTGGTGGTGTTGGGAGCTGGTAGTTAAGGAGATGCAAACTTTTGTGGATAGCACTGGCAGAGGGAAGATATAAACTCCTGACATTCCTTTTAATATTCTTTTCCTAGAGAGGAAATTTAGGATTTAAATAAGTCTGCATTTCTTCCTAGGAAGCAAGTATAGGAAAGGCATATGTAATTAAATGGACACTGACCATCAATGATACTTATTGGGCTGACCAGACAAATAAGCATTGATGCCTTGCAGCCAGAAACAACACTGAGACATCAAGTGTTGCATCAACCAAACAGCAAGAGCTCTTTAGGCTGTGATCCCTAGACCTGAAAACGCCGTCTGTGGTTTGGTTGAAAAAACAAATTTTAGAAAACACCAAAAATGTTATCTTCACTATCCATGAACATTTCAGACTAGAGCAAAGAAGTGACTGTTCCTTCCAAAATAGAGGTCTGTTGCACGGCCTTCCTTCACCCCTCATCATATCCCTCCCTTTTTCTGTCCATAGTAGAAGTTAATGTAATCATGTTGAATATTTGATGTGAACAGTGACTCTTAAATGTAGAAACACCACTGATGTCCTTAGAGATCGGTGCCAGGGCAATTGAGCCATTCATCAGAGGGGAATCACCTGCTTGGAAACCTACCTTGGTACCCATTGTGACTTCTAAGGGGTGTATCAGAAAACTAAGTTTACCATCTCTTGTCAAATGTATTCTGGAATGAGGGTTGCTGTTTCAATGAATGACTTCTTATTCCACTTCAGGAATAGGGAACTAGACAAGTTTCATGCCTGCCTTTGATGTTGATTCTGCAGATGAGTTGGTACTGTAGGGGCTAATCTGTCAGAAACTTTAGACTGGTGTCATTGAGTTCTGATCTCTTCTGTCGTTTTCTAAGTGGGGATCTGGCTGGCCAGTGTCATTTGCTATGTCCTCACACAGCAAGTTGAAGAATCCAGTGGGCAAGAATTAGAATTTAGAAACAACCCATCTGAATACTGCTTTCACCACTTTGATACCTGAAAAGACCTTTCCCCTTTCTAAAACCTAATAAGAACAATATACAGACAAATACCATAGAAACCAATGTGAGGATCTGACTAGGAAAAACAAGTAGGATTTTTGACAGTCCTTTCAAAACAAGATTTAGAAGTAAACCATATTTTCCAGTTTCAATTTTCATAAGTAGAGTTTTTAAAAAAAATAACAAACACATCTTGTCTTGTCACCCAGTGCTAGGAGAAATTGTAAAGAGCAAAACCAAAGTTTTTGATGTAAATTTTATTTTTGTAAGCAGGGTATACGATAACCATGGTCCACATGGAACACGTAGGCACCGGTTTTCTGCTAGTTGAGCCTTGGAGAAGATGAGAAGGAAGGTCTTCCTGTTCTGCTGCCTTTTGAAAAGGTCTGAAATAGACATGAGAGCACTTGGGAGAGGCCATCCTTTTCTTCTGATGGCCACCTTTTAAAAAGGGTTAACGGGATGTCATCATCACCTCAATTCTTTGCCAATGGAGAATGATTTGGGCCTGTGTGTGCTGGAGGAGCTCAGAAGAAAAAGGACATGGAAATAGCTTGAATAACTCTACATCTCTGTCAAAAGCACTTAAATACAGTTAAGATCCAGTGTTACTGGGTGACCATCCAACTGCATGGACATCTGGGGGTTGACTTTTGTTGTGATTGTTCCAGCTGTGGGCTCTGTAGAAGCAGAAGAATGATTTTCGGTTGTGTGGGTATTATGTCACTCTATGGATTTGGAATGTATCACTGCACGCACTCATTCAAAGTATGATTTCATAGTAGTGTCACCTACTCCTAGGTTTTCTTTTTTACATAAAATACATCTGGTCTTCTTACTTAGAAGTTTTTGTTCATTAAATTTATTCAATGCGAAGGCCACCAATATTCATTTAATAGCTACAAAGCAATTTTTTACATAGAATAGGATAAATTAAACATGGACGATGTGACCTTCTGGAGAACTTTTTATAGAAAGCTTAAATACTGTAGTTGGGGAGAATTTTGTCTTCTATTTCCATTTAACTGTGGCAAACTGGTGGTTTTATAAAATTAACATTATGTAACAGTACGTTATATAAACATGTTATACAAAATAATATTAAAATATGTTTAACTGTGAAAAAGTGAAGACTTGGAGTTATCAGCAACCTTTATGTGCAATAAAGAAAACTGAAGTTAGACCCCAAAGTGCTGTCTTTCCGTAGCATCCTACTTAATGTTTGCCTTTGTGTATATGTTTAGATTGATATTGTAAAGCTAGTCACATGTTTTCCTGCTTTTGCTGATATTTAACACATTTTTCTCAAAGCTCTTTCTGTACTTTTTTTTTTTTTTTACAAAACTCAAAATAAAAAGATTAACTGGCTGAACTGACCTTGTTTTGTCTTTTAAAAGTATTGTCTGTTAGTAGAAGTGTAGTATGATCGTATTCTTCACTGAGAGGTTCTTTTCTAGGTGGAAGCGATTCCTCTCCAGCTTCATTTACTAGTAGACCAGGAGTTGACAAATGACAGCCGGCACCTGGATCCGGACTAGCCCACTGCCTGTTTTGTAAATAAAGTTTTGTTGGCATACACTATGCTCATTCATTTGCATATTGTCTGTGACTGCTTTCATGCAGAACTGAGAAGTTATGACAGAAGTGAGCAACTATTTGCTTATAAAGCAGGAACCCTTTACTGTCTGGCTCTTCACAGAAAATGTTTTTGACAACCTGATTTAGATGCTTGAAAAACTTTGTAGACTAGCTTTCCCCAGAATCAAACTACATCATAAAATCTGAAGCTTCCTAGCAAAACAAAACAAAAATCCTATCATTAGCATGACTCAGTCATTTAATAGTATGATTACAAAACACCAAATGGAACAATTTAAAAGCAAAAAATGGTTTCAGTTCATTTCTCTCCCACCCTACAGAAAGAAATTACTTTTTAAAAATCAGTTCAGGGGTGGTGGCAAGGGGAGCTGTTTGAAGAAGGGTTGGATGAGTCAGGTTTAAAACAATATCATCTAGACCTTTTATTTAATAGTGCGTAATTTAATAGAGATACACAGGACCGTGCTTGGCCCTTATTCACATTAATGTTTTGTCCAGACACCTGATGATGGGAAATGGTACCAATCGCATCTTTTTTGTTGTGAGGACGCCTTGTTGAAATGGCTCCAGCCGAGGCAGGTTCGGGCTGGGAACTAAAGCTCTTCCTATTTTATTGCCATGATTATCCACATTGCACTTCCTTACTGGAAACTTTGTTTCAACCAATGTGTCCGTCATTATTTAATACGCTCATGATATTCCTGCTCTCCAGAATTGCACAGCAGTTGGTACCAAATCAAGTCCCAGTCTCTGACAGCGTGATAGATTGCCTCCACAGCACTCAACATGCTGAGTGCCCCGTTCATGATGCCTGACCTGGAAGGAAAGAAACAAAGGATGTTTGAACTTCAGAACACCAAAATTCACAAACAGCCTGTTGAATCCTGATGATATAAAGCCTCTTAAATATTAAACCTTTAATCTTCCTTATCTAAGCTGCATTATTCAATGCTAGAAATCCATACCAAACCAGTATCTATCATTTCTGCTTTGTAAAGACAGTCCAGGAATAAGTGTAACCCAAGGGGGGTTAGATGAGAATAAAGACAGGAAAAAGATGGGGTACCTCTGTCAGAGTGTGCTTTCTGCAAATGCTCCTGTGGGGTGCCTTTAAGGAAAATAGAGCTTTCTGAGACTAGGTAGAGTGAGGGAAAGAGGTGGGATTGAAGCTATACCTGTAGCCCCCAAGTAGACTAAAAAAACTATCAAATTTCCTACCATTTTCAATATTTTTGTTGTGGTTAAAATATAAACATATCCATTAATTCTTTTTTTAATCTTTATTGTTGAGAATATTACAGATGTCCCTCTCCCCCCACCAGCCCCCATTGTCTCCCTCCACTCAGTTCCCACCCCACCCCAGGCCTTCACCACCCCATTGTCTGTGTCCATAGGTAATGCATATCTACACTAATAAAAGAGAAACATGCAAATTGACTGTACCTTCACGACCCCCCACCAGCCAATCAGGAGTAAGTATGCAAATTAACCCAACAAAGATGGTGGGTTAATTTGCATATGCAGGCGCCGAGAGGCCAGGGGTGGGACGCTGTTGCCAGGGCGACGACGCCAGCATCCCAAGCCCAGGCCGCGGGGGAAGGGAGGGATGCAGACACAACACGGGGCTGCTAGGCTGGGGGCATGCTCCCAGCCCAGCGGACACAATGTGAGGCTGCTGGGCTGGAGGTGTGCCCCCGTGGTGGCTTCCTTCACGCAGCGGTGGTGACTAAGCCCCCATGCCCGGCAGACAGAGAGCGGACAGCAGGGCATGGCAGCTCCATTCATGCAGCAGTGGTGGCAAAGCCCCCCAGGCCAGGGAGAAAGAGACAGAGAGTGGACAGCAGGGCATGGGGGCTTCATCGCCACAATGGCGGTGAAGCCCCCATGCCCAGCAGACAGAGAGCTGACAGCAGGGTGTGGCTGCTTCCTTAGTGTGGCAGCAGTGATGAAGCCCTCATGCCCAGCAGACAGAGAGCAGACAGCAGGGTGTGGCGGCTTCCTTCACATGATGGTGGCGAAGCCCCGAGGCCCAGCAGACAGAGAGCTGACAGCAGGGCATGGGGGCTTCATCACCAAGGTGGCGGCAAAGCCCCCAGGCCCGGCAGACAGAGACAGAGAGTGGGTAGCAGGGCATGGTGGCTCTGTTCGTGCAGGGTGGTGGTGAAGCCCCCAGGCCCCACAGACAGAGAACAGTGGGGTGAAGCAGCCAGGCCTCACAGAGAGCAGAGAACCATGGGGAGTGGGCCTAAGGCGTCAGTAGGACATCCCCTGATGGCTCATGGAATGGAGAGGGTGCAGGTTGGGCTGAGGGATTCCCCCACCCTCTGTGCACGAATTTCATGCACCAGGCCTCTAGTCCATAATAATAAAAGTGTAATATGCTAATTAGATCGGATGTCCTTCTGGGCGACCTTCCAGATGAAGCTGGGGCTGTGAGGGAAGCCCAGGTCCCGAGTGCTGGAGGGAAGCCAGTGCCGGCAGCCGGGGGAAGGAAGGCCTACTCTTGCACAAATTTTGTGCATTGGACCTTTAGTATGCATATAAGATCTTTGTTTAATCTCTTCCCCCACCCATCCCTCTTCTCTCTAAGAATCATCAGTCTGTTCCATTTCCATGCCTCTGATTCTATTTTATTCACCAGTTTATTCTGTTCATTAGATTTCATATTAGTTTATTTTGATTTTTAGATTCAATTGTTAATAGGTATATATTTGTTGCCATTTTGTTGTTCATATTTTGATCTTTTTCTTCTTCTTCCTCTTCTTAAAGAAAACCCTTCAACATTTCATATAATACTGGTTTGGTTGTGATGAACTCCTTTAGCTTTTTCTTGTCTGTGAAGCTCTTTATCTGACCTTCAGTTCTTAATGATAGCTTTGCTGGGTAGAGTAATCTTGGTTGTAGTTCCTTGCTATTCATCACTGTGAATATTTCTTGCCACTTTCTTCTGGCCTGCATAGTCTCTGTTGAGAAATCAGCTGACAGTTGTATGGGCATGCCCTTGTAGGTAACTAACTGCTTTTCTCTTGCTGCTTTTAAGATTCTCTCTTTGTCTTTAGCCCTTGGCATTTTAATTATGATGTGTCTTGGTGTGGTCCTCTTTGGGTTCCTCTTGTTTGAGACTCTCTGCGCTTCCTGGACTTGTAAGTCTATTTCTTTCACCAGGTAGGGGAAGTTTTCTGTCATTATTTCTTTAAATAGGTTTGCAACATCTTGCTCCCTCTCTTCTTCTGGCACCCCCATAATACAAATGTTGGTACGCTTGAAGCTGTCCCAGAGGCTCCTTACATGATCTTCATAGTTTGGATTATTTCTTTTTGCTCTTCTGGCTGTTTTTTGGTTCCTCATATTTCAAATCATTGATTTGATTCTCAGAATCCTCTACTGTTGAATACCTGTATATTATTTTTTATTTCAGTCAGTGTATGCTTAATTTCTGACTGGTCTTTTTCCATGTGTTTGGCATTCTCACTAAGATCCTTGAAAGTCTCACTAAGTTCCTTGGAGGTTTCTAGAAGACTCTTGAGTAACCTTATAACTGTGGTTTTGAACTCTATATCCAGTAGTTTGCTTTCTTCCATTTCTTTCATTTGTGAAATGTTTCTTTGTCTCTGCATTTTGGCTGCTTCCCTGTGTTTGTTTGTATGTATTGGGTAGAGCTGCTATGTCTCCTTGAGTTGGTAGAGTAGCCTTGTGTAGTAGGTGTTTTATAGGGCCCAGTGGCTCAGCCTCCCCAGTCACTTGAGCTGGGTTCTGTATTTTAGTTGTGATTTTGATGTGGTTTTGGGAGGTGGCGAGTACAGGCATTTACCTATGCCACCATCTTGGTTCCTATTTCCATTAATTCTTAGTGTGACGTTTCTCAAAATTCTTAAGCCCCCAGTGTTTTAGACATAGGATTAAAAATTAAATTCACTCCAGATCCCACTCTTCTTAATACTGTGGGGGCCCTCTTCAGTTGGAGCTATGAAATATTCAACTTTGGATGCATATTTAAGAACCAATCATTCAGTTTATCAGCCAGCAGTGACCAAGTAGCTAGCCTTGCCCTGTCTTTAAACTACTAGATGCTTGACAATGAAGAATTAAATGTTAAGCTACTAAACTTCTTGGTTAAAACTATTTCCACTTACCCAGAATTTGGGGAGAATGAAAATGTTTGTTACTGCCTGAATCACCTCAAACAAATATAAACCTTTCCAGTCATTCATAAGTCATTCGTAGCCATTGCTAGGTATTTAAAGACCTATGTTGTATGATAATACAAAATAGATAATTCCAAAATTATCTTAGTACAATTAATTTCCAGATTTATAGAGATTTTGTTAGCTAGGACAAGGATCTCAGGGTCTGGGCAGTTCTAAATGTTATTTCTTGCTAAATGTTAAAGTATAGCCCAGTATTTTGCAGATGCAGCAGTAAACAGGATGAGCTAACAAGGAACTCAACGGGATGAAAGTAGCCAACTGCAAAGAGGATATCAACATACTAGAGGCTCAGTGCATGAAATTTGTGCACAGTGGCGGGGGCGGGGGCGTCCCTCAGCCCGGCCTGCACACTCTCACAATCCAGGACCTCTCGAGGGATGTCCGGCAGTCAGACATCCCTCTTGCAATCTGGAACACCTCGTGGGATGTCTGACGGCCAGTTTAGGCCTGAAACCAGCAGTCAGACATCCCTCTTGCAATCCGGGATGCTGCATGCACCAGTGACCATACTTTTTATATAGGTGAAAGGCATCTTGCTGTTGTATGGGCAGCTACATTTTTTTGCCCTGATTATAAAAAGTAGTATCTAACATGATCCTTCTGAGGCAGTAGTACCATTTTCCCCATCTTATGGGTGGAAAAACTGAAGCAGAGAGAAGTTAAGTAATTGGCTTTGTCACACAGTTATAAGTGTCAGAATCAGGGCTGACCATAAAATGTGCAAGCCAGAGTCCATGCATGTCATCGCTGTATCATCCTGTTTTTTCAGTGTTAGAGTAGCCTGGCCAGGTTTTAATTTTTAAATCTATGAGACTGTTCCCAATATATAGGAGTGCATGTTCATCCCCATGTAGAATAAACAGGATGTGGACAGTTTGGAGATTCTTCTGATGAATTAGCATTAAGCAGCCACAGATCTCTTTTTCAAATACTGCAGAAGCCACCTTCCTTGTTTAACTGTGTGTGGGATGCATTACTTTATAAGCTATGACACAGTCACTCGCAATCCAGGACCCCTTGGGGGATGTAGCAGTGTGCCAAGCGACAGGCAGCCAGGGAGGAGCCTAAACTGGGGCCGGGCACTGTGCCACTCACACTTATCCTGGCCTGCTGTGCCTGCTGCCATTGCTAGGTAGTGCTTCTGTGGAAGCGGGAGAGGTTCCCTCTGCCGCAGCTGCACTTGCCAGCCATGAACCCGGCTTCTGGCTGACCAGTGCTCCCCCTGTGGGCACACACTGACCACCAAGGGTCAGCTCCTGCATTGAGCATTTGCCCCCTGATGGTCAGTGCGCAAAATAGCGACTGGTTGACTGGTTGTTCTGGTTGTTCCATTGTAACCGTCACTTAGGCTTTTATATATATAGATAATTGACCAAATAGTGCATATAATTAATGGCTAAGCTTCCCTTAGCAAGGCAGGGCTTTGGATATGAATCTCCTGTCTCTCCTTTATTTGCTGCAAGTAAATAAAACTACCTTGTAACAACCACATCTCACTGTTTAATGGAGTACCCCAAGCAGTGATATATGATTTCTTTATATCATTGTCTTGTGAATTGTGCATAAAAGGGTTTTTTAATATGTGGCATTGAAATGTGAAGTCATTCCTTAATACTAAATTTACAAGTTCCCTTAAAAAAAAGGATTGTTTACTTAAAGATTCAAAGTCATACTCCAATGAGTTGTGTATATTTTATGGCCTTTGCTACAGTTCCCCTGAGTATTTAAATGACCAGCTGGACCCTAAATGCAGCTGGGTGACCTCCTACTAGCCTCACGGCCATCAAAGGGAAACTTCTTTCTGGGTGAAGGAGCCTGGACTGTGATTGCATGCACTTGGTTGTGCTGAGCCCCCCAGGCTACAGCAGAATAACTCAGGAAGACACACACAGCATTTTAATCATACTTTTTCAGCTGGGATGGGGGAGGAAGAAGAATCAACTTCCTGCTTGCTTTAAAGTGTGAGAACAGAAGATTCAACCACATGAACTTGCAGCTCTGCCTCTCTCGGTGGCCTTCCTGTCCTCTTTCAAGTCAGGTACTGAGCCCTGGGCCTCCCAAGTAGATCTGGGAACTTGCTTGGACACCTTACTTCATTGCTTGAACCACACTTGTAGATTTTTGTCCACCCTTCTTCAAGTTGCTCTTGTTTTTGTATCTGAAAGTAGTCATCTGCCCCTGCCCATTCGCTTGTGCCAGGTGCAGCATCCTGGGTTTACCACCAAAAGAGACTTCACAGATGCTAAAAGTTGGTATTGTGACTTGGCACTTGGGCTGAGGGGTATGAGATTTCCGGGTATTCAGCGGTCCCGTTATCACTGGTGAATTACTTTCCAGCCCATTGTAACAGCCTTCCTCCTGGACCCACTCCAGAACAAATGGCCTGAGGACTTCGTTAGCCTCCTTTTCAATGGCAAAGTGTCCTTGTAGGGTCTTCTCCCAGCATCTGACCCTGGAGCCACCCTCTGTAGATGATGTTACCATCTAAGCATATCTGTTAAGCTTTCTTAACCTTCCTGTCTGCACCTCCAATCAGTGAAATGCAGTGCCAAGGAAACCGGAAATGACTGACAATGTTTACAACAATAGAACCATTAAGTTAATGACTTTTTTAAAGGGAGCTGCTTAGGCATGATGGCAAAATAATACTTGAAATACCAGAAATATCAAAGTGCAAGCATCCATCCATTGTGAATCTAAAGCAAACTGTAATAGGAAACAGTTTGCTAATCTGTTACCCCCCTCCCCCGCCACGAAATAGCCTAGAAATGCACTATAAACAATATAAATGTGATAAATCACTTTCAGACTTTCAATCTGAAAAGTTAAGTGGCAGGGGGTGCTGTCGTACTTGGGCTAGTCAATATTAGTTTCAGTTGTATTTAATACTTGAAACAACTCTTGCTTCTGATGAAAACAGGCAGGGATGGAGTAACACACACACACACACACACACACACACACACACACACACACACTCTCTCTCTCTCTCTTGTCTGGGGACTTCAGGGAGAAATTAGGGGAGAGGTCATTTGCTTGGACCTGAGCAACCCATGTAAAGAGCTAAGCTGCCCTTATACCCTTCTCTCTGTCCATGGTGGGAGGAAAAGACCCACTTTTCTGCTCCGGAAATCAGAGTAAAACCTCAATCCATGTGAGTCATTAGTCAAGCCCCAGGGTCAGCCAGTGCAATGATTAAATGGCCATTATAGTCCCCCAATAGAATTAAACAATAATGTTTCCAATTTTATCATACCCCAACCCCAACTAAAAATTTCCCAAGTTCTTGAGTTCACTTGAGAACGAAATGAATGTGCTCCTAAGCAGTATTAATAAAATTTGAAAACAGCTGAGTTTGCCTAGTTGACTTTTGTTGTTTCCTTTCCTTGAACTGCTCCGAGATACAATTTTAATTGGCAGACATAATTGCTTTTGTGAGTTAGGTCATTCCCAAGTCAAATGAAGGAACTGAGTCAGCACTGAAAACATATATTTGACCACTCACCTACAGATGTTTGTCATCCACCAAGTGGAGATGGCAGGGGTTAGTAAGGGCATGGGGCTGGGAAGTGACCAGAGCTTGCAGCTGCCACTCAGGCGACCCTTTGGCCTCCACTGGAGCCATCAGCCAATGGCGTGGCTGAAGGGGTGCTGGGCACTGGGTCTGCCCTCATCAGTTTCAGGACTCACAGGTTAGGATGGCTGGTCAGTATACAGAGTCTGTGTGTGTCAGCCGAAGTCCAGCCCGTCACTTCCGGTAGCTCTCCCTGCAGAGCGAGGCGCTGTGTCTGTTCCTCCCTTTCCTAGCCTTGTCCACAAGCTGGAGGGGATAAAGTGGCCCCATGGCTGAGAGGAGGTTTATGTTGGCACAGGACAATAGAGCGCGTAAACCAGTCCTCCCCCGGGGCCTGTAGGATTGCCAGAGATGGCCATACTTAGGAGCAGGACATGGATTTTTCCTGAGGTGAAAAGCATTTCTCTTCCCTTTTGGTTGTTGAGAAATAAAAATAAAATTAATTTAAAAAGCATTCAATCATGCTAAGAGTTTTGTTGTTCTTTGGGGGCGTGTTTATTTTCAGCCAACCATCTCTTTTTTTGCAAAATAGCCCCCTTTGCTATTCTTAGGCAACAACATGTAACTTTTTGTTGTTTGTAGAACATGAAAAATGTCTTGTTTTCCTTTATTACATCTGTGTTGGTGATATTCTTTATTAGAGCAAGAGATAGCATCTGCTTTTATTGCTTCCAAAATCTGTCTATTTAACATATGCCAAACTCCACGCTGTTTGAAAGGAAGTCCTATTTTTAAAACATTATCTTCATCTTAGTATTTCTGGCTTACTGTTCCCATAATCTCTCCAAGGCAGGAATGCATCCTTTTTGGTAATGTCTGGTCTTAGTCCTGGGGAAAGTGACTTCTAAGCTCTGGGACATTTTTACTTAATGTTCCCCTTATCTGTGTGTATGCAAGGACTGCTTTACTTAGCCTCCCAGGTCACTCTGGGGGTTGCTCATAACTCTCTTCAGTTCATCTTTATAAAAGAACTCAGTTTCACGCCCCTACTGGCTCCCATACCTTATGAATGTCTCTGTAATGTTCTGTGTCAGACCTTCAGTTAGGCTGCTTTCTCTGCTTCCAAGCTGCTGGTTACCAAGTCCAAATGACCTTTTTTAAAAATATGTTTTTATTTTATTTCAGAGAGAGGAAGGGAGAGGGAGAGAGAGATAGGAACATCAATGATGAGAGAGAATCATTGATTGGCTGCCTCCTGCACACCCCCTACTGGGGATCAAGCCCCCAACCCAGGCATGTGCCCTGATTGGGAATCAAACTGTGACCTCCTGGTTCATAGGTTGACGCTCAACCACTGAGCCACCCCAGCCAGGCCCAAATGATCTTAATCACACAATATTAATTAATCTCTCCAAACCATCCCTCTGGGCATCTGGGTTTTGCCCAGATGTGAGGCTTCTTGATGGCATAGCCCAAAGACTGCCCTGGGCCCTCACAGCTCTCCCTGTGCCCCTGGGGCTGCCTACTGGGGCCTGTGACAGGAGTGTTAACAGAAAGGGCTTCCATGCCATGAGTAAAAACCTGTCTCCCTTGGTGATTATTTTTGGCATGTGACTCTTCACGGGAGGAGAATCTGCTTACTCCAAACAAATATGGTCAGGATGGAAGTCAGATCTGGTGGTTGTTTTTCACATCCTCTTAATCTTCTGATTTAAAATACTTGTATTCACTGTCATTCCTGGCCGGGTGGCTCAGTTGGCTGGAGTGTTATCTCATGCACCAAAAGGTTGTGGGTTTGATTCCCGGTCAGAGCACAAGCCTAGGTTGCAGGTTCTATCCCTGGTTAGGGTATGTATGGGAGGCAGCTGGTCGATGTTTCTCTCTCTCTCTCTCTCTCTCTCTCCCTCTCTAAAATTATATCGTCGGATGATGATATATATATTCAGCATGTCACAAAAATGTATACACACTTTGAATAATTACTCATTCTAATGGGTCAAATTTGAAAAGAAAGAAACATCAATTGAGCTATCAGCTAAATACTGTGCATACATTTTTGGGGACACCCTATATATATTCACTATCAAATGATGTTCCAATTTCTTCCCAGGATCCAGCATAATGGTCTTTAATGTGAGCAAGACCAGCTGCAGAAATGTCAAACCGGGCTGCTGGCTTGGTGCCTGAGGGCCATGGGGGGCAGGGAGCAAAACTGAAGGGCTCCAATTCTCACGAACATATCACTGAGCGCTGCAACTTTTCTCCAATTGAAGCTACTTCCTATTCAGCTCCCTAACAGTTCACTTCCCTGTGTTCTTGAACTTGGGCCAAGGTTGTTTCTCAGTCTCTACCGTTCTTCCTCTATACTGCATCTAAGCAGAAATGTTTCTTTCAGTAGAGCAAGTTCCTTCAGTTCCATTATGAAGCAAGAGGTAGAGGGAGTCAGAAGCCCTCACAGAGAGGGAGGTTCATTTATTAGTCATCTTGTGCGACTAGAACATCAGACACAAAAAAGCAAGGCCAGTTTAGCTTTTAGTTTCATTCTTTTCTGTGTTGCTCATGCTGAGCCTGAGAAAAGGTGTACTGAGGGATTTTAAGCCAGCTGCTTATAAATGTGTTTTTTTTTCAAAGCATCATTGCCAACTATTTATATTACATTTGTATACATGAGAAGAAAATCTCTGCCCAGACCAAAAAACACCTCTTTGAAAACTCTCTGAGTCCTGCCCTCAGCAACTGCAAATTCACACCTTTGCCCTCCCCCAGATA
The DNA here is from genome assembly GCF_014108235.1 of Myotis myotis. NCBI lineage: Eukaryota > Metazoa > Chordata > Mammalia > Chiroptera > Vespertilionidae > Myotis > Myotis myotis. The sequence goes on along the minus strand of NW_023416346.1, from coordinate 5,273,166 downwards.
CAAGGACAGCTCTCGGGAGCATAGAGAAAACGTGTAAAGATGCCCGACTGGCATGGCTCAGTGGTTGAGCATCAACCTATGAACCAGGAGGTCACGTTCGATTCCCAGTCAGGGCACATGCCTGAGCTGTGGGCTCGATCACGAGTGTGGGGCATGCAGAAGGCAACTGATCAATGGTTCTCTCTCATCATTGATGTTTCTATCTCTCTTTCCCTCTCCCTTCCTCTCTGAAATAAAAATATATATTTAAAAATAAAATAAAAATTGTTTACACCTTACTGTAGCCCTGCCACTCAGGTACCTACTTATGGATACACACACACACACATACACACGTACACACACATGCACTATCCCTCCTAACTTCCATCCCTCTAGCATGAACACAGCACCCACAATGCCTTACAATTGGAAACTTAAACTAATTTTCTTGAATGAGAAATCTGTGTAGGAACAATGTTTAACAAATGCCTTCTCATCGGCAGTCTGTGTTGAAGCACGAGGTTCTCCTTGCAGTAATATTTATACATGCGCCATTTGGAGCATAATAACCTGATTAAAATGGAATGACTTTCATAATGTTGTTAGGGACTTGGGGGTGGTTGGTCATTGCTTTTTCTGTTTGGATGATTTCCTCAGAAAAAAAAAGCTTTCTGACTCTTGGGAATTAAGGTACAGTGCACTTATCTCCTTTCAAGGTGTCTTAAATGCCTATGGGAATGAAAGCCTGGGTCCTACCAAGGGTAGAGGTGAAAAGGATAGGATAGCACATCAGTCTGCTGGGAACCGTAGTCATGAATAATTTAAAACATTTTCCCCTTTCCATATTAATACCCTACATCTGCTTGGAATTTCACAATTTCAAGTTCTTTCACATAAACTAGAGGCCCGATGCACAAAATTTGTGCACTGGGTGGGTGTTCCTCAGCCCAGCCTGATCCTTCTCACAGTCTGGGAGCCCTCAGGGGATGTCCTACTGATGGCTTAGGACTGCTCCCAATGGGGAGCGGGCCTAAGCAACAGTCTGGCCGCAGCGGCTCAGAGCATGCCCCCCTGGGTAGGTCCGAGGGTCCGCCAGGGGCCTTGGTCTCCGCTGCGGCACAGCTTGGAGCACACCCTCTTGGGCGGGTCTGCTGGGGGCCTTGGTCCCAGCCACGCTGCAGCTTGGAGCATGCCCCCCTGGGCTGGTCCGTGGGTCCTCTAGGGGCCTTGCTCCCAGGGCAGGTGGTGTGGTGTTCCTGCCTGCAAGCCCCTGGCGGGAGTGGCCTTGGAGCTGGACAGCACTGCACTCCCACCAGGGGCCTTGCTCCCAGGGCAGGCTGTGTGGTTTGCTTGCCCGCGAATCCCCGGCAGGAGTGGCCTCGGAGCTTGGCAGCGCCGGGGTTGGGGGTGGGCTCTGAGCCATGCCATGGCTACTCGGAGCCCGCCCCCAGCCCTGGTGTGTGGTGTGTGTCCACTGGGGCTGGGGGCGCATGCTCTGAGCTGGGCATGATGTCCTGGCCTAATTTGCATATTTCTCTCATTATATAGGATTACTGTGGCAGACAGTTTGTTGCTCATTAACAGCCCCCATCCTGATCTTGTTCCCGTGGCAACAAGCTAGCCTGGGGGATGAATCATGACTGGTCTAAGTCAGTGGTCCTCAGCTTCTCTCTACAGTACAGTCAGTCACCTGGGGAACTTTTACAAACATCCCAATGCCGGACCAATTATATCAATATCTCTAGGGGTGGAACTCAGGTATTGACATTAGAAACAAGAGCTCCTCCAATGAATGTAATGTGTCCAAACATGATGATGCTAGTCACTTTCAACGATTTTTGGACCAGTCAATTCTAGCGAGTGAGACGTAATAGGAAGTTGGCTGGGGGCAGGGGATTCTGGGAAAGGTTTCCATAACCAGATTGAAGGAAAGAGAGACAGATAAGGAAAAACTCTTCCACTGCTTACTTGCTGATCAGTTTCCTCCCTTTCTGCATTTTAAAAACCCTGAGTAGTTGTGTGAGGAAGTGATGCTTGTTGCTGAGGCTACCATCTTGCGACAGTGGGAAGATAAGATGGTGCATGAAATCCAAAAAGATGCAAAAGGTGGAAAGGGTCTGGGTCCTTGGTAACTTGATTCAGGGTGCTGAGGTCCCCATCCAGCCCTGAAAAAATTGCACCGACTCCCTCCCTGGCAAATCCTGGTTGTCAGGTCTGGACCATCCAGGAGTTACTCAGGTCAATTAATGTGTAGACCTTTTTCACTGATGAGCTGAGGGCATGGTCAGATGCCCCATGAGAAGGGCAGCCATGGGGAGGCTGGCTGGAGAGTTACCAGCTATCCTGTGTAGGTTGTTGTTGGTAGCTCCAGGATATTTTATTGATTTGTTCAGTAGATGAAACATCCTATATAATAAAAGCATAGTATGCAAATTGTCCCCTCGACTGGGAGTTCATCGGTGAGTTTGACGGCGGGGGGGGGGGGGGGGGGCGGGGGGATCTGCGGGGCTGGCCAGGGGAAGGGAGGGAGTACCTGACTGGCAGCCAGCAGCTGCTAGGGACCCTACCAGTGCATGAATTTCGTGCACTGGGCCTCTAGTATTAGTAATAAAGCTAAATGTGTTTCTCACCCCAGATTAGTCTCTAAGAATGGCTGGAGTACCAATGGTGCTGCCAGGGGCTGCTAAGGGAGGCCAGGTAAGGGTGTGTTATAATGGAGAGATTCTGAGCTCTGGGTTCGAACACCAAAGTTGCTTCACCCTCACCAGCCCAGGTGTGACTTCAGGCAAATTACTTAACTTCTCTGAGTCTCAGATTCCTCATCTATAAAACTGATAACATGTCCAAATAATGATATATGTACAATGCCCAACTCAATGCATGGTACATAAGGATCCATTCCCTTCTCTTCCCTAAAGTAGAGCCTGACAGGGTTTTAGAAACTCATTGATGGGTCAATAATGTTGGTGGAGACATGGTAAGTGCCCAATAATTCCAGCAGAAATGTGGGAGGAAGGGATTAGTCACCAAAGTATGGAAGAGCCTAAAACTGGCTCCCAGATGTCCCTGCAGCCTTGCAGAGAAAGCCCGGTTGGCCTTCCAAACAGCAGCATTAGTGTCTCCTCCGTAGTCACCTTTATACTAGTAACGTCCTAGAAGATGAAGCCTTGTACTAAACCCTCCTCTCTATTCTCTTTCTTATCCCACCCCAATCAGCACTCAATAAATGTTAAGAAAACTGAGGATTCCTGGTCAAGGGCACATGCCCGGGTTGCGGGCTTGATCCCCAGTAGGGGGCGTGCAGGAGGCAGCCAATCAATGATTCTCTCTCATCATTGATGTTTCTATCTCCCCCTTCCTTTCTGAAATCAATAAAATATTTTTAAAATGGGGGAAAAGTTTCTGGGAGACTGTCAGTTCTATAAAGTCATAAAATGCAGCATTTGCCCTGGAGAGGGGATTCCTCAGGCCTCTGAAGGAGGGTTAGGGACCATTATGTTATTTACATCTGTAAATACAGGATTAACAGATGAAAGGATGTTTTTGTTCAGATGTGACAAGTCACCCTGGGCCTTACTGTCCTTTCCTCTGGAAACCAGGAAGGAACACAGACTTCCCAGAAAGTACAGAAACTGACATACAAAACCACTTGATTACTGGGAGAAAATTCAGCCAGCTGCTACTAACAACAACAATATCCATGTTCATTAACATCTTCAACTTTGTCCTCAGAGCGTCATCCCAGGGGAATAGTGAATTATACTATAAAATAATGAATGGAAACTTAAGTCACTTCCTCCCACCAGGCCCGGCTTTTCCTCCCCCTCTGGACTGCACAGTGCAGAAAGCTTCACCCTTCCAACTCCCACACAGTTTGGGGAAAGCTATCCCCATGCCACTGACTAGACTCCTAAAGTCAGCCTCATGCAGAACAAACTCTTCCCTCGGCCAACAACTGACCAGACACTGAACACATTCTGAGATCATTTCAGCCCCATTTGAGCATCTCAGGATGTGTACTTTACAGAGAAAGAACAAAACAAATTGTGGGGGGTGGGGGGTGGGCGTGTCTTTTCACAAAGCTCCTCCTGTTGCTACTGCGGATCTAAGGTTGCCCTAGCTGGTTTGGCTCAGTGGACTGAGCGTCAGACTGCGGACCCAAAGGTCCCAGGTTCGCTTCCGGTCAAGGGCACATGCCTGAGTTGCGGGCTCGGTCCAACGTGTAGGAGGCAGCCAATCAATGATTCCCTCTGATCATTGATGTTTCTATCACTCTCTTCCTCTCCCTTCCTCTCTGAAATAAAAATATTAAAAACAAAACAAAAAAAACAAAAAACGGATGGGATGAAGCGAGGGGAAGCCCGGCCCTGAGGTCTGTCGGCACTAGAGGAAGCTGACCAAGCAGCTCTTGGGAATTGCTGTAAATGGGATATGGTCAAATGTCCTGCAAACACCAGCCGTGGGGGTAGGAGGAGACTCCACATGAGCCAGGAGGAAAGCTAAGTGCATTCTAGGCCACTATACCAGAGCCTGAGACACACACGGGCAAAAACTATTGCAAGAGAAGCCTGACTATGCCTGTGTGCTTGGGAACTCAGAAGAAAAGTTCTGGAACCTCCACATCAGAGAGAGAAAGAGAGAAAGAGAGAGAGAGAGAGAGAGAGAGAGAGAGAGAGAGAGAGAGAGAGAGAGAGGAGAGAGAGAGAGAGAGAGAGAGAGAAGAAATATGAAACAGATTGGGGGAGGTAGAATAAGAGTCAATAACTTTCCACCTAACCCCACAGCACAGATTGCCATCAAGATAAAGTCATCATCATCGACCTCAAATGGTCCCCCAAATTCTATGCTCTGCATGTCAATTTCCGGTCTCAAGTTCCAGTGTGACTTTCAAACCTTCTCCGCTCTCCCCAGACCTCTGTTCCCCCTCCCACTCCCCCAATTCTCAACAGATGACCTTCACTCCTACTTCATAGAGGGCACTGGGAGTGCCTAGACCTGGGTTCCGGCGCAGCCATACTTAACCTCTCTCATCTCGGGGCCCTCCCTGGAGGAGGCAGGTGGCGACGCTCCAATTCTGCCAGCAGCGCTTTCCCACCGCTCAGACCTGTCCTGACCGGGTGAGCTCCGGGCCGGCAACACGACCTCCCCTGCAGGCTGGCCCCAGCCCCTCCAGCCCCTCCCGGGCCCCTCCCGGCCCCAGGCGCCCCCTTACCCGGATCTCCCCCCGGGCTGCGGCCGGGAGGCTACGTGGCGCCAGCGGCCTCCACCTCCTGCGATGTCTCCTCGTCCAGGCCGGGCTCGGCGTCGCCCTCCTCCCCGCTGCGAGGGTAGGCCAGCAGCCGCATGGCCGGGGCGCAGGCGGCCTCCACCTGGCGCACCTGCTCCCGGCTCAGCCGCTCCCGCCAGGCGTGCACCGCCTCGCGGGCATCGCGCGCCGACAGGTGGAAGGGCCGGTCCGCCCCGTAGGCCGAGCCCCGCGTCATGTTGAGCGCGAAGGCGTCGAGCGCGGCCAGGGCGCGGAGGCCGGCGAAGCGCAGCAGGCGCCCGAGCTGGGCGCGCGGCTGCCGCACCAGGTCCTCGTAGCGCAGCCGCAGGTAGCGGCGCCGCAGCCAGCCGGGCGCCCCGCGCGCGAACAGCAGGTCGCGCAGCCAGGCCTCGCAGATGACCTCCAGCGCCCCGGTGAGAAAGAAGTCGGTGCGCGGCGCGGCGGGCAGCACGCGGGAGGGGCCCCCCCCGGGCCGGGCGCCCACGCCGGGCGCCAGCAGCACCCGCGGGAAGCGATCGCCCCGCTGGCGGGTGCGCAGCACCTGGATGCTCTCGCGCAGCAGCCCCTGCCGGGATTTCAGGCGCGAGTTGTGCACGGCCCGCGGGTCGCGGAAAAGCTGCACCACCTTCAGGTTGAGGCCCGGGTCCCTCAGCAGGGGCACCAGCACGCCCAGGTCCAGGAGGCGCACGTCCTTGATGACCACCACCGGGTACTTGCGGCACTCGGCCTCCAGGGCGCGCAGGGCCACGGGCGGGCAGCTGCGCTCGCAGGCGGCGTCCTCGACGAGGCCCACCTCCGCCCGGGTCCGGGCCGCGCCGGGGCACAGGGGCGGCGAGCAGATGACCTTGTTGGTCCGCCAGCGAAAGAGCGCGGCCGTGGTGAGGTTGGCGGCGCCCGGGGCGCGCGCGGCGGGGTCCCCCGGAGGCGCGTACAGCCGCAGCACCGAGAAGTCGCAGCGGAACAGCGAGCGCAGCATGTCGCGCAGCGCGCCCTGCAGGCTCTCGGCGTCGCCCGGGTACAGCGCCTGCCACAGGTGCCACATGGGCTCGTACAAGTAGAACACGTCCGGGTGCTGGTTGAAGAGCTCCCCCAGGAACGACGAGCCGGTGCGCCAGGTGGCGTGCACGTAGATGTGCTGCTTCTCGCCGGGCACCGTCTCCCCGACGGCGCCGCTGAGGTTGCCCGCCGCACCGGGGGCCGGGCCCGCGGGCCCCTGGGCGGCCGGCCGCGCCTCCGCGCCCCGCTCGCGCTCTCCCGCCGCCGCCGCCTCCAGGCTCCACACCCCGAGGCTGCGGTGCAGGCCGGGGCAGGGCCCGGCGCCCTTGTCGCCGTCGCGGCCGCCGTCCAGGACGGAGGGGATGAGCAGCAGCACCAGCGTGTACAGCACCAGCAGCAGCGCGAACTTGCAGTACTCCCTGCGCCGCCGCCGCCGGCTCTTCATCGTTGACCGACCCTCGGAGCGAGTGGGGCGCCCGTCCTCTCCCCTGGCTTAGGAACCCTGTCGGGAGTCCGCTCCTCCGGCCCCTGTGGGCCCCTCTGAGCCGGGAGGAGCGGAGCCACCGGGGCTGGGCATCCGCAGGGGAAACTTGGGAGGCGGTGTGGCTGGTGGCGGCGCCCCGGTCCCTCGGCTCAGCCGCCGATTGGCCGCCTTGGCAGCCGCCCGCCTCGCCCGCAATTTCTCCCCGCCTCCTTCCCTGCTGGGCGGAGTTGCGGGGGTGGGTGGTGGGGGGTGGAGTCGCCGGCTGGGGTGCACGGAGCCAGACCCCACCTTTCCCGAACTCCTCCGTAATGAAGTCAAGTCTTCATGAATTAACATCAGGCAAGGGAGGGGCTCGTGTACGGAATGTACCCAGTGATGGGACGTGGACCCCACCCAGAGATCTCCACTGCCTCTCTGGCCACATGTCCCCTGCCTGGCCATCTCTCTCACAGGCAGGCTCGCTTCCACACTATTTAGAGTCAGGTTCCTGGTCACCATCTACATCCAGTGCCCACATCCGCCCAGGATGAGTGTTAGAGTTCTGGATGGAGAATCTCTCCACTTAGATAAAAATACAGGACTGCGCCCTGGCCCGGTGGCTCAGTTGGTTGGAGCATCATCTCATACACCAAAAGGCTGCAGGTTCCATTCCCTGTGAGGGCACATACCTGGGTTTAGGATTTGATCCCCTGCCAGGCACGTATGGAGAGACAGCCCATCACATCAGTGTTGCTCTCTCTCTCTCTCTCTCTCTCTCTCTCTCTCTCTCTCTCTCTCTCATCTCAATAAAAACATATCCTCCGGTGAGGATTTGGGGGGGGGGGGGGAGAAGATTGCACATTACATGGAGGTCCAGAGAGCTCAGAGGCACTACTGCAGTCATATGGCGCACTTAGTTATTAAGGTGTAGTCTTTGTGAAATGTCAAGTGTTGAGTTGAGTTTTGCCCCCTGAGGTGCATGCACCTTTTACAGACATCCTGAGAATCTGTTTACTCATTTTAAAAGTGCCATGATTTTTAGTGCTTCTGTACTTCCTGGTGTTGGCGTAACCGAGACTTCTGACCCAAGTGAGCAAAAAACATTTACAGAATCATAGTGGGAAGATGGAGGCGTTTCTCGGGAGCTCAGTGTTTAGAAGACCCATAAGGGGGGACATGTACTCGAGGATGGATGAAAAAGTGACAGGAAGTCCAAGAGGCAGATTAAACTCGGAGTTCCTGAAATCCAAAAGAGAACTAAAAAGGATAATTTTTTGCTCTGTGTCCTCAGGATAACGAGCACTCTTTTGCAGAAGGTGGTGTACAGTTAATGGAAGCTCTAAAGCAATTCTCATCACAAGGGAAAGGTGTTCAAAGTGGAAGAGTCAGAGCATCTCAAAAGCTCTTCTTCAGTCTTTTTTCATCACAGAAACTACTCCACCTATGAAATCACCAGCTCAAACATCCACGTTCTGTCCACAATTCTGTCTCCTTTCAATCACTTGCTCAAATTTTCTCTACTCTCCAACCTCATTGACCAGTACCCCCATTTTCTTCTCATTTTCATATTCAGCAAAAAGACTCCAGACCATTATTTTAATAATACTTCTGCCAATAACCTAAACTCCATTTTCCTCTGTCTTTTAATTACTTATTTAGCAAAATCTCCCAAACCCTGCATTTTGCTCTTTCTGTGCCTGCAGACACTGTTGCAAAAAGTTTCCCTACAGGACAGATTGCATCAAGATAAAGTCATAATCATCAATCTCAAATGGTCCCTGAGATCCTGTACTTTCCATGTCAATTTCCAGGCTCAAGACTATTTCAAACCTTCTAGAAGGAGACGTCTACACTACTAGTATTTAGATCTTTGATCCCTCTCTTTGCCTTCCACGACTCCTTCCCATCTCAACAGATAACCTTACCTCCTTCTTCAAGAGAAAATGAAACTGTTTTAGATAATATCTCACTTTTCCGATACCAGACCTATATATCCACTTACATCTGTACCCATCTTTTCCTTTGTGGCAAGAATATATTTTCCAATGTAAATCTATACCTTTGTTCCTTCCCCATGTTTTTATATCCACCCTCCTGTCTTCTTTTAAGCAAATAGGTGGCTCTGTGCTCACTTGAGTGGAGGGATGTGGCTGGGCAGAGTGCAAAAGGTGTTTTATTCGCAAAGTCTAAACCCCAGTAGAGTGTCATAGGTTTTTAAAATAACCAGGAAGTTGTATCCTCCTCTCTTCATGCCCTTTGGCAATACCTACCCACACTGACCCTGGGATGGCCTTGTGACTTGTATTGATCAAAGGGATAGTAGCAAATGGGTCACAAGCAGAAGCTTGAAAAAAAGCTTCCACTGTGGGGATTGCCCCCTTACTGCTCTTGGGAACCCTGAAGTTGCTGTGTGAGGAAGCCTGGGCTAGCCACATAGATCAGAGAATAAGCCTTTCCAGCTGATGCTTCCCAGACCAACTGGCCTCCCAAGCACCAGACAGGTGAGAAAGGATATCCTAGACTAGTACATCTCAAACTTTATATATATAAAAGCCTAAGTGACCGAACGACCGAACAACCAGTAGACCCCAGTCTCTATGATGCACACTGACCACCAGGGGGCAGGCGCTCAACGCAGGAGCTGCCAAGCAACAGCAACTTTGCAGAGTACTCTCTCACACTCCAGGACCCATCAGGGGATGTCGGACTGCCGGTTTTGGCTCGATCCCTGCAAGCCAGGCCAAGGGACCCCACCTGCCAGAGGGACCCCACTCACTCCGTAGACACCCTTTGAGCCCTAGCGCCGCTGCAGGTGCAGCTGGCCAGGGAGGGACCACAGGAGGTTGGCTCCAGGGTGTGTCCAGCCCATCTTGCCCAGTCCCGCCCCACCGGCCACCTTCTAATTAATTTCCTTTCAATGTGCACGAATCTGTGCATCAGGCCTCTAGTTAATTATATGTTATGCTCAGTCTTTCACATCCTTAAGAGGTTGACTTTCTAACATGTTAAGGACCAGACAGATTTCCAAGCTCTGGCCAAAGGGATTATTCTAGAAAGATTGTTAGGATATCACTGTATACCACTCTATTTCCCACCAATAAAAAAGCTGTACTGTGAGAAGGTTACTTTCATTCTTTCCTCTTTAAACATAACTCCATTCCCTGTAGTTTCCTTACTACCTCTCAAGTGGCTCCTTTTTTAATTTTAATTTTGTTAATCCTCACCTGAGGATATTTTTTTTCCATTGGTTTTTAGAGAGAATGAAGGGAGGAGGAGAGACACAGAGAGAGAAACATCAATTGCTTGCACATGCGTGGGGGCCTACAACAAAGGTATGTGCCTTTGACCAGAATCGAACCTGGGACTCTTAAGTCCAAGGGCCAATGCTCTGTCCACTGAGCCAAACCGGCTATGGCTCAAGTTGCTCCTTCTTAATCTCCTACATAGTCTCCACCTAACCCAGTGGTGGCGAACCTATGACACGCATGTCAGAGGTGACACACGAACTCATTTTTTTGGTTGATTTTTCTTTGTTAAATGGCATTTAAATATATAAAATAAATATCAAAATATAAATCTTTGTTTTACTATGGTGGCAAAGATCAAAAAATTTCTATATGTGACACGGCACCAGAGTTAAGTTAGGGTTTTTCAAAATGCTGACACGCCGAGCTCAAAAGGTTCGCCATCACTGGGCTAGCCGAACATATTGGGAATCCCAAAGCTCTATCCTTAGGATCTTTTTCTCATTTTATTCAACCACCTGGGACTCAATTACCATGGCCTTTCCCAGCAAGTCTTCATTGTTCACTCAAATAGCATTTCCAGATTTCTCTCTTGAACTCATTAATCTCATAATTCTACTTTTGTCCCAGCAACTGCACCTGGATGCCCTCCAGGCACCTCAAATTCGTTTCATCCCAAACCAAATCCTTTATACCCCTCTATTCCTCGTGAATTTCCTGTTTTGCATAATGCTATTATTACACATGAACATGCCAGTATTGGAAACCCCACAGTCATCTTTGTACATGCCTCTCCTTTTCTCAGACAGCACATCCAGCCATTCACCATCTACCTATCATGTGAGTGCCTCCTAAACATGGCTCCATCATTAACCCTTTTCCATGCAAAATGTCATCGTTCCTCAATCCACACTGTGTTTTTCCTCTCCAGCATTGTGTGATCCATCATCTTTTAATTGGTCTCTCTGTTTCCCTCTTTTACTGTGTTCACACCTTTGTAAGACAGCGCTCTGAGGCCCACAAGACCAACTTCACACTCCTTAGCATACCTCATAAGGTTTTTCATAGTGCTGTCCTTACTCATTAGCATGCCTTCTAAAGATTTTATAGTCTGGCCCCAACCTACAGTCTCACTTCCCACCAATTCCTTCCTCTTCCTCTTCTATCCTCCACTCCAGTTCAGTTGGTAGCACTGTGTGTTTTATGCAGTGTGTTCTAGCCAAACAGTTCCGGGTCCGGCAAAAATGTCAAATAGTTTGATGCTTTTAAGTCTGAGCTCAAGTTGTTTCCTCTGCCTGAACTGCCTTTTGTCCACATCTCAGTCTGTGAAATCTCATTAGATTTGAAACTCACATAGCAAGAAATGAAGGGGTATGAGAGATGGACGTTATTTAAAGAAACAGTTGCGCACTTTAGCATTCTGTCCTTGCTGTTCTATTTTTGTATATAGGCAAGCTGATGTGACTTCATGCCAAATATGAAAAAACACAATGTAGCTAAGAATTTGAAAAATTTCACTGTAAATATTGGTCATGATTTTTTATTATTCTTGGTCTTCTTTTATAAATGTGACTTCTTGATGAATGCCATTTTGTAAATGAATTCAAGATGTAGATAGAGAAAACAAACTAGAGGCAATTCTATTTTAGTCACTTAGCTTACTGGTCTGGACAATTTATCCATAGTCTATAAAATGTCACCATCTGCTGGAGGAAGAAAAAATGTACAATTCAACTTTGTTGTGTGAAATATTATTTTTCCCAGTCAACATGATTAACTACTTAGGATTATAGAACTTTTCTTTTAGCGAGATGATTATACTAGTTTGGTCAGTGAAGAATTACCAGGTCACATAAGCAAATATTACTCACTACTCTGCTTTGTTTGAGAATAAGCTTTCCCCAATGGGCAATTCAGATAAACTATTCTTTTAAGTGGTTTAACAAGCAACTACTTCTCAGGTCCACTTGCCCTCTGTTTTCAGCTGTTTGCAGTTGATATGGAAGTATTGGGTATTAAAATTAGCTACTGTATAGGTGGAACTTCCAAAAATGGCTTAATAAGAAGCAATGGTAAAACTGACAAAATTGCAAAAAACCATCACTTCAGAACTCTGGATATTGACCAGAAGGAGAGGAAAGAGAAAGGGGCAGAAAAATATTGGGGAGAAAATAATGGCTAAAACAACCCCAAATTTGATGAAAAATATTTATCTAGACATAAAATAAGTTTAATGAATCCCCTGTGGGATAAACACAAAGCTCTCTATCCCTAAACATATCATATTCAAACCATTGACAGCCAAAACCAAAATACTAAAAGCCACAATAGAAAAGCGACTCGTTGGGTACAAGGACATCATATTATATGCAAGGGAATCACAATGACTTCTCATCTGAAACATGGAGGCCAGAAAGCAGTGTTACAGGAGTAGGAAGCACCAAGAATATATGCAAAGTGCCAGAAGAAAACAATGTGTCAACAGCCAATTCTATATTTAGCAAAACTATTTTTCAAAAATAAAGGCAATGGGTATAGGATGTGCATAGACATTTATGCAAAGAAGATATAGAAATGTCCAATAAGCACATGAAAAGATCTTTAAAACCATTATCCCTCAGGGAAATAAAAATCCAACAGTATACCACCCTGGCTGGGTGGCTAAGTTGGTTGGAGTGTCGCCCCTACATCAAAAGGTTGCAAGTTTGCCCTAGCCAGGTTGGCTCAGTGGATAGAGTGTTGGCCTGCGGACTGAAGCGTCCCGGGTTTGATTCCAGTCAAGGGCACATGCCCAGGTTGTGGGCTGGATACCCAGTAGGGGACATGCAGGAGGCAGCCGATCAATGATTCTCTCTCACCATTGATGTTTCTATCTCTCTCTCCCTCTCCCTCCCTCTCTGAAATCAATAAAAATATATATTTTTTGAAAAGGTTGTGGGTTTGATTCCAGGTTAGGGCACATTTCTGGGTTGTGGGTTCGATATCTGGTTGGGGAGTGTATGAGAGGCAACTGATAGATGCTTTTCTCATTCTCCCTTTCTAAAAGCAATAAAGACATATTTTTTAAAAAATAAACAAAAAAAAGGAAATGAGGAAGTAATCAAAACAGCACACTAAAAGGGAAAGCAATCAATGAAACACAAAAGAAGGCAGTAATGAAGGGATTGAGGAACACAAATTATAGAAAAATCAAATAGCAAATGACAGAAAAAGTCCTTCCTCATCAGTGGTCACTTTAGACATAAATGATTTAAACTATCCAATTAAAAGACAGGCATTAGCAGGATATAGTTTTAAATATGTTTTTTATGGATTTTAGAGAGAGAGAGGATGGGAGCCTTTGGAAAGTCCCTGTTTGTGGGTCACAGTATTCATTCCATGAGGATTTTGAGCATAGCAATACCACCTTCTGTAGATACTCTTTGGACAAAGTTTCTAGCTTGCTATTGACCCTATTTGAGGGTCCTTCTTTTACTCTTTCTGAATACTCCTCTTAAAAGTTAATAACTATCCTGAATTCTAATACCAGTGAGAAGGAGAATTCCATAGATTAGATGTTTGTGACCCTGGAAAAGCAAACAAACAAAAGGGGCAATTTGAGACCCCAGGAAAATAAAAAGCTAAGCAAAAAAGTAAATAATTATTGGAAATAATTTGCTTTGTTATGAATTTCCTCATTTTATAAATTTTCTTGTTCATATTATTCAGTTATTTTAAAGACCATGACTATTTTTTTAAAATATATTTTATGTTTTAAATTTTTTTAAATTGATTTCAGAGAGGGAGAGGGAGAGAGGGATAGAAACATCAATGATGAGAGAGAATCATTGATCAGCTGCCCCATGCATGTCCCCTACTGGGGATTGAGCTTGCAACCTGGGCATGTGCCCTGACAGGGAATTGAATTATGTCCTCCTTGTTCATAGGGTGATACTCAACCACTGAGCCACACTGGACAGGCCTAAAGGCCATGACTTTTAACTTCTATGCCTGAATTAGCTGTGGGTCTGCTTCTCTTGTCTACTTTTACCTTAGTTTTGATTCTGTGACTGGTAATTTTTTAATACCACTCTGCATGAGAAATTGTAGGTGCTCTAGATGACTTGTAGTTTCTGACAGGCAATTATAGTAGGGGCAAATTACCTTAACTCAGTTAGCTAATGAGCTAATTCACGGTAGGGTATCAATATTTTAAAGATTTATTCCCACTAATTCCTAGGTAAAGTTCTTCAGAAGATACAATTGAATCTCAGAGGGAATGTGGGGGTGGGTGGGAAGAGATCAACCAAAGAAAGTATATGTATACTAGTGGCCCAGTGCATGAAATTTGTGTATGGAGGGGGGGGTTCCCTCAGCCTAGCCTGCACCCTCTGCAATCGAGGACCCCTCAGGGGATGTCCTGTGTGATCAAGCCTAAACCGGCAGTCGGACATCCCTCTCACAATCTGGGACTGCTGGCTCTTAATTGCTCACCTGCCTGCCTGCCTGATTGCCCCTAACCCCTCTGCCTGCAACCTGATCGCCCCTAACTGCCCCTCCTCCCCCCCCCCCCCCCGCTGGCCTGATCTTGCCCCTGCCCTCCCCTGCCAGCCTTGTCTTGACCCTATCTGCCCTCCCCTGCTGGCCTGGTTGCCCCCAACTGCCTCCCCTGTTGGCCTGATCTTGCCCTCAATGGCCCTCCCTGGCCAGCTTGATCTCACCCCCAACTACCCTCCCCTGATGGCCTGGTTGCCCCTAACTGCCTTCCCCTGATGGCCTGACCTTGCACCCAATGGCCCTCCCCTGCCTGCCTGATCTTGCCCCAAACTGTCCTCCCCTGCCGGCCTGATTGCCCCTAACTGCCTCTGCCTGCCTGATTGCCCCTAACTGCCCTCCTCTGCCGGCCTGATCTCACCCCCACTGCCCTCCCTTGCCGGCCTTATCTCGCGCCCATCTGCCCTCCTCTGTCAGCCTGATCTCACCCACAACTGCCCTCCCCTGCCAGCCTGGTTGTCCCCAACTGCCCTCCCCTGCCTGCTTGATCTCACCCACAACTGCCCTCCCCTGCCGGCCATATCTCGCCCCCATCTGCCCTCCCCTGCCAGCTCGGTTGCCCCCAACGGCCCTCCCCTGTCAGCTTGATCTCACCCCTAACTGCCCTCCCCTGCTGGCCTGATCTCACCCACAACTGCCCTCCCCTGCCAGCCTGTTTGCCCCCAACTGCCCTCCCCTGCCGGCCTGATCTCACCCACAACTGCCCTCCCCTGCCAGCCTGTTTGCCCCCAACTGCCCTCCCCTGCTGGCCTGATATCACCCCTAACTGCTCTCTTCTGCCAGCCTGATTGTCCCTAACTGCCTCTGCCTGTCTGATCACCCCTAACTGCCCTCCCCTGCCAGCCTGATCTTGTCCCCAACTACCCTCCCCTGCAGGCCTCATCTCACCCCCAACTGCCCTCCCCTACCGGCCAATTTGGTTCTGATTGGTCAGTTTCTATGCCAGTCGGTGTCAAAAGCTCTGCCTCCTAGGCAGCCATTGGCTCCTCACAGTTCACCCAGATTTGGTTCTGACTGGTCGGTTTCTATGCCAGTCAGTGTCTCTGGGCCTATCTCCGGGCCTGATCAGAGAGGCGGGGCTGATCAGCAGCCCCCCTGCAGAGGCCTGGAGAGAAACAGAGGTGTGGCTGCTAGCAAAGCCTGGAGAGAAAGAGAGAGGCAATGGCTGGACAACAGCTGCCACAGAGGCTGTGGATCAGACCCTGCCTCTCTCTCCGGGCCTGATCCGCAGCCTCCTCAGCAGTCAGTGCTGGGTCGCTGCACCCTCAGCGGCAGTCAGTGCTGGGTCACCACAGCAACCCAGCACTGACTGCAGGACTGACTTCTGGTGTTTGGTCGAGCCTTCGGTCGGTCGTTCTGGGTTTTTATATATTGGGATATGCATAACCATGGACACAGAATAGTGTGGTGAAGGTCTGGAACAGGGGGTAGGGGGCAGGCTAGAAGGGATCAATGGGGTAAAATAGGAGACATATGTAATTCTTTCAAATATATATATTTAAAAGAGGATCCCTTTGAAAGTCTGTGGTTTTTACCAGAGCCTATCATCACTGGTGGGATCTGAACTTTAAGTTTGATCTCCTTGGCACATAATTCTGTGGAAAGCTCCTAGTTTCTCAGGAACTTGGCTGCTGTGCATCTCTGAATCTGTCTCATGCCATTTACCAACCATTGAGCTCCTTGTGGGAAAAAGTAGCTCAATCCATTGGTCTTATTTTTCTTCACTTCTCTTATCTCAATAGTCTTGCCACTCAAGTCCAACTGTCTTAGCTCAGGGTTTCAGGGTTTCCTTGGATCCTAGAAGCCAACTGCCATTCCTTGCCACATGGATTTTTCTCAGCATGGCTGCTTTCTTCATCAGGACAGCAAAGAAAAACTCTCTAGTCTGCCAAAATGGAGCTACATCCCATCACCTTTGCCATAATCTATTTGCTAGGAGCAAGTCTCAGTTCTGCCCACACTCAAGGGGAGAGCATTATATAGGGCAGAAATTATTGGGGTCACCTGGGGTGTACCTGATAAAATTGCTGACAATAGGACAAGGAAAAGAGGGGAATATGAGCATTCACAAATATCATGGTGAATGAGACTTCTATCTTTCTATTGGATGTCAGAAGTCAGTTTTCTCATTACTTTGTGGTACTTTCAACCATTCATCTCTCCTAACCTATAAAATTTGTTAGCTGATAAATTATGTCACAGGATTTGGTGGTTACAAACTAAAAAACTATGGAGATGTTTTATTTTTATCAAAAAAATAACATTCCAGATATTAAAATAACAGGAAACATATTCTAAAGACGCAAAATACATACTCAAAACCATAGACTCAATCACATGGAAAATGAATAGGCAATACACACATGCCCGCATGCACACACACACACACACACGCACACACACACACACATATGAAAATTAGGTCATTTTTAAGAGAATGATGTCATATATCAAAGACAAAGCTGAATGAGAAAATAAATGGAAAACAGAATCAAGTATATACAAAATTAAACAACTGGTAGTTTCTGGAGAAGACATTTTAAAAATCATCAATAATCCCAATGCCCAAATGATAAATAACTTAATAATTTGGAGTATTTCCTTCCTCGTTTTTTGTTCTTTGTGTCTACCTAGACCTAGACACATACACACAGCCCTAAAATATATTTTAATATAATACAAATATGTTTACTTATATATGTGCATATAATTTTACTCATAATAAAACTGCTATATTTCTACCACCCAGAATCACGTATATAAATGGTGAATATACATCCTCTATGTATTTCTTTACAATGTAAGTCATGCAGTATATTGTTTTATAATCTATTTTTTCACTTAACAGATTATCATGACCATTCCCCCCAAACAGAATAATTCTTAATTGGTACATATTATTCCACCTTTTTGATATAGCTTTAATCAATTGCCCATCATTGAATAATCAATATTTTTGCTATTTTAAATAATATTGCTGTGACGGTAGATACACTAAAAATTAAAAATCTTTCATTGCCTCATAAAATCTTTAATAATAAAAGTGTAATATGCTAATTAGACCGGATGTCCTTCCGGGTGACCTTCTGGACAAAGCCAGGGCTGTGAGGGAAGCCCGGGTACTGGGAGCCTGCCAGCGGCTGGAGGGAAGCCTGGGTCCCAGATGCCATAGGGAAGCTGGTGCCAGAAGCCGGAGGAAGGAAGATGTACTCTTGAATGAATTTCATGCATCGGGCCTCTAGTGTAACCATAAAATGATTAACCTTTCTTAAAAGACAATATATTATGTTGTAAGCACTGTTCCTAAGCAAGTTGTGTCAAAGCTTACTATTTGTCTTTTCTGTGTTTGCAATTCTGCACTGAATATACTGATAAATATGTGGAAGATCTTCTGTTTGATCTTCTCTCATGAATCATGCTGACTCATCCTTTCTCACTCTATTTAAGAAATACACTGGAAGTTGCCCTAACTAGGATTAATATTTTATGCTTTATTGTACTCTTCTTTTAAAAATGTCATACTCTATTCCACAATAAATATATCTTAGTGTTACTAATGAGTGCTTATTTGCAGCCTCTGCACCTTTTCCACAATGTTTGGAACATATTTCTCTCATAATTTCTAACAGTTTTATAAATTCATTAAATTTGTAGTTTTTCCACAGCATAAATACTCTGATAAGCAATGGCATTTAAATTCTCTCCAAAGGCTTTCCAACACCAAGGCACAGTTTTGCCACTTTTGAATTCTTTGATATACAATTTTCCATGCATGCATAAGAATTCTGGGTGAAATATTGATCATATTTATTATATGCTTCTGCAATTATACTTTTTATTAAGTTAAATGAACATTAAATACTATATGAAGAATTTCTGACCTTTAAGAGTTACTCCCGAGGATGAATTGATATACAATGAAGTATAACTGCTAGTGATGTTACCCCACTCTTAAGTATATTAAGAGGTTTTATCTCCTGAATGACTTCTCTGATGTTTAATGAGAGTTGACTTCCCACTGAAGGCTTTGCTACATTCTTTGCATTCATAGGGTTTCTCTCCTGTATGAGTTCTATGATGTACAATGAGAGTTGATTTCACACGGGAAGCCTTCCCACATTCGCTACACTCATATGGTTTTTCCCCTGTATGAATTCTGTGATGTTTAATGAGAGTTGACTTCCTACTAAAGGCTTTCCCACAGTCACTGCAGTCATAGGGTCTCTCTCCTGTATGAATTCTCTGGTGTTTAATCAGTGGTGACTTCTCACTGAAGGCTTTCCCACATTCACTGCATTTATAGGGTTTTTCTCCTGTATGAGTTCTTTGATGTACAATAAGGGTCGATTTCTCACCAAAGGCTTTCCCACATCTTCTGCATTCATGAGGTCTCTCTCTTGTATGAGTTCTATGATGTACAGAGAGGTGTGATTTTCCACTGAAAGTCTTCTCACATATGCTACATTCATAGGGTTTTTCTCCTGTGTGAATTTTCTGATGAACAGAGAGGTCTGACTTTCCTCTGAAGCTTTTTGCTGGAGTCCATTCATTGTCTTCACTAGCTGAGTTTAGACAGAGACCCCCCTTTTTCCACATTCGTTACACTCAAAAGTTTTCTCTTTTGTATGCATTCTCTGATGTTTAATGGGGGTGGGTTTCTTAGAAAAGGTTTTCCTGTGTTTATTGCATTCAGGTTTCTCACCCATCTGAGTCCTCTGATGCATAAGGCTTGACTTACCACGTTTGATACCGTCATAAAATGCTTGTCTAATGTGTGTTTTTTCATGTCTAATAAGGTGATATGAACTCTTAAAAGTTTTTGTACATTCACCATATACAAATGGTTTCTCTCCTGTATGAGTTCGCTGATGTTTAATTAGAGTTGACTTCTGGATAAAGGTTTTCCCACATTCATTGCATTCATAGGGCTTCTCCCCTGTATGAGTTCTCTGGTGTGCAATGAGGGTTGACTTCTGGCTGAAGGCTTTCGCACATTCACAGCATTCATAAGGTTTCTCTCCAGTGTGAGTTCTCTGATGTACAGCAAGGTTTCCTTTCTGGATAAATGCTTTTCCACAGTCAGAACATTCATAGGGTTTCTCCCCAGTTTGAATTTTCTGACTTTTAAGGGCTTGCTTATGGTGGAAGGCTTTTCCATGGTGTTTAGGTTCAAAGATTTTCTCTCCAGGTTGAGCTTTATCAAGATTAGAACAGAAGCATAATTTCCAATATGCCTGATATTCATCATTTTTATTTTTTCCATAGCTTCTATTTTGACTAAGAAAGTTCAAATTATGTTTTGAACATCTTTCCCATGAATAATATTTAAGGAGTCTTTGTCTTATAGGAACGAAGTCTGTGCTGGGATAAATAATTTTTCCGCATGTTCTTATTTCTTGGTCACTCGCATCCTTCAGAGTTTCCTGGTGTATAAATGTAGCTTGCCACAGAGATTTATCTTGGCTTTCCTTGTGGTTATCTTTCTGGTCATCAACTTTCCAGAATTCTAGGGGGAAAAATGCAATAAATCATCAAACTTGTAAATGCTCCTACTACAATGTTCTAGGATAAAATTAATTCATAAACATCCCACTGAGAATTCCTATCAATAGATTTGAGCTGATGTGGATGGACCCTCCCTATGCTCCTCCACCACTACCAAATGAAAAGGCAAAGAAATGCTGGCTCATATTTAACAAAAATAATTTAAAACACAGTCAAGCTCAAAATCAAGAAAATAAACTTATTACATGTGAAAAGTGAAGTGGGAATTTAAAGTGGTGGGATGAACAGAAATTGAAGCTTGAGGATTTGCAGGGGACTCCAGACAATAGGGCACAAATGTTCAGGAATGTAATTTGCGCTTAAAGCTGGAATCACAAGGTGTTTCCATGCTTGTTTAACAGGAACTAGAAGGACTCCCCACTGGTCAAGGAAATTGAAAATAAGGATATTATCTATATAATAAAAGCCTAAGCGACTCTTATGGCAGAACGACCAGAACCAGTCGCTATGATGTGCACTGACCACCAGGGAGCAGGTGCAGGAGCTGCCCCCGGGTGATCAGTGCACTCCTACAGGGGGAGCACTGCTCAGCCAGAAGTCAGGCTCACGGCTGTCAAGTGTAGTGGTGGTGGTGGTAAGGAGCAGTGAGCAGGCGGGTGGTAAAGATTGAGGGGTCCCGGACTGCAAGAGGGTGCAGACTGGGCTGAGGGACCCCCCCCCCAGTGCATACTGGGCCTCTATTGTATAAGAAACAAAAACCCTAGTTCTTTAACCCAATTCAAGTGATTATCAGTGTAGTACAGCAATAACAATCTGAAAAATTAACCTGAAAATTGGTCCTGTTATTAGTAGCAATGGCAAACTTTCCAACAATGTACATACCCTATATTGTTATGTTTTTATAGTTTAGGGCTCACAGTCTATCTATGGAAAACCAATTCTCACTGAAGAGCTCACAGTAAGCAATTAAAAACCTCACAAGGAAATGAATCATTGTGAGAGAGAATTAGCAGGTACATTTAAAGATACTCCCACATTCCTAGAAATATAACTAGTAGAAACATATGGATTTTAAAATAAATACATTTTAAGTATACAAAAAAATCAGGTAAGAATTGGACTATGGGTTGAAAAATAGGAAATTTTTGGGAATCCTATATAATAAAAGGGTAATATGCAGATTGACCCTAACAGCAGAACGACTGGGAATGACTGGTCACTATGACACACACTGACCACCAGGGGGCAGACGCTCAATGCAGGAGCTGCCCCCTGGTGGTCAGTGCGCTCCCACAGGGGGAGCTCTGCTCAGCCACAAGCCAGGCTGATGGCTGCCAGTACAGTGGTGCTGGCGGGAGCCTCTCCCGCCTCCTCAGCAGCGCTAAGGATGTCCGACTGCAGCTTAGGCCTGCTCCCTGCTGGCAAGTGGACATCCCACGAGGGCTCCCAGGCTGCCAGAGGGCTGTCTGACTGCCAGCTTTGGCCCGATCCCCCTGGGGAGCGGGCTTAAGCCAGCAGGTGGACATCTCCAGAGGGGGTCCCAGACTGTGAGAGGGCACAGGCTGGGCTAAGGGACCCCCCTGAGTGCACAAATTTTTGTGCACCGGGCCTCTAGTATAAATATAAAAGAATATATAGGTGTTAAACTAGAGAGGTTGAACTAGTCACAGATAAAGACAGATTTAATGAATTAGATGACAGCTTGAGAAATAACACAAAAAATGTAGCATAAAGAGCTAACAAAATAGAAATATGTTAAGAGAAATAGAGAAATGATAAGTTTCAACATAAGTTTAATATAAAATCCAAATGGAAGAATAGAGAAAATGGAGAGAGGCAATATGCCAAGACATAGGTTTACAAAGAAGCCTTGAGAATGCTATACTTAGGAAGACCTCCTTGGGAGGTTGGCCCTTGGCTGACATTTGGAGTTCAGGAATGTCCCCACCATTCCCTAAGAGATAAGGCTGCTCGTACAAACCCTGTGATTTATGCTGAACATTTCCTTTCCTTCTGGGAGTCTGGCATTTTGGTATGTGCTAAGCCAAGTTTGTGTATCTGACCAGCCTCTAAGAAAATCTGAGGGTGGTGAGCCTCTAATAGTCTTCCCTGGGCATAAACATCACACAGGTTGCTGAATTTCACTACTAGGAGAAGTGTGCCCTGTGTGACCTTTCATGGGAGAGAGAAAGCATAAGGGATACTATACATGAATTCCTCCAGAATCTATTACTGTTTTTCCCCTTATGATCTAATTATATATGCTCACTTCATTGTTGTAATAAATTTTAGCTGTAAGTACAACTATATGCTGATTCCCATGCATCCTTCTCAAGAATATCTGAATCTGGTAGTGATCTTAAGAGCCCCTATCTAGGTTAAAAAAAAACAAAAGAGCAAAAATATTAAAGAATATTTTCAAAGTCCTAAGGGAAGCTACATTTTATAACTCTATTCCTAGATAAATTATTTCAAAGAAAGATGACAAATATAGACATTTTTGGACAAGAAAAGACAGAGAATTTACCACAGCATGGCTAAGAATAATGCTTGGTACTTGAAATATTCAGGAGGAAGATGGCCAAAGGGGAAAAGGGCGGTAAAGAAAATACAGCAAAAGCAGAAAAAAAGAGGTAAAGAAAAAGCAGGCTATATAGAAAATACAAACAAGTAAGAAATACAAATATAGTAATAGCATAATAAATAAATATTAACTAAAAGCTGACCATATTAAATTGTATTTTTAAACATTAGCTCTTTGCTTTCGAAAGACAATTAGAACAAAATGAGAGAGAAATGTTGAAAATAACATTATAGTAAAACAATGCTTAAGATTATACAAAACAGAATGAACTTAATGCCAAAAGCAAATAAGGTCAGAATATGAGCATATTATAAAGAAATTTCATTTACATAGATGCAAAACTCTTAAGCACACAAGGCAAATTGAACTTATTTATGAGAGAAAAGACATAATACACCTAGTGATATTGAAAATGTACATACCCTACCAGGTATTCCACTTGTAGTTACACCATAGACAAATTCTGCAAATGTGAGTCGGGATACATGTACAAGAAGGGCAACAAAGTATTAGAAACAACCAAATGCTCACCAATAGAGGTATGGATTAATGAACTGTGATACTCAGACATTGGCATGCTATACAAGAGTTAAAATGAATGAACTAGTAAATATAACATATCAGCATAGGTAAAGCTCAAAGTGCAACACTGAATACAGAAAGCAAGTTGTAGAAAGACGCTTATTGTTTGAGAACACTAATCTGGTAAATTTACAAAAAGAATGTTATATTAATGATAGATATGTAGTAAAAGTATAAAAACAAGGATTAGAAGGATACTCACCATATTCGTGATATTGTTTGTCCAGGGAGGGAATGAGGGGAGCAGGACTCAAGAGGGGAAAAGGGGGAAAGATTTCCCTTTAAATGAAGTTCATAGTTTTCACTACTACACGAAATTAGACTTTTTAAAAACTAAAATGAGATTACCACTGACCCTCAAAAATAAAAAGGATAATAAGGGAATATTATGAACAACTATATGCCAATAAATTTGACAATTTAGGTAAAATGAACAAATTCCTTGAAAGGTACAAATTACCAAATTAATTCAAGAATAATCTGAATAACCCAATATCTACTAAAGAAATTGAAATTGTAACTTAATACCTTCCCACAAAGAAAACTCCAATCCCAGATGCCTTCACTAGAGAATTCTATCAAACATTTAAGTAAAAACTAATACCAATTTTACACAAATTCTTCCAAAGAACTGAAGAGATGCAGGAATACTTCCAACTCATCTATGACTTCATTATCTTGATTGTGGTGATAGATTCATGGGTGTGTACATGTCAAAACTTATCAAATTATACACTTTAAATATGTGCAATTTCTTGTATGTCAATTATACAATAAAGGTGTTAAAATAGCTAGATCAGTTCTTAAAGACTGTCATAGCATTTGCAATGATCATATTCGAAAAATAAGCTATCAAATTAATTATCTAAGCTTCTACCTTATGAAACCAGGAAAAGAGAAAATTAAATTCAAACTAGCAAAAGGACAGAGATAAAGATAAACCTAGAATTAATGAATTTGAGGTTTCTATGTCTGGCTACAATGAAGTATGTCTATTGATTATTTCAACTAAAAACTTTGGACAAAATATGTAAAGCAACTCCTTGAGGATTCTAACAAGTAAACAAAAGCGGGGAGACTTGAAGGTGAACCAGAAAGTGGAAAAGCAGCCCGTACATCACTCAGTTTTTTTTCACAAAACTTTGTCCCAATGGCATATGAATCTCCCTAAGACATGAGCTCATCCAAGAGATGTGCATGCAAGGAAAGCAAAGCTTCATACAAAAGCTTTAAGAACTGAACTAAACTAAGATTTAAACCCCAGCTCAAGTCTGAGACCAACACCTGAGTAACACGTGTGTGAGACAGACCTAAAGCAGGACAGTGAAGGCTTTGAAAATTGTACCAAGACTTAAACCATCACTCAAGTCTTACATTAACTCTTGAAAGGTTCATACACAACACAGATCCAAAGGAGCACAGTGAAGGCTTTGAAAACTGAATTGACTGTAACCAACACCCTCGGATGGTGAGATGAAACTGGTGGTCTGAATCTAACCAGGTTAATTACATGATAAATGAATATTAAAACAACAAAATAATCACCAGTATCTACAATAGAATCCAAAATTATCCAACATAAAGAACCAGCAAATTAAAGAAACTAAAAATAAAAATTTTTTAAAAGTTGCGAAGGCGCTGGGGAGCAGAAGGCCAATGTGTAATTGAGCTAAATCCTTGTCTTTCACAGAAGGGTGGCAAAACTAAACACTCCCAAGAATTAAAAACAGAAATCCTGAAAAGAGGCTGCACTTGGAAGTGTGACTAGAAACACACTAGGATTACTCTGAATAACATACTGTTCAGAACTCCTACATAACATGAGCCTCCACTACTTTTAATATCTTACTAAAGGCCCAGTACACGAAATTCGTGCAGGGGTAGGGTCCCTAAGCCTGGCCGGTGATCAGGACTGATCTGTGGTGCAACTGGCGGGGTGGTCTGGGGGACCCCCACTGGCACCCACATTGGCTGGCCTGGTGCCACCCACTTGCCAGCCCTGCCCCCCCCCCCCCCCCCGCTGCTGCAGGTCACCTCCCTCTGTGGGGCAATGCAGAGCAATCTGGTGGAGGGTGGGCGCTGGCACTTGCCTTGGCTGGCCTGGGGCCTGCAGGCTGGGGTCAGCTCCTACGTTGAGCGTCTGCCCTCTGGTGGTCAGTGCGCATCATAGCGACTGGTCATTCCACCAGTTGTTCTGCTGTTCGGTCGATTTGCATATTAGGCTTTTGTTATATAGGAAGGAAGGATACTTTTAAAAAATATTTTCATTGATTTTAGAGAGAAACATTGATCCATGTCCTCGCATATGCCCCTGGACCTGGAATCGAACCCAAAACTTGGGTATGTGCCGAGGAATAGAACCGGTGAACTTTTAGTGCACAGGATTATGCTTAACCAACTGAGCTACACCAGCCAGGGCAATATTGTATGCTTTTTATATAAGGGAATCAGAACTCCAAGGCTGGACTGTGCCTTTAGTTTGCTTTCCCTCCTTCCAGGATAAGTTGAGTGGGAAGGAAGTACTGATAAGAGGAGGAATATGAAATAAGAATGAACTCACAGTCATTATAATCCCTGGAAACATTGGAAGTAGGAAAAGGCATGCCATTAGTAGACTGGAACTCCCAGTGAATCTCTACAAGGCAGTAGATATGGGAATGACTGAGCAATGAAGAGGAAATTGTAGCCCAAAATGTCCCTGGGAGAAGCTACAGAGTGGTGGGTGTACGTCTGCACAGGAAGGTTCTGAGGGAGAGGTTGCCTCTGCCCAGTAGGCATGGGCTCTGGGAAAGGCACCCAGGAGTCACTTGGGATCAGCCAGGTCAGTATCTGACTATGGCTGTAGCTCTGACACTAATTTTCACAGCAAATTCAGATTCAGTCAATTTGAGGTGCATTTCTACTTAGAGCCCAGGCCTTGACCATGTTGCTAGTCCATGAACCACACTGAATAGTAGCAGAATTCTAGACCAGTGATGGTGAACCTATGACACGCGTGTCAGAGGTGACACGCGAACTCATTTTTTTGGTTGATTTTTCTTTGTTAAATGGCATTTAAATATATAAAATAAATATCAAAAATATAAGTCTTTGTTTTACTATGGTTGCAAATATCAAAAAATTTCTATATGTGACACGGCACCAGAGTTGAGTTAGGGTTTTTCAAAATGCTGACACGCCGAGCTCAAAAGGTTCGCCATCACTGTTCTAGACAGACTTATTTGGAGTAGGCACACTGAGTGGCCACTGTGAGTGGGGGAGAAAGAGGAAAACTAACATCTGAAGAGTGTCTGAATCCCCATTAGGGGTGCAGAGCAAAAACAAACAGATAAAGAAAAAAAATAGCAGCTCTGTCCAGGACTGAGGTATGGATCACTGAAGCTTGCCACCATAAAGTAATGTCCTCTCCAGTTTTTAGTTCTTTTTTTTTAATAAACAGATAATACAAAAGACAAAAGAGTTGAGTGGGAAGGAAGTACTGATAAGAGGAGGAATATGAAAACCAGCAGTCACAAGTCAGTTTTGGAAGAGTCTGAGAGGAAATAAGAAGAGAAAATAGAGACCTGTGTGAATGTTGACACTGTTCACTCACACCGTGAGGGCAGGAAAAGACAAGTGGGTACCTAGTCTGATAGAGTTGGAGGTCATTAGCAAAGCTTTTTGTCCACACTGATTCTATTAAACCAGGTAGGATCATTTCCCTGAGGTTGAAGACAAGACTCCAAGTTTCAGACTCAAAGGGCCCACCATATAGCAAATAAAGAGGAAACATCACACCTGCATCTACTTCTATTCTGATGAAAATATAAATGCTCAAGAGGGGGAAAGCCCTGAAGGTGCCAGAAAAGATGAAGAAAAGGCTTAGCACTTCTCACTAGGCAACCAGTGTATGGGGGGCATCCTGTGGATATCACAGCAACTCATTTCAATCTGAGTCCTGTCCTTAAGGCTAGGGCTCTGAGAAGAGCTCAAGGGCATGCCCAAGGCCAAGCTCTCACTGCTCTACTGTGTTCTCCTGGCCCTGTCCTGACTGGCAGGCACATGCTCACCTGGACAGCTCTGTATTATGGGTTCTCCATCTTCCCTCCTGGCCTCTTCTCCTTGTCCGAACCTGAAGATCACATCTGGTGTATCCACCAGGTAGCCTGTGGAGGTGAAATGACACAGGACTTTATTATTAATGCTGGAGGCAGTCTAGAACCGAGGCCCATCCTTGCAGGGTGAAGATGGTCTGGCCTCGGTGACCGTCCCATGAGCACAGCTATTTTCCCCTCATGCAGAACATGCACATAGAAAGCAAGAGCACAAACATACTGTGCCGGGTGCAAACAGGAGTATGAATTCTTGACAGTGAGCCTTAGGCCTGAACTCATTCAGGGCTTCAGACACCCCTGAGCATGCAGCAGCCGAGAGAGGGAGACATGAGTAGGGGTATTCTAGCCACACCATGGAGCAGTCCCTCACCCACAGAGACCACGTGGCCGTAGTTCTCCAGCATGACATCCCTGTAGAGGTTCTTCTGAGAAAAGTCCAGTTGCTGCCACTCCTCCAAGGTGAAGTCCACAAACACATCTCTGAAGGTCAATGATTCCTACAACAGCACATTTTTCTCTAGCCCAGAGTGATGCGCTCGGGGGACTGGATATATATGACTTGTATCAACTGCCTACTCGGTGCCTATCCTAAGTATTTCGATCCTTGCTCCCATCCAGAACCCTGACAGATGAAGACAGTGAGGCACACACAGTGCAAAGTTACTCACCCCAGGTCACGCACCTAGGAATTAGGGATTAAAACCCAAGTGGTCTGGTTTCCACACCCACATTTTTTTTTTGTTAATCCTTAGCAGAGGATATTTTTTCCATTGCTTTTCAGAGAGAGTGGAAGGGAGGGAGGGAGAGAGGGGGAAGAGAGAGAGAGAGAGAGAGAGAGAGAGGTGAGAGACACATTGGTTGGTTGCCTCCCACCTGCACCCCAACCCAGGGCCGGGAGTGAACCTACAACCCAGGTGCCTGTCCTTGACTGGGAATCGAACCTGCCACCCTTTGGTGCACAGGCTGATGCTCTAACCACTGAGAACACTGGCCAGGTCTCCACATCTACATTTTAACACAGCACACTGCATTGCCTTCCTCTATATAATTGTCCTTATGCTGTTCACTATCCACAATTTGACATAGTATAGGATATAAAGTGTTTATGTAACAAAGTTATTTTAAGCTTTAGGAAAAAACAGATCTTACCCTGGAAATTCATTCTTTCAACCCATATTTATTGAATAGTGACCAAGCAGTTAAGTTCCAAGGATGTGAAGATTAATAAAAATAAACACCTCCTGAACAGAAGGAGCTTCAGCATAGCAGAGGTAAAAGAACAACAGAAACTCATATATGAGAGAGAGGGAGGGAGAAAGAGAAGGAAGGAGGGAGGGAGGAAGGGAGGGAAGGAGGGTGGGAGGGAAGGATGGAGGGAGGGAAAGTGAGAGAGAAGGAGGGTTGTCAGCCCTCAGAGGACAGTGACAGAGAAGACTATGAACAGAGGAGAGGAAGACGTAAATTCTCCTTGGGGCTGACACAGAAGACTTCACAGAGACTACAGAACTAGAACGGTTCTAAATGCAGCTACTCAATCATGACTGTGAGATAAGAGAAAATATATATTTGGTATCTGCTCCCTGGTTCCTGGCACAGAGCTCTTAAAACCCTTATCATTTCCTAAATGATAAAATCACTAGGAACACCTTTTGTTCTAAAGAGGTGACTCTTGATTGACTCCTGAATGGGGGGCTGGTCACTAGAAAGACCAAGCCATGATTAGAAGCTTGGAATTTTCAGCCCCAACCACCATCCTCCAGAGAAAGGACCAGGGCTGGAAATGGAGTTAATAATTGAGTGTATGTATGAGGGGAGGCCTTGAAGAAATTCCTATAGTAAGGGATTCAGGGAGCTTCCAGGTGGGTGGACATACCCACATACAGGGAGGGTGACACCACCACCCCAACTCCATGAGGACAGAAGCTTCTGCACTCAGAACCCTCCCAGGCCTCACCCTATGTAGCTCTTCTTCTGGAAGCTCATCTGTATCCTTTATCATAGCCTATGTTTCCCTGAGTTCTGTGAGGTACTCTAGCAAATTAACCAAGGTGGGGAGTCACTGGAACCTCTGGGATCTATAGCTGCTTGGTCAGAAACACAGGTGTGGTGGGCAGTTTTGTGGGACTGAGCCCTTAACTTGTGGGATCTGATGCTATCTTCAGGTAGTTAGTGATAAAAATAGATACAGAAGCAGAGCAACATCGAACAGACTGTCAAACTACTGCGGGAAGGCCGGGGAGGGTTGGTGGTGGTGGGGGGGGGGGGGTAAGAGATCAACCGAAGGACTTGTATACATGCATATAAGCATAACCAATGGACACAGACACTAGCGGGTAGGGGAGGCCAGGGGAAGGTCAAGGGGGAAAAAAAAGGATACATATAAGACCACCAAGTGTTGGTGTGACAGTATAGGATCCGGAGTGTAAATAAATGGGTTATTGGTCTCTGACAGGAATCCGGGCACTTAGAAGAGTGAGTTTTTGTTTGGTGGTGACAAGCCAAACATAGACCTTCCTTTGTTTACCTCAATCTGCTGACCAGGCCAGACACAGACCCTCCGGCTTCCTGGTTTTTGGTGTGTGTGTGTGTGTGTGTGTGTGTGTGTGTGTACAACCCTGGGTGATTTTGTCTTCCAGGGAATAGTTGGCAATGCCTGTAAAGTATTGTAATACTTTAAGCAATAAGAAATAAAATAAAGGCCCTAACCGGTTTGGCTCAGTGGATAGAGCATCGGCCTGCGGACTCAAGGGTCCCAGGTTCGATTCTGGCCAAGGGCATGTACCTTGGTTGCAGGCACATCCCCTGTAGGAGGTGTGCAGGAGGCAGCTGATGGATGTTTCTCTCTCCTCGATGTTTCTAGCTCTCTATCCCTCTCCCTTCCTCTCTGTAAAAAATCAATAAAAATATTTTTTAAAAAAGAAAGAAAGAAAATAAAGATTGATTTGTGGTCACACACAAAAAAACCAAAATAAAAAATAAAATATATTGGAGAATGTAAAAAAAAAAAAATTTGAGTTAGACTGTAGGATACCCAGTGACAAAGAAGTGCTTGCTGTGGGGGAAAACTTCCACACATTTGGTGACCAGAAGTGGCAGAAGGGAAGTGTTCTGTGTGAATAGTGAAAGAGACACAAAAAGGAGAAATACAGGAAAGAAAGACATGGTGCGGAAGAACTGGCTTTTCCCTTATCCAGAAGGGACTCAATGGGTTTTTCCTTCATAACGACCAAGGGTTCTACTCTTAGCTAATCAATCATAAACACACACACACACACACACACACACACACACACACCCCAAAAACCAGGAAGCCGGAGGGTCTGTGTCTGGCCTGGTCAGCAGATTGAGGTAAACAAAGGAAGGTCTATGCTTGGCTTGTCACCACCAAACAAAAACTCACTTTTCTAAGTGCCCGGATTCCTGTCAGAGACCAATAACCCATTTATTTACACTCTGGATCCTATACTGTCACACCAACACTTGGTGGTCTTGAATTCAAGGAAACATTTTGCACCCACAGGGCTCCAATAGGCATTCCATGGCATCAGTTTTACTTAGCTCTGCAG
The DNA here is from genome assembly GCF_014108235.1 of Myotis myotis. Lineage (NCBI taxonomy): Eukaryota > Metazoa > Chordata > Mammalia > Chiroptera > Vespertilionidae > Myotis > Myotis myotis. Next base: position 5,242,350 of record NW_023416346.1, on the reverse strand, counting down.
AAGAAGGAGACAGGAAGCAGGAGTTCTCAGAACAGCTCACCCTCTCCTCTCACTCCTTCCAAATGATAGCTCAGTTGCTAGGGACCATGACCTCACTAGAGAAGAGAGGGGGCCACCTGGCTTAGAAGCCCTAAACTGTCAAAATTTAACATTCACAGCCTTTGACCTAGAATTCTCACCTCTAGAAAGTTATCTACCAGGTCAGATATGGCTACGAACTGAAATGTACATGGATATGTATTGCTATGTTGTTTATGGCATCAAAACATCCTAAATGTACATCACAGAAGGTAAGTATGTAATGGTATTTCCAGGCAGTGGGGTATCAATCAGCCACTTTGTAAATGGGGTACAACCCTGGGTGATTTTGTCTTCCAGGGAATAGTTGGCAATGCCTGTAAAAATTTTTCATTGCCATGTGGGGTGGGGTGCTGACATCAAGAGGGTAGAAGTCAGCGATGTTGCTGAATATCTCCAATGTATACTCAAGCTCCCTACAATATAGCATTATCTGGCCTAAAATGTCAAGAGTACCAATTTGAGAAAACCTGGGGCTGGCCAAATACAGTGAAGGGAAAATGATCATGAAAAGTACCAGAATGTGCTGTAATATATGAAAAAAGATTTTTATTTCAGGATAGGTACATATGCATACCTGATATCTAGAAGAATGTATAAAAATGAAGGAGATGAGGGGACAGGGGAACAGGAAGAATTCTTTTTCACCTTTTGTTAAAGAATGCTTTTGTTTGAATTTTTATCATATGTACAAATTACTTTTTAAAATGCTCGATTCAATGCATTAATACTCTATTTAGAATATGTTTTTAGAAATTTAGTATGCATATGCTTAAGTAAAAATGGTCTATGATTTACATCGTAGTATCTTCTTCAAATGTAAGGTTAAGGGGCTTCATAAAATGAATTGAATTCTTTTTTATCTTTCAAGAGCCTGGAAAAGTTGAACATAGAAATGACCTGGCCTTTAAAATTTTGTTAAAGTAGCAATTAACCTAGGATTTGGGAGGGCAAATTTGAAGTGTGAATACCTTTGATTTAAAATTCCAACTTCCAGGTGTATTCTCCATAAATATCTGCACTACTGGATATATACCTAGAAAGTTGTTTAAGAGGCACTGTTCATAAAAGAAGAAGAAAATTAAAAACCTAACTATCCATGAATAGAGAAAAAGTTAAATGATACATCCATACTATAAAATAGGAACTAAAATAATCTTTATGTATTGACTAGAGGCCCAGTGCATAAATTCTTGCATGGGTAGGGTCTGGCTGGCCTACCCCGATCGGGCCAATTGGGCTGGGCTGGCTGGGGGGAAGGGACACGGGAGGTTGGATGGCTGGCCCCACTCCCTGGTCGAACTCCCTGTCGAGGGGACAATTTGCATATTAACCTTTTATTATATAGGATGAGGAACACCACCTGGAATATATAATCAGATGGGAAAAGCAAGATGGATATGGGAGCTGGATGGCATTGGTGCAAGAACGTGTACGACATTACATATGTATCTGTTTTTAGTTAATTTAACTGATGTAAATGCATCCACACCATGCTATCACCAAACTGTTAACAGCGCGCATCTTGTGGAAGAACTGGAGGGAGAAGAAATGGGACTGTTTTGCCTACTATTTTTCATGAATATTAAAACATTAAGCATGCATTTTCTTTCATTATTTTCAACATAAAGAAAAGGCAAAAGTGAACTGGAAGTGAAGAAATGGAAGAAGCCAGATGATTCTAAGTATTTAAACAATCTTCTCTGAGAAGGAAGAGAAGAAAGATGAGGTGAATTTCTCAGAGGAATAAGATGAGAAAAGTATTTGTCTTTTATCTTTTCTTATTCTTTTTTGGGGGGGAGGGCAAGGATTGGAGAAACCTGAGGTGCACGACAGGTTGAACAGAAAACAGCCAGAGCGGAGGGGATTAACAGATCTTTCAAGGTTACATTATAGATTCTCCAAAGCTGCCTGAAGTTCACTGGAAACAAAGTAGGGGGGAAATGAGGCACTCACCTGAGACATGGCCATTCTGTTCAGCTCTGGACAAAGGATGGAGATCTACAAAGGTAGAATTAGGAAGTTCAAGATCAGTGCAAACAGCCATGAGACCATAATCATCAGCCTAACAATAATCACCCTTGCACCCTGGGTAGAATAATCTGAAAACATGGCCTGGAGCGCCAGTCTATTCCCTTGAGATGTTGCTAAGCACTTGTGGATTTTGCACATGGAATTTTCCCCATTTCCTGGACATATGTATAACTTGTGTTTAAAAACATCTACTCAGAAGCTATTAATAACCTGGTACCTCCTTTTTCTCAATAATTCTATTCCTGGAAATTTATCATAAAAAAACAAATACAAAGAGTACAAAGCTGCAAGGATGTTAGTGTAGTTGTTTCCACCATTCAAAAATTTGGACTCAACTAAACCTCCAGAAAATGGAACTCCATTAAAAAGTAAGAAATACAAATAGAAAAAAAAATACAAATAGTAATACCACATGGGCTTTAAAAATGGTGTGGAATCCTGTTTTCATTTCTTTTTTTTTAAATATACTTCCATTGATTTCAGAGAGGAAGGGAGAGGGGGAGAAAGATAGAAACATCAATGATGAGAGAGAATCATTGATTGACTGCCTCCTGCATGCTCCCTACTGGGGGTCAAGCCCACAACCCAGGCATGTGCCCTGACCGGAATCGAACCTGGGACCCCCCAGTCCCCAGGCTGACACTCTATCCACTGAGCCATCCAGCTAGGGCCTGTTTTCATTTCTTAACATGTTTAAAATCAGGTTACAAAAAGCAACTGCAGTGTGATCCCATTTGTTAAGCAGTATGTGTGTACTAAGGAAGAGCATTCTGGAAGAGCATTTATTGAAATGTTGACAGTTACCTTTGAATGGTGATGCCACCTTTCCTCTTTTGTTTATTTGCATTTCTCAGTTTTGAAAGAATATTAATTACTAGCCAAATAAAAATTAAAAATTATTACAAATCCCCGATTATCACACTGAGCCCTAGAGGTGACAGACCTTGAGCAAAGTCTGGAGGACAGGGATGTCTTGCTGTGGTTTGGAGGAAAAGAGACAAACAAGGGTTAAGAGGGCTGGGAGGAGAGGAGCCCAGCACTGCTCAGTTCCAATGGAGCTGGAAACCACTGACTTTGTCTCCTGCGCCCTCTGCCCTTCATGGGGCTCACCCCACCATCCCTTCCCTCTTTCTCATGATTTTCATTTGATTCCTTGTTGGGCAGTTTTGCAAAGAAAGTTTCAGCCAGGAGCTTTGGTGTGGAATAACCGTTATTACAATCCCCGTGGCAGCATTGAAATAACAGGGTTTAGCACTTATAGCCTAATAAGTCATGCTCTCAGGCCGAGTTACAGTAGCATCAACAGAAGGCAGAACTGGATGGTAGCATACCTAGCAAGGACTCTGAAGTTCCACAAATTTAAAAAAAGGGAAACGCTTCCCCAGCTTCCTAGCTGTGTGACTATGGACAGGCTTTCCGAGCTTTTCTGTTCTTCCTCTCGCTCTATCAAATGAAGATAATCGTAGTACCCACTCATAGGGCATTTACTAGGCACTCAATGAATCCCTCAATAACTCGAACTCCGCAGTCCGCCCCGCAACACACATCGCAGCCCTGCTCTGTCGCTGGACACCTTGCCCGTGAAGCGCTTCCCCAAGTCCGCCTCCCCTTACCTTGCTCGCAGGAACTGACAGCTTCGTGCAGAGAACAACAGGCAGCGGACTCTCACGCCCTCGGGGTCAGGGGTCAGCGGAGCACTTCCGCTCCTGCACCCTGTTACCCCGGAGCCCGCGGTCGGAGCGCGGCGGCGCAAGCGCAGAACCGGTGCGTCCCAGCTTCCCTATCCCCCCACCCGCAATGACCGACATGGCGTCGTTAGGGGACAGTGGATCTGACGTCGTTCTCTGCCACCATTTTCCGCGAGGACTGGGGAGAGGTCTCTGGGCGGCAAGAGGCAAGCGGGCTATTCCGGCGGCCCCTTTCCAAAGTGTCCCCTGGGGACTCTGTGTCCCTCCATCCTCCCAAAGCCACACTATCCACTTCCTTCAGCTCCTCCGAACAAGAACAATAGCGACGCCTGCTGTTCACGGTGCGCAGGGGCCCGGGGCTAGTCCCCCAGAGTCGGGCTGTCCTCTCAGGCTCAGGTGTTAGTGGGCAGGACTCAGGGCCAGTCCTGCAAGGGTCCTGGGGGAGGACCTGGGAGCCGCACTCGGCTGTGGGGAGGGTAGCAACCTACACAAACGAGGGAGAAACTCTGACACCTGGTGCCCTGAACTAAATCCAGCAGTTACAATTCCAGGGACCCAGGAGAATCTGGCTCCTGCTCTTTTGAAAACTCAGCATAGAGTAGCAGACAGCTGTTCTCTCTAATGCCACTGTAGGCACCTGGTAAGTGGTGACAGTTTTCATTGTCTTCCCCACATATTAGGAACAAACTGGCGCCATTGCTGTTCCTGTCCTTACTGTAGGATTTCCCTTTGCCATTTCCTTGCACATGTATGCCTATGCCTGCCACCAACCTTGCCCAGGATCACCACTCATATCTAACTGAAAATGGTTTTTAAATGGCAGTTAGGTTTCTAATTAAGCAAAAATTCCTTGTAAAGGGTAATCCCAACAGACCCAAGTTGCTCAATTTTTAACCTACCTAACATCAAGGGTTGGACTTGTGACAGTTCTGTCCAATAACGAGTAAGTGGAATTATATACAGAGGGCATCTTTCTCAAATAAAACAAGCAAAGCCTGGAAAGGAGTTTTACTTAATCATTAACCTCTTTATTCTCCCTTATTCTTGCTTGGAATGTAGATAATATCTGGGAGTAGGCCAGTGGTCTTGTAAGAACCAGGCAAGAAACATGAGAACAAACTAACAAGTGGTTAAATAGTAACAAACTGAGTCCCTGACAGGATCATTACGCTACTAGTATTATATCAGTCACAGACTGGCTATCAACAGACTCCTTATTAAATGAGCTAATTAAACTTATTGTTTGCCTAGTCAATTGGGAACCAACTTTCTGTTATTTGCAGCTGAAACTATTTCTAACTGATATAGACTGAGATTCAGGAGAACTTGGTTGTAATTCTGATGTGACCACAGTCAAATTTCTGTACAAAAATAAATTGTATTTCTGTATAGCAGCAAAAACACATTTAGAAAATGAAATTAAGAGAAAACAGTTTACCCCTAGTGCCCATGTCTTGATCTCTTGCCATCATTCCCATGAAAATGGAACCAGAGTTTTTTAGATTCTGGGTCTGGGGCTGGAAGAATGCGTGATGAGCATGGTTTTCTTATTCTGCTAGAAAGCAAGATTGCACTTAAAGACTAATGGGATATGTCTAAGGGACAGAGGGGGCATCATGAAGGACCTTCACTAACCACTTTTGAGATCATTTGAACACCACAAAGAACAATAGCTGCAATTTATTGTAATACATTTAATAAACAAAAATCCATGAGTTCATAGTGATACTCTAAAAATGAACAAAAAGATAAAAGGAAAAAAGGAAAAAGCTCTCTTATTGTTTTAAAATGAGTTTCAGATGAACAGAGATGGAGAGTTGCATAAGGAAGATTTACTGAGAAGAAATCATCTGTAAAGGTTAAGGAAGATAGAATTGGACAGAGGGAGAATTAACTTTGCAATGCAGTTACAACTGAGGCCTCAGACAATACTACAGAGAGCTGTGGAGCTGGGATAGCCCTTCAGAATTGTAGTAAATTGAGGAGAACGGGCTGTATGTTTTATTCCAACATCAGATACTCATTGACTACTGCCTGATTCCTGGGCAGGGGTGGGAAGTGAGTGTGTAACCCTGAGTGAAGCAGTTCCCTGTATCTGAGGGCCATTCCCAATGAGAGACATAGCTGTGAATTCAGTAGCTGACTTTCCCAGAAACTGGGGATAATGTACTGGCCCTGAAGAGATCTGAGCAGAGCACCACAGTATTTACTACAGCAATTATTTATAGAAGAATGTCACCTAATAAAGAAAAAAAATATCCTATCTAATAAAAGAGAAACATGGTAATTGGCGTACGACCGCTACCCTTCCCATTGGCTAATCAGGGAAATATGCAAATTAACTGCCAGCCAAGATGGCGGCCGACAGCCAGGCAGCTTGAAACTAACATGAGGCTTGCTTGCTTCAGTGATGGAGGACTCCAATGTTCCCCGCCTGCCGTTGCAGGTCTCTGAGCTGCAACTCTAAGCACCTATGTAACAAATGTAGAAGCTAAACAAAACCCCAGAAACCTGCTTTAGTCCGGGCTTCAGCCAGCAGGATCACAACATTGTAAGCAAAGGCCAGAAACCTACTTTCAGCAGCGGAGGCCTAAGAGCTGGAGCCAAGCCTCAAAGCTAAAGCTGGCCCAGAATAAAAAAAGAAAAAAAGGAGCGGTTGGGAGCTTCAGTCACCCCCAGCCTGAAAACAGCCCTCAGCCCCTCACCCAGACTGGCCAGGCACCCCAGTGGGGACCCCCACCCTGAAGGGTGTGTGACCAGCTGCAAACAGCCATCATCCCCTCACCCAGGCTGGCCAGGCACCCCAGTGGGGACCCCCACCCTGATCCAGGACACCCTTCAGGGCAAACCAGCCAGCACCCACCCGCGCACCAGGCCTCTATTCTATATAGTAAAAGGGTAATATGCCTCCCAGCACTGGGATCAGCGTGACAGGGGGCAGCGCCCAAATCCCCTGATCGCCCTGCAGCTCTGTGTGTGACAGGGGGCGGGGCCACAACCTCCCTATCCGCCCTGCTCTGTTCCTGACAGGGGAAGGCGCCCCAACCCCCTGATCGCCCTGCAGCTCTGTGTGTGACAGGGTGCGGCGCCCCAACCCCCTGATCGGCCCTGCTCTGTGGGTGATAGAGGGCGGCGCCCCAACCCCCGATGGGCCCTGCTCTGTGCATGACAGGGGGCAGCGCCCCAACCCCCTGATTGGCCCTGCTCTGTGTGTGACAGGGTACAGAGCCCCAACCCCCCTGATGGGCCCTGCTCTGTGAGTGACAGGGGGCAGTGCCCCAACCCCCTGATTGGCCCTGCTCTGTGCGTGACAGGGTGGCACCGCAACCTCCCCATCGACCCTGCCTTGAGTGTGACAGGGGATGGTGCCCCAACCCCCCAATCGGCTCTACCCTGAGTGTGACTGAGGGTGGCATCACAACCTCCCGATTGCCCTGCTCTGTGCATGACAGGGGGCGGCGCCCCAACTCCCCAATCGGCCCTGCTCTGAGCCCGACCAGGGGCTGCACCTAGGGATTGGGCCTGCCCTCTGCCACCTGGGAGCAGGCCTAAGCCAGCAGGTCGTTATCTCCCAAGGGGTCCCAGACTGCGAGAGGTCACAGGCTGGGCTGAGGGACAACCCCCCCACCCGAGTGCACAAATTTTTGTGCACCGGGCCTCTAGTCCTATATAATAAAAGAGAAACATGTAAATTGACCATCCCTCCACTACACTCACCAGCCAATCAGGAGAGTATGCAAATTAACCCAACAAAGATGGTGGGTTAATTTGCATACACAGGTGGCCTGGGAACATCCTTGGGACCCAGGCCACTCCTAGCCTGTAGGCCCGCACATAGGCCCTGAGCAGCTGGGGTCCCAGAACACCCCCAGCCACTCCGTACCTACAGGCACAGGTGCCAAGTGTATGTTCCCACCCCGTAGCCACTTGCATGTGCGCCAGTGCCAAGCAGTGGCCCAGGTCCACGCACCCCAGCCTGGCAGGCCAGGCCAAGCCTCCCTGTGATCATGGGGCTAACAGGCCAGGCCAGGCCTCCCCATGATCCCAGGTGAAGAAGCTGCTCTGCTGACCAGCCTGCACTATAGACTTATTCGGGTGGGTGGCATGGAGTCCGGGGCCTCTAGCCTGCAGCCATGGGAAGTCTCCCTCTCCCCAGAGTTAGGAGTACCGGCCCAGGTCCACCCAGCGGCCTGGTCCTGACTGCGGGGGTGAGTTCCTGCAGGCTGGGGTTTGATCCCTAGGCATTAGCAGTAGGAGACCAGTGCCTTTGTTATTCCTGTGTGTCCGGGTTTTAATTGGACAAAAGCCCGGCAGTCCCAGGCTCTAGCTTAGAAAAATCTTTTAGGAGGAGAATTCTGTCTGGGTTTCCTCAAATTCCCTCAGCCCCTACTCATCCCTCTGTAAAGGTGCAGAACAAGTGAGGCCCCTTAAATAAAAATCAGAGGTTTCCAGCAACGGTGGGCTCTCTCATCACAGTCATTTGGACTGGATGGCATCTGAGTATTTATCTGGCACCATGACAGGGAAACACAAGCTCAAGTCATGATCTCTGCCCTTAAATAATTCACAATCTTATTAGAGCGAGTGGCTGATAAAAGCGCAGTAATGACATCAGAATGTAAGGCAACAATACAGAAAGGAACAGAGGCAATTGCTAGGATGATTTTCCAACAATTAGTACAAAGAGTATGTGCTGTGAATTAAATGAAAAAAATGTGTGTGGAAGTAGCTGCTTCATGAGTATGGGATCCCTTCCTATTTTAAAGGAAACTGAGTTCCATGTGAACTGTGTAATATGCTATGATATCTGAGGCACAGGACAAGGGAGGCCCTAAGGGTACTATGCTTTGATATTTGAGTCATTCTTTATTGTTCAATGTGATTTATTTCTGCACACCTCAGTTTTGTAATAGTTAAATTACTAGAATAATACATCTTGCTATAAAATATTACTAGAAGATCAAATGATCAGGTGACACTTATTGTTATTTTCTATAAATGAACACAATCTCTGGTATGCTAAAGTGATAGGTATTATAGAAATATTCAGACAGGGAGACCTACAGGCTTGATTACAAGTGAGGCTTACTATCACAAACCAAATTTATTGCTTAAAAAAAAAAAAGCACGGAGCCAACTAGAAACTGAACCAAATATAAGCCCTTGAAGGGCAAATGTAAATTGGATAAGCTTTGCTATTACAAGAGCAAGAAGAAAAAATTCAGATGCAAGAATGAGAAGCACATTGCATCCACTCTAAGCTGCTGTTAAAGAAAAAGAATGATATGCTATAAAATACTTAATACAGATTGTAAAGAGATTTGTTCAAAGAGGATTTCCTAGAGTAGGTGGTATTTCAGTTAATTTTTTTAAATGTGAAGAGGTTAGCTAGATAAGAAAAAGGTGTAGGGGTCCTGAATTGCAGAGGGTGCAGGCAGGGCTGAGGGACCCTCCCCCCCACCCCATGCACGAATAGTAATTAATAAATTACTATTTTGAAAACCTCCATGTAATAATTGATTCAGGCAAAGAACCTCAAGGGATGTTGTCTTAGTCATCTTGAGTTTCTATAACAAAATACCATAAATTGGGTGGCTTATCAACAGACAGAAATTTATTACTCACAGCTCTGGAGGCTGGAAGTCCAAGATTATGGTACCAGTATGGTTGGGTGAGGTCCCACTTCCAGATTACAGACAGCTGTATTCTTGTATCCTCACATGGTAAAAAAGGGGTGAGCTAGCTCCTTTGTCTCTTCTTATAAAGGCATTAATCCCATTCATAAAGGCTCCATCCTCATGGCCTAATCACCTCCCAAGGCCCCATCTCCTAGTACTATCACTTGGGGATTAGGTTTCAACATATGCATTCTGAGGGGTGGGACACAAACATTCAGTCCATAGCAGATGTTAAAAGCATTTGTAAAAGGTTGTTTTTGAATAGAACCAAAATGCCACTCTACAGATTATTTGTTAATTATGTAGAAAATTTAGCATCATTAGTAGTGGGTAGCACAGTAGAATTATTCTTGACAATTATTAAGTATTTTGTTTAAAATGCTTAACCTGAAACTGATCAAACCTCTAGACCTAACTTGAAGTCTATAGAAGGTACAAGAGATTAAAGTTTAAATGGCATCATGAAAAAACAATCATGATTGTTTTGGGACATTCTAAAAGCTAACCAGCCTGTCTTCACCTAAAAGTCAGCATCAGACTAACAGATCAAGGCAGGATGATGATAACTGTGGTGTTTTGATTTCCCCGACTACTATCTATCTATCTATCTATCTATCTATCTATCTATCTATCTACCTACCTACCTATATATGTGAGAAGCTATCCATTGTCAAACACTATCATGAAAGTGCAACAATGAACTCAGAAGGCTGATGAACCTTGAGCTTTAGCAAAGGCTAAAAGCTATGCACTGATTGTACTGTCGAGATAGTGTTGGCTCAAGCAATTTCCTGACCTAATAGTCTCAAAGTAAATCTTTACTAATATTTACTGACCTTTGAGATAATCTGTCTGCTACCGGATTGCCATGCCTAACTGAGGGCAAGATGTGTATTCTAAAATTGAGTAAAAGCTAAGAGATCCAGGGCTTCAGCGAATCTCTCCACTAGAGAAAGGTTTCCATCTGGCCTCCATGCCTTCTAAATTCATATTTCTTGTCTAGTGTCTTCATTTGTGCGTCAGCCCCTATTTGCCGGGAGCCGGTCCATCCTTTCTGTTTCAAGGGACCTGGCATATATGGCATACTGATTTTCCCCTGAAGTTAGGGAGGGAATAAAACCTCTTAACTAAGTGCCAGGCGGGTAATTAATCACTTTAACTACGAACAATCATGCTTAAGCTACATAATCTTTGCTCCCTGGAATGGAGATAAGAAACGCCCTAACCTTTGGAATAGAGGTTGATAGGATTAGAATCAACTGGTATAAATACAGATGTAACAAGACAACAGGAAACAGAACCTAGACACAGAACCTAGACACAGAACCTACACAGAACCTAGAGACAGAAGAACTTCGCTGGAGAGAACATGGCAAAAGATCCTGGACAGAAACTGGCCACAGAACCTAGCGAGAGAACCTGGCTGAAGAACCTAGAAACAGAACCTGGCTACAGAACCTGGATAGAACATGGCAAGAGAACCTGACTAGAACCTGGTGACTGAACCTGGCTGGAGAACCTGAACAGAACCTGGCTGGAGAACCTAGCAAGAGAACATGGACACAGAACCTGGCTGGAGATCCTAACCAGAGCTTCGCTGGAGATTCAGACCAGAACTTGGCTGGAGATCCTGGCTAGAGATCCTGGCTAGGCTGCTGATCAACTGAACGCTGTCTCCGTGTCATTCCTTCTTTGCTGACTCCGTCCACACCTTTGGAGACCCCTGGACCTGCTGGGGTTGGACCCCAGCATGAATCCTCACTGCAAAAGGTTGCAGCATCTATCTATCTATCTATCTATCTATCTATCTATCTATCTATCTATCTATCTATCTATCTTCTATCATCTATCTATCTTCATCATCATCATCATCTATCATCTATCTATCTTTGTAATAATGTAGAAAAAGACAAAATGGAAAGACTAGAGGCAGTCCTTGCTTTGAATAGCATGTACTAGTTATGTAAGTACACAAAGAGCAAAGGTTTCCTAGTCATTCTCTTGCTTTGTCTCTGTCTCTATTTTTTCCTCCAGGTGGAAGATGCTGAAATTTTTGGCCTACGTTTTCTGAGTGGAGGCTGAGAACATTTCACAGAAAAGTTGAATTAAAATTTCCTAGAGTGGAAGGAATCAGTGTAATGAAAAGAATAAAGTAAGTGTTTCACAAAGGGGAAATAAATGTGGGAGAATAATTTGATTCAGTAGTTTTGGCTTATGTGTGGAGAAGAACAAATGAATTTGCTTGGCTAAACTTATTCCATAACAGATTTTAAAGGAGAGACTGTAGGATAGGTTAGTTGAAGAAGACCTGAAAATAATAAATTTGATATTTGGTTGAAATTCTTTGAAGCTCTCACAGCACATAGCTAAGACATTGGTTGAAATAGCTTCCAGAATTTGTTTACTGAATTCCTGGACATAAACTGCTTTTTACCAGTTTGGACATTGCAGGAACTTATGGAATTTAGAAAGCTCGAATAAGAGCCTTCAATTCAAATGAATGGATAAAGATGTGATAAATATATTACTCAGCAATGAAAAAGAATGAAATCTTGTCATTTGCAACAACTTGGATGGACCCAGAGGGTATTTGTAAGTGAAATAAGTCAGACAGACAGAGACAAATACCATATGATTTCACTTATATGTGGAATCTAAAAGAACAAAATAAATGGACAAACCAAACAAAACAGGAACAGACCCAGAGATACAGAAAACAAACTGATGGTTTCCAGAGGGGGGCGTGGGAGGATTGGTGAAAAAGGTGAAGGGGATTAAGAGGTACAAACTTCCAGTTATAAAACAAAGAAACCATGGGGATGTAGTGTACAGCACAGGTAATGTCAATAATAGTGTGATAACTGTGCACAGTGACAGATGGTTACTACACTTATTTTGGTGATCATATAATATTAATAAATGTTGAATCGCTATGTTGTGCACCTGAAACTAATATTGTATGCCAAATATATTTTAATTTTAAAACGGATAAACCAGAATTTACTACTGGGATCTCTTAAGATGTCATTTATAGTGGTTTTTTTTTTTTTTTTTCCCCTTTGTTGTTGTTGTTTCACTTATCTATGCATTCACTGGTTGACTCCTGCATGTGCCCTGATTTTTTTTGGGGGGGGGAGTGTCGAACCAGATACCTTGAAGTATGGATATGACCTTCCAACCAAATGATCTCCTCGGGACTCATCATAGAATTTTCCTAGGGACAAGGAAAAGGAGAAACCTCTTATACAAGACTGTAGTTTTATTCTCCCAAATTCTTTTTTTAATTGTTTTTCATTTTTTTATTAATTAAGGTATTAAAAATGTGTCCTTATGCCCCCATCCCTCCAGTCCTGCCCTCACCCTCACCCCCTGGTGTCTGTGTCCATCGCTTATGCTTATATGCATGCATATAAGTCCTTTGGTTGATCTCTCCCCCTTACCCCCACCCTCCCCTGCCTTCCCTCTGAGGTTTGATGGTCTGATCAATGCTTCTCTGTCTCTAGATCTGTTTTTGTTCATCGGTTTATGTTGTTCATTATATTCCATAAATGAGTGAGATCGTGTGATATTTATCTTTCTCTGACTGGCTTATTTCGCTTAGCATAATGCTCTCCAGCTCCATCCATGCTGTTGCAAATGGTAAGAATTCCTTCTTTTTTACCGCAGCATGATATTCCATTGTGTAGATGTACCACAGTTTTCTAATTCATTCACCTGCTGATGGGCACTTAGGCTGTTTCCAAATCTTAGCTATGGTGAATTGTGCTGCTATGAACATAGGGGTGCATATATCCTTTCTGATTGGTTTTTCTAGTTTCTTGGGATATATTCCTAGAAGTGGGATCACTGGGTCAAATGGGAGTTCCATTTTTAGTTTTTTGAGGAAATTCCATACTGTCTTTCATACTGGCTGCACCAATCTGCATTCCCACCAGCAGTGTACCAGTGTTCCCTTTTCTCCGCATCTTCGCCAGCATTTGTCATTTGTTGATTTGTTGATGATAGCCATTCTGACAGGTGTGAGATGGTACCTCATTGTCGTTTTGATTTGCATCTCTCAGATGATTAGTGACTTTGAGCATGCTTTCATATTCTCTTGGCCTTTCTTATGTGTTCTTTTGAAAAGCATCTATTGAGGTCTGTGGCCCATTTTTTGATTGGGTTGTTTATCTTCCTTTTGTTAAATTGTATGAGTTCCCTGTAAATGTTGGAGATTAAACCCTTATTGGAGATATTGTTGGCAAATATGTTCTCCCATGCAGTGGGCCTTCTTGTTGTTTTATTGGTGTTTTCTTTTGCTGTGCAGAAGCTTTTTATTTTGATGTAGTCCCATTTGTTTACTTTTTGTTTAGTTTCCATTGCCCTAGGAGTTTTGTCAGTAAAGATATTGCTTCGGCATATATCTGAGATTTTGCTGCCTGGGGATTCCTCTAAGATTTTTATGGTTTCCCGTCTTACATTTAAGTCCTTTATCCATTTTGAGTTTATTTTTGTGTATAGTGTAAGTTGGTGTTCTAGTTTCATTTTTTTGCATGTGTCTGACCAAATTTCCCAGCACCATTTATTGAAGAGACTGTCTTGACTCCATTGTATGTTCTTGCCTCCTTTGTCAAATATTAATTGAGCATATTGGTTCAGGTCGATTTCTGGGTTCTCTATTCTATTCCATTGATCTATATGTCTGTTCTTGTGCCAGTACCAGGCAGTTTTGAGAACAGTGGCTTTGTAATACAGCTTGATATATGGTATTGAGATCCCACCTACTTTGTTCTTCTTTCTCAGGATCGCTGCAGCTATTCGGGGTCTTTTTTTATTCCACATGAATTTTTGGAGAGTTCTTTCTAGATTTGTGAAATATGCTGTTGGTATTTTAATGGGGAGTGCATTGAATCTATAGATTGCTTTGTGTAGTATGGACATTTTAATGATGTTGATTCTACCAATCCATGAGCACAGTATGTTCTTCCATCTGTTTATGTCTTCCTCTATCTCTTTTTTCAACGTCCTGTAGTTTTCTGAGTAGAGGTCTTGTACCTTCTTAGTTAAGTTTATTCCTAGGTATCTTAATTTTTTTGTGCAATGGTAAATGGGATTGCTTTTTTTAAATCTCCCTGTAAGTTCACTATTGGTGTATAAAATGCCATAGATTTCTTGGTGTTAATTTTGTATCCTGCTACATTGCCAAATTCATTTATTAAGTCTAATAATTTTTTGATGGAGTCTTTGGAGTTTTCTATGTACAGTATCATGTCATCTGAGAATAATGACAATTTTACTTCTTCTTTTCCAATTTGAATGCCTTTTATTTCTTCTTGTCTGATTGCTTTGGCTAGCACTTCCAGTACTATGTTGAACAGGAGTGGTGAAAGCGGGCATCCCTGTCTTGTTCCTGTTCTTAAGGGAAATGGTTTTAGTTTTTGCCCATTGAGTATGATGTTGGCTGTAGGTTTGTCATAGAAAACTTTTATTATGTTGAGGTATAATCCCTCTCTTCCCACTTTGCTGAAAGTTTTTTTTTTTTATAAAAAAAAAAGGGTGTTGGACTTTGTCAAATGCCTTTTCTGCATCAGTTGATATGATTATGTGATTTTTGTCTTTCAGTTTGTTTATGTGATGTATCACGTTTATTGATTTGTGGATATTGTACCAGCCTTGCATCCCTGGAATAAATCCCACTTGGTCATGGTGTATGATCTTTCTAATGTAATGCTGGATCCGGTTTGCTACAATTTTGTTGAGGATTTTTTGCATCTATGTTCACCAGGGATATTGGCCTGTAATTCTCTTTCTTTGTAGTTCTTTATCTGGTTTTGGGATTAGGGTAATGCTGGCTTCATAGAAAGAGCTTCTTAATTTCACACTTCTACTGATGGTGTATGAAATGTATTTTCATGTGGTTGCTGAAAGCAAAGGATGAACAGTGGCCACATGGGGGCAGCAGAGACTAGGCTTTTCTAGCTTTCTCCCCTGGAACTATAATAAATGGAGATCATATAAATGTGATTCACTGTCTTTGATCCAAATGTCTTTTCTAGACTGCCAAATGGAAAGAAATGACTATCCTTAAAATATGAACAACAGAAACCTCATGTGTTAATTAGAGGTTGTAGAGATTGGACAAGAGTTTGTTTTTTTGTTTGTTTCTTGCCTGGCATCTAGTGAGAGCTCAATAAATATGGGTTGTCAATAGTGTTTTTAGATGGTAACTGCTACAACTCACCAAAGCATAATCTCTAAACTCTCAGACCACTGCATCCAGAGGGCGCTGCATCTTAAGGATACTCTGCCTGTACATTTTCTACAATTCTATAGTCATAAATCTAGACATGATTCAGTTCCTGGCTTCTCAAGACATCTTATAAAATCAGTGATTCTGAGAAAAGCCAATCTGACATGGTTACTTTCCTTTTATCTACATGGTGTCAGCATATGAACTACAGTTGGAGGTCTGAGGGTTGAAGATGAGGATGAGAGGGCCAAGGCTGGGATCCTGTGCGTACCACTTCAACCATCCTGTCTGTTCCTCTACCGGCCATAAATTCCAGGGCCTCATGGATGAGGCGAGGCTCTCATGCCGGCACCACCATAAGCTCTTTAGCTCTTTCACTGACTCTATTCCATTTGTTTCACCTGTTTGTTCAATGCCTACTCTTCCTTAGGTGCTCCTCACACATATCTCATTCAGTATTTCTCTACATTGTAGGAAAGCTGGTTCACACCTATTTTTGCAGATGCTGCTCCTGCCCGAAATACCTTTCCTCCTTCTCAACCTAATTCCTATGTGTCTTTACAGTCCAGCTCAAGGCATGCCCTGTTCTGGAAACCCCAGTGCAGTTTAGGTATGGCCTCAATGGACTCCTATAGCACCCAGTCTTACCTTCAGCACAGTACCAGTTCACAGGCTTGTTTGTCTTCCTCTCCTACGAGTCCATAAGCTCCCTGAGGCTAGAACCCTGCCTCATTTGGCTTTGTATTCCCAGAGACTAGCAGAGTTTCTGGCACATGTTTGTGAAATGATTAAATGAATTGACCTGTTTATCACTGAATAAGATGTTTCCTTTAGCTTCTTTTCCTCAATTAAATTGCCTTGACATTCTTTAAGAAGATCCTTCTTAGAAAATTTACAAGTGACACTTGCTGAAGGAGGACACTGTAGTGTGAACCTCTTAACATCCCAGGCACTGTGGAGTCCCACGGGGATAGGGGCCAAGCTTGAGGCATGCAGTTCTGGGAAATGCCCCACATTGGGCTTCCAGAAGCCTCTCAATGTTCTAAGGATGCTATTAGTCAATTCTCACAGCATCTCTGAATGATACGCAGAAGAAATGGAGAATTTCTTTCTTTCCTTCTCTCCCTCTCCTTCCCCCCCTCCCCCTTTCCTTTTTCCAATTGTGAAGTTAAACACAGAAAAAGACCTAAGCGAATTGCCTAGGATCACTTAAAAGAGAACAGTCAAGCCAGGACACACTCATTCCACAAAATGGTGCTTCCTGTAACTTAAATAGGTCTGTGTTTTAATGAATTCGTGGCATATGGGCCATAATAATCAAAGCGCCTGGCATTTCCTGGAATTTATGATCAAGTTGGGAATAGGTCGTTTTCTACTTTAAATGAATTCTCACGTGCCTAGCTTTGGAGTTAAGAAACTTGACATAAGGGGAAAGGTTTCTGGAATAAAAAATGCTTTTTATTTGTTCTGCTATTTGTATTCATATCTTCTCTTTCTCACCTCAACTCTCATCCCCACCCATGAACTGCCATTATTATTTCTTCTCTGGTATTCTAAGAGTGATTGCAAGTTATTGTTCTTAAAGCCTGCATCATGAGGGGAAGAAAAATGATTTTGTTTGCTGTCTTCTTTGTGAACAGAGACGTTTAAAGTCCTTCACCATCTGCCATCCCTTGTGACTTACAGTTGTTGGACACTTGCCTGTAGACAGAGAACTCTCCTTTGACTTGGCATTTGTTTTTCTGATTTCCAAAACGCCTTGTTGATCCAGAGTGCAGTGAACGTCTATGAATTCAGGAATGGCCTGACCATTTGGCAGAATCTTTTGGAGTTGTCTTGAGTGTGAGAATGGTAGCTGGGTCCCGTGGATCTTATTTGGTCCTACTTGCTGAGAAAGTTCCCATTGAGTATTTGTTGTGGGCATTGAATTCTTAGTAATGCTTACACCAATTGATGCCAGTGAGCTTAAGCAAATATCTCTGCTACTGATATTGATGTTTGTGTTATGTTCCTGAAGTTGATTGAAGTTCCTCCTAAGACTGACCTTCTCTTCTCCAGGGAATCTTTGGTTGCATTGATGGTGGTGATACTTTTAAAAATATGTTTTTATTGATTTTAGAGAGAGAGGAATGGAGAGGAAGAGAGAGATAGAAACACTGATGAGAGAGAAACATCCATCGGCTGCCTTCTGCACACCCCCTACTGGGGATCAAGCCCAGAACCCCAGCATGTGCCTGAGGGGGAATCCAACCTTGACCTCTTAGTGCATGGAATGATGCTCAACCACTGAGACATGCTGGCTGAGCCCATGATATTTTTTTAAGAACTTCAAATTGAGTTTCTCAGAAGTTCCTTTGAAAGGAGCTCCCCATGCTATTTTTTTTCTTTCTAATATCTTATGTGTGTAGTTCTAACTGGCTTGCAAGATCTCTTCAAAATGGAATCCCTGAAGATGTCTGTGAAATGCATCCTTTTCTGAAAGCTATTCAGAGCCTACATGATTCTGTTTGAGAGTTGAATGATACACTTTCCTAAGCATATTCTTAACCCTAACAACAAAAGACTGCGAGTTTGCTGAATATTTCTAGACCTAGGCAACTTGTCAGTGAACTGTAGGTCTTCAGGATCTTCTCCCACACTAGCAGCCCTCCAGAACCACTACTAGACTTTCCAGACTGAGACCTCAGCATACTGAAGCCACTAGCATGACCCTGGGCTCACTGGCATCCAGGAAAGTAATTTTCTCTGTGTTGAAGTTACTCCTGCAATACCCCTTGGTTAAAATATTTGGAATTCCTAAGCTAATACAATAATGAGGAAACCTCTAGGTTTCAAAGATCCCAGTTCAAATCTAAACATTGGGAAGGGTAGGAAGTAAGTCTCCTGGGTTTAGAATTCATTACAGATGTGCAAGTCTTGGGCTGTATGTGGCCACACAAAGTTCTTCTCTCACTGAGACAGAGGCCCAGGGAGAAAAGAGAAGCACTTTTCAGGGAATGCACAGGTTGGGCAGGTACACAGTATCTACATTGCATCTCGTTAGTGCTTGATGGGTTCCCATGGTAATTCCCTGAGGTTAATCAGCTGTGACAGGAGAAAGTGATAGCCACATGATTCATGAATGTGTATAACCAAATTGTCTCAGGCAAGGTTCACAGGGTCACATAGAGACCAGTGTCTGAGGTCAGGTTTCAGGCTGCTACATGTGCTGTCCTGTAAGTAGACAGAGAGAGAAGCAGTAAGTGTCTAATTGAATAATCCCCCATCCATGATTCAACACCAGTTAGGAAGGAATTTGTAGGGGCATGCGATGAAGCATTTTTTTTTCTTTCCTCTTGTCACATGAGAATAAACTAGGAGAAAAATAGAAAGGTCATAATTTTACTTGGACTTTATTGAGTGTAGACTGGTATCATTTAATTTATTTGGATCTAATAGGGCTTCTAAAATTCACAACTGACTTACCTGGTTTGTGAATTGATTATTTTAAAACTTGAATGATTAATGGTAACATTCCATGGTTCATTGTGGGAAGAATTTAGAAGGAGAAACAATGAACCGTGGTGTAAGGCCATAGGCACGTCAAAATCAGAATCTGTACCAATTAAAATAACTTCCTCTTGAATCTCAGATTACCTTGGGAAAGTGTATGATTTTCTGCACCAGCATTTCAAAACATTTAAGCTTCCTTAATGCCTGTTTGATTGAATTCCAAATGCATTACCTCCTACGGATAGAACATGAGAGCAGGAATTGACTTTGTAAATAGTATAGATCAAATGAGACTTAGTGGCTTGCCCAAGCTTATAAGGGGCAAAACCAAAATCAGAATATCAGAATGCAGGGCTTTGTCTTCTAAGCAAGATTACCTGTGTTTTACCTCTGGCCACCCAAACAGTGTTAAAATAGGAGGTGATACATTTATCGAATAGATTCAGTTTCAGGGTCATTCAGTGTTAAATTTTACTCATTTTCTTACAAATAGTAGCACAGAAAATAAATGTTGATTTGCATTTTCTGTTTTATTTACATGTTACATCACATGAAACACAATGCAAAATTGAAGAAGCTACTTTTGTGTGTTTTTATAGTGTTAGGTTTAGAAATCTTAATAAGAATAGACATAAACATTTTTTTAGTATTTCTGGTTTTTATCCTTTCTCAGAGAATGGAAATCCTACTCATGTTCCATGACAATGTTGAAATATTAGTTCTTTCGTGAGACATTATTGATTTCTACCCCTCCACAGATATCAGAATAAATTCCTTCCTCTTCAAAATTCTCAAGCCTGTTTTTTTTTTTAATATATTTTATTGATTCTTTACAGAGAAGAAGGGAGAGGGACAGAAAGTCAGAAACATCGATGAGAGAGATTGATCAGCTGCCTCCTGCACATCCCCAGACCAACGTACATGCCCTTGACCGGAATCGAACCCGGGACCTTTGAGTCCGCAGGCCGACGCTCCATCCACTGAGCCAAACCGGTTCGGCAAGCCTGTTTTATTATACATCTATTATAGCACTTAATTTAAATCTGCTTTCTGAGTTTATTTATTTGTTAAGTATCTACTATGTGCCAAGCACTGGTCTAGACTTAGGGATAGAGAGGTGATCAAAATAGACGAAGTCTCCATTCTCACAGAAATTATATTCTAGTGCAGCGGTTCTCAACCTGTGGGTTGCGACCCCTTTGGGGGTCGAACAACCCTTTCACAGGGGTCGCCTAAGACCATCGGAAAACACATCTATAATTACATATTGTTTTTGTGATTAATCACTATGCTTTCATTATGTTCCATTTGTAACAATGAAATTGGGGGTCACCACAAAATGAGGAACTGTATTAAAGGGTCGCGGCATGAGGAAGGTTGAGAACCACTGTTCTAGTGGGTGTAGACAGACAACAAATGAATAAGTATTGAGTGGAAGAGAAAACAGGTTAAGGGAATTAGAAAATCCTGGGGAGAGATGAGTTTCTATTTTTTATTAGGTGGTTGGGAAGGAGGAATGCCTTGCTGGGAATGTAACATTTGAGCAAAATCTTTAGCAAGGGAGGGGGTGAGCTAGGCAGATATTTTGGGGAAGAGCATTCTAAGCAGAGGGAAGAACAAGTACAAAGGCCCTAAGGCTGGATTGTACTTAGATGTTTTAAGAAGAGCAAGGAGGATGGTGATGTGGAGTGAGGAGGAAAGCAGAAGAAAATAAGATAGGGCTATGGAAAGGACTTGAATTTTCATCTGGGTGGGAGCTAAAGTCACTGGAAGGTGTTGAGCTGAGGAGTGACAGGGCTGCAGTGTTGAGAATGGATTGTTGGCAGTCAAAGGGAGAAGAGGTCATATTCTGGATATATTTTGAAGATAGAGCAGAATTGCAGAACTGGTGGATTGGACATGAGGATATCAGAAATCAGGGATGATTTCAAAATGGAGTTGTCATGTACCAAAATGAAGGTGATGGTGCAAGGAGCAGGTGAGGGTGCAGGGAGGAATTTGTAATACAGGCATTGTTGGCAAACCAGGGAGGTAGTAGACAACTTGGTCTATGGAATCAAACACAACTGGATCACAAGTTTAGCTCTGTGATGAAAAGGTCTGTAATGTCAGGCACCCCTGTATCACTCAGGATTGGGACAACAAAACAGAAATGACTTTCGGTATTTCAATTGAAAGGGGTGATAATGCAGATATTTAGATGCTTATAAGACTGTTGGAAGGGCTGGAGGAGCAAAGGTCAGGGAAAGCCACTGCTAGCTCTCAGGTTTACTGCTGGCTTTCAGAATTTGCTTCAGATCTCCAAAGAAGGAACCACAGGAGACTGCCACCAATTATCACAGCTTCCAGCAGCATCAGGGAGGGTGATTAGCAGAGAAACACCTGGAGCCGAATGAAAAAATTCATATCTGTTGACCTATCTAGTTCTATTTGCTGGTGCCTTTTCTTCACCTTCCAAATTTTGTGCATATCTATTTCATTAGGGGAACCTAAAATGAATCCAGAATCCTACTGGCAAGGAGGTCTAAGTAATGTGGTTCCCAGACTTCTAACCTCTGAAAATCAGGAGAGGCATAGAAGGAGGTACAAGAATGTGGAATGTCAGCACAGACTATGTCTGACACAATAAGGCCTATCTCCCTGAGCCTGTGTCATCATCAGTAAAATGGAGATCATAATTATCCACAACTACAGCTATCTCAAAAAATGTATGCGAAGTAACTGCCACAAAGCTAAAAAACATTTTCTTCCACTAAAAAAAATCATCATTCGATCACAGAAAACCAAAATACTTTTTGAAAGAAAAAAACCTGTCATGCTACTTATTTTTTTTATTAAATATAAGAATAATGTTTAGTTTATGCCACTCTAAAATATGTTACTATGGCATAAGGATTATTTTGAACTAAAGGCGATTAAGTAGGAGAAGTGAGAAAATCTCTGCCTTCTTTTCTACCAGAAAGGCAAAAAGATTAATTACTGAGACAACTCTAGACACCAGAGGAATCAATATAACAAACTTTAGTAACTAGCTCTTATTTTCCATTAATTTCCCCATATGTTTACCTTCCCACAATTTGCCACCCACCAAAACTCAAAGTCCTTGTTCTGTGTCTTGTCACTTCTCTGAAATGTATTGGTTTTCATGGAATAGTATGCAGCAGTAAAAAAGAAGGACCTCTTACCCTTTGAGACAGCTTGGAGGGACCTGTTATGCTAAGCAAAATAAGCCAGTCAGAGAAAGACAAGTATCACATGGTCTCACTCATATGTGGAATCTAATGAACAAATTAGATTCAGAGACATAGAAGCATGGAATAAACTTTCGAATCTCTGAGGGAAGACAGAGGTGGGTGGATGGAAGGAGATCAACCAAAGAACTTGTATGCATATATGCATAATCTATGGACACAGACAATAGGGTGGAGGGTGGAGGGGTGGGCTAGAAGGGGTTAGTGGGGGGAAAGGAGGGGACATATTTAATACTTTTAACAAAAAATTTTAAAAAATAAAATGTATTATTTTTTGTTAAGACGATGTATAAGACTAAGTTCTAACTACCTCTTTGAGTTATTGATCTCTGAATATTCCTGTGTTTATGCACAGTGTACACATTAATAAACTTTGTTTATCTCTTGTTAATTTGTCTTTGTTGGGTTAATTTGTAGGGCCCAATGGGAGAACCTAGAAAGGTAGAGAAAAAAAGTTAAGTTTTTCATCCCCTACAATAATCAATGTTGATTGTAAAAATTTCATCAAAGAAAACAAGACACTGGCCAATTAAGGAGACTATTTTGTTCAGGCTATTGTAATAAGGACAATGTTCATTAATGAGGAATACCTCAAAGAAGAAAGAGAACCCCTGAGGTCTTATAGAGGCAAGGAATCAAGGGAGTCATGGGGCAGCGTGGACAGGGAGTCTAATGTGAGTCTTGAGGAGCCCCAATGATGAAGGATGGAGGTGGGTCTTATCTTTGGGTACCAAGGGCAGAGTGGTTCGTTGCATTTATTCTTTCCTGGAAAGGGCTGTGGGATTTCTTAACTGTTGCTACCTTCTAGAAACACAGGGCTCAGATAAAATTCAATATGGTCATCCCTCCTTTTGTTCAAGACAAAGATAATGAGTAACTTAACAACTCCCAGGTGATCATAACCTCCCAAGTGGAGGAAGTAGGGTCTAAAGAAATAGTTTCTCTAGGATTCTTGTTGGTGTTATACCTGTAAAACCAGTTAAGCCATCTGTTGAGATTTGCTGGCAAAGGTTAAGTTGTTTTAGAATCCCAGAGATCTAGCGTTTCAAAAGAGGGATGCGTGAAGTGAAAAAGAGAAACACTGATATAAAAATAAAAAGTTACATAAAATAAAGAGCCAGTTTAACACTTAGGGTAACCAGTGTACTAGATTCCAAGAAATGGGTGGAGGAAAATCTGTTCAGGTGTCAGAAGAATTACAGATATTTGACAAATTTCTTTCTTGGCACTTTGACTGTGATTATTGACTGAAAAGTGTCGCAGAAGTTTTGGGGAACAAATGTATAGCAGTTGCTACTGAGCATGAACCATCTCTGGAGACCAGAATTATGTGAGCAGCAGCTGGTGAGGCAGCACAGCTCATTGACTTCCTTGAAGCTCTCCAGTTCGTATGCTCATGCTCTTGGTCATATTGTCCACAGTCTTGCTTACCTCTCATATAAAGGTGTGCATGACTTGAGCATTTCACTGGACTTCCTTAGTAGTTTACACAGTAGCTTATCCAAGCAGAATTCCAGCCCATGTCTGGTCTACTGTGATAGTGAGTTCTTCAAGGTTTATGTTAAGTCTTTGACACTCAACTTACAAAGTTTATTCAGGGCCTGGAGGAAAAGGCCAGCTGCAAGAGAGCCCAGAGTCTCAAAAGAGATCTAGGCAGACAGGTTTTAGTTCTTGGTGAGTGATGGAGTCAGGAAGGAGGGAGAAAATTAGAGATGTTAGTATGGAGGGTGATAGTCAGATATGGAAGAAAACTGGAAGAATCGACCATTTGATAAGAATGGACAATTTGGGTAAAGTAACAGGATCCAGTCTAATTTGCAGGAAGGAACCAAAACTGGTTTTCCCAGAGGGAGTGGAAGTCAATCAAATCTCCATCAGACAAGTAGAGTTTGTATATCTATCAGTTACCTGCAATTTACAAAGAAATGCAAAATAGTTCAAAGACAATGAACAGGACCTGAATCTGATAACCAAGAAGGCTGTGCTATAAAAGATGGAGTTCCCTATTGAAACAAAATTTTTCTCGCAATACACAAAAGTATTCACTTACCAATTCTGTGAACATTAGTTATATAGTTGAGACCATAGTTAATATTTAATTCAATATTTTGATTTATTTTTATGTGCTTTCCCCCTCAATTAAAAAGGAATTTTTAAGAAGGGGAAAATGTTAGTATATGTAGAGAATGGCACATCACTCTGAATACAGAATCTATTTTCAATGCCAACAATTAACAGAGTTTAAAAGCAACAGGATATATATTGGGAAATATATAGAGAGAAAATGATTCGATAAAATGCCAAATATTTCTATACTGGACTCTCATAAGTAAATTTTCACATGCTTATTTTTGCATCCCTGCAGCAGGAACATAGACATCAGCTCTGAGAAGCCCTTTATTGAGTGTGTTTTGATCCTAATTGGAAACAAAGTTTTGTCTGCCTCGGTGAAAGGGGAAACTGAAGAAACACAGCAGCTATTGTTCCTGCTAATTTGATGTTATTATTCAATACAGGGTTGGAAAACTGTGTCCCTTGGGCCAAATCCAACTTTGGGAGAAGAAAAAAAACTTTCTCTACCCTCTTAGGTTCAGCGCTTGGAGGTCTGCAAATTAAACTGATAAAAGACAGATTAACATATATATATATATATATTTTCACATAGGTATTCGTTAGTTCACAGGAAAATGGGACCAAGGAAGAGGTTAGAATTTGGAGCTTAAATATCAATAGGGGTTGGGGAAGGGCAGAGGGGTACTTCTGGGAGGACAAATGACTTCTTAGAAGAGGAGGGGGAAGGGGCACTAATGAAAACACAAATATCTTTTGGGAAATATAAAACGGGTCCTTAGGAAAAATAAATGGGAGTTATGATACTTTTGTGACAATGTGTTTGGGTGTGGTGTCAACTTCTGTGGTAGAGAAGTGAAGATCAGAGTTGCTCCTGGTGAGGGATTTATGACAATTGAGTCCTTTTGGGATGTTTTGCTTTTAGGTAAGGACTAGAAGCATGGAAGGGGAAATTGAGGTGTGAGTTGTAATAGATTACCTCCCTGCTTCCCTCTGCCAACAAGCAGCCCAGGACTTCACAGTTCCAAGATGTGAGCTTCATCTGGATAAGTCTGCTAAAATAGTTATTTAAAAAAAAAAAATCAAACCAGCTATTCCCAGATCTGGTTTTGAGACTTCTCAGTAAAAAAAAAAAAAAAAAAAAAAAAAAAAAAAAAAAATGAAAGAAAGAACTCTTACCATTTGCAACAGCATGGATGGACCTGGAGAGCATTATGCTAAGCGAAATAAGCCAGTTGGAGAGAGATAAATATCACACGATCTAAATTTTTTTTAAAAGATCACATGATCACACTCATTTGTGGAATATAATGAACAACATAAACGGATAAACAAAAATAGATACAGAGACATAGAAGCATCCAACAGACTGTCAAACCTGAGAAGGAAGGTAGGGGAGGGTGAGGGTGTGGGGGTAAGAGATCAACCAAAGGACTTGTATGCATGCATATAAGCCTAACCAATGGACACAGACAGTAGAAGAGGTGAGGGCATGTGCTGGGGGGGGGGGGGCAAGGAGCGGGTGGGGAGAGGTCAATGGGGGGAAAAAGGAGACATATGAAATACTTTCAACAATAAAGAATTTACATTAAAAAAGCTTTAAGCACTGTCATGATATCTTTAACAGTTTTGAAACCTATAATTTTCTTTTTTAATTTAAAACAGAAATATTAGCTATACAACACTTTTAGGAATGGGATATATTAGCAAATAAAATTTAGCACTCACTTCTTAAGACGTGGTGAATTAATGTTGGATTGACTGAATTTTATTTTTCATACTGATATTGTGGCTTTTTCTAGATCAGAAAGAGCCTCTGTGATTTTTATAATGACCTTTTCCATGCTGTATGAGTTAATCATGGCATTATCTTTTAAATATCTGTGAAAAAAGAGCCATGAAGCCTTGGGTGTGAAGAGTTAGAGTTGCTTAAAGGGAGGAGTCAGAAAGGCATAGGATGTCTCCTGACTGTCACTTACTAGTTGTGTTAGCCTCTATACAGCTAGCTTGACAGGTTATTTAGCCTTTCGATGTCTTTGTCTCTTTATTTTAAGATAGAAGTAAAAATATCTATCTCAGATGGTTGCTATGAGAGTTAAATGATAAAATGCAGGTAAAGCAGTTGGTGTGGGGCCTGGGCTGTGGTCAGCGTCAGCTATGGTTATATTTCTATTGGGTGTGCTGAGCCCTTGGTCCATGAGCAGGGCCACTGTTGATGCAGGCTGGTAACCTAGTCAACACAGAGGATTCCTAATTTTGTTTTCTGCACATCATCAATGTAATGAAGCAGAATCAGTGTGCAAGCAGAAAATTCTTTTTAGAGATGTTATCCTTTATATTCTCATTTCCTCCTTTAAGGATACTGCTAACTCTTTTGTCTCTTTGGGGGAAATTGTTTAGATATGTTAAGAAAATATGTTTTTCTTGACAAGTTAATTTTTTTAGTTCCCATTAGGATTCTGTTCCTACATTTCCAAGTATAGCTAATCTTTCTTGCTTAAACTCAGGTATTCTGAAGGTAAATTTGAGACTAATGTCAGGATGAGATAGCTAATGACTGATGTTTTATAACACACTGTGGTGAGCTTATATGTCTTCCCTATGGATATTTTAACAATTCGAATATGATCATTCCTTCCCACTGTCACTTTCTACCTTGGAAGTTTGGATTTAACTGTATAAGAGTATATCGCCAGGTTATATAAAAAGCCATGCTTTCTACATTCCACAGAAACATTGGTATATTATTCAGGATTCTCCAGGGAAACATAACCAATATGGTATATGTATATGTATATAAATATAAATATAAATATAAATGAATATAAATATATAAGAAGAGTTTTATTGCCGGAATTGACTCTTGTGGTTATGGAAGTCAAGAAGTCCCATGATCTGCCATCTGCAAGCTGGAGAACCAGGAGAGCTGGTGGTGTAATTCAGTCTGAGTCTGAAGGCCTAAGAATCAGGAGTGCTGATGTCCAAGGGCAGGAGAAGATGGATATCTCTGATCAAGCAAAGAGCGGACTTGCCTTTCCTCCATCTTTTTGTTCTACTCAGGCCCTCAGTGATTGGATGATGCCTACCCACATTGGTGAGGGTGATTTTCTTTACTCAGACTACTGGTTCAAATGCTAACCTCTTTGGCAACACCCTCACAGACACACCCAGGAATAATGTTTTGCCAGGTATTTGGGCATCCCTTAGCCCAGTCAAATTTACACAAAATTAAACATCACAATTGGCCTGTCCACTTTTAGTTGTGTGTTCTCAAAAAAAAACGTACTGGTAAAATATGTTAGAAAAAGCAGCCTGTTTTGCTAGGTTGTTTCAGAATGCACTCTCTTCCAGTTTCCTAGGTTTTTTTGGCCTGGTTTCCATGGGATTTACGGGCTTGTAAGCAAACATGTTGGAGCTATTTGCTATGAGCAGGTACTTGTATTCTTGGCCTTGTGATATGAGGAGTGTGGGAGGGCAGATAAAAGACTGCAGCCCTGCAACTCATGTCATCAAATGCTGGATAACTCTGGCCCACGCCAAAAACTTAGAAGAAAAAAGTGACTCAGAATGCCAGAATTATATCTTCAACTAAAATTGATAATGTTTCCATAATTGGAGAAATAATTGGCATGAACAATGATCTGTGTCATTGACTATCAAAGCGAACTTGTTACCTATGTGTTTTCCCCATCACATTTTCAGATAAATGCCAAATTCTATGATTCTGGGGAGCATCAGACTTTATGATAAGTGAAAAGACATGTATCTAGAGCAAGACTAGAAGAATTTTTCACGTCTTATGCCTACTTTGAATTTAGAGCACAGTATGTTTGAGGATGGTTAGCTGTGAGGGGGAAGTTGTAAACTGCTCTCTGCCCATTTTTTAACTCTGTACTATTTTGAACATACTCTTTAAGAGGAATTCTTGGTACAATTAGGGGCAGAAAGTAACTGTTCATTCTCACTTGTATTAATTAAGGCGTGTTCAGCTTCTATATTATTCTCATAACTGAATTCTAAGACCAACATTAGCTGGTCTATTGTAACAATTGTATGTATTAATTTTCTCTTCCAACTTGATTTCATTTTCATATTTCTCTCTCATGAGTATTCTTTGAGAGTAACATCTCTACTGAAAACTCTAACTTTTCAAGTACCTTTGTATGAATTAACTAAACCTGTGTTTAACTCAACAAAACACTTCACTTCATTTGCTTAACTGTATGAAAGTAGCTTTCTCATTTTTAGTGAGAAATAATTCTCATCTCTTTGATTTAACATCAGGCTTTTTTATTAATTTCTTTGTTATTATGTAAAGGCCTAACTAGTGACCCACAAAAGATTATTCATGGGAGTGAAGAAACTGACCTTGTCAAAGGTGCCTTAGTGGAGAAAATGTGACATCTTCCCCACATGTAGTCATGATTCGGACATATTGGTTTATGTTCCCTGAGACCTAGTTTTCTTGTTTTGGTTTTAAATTAGAGTTTTTATAATCTGTAACTAACTTTTTTAGCTCACGGATACATAACACATAAACATACACACTCACAGAACACAAACAAGCTTATTTGATTAATGAAATTAAGCAATTGGGCAGTTAGGTTTTTCAAAGTTGAGTCAGGTTGTCTGAAACTTAGGGGGGAAAAGCTGTGATGTGATCAGTTTGTTGCTTAAAGTCAGGCATGAGGGAGCAGGTCTTACAAGTCCACAGCAGACATCCTGATTCTTGCTGATACATGTTGCAGATTTCAGCAAGAGAAAAGTCTTTACTCAAGGTTGCTGTCATTATGCCTCAAGCAACTGTGGAATGGTGGTTCTGGGAACCAGAAATAGATATGTTCTTCTTGTAATCATTTATTATTCTACAGAAACAATATATCTAATGGTTACTTGAGTACATAAGTCCTTATTCGTAGAAGACATCACCTCTCAAAAGAGGCATTTTCAAAAATAAAAAGGTTAACTATATAATGAAAGGGAACCATGCTAAAATTGTACATATTTTTGTAGATATTTAACTTACATATTGACATTTTCAACAGCCAGATATAGAGAGCAACCATTAGTAATATTATTAATTGAGATCATACTTATATTTCTATTAATTTAAACTAAATTTTAAAAGATGAGTTCTCTTTAGCTTGTCTTAATAATACTGCCTATCAGTAGATATGATAACCAGAAAATTAATGTTTCATATTTGTAGGAACTTAATGCTCTTATACTTCCTCAAAATGAAACTATCTTCTGTTTATATATTCACAGAATGGCAGATTATTACCTGGCAAAAATATTACTTTTCTCAGTTCATTCTATCAATCAATGATACTTTCTGAGCACTTACTATGGTTAGTACATTAAAGAATATAGTCCTTGACCTAGCTGGTTTGGCTCAGTGAATAGAGCATTGGCCTGCAGACTGAAAGATCCCAGGTTCGATTCCAGCCAAGGGCACATGCCTGGGTTGCGGGCTCGATCCCCAGTGTGGGGCGTGCAGGAGACAGCCAATCAATGATTCTCTCTCAACATTGATGTTTCTATCTCTCTCTCCCTCTTCCTTCTTCTCTGAAATGAATTAAAAAATACATTAAAAAATAAATAATAATATAGTCCAGACATTTTTCCTGTTTCCTCCTGGAACATATCTTGTTCTTTTCTATCTCAATTCTTTATTTACTTCTGTCCTGACCACCTATAATGCTCTCTTCTCCATATATCTGTATCCTATCCATTCCCTTAGACCTAGGTCAAGTGTGTTCTTGGCAAATCCTTTCCAAACTACTTCAGGGCTCAGTAATTTCTTCTTTCTCTAAATTCTCAAGCAATTAATTAATTACTGGCAATGTTCCTTCCATTGTGGTATATTTTTGTTTTGTTTCATTTGTCTAAATAAATGAGAAACTCCTTGGGCAGTGTGAGGTGAAGGACAGGGACAATGTCTTATATTTGTGTTCCTCAGACTTGTAGTGCATTGTCCCTGAGAATTAATTTAGGAATTCAGAGAAGACAGTGATCTCTACGGATAATATCAGAGAAGGGTTGAAGGAGGTGAGATTTGATTGGTATTTAGAAGGGTAGATAAGGTTTAGGTAAGGAGAGAAGGTGGAGATCATATTTCAAAGGGATGTTGATTGGAGGACAAGTATGAGGGAAATTGAGGACTTAGAGTGCATGAAACAGAAATGTATATGTGCTGGAAAATGTTAAAGCCTGACAAGGAGATGGATGAGTTATGAAGCATACTGGTGTATTAGCCTCCTGAAGCACATTGTAGAGTATTTAACCCCCCAAAATGATGTAGAACAAGCAATGACCCGTGCATCTATTTCTCGTTGGCTGATTTTCTTCTTATGACACAGACTCTGTTCTATTTAACTCTTCTTGTACATAGCTATTTTCTACCATTTTTCCCACCCTGATTGAAAGGATTGTTTACATAGACTATTAGGTAAGGGATTCAAAGTTCTCCCATTTTATCATAGGAAAAACTAGAAATGACCCTCTCATGAAGATATAAAGTCCTTTGACTGACATCCTGGAAGAAATGTCAAGTTCTAGTTAAGGGCACATAGAATATAGAAATAGTTATTGACCAGTAAACAACCTTTCCCATCTATTCCTACTGGTAAAATAATCATTTTCATAATATCAAAAGAGGTCATGACATTTTACTTTCCTCTTGCCCATGGACTGTTTAGAATAAGAAAGTTAACACTTAGATAATGTAGGATTAGAAGAAGCTAGGCCAGGGGTGGGCAACCTTTCTGTGAGTGCGTGCCAAAACCAGCAAAATCTCTGACTCAAAATTCTTCTGCGTGCCAACCCTAATTTTTTGAGAACATGTTACGCCTACTTGATATCTCTTAAGGTGTCGTATGTGAAGAACCTTGAAGAAGAGAGGGTTTTGCGTGCCAGCAAAAGTTACTGGCGTGCCATGTTTGGCACGTGTGCCAGGGGTTGCCTACCCCTTAGCTAGGGGATTTGAGAAATATATCTGCTATGAATGGTTTTTCATTCACTAAACTAAGGAAATTGCTACGCAGGTTTGGCATCATGAATTTAGTTATAAATTCATTCATCCTGCAAAAATCTGAAAGAATAGTTACAAGCTTCATACATGTAGAGTAAAATTTTATTCAACTGGACACCACCAATTAAAATTTTCACAATACTTGAGAGTGAGAGATTAAATACTCAAGGGAACAAAAAATATCAAATATTTTCAATTGCTTGTCATTAGGGATGTCAAAATCACAAATATATATTATTATCTAATCCTAGAAGTAGAGCCCTTAAAGATATCTCCTACTCAATACTTTAATATATAACTGAATTCATGAAAGTAATATGTTATGCCTTTCATTTGTTCATTTATTCATTCATCCAACAAATATTTATTGAGCACTTACTATGCACCAGGCACAGTTCTGGCATCTGCGGAAACAGTGGTGAATAAGAAAAAGAAAGTAATGCCCTCCAGTTCCATCCATGATGTTGCAAATGGTAAGAACTCCTTTTTTTACAGCAGCATAGTATTCCATTGTGTAGATGTACCACAGTTTTTTAAACCACTCATCTGCTGATGGGCACTTAGGCTGTTTCCAAATCTTAGCTATGGTGAATTGTGCTGCTATGAACAAGGGGTGCATATATCCTTTCTAATTGGTGTGTCTAGGTGAAATAAGCCAGTCAGAGAAAGATAAATATCACATGATCTCACTCATTTATGGAATATAATGAACAACATAAACTGGTGAACAAAAATAGACCCAGAGACAGAGAAGCATCGAACAGACCATCAAACCTCAGAGGGAAGGCAGGGGAGGGAGGGGGTAAGGGGAAGAGAGCAACCAAAGGACCTGTATGCATGCATATAAGCCTAACCAATGGACACAGACAACAGGGGGGTGAGGGCATGAGTGTGTGTGTAGGGGTAATGGGGGGAGAAGGACACATCTGTAATACCTTAATCAATAAATAAATTAAAAGTAAAAAAATAAATAAATAAAAAATAAGTAAAAGTTAAGGTTGAAGCATAAAAAGAAGAAAAAGAATGTGCTTTCATGAAACTTATTTCTAATAGACAAGTAAAAGAGAAAGCAAATAAATATGTAATATAAAGTTAGTGCTTTATATTAGCTATATATATAAAAGCCTAAGCGACTATCCAACTGTCCGACCGTCCAACTGGTAACTATGGGGCAGATGCTCAATGCAGGAACTGCCAAGCTGTGGTGACTTGCCAGCTGCGGTTCTCAGTTCTCGGGTGATGCACCCGGAACCAGAGAGGAGGGAGCCTGATTCCAGGGTGCATCACCTGAGAACCACCCTCTTACAATTCGGGACCCCTTGGGGGATGTTGAAGAGCCAGTTTTGGCCCAATCCCCGCAGGCCAGGCTGAGGGACCCCAGCAGTGCACAAATTCATGCACCAGGCCTCTAGTTTACTTATAAAGAAGACTAGAACAAGTTGGAAGGCTAGAGCATTACAAAAGAGGGAGCAAGGAAAATATTTGATAGAGTGGTGAGGGAAAGCCTTTTTGAGGAGGTTACATTTGACATGGAGAACATAGAATTATAACAGTTTTATTTAACATTTCATAATTATGTTGGGGAGAGCCAAAGCATTTATAATATTGAGTCTTCCCTCTAGTAACTTAGTATATCTGTTCATTCAATCAGATTTTTTCAGTGAAGTTTCATACTCTAATATAGTTTTTATCAATTTCTTGTTAAAATTATTCTTAGATTTTAAAATAGGTTTGCTTCCATTGTAAGTGGAATATTTTGTCATTACAACTTATATCTGATTATAGTTAGCATAGGGAAGCTATTAATTTTTTATATTTATCTTGTATCATATGTCTTATATAAGACCCTCAGCTTACTAAGTCTGCCTTGGGAGGAGACAATCAAATCACTTCCTTTAAAAAATCATATTACCTATGTCTTCTAGGGCAATATGGAATAATACCAGTCATAATGATTATCTTTTAAAAAATATCTTGACATTTATTCCATCACTAAGTGATGGAATAAACATCATATAGCACCTTGGTGCATAAAAAATGGTGCTCCTTGTTAGTAAGTGAATTAAACATTTTCCTTATGAATTTCTCACACCAGGGCACAGAGTTTTGAAAGGGGAATGTGGCTGGAATGAAGCCCTATTCACTATCTCAGTGGGATGCCTCTGTTCAGAGTAAAACCTCCACAACCTTAGCTGGTTGCCTCACTTTTTGTATTTTTTGGACAGGTTCATGGGAGTTCCTTGGCCCTTCCTAGAGAAGGTGATTCTTCAGTGCTATGTGGAAAGGGTTCTCTAAGGCAGCACATAAAAACATTCTGTTTTTAACATCCAGGCCCTTCCCAGAGGCTCTCAAATCTCATATCCACCTTCAGTTCTGTGCCAGATGGAGTAGACTCATTCCTCACAGGTCCTACCTCTTACAGTAAAAACACACAAAAACAACAACAACAGCCTGGAAAAAACACACACAAATAAGCATAGGAAGATTGTGCAAGGTAGAAAGAAGAAGACAGACTGTCTAGGGACCTCAGAACTTGAGGAACAAATTCCTCAGCTTCCTTATTGCCACCCATATATCCTGGACAAGCGGCTGAAGAAGCCTCCAGCATGGAACTGTCAATAGGCAGAAAAACAAAAGGCCTCAAGAAAGGCCTGTTTCCCTAGTCAAGGAAACAGAAAAGTGGCCTCACTGGGCAGAAAAGATTTTGAAAATACCCAGCCCCACTCCAGCCAACCACGTCACAACCTCCACCAGGGTTCAAATGGGGCCAGGCAGGATGCTGACCTTCCACCCAACCCCCACCCCAGGCCCCATGGAAGCTGGCAGTGGTACTCCAATGTCCCTGCCCTATGGTGTCAGGGAGTTGAACAGATTACATTATATAGGACCTTCTTGGTGACTGTAGGGACTTGGGTTTTTACTCGGAGAAAGCAGTGGAGGGTTTTGAGCGGGAGTGACACGATCTGATTTAGTTTTAACAGGATCTGGCTGGTGAATTGAGAATAGACAGAAGAGGAGAGGAACAGAAACAAGCTGTATTTTCTTTGCTGAACCACAAGACAACCCAAGGAAGTTGTCAGGGCTGGTTTTATCATGCTCATTTTGTGGTTAAGACAACTGAGACTCAGAGAGGTAGGTGGTATGTTCAAGGTCACACAGCTAGTAGAGGACAGAGCTACATCTAGCACGCAGATCCTCAAACTTCTGTGAAAGGAGTAGCTAAATTTACAGAATGCAATATCACTTCAGGAAGATTCATGGAAAGTCTCTGAAAGGACGGAGTTCCTGTTAAAATGCTGGTAAGTGTTTATGAAAACTGCATCAGAAACGGGTGATGGAGGAGGACAGGAAGAGAGAGAGAGAGAGAGAGAGAGAGAGAGAGAGAGAGAGAGAGAGAGAGAGAGAATTGAGAGGAAGGATGCTAAATGTAAGCCTGCATTGTCTCTCTTCCACCATTAGATGGCAATTTTCTATTTGTTACAGAGGAGATGGGGCCACAGTTTCCTGGGCAGTTGACAGAAATGAAGGAGTTAGAGACGGAAACTAATGGATGAGTGCGTAAAGACTTTGAAAAACACAAAGTCCAATTGACCTAATACATGTGTAGGGTGGTGGGAGAAGGAGATTAGAGCTTTGAGAACAGTGATAGAATGAAAAAAATTGACAGTCACAGCTGATAACACAAATCAGAACATTAATATTCAAATAGCAGTTCGTTAAGAAGAATAGTTCCTAAAATCAATGCAGTGAGGGACAACCAGCATTTATTTTAATTTAAAAGAACAAAATAAAAGAGAAAACAGAGTAGAAAGTGTCAGAATGCATTTCACATATTAAAATCAGAATTAATTGTGAAACTGGTTTGGTTTTATAAAAATATGTATGCATGCATTGACCATAAAATTTTATGCATGGGTGTAGTAAAAAGTTTGAAAGACACTGGACAAGATGAAAAACATAAGTGAACAGAAGGATTGTACATACTTGACTCACATACAATTTTTTGTGGAGATGTTTATCTTGGTTATAAACTTTCTTTTTTCCAAGTCTCAGGGCCTGTTATGGGCTGAATTTTGTTGCCCCACCCCCAAATTTATACATTGGATCCCTAGTCCCTACTGTCTCAGAATGTGACTGAATTCAGAAATAGGGCCTTTAAGAAGGTGATTAAGTAAAATGAGGCCATTAGGGTGTCAGAGGAAACTTTTCACATAGAAAGAGGCACTTGGGACATTCATTCACAGACGGAAGACAATGTGAGGACACAGGGAGAAGGCAAATGTGCAAGTCAAGGAAAGATGCCTCCCAAGAAATCAAACATACTGACATCTTGATGTTAGACTTCTAGCCTCCAGAACTGTGAGAAAATAAATTTCTGTTCTAAGCACCTAG
This sequence comes from Myotis myotis, assembly GCF_014108235.1. Lineage (NCBI taxonomy): Eukaryota > Metazoa > Chordata > Mammalia > Chiroptera > Vespertilionidae > Myotis > Myotis myotis. The sequence continues at coordinate 5,206,405 of NW_023416346.1, read as the reverse complement.
TTTGTGGCACTTTGTTATAGCAGTCCTAGCAAATTAATACAGGACTAGAGTCTGATATTTTATTTCTGGGATCTGGGACAAGAAAAGACCTGGCCCTAGTGAATGTCTTGCCTCTTTCTAAATGAGAGTTCCTAGATTCAATTCAGTTCTTCACAGAGGGGAGTGCAAAAACTCTAGTGCCGAATGTACTTGCATTCTTATTGCTACTCCATCATCCTATATAATCCTATATAATAAAGAGCTAATATGCAAATGGTTGTCACACCCTCGCACCCTCATGCCCTTGCACTAGGGCCATGGGACCTGAGGCCATGCCCCTTTCCCAGCAGGGCTTGACGGGGGACCTGAGGCTGTGCCTTCCACCCGGCGCTGGGTAGGGGAACCTGAGTCTGCGCCCCCTGCCCTGCAGGGCTTGATGGGGGTGGGGCCGGCCAGGTCTAGGTCTCATGTGTTTTCAAGGCACACGCAGGTGGGTGGGGACTTGACTCTGGGTCCCGTGGTGTGCCCCAGACTCTGACAGGAGGGAGATTTTCATATACATTTGACTAATTTTCTTTCATCTCTGACACTTTTATTATAGAGAAAGGGCAAAAAGCAATATTAAAATATTTCCTCTAATGAATTCTCTTTTAATGTGCACAAATTCTGTGCACCGGGCCACTAGTTTTTATATAGGCATGATTTTGGCTTAGTTATTTAACCTCTCCAAGATTAAATGTTCTCATTCATAAAGTGGTACTAATGATATCTTTCCTGCAATGTTAATATAAACATTAAGTGAAATAATTACCTAAAACTCCTAGAAGTTAGTAAATCACTTTAATTTTTCTTGTTATTGTAGTTGACATTTATTAGTGTTATGTATTTATTTTGTGGCTGCTGCAATTTCTATCTTCCCTTCAAATATATACTATCTTTTGGGAACATGAACTAAAATGGTCAAGGAGTAGAAAGTGATAATGAGAGAAGCTGAAAAGATCAAATAAAAAAAGTATATAGAGACAGAGAATAAAATGGAGGTTACCAGGGGCTGGGTGAAGGCAGAGGAGTAAAGGGAGTTATTACATAATGGCTATAGAGTTTTTGTTTTGACCATTGGAGAAGTTTTTATCCATTCATATACTTGGGCTGTTTCCAAACCTTAGCTATTGTAAATTGTGCTGCTATGAAGATAAGGGTGCATATATCCTTTCTGATTGGTGTTTCTGTTTTCTTGGGATATATTCCTAGAAGTGGGACAACTGGGTCAAATGGTAGTTCCATTTTTAGGTTTTTGAGGAAACTCCATACTGTCTTCCACAGTGGCTGCACCAGTCTGCATTCCCACCTGCAGTGCATGAGGGTTCCCTTTTCTCCACATCCTTGCCAGCACTTGTTTATTGATTTTTTTTATGAATAGCCATTCTGACAGGTGTGAGGTGATATCTCATTGTGGTTTTGATGTGCATTTTTCTGATGATTAGTGGTGTTGAGCATTTTTTCATATGTCTTTTGGCCTTCTGTATGTCCTCTTTGGAGAAATGTCTATTCAGATCCTCTGCCCAATTTTTAATTAGCATGAATTTTACCCTTCATCTTTATATTGTGCAGTGGCTGTTTCAAAAGCAAATGCCCCTGGTGGTAGCCAGTTTTGCTCAGTGGATAGAGCATCAGCCTGCTGACTGAAGAGTCTCAGGTTTGATTCTGATTAAGGACACTATCTGGGCTGCAGGTTCCTTCTCGGGGTGCATGCAGGAGGCAATTGATGCGTCTCTCTCACATCGATGTTTTCCTCTGTGTAAGAGCACTTAATTTGCATGTGGAATAACTAAAATTTTTATAACTTGTATTTTGTGACTTGTCCTGGAGACTGCCTTGAGTTGTCAGAAGATACTAACATAAACCAGATTCAGGAGGGTAGGAGGAAGGGGAAAGGGTCTATCTAGGTATGGGATAATCACTTTGCACAGGAACACTCAGGGGGCAAGTGCAGATGCTTATAGGCACTCAGGGGCCCTGCTCCATGATATGGGGCATGCAGGCACTCCAGCCTGATGGTTGCCAGTTTCCCATTCCTGGACTCTCTAGGCCAGGGGTTCTCAACCTTCCTAATGCTGCGACCCTTTAATATAGTTCCTCATGTTGTGGTGACCCCCAACCATAAAATTATTTTTGTTGCTACTTCATAACTGTCATTTTGCTACTGTTATGAATCATAATGTAAATATCTGATATGCAGGATGTATTTTCATTGTTACAAATTGAACATAATTAAAGCATAATGATTAATCACAAAAACAATATGTAATTATATATGTAATTTCCGATGGTCTTAGGCGACCCCTGTGAAAGGGTCGTTCGACCCCCAAAGGGGTTGCGACTCACAGGTTGAAAACCGCTGCACTAGGCTACTGCAATGTGATGTGCCCTCTTGGTTAGAGGCAGGGAAGTCAAGCCAAGCATTTTCCCTTCCCATGGGCCTGCTGCCCCAAACCAACACCTAATGGGAGACCTCCAATCATATTACAGCCTCAGTGCTGAGATGCACTAGGGACCTGAATTGGTGCTGGATGAGAGGCTATCCTTGCCTAGTCACCTGCTGAATTTGATGTGGCATTATAGCCTGGGGTGTGAACACCACCACCATGCCTTATCCCAAGATGTGGTAGGGCAAATGCATTCAACCCTTACCTTTCCTGCACTCAAACCCAGGCTCCCATTGGGTACAGAGGTCAACAACAGTTGCTGAGAAACTTTGGAGACAGGGAGGTTGGGCAGGGCCTATGGCACTGGGGGTTGGGGGAGTGGTCCTCAAGAATCTGTCCTAGGAACCTATGCATAAGCTGAGGCTCCAAGCCTCTAGTGCAGTGGTTCTCAAGCTTCCTAATGCCGCGACCCTTTAATACAGTTCCTCATGTTGTGGTGACCCCCAACCATAAAATTATTTTCGTTGCTACTTCATAACTGTCATTTTGCTACTGTTATGAATCGTAATGTACATATCTGATATGCAGGATGTATTTAGGCGACCCCTGTGAAAGGGTCATTCGACCCCCAAAGGGGTCGCGACCCACAGGTTGAGAACCGCTGCTCTAGTGCATGCTCCATTATCCCATTGGACTCCACTCACCAAACACAAATCCTATATAGTAAAAGGCTAATATGCAAATGGACTAAATGGTGGAATGACTGGTCTCTATGATGTGAACTGACCACCAGGGGGCAGATACTCAATGCAGGAGCTCACTCTGGTGGTCAGTGCTCTCCCACAGGGGGAGCACTGCTCAGCCAGAAGCCGGGCTCACAGCTGGCAAGTGCAGCGGCGGTGGTGGGAGCCTCTCCTGCCTCTGTGGCAGCGCTAAGGACCCCTGAGGAAGGGGGTCCTGGACTCTGAGAGGGTGCAGGCGAGGCTGAGGGACTCCCCCTAGTGCATGAATGTCATGCACTGGGCCTTTAGTATAAAGATAAGATCACAAAGAATTTCAAGACAGTGATTATAGAGCATCACCTATGTAGTATTCTTAACCTGATTCTATTCAAGCCTCTAGACCTAACATCCAGTTTACAGGTATATTCATTTGCTAGGACTGTCATAACAAATTATCACAAACTGGGTGGGATCAAACAACAGACATTTATTGTCTCACAGTTCTGGAGGCTAGGAGTGTGAGATTAAGGTGTGGGCAGAGTTGGTTCCTTGTGAAGGCTATGAAAAAGGATCTGCCCCATGCTTCCCTCCTAGCTTCTGGTGGTTTGCTGGCAGTCTGGCATTCCTTGATGTGTACAAGCATAATCTCTGCCTTTATGTTTACATGGTGTTCTCCTTCTGTGTGTCTATTGCTACATGTTCCCCTTTATAAGGGCACCAGTCATTTCAGATTAGATATCTACCCTACTCCAGTATAACCTCATCTTAACTAATTACATTTGCAACAACCCTATTTCCAAATAAGGTCACATTCTGAAGTATTGGGGGTTAGGGCTTCAACATATGATTTCAGGGGACAGACACAATTCAACTCATAACAACAGGAAATCTAAGAGATAGAAGAACAAGTTAAATATCACCACAAGGAAATAATCAGATAAATCCGGAATGCAAGACTTTATACAAAGTCTCTAAAAAAGATAATGTCATTAAAAAAAGAAGTAGGGGGACTAAAGAAACCAAACATGAACTATGATTGCATCCTGATTTTTTAAATTTAAATTATTTATTGTTTAAAGTATTACATGAGTCTCCCCCCGCCCCCCATGAATCCTGATTTTAAAAAGAAACTGCTACAAGACATAGTATAAATTGGGAAGATTTGAAGATAGAGATTCTGAGAGTAAAATGATATTGAAAAATTACCATCGATTTTCTTAAGGGTGCTAGATGTTATGATATTTATATAAGAGAATGAACTTATATTAAGATATGCAAGCTGAAATATTTGGGGTGAAGTTTACTGTTAAATAGATTAGCAAAAATACACATATACATGCATGAGTAAATTTGTATATATAGTTCTGCACATAAAGACAATATACTAAAAGGTTAACATTTGTTAGATTTAAATGGTGGGGATATGGGATATTTATTGTATTGTTCTTTCAACTTTCTTGTATATTTGAAGTTTTTCACAATAAAAAGATGGCAGCAAATGAAGAAAACAATGTTTCTGTTTGTTTTAAGACAAGATTCTGTCCACTTTTCTATTGAAAATGGAGCGTGAAAATCCAACAGGCTTAAGGTAGAGAAGATGAAAATTTAGTTAGTGAAAAAGAGAAATTCCTTGTCGAGGTTGTTAAACAGTTGGGCTGGTTTCCTAGGGATTCCTTCCCTGAAAGTCTTTATTACTGTGAGTTAAAGGCTAGAGCACAAGGCTCTCAATCAAGAATGATTTGAGGGCCCCCAGAAGACCTGCTGACCCCTAAATATCTCCCCTGCTGGCTTCCCATGTGGTCTGAAATCTCTGTAACCTGAGTTAGTTCTTAGGAATCAAGTATTTTCTCACTATTCTGGGGCCTCCTTTTAAAATGCAAAGCTGGGAAGGTGCTGGGCCCATTAACTGGGGACAATTGCCTGAGAAGCCAGCACCCGCCCATAGGCCCTCAATTCTAATAGCTCCTTTCCCAACCCCTTACCACCGCTGAGATTGGACAATACATGCTCTAGGAAGCTGAAATTGCACAATGTGTGTTCTAAGAAACTTCTTAGGTGAAGATACCTTTTCAAGAAAGCTTATTTTCCGTGAATAAAATGGGGTGCATGAGGTCATTTCTGTTTTTACTTTATAAACTGGGTGGCCTCTGAAAGCTTCTTAGAACACTTCAAAGGAAGCCTCCTCAACAATTCCAGCCCCCCCACCCCCACCCCCCAACACACCCGTTCCCTTTGTAACCGAATTCTTACTGACCCCAAAGCTTTTTCACTGAATGAAGAGTTTCCAAAGGGGTCTAAAAAATACCTGAGACAATTAGAGAACTGAAAACCGGGAGGTCAAGATGGATTGACCCTTGGCAGAGGATTTACATAAATAGGTCCTAACCTCTGGCTGTGAATAAAAGATAAATGCCCCATTAGGGTCAGAACCTCAGTTCAAGGGCATTTGTGGGGCCAAGCCTGGCTTCTCTGCTATGTCAGGAATTTTAAGAATGCCACTGATCATTGTGTGTTGGCAAAGCTCAGGGGGTTGCAGAAACCCAGCCCTGCCCACTGGGTGAGACTGCAGATCTCCCATGTAGCAATCTGCTAGTAGAGAGCGTGGGAAACAAGCTGAGAGAGGACCTGAAGTAATGCCTTCGAAAATGGGAAGTATGTCTTCTCCTGATAAGTAACCATTTTCATGTTTCTATGTTGGTATTAACCTGCAAGGTTAGAGGGGAGAGAGGGCATGTCCCTTGCCAAGAGCCAATTTGCTCCCTCTGTAGAGCACAGCTCTGTGAGAGCCATCTGTCCCTTACCTGCAGATCAGATGACCCAGTACTAGCCTCCAGGTTGAAGGCCACCACCATGTTTCCTTCTGCTGCTGCCTCAGAAAGAAGTCTTACAAGGGTGTTACAAGAGAATATTCAGAAAAAAGTAAAACTGTGACCCTCATACCTATATAAAAGTGAACATGTGTTAAAGATTTGATTTTACTCATAATTACTTAGGGAACCAGGTACTTGTTATAACTGATTTTGAAAAGAAGCAGCCCAGTTTATATGGAGTAAAGAATGTTAAAATGAATTGCAAATGGAGGTGAACTGTTTTTTCACCCCCACAGGGGAGAAGGAAGTCAATTAAACCAAACAGGACAGAATTTGCATGTCTATCCTTTACTTACAATTTACAGAGTTATAAAATAGCTCCTGTAGCAGAAGCAAGTAGAAGCAAGTGCTATAGGCAATAAGGAATTTTCCATTGTATACATTTTCTCTACTGGGGCAAGAAATTTTGTTTTCCAAAAATTGCCTTTAAGAGAAGTGTCTTCTGTATCCACTCACCTCTCAACCCTACCTCGCCCCCTCCCAACCTATACATACTTTGTTTTTTTACCACAGAGTGTGAGGTAGGATTGAGAATCTGACCAAAGTTGAGTGCTGACCTCCACAATTTTCTACCTTACTTCATTTTCCTGCCACAGAAAAATGCACACAATTATGGTTGGGTTGTTCTTTGGTAAGATGAGAAGGCTGACAAAGATGCGGCCTGGACTACCTATTCAAGAAAACACTAAGACAGTGGCTAATTTGGGATGAGACTCTCCTTGCTCTGTAGCTGTTTTGACCAGCAAATGCCCTAATCTTGATGGCCATCCTGGGCTCACTTTGCTGAGTCTCAAAAGTGACCCATTGCATCATGGAAACAAAGAGCAGGGATGTAAACACTGAGAAGGGATTTATCTGCTGAGATGGACTCTCCATGGTCAACCAAGGGCCCAAATTTTATGAATAATAGGAGTCTATGGTCATTTACTGATGGGCTCATCATGCACTCTGTACACCTGGAAGAACCTTAGACTGAACTCTTGGCTTCCTGCATTATGTGCAGCTTGTTTGTGTAGACTGGGTCAACTACTTCAGTGAAGCCCTGCTTTCACCTTTCTACCAACGGACTGAGACCTGCCCCATCCAACCCAAACTGCACAAACATTGTATTCTCATTTGGATCTATGCCAATCAATCAGAACTACTTCATATGACCAATCAGAACTGCACAATTTAGAAACCTCATTTGCATAAAATTAGAAACTTTCCCAATAAGAGAGGGCATCCCCTTTGTCTCCATGGAACACAGTTTAAGTTGCTACCTGAGCCTGTCTCCCAGGCTGCACTTCCCCTTGCTCAAATAAATGCTTTTTATTTCTTATTACAGTCTAAAATTAATTTTGGTTTACACCTGGATTTTACTGCTCAGAGAGTATGTTTTCTTTCTTGTTGCATCAAAGAGGTCTGTTAAGCTTTCTAAAAGTACTAACGCTGACCTGATATTTAAAGTAACAGATGGAAATTTGAGCTTTTTAGGTAAAGTTCTTTCCCCTGTATCTGCATCTAAGTGAAGAGGTGGAGATTAAAGACAAAGTCATGTTGGAAAATTATTTTTCATACCTGGATTTAATTTATTTTTATACTGTTGCATTAAAAATCTACTCTAACAAGCATCTGTTTGTGAATTCCGGAAATCTTGTTCTAGGCTCATTTATTTAAAGACAAACAAATAAAAACACCAAACCCATAACCCAGCCCTCCCCCCATTTTCCTCTGGAGCAGTGATTGTGGGGCCACTGTACGACTTTCACTCTATTATCTACTGAACAAAACCGAGGCTGGTAATGCTGAGAAAGCATGAGAAGAAAATAGATGTCACAGTGACAGCACACTTCGGCAGAGTTTCATCCCAAAGCAAGTCAGTGACCTACTTACTGTTCTGTAATGCACAGGGCAGATTCTCACGTGGAAAAATTGCCCTCCGAAGTGTGTGCGAGACCCTGGTATGTGTAAAGGAATTTACCGAGCTCTCTTCATACTGGCATGCAGGTATGTGAGTGTGGGTTAGCAGACATTCCTTTCTGACTCATTACCCATTCTGCCTCTGCACTCCCTGCTCCCTCCTTATTGCTGAAGGCACTTTTTTCCAGCCTGCACTGGGCTGGCTCAGAGATTGATGGTATCTTGGTGTTCTCCAAGAGAAGCTGTGCCCCTTCGCACTTTCCTTTTGTGGCTAGTCGTTCAGATGCTGCCAAGCTCTGTCAAATGAGCATGGCACAGCTGCCTCTAAGCCGAGAGCTCTCCTTGTCACAGGCCCTGGTGTATGTAGACTCTTCTGGCAGTCAATACATATTTATTAACCAGACTGACAGTGAGACAGGCAGTAATGTAGGGGAGGAAAACTTTTACTCTACCCTCTTATGCTCTATAACCGGGGAGTAAAAATTAAACTGACACACAATAGATTGACAGGAGAAATTGATGTTAATATTTTTTTACATTTACAAGATTTCACAGGAAAGAAGTGAAAATCCAAAGAAGTGATCTGGCTTCAGTGCTTCTATACCATTTTGACATAGGGTGACAGTTATGGAGAAGTGACTAGATAGAGGTAAGAGGGTTTGGCCTTTTAGAGGCAATAAGTTGTGGAGGGGGGGGCTAGAAAATATAGAGGAGAAATTAATGGTGGCTCAGGGTCACTTAATAATGTTTGCTCTGCAGCATCAACTTGGTGCTTTGTCGTCAATGATAAGTGTTGTTCTGTTCTTGGCATAGGAGAAGGGGATGCCTTCACAAGGAAAATTTATGCCCTGCTTTTAGGCAGAGAACACTTCCTGTGTTTGCTTTTTCTTAATTACCTTCACTTCAAAATAATCCTTATGCCAAAATGACATAATTTGAGGTATCATATTCTGATCCCCTTCCGTGAGAAGGCATCACAATGTTGTGCAGGGCTTTAAAATACTTGTACCACTAGAATAAGGAAGTGAACTTCTAGCATAACCTAGAGATCCAAAGCCCATGGAAGATGAGGCCACCCTCTCCCATCTGAGGAGAGGACTAAGACACCTGGGGAGCCAAAAGCAGGGATGAGAGCCAAGGTTGAGGAGGAGTTCCAGGAAGGGCCTGAGAAAGAGGGTCCTTGATCAAAAGTTACTCATAGGCCATAGCTGCCCCTACCATCCAAAGCTACACTTAGAGGTGGGGTGAAGAAAGAGTCAAAGTTTAGAATCTTACATCCTGAAAAGACGCCAAAGAAGAGAAGATAGAGAAAGGAGTAATGCGATATGAGCCTGCCCCTGGGCCTCAAGTTCCTGAGAGTTTCTTATTGGTGCTGGTGTCCTGTTGTTCTGTTCCCTCTGCAAAGGAAAAATGAAATCTATTGCCTTCTAGGTACAAATATAATCAGCAATAAAGGGGATCAGAATATGTTACCCCCAAATATGCCCCTTTGGCATGAAGATTATTTTGAGCTGATGGAAATTGAAAAGCAGAAGACTCAGGAAGAACTCCCCTTTTTTGCTTAAAAGCAAGGCATAAATTTCCCTTTGTACAAGTGACACACATTTCAATTTGTAAAGGTGCCTTCCTAGGAAGAGGACAAGACTCTTATCAGAGAACAACTTGAGTCTGCAGAACGAACCTTACTAAATAACCCTTATCTATCATCCATTTCCTACTCATCTTCCCACAGTTTATTGCCCCTAGGAGCCCAAACCCCTTTTCCTTTGTTTGGTCACTTCTTTACAATCTATTGTCTTTCTTTAAAAGATATTGCCACCTTTGGGTCTCTTTTATATGAAGTCTCTGTGCACATGAAAATATTAGCATCAATAAAGAAACCTATGTGTGTTCCCCTGTTAATCTATCGGTTGTCAGTTTAATTCACAGGCCCCAGTAACTGAATCTAAGAGGGTAGAGAAAGTTTTTCTTCCACTACACCACCATCAAGATTGTTTTGCTTGACTGTTTGATTGCTCAGGAAAAGAGTTATTGGTTTCCTCCTGCCTGTTTCTATTAAATGCATGGTTTAACATTGCACTGGATGAGCAGAAATTAGAGATCTCCATAAATGCCCCTCTAACATGTTGCTTATTCTAGGAGACAGCAAATAAGACCATCATGACCATGTATTCAAGGTATGCTGCCCTGAAAGGCCGATGCTTTGTACTTTTGCAGTGCTGCTTTACCGATTGCCAACAATCCAGGAAAATTCCCTGAGTTAAGACTCCCACTATTTTGGAAATTTCATTTTTCTGTTCCTCCACATGGGTGTGCTTAGGCAGATTACTATAGACCATGGACTATAAAGTCATGGTCAATTGAAGAAAATGATTTCTCCATTCCATGTCTACAGGGTTCATAAGAGAAACCCAGGAACTCCTGAGCTGTTGGAGGGAGTACTAAGCTAGTCTCCCAGCAAAACGAAGCAGAGAGAGAACCCATCAGAGGCACCATAATTGTTTGAATTTTCTGTTTGTAATTTATCTATGAATCAAAAAAGGGAAACTCACATTGGTTCTGTGCAACATGTGAGAAACCACAGCATTGCTTATCAGCAGTTTTTTTCCTCTTAGTAAAAGTGCATATTTTGAGTTTTGCAATACCTGACACATAAGGTGTAAGGAAGAGAATTTTTTCACAGGCTAAAGAGATACGAGGAAAGCAGCAAGACCTTATACCTGGACCATTTGTGAGGGGTATGTGTTTATTAGAGTGTCTGATTGTTCCATGACTAACTTCATTTTCTAATTTTTCTCAGGGAAACATTTGTGAAAATATCCAATTGTGATCACAAACTATCTCCTGTGAATTATCTGTGATGTCTATATTGATTTCTCCTGAATATTTAAATAGCCAGTATATTTGAAAGCTTGGACATTATCTCCTCCTCTGACACTGACAATTTACTGTGAAACTGTTCCATGTTATCTTGCAATACCTGATTCCAAACTTGATATATATTTAATGCATTCTCTTTTCTCACAAAATGTCTTTGACACTGTCTTGCTATTATTCTCAATATATACACGTTATTCTCCTAACCATGGGCCCAAAATCTCACACAATGAGAGTGAATCACAGAGTAAAAGGAAAAAAAGGCCCTAACCGGTTTGGCTCAGTGGATAGAGCGTGGGCCTCCAGATTGAAGGGTCCCAGGTTCTATTCCGATCAAGGGCATGTACCTTGGTTGCGGGCACATACCCAGTGGGGAGTGTGCAGGAGGCAGCTGATAGATGTTTCTCTCTCATCGATGTTTCTAACTCTCTATCCCTCTCCCTTCCTCTCTGTGAAAAATCAATAAAATATATTGGGAAAAAGAAAGAAAAAAAGGAACATTGCTTTCCCTCCATGAACACTTTTCATCAAATTCCACCTCTCTGCTCAGTGGATACTGTTTCATATTGTGGAAATAACAACACTCACAATTTCGTCTTCCAGATTTCATTTATAACTACTTCAACTGGTGCACTAAAAAATTTTTAAAAAAAAGCAAAATGGTAAGCTCTAAATGCCAGCTTTTCTCTTCCTTTGGCCCAAGCCATAGCCGAGGTTAGTGCACATCCATCATTACCAAAATACTGCCTTGTATATATTTTTAAGAAACAGAGATGAGTTTGTTATGTTTCACTAGTGACCTAGCGTGCGAAATTGCACAAGACCCGGGACCCCCGTGTCCTGCCTGCGTCGCGGGACCTAAAGTTAAGTCCCCGCCCACCCACGTGGCCTCGCCACGCACGCAGCCTCCTGGTGACCGGTCTTTGGTCGTTATGGTGTTATGACCATTGGGTTTTTATTATATAGATAGGCCTGGTTCAGAGCTCTGTGCTGCTTTTCTTTTTGGTTGTCAACTTGTTATATCTGTGATGAAAACAGTTACTATGTCTGTGTAAATAAGTTCAGAACTAAAAACCAACAAAAAATAAAGATTCTAATAACTCACGAATCTGTTATTGGAGAACCCACCAGATTCTGACCATCTGAAAATCTCATCTCTACCCCTCCCAGTCTCCAGTGATCATAAAGGTGATTAAAGCCCCGAGCCCCTGATTTTATCACAAAGTCATTTTTCTTTGTGGGTGCCTTGGATCTGGAGATAGAGAATCATGAGATCAGATAAAGCCATGTGGAGAGCAAAAAGTTTGCTGGAATGAGGAGCTGGGGCACAGTCTATGCTGTTGGAGCATTTCCTGTGTGCCCTTTGAAACCTCTAAACTCAGCTCTTCAAAGTGAGAGCTAACTTATTCTGTCTTTCCGCTGAACAAATATATTTGCTGCTTATCATCTTTTTTGCCACCCCCACCCTAATTGACTTAGTTAACATTGATTTATCAAAGCAAAAGCATTGCCCCGACTGAGTCATAAGTTATAATTTTACCTGACATTATCTGGGCCTTTAGAAGTGAAAGCATAAAAATAAAGGAGGTTTTGTGCAAAAGTCTACACATATGCACATATATGCGTCTTTATGTTTGCTTCATTCATCATGCTTTCTATACTTCCACTGTCTTTCTCCCCACCCAACCCCCACACACTCACTCATAGTTTGTGAGAGAGCGAGATGTTTTCTCAGGAGCTAATGGGTAATTTTTCAAGTTGAATACTATTAACATTAGTTACAAATACTTGTTTTCAGAAGCTCCTCTTTGCAAAACTTGGTTTTTAGGTCAGAAAACATATTTCTTTTTAGAGCCAGTGGGGCAAGAGGAAACTGAAGCTGGTCTCTGGGCGTGTGTTTGTGCTAATTTGCTGTGCAATCAAATACGGATATAGGTCAATAAAAGCTGTTCTTTGATCTGTTGCTACAAAGGATTCATTGTAAATACATTACTGGATAAGAGGGTTACGACTTCATAACTGCCCCTTGCAAACAGTGCCCTACGCCACCCTTTAGCACGTGCAACAAGTGAGACATCTGGCTTCAGCCTGCCTGGGCTTTTTTGTGTGTGTGCTGAAAAACACAGAACATAAAATTTACCATCTTAACCATTTTAAGTGGATAGTTCAGTAGCATTAAGTATAGCTTCCCTGGGTTTTACTTTGCTGATTTATTTTTCAATAGGTAGCCACAGTATCATTTCATTTTGGGGTATCTCCATAAAAGGATTGTGTTCAGGTAGAAAAATAGCCTTAAAAGAACAATAACAATAACAGCAATAGAAGCTTAGCAATAAGTGAATAAACTCAACAAGGCCAATATTCTGATGGATAACTATTTGAATTCATACCTGTTATTATGTGTCTAGCACTGGCAAAGGCATTATAAAAAAAATGCAATGAGATGTGATCAATGACCTCAAGGTGCTTACATTCTAGTTATGGGATGAAGGTATCAGATTAAATCACATTGACTAAAATGGCAATGAAGACTTCTACCTATCTACCTCACTCAGTGTTTGCATATGAGGGCATGTTTCCTTTTCCCCATAAATGTATAGTCTGTGTAAGTACCAAAGCAGAACAGCCAGTTGAAAAGGTCATTGTTTGAAATCAAGGACCTATCTAGGTGTGACAAATAACCCATGGTAGCAGAGGATTTGGAAACAACTTCTGTTGAGTGCTGATATGGGGCCAGTGTGGTCCATAGGAGTCTCAGTAAGAGAACAGAAAAAAGACCTCAGTTGTGAGGAGAAAGTGATATGACTTTGACCACCTAAGCCTTCCTGCCTCCTCTTACCTGCCTTGTAATACTGGAGGGCAAACTGGAACCCAAAAGTTATAACTCGTGCCCCCACAATTGCTTGTCAAGACAAATATAAGAAAAGCATTCTCCTTCCTTCCTTCCTTCCTTCCTTCCTTCCTTCCTTCCTTCCTTCCTTCCTTCCTTCTTCCTTCCTTTTCTCCTTCCTTCCCTTTTAGAAAATGTGTATGGATGTTGGGAAGGTGTAGCTCATAAAATCGCTACCACAAAGCTAGTGTGCATTCCATGGATGAAAACTCCACCCCACCTCTCAGACCCCATGTAGACAACACCTGTGCAGAGTTTACACTGCTTGCTGTCATAATCAGCCTTCAACTACAGGCTAATCACTTCCAAGTTGGTCGTCTAACAAGTGATAATGCATATGAAAGCATTTATAATCTCTAAAGTGCTACACAAATTTGACTGATATGGTTTCAGTTTTTATATTCTTAAAATCAACCTTTCTGCTGTTTCCTGGAAAGGCAACATCACCCACCCTGGGCCCTTGGGAGAAAGATGGAGGAAGAGAACTGATTTTTTTTTCTGGTTCACACTGGAAATCAAACTGGGCCCACCTCTCCTCCAGTCTGAGCCAGTGACTCTCATGGGTTTTTAATTTTTATTGCTTGCCTTGACCTGTGCTGCAATCAGCATGCACATGTGCGCAATGCCCCCATGAGCAAACCCACTCAACAAAGCATATTGGACTACATCATTGCTATAGTGATAACCTCGAATCAGTGAAAGAGCACAGCATTCAGCATCTTCCATACTTTATTAGTATTTACAAATTACTTATGACTCACCTCATAAATGACCCCAACAACACCCGTGATTGTGACTGAATGTTCTCAGTCTCCGTCTGGCTCTCTGGCAACAGAATTGTTCTATGTCCCCTTGCACTGATTCCAGTTCTGGAAAGCTTCCAAGTCCTTTCAGTTTAATGCTTTCTACTTAATTCCACCGACATTGAGCACCTACTATGGGCCCAGGGAACACAGATATAAAGCAGACCTGGTTTCTGCCTTCCTTTGCTCGGAGCTTAGTGGCACATTGCTTCCCTGATGCTCTCCCCAGCTCCCCTACTCCTTCTTCCATCGGTGCTTTCTGGTCCCTGGTTTCTCTCTTCTCTCTGCAATTGAGGTTCCAGCAAGACTTGTAGGAGACCTTTCAGGGGTGTCAGAGACTCCTCTTTGCTCTCATAGACCTCTGGATTTATATTTGCTAAGACACATTGTATTGCATTTTAGTTTATGTGCCAGGTGCTATGTGTTTCACCCTCGTTAATCCTCACAACCCTATCAAGTAGGTGCAGATGAGGAAACTAAAGCTAAACTAGCCAAATACCTTGTCCAAGGTCATAGAAGCGGTAGCAGAAGAGCCCTGACCTGAACTAGATAGTCTGATTCCAGAATCTTTGTACTATTCCAAGAGGTAAGTAAAAATTGGTACCCATGATCTATAACCATCACCAAGTGTGTGACATTTAAGCAAATATTCCGACCATGATTATTTAAGACCCTATTCATTTTTCCATTTCTATATAGTGTGGGTAAATGTAGGTTTACAATTGTGAATATGTGAAACACAGAGTTTATTCTTGTTGTATTAGTTATTGTATTATTTGTATTACAACTGTAAACTTACTTTTGTCCCCCTCTATATGTCCCTGATGATTACACTGTATCTTAAGAATATTTTATGACATCTATGTTCATTGTATATAATTCAGTGATCTTATTAGAGCCAGGATGGAGAGAAAGGGAAGCTATTGAAAGAAATTGGGGCTCAGGGAACATGTCATTTTACTCAAAGACAGAAGAGGTGCGGTGAGCACTGGGAGAGAACCATCTTGGCTGATCAGAGGCCAATTCATAAGAAAAGCAGGTTGGGGTTTAGATGCCCCCTCTTTTGCCCTCTTCCACCTCCCTCCAACCTCCTTCCCCTCTGGCTGTCACCATACTGTGGTCTGTGTCTATGTGTTATAATTCTATATACTGTATATAATTATTTGTGCTTAATCCTTTCACTTCTTTTTCACCTGGTCCCTGAACCCTCACCAATCTGACAGCTGTCAGTCTGTTCTACGTTTCTGTGCTTCTGTTTTTATTTTGTTTGTTAAATTATTTTGTTCATTTGATTCCACATATAAGTGAGATCATATGGTATCTATCTTGCTCTGAAATCTTAATACATTTAAGATAAGGATTTTTAAAAGTACAAATAACTTTTAAAAGTACCAGTGTTTACCAGTTCTCCCCCCAAACCCCCAACCATCCACCCATCCACCCAGCACGAGGTGTACCAAGATTCTAGCCTAATTGGCAGGCACATGTCCCAGGAGGTCCATCAACCTGTTGATGACATAGGGCCCCGTGCATGGGACAGAGCTCCAAAATCGGAGTGAAAGCTTTCATGGGAAAACAGACTGTACTATCTATGTGAAGAGGCTTTGTTTTGTTTTTGTTATAAAAGTGACTGGAGGGCTGCCTGATATACCAAGTAAGGTAGGATCAATGCGAAGGGCATTTCACAAATGGAGACACCAATATTAACTGTGTGGTTAATCTGTACCACCTACCACCTTGCGACCCTTTATGAAGCTTTAAATCCTGTAAATACAAACGGATTTTTCAACTCACTTTGTATTTAAAATCACCGAGATCTGGAAGAAATTGGTTGTTACCATGGTAGCCAGCCTAACAGAAAGGTTTCTAATGTAATTTTTTCTTTGTATGGGCTTCAATGAATAACGCTTTTTAAAAATTTTTTAAAATATATGTTTATTGATTTCAGAGAGGAAGAGATAGGGAGAGAGAGATAGAAACATCAATGATGAGAGAGAATCATTGATTGGCTGCCTCCTGCACACCCCCTACTGGGGATCCAGTCTGCAACCTGGTCAGGTGCCCTGATTGGGAATCAAAGCCATGACCACTTGGTTCATAGGTCGATGCTCAACTACTGAGCAATACTGGCCAGGCTCAATGAATAACTCTTGGGGGGCTTCTAGATACCCTGAATATGCTGAGATTCACAGTCTACAGACTGAGCACATATCTCTTTCACCTACGAAAGGCTATGGCCAAGGATTGAGTTAGCCCAAGGCAGGGAACCTGGAAGGTCCCTGAACCACTACACACATCTGGTGTGAGTGGTGGTAAGAGGCGACCAGAGCTGGCAGAAACCCCAGAGAAATGCAAACCTGCCATGTGTTCAAAAATAGTTATGAACACTCAGAAAGATAGGCCCGATGTTGGAAGAAGCTGTGTTTGTCTTCCTGTTAAAACGCCCACTGATGAAACAGGATGTCTTGCCCCAGGTCAGTGAAGGTATATTGTTTTATCCTACGCTGCACAGAGCAAAACAGATTAAGAAATGTTGTTAGGCACTCCTCCTATACATTTCCCCAGGATCCTCTCTATTGTGATTGTCTAGTGACCTGTTTCCCCAACTGGACTGCAAATTTTGCAGGGGCCAGGGGTATGCCTGTCTTTATTCATCCCATCACAAGGACTCAATAAATGTTTGCTAAAGTAATAAAGTGACTGAATGAATGAAGCTTTAAAAATGCTAATTTGACAAAAATATTGATAATAAACCACAAACTCTATATAATTCAGTGATCTTATTAGAGCCAGGATGGAGAGAAAGGGAAGCTATTGAAAGAAATTGGGGCTCAGGGAACATGTCATTTTACTCAAAGACAGAAGAAGTGTGGTGAGCACTGGGAGAGAACCATCTTGGCTGATCAGAGGCCAATTCATAAGAAAAGCAGGTTGGGGTTTAGATGCCCCCCGAAGAGGTGGCATAAGGGTGACTTTGTACTGTTGGGAGCAAAGAAGCACAGTCGAAAGGAGCGTGGGGATACAATCCAGACAGAAATGAAATTCTAGAGAATCAGAAAAGGATCTCCCTCAGGTAGCTAAAAGAGCTGGCCTGCACTGGAGCTAGGACAGGAGAAAAGTAGATGCACTAAGGTCCCCAAGCAGCCAGCCAAGTGTTCCTTACGTCTGAGGCAACCCCGAGATAACTTCAGAGCCAAGAGATTTTGCACCAAGGAAATGATTCTTCAGTGGTAAGGGTCCTGGAGGGGCTGCCTGCATCCCAAGGGTATAGACTCAGGGTAGACAAGCTAGGGTCCTGGGGCCAAGACCAGTTTGCCACCTGTCTCTGTAAATAAGGTTTTACTGGATCACACCCACTTTCATTCGTTCACATATGTCTATGGCTGCTTTTCTGCTACAACAGCAGAGTAGTTAAGACAGAGACAATCTGGCCCACAAAGCAGTTATTTATTTGGCCGTTTACAGAAAAAGTTTGCTAACCTTGGTGTAGGTAGGCAATCAGTCCCGGGGACCTCTCTTTGTCTGCCATTATGACCAGCAAGGAGAGGACTAAGCACAGAGTGAGAGTGGAAGTGGCCTTCCTGTCACTGGCTCCAGTTTTAGTTCATCACAAATTACTTAAGTTCCCTGTAGCACGTGTGGCCGGTAATGGTGCAGATAAGAATTATGATTTTTTCTACTTTGCAGGGTCCAATGAGAAGCAAATGGGAGAAGCTGTGGAAAAATGACCAACAAAGTGTTCAAGTATGTTGTCCCCCAGGACAGCCAGCCCAGGCATTGAGTTGTTTGCCACATGGGGCAGGCATGGGATATTTGTGTCATACACCTTTTCTTAAGAAGTCTGTGGCAACGTCATATCTGATAAGGGCCTAATCTCCAAAATTTATAGGGAACTCATACAACTTAACAAAAAGAAGATAAACAGTCCAATCAAAAAATGGGCAAAGGATCTAAATAGACACCTTTCAAAAGAGGACATTCAGAAAGCCAAGAGACATATGAAAACATGCTCAAAGTCACTAATCATCCGAGAGATGCAAATCAAAACAACAATGAGGTACCGTCTCACACCTGTCAGACTGGCTATCATCAACAAATCAACAAACAACAAGTGCTGGAGAGGATGTGGAGAAAAAGGAACACTCGTGCACTGCTGGTGGGAATGCAGACTGGTGCAGCCACTGTGGAGAACAGTATGGAGTTTCCTCAAAAAACTAAAAATGGAACTCCCATTTGACCCTGTGATCCCACTTCTAGGAATATATCCCAAGAAACCAGAAACACCAATCAGAAAGGATATATGCACCCCTATGTTCATAGCAGCACAATTCACCATAGCTAAGATCTGGAAACAGCCTAAGTGCCCATCAGTAGATGAATGGATTAGAAAACTGTGGTACATCTACACGATGGAATACTATGCTGCTGTAAAAAGAAGGAATTCTTACCATTTGCAACGGCATGGATGGAGCTGGAGAGCATTATGCTAAGTGAAATAAGCCAGTCAATGAAGGAAAAATACCACATGATCTCACTCATTCATGGATAATAAAGACCATTATAAACTTATGAACAATAATAGATACAGAGACAGAGCTGCCTCAAACAGATTGTCAAACTGCAGCGGGAAGGCCGGGGAGGGTTGGGGGGCAGGAGGGAGGCGGGTAAGAGATCAACCGAAGGACTTGTATGCATGCATATAAGCATAACCAATGGACATAAGACACTGGGGGATAGGGGAGGCCAGGGGATTGTCAAGGGCGGGGGAATAAAAAGGACACATAAGTAATACCCTTTGTAATACTTTCAGCAAAAAACAATAAAAAAAATTGAAAAAAAAGAAGTCTGTGGCAAAATGTCTATACCATGATTTCCCCCAAAATTTATTTTATTGTGGTAAAATATATGTAATATAAAATTTACCATCTTAAACATTTGTAAATGTACAATTCAGTGTTATCAAATGCATTCATAATGTTGTGTGACCATCTCCACCATCAACATCTACAATTCTTATCTTGTAAAACTTAGTCTGTACTCATCTATACTAATAATAGAGGAATATGCAAATTGTTCAGGACGCCGTCACAGTAATAGTAATGACCAGCAGGCTGCGTGGGGCGACCAGGCAAGCATGGGGGTTAGTGAGGGATGACCAAACGACTGAACAACAGGCTTTGTGGGGCGACCAGGCCAGCAGGGAGGTTAGTGAGGGATGACCGAACAACTGAACAGCAGGCTGCGTGGGGCGACCAGGCTGGCAGGGGGGCAGTTAGGGGTGACCAGGCCAGCAGGGAGGGGGCAGTTGGGGGCGACCTGGTCGGCAGTGGTGGGTAGTTAGGGGCAATCAGGCTGACACGCAGAGGCAGTGAGGGGCGATCAGGCAGGCAGGCAGGTGAGCAATTAGGAGCTAGTGGTCCAGGATTGTGAGAGGGATGTCCGACTGCTGGTTTAGGCCCAATCCCAGGGATTGGACAGCCCCCGAGAGGTCCCGGATTGGAGAGGGTGCAGACTGGGCTGAGGGGACCCCCCAACCCTGTGCACAAATTTCATGCACCAGGCCTCTAGTTGAACAATAACTGTCTGTTATCCCATCTCTCAAGTCCTCAAAATCATCATTTTACTTTGTCTCTATGATTTTGACTACTCTAAATACCACATACATGTGGAATTATGCAGTATTTGTCTTTTTGTGACTGGTTTATTTCACTTAGGTTCTCAAGGTTCATCCATGTTATAGTATATGTCAAAAATTCATTAATTTTTAAAGCCCAATAATATTCTATTGTACATACATATCATATTTTGCTTATTCATTTATTAATTGGTGGATACTTGGATTAGCTATTGTGGATAATGTGGCTATGAACAAGGGTGTACAAATATCTCTTTAAAACCCTGCTTTCAATTCTTTTGGATATATATTGAATTTCTCTTTCTTTCTTTCTTTCTTTCTTTCTTTCTTTCTTTCTTTCTCTCTCTCTCTCTCTCTCTCTCTCTCTCTCTCTCTCTCTCTCTCTTTCTTTCTTTCTTTCTTTCTTTCTTTCTTTCTTTCTTTCTTTCTTTCTTTGTTAATCCTCACCCGAGGATATTTTTCCATTAATTTTTAGAGAGAGTGGAAGGGAAGAGAAAAGACAGAGAGAGAAACATCTATGGGAAAGAGACAGCAATTGGTTGCCTCCTGCATGCACCTTGACCAGGGCTGGGGATCAAGCCTGCAACTGAGGTACATGCCCTTGACCAGAATTGAACCTGGGACACTTCCGTCCATGGGCCAATGATGTATCCACTGAACCAAACCAGCTAGAGCTGATTTTCTTGACTTAGTTTTATCATTAAAAATTGGGATCTTTTTATAAGATTTGGGAAGTTTTCAGCCATTATTTCTTTAAGTATTTTGTCTGTCCCTTACTCCTTTTCCTTTGTTTCCAGCACTCCCATCATGCAAATGTTGGTGTGTTTAATGTTGTCTCAACTGTCTCTGAGACTATTTATTTTCGTCATTCTCCTTTCTCCTCTTCAGGTTACATAATCTCTTTTGATTTATTTTCAGTCTTTTTGATTCTTTCTTCTGAAAGCTCAGATCTACTGTTGAATCCTTCTAGTAACTTTTATTTCAGCTATTGAACTTTTCAACACTAGTACTTCCTTTTTGGTTCTTTTAAAAATGTTCATGTCTTTATTGGTATTCTTTATTTCATGAGTCATGTCATCATACCTTTATTTCTTTAAACATGCTTTCCTTTGTTTTTTGAACATATTTATAATAGCTGCTTTAAGTATTTTTCTACTAAATCCAACATCTTGTTCCCCTCAATGGCAGTTTCTATTGCCTGGTTTGTTCTGTGCATGGGTCACAGTTTCCTGTTTTGTTGACTATCTTACCATTTTATGGATAATTGGACATTTTATAGAATATGTTATACTAACTCTTGGTTCTAATTACCCTCTTCCACTTCTCTCCTGCCCCACTATTACCAGGCTTCTTGTTGTTGCTGTTAGTTTTATGTTGCTTACTGATTTGTTCAGTGACCTGCCTGGGCTAATTCTGTGAAATTTATTTCTTTTGCAGTGTATAGCTTGTGATATGACTGCTCAGTTTTTTTTCTTATTTGTGCCACACCAGCACAGCCAGGTTCGGTGAGTCTGAGGAGGGGCGGTGAAGGATTAAAGAAAAGACAGACAAAGAAAATATAGCTGGGGCTTGGTGGATCTCCTGTGCCTGGATGAGGACACAGGAAGACCCAGCCTGCAAGCTGAGGCTTTATTTTATAGTGAGATCAAAACAAGGGTAGTTGTCAATATGTTTACAATGTTCTTGTGAGTTTCACCTTGTTTTGGCAGCACTTGCTGCACCTCCCACACCCCATTAGCTACCTAGGAAGGAACTAGGGAGGACTATAAGGTTAAGCTTAATTATGCTAGGAGGGCTCTGCCCTCCAAGCTGGGACTTGTTTGTGGCCCTGTCACAAGTCAGTTCAAGGCTTAACCCTAGAGCTGTTTCCTACACTTATTCTTGTTTTTTTCAGTTGAAGTTTTTTAAGTTAAATTTATTGGGGTGACTGTTTAATAAGATTATATAGGTTTCAAGTGTACAATTCTATGATACATCATCTCTATATTGCATTGTGTGCCCACCACCCAAAGTCAAATCTTCTTTCACCAGCATTTATCCCCCTTTACTCTTTACTACCCCCACCTCCTTCTCTCTGGTAACCACCATACTGTTGTCTGTGTCTATGAGTTTTTGTATGTTTTTCTTGTTTGTTCATTTGTTGCTTTTAGTTTTATGTCCCACAAGCAAAAGAATTAAACTACTGTTTGTCCCCATATACAAAAATTAACTCAAAATGAATCAGAGCTAAATATAAGACCTCAAACAATAAATTACATAGAAAAAACATATATACAAAACTTATAGACTTAGTCTTAGAAAGGATTTTATAAATTTGACCCCAAAGTCAAGGAAAGGCAAAAATAAATGAATGGAACTAAATCAAACAAAAAACCTCCTGCACAGCAAAAGAAATAATCTTATTCTTTTTTAAAAATATATTTTTATTGATTTCAGAGAAGAAGGGAGAGGGAGCAAGAGATAGAAACATCAATGATGAGAGAATCATTGATTGGCTGCTTCCTGCATGCCCCACACTGGGGATCAAGCCCACAACCCCGGACATGTGCCCTTTACTGGCCCTTGACCAGAATCCAACCCGGGCATGTGCCCTTGATCAGAATTGAACCTGGGATCCTTTGGTCCAAAGGCCAATATTCTATCCACTGAACCAAACCGGTTAGGGCCTTATTCTTATTTTAAGCCTGGCATCTTAAGGGCCATCCCTCGTCAACAGAGTATATTGCTCAGATAATGATTGGCCAGACATTGTACTTATGCTCCCTGACCCAGTAAGCTGTCCCTTCAATGTTGGATCTCTATGTGTGGCTTGGGGACTGCTTTCAAAATGCAGAGACCTTGCAAGTATGTTCTACATTCAGTTAGGGACTGGAAGCTCACAAGTATTCTCTCTGGGTGCTCTAAAAGGGCACAATCTTGCCTATGCATTCAGCTTTCTGGAACACCACGGATAAGTATGATCTTTGACTATCTCTTTTCCTAGATCCCCCTGTTAAATTTCTGGCTGGTCTTCCATTTTGTTTGCCTGTAGTAGTCTCATAGAATTGTTAACTTCTCTGATTGCTAGTAAGTATGATCTCTATTTTCAACAGTACTCCTGGGCATAGATTTCTCCACACTCTGCTCCAAGTAAAATCATTCCTCTTAGGCAGGACCTCAGATCTGCCAATCTTCACAGTTTCCCATGCTCTCTCCCCACCCCAGGGACAAATGGAGCAATTGAAACATATAGGAGCTACTGTTCTTCATGTCCTCTTATCTTCCCAGAATTAACTTTCTGTGCTACAGATATGGGGCTATAGGGGGGATTTAGAGGGGAGAACCACAAGCTTTCATGTTCCACCCCATCTTGAATGGAACCTCTACAATATGAAACCAGAGCTTGAAGGAGGATGGGAGCTGCTTGTCTTCTTGGGCTGTCCTATCCACCCAGAATATATCTTTCACAATATAGAGCTAGTGTGAATGGCAGTAGCCCCTGGCTCAAATGTCACAGATTCACATTGTTTTTACTGAGATTTAGTAGACTTTTCTTGAATAAATGCTTTTAAATTTATTGTTGTTTTTAACAGTTTTTCTCCAGTTTTGTCACTGTTTTTCTGGGGAGAGGATTTGATGAACTCCTTATACATCCACCCTGGAAGACGCATCTCCTATACCATGATGTTTTGATAGCAATGGTTGAATTCTTCCTGTTCTGTGAAAGAATCAGATTCATTAAATTTGGGAGAAAATTATCAAAGTTCATGTGGAAACCAGTTACCTCTGGCTGTATTCCCTGATGACACTTGTTGTTTGAACCCTTTACTGAAGTGAATGGTTTTTTTCATACCCTATAGGGCCCCAAGTGATCCTTTGTCTTTCTGTTATAAGTGTTTGGCAGAGTGGATAGAATTTGTGCATCTCTAGCTCAAGAAAGATAGACAACCTGATAACAAAAGACTGTTCATATCCTTTTGTGGGGCCTGGTTAGGCTCGCCTGACCTTTGCATATACCTCTTACCTGGTTCAGTGAGCATATACCCAGGTCATCTGTGGCCCAATTCCCTGAGTCTTACTCTCCTCCCACTTGCCTAGATTAATTATCCCAGATACCTTTGGTTCAACAAGCATCACACAATAGATATTACTATGAATTGTTTATGCCTCTGCCTCTCTCTTGCCAGACTTGCAACATCTTTGAGGCAGAGAATCTCTTCTTATCTAGAAGAGTACTTGATATATGATTGAAGTGGTAGCATTTATAACAACAATAACTACATATTATAAAATAATATCTAAAATAAGGGCTATGGCCCAGGAATGGATCTAACCACTTTACATTTATTAATTCACTGTTAATAAAGCCTCACAACAATCCTATGAAGGATGTATTATTATTATTATATCTTCGTTTTGCAGATGAGGAAACTGAGGCACAGAGCATGTAAGTCACATTTGCTAAACTACATCTGCTAAGAGAATAATAATTTGGGGGAAAAAGCCAACTGCAGAAAAGGTAGTCAAGCCACCTCAAGTCTGTGATGTAATAAAGCCCAGGGATGCCAGGGGGTCTATGGAGTTTGCTGATCTTATTCTGCTGTTGGGGAAACAATGATTTTGTGGCTGTAAGGCTTTGAAGCAGTACTAATCTCTCACGTGTCAGTCTGTGACTTGATGCAAAGACTTTGGAGTGCTAATGGCATGGGGGTTTGAAGCAGTTCCCTGATGCTCCCTTCCAGAATTGTCAGGGCAACTTCCTGAGGGGGGGCTGCTCCTGCAGGAACCTGCTCCTCGCAAGGAGCACATGCGCTCTCAGGCCTGAAATCTTTCGTCATTTGAACTTCCTTCCAGGTGGTGGAGCAGCCCTGTATTTTTGAGACTGCAGTTTTTTCTTTCTTTTTTTAAAGTTAAAGCTAGAAACCTGTGACCATCCTGGGGCCCTTTCTTTTATCATTCTCGCTTTTTGAAAATCAGTTTAAGAAGAGTTGACTCTCAGTCAGACAGACCTAAACTAGACACATGGAGGAATGCAGGGGCAGACACTCACACCAACGTGATCATTGTGTATCCTGAGCCAGAGCCCTGACATTATGCTGACTTTTTATAGTTCACTTTATACATGATTATACATTGCCTTTGCCATGGAAACCCCACAGCTTTTCCTTCTCTCAAGTAATACTGTAGAGGAGCCTGCAGGAAGGCACTGCTTTTTCCTCGTGACTGGGAACATGTTTTGACTAATTTCCAGGCTCAGAGGGGCATGCCTTCACTCTGCTTTTCTTCCTGGAGGCCAGAAGATCAAAATGCATGTGGCAGCACTAGAATTTTCTTAGCAGTTAGTTGGTGCAGCTCACTTTATCATAGAAAGAAAAACTGGAAAGGATTTTGCCCTTTGGGGTTACAGTTATTTATTTTATTTTATTTTTGCACAGGGGTAATTGCAACTGTGAAATGGCTGAGTTGGGGCATTTCCCTAGAGCCTTCCCTCCCACCATGCAGTACCCCAAAGTCCTCTAAATGAAATATTTGCCCCATATTTCCAACTTCCTCCTCCCCAAATCCCCTTTCCTTATATAACTGAAGCCCGTTGTTCCATTTTATTAGGTTAAACCACATGAAATGTCTGACATTTGATCACTTTTTACCTACGAAATGGTTCAACCTAATCTAGTCAGAGGTTTTCTTTTGAGCAAGAGAGAGAAATATCACGGTGAATGAAAACAGAGACAGCACTACTTCTCAAAGGAGAGGCAGTGGGGCCCAAGGAAAAGGGCAGATGTGCTCCCAGAACCATTCCCAGGTGTGGACATGGCAGCTGGTGCACGATGCCTCAACTTCAGCCTGCATCTGAGGAGCAGATGTTTGTTGGAGTGGGGTGGCACACGCCAGGCTCCAAGAAACATCAGCTTCACCGATGAGTCATGAAACCCGACAAAGTCAAAGCAGGTTGTTGTGGTTGAAAAATTCAAAACAACTGTGTCTTCATCAGAGTTACAAAACATTGCTCATGTGCACCCACAAAGGAACATGTTCAACCCACTGTATTTCCCTTGCTTGGGCAAATGCTGGGCTTTGATTTATTTCTCCCCTCTCATGTTCTTGATGGCAGTTGCTTTCCTAGACTAGAAACGTTTGCATTTCCTCACATCTTTCTCTCAGGCTGAGCATGGCTATTACATTACTTGAATCAAAGTAACAACAGAACAAAATCAAACCCCAAATAACTCTGATAGAACATGTAGAAACTAGCTGGCTGGAGAACGAATGTAACCTTTTAATCTCCTAAGGTATGGGTTCTAAGTTGATTCATGCCAATGAATAACTAGGAAAGTGAAGATCACAATTTCAAATGGTGGAACTTTGCTTTTCTTCCTTAACATCACATGATTTATGCTTGTGTTGGCTGCAGCATAGGACACAGGCTTTTATTAGGATCTATTTTAGCTAGATGGACAGAATGCTTCGGATATTGTATTTTCTCCAGAAACCAACAAAAAGGATAGACCCTTGTGGGGGCTAAAAAATTAATATTTTTCCTCTCACATTCTAAATTTTTCTAGCTGGGCTATTAATCAAATTAACAGAGAGAGATTAACAGAGAAAATCAAAGTTTTAATACATGCACATGGGGCATTTACATAGGCATGAAAATTCCAAAGACAGTAAGGCAACTTTGGGTATAAAAGACATTTCAAAAAACATGATTGCAGCATGTCATCCAATCACCAGCTATGGAGAATGAGTACCTCTCTCAGGCTTGCTTTCCTTCCTATATCCAAAGCTGTCAGAATATTAGCTCCTCTAGACATGATCCTGGGAGGTATAAGACATTTTGGAAAAGGGGAAAAAGGGTGCAGTGTATTAGATTTCAGAAGTGAGAATGGGTGATTTACAGGTACTTGAAGAGTAGAACACAGGGAAATTCTTGCTAGGCAACTCAAAAACAATGGCACACAGGGGGTAACTAGCTAATAGGAGCCTGCCTGAAGCCCTCTTGTTTACCATACTTAATTCAAATTAGACCAAGGGGAACATCCTAAAATCTCCTTCCCAAGCAGGTTTCTCTGCTGAATCTCTTGGACAGGGAAGGGGGGGAGAGTTAAAGTCTCCCTCTAAGTCTTGTTTCTTTCTCTTTTTTTTTTCATTTATTTATTGATTTTAGAGAGAAAGGGAGGGAGGGAGAGAGAGAGAAACATCACTTTATTGTTCCACTTATTTATGCATTCATTGGCTGCTTCATGTATGTTCCCTGACCGGGGATCAAACCTGCAATCTTGGTGTATCGGGATGATGCTCTAACCAACTGAGCTACCCGCTAGGGCTAAGTCTTGTTTCTTAATAAATAGCTTAAAATCAATATCTTAAAAGGGCAGTTTCAGGGGGCAGAATTTGGGTTCCCTTCACCCTCTTCTCTTTTGCATCCTCATGAAATATGTAGCAAATAGCAAGGGAAATCAGAGAAGGCATTCAAGTCTTGGGTAGTGTGTTGAAG
Organism: Myotis myotis; assembly: GCF_014108235.1. Taxonomy (NCBI): domain Eukaryota; kingdom Metazoa; phylum Chordata; class Mammalia; order Chiroptera; family Vespertilionidae; genus Myotis; species Myotis myotis. The sequence goes on along the minus strand of NW_023416346.1, from coordinate 5,178,827 downwards.
GGAATCAAAAGTCTTGCCTTTTGGGATATTAATTTTAAAAAAAGTATCTTTGCTGTTGCAAGTATTACAGATGTCCCCACCCTGTTCCCCCATTAACCCCTTCCTCCCTGCTCTTGCCCCCCTCCCCAGGCATAACCAAATAAATTACATGCTTATACGTATAACCCAAGGCAGTCGTCGGCAAACTGCGGCTCGCGAGCCACATGCGGCTCTTTGGCCCCTTGAGTGTGGCTCTTCCTAAGCCTTAGGAGTACCCTAATTAAGTTGATAACAGTGTACCTACCTATATAGTTTAAGTTTAAAAAATCTGGCTCTCAAAAGAAATTTCAATCGTTGTACTGTTGATATTTGGATCTGTTGACTAATGAGTTTGCCGACCACTGACCCAAGGGATATTGATTTTTAAGCTGGTTATTAAGAAAAAACCCAGAAGGAATCTTTGACCTTCACCCCTTTCCAGCCTAAGAGATTCAGAGGGAGAAACCTGCTTCAGAAAGGGAACCTTAGTATAACCACCTTAGCATTCGACAAGATGATTCCAGGCAGGAGCCTGTCTCCACACCCGTGTGCCATTGTTTCTGGGTTGCCTCACTGTCTTTGGAATTTTCATGCTTATGTGAATTTCACATGCACACGTATGAAACTTGATTTTTCTCCTGTTAATCTCTGTTAAGTTGATTATTAGCCCTGCTGGAAGAACTGAAAAGGTGGGAGGGACAGTATTATCTTTTTGAGCCCCCCCAGTTTCTAGCCACCCCTGTGCCCAAGGCCTCTTTACAGTGTCACAGAAGGCTGATATTTTCTGCTTCTGGCTCTTTTTTATGCAAACCACAAATCATCCAGTGCCACATCAGTCATCCCAATTCTGATCCTGGTTGTGCTTTAGAAAACCACACATTATTGAAGCCAGTCTCCCAGCATACTCCTGGAAAGAATGTGTAACCCAATGCTCTCACACTCATCTCATGTAAGGTTTCTTATCATCTGACAAGTAGTAGCAGTGTTGTTTGTAGTCACTTGTTGCAGTTCAGTTAACCTTTCAATTGATTAATTAACCAGTTTCCTCATCTGTAGAACTGGGGTAATTATGTTACCTTACCAAAGTTATTGCTGAGAATTAAGATTCGATTAAAGAGTCTGAAACGAACTGACACATAACAGATGCTCAAGAATTGTTTATTATCATCAACTTAAAAAAAGGCAACTCGCCAGTTTAAAGCATTTACTTGGTTTTAACATCTGGAAACCAATTTAAAATGGGGACATCTGTAAAAGTGTCAATAACAAAAACAAAGTTAAAAAATAAATAAATAAAGCATATACTTGGTGTTAGCATTTGGAAAGTGAAATTCCTTGAAATTCTACTTCACTTCACTTTGCTTCTGGTTTACTAACCATCCCAGGACTTGGAAACCCCCTATGGGCCCTCCAGGGCCCCAAGCTCCAGGCTCACAGTGCCCCACTTGGGGCCTCCTTGTGTCTTTCATCAGCTCCCCTGCAGAGCAGCTATTCTCAGGAGCTGAGACCAGCAGCAGCATTACTTAGGAACTTGTTAGAAATGCAAATTCCTGGGTCACATCCAGACCTACTGAGTCAGACACCCTGGGGTTGGAGCCCAGCAGGTTTTGACAAGATCTGCAGATAATTCTGGTTGCACTCAGTGTGAGAACCTCTGCTTGAAAGTGCGGACCACAGAGGGAGTTAGGGCAGGGGGGCAGCCTCCGCTTCTTTCCTCTGGGGGGTCTTTTCTCCTTCCTTATCTCAAGAGAAAAAAAGAGAAAAAGCCACCCCCCTTGCTATTGTGAGCAGAAGCTGTCAGGAAATGCTTTTCATCCAGTGTTTTCTCTCTCTCTTTGGGGACCCTGAGTTACAGCTCCAGTGGGTCCCCTTTGCTAATGTGTTCTGGGCACCCGGAGCCTGCCCCTGAATGTTCGGCTTTAGGCAAGAGTAATTTTTTTTTCTGATCTCCCTCTCCTTGTTATTATCAGATGCAGGCATATTTCCCCTCAAAGCCTTAACTTCCCTGCCCCTTCAGTATGCTTCCAGTGGTCGGCAAACTCATTAGTCAACAGAGCCAAATATCAACAGTAAAACGATTGAAATTTCTTTTGAGAGCCAAATTTTTTAGACTTAAACTATATAGGTAGGTACATTGTTATTAACTTAATTAGGGTACTCTTAAGGCTTAGGAAGAGCCACACTCAAGGGCCAAAGAGCCGCATGTGGCTCGGGAGCCGCAGTTTGCCGACCATGGGCTTAGCCCATTCCTTTTCTTCAGGAGTGCTTGGAGTCCTAACCCAAAGTTGGTAGAGAAAGGGGTTGACTAGCAAAATGTAACCTACCTGGGTTTTGGTGTTCAACGGAGAATAATAATTTTCAGTCCAGCTTCTTGTCCTGGATTTTATTTCAGGTTGTTTTATCTGAAGCACATTAGAAGCCTTTCTGCTACTCCCTCCCCACCCAACTGCCAGGAGACACTCCTTTGTAGTCTCTTTAGCAGTTCATCTGCTTCTGAGAAGATTAAGTCAGAAATATAAAGCACACCTGACTACATTAGGTGTCCCTAGGAGGGGAGTGAAAAAGGCCAGGTATGAGTTTTACCTACAGTGAAGTTTTTATTCTGATCAAACAATCAACCCCCCCCCCTCAAAAAAAGATAATGAACAAAACATGACAAAAATTAGCCTTTCCCCAGCACACTTCTGTGTCACCTACAACTCAAAATTCATAGCAACTGTCTACTTTCCTAGGAAGTGATTACATTTAAATATTAGCCTAGTGAATGGTGATAGGAAATAAAAATTGGATGTGTAAAACATATGGAATATGTATTTTTAGCATTTATTTTTAAAACTCTTTATCATGGAGAATTTCAAACTTATAAAAAGACAGACTAATGGAATGACCTATGCGCCCCCTGCCCCCCACCACTCATGTCCAATCTTGTTTCATTTATGTCCCCATCTACTTCTCTCTTTCCCATATTTTTGAAGCAAATCTCAAATGTTATATGATTTTTATCCATCACTACTTCAGCATGTACTTCTAAAAGGTAAGGACTTTAAAAAAGATATAGCCACAATGCCATTATCATACTTTAAAAAGGTAACAAAAGTCTTTAATGTCATCAGGTATCCCTTAAGTGTTCAAATTTACAACTTTCTCTTGAAAAGCACAAAATATTTGTTAGTTTTAATCAGGATCCAAATAAGGTCCACACATTTTCATTGGTTAGTCAGCTTTTAGATCTCTTTAAATGTACAAATCTCTCTCTTGCAATTAATTTGCCATTTAATATGTTCTCCTGTCCCCTGTATTTCCTGCAAAATGTTTTTGATCCAGACTTGATCATATTCAGGTTTGATTGTTCTCAAGAATGCTTTATATGAGTATTGTATAAGCATATTTCGCAAATAAATGCTAAGGGTCACAGGCAGATCAGCTATTTTGAATTACATGAATTGCCATTTTATCTCCACCACAGTAGATTCTTGAGAATTTATAGTTTATTTTAAATTAACTTAAATTCTTCAGACATTTGTGCCTTTTAAATTTTACTATGAAGAATTCTGTGTGGGGTGGGAGGGCACGGAGTCCTCCATAAGACCAAAGCCTCTTTCAATAAACAGTTAAGGCCTCTGCTGTTTGATTTTTTTTTAAAGTAGCAAATGTCTCTGGAAAAGTTTTCCAGAGGTAAAATCTAGCATGTCTTACAAAAGTCATTTAATTTTCATTAAGTTTCTAATTAAGAATATCTGCAGGTATTCCCAATAGCAAAAAGATATCAATCTATCACAATACTTTTTATTTGCTTAATGTTTTCTCCAACCTCAATTTTCATATTTAAAGTGAGATGATCTTTGAGAATACCACCCACATAGGCTATTGATTAATTGTAAAGACTTTAATCTTCCTGAAAGTTTACCCTGAAAAAAGTCCAAATTTATGCTTGCAAAAGAATGTGTCCATGTTATCAGCTCACAAGAAAAGAAATTAAAATGCTAATAATGTTTGATCATAAAGGTCAAACACCTATCTGTAAGGTTGATTTAAATTTCTATTAACTTTAAATGTGAGCTTGGAAAAAACATTTCCCCAGTAGTATTAGTTTTCTATGGCTACTGTACAAGTTACAACAAACATAGTGGCTTATAACAATACAGATTTATTCTCTTATAGTTCTGGAAGTCAGAGATCTCATATGGGTCTCACTGGACTAAAATCAAGGTGTCTGTAGGGCTGCATTCCTTCTGGAGGCTCTTGGGGAGAATCCATTCCCTTGCCTTTCCTTGCCTTTCCCAGTTTGTAGGGACCATCTGCATTCCTGGCCCTTCTCCATATTCAAAGCTAGCAAGGGCCAGGTTGAGTGCTTCTCTATTTGCATCAGTCTAACCTCCTCTTCTGCCTCCCTCTTTCACTTCTATTAAGTACCCTTGTAATTACATTGGGCCCACCCAGATAAGCCAGGATAATGTCCCTATTTTAAAGTTGGCTGATTAGCAATCCTAATTCCACCTGCAACCTTAATTCCTTTTTGCCGGGTAGCATAACATCCCCACCGATTAGGGATTAGGATGTGAACATTCTCAGGGTTTATTATTCTGGCTACTGTATAAGCCAGGTAATGGTTGACATCTCTCTAGATTTAATGAAATGAAATAAGTGGATTAAATACTTGAATTTTTAAAATTTGCCTCATATTCCTTTCAGTAAAACAGGATATAAATACATAACCAAGCCAAATGCTGTTTTGATATTGAAGATAAACATAGATAATTATTCTAGTTTGTACCAAATAAGTATGGATATGGGTCTATCATACATTCTTGTTTGTGTTTATTGCCTTTTATTTGCCCCCCAAAAAGCTTGAAGTAGATATCTCTGAATTTCCAATTTAACACACATCCTTTAGCAATGGTTTTGTTTTCAGAAATTTGGCTTTATTATGTGTGGGTATGGATATGAGTTTATACTAACTCGGTTTGTTCTCAGCTTCTTGAATCTGTAGGTTGATGTTTTTCACCAAGTCTGGGAAGTTTTCAGCCATTATGTCTTTGAATTTTTTTTCAACCCCACATTCTTTCTTTTCTTCTTCTGGCATTCAGATGAATGGATGTTAGATCTTTTGTTACTTTCAGACAGGTCTCTGAAGCTCTGTTCTCTCTCTTTTTCAATCCGTTTTCTCTATGTCATTCAGATTGGGTAATGGATTTTTATTTTGGTAAATGTATATTTTATTCTAAAATTTCCATTAGTTTCTTCTTAATATTCTCTATTTCTTTGCTGATACTATTTTTTCATTTGTTTCAAGAATGTTCATATCCCTAGCTGGTTTGGCTCAGTGGATAGAGTGTCAGCCTGCAGATTGAAGGGTCTCGGGTTTGATTCCGGTCAAGGACACATGCCCGGGTTGCAGGTTTGATCCCCAGTAGGGGGCTTGCAGGAAGCCACCAACCAATGATTCTCTCTCATCATTGATGTTTCTATCTCTTTTTCCCTGTCCCTTCCTCTCTGAAATCAATAAAATATATATATTTAAAAAAGAATATTCATAATTGCTTATTAAGCATTTTTATGAAAGTTGTTTTTGTAGATTTAAAATTTTTTAAATTTATTTCAGAGAGGAAGGGAGAGGGAGAGAGATATAGAAATATCAATGATGAGAGAGAATCATTGATTGGCTGCCTCCTGCATGCCCCAGCGGGGATCTTGCCCACAACCTGGACATGTGCTCCAACCAGGAATTGAATCGTGACCTCCTGGTTCATGGGTCAATGCTCAACCACTGAGCAACGCTGGCTGGGTGTTTTTGTAGATTTTTAAAATTTTTTCTACATATACGATCATGTCATTTGGAAATAAAGGCTATTTTGTTTCTTCCTTTCTAATCTGTATGCTTTCTATTTCTTTTCCTTGCCATATTGCACTAATTACAGTTCAGTTTTCAGTAGGAGTTGTGAGAGAAGACATTATTGCTTTATTCCTGATCTTAGGGAGAAAGCATTCAATCTCCCACCATTAATTATACTGTTAACTATAGGGGACTTTTTGGAGATAACCTTTATTTGGTTAAGTATGTTCCCCTCTATTTCTAGTTTATTGAGAGTTTTTATCATGAATGGATATTGAATTATCTTGAAAGCTTTTTCTGTATCTATTGATTTTTGAGTGTGCTATTCAGTGGCATTAAGTACATTCAGAATGTTGTGCAACAATTACCACTATCATTTTTCAGAATTTTTTCATCATCTTCCCCCAGCCCCTGATAACCTCTATTCAACTTTTTATCTATGAATTTGCCTTTTCTAGGTACCTCAAATGAGTGTAATTTGTTGTTTTGTGTATGACTTAGCATAATGTTTTTTAAGGTTTATCCATGTTGTAGTACCACAAATTTTTATGTATTCTATTTTTATTTTAGTTTAAAATGTTTAATTTTTTTCTTGAGATGACTTCTTTTGACCTATGGGTTACATTGTATTGTACTGTTTAATTTATATACATTTGTTGACTTTCCAGATATCTTTTTATTTTTAGTTTAATTTTGTTATGATCTGAGAATGTACTTTTAGGATTTCTGTTCTTTTTTAATGTGGCAGTTCTCTTTTTAAAAAACATACATTTTTATTGATTTCAGAGAGGAAAGGAGAGGGAGAGATTGGAGATTGAGCCAGCATCCCAGGCATGTGCTCCCACCGGGATCAAATCTGTAACCTCCTGATTCACCTCGACATTCAACCACTGAGCAACACTGACCGGACTATGATTTCTATTCTTTTTAATTTTTTTAAGGTTTGTTAGATGTCCCAGAATGTGGTCTATTTTGGTGAAAGTTTCATGTGCAATTGTAAGAAAGTGTACCCTGCTCTTGTTGGATGGAATGGTCTATAAATGTCATCTATAGTCTTACACATTTTCTGTCTGCTTGTTCTGTCAATACTGAGAGAAGCATTGAAGTCTCCAACTGTAATTGTGGATTTGTCTGTTGCTTTTTTCAGATCTATCAGTTTTTAATACTCCATTGTTAGGATGTTTAGAAACTCTTAATTTATTTTGAAAATTTTCTTATTTGTAAATGAGGCATGAATACTTAAACCCATGGGGAAAAATACCTTTTCTTAAACTAAAACTAGAAATACAGTGTCTTGAACTTGTAGTTGCTTGGTCCTTTTGGAGAACCATTTTGTTGTTTTACCAAGTCCCTCTTGTATTAAAAGCTAAATGTAGGACTCATAGAGCCAGATCAGTGGTACAGATTTGCCGAACTAAGACTCTTAAATGTTTGATGTTTCTAGCAACTGGTGTATGTCCCAGAAAGGCTACACAAAGAGGGTGGCTTTTCTGGGGTCAGGGACATTGGAAAGGTGACAGATGTTCTGTGGATATATAAAATCTTCCACTCACTACAATCTGCAGATGCAGCCTACAAAGCATGCACTATCTCTCTTCTAACTTGTCGCATAGACTGGATGCCCTTTACAAATATGGCATACCGTAGCTATGTGCTTTGTCTTTGGTTTCAACTCTCCTGCAGTTCTGAGACTCAGAACAGGATCCAGAGTATAAACTACACCTCTATCCAACTATGTTCTTACAACAAGAAGGGTTTACAGTGGCTCTACAGGGAAGTGTCATTGGAGTTTAGAGAAGAAAACTCCAATCCTTTTGAAGGAAACATAGCTACTCTTCTATGCGTTAAATATGGCTGTAAATTCTTTTCCACTTCCACACCAATAGGTCGAGTTGAGTATTCCTCTTCTTGAATCTGGCCTAGTCTATGACTCACTTTGACCAGCAGAATACAATATAAGTGACACTATGCAACTTTCAAGACTGGGTATTAAGACATCTGCAACTTCTTTTTTTGCATACTTGGAAGGCTCCCTTTTATAACCCATTTACCATGTTATGAAAAGGCCTAGTTTCATGGAAAGGCAATGTATGAGATGTTCTAGTTGACAGCTCTACCTAAATTCTCAGCTAGTAGACAGCACCAACTGCAACTATGTGAGTGAGATACTTTGGATGTTTCAGTCTGATCAAGTCTCTATATGCTTGCAGCTCCAACAGACATTATGTGGATAGGCAGTAAAGGACTAATCTTGCTCTCCAAAATAGGTCTGATACTTGCCCAGCTTCTAAGAGGTAGCCTCTAAGGCCTTAGAATGTCCTGTCTGATAAGAGTATGTTTGTTTACCTGGGGGCGATGGGCTATACCAGATACTTTTTGCTAATGTGATTTATGGTGGGAGCATTGGGCTCTGTGGTATCAGCTTGATTTCTGAAGGGGCTGGAGACAAAGGTCAGTCATGTGGGAGAACAGCCATGCCTACATGACCAAGCCCCAGTAAAATCTCAGGATACCAAGGCTCAGGTTAGATTCTCTGGTTGCCAATATTCTGTGCTTGTTGTTACACATCATTACAGGGAGAAGTAAGTTCTGTCTGTGCAACTCCACTTCAAGAGGACAACTGGAAGCTCATGCCTGGTCTCTCCTGGAACCTGCCCCATGTGCCTCTTCCCTGAACTGATTTTAATCTGTATTCTTTTACTGTAATAAATGATGACTATGACTATAATAGCTTTTCTGAGTTTTGTGACTCTTTCTCACTGAAGCCAAGGGTAGTCTTGGGGACCCCCGAATGTCAGTGGAGAAGCAGCACTGCCCAGATGAGCCTAGCCAATCCACAGAGTCACAAGCAATAGTAAATGGTTGTTTTCTTAAGCCATTACATTTTGGGGTGATTTGTCACGCAGCAATAGACAACCAAAATACCTGTCTTCTTTATTAGATAATAATAATTTTGAGAGACAAAATAACTCTGTAATGTCTACTCTATTAGCACAGCACCTTTTGAAATGCCGGTATACACTAAACATTTGTTAAACTGTTAAATTGGAGTAGTAAGAGACATCTTCCTGGACTAACTGAGATAGACTAAGTGAGATAGGGGACTTGCAGAATAATTATATTATTTTTATCTGTATATAGAACAAAGGAGTCCCCACCCCTTTGTGTGAAATCTAAAGATAATTGCAGTTTTTTTTTTAGGACTGCTGTGTTAGTAATGATTTGTTCTTTCTCCTTTCAGGATAGTTTTACCATGATATAAAGAATACTGCTTAGGCCCAGCCGGCATGGCTCAGTGGTTGAGGGTATTCCCAGGCCAGGGCACCTGCTGGAGTTTCCAGCTTGATCCCCAGTGGGGGACATCAGAAAGCAGCCAATCAATGATTCTCATTGTTGATGTGTCTATCTCTCCCTCTCCCTTCCTCTCTGAAATCAATAAAGATATATATATATTTTTAAATACTGCTTAGAATATAACAGTTGAAGTCCCAGTTCTGCCATTTCTCATTGCTTTTATGAACTTGGGAAAGTCTCTTCACCTTACCAAATTTTATTTTGAAGCAGATATAATAACAGGCAATCTTACAGGGTTGTCATGAGGCTTTAATGCATGTAAAAGTGCTATCTATAATAATAAAAGCATAATATGCTAATTAGAGAAGATGTCCTTCCAGACGAGGGAAGCCCGGGTCCCAGGTGCCAGAGGGAAGCTAGTGCCAGCAGCTGGGGGAAGGAAGGCCTACTCTTCTTTTGTGCATCATACTCTTCGTGCCTCTAGTGTAGGTATAAAGTGTCATTTTGTGGAGACTTTGCATTGATGGTACTTGCTTACTTTTTTTTAATTATTTTTAGTTCTTCTAGCCCAGCCGTGGACAAACTACAGCCCGTGGGCCGGATCCGGCCCATTTGAAATGAATAAAACTATTGAAAAAAAGACCGTACCCTTTTATGTAATGATGTTTACTTTGAATTTATATTAGTTCACACAAACACTCCATCCATGCTTTTGTTCCGGCCCTCCGGTCCAGTTTAAGAACCCATTGTGGCCCTCAAGTCAAAATGTTTGCCCACCCCTGTTCTAGCCCATCATCTCTCATAAATACTTTTAAATATGGCTGGTATCTCAAAAGCACAGGGAATATAAAAATTCATAAAATAATAAAAATAACATTTAAAAAGTAGTTTTTCCTCTATTTTTCTTATGTCATCACTTTACCATTACAAACTACTTCACTTATATATCTAGACTAATAAAAGAGAAACATGCAAATTAACCTCACTTCATCACTCCGCTATACTCACCAGCCGATCAGAACGACTATGCAAATTAACCCAACAAAGATGGTGGTTAATTTGCATACGCAGGTGCGGAGCGAAGACTGAAGACAACTGAAGATGATGACAGCCATGGAGCTGGAGCGAGCAGGAGGCTTGGGTTGCTCCCAGAAATGGAGGAAGCCAAGCTTCCGGCCAGCCCTGTAGTCTGCTCAAGGAGTGGCTGGGGGCCTGGGTGGCCGGGGGTGACCCAGACTTCCAGCCAGCCCTGGTCTCCACTCGAGGAGCTGGAAAAAAAAAGGAAGGGCTGGGAGCAGCTGGAGCAGAGAAGCCAAGCCTCGCTGCTGTGGCTGGACCAAAGGCCTGGGTCCTGGGTGCTGGAGGAAAACCAGTGCTGGCAACCAGGGGAAGGAAGGCCTGTTGGGCAAATCTTCGTGCAACGGGTCACTAGTTTTAAATAAAAGAAATGGAGGAAAAGCTCAGAAAATGTGACATTGAAATGATTTCGTTTCTTTTAAGCATGTCACATCTCCCTACCTCATCCTTTCACCTATCTTATCAATATGCATTTTATTTCAATAAAGAGCAACTGCAAGGTATTGACAAGATACTATCTGTTATGCTCCAACAAACTTAGTGAACTCTGGGCCCTTCTTACTGAGTAAATTTGGATAGTGTCAGGTGGTGATGCTCCCAGCACTCTGGAACTGGTCCACAGGCCTATGAGAACCACTTCTGGGTTCTTCAGGTTCATACCTGCAGCTCAGAGAATAGAATCCAAAAGGGCTGCCAAAGCCTTTCTATGAACCTTCATAAAGATGCTGTAATTTCCCAGGGTCTTCCCCAGTATGTTGCTTTCATGCCATTTATAAAACATTGTTTGTCTTCCTGGAACTCATAAGTTGCTAGCTGCCCCCTGCACATACATGTATCTTATCAACCTTGATAATTTTGAATATCTGCCAGTTTCTAACATAGTATAAAGAAAGTTTAGAGCTAGAAGGAACTATAGAGATTGGAGTTCTGGCCCAGAAATTGGTTGTCATGACTTGAAAAGAGTCAAGGACAAGGAGTAATGGCCTCTAATAGGAATATGTGAACAGATTCTAAGAAACCAGCAAGGAAGGGTTTAAACCAGAGGTTGAAGACAGAGTATTAAATTCCAGGACAAGGAGTATGGGGAATGAAAATCAGCCAAAGCAAGTTAATATGTCACTTGAGAATTCAGAATTAAAAGATATATTTAACAGCCTAGAAAAATTAGCTGAAACAAAAGAAGCAATTTCCAGAAGTAAATAAAAAATTCTTCCCATATATTCCAAAACCAACCACATAGGCATATAGGAGAAACCAGGTTTACCAGAAATTCAGTAAAACACTTAGGTTTCAACTGCCAAGAAGGTCAGAGAAAAACAAATACCACATGATTTTACTTATACGTGGAATCTAAAGAATAATATAAACAAACAAACAAACAAAACAGGATTAGACAATATATACACAGAACAAACTGATGGTTGCCAGAGGGGAGGGGAGTTGGGGACTGGGTGAAAAGGGTGAAGGGATTGAGAAGTACAGATTGGTAGTTACAAAATAGTCATGGATGCAAAGTACAGCACAGGGAATAGGGTCAATAATATTGTAATAACTAGGTATGGTGCCAGGTGGGTACTGAAAACATCGAGGGAAACACTTCATAAAGTATATGATTGTCTAAACACTATACTGTATACCTGAAACTAATCTATATATATAAAAGCCTAAGCAACCGTTAGGACCGAATGACCAGAATGACTGGAACGACTGGTAACCAGTCGCTATGATGTGCACTGACCACTAGGGGCCAGACATTCAATGAAGGAGTTGCCCCCTGGTAGTCAGTGCACTTCCACAGCCAATCTCCTGTGGCGGCCAGGGCATTGGCGTCCGGCATCTGTTCCTTTTGTGCCCAGCTCAGTGACCGTCACCTCCTCTCCCAACCTCACCAGGGCCTTTGGCCCTGGGCTGGGACAGGGAACCGGGGGTGGGTGGTGGAGATGTGGCCTCTTTCCCAGGGGGGCCGAGGGCTGGCTCCCTCCTTGGGGCCAGCAGCCAACCTCCTGTGCCCCATCTCTCCCACTGTATTCCCAGTATCAGCATAGTTAATTAGTGTGCAGAGTAGTCTCTGAGGAATTTTTGATGGAATAAACTACCCATTCCTCTAGTTCTCTCTCTTAATGGGAAGAAACCCCAAGAGTTGCTGAGGAATGTAATACATTTTAACTGATTGGTTTCTAGAACAACATTGCCCTGTCCTGATAGCTCTTTACACTTGTAATGTCTAATTATTCAGGAGTTAACATTTATTAGCTACCTTATTTAAGGCAGAATACCAACTCTTAGATGTGAACTATATTTTCATATTCCTAGGGTTCAGAAATGTACCTTTTGAAGCATTCATGGGGGTGATATTTTAAATGTACTTTAAAAAAGCTGTGCTCAAAGGAACTCATTTCAATTTTTCTTTTGGTGACAAAGACTGATTTCAGTAGCGACTGGTTACCAGTCGTTCCAGTCATTCTGGTCATTTGGTCCTAACGGTTGCTTAGGCTTTTATATATATAGATTAGTTTCAGGTATACAGTATAGTGTTTAGACAATCATATACTTTATGAAGTGTTTCCCTCGATGTTTTCAGTACCTATTTCTAGGTGCTGCTGAGACTCTAACAAACTTAACCTTCTAGTCATGTATGTATATAAGAGGGTTTCATATGAGTATATGCGTTTGTATGCTTCTTCCTTTCCCTTGGAACCTTGGGAAACTTTCACACCCTGCAGTGTGTGACTTATAAAATCTTTTACTGTACTGACATTCATTCACAGTGTCCAAGATGAGTTTCTCTAGTGCCTATTACAGTGTTAGGTACAGAGTAGTCACTTAGTAAATGCTGGTTGGCTGACTGACTAACTGAATGAATGGATGAAAGTATGTGTTGAATCAACTTGGTATGATTTGAAAAGACTAAAATTCTCACATGCATCCATTTTGGGGCTAAAGCTTTGGAAGGCAGTTAGAATGCAGATATATTAAATAGTTCCTAACCCATTACCTTGAATTGATATTCCAGATTTAGAGATTTCCAAGTTCTAAATGAAAAGGAAGATTCAAGAAGATGGGATGCAGAACAGGTCCATTCTGATGAGGAGTCAAGGATGTGTGGAGGTGTACAGAAGCTATGTGCAGGATAGAAAATCAACAGGAGGGAGGGTACCATAGAAAAATTGCAAATACACAGGATAAGGGGCTTGTGGAGGCACCAAAAGTCATATGCGGGCTTCCCACTCACCACTTGCGTCCACTCAGATCGCCATGTGTGGCCAGCAGAGCAGGATTGCAGCCCAAAGGGACAGGCTGCTATCTGTGCATGGAACAAGTATTTTTGACTTGGTGAGAGTGTCATGTGTATGTCTATGGTAAATGTGAGATTTAACACTTGGCAACTCCAGCTCTCCAAGCCTTCCCAGAGTGAGTTGAACATCTGTTGTGTTAGCCAGCCTCCAAAATGGACTGTGATGATCCTCACTTCTTGGTATTCATTTCCTTGTGTAGACTCCGCCTACACTGAATGAGACATTGCAAAATGATGGTGTGTGACCTCTGAAGTTAGATCATAAAAGACAACGCAGCTGCCTCTTAAGTCTCTTGGACAGTTTGTTCTGGAGGAAGTGAGCAACCATGTGGTGAGAACACAAATGCTGCTTGTGGAGATCACTGTGTGCAGAGGAACTAAGTCCTCCCACCAAAGCCAGCACCAACTTACCAGGCATGTGAGTAAGTTCCCTAGGAAGTGGGTGTTCCAGCCTTAGCCTTGAAATAACTGCAGTCCTGGATGACATCTTCAGTGCAACTTTATGATAAACCCTGAGCTAGAACCACACAGCCAAACCATCCCCAGATTCTTGGCATACAGCAACTGTGCAAGATAATAAATGTTTATTGTTGTTCTGAGTCACTAAGTCTGGAGTAACTTTTTTTTTTACACAGCATTAAAGACAAATATATTTTCTTTGTCTTAACATCTGCAATCATAATTGCTATTTTACGAACTAGTTTGTCAGTTAAGTATTAAGTCTTCCAGATCTCTTTAAAGGTGGTGATTTTTTTTTCTAACTTCATGAAGACATAAGACGATGGAGATAAAGAGCAAGGACTCACGGTCAGGGAGACATAAATTTGAGTACTGGTTGGGCGACCTGTGTGACATAGATCAAGTTACTTCATCTAACTCATACACTTATGAAAAATTACAGCAACAAATTCATTTCAAGTGCTTAGGATAATGCATGGCTTATAGTAAGAACTCAATAGAATCCGTGAATATGTTATGTTACAAGGCAAAAGAGAATTAAAGTTGCAGAAGGAATTAAGATTGCAAATCAGCTAACTTTTACAGTATCTGAAGTAGCTCTTAGTCTAAAATTAATCATCATCCCTTCTTGTCCACAAGACCACAGAACCAACACCAAAGTAGAAAATCATGTGCTGTCTTTCTAGAGTAAGGGAACAAGATCCAGTGTCCCATTCATTACGTCAAGCAACATCAGATTTGGGCTTTTCTTCAGCTTTTTGTATGATGTTGAGCAAACTGCTTAATTTCACTGAGCTTCAATATTGTATCTTTAAAATCTTGTGTGCCTATTGCAGGATAATACATACTAAATAAATGAGCTCTTCAAATACATGTTGAGAGATAGTGAGAAAATAATCTAAAACTCATTTTATGAAGAGAGAGTGGTGTGTTTTTTGAAAACATTTACTGCCTGGACACTGGGAGGCAGCAACTCTTTCTTTCTTTCTTTTTTTTTTTTTTTTTTTTTTTTTTTTTTTTTAACAAAAATGCCACCGGTAAAACAGAGAAAAGCTTCAGATTGCTTTTATTTCACAACCAATGACATTCACAACCAATTCTGGTTTTACTTCACATTCTGTACATTTTGTTCTGAGGGAGAACTGCCTCACTCAGGCTTCTGAAAAGCTTTTTGCTGCCATGGTGAAGCATAACTCCTCCCCCACCCACATCTTTCCATCATTTGACTTGGAAAATTTAAGATGATAATATCTCAGCTTTGTTTCTGTGAATTTAATACAGAAATGGAACCCCTCAGAGATCCAACTATCAGCTCCTCTTCGGTGTGTTCTTAATTTGGACTTGCCACTGTCAGCCTCCTCTCCAGCACCGTCCCCACCACATCCCACCCTTGCTAACATACACACACTCACACAATTCACACCCACACAATGACTACAATGTACAGTGTAGGCTTATAAAGCGGCAGACTTTTTGAAAACTAAAAATCAGATATCAAGGCAATCTCCAGTTACATAAATTGCAGGGTTCAGTGCAAGACAAAAATGTGGGCCCCTTGTTCAAAAGGCAGGAACAAAGTGCCATTAAAGATACAAAGATATAAAATTTTGTCCTGCTGAACCGGTTTGGCTCAGTGGATAGAGCTTCGGCCTGCGGACTGAAGGGTCCCAGGTTTGATTCCGGTCAAGGGCATGTACCTTGGTTGCGGGCACATCCCCAGTGGGGGGCGTGCGGGAGGCAGCTGATCCATGTCTCTCATCGATGTTTCTGGCTCTCTATCCCTCTCCCTTCTTCTCTGTAAAAAAATCAATAAAATATTTAAAAATTTTTTTTGTCCTTTCTTCCATGATCTCTCTCTCCCTCTCCCTCTCCTTCTCCCTCTCCCTCTCCTCTCCCTCTCCTTCTCCCTCTCCCTCTCCTCTCCCTCTTCCTCTCCTCTCCCTCTCCCTCTCCTCTCCCCCACCCTCTTCCAACTTGTCATGATGTTTTCTATTTGCTACTTACTAATGTCTTAAATAAAGAAATGTTAAAAATTTGAATTATTAGCATGAATTTTACCATTCATCTTTATATTGCCCAATGCTACTTCTAAATGGAAATCTAAGAGTATTTCATCAGTATGCAGAATCACCAAAACTACACAATTAGTATTTTGTATCTCATACATACATACATATGTATATCATACATAAATATGTATATCATTCTTATCAGAACAGTAGAAACACTATGCAAAATGAAGCCAAATATTTTTATTTCACTTCTTGATATGCTCACATTCAACCAACATTCTACTTTGGCTTACTTGAGTAAAAAAAAAAAAATTAAAAGGGAAGGAACTATGGGTTGACCTATCTTTCCCTTCTGTGCTATCATTTTCAGATTAAATGGTTGTCTAATGTAGCAAGTAACAAGAATAAGAAAGGGTATAACAAGATGTCTTGGTTGCTTGTATTTCTTAGAACACCACTGCCATCTTAGCAAGTTCTAGTTCAAATGGCTTCTGGGGGCTATTAGTGCCCCTACTTACTCAGCATAGAAGTAACACACCTTTACACACTTTGAGTGTCACTGAACTCTTGAAGTATCATGGATCCACTGGAATTCAGTGCTCATGAGATGTCATGAATGGTATGTGTGAATGGGGCAACAAGGAATAGTGAACACCTATATTACTCATTTTTTCTCTGCTCACACTCATGCTCCATTATTCCATCAGATTTCCCTTTAAAAAGCACAAGTTTAGCCCTGGCCAGTTTGGCTCAGTGGATAGAGC
Organism: Myotis myotis; assembly: GCF_014108235.1. Taxonomy (NCBI): domain Eukaryota; kingdom Metazoa; phylum Chordata; class Mammalia; order Chiroptera; family Vespertilionidae; genus Myotis; species Myotis myotis. The sequence continues at coordinate 5,162,075 of NW_023416346.1, read as the reverse complement.
CTCAGCCTGTGGACTCAAGGGTCCCAGGTTCGATTCTGGTCAAGGGCACATGCTGGGATTGCAGGCTCGATCCCCAATCGGGAGGCAGCTGATCAGTGATTCTCTCTCATCATTGATGTTTCTGACTCTCCCTCTCCCTTCCTCTCTGAAATCAATAAAAAACATGTATATTTTAAAAAAGCATAAGTTTAAGATGTTTTATATAATTTGTTACATGTATACCTAAGTATTTAATTTTTTGGAATAATAAAAGAAGTGATATTATGTTCTGATTTTAAATTCCACTTATTAATTGTTCATATGCACAAAACAATTGACTTTTGTGTACCGGTATTAACTTTGTATCCTGCCACTATACTGTAACTGCTTATTAGTTCAGTAGTTTTTGGTTGTTGTTGATTCTTTCAGATTTTCTGACATGATGACATGATCATCTATGAAAAAAGACAGTGTTATTTCTTCACTTCAGTCTGTTAACCTTTTTACAAAAAATATATTTTATTGATATTTTTAGAGAGGAAGGGAGAGGGATAGAGAGCTAGAAACATCGATGAGAGAGAAACATCGATCAGCTGCCTCTTGCACACTCCCTCCTGGGGATGTGCCCGCAACCAAGGTACATGCCCTTGACCGGAATCGAACCTGGGACCCTTCAGTCCGCAGGCCGATGGCTCTATCCACTGAGCCAAACCGGTCAGGGCAGTCTGTTAACCTTTTATTTCCTTTTGTCTTATTGCACTATCTAGGATTTCCAGCATGATGTTGAAACTTCTTTGGACTTTTAAAATAACAAACTACTTTAGACTAACCCATTCTTTGAATTAAATGTGGAGCTTTGTATTCTGCTTAACTCTCATCCTGTCAATGAGGTCCATCGTTCAGCCTTGCCAGGTATTTCTTGACTTGATTCCCTCATCTTTTTGTGTTAACTATTCTTTCCATCTTCTGTGTCTTCATCCAAATCAATTAAAACATTTTATTGGGTGGAGGGGGAAACCCAGGAAGATCTAGTACAGCATCCTGAAATATGCTAGTAGAAACATTATCAGATATAGTTCTGCAATGGATCTATCAAATCCATTTACCATCTTTCAACATATTTCATTAAAAACTATATAGAATGGGAGAGTCTCTCTGAAACCCCTGCAGACATCCAGATTCACTAGTACTATGTCATTCTGCCCCGATGCCTCTGGATTGAGTTCATACCTATTTCTTTTGTTAAAAAATGTATTTTTATTGATTTCAGAGAGGAATGGAGTGGGAGAAAGAGATAGAAACATCAATGATGAGAGATTGGCTGCCTCCTGCTATGACCTCTTGGTTCATAGGTCAATGTTCAACCCTGAGCCACACTGGCCAGACAAGTTCCTACCTATTTCTTGTTTTCTCTTATGGAATGGGTCTGAATATTCTTTATATATAGAACATTGTATTATAATTTTCCACTTGTTTATTCTCCTTTATCTTTGTGTTATGAATATTTGAGGGCAGGGATTACATTCTATTTACATCTACATATCTAGAAACTGGCAACTATAACCCACCAGGTATATCAGGAATTTTATACATGTATATTAGGAGCTCTATACACTCTTGTAGATGTGTTGAATTCCACTTATACATTAGTCTAGTTCTCCCGTCAAAAAAGACAATAGGAGGGTGGGGGCATATGTGCTGGGGGACGGGAGCGGGTGGGAGAGGTCAATAGGGAAAAAAGGAGACCTATGTAAAACTTTCAACAATAATTAAAAAAGAAATAAAATTAGCTTCTCAAGGCATTGTTAATTAATGTATATTGAGCCTTATGTAAAACCACTTTCTTTACTGATAAACTGTTTTAAAATATCCAATTATAAAAGCATAATATTCTTTCATATGCATGTGCCATAATTAATTTAACTAATCCATATTGTTCAACATTTAGATTGCTTTAAATTTGTCATGGTTTTAAATATCACTCTGATGAAATCCTTTATATAAACCTTTGACCGAATCTCTGTTTCCTTAGGATACACAACTAAAGGATAATTTGTTTTATTAATGAGAATTAATGCTTTAAGGATAGAAAGATTGTACTAATTTACATTCTCATCAGCAAGGAATGAGAATGTTCATTAAAATGTACCTTTACTAATTGGCTTAATTATTACTGTGACATTTTGCTGATTTTAAAAATAATCTATTTTCTTTATTATTTTAATCAGCAGCTTAAGTTTCTATTGAGGTTGAAGATTAGTTAAGTATATTTTCTATTAATTATCTGTGAATGTCTTTTGACCATTTTTTAAATTTAGGTTTTGGTGTTTTTCTTTTTTTTTTTTTTTAAATATATTTTATTGATTTTTCACAGAGAAGAAGGGAGAGGGATAGAGAGTTAGAAACATCAATGAGAGAGAAACATCGATCAGCTGCCTCCTGCACGCCCCCCAGTGAGGATGTGCCCGCAACCAAGGTACATGCCCTTGACCGGAATCGAACCTGGGACCCTTGAGTCCGCAGGCCGACGCTCTATCCACTGAGCCAAACCGGTTCAGCTGGTGTTTTTCAATTTTATACATATTTTATGTGCATAGAGAAATGTGCATTAATATGCATAGGGAAATCTGGAATATTTAGAATGTGATTAAGATGGCATTTTATACTGTGAAAAATAATAGACTACAATAAATCATGTTATGAAAGATGGTTCTTTCTTTGGGAAATAAAAGTTAGAACTCTACTTTTACCATGAACAAAAAATAATCCTCAGCTCAAATAAAGAGCTAACCATATAAACAAAACTATAAATGAATTAGATGAAATAATATTTTTCACCTTTGAAATGGAGAGGGATTTTTTTTAAGACACAAAAGTAATTATCCAAATTCACTAAAGTAAAAGACCATGTTATCTACATGAAAATATAGACCTTCTGTGTGGCAAAGACACATAAGCAAGGATAAAAAATAATGACAGAATGAGAGAAAATATGTGCAACAACAGAAACAGGCCAAGTATTATAATCTAGACTATATAAAGCCCCACTGGTTGACAAGAAAAAGAGAAGCAACCCAGTAGAAATTGAAATGGTTAACATATATAAAAAGATGATCAACCATATTAATAGATTAAGTACTCCCAGCTCTATTGCCTTCCCATTGCCTGATATGAAATTCAAATTTCATATTTCCTTCCTTGATTTGGCTTTTGCCTCTCTTTCTGGCCTCATCATAACCTCTGTTTCCATCCACAAACTTCACACATTAGGCATGAGGACCTCCTCAGGACTCCCAGCACAAACTTTGCTGTTTCTGATCTAACTGCCATGACCCTGTCTGACATGCTATCTTGTTTGCCTGTTGAACACCTGCTCATACCTTAAAACAATGATTTCATCTACAAAAGCTTCCCTGCTACTACTCTATATCATCTATCTATCATCTATCTATCTATCTATCTATCTATCTATCTATCTATCTATCTATCATCTATCTATCTATCTATCTATCTATCTATCTATCTATCTATCTATCTAACTATCTATCTATCTAATCTATCTATCATCTATCTATCTATCTATCTATCTATCTATCTATCTATCTATCTATCTATCTATCTTTCTCACTATGTATCTATCTCTCTCTTTATCTATATCTATCTATTTATCTATCATCTATCACCTCTCTATTATCTATCTATCTATCTATCTATCTATCTATCTATCTATCTATCAATCATCTATCTATCTATCTATCTATCTATCTATCTATCTATCTATCTTTCTCACTATGTATCTATCTCTCTCTTTATCTATATCTATCTATTTATCTATCATCTATCACCTCTCTATTATCTATCTATCTATCTATCTATCTACCTACCTACCTACCTACCTACCTACCTATCTATCTACATATATAAAATGCCTGGCACAAAAATGTACTGTCAATGCTTATTAAATTGACTCTAGCAATATCCCCTCTTCTAAGGGATTAAGTCAATGAAATGTAGACAGTTTAACCTGATAGTTAGATAAAATTAGTTAGATTAAAACACATTTTCTCTTTAATCTTAGACTTTTAAACTTTCTTATTAACCTATTTTATTTTAAAATTCAATTTTAAATATAAAACCTCCTACTTATTAAAAAGTTTATAAAGTAAAAATGAAAAAGCATAATTAAATGACCCCTCATCCCGTTATGTAGGAGGACAACCAGAAGAGTGCATGTCACCAAAGGTGAGAAAGAACAGAGTTTAAGAACATAGGCAGTAGACAGCTACATTAAATGCCCCCAAGTTCAATACAAGTGAGGGCAAAAATGGTGCATTCATTTTGGCAATAAGAAGGTTCTCTGGTGACTTTTTCTAGGGCAGCTTTAGTTTAATTATGGAGGACAATTCATTAGGATAGAGATAATGAGGGAATAAGTGGAGACAGTGAAGGGGGACTATTCTTTAGAGCAACATTCCCTGTTCAGTGTTTCTCAAACCATTGGGACCAAAGAGCAAGCCTGGATGTTTCTGAGGTTTGCAAAACTCCCTTGTAGGAAGGTAAGTGAAGGCAGAGACATTTTTGTTTTGTTCATACTAAATGCACACCACCAACTGAGCATAGTACCTGGCACATATTAGATGCTGAAAAAATATTTGTTGAGTGTTGAAATCTCACATGGGCAGAGAAGAGGGAGAAGAAACTGAGACTGTAGAGGTTAGTAGCTCAAGGTTCCTTAATTATCATATTTTGGGGAGACTGGGTCAAAATGGCCCAGGTGTAGGCTCCCCTTTTCATGTTTCTTGTGTCAGACCCTATCACCCTCGCCATGAGAAGTAGGAGGGGTGAATGATCCATGAAATGAAAGTTAGAGCTCTACATAGACACATGATCCAATTTTCCCCAATGTTACTGAACTTAAGGGGTTTGCTGCTTGGGGTATTCTATTCAAGAACACTACATGATTGTTGTTATGTAGTTTTATTTATTTGTAGCAAGTAGAGGAGAAAGATGAATCATATCCGAAGCTTTGTTTCCCCAAGGGAGGCTTAGCTATTGCTTATATACACTATTTGGTTAATTACATGTTGATTGCTTCTTTGCAGTCACAAATTTATCTGTGTTGAGCTCAGGTTAAGCTCATCTGGTTATAGCTGCTTCTGTATTTGAACATATAGCAAGAATAGCATTTAGTAAGAATCACTGAGACCTTGAAACCCTTGTCCTATGTGACACCATGATCTTCTTACCTATCCCTGAATAGAGAGATCCCTTTTCCTCTCCAGGGTCGGGCCATCAATGTTTGAGTCCTGAACTGCCAGAGGTCATGTTCCCTGGAGCAGAAATAAATTCCACTGATAGTACGAGAGACAAAGCCAAAATGTTGAATAAGCAGAGGGCAGGTCCTAAAGCTTACCCATGGTTAGGTTACCTAATCACTCCTTGTCCTATACTCCATTTTCCTTGAGTTCATTTGAGTTTGGTTTCTGGCACTGGCAACTGAAAATGCTGGGACAGCCAGAGCTGCAATTAGAAGCCCAGTCTTTTCCACCACAGTCCACATCTGCCTCTGATACCTGGTGCTAGTGACAGACCAAGATTACTCCTTGTCTCCAAAAGGATAGGCAGAAAACACAGTTTCTTGTTTTCAAAAATAAAATTTTATTGTCCATTCATTTGTATTTTGCCTATGGTGACTTTTGTACTTACAATGATAGAGTTGGGTGGTTGTGATGGAGACCAAATGGCAAAAGCTTAAACTATTTACTATTTGGCTCTTTGCAGAAAAAAAGTTTTCTGGCACCTGCCTAATTTAGAAGAAAATGATGGAGGGAGTGGTAGTGGACGGTGCTGATGCCTTATCCAGATTCCCTTTTCCTGCTCTTGAACTCATATTCCAGCTGCTGTGATTGAGTCGTGGCTGCATCATTGGCTTCTAGGCGAAGACCTGATATTTTGACTGAAGTCAGCCAGGAAGTAGGATATCTCGGGATCTGTCTTTTCTCCTCACCTTTGACCTCTCTCATCCTTACACAAAACTTCAAGACTTTGAACTTCCTAATGATTTGATATTCAGGTCCTGTAAATGGTGGATTTTGCCTTTTCTGAGAGAACACATTATTGAGCAAATAAATGTATGAATAAAGCTACATTTATCAGCTCTTTATTCATAACTTGGTGTTATGCATTTTTGTACTCGCGGAGGCTGGCGCAGAGTAGTTACTTAATGTTTGCTTGTCAATGAGTCAGTCTGTGCCCTGCTGCTGGGCAGGGAAATGCAAGACTGTGTGAGCCTCTCATGTTAGTAGCCTCTGGGAAGAGGGAAAAGATTAGACTAGCACATTTCCTCATAGACAAAGGTGTTCCTGAGCTCTGAACTTAGCCGCTGGCTTGCGTGTGAATTCCATGTTCAGGAGTGGCCAGTGCCTCTGGGTGTGGCAAGGGTGTGGCTGGGTAGAGTTCAGGAATGCATTGTTCCAGAAAATTTATCCAGTTTTTCTGCCTCCCATTCCCTGGCTAGCTGCAGTTTCAGTAATAGAAAACCTGCCCATTAGGGGTTTGCTTTCAGCTGCTATTGCAGTAGCCAAAGGACTCGCTACATTTGAGAGGGCCATTGCCAAGGGCCTAGGAGATGCAATGCACAGACTCAAACCCAATTCTCACCAAGTGGTTGAAGGAGTAATGTCCTGAGTGGGTCATGCCCCTAAATGAAGTCAGGTTATTATTTACTATTATAAAAAAATTAAAACAGACCCCAGTTTTTCTTGCTTAGACTTTCGACTCCTTTCCTTACCCTCTCCTGTCTTTTCTCTTGCCCTTTTCTTCTCTTCTATCTCCTGCTCACCTGAACCTTAATTGGCATTAGACAGCTAACAGACAACCACTCTTGCAAATCACTCTTGAAAGAACTGTTCTGTCATCTGCCAAAATGATATTGCACTAGCGACCTGAGAAAGAGGTATGGAAATCACTCTAGCCTAACCTTTCCAACAGCAACTTTTGCAGCAGTTACAGATTAAAAGAAAAAAAAAACCTGTAACTTGGGACAAGAAAAAAGTCACATACCCCCCTCTTCTTATTCTTTAACAATCCCAATCCTATTTTAGTTCGGAGAGTTACCTAATTTTGAAACCCCCCTGATGCACATCAGCTGAATAAAGCCTCCAACCTCTATTTGGGCCACTAACCACTTTTTTCGCGACAGTTTGATGCTATCACTTGCAGTCTAGATAAGCCCTGTATCCTGCTGAGGTTTCAGAGAAGGACAGAATATGATGAGGAACCTTAGCTTCCTCCCTTCTTGGTGACAGCTGTTGGATCCAGAGGTCAGTCCCCCTCCGATCTTGTGCTCCAATTTTTTCTTGTTGCCAGAAGGGTTCAGGCTTGGTTCTTTGAAAGGGTTAACCTATTGTTTGAGAAATCCCTGCTTCTATTTTCCTTTTGTCTTTTGGGATTCTCTGGGCAAGTAGATCATTTGATGGTCTTAAGGTAGGTCAAGGTCCTTCTCCCTTCTTCTATTTAGAACCACTTTTACTATGGTAAACACAATGTACCCAACCCCCATGCATTCCCACTGGGCATATATTCTACCATTATGGGCTAACTGTTAAGTTTCTCTCTGAGTGATGGGACTTCAGGAGGGATTATATTGAACTTCAGCAGCCCCTTGGGGCTCCTGGGACAAGTCAAAACTTGTAAATTTACATGGTGCCTTAGAACAAAATAAAATAGCTAACTTAAAATGGGTAGTTTTCTTTAACATGTAAGAGGAAGCAACAGCCCTAACCGGTTTGGCCTAGCGGATAGAGCGTCAGCCTGTGGACTGAGGGGTCCCAGGTTCAATTCCGGTCAAGGGCATGTACCTTGGTTGCGGGCACATCCCCAGTGGGGGGCGTGCAAGAGGCAGCTGATCAATGTTTCTCTCTCATCGATGTTTCTAACTCTCTATCCCTTTCCCCTCCTCTCTGTAAAAAATTAATAAAATGTATTTTTTTAAAAAAGAGGAAGCAACAAAAAGAGAACGATTCAGGCACACTCCCATCTGTGGAGGTCTCTCTTAAATAACTTCAGCCTTCTCCCTCCATAATAATGGACTCATCTCTGTCTAGCTGATTCTGCCTCTTATCCCATTTCTCTCTGGCCTACCTCCTTGTTTTCCTGCCTCCTTTCACCTCCTGCCTTTTCTCAGCTCCCTCTCACCTTTAGACCTAGACTTTCCCTGCTCCCTCCCAAGAAGGCCTGAACCAAATCCAGCATCTCAATTGCAATTATCTTCAAATCCTGGGCTTGGGCTGATCTCCAAGACATAGTGAAAAAATCTACCACATCCTTGAAAGGATAGATACATGTATTGAGAAACTCTTATCTATATCAGTTAGCACGCCTTTTAATAGAATCAGGAGGTGACAGAATCTGTTTGACAAGGCCAAATGGCCACCAAAATGAAGATTTAGCTAACCCTCATAGAAATAACACCTCTAGATATGATAAGCCCTAGAAATAGGAGAAAGCCTCACATCCTAAAGAGGGGGGGGGGGGGCTGTTTTTCTTTTTCCAAAAGGAAACATTTGTTTCTAATCTTCAATTCCTGAGCCTGAGCTATTGTAATGAAACCTGCCAAACCCAGTTTAAGGGGGTGAATATCATTATGCCAGCTTCATCCAGGAAAACTACAAAGATAAAAGTAGGAGTGGTTTACACCTGAAAAAGCCCAATGGATTCATATTTGTGTGTGCGCATGTCCACTGATTATTGTTTTTTGCCAGCCAATTGGATGGAACTATGTTCTCCCACTGCTTTGTGCTTATTAATTTTGCAGTTATCAATGATTGTTGCACATACATTCCCCCCAAACTTCCTGATACTTTTTTGTTGAGTGAACACATCTGTGAAACCAAGGAAAATATTTGCTGAGTTAAAGATGTGGTCCTATACTCTGGGACTTATAGATCATCATCAGGTGTTTGGAGAAGGGACTTCTTTCCCTGGGTATTAACAACAGGAATACAAACCTTGGGATAAAATTTCCCCCAAGGGCTAGCGATCATTTTCTTTTTCTTCTGTTAGGCATACTCCTTCTCAAATGCATCCAATCACATCTAACCAAGACCAGCAGATGGTCCAAGCTATGATGAATGACAGAAGACCAAAGAACAAACTGTTCCTCCAGCCCACTCTGAGAGACTTCTGACTCAATTCCTGAACCTTGTATATCCCTGAAATTTTGTTTTCTCTCCCAAAAGATTGCCTGGAGATGAAAGTTATTTATTTTGGCCAAGAAGAGGAACTATAAAAGAATTAAAGCAGACCCTACTTTTGCCTATTGAGACCTTTACTTCCATTCCCTTTCTCTCTCTCTTCTCTTTTCCATTTTTTTTTTTTCATTTTCTATGTCCCAATCCCCTGAACTTTGACTGACATCAGACAGCTTACAGACAACTCTCAAGGCTTACAAAGATACATCTTGGGGAGAATGTCTGTTCTGTCAGCTGCTGACATGAGATGGCTTCAGTGATCCCAAGACAGGGGCATGAAAACCAACCTATCCCAATAATTCCAAGCACAGATTTTGTAGAAGTTATAGAAAAAACTGCAACTTAGGATAAAATCAAAGTCACAAACTCTTTCTTTTCCAAACCTGCTCCAGCTTAGGGAGTTACTTAATTTTGAGGTGCTCCTTGATTTGCATCATCTGAATAAAACCTGCAACCTCTATTGAGTCCCTTTAACTACTTTTTTTCTTGACATAGAAATATTTTCCCAAAACACATACCATCAATTAAAGGGTATAAAAGCATTTTATCTGGCTGTTCTTGGCCCAGTCACTGAATCTAACCCTTTCCTTATTTACATTTGATATACTTAGGTGTTTTAAAAAATGTTTAATTTGGGGATGAGAGAGAAATTTAGATTGGAGAGAAGACTCATGGAGGTGAAGAGTGGAAGGATGGTATAGCATATGTTCTTGGTTTGATCTAGAGCTGATAATTTTCCATGTGCCCTTTCAGATTTACTCTAAATATCTGTATGGTTTGTTCCCTAAATTTATTTATCTCTCTGTTGAAATGTCACATTTTTAGAGGTTCCTTGACTGTTCTATCTAAAACAGCTCCTCTCATATCTCTATCAGTTTAACAATTTTTTTGCCCTGCTTTAATTTTATTTTTACTGCCTTACACTGACTGAGATTATACACACACACACACACACACACACACACACACACACACACACACACGTATATCTTATATAATAAAGAGGTAATATGCAAATTAACCCTCACACCCTCACAAGATGGCTGCCTATGACCAGGCTGGCAGGGGGGTTAGTGAGGGACGACCAAACAACTGAACAAGCAGGCTGCGTGGGGCAACCAGGCCAGCAGGGGGGTTAGTGAGGGATGACCAAACGACTGAACAGCAGGCTGCGTGGGGCGACCAGGCTGGCGGGGGGGGGGGGGGGTGGCAGTTTGAGGCAACCAGGCCAGCAGGGGGGGCAGTTGGGGGCAACCAGGCTGGCAGAGGAGGGTACTTGGGGGTGACCAGGCTGGCAGGGGCAGACAGTTAGGGGTGACCAGGCCAGCAGAGGGGGGCAGTAAGGGGTGACCAGGCCAGCAGGGAAGGCAGTAAGGGGTGACCAGGCCGGTGGGGGCAGGGGCAGTTAGGGGCAATCAGGCCGACATGCAGAGGCAGTGAGGGTTGATCAGGCTGGCAGGGGTGGGGCAGTTAGGGGTGACCAGGCCGGCAGGCAGGTGAGCGATTAGGAGCCAACAGTCCAAGATTGTGAGAGGAATGTCCCAGATTGGAGAGGGTGCAGGTTGGGCTGAGGGGAACCACCCCCCCCTGCATGAATTTCATGCACTGGGCCTCTAAAATATATATATGTTTATTTTCTCCCTTCCATACTAAAATGTTTGTTATAGCAGGCTTCAGAATAAATTGGGTTTGCCCCTGAATCACCAGTGCCTAGCATAGCTCCTGGTGTATAAAAAAGCCTTAATAAGTACTTATAGAATGAATGAATGAATGAATGAATGAATGAATAAGCTTTTACATTAGTCAGGACAGGATTTTGTTGGGAAACAATCTAGCTCAGGTTGTTTAAAAGACTATAATGAAAGGTCTACACATGGAAGAAGAGGCTGGGCTAAGGCCACCAAGTAGGGATGTCAAAGTCTCTAGAGATAAGCAACAGCAGGAGACCATGACTACCTCAAGGACTGCTGGGACAAGGGAAGGGAAAAGTGTTACCAAAGCCAGTGTGACCTGGAGCCCTGGAGTAGGGCCCACCTAGCAGAAACTCTAGACAGGGGGATGCGGCCACTGTCAAAAAGTGGCCTAAAGCAGGGCAGGGGCAAGGAAAACCTTACCTGACCTCTTCTCTATCCTCTTATCTTCCAGTTTACTGTGAGTGCTTCAATTGGCTGATTCCAACTAAAAGCCAGAAGGCAAAGTTGCCCAGGAAATGGTCTGTTGTACAGCACAGATCAGGGCAAGGAAAGCTGGAGAGGGAAGTAGATGGGAGAGGTGTACAAACAGAATAACCAGGATGACTATGTTGCTTTATGGCCTGGCTTGTTAAAGTGCAGAGACCTCACACCTCCACAGCGTGCATGTCAGCTTTTTAAGCATAGGAATCACACCTTTTAATAGTCTCATGTATCCCCCCAAATTAGTACCTGGATTAGATGTACATGCTTAGTGCTTATTGACATGAATTGCCTTGAATTGTCCTCATTGTTTTAAATCCTCACCCGAGGATATTTTCCCATTGGTTTTTTTTAGAGAGAGTGGAAGGTCGGGGGAGAGACAGAGAGAGAGATATTGATGTGAGAGAGACATCAATTGGTTGCCTCCTGCACACATGACTTGGGACCAGGGATCGAGCCTGAAACTGAGGTACATGCTCTTGACTGGAATTGAACCTGGGACCCTTCAGTCCACGGGCCAATGCTCTATCCACTGACCCAAACTGGCTAGAGCTTGTCTTCATTGTTTTACACTCCAGAAGTTTTATGATGATCTGGCATATTCTATTCTGCCATGTTTGCCCAAATCAAGGCAGCACAATGGCCTCCCTTTATACAATTGCTTGAGTAGTTGCCTTTCACCTGGCTGCTTTATGCTGACCAGAAACTGCTTGCCTCCTGCTTTCTGTGAGTGCCAACATTCCTGCCCTTCACAGCATAACTCCATGAATCCTGGAAGCTTCCTTGCCAGAGGCCTAATGTGTGGGCAAGTCTCCTGTTTTCTGTACAGCACATAGTTTCATTGTTTTCTTACCCACTGGCTGCCTGTTATTATAGTGTCAATCACCATGGTAATCAGGTGCTTTTGAAAAGGTGAAATCAGAAAGGGATGTTTTAATCACATGATAGCTGTGATGAGCCTGGCTTCCCTCAGATTCCATTGTACTTAGAAACTACATAGTTAAGCTGCCCTGTCCTTGATGTTCATGTCAGCATGGACTAGGGAAGCTATCTGAAGAAATGAACATGTTTGTGAAAGCAGATGGAATCTGTCTGCAGCCTTCTAGAAAACCAACCTTTCCTAAAGTCAGGAGAGGCCTGTCCTTGGTTTTTGTCTCCTCAATTCATCTGTGGGTGTGACCCAGTGTATCAGTTATCTACTGCTGCAGAACAAATTACCCCACAGTTTAGAAGGTTAAAACAATAAACGTTGATTATCTCAGAGTTTCTGAGGATTTGAATTTTGGGAGAGGCTTTGCTGGATGGCTCTGGGTCAGGGTCTCTCAGGATGCTGCAGTCAAGTTGTCAACTAAGACTACAGTCATCTTGAATTCACTTTCAAACTCACTTATATGACTGTTGACAGAAAGAATGAAACATAGGCCATGTGGGCCTCTCTGCAGAACTGTTTACAACATGGCTTTCCTCAGAGAGTAATCTGAGAGAAAGTTCCCAAGACAGAAGCTGCAGTCTTTTATAACCTAACTAGAGGCCCAGTGCACAAAATTTGTGCACGGGGGTGGGAGGTATGTCCCTCAGCCCAGCCTGCACCCTCTCCAATCTGGGATCCCTCTCACAATCTGGGACTGCTGGCTCCCAACCACTTGCCTGCCTGCCTGATCATCCCCTAACCACTCCCCTGCCAGCCTGATTGACGCCTAACTACTCCCCTGCCGGCCCAGTCACCCCCAACTGCCCTCCCCTGCCAGCCCAGTCACCCCCAACTGCCCTCCGCTGCTGGCCTGGTCACCCACAACTGCCCTCCCCTGCCGGCCATCTTGTGGCTGTGGGCGCCACCATCTTTGAGGGCATGGCAGTCAATTAGCATATTCCCTCCTTATTGGCTTTGAGCACCACCATCTTTGAGGGTGTGGCAATCAATTAGTATATTCCCTCCTTATTGGCTGTGGGTGCCGCCATCTTTGAGGGCAGGGAAGTCAATTAGCATATTCCCTTCTTATTGGCTGTGGGTGCTGTCATCTTGGCTATGGTGTGAGGGTCAATTAGCATATTCCCTCTTTATTAGATAGGATATTGAAAGTGACATACCATCATTTCTGCCACATGCTACTTGTCACAAAGATGAACCATGGCACAAATTTGAGAGTGGACTACAAAACTGAATATCAGGAGTCAAGGGTCTTCAGGGGCTATCGTGTAGGCTGCCTTCACACCCAGGTCTTGGCAAAATGTTAGGCAACGACACACCTCATGATAGAGTGTTGGCTGGAGTGGGGTTGAAGCCCACGAACTCCTAGTAATAAATGGTCAGATGCCAATGCTAAGGAATTTAAAATGTGTGGCTAAAAAAAGAGTCACAGACCCTGTGGGTACTAATGTCTCATCAGTGTAACCCTGCCTGTGGTTTACACACCATCTAAAGAATCAAGAACTAAGGATCCAGACTGCATCCCCAGCTTTCCTGGTTCTAAAGACAAACCAGCTGCATCAGAATCAGCTGGAAAACTTGTCAAAAACACAGATTTATTGCATGAGATATACTGTCTCAGAATCTCTGGTGTAGGTGCACTAAGTAATGTCTGTATAAAGCCAGATTTGGGAACCACCAGGAGGTCACTAGGTTTTGAGGGAAGAACAGTTAGCCTGTAACTGAAATGAGGGTCTGGCTTTGACTGCTGGATTCAGTGAGTATAGGCTGGATCTATAGCTGCAGTTGTTTGAAGGCATAGTGGCAAAAGGCACCCAAGCAGCTCTTGTTTGCTTATAACTATCAATTATTTAAGGATTAATTCTCTATTTGCCTTGGGATTAAAGATGATACAGACCTCAGGATGCAATGGACTAAATAAAATGCACAAACACAATGAGAATTTACAATTACATCAAATTTTCACCTTCTTGTTATTGAGTGATTGGTTATGGAAGGGACTAGACTAGAGACACAGGGAATTTTCTGCCAGCTTAAAGGGTAGATGAGAAAATGCTATAAAGCTTTTCCCAGGATATAATGTTAAATATCATCTTACCTTTGACAAAGGTTCAGATCTGAACAATCATCTGTAGCCATGCCATTGGAGCTGCAACCCTATGGCCCTTGGTAGAGTAACCTCTTTGCTATGAAGGTAGTTGAAAATTGCTTTTGAACGTCTCCCTGATGAATTTCTGATTTCAATACAGGGAATGATAAAGATGAAGAGAGTCCTTCCCACCTATACAATACAAAAGACCAGAAAAATTGGGTGTACATACATTTTCTTGAGAGAACTGAGTAGCAGGATAACCAAGTAGCCTGAAATTAAAGGAGAGGCAGACATTTTGGAGACAGGATATTTACCTGGGGCAGAAGTTCCTTGATGCAGATATAAGGCAAGCTTTTCTCCATGGATCCCACTTGCTGAGAGTGCTGAGAAAGCATCCCTCATGTTGAAGTCCTTGGAGAGAATACCAGCCATTGTACAAATGGCAGGAAACTCTGCCTAGACCTTCCCCACTATATCCTCTATGGAATAAAAACCTTAATCTACAAAGGAAGGGCATAATAGTCACTGTTGTCATAGAGCATTGTTGAAAACCTGTTGAAACTGGGAGTAGAGACCAGAATAAAAGAAACCTATACCCCTGAGGGAAGAGCAGCAATGGGTATAGGGCCCTGAAATATATATGGGGTAGATACTGGAGCACTAAAAAGGCCACATACCAGAGATCCTGGGACAGAGCATCTGCCTAAAACTGAGGTTTAATCAGAAGAATAGATAGCCCATTCCCATGCTTTCCTACAACCACCTAACAAATGTTAAGTAACAAGTAATAGTGGACTACTGCCAGAAGAGTTGCAAGACTGTGGAGATAGTCACAGTTAAAAGGAAAACATAGCCCAGCTGGCATGGAGGTCATGGTTCTATTCCTGGTCAGGGCACATTCCTGGGTTGTGGGCTCCATTCCCAGTGTGGGGCATGCAGGAGGTAGCTGATCAATAATTCTCTCTCATCATTTATGTTTCTACCTCTCTCTCCCTTCCTCTCTGAAATCAATAAAAATATATATTTAAGAAAGGAAAACATAAAGCTGATATGATACTGAAAAAAAATCCCTCTAAAAGCTAGGCTCCAGCCTAAACACCACGTATTGTTAGAGGAATTTCAACTCTGCATTGCACTGAAGGTACACTAAAGCAACAACAAACCTCAAACCCAGCTTAATTTGTGACAAGATTAACTCAGACCTCCATGCTAAAGGCTTAGTGAAAGGAAAGGCATAACCATTTCCAGGCATAAAAACTATTTACTTTTGTCTTTACTACACAAAATGAAGCATACAGAAAAGAATAAGAAACACTTTCAAGAGACAAAGAAATCAACATAACTAGATACAGAGATAACACAGATGTTGAATAACATGTAGACATAAGTAATATGCTAAAGGCCCTAGTGGTATAGGTGGACAACATGCATAACCAGGTGGGACATTTCCACAGGGAGATAAAACCTATAAGGACACATCAAATGAAAAGCACAGTAACACGTGAAGAACATCTCTGGCTGACTCATTAGCTGACACAGCCAAGGAAAGAAGCAGTGAATTTGAAGCTAGGTCAATAGAAATGATCAAAGGTAAACACAAAGAGAAATGTGTGTGAAAAAAAATAGAAAAGAAAAGAGATAAGAGCATTCAAGACCTATGGAACAACAGCAGGTAGTCTAACATACACACAATTGGAATCCCAGAAGGAAAAGATAAAGAGAATGGGGAAGAAGAAATAATAGCTGAAAAATTTCAAGAGTTAATGACAAACACTAAACTACAGATCCAAGAAATTTAGGACAACAATAAAGATAACTACCGAATAAGAAAATCTACCCCCAAACACCCACCTAGATGTAAAGTCATAAAATTGATGAAAACAAAATACAAAAAGAAAATCTTGAGGCATCCAGAGGAAAAAAAGGTGAATCACATGCAGAGGAAGAAGGATAAAAACTACTGTAGACTTCTTGTCAGAAACCATGCAAACCAGAAGACAGTGCATGAGAACTTTAAACTGCAGAAAGAAAAGCAAGTCTTTTAATCCAGAATTTCTAAAGACCACAAAATACCTTCAAAAATGAAGGAGAATTACCACTTTATGAGACAAGTTGAACAAGTAGAAAAACTAGCAAGATGGTAGATTTTAATCCAACTGTATTAATAATCACATTAAATGAGAATGTTTAAACACTCTAAATAAAAGACAGTCATATTGGATTTAAAAAAGCAACACCTGCGTGGGACGAGGTGGCCGAGTGGTTAAGGCGATGGACTGCTAAAAAAGCAACACCCAACTATACGCTGCTACAATAAATCCACTTAAAATAGAAAGATATAAATAAAATAAAATAATGAAAAAAAGATGTATGATGTAAACACTATAAATAAAGACGCTGGTAGCTATATCACTATCAGACAAAGTAAATTTCAGAAAAAGTAACATTATCAGAGGTAAAGGGGAACATTACATAATAATTAAGAGGCAGATTCTTTAATAAGACATAGCAATTTTATATTTGCATGCACCTAAAAACAGAGTTTCAAAATATATGGCTGGAATTCAATACTACCAGTATATTGGTAGAACAAGTACCAAGAAAGTCACTAAGAGCACAGAGTAACTGAACAATATCAAACAACCTGACTTAATGTCATTTATAGAGAATGCAAACCAATAAGAATCCATATTCGTTTCAAGTACTCATGGAACATTCCCAAAGATAGGCCATATCTTGTGTCAAAAATCAAAGAGCATGTTTAATATTAAAGAAATCATACAAAGTATGTCCTATGATGATAATAAAATTAAACTAGAAACCAATCATAGAATGATTTATCAAAAATCCTCTAAGATATCAAAATTAAACATTTATGCTATGAATATTCAAATTTTTATGTGGAATTGCTGGGTCATATGATAACTCTATGTTCAGCATTTTGATAAACTATAAGACTGTTTTCCAAAGACTATTTTTCCTCATTGACTTGTCTTGTCACACTTGTTGAAAGTCAATTGACTATAAACGTGAAGATTTATTTCCAGGTTCTCAGTCGCACCATTTTACGCTCTTATCAGCAGTGTATGAGGATTCCAATTTCTTCATATTCTAGTCAACCATAAATATGAGGATTTATCTCCAGAGTATCAATTCTATTTTATTGACCTATATGTCTATCCTTATGCCACACTGTCTTAATTACTATTGTTTTTTAGCATTTTGGAGTCAGGAAGTATGACTCTTCAAACTATGTTCTTTTTCATGATTGTTTTAGCTATTCTGTGTTTCTTGAATTTCCATATGGATTTTTGGATCAGTTTGCAAATTTAGGGAATGAAGCCAGCTGAAATTTCCTTGGAAATTATATTAAATCTATGGATAATTTTGGTATTGACATTGTAACAATAGTCTTCTGGTCCATAAACATGGGATGTCTTTCCATTTATTTATATCTTATTTTCTTTCAGCAATGTTTTTTAGTTTTCAAAGGTTTTTAGTTTTTTCAATGCTTTTAATTTTCTCTTTTGCTAAATTTATTCTTAAGTACTTTATTCTTTTTGATACTATTTTAAATGGAATTTTTCTTAATTTTAGATTATTTATTTCTAGCATATAGAAATACAATTGGTCTTTTGTTTATTAATCTTCTTTCTTAGAAACTTGCAAAACTTATTAGTTCTAATAATTGTAATGGATTCCTTAGAATTTTCTATATATAAGTTCGTTATCTGAGAAAATTGATGGTTTTATGTTTTCCTTTCCAAACTGGATGCCTTTTGTTTCATTTCCTTGCCTCCATTACAGTGTTGAATGGAAGGGGTGTGAACAGACATTATTGTCTTCTTTCTGATCTTAGGGGAAAAACATTCAGTCTTTTGCAATTAAGTATGATATTAGCTGTGGGTTTGTAATAGATGCTTTTTATCATTTTGAAGAAGTTTCCTTTCATTCCTTGTTTGTTAAGTGTTGTGGCTTTTTGTTTTTATCATCAAAGGTTGTTGGATTTTGTCAAATGATTTTTCTACACCTATTCAAATGATCATATGGTTTTAATCTTTTTTTCTATTATGTTGTATTAAATTAATCAATGGATCCTGTGGTTTTATTCTTGAGATATCTTTATCTGACTTTAGTATCAGGGTAATAATATTATAATAGAATGAGTTGGGAAGTCCCCTCCTCTTCTATCTTTGAAAAGATTTTGTGAAAAGGTCATATTATTTCTTTAAATATTTGGGCCGTGGGCAAACTACGGCCCGCGGGCCGGATCCGGCCCGTTTGAAATGAATAAAACTAAAAAAAAAAGACCGTACCCTTTTATGTAATGATGTTTACTTTGAATTTCTATTAGTTCACACAAACACTCCATCCATGCTTTTGTTCCGGCCCTCCGGTCCAGTTTAAGAACCCATTGTGGCCCTCGAGTCAAAAAGTTTGCCCACCCCTGAGTTAGCCAGTGCTATAGACTAAATCAGGGGTGGGGAACCTTTTTTCTGCCAAGGGCCATTTGGGTATATAATATCATTCACAGGCCATACAAAATTATCCACTTAAAAATTAGCCTGCTATAATAGGTCAGATATTTAATTTACTCACCCCTAATGCCTTGGCATGGCCAGACCAAGTGATTTCACAGGCCAGACGTTCCCCACCCCTGGACTAAGTGTTTGTGTCTTCCCAAAAATTATATGAGGAAAATACACAACCACCAGTAGAACATCACGGTAGTAATTTTTAAAGACAAGCTATCTACTAATGAATGCCAAAAGTAGTCAACAACCATTTGAGGAGAAACTGAGTATTTCCATACCTTAAAAGTATCTCTCCCAAGACATTTATTAATTTTATAGTAAAGAAATTCAGCAGGCACCACCTTATTCAACTGATCAAGGTTAACATCACCAGTCAAAAGACATACTGCTGTCATGTATCCTCTGATATGATGTATTGAGAAGAGCACAACATCACTTCTGTGGTCCTCTTGTCAAAAATGCATATCCTTAATACAATCATGACAATACATCATAAAAACTCAAATTGGAAGACATTCTACAAAGTAATTGACCAAAGGGTCAAGGTTATAAAGAACAAGGAAAGAGTGAAGAAATGTCACAGAATGGAGAAGACTTTGGAGAAATTATGACTAAGTAAAATTTGGTGCATTCATTTGTATTCTGGAACAGATAATGTTCGTTAGTGGAAAAACTGGTGAAATAAAAATAAAGTGTATAATTTAGTTAATATTGTGCCAACACCACTATCTTATTTTTGGCAACTGTACTATCCTATATAATAAAAGCCTAATATGCTAAGTGTCTGGTTGTCTGGTCAGCCATTCAACCAATCAAAGTGTAATATGCTAATGATATGCTAAGGCCACTCAACCACTCACTATGCTGTGTACTGACCACAAGGGGGTAGATGCTCTCACTGGTAGGTTAGCTTGCTGCTGGGTCCGGCCCATCAGGGACTGAGCAGACTGGCAGGACACACCCTGGAGCCCTCCCACGGTCTCTCCCTGGCCTGATCCTGCACCGACGGGGTCCCTTGGCCTGGCCTGTGCCTTCTTGCAATCTGGGCTGAGAGACCACCCCCCGCCAGTTCACAAATTTCATGCACTGGGCCTCTAGTTGGCATATAAGATGTTAACATTAGTGGAAGCTGGGTGAAGAGCAAGAGGCTTCTTTTTTATTATTATTGCAATATTTCTCTATATCTAAAATTATTTCTCTATATCTAAATTTAAAATAAAAAGTTACAAATGTCTCTTTAAAAGAGTTCAGTTCCTTCCACCAGGCCCCCGGCTTGGGGTGCCATCCTTCCCATGGCAGGACCCCTGGCTTCCAACTTTGCCTTCTCACCCTCACCAGGTGGTGGAGGCGATGGGCAAGGAGGGCGGGAGCCAGGCTGGGTTGACCCTCCGACCTGGCTGGGCTTCCAGGGCCCTCCGGCGGGTCTGCCATCTATCTGGGGCTTGCACCCAGGGCTTCCCCCTATACCCCCCGCCATATGAGTTCTGCAGGGGGATGGCCTACTGTGGACCTCAGGCTGGAGTGGGGCTGGCACCCCAAGGCAGCCTGGAGGCCCCCTAGCATGAGGACGAGGCAGGAGCCAGGGTGGAGAGGAACTCCGAGGGGGCCTCCCCTGAGCCCTGTGCTGTCCTGCCTGGGGCCCTGAAGCTGGACAAGAAGAAGTTGGAGCCCAACCCTGAGGAGGAGAGCATGAGAGCTCTGCAGAAGGACATGGAGCAATTCGCCAAGCTCCTGAAGCAGAAGAGGATCACTCTGGGGTACACCCAGGCCGATGTGGGGCTTACCCTGGGCGTTCTCTTTGGCAAGGTGTTCAGCCAAACGACCATCTGTGCTTTGAGGCTCTGCAGCTCAGTTTGAAGAACAGGTGAAGCTCTGGCCCCTGCTGCAGAAGTGGGTGGAGGGAGCTGACAACAACGAGAACCTGCAGGAGATACGCAAACCAGAGACCCTGCTGCAGGCCCAAAAGAGAAGGCGGACGAGTATGGAGACCCGAGTGAAGGGCAACCTGGAGAGCATGTTCCTGCAGTGCCCGAAGCCCGCCCTGCAGCAGATCAGCCACATCGCCCAGCAGCTCGGGCTGGCGAAGGACGTGGTCCGAGTGCGGTTCTGCAGCCATCGCCAGAAGGGCAAACGATGGAGCAGTGACTATTCTCAAAAGAGGATTTTGAGGCTCCCGGGCCTCCTTTCTCAGGGGGACCAGTATCCTTTCCTGTGGCCCCAGGGCCCCACTTTGGCCCAGGCTATGCGGGCCCTCACTTCACTACGCTGTACTCCACGGTCCAGTTCCCTGAGGGTGAGGCCTTTCCTGCTGTGCCCGTCACCACTCTGGGCTCTCCCATGCACTCAAACTGAGCTGCCTGACTTCCCAGGCCGGGGAGCAAGGGAAAAAACCCGAGATTGTCCCAGGGCTTTGGGATCAAGTTCCTTTCACTACAGAATTAGGAGCACAAATGGTGTGGGGGCAGGATTTTGGGGAGATGGTTGGCAGGAAGGTGAAGTTCAGTGATGCTCTTGATTTTAATCCCCTATCACTGATTTTAATAAAGAAACCCGGGACACAGTAAAAAATAAAAAAAGAGTTCAGATGTGGTAGAGATACAAGCAAAAATAAAATAAAATAAATGACCACAAATTTTGTCTTTGGGGTCAGGGAACAAAGTGAGCTAGAGAGAACAGCTTCTGGAATTCCTGAATGGCTGCCTTCCACACCTGAGGTTACTTTAAGTCAAAGCTACTGAAACAGCAAAGATAAATAAACACGGCACCAGGTAAATGCCCTTGAACAGGTTGGTGCAGTTTGGGACAGGCACAGTTTCTCCTGCCCGGGCCAGAGCTGATCAGCTAAATTATTCATAGAATATATTTTAACTAGAGGCCTGGTACACCAATTCGTGGATGGGTGGGTCCCTTGGCTTGGCCAGCCATCAGGGCAATCGGGGCCAGCCTGGGGGAGGGGCCACAGGAGGTTGGCTATGGGAGCGCACTGACCACTAGGGGTCAACTCCTGTGTTGAGCATCTGCCCCCTGGTGGTCAGTGCACATCATAGCGACTGGTTGTTTGGTTGTTCGGTCGCTTAGGCTTTTATATATATAGATAAGCTACACTAGCAGGATAAAAACGCAAATTCTTCATGTTAATTGAATAAAGCTCGATTAGTGCTTCTTCCAAAGAATCTCAGAGTCTGTGGAAAACTAATGCAAAAAACCAGCAACAAGCACCCATGTGTAGTTTAGCCAAATTGGCGAGAATTAAGTGAACTGTAAACTGTGTGTGTGATGATAAAAGGGAAGCACAAAGAAAAAGGAAGTAAGTCATGTATTTCTTAATTAAAATAAATATTTAGGTGAAGAGAAAATATTATACATTTATAAAGTGTCTACTGTGTACATGGCACCAAATAATTGTTTAATTTACCAACCACCAAGTTTTGGCATAAATCATCGCATCTGATCCTAACAAAAAGCAGGCAGAGTACACAAGGTATTATCTGGTTTTCACAAGAGAGAAACAGTCTCAAGAGGTAAACAGCTTTACCAAGCTCACAAAATAAATGGTTAGTCTGGGACTCAAGTGCTGGCCTTCCAATTTTCAGCTTCTTTTGAGAATTCCATTTTTAAACTAAAAATAACTTTCCAAAAATAAATAAATAAAAATTACTTTTCATCTGTATCTCTAGATGAAGACTGCGTGAGCATATCAGAGATCTAGATTCATATAAAATTTGAAAATATGTTTTAAATGTGTACACTGGACATAATCCATAATATGTTTCAAAAGACACATTTTCCCCTTAAATGTTTAAATGCATGTCCTTAAGGATAAATTAAATCTATATGCTCCTGATCAATTTGCATTTATAGTAATTCATTAAAATTCTGCCTTGAAAGTTATTGAATGTTTGAACACATTTTGAGTCTTTTCTCAAGTATCTGTAAAAAGTTCAATTGATGCTTTTAAAATAGATATAAAGTGTTTTGCATAAGTACAGACTTGGTCCATTTATTTTCAGGAGGGTGATCCTTGGGCAAGGACAGCAGATTTAGACTTCATCCTTTCCCAACCTTCTAAATCTTAAAGTGGAAGGAAAAATGCCCCCAACAGGAGTTGGGAAATCATTTGCCCTTTGAATGCTCAAATTTCACTTGAAGAGGAGTTAACATATTACACATCTCTAGCATGTCTAAATGTACAAAACCCAGGTATGTTCCATCCATCCATTCATTTGTCCATCCAGGTATTCAACCATTCAAATAACATTTATTTGAGTCCTGCCATGGACCAGGAATTGTAGAAGACTGAGGGGAAAAAAAGAGTAACATACTTTTCCTGTCGCATTTTATAGAGAATATTACATTATCCTAAGACCAACCTTACAATTTAGGTAGATAATTCTATTCATACTTCATAGAAATAGATAAAGGAGACTCAGAAAGGTTCAGCAATTTGTCATGATTCCTAACTCATGGTAGATGCTCTGCTGATGTTTGTTGAATTGAAATGAGGTGGGGTGTTTCCTTTGGATCTGCTCTGGTTAGGATGTCAGAGTATAAGAAAAGTGTAGTAGTAAGAACATGGACTTTGACGCCAGACTAGGTCTGGGTTTCAATCCCACCTCTATTACTCAATAACAGTGTATATCAGCCAGAGTCCCAGCCAGAAACACATGGCACATTCAAATTAGGATAATTTCAGGAAGGCTTAAAAAAAGGGAAGTTCCTAGCATTACAGGCCTACCTCAAAAAAAAAAAAAAAAAAAAGAAAGAAAGAAAGAAAGAAAGAAAGAAAGAAAGAAAAGAAAAGAAAAGAAAAAATGGTAATAAATTATCTAACTCTACTACAAAGAACTAGAAAGAGAGCAATAAGAAAAGTCCAGAGTTAAGAAGGAATGAGATAATAAAGATCAGAGCAGAACTAAATGACATAGAGACCCAAAAAAAAAAACAAAAACCCACAACAAAACACAACAAAACAAACAAACAAAAAAAGATCAATGAAACCAAGAGCTGGTTCTTGGAAAGGATAAAAATGATTGATGAACCTCTAGCCAGGCTCACCAAGAAACAAAGAGAGAGGACCCAAATAAACAAAATCAGAAATGAAAGACGTGAAATAACAACAGACCCTACAGAAATACAAACAATTATGAAAAAATACTATGGACAACTCTATTCCAACAAACTTAACAACCTAGAGGAAATGGACATGTTCTTAGAAAGATACAACCTTCCAAAATTCAATCAAGAAGAATAAAAAAAAACTCAACAGGCCAATAACTAAGGAGGAAATTGGAGCAGTCATCAAAAAACTTCCTGCAAACAAAAGCTAGGGGCCAGATGGCTTATTAGGGGAGTTTTACCAAACATTCCAAGAACTAAAAACTATCCTTTTCAGACTATTCCAAAAAATTCAAGAGGAAGGCACACTTCTTCACTCTTTCTATGAAGCCAGCATTACCCTAATCCCAAAACCAGATACACTACAAAGAAAGAGAATTACAGGCCAATATCCCTGATGAACATAGATGCTAAAATCCTCAACAAAATTCTAGCAAATCGGATCCAGCATTACATTAGAAAGATCATACACCATGACCAAGTGGGTTTTATCCCAGGGATGCAAGGCTGGTACAATATCCGCAAATCAATAAACGTGATACATCACATAAACAAATTGAGAGAGACGAAAATCACACAATCATATCAATTGATGCAGAAAAGGCATTTGACAAAATTCAGTGCCCTTTCCTGATAAAAACTCTCAACAAAGTGGGAATAGAAGGATCATACCTCAACATAATAAAAGTCTTATATGACAAAGCTACAGCAAATATCATACTCAATGGGCAAAAACTAAAACCATTTCCCCTAAGAACAGGAAAGAGACAGGATGCCCACTCTCACCACTCCTGTTGGACATAGTTCTGGAAGTGTTATCCAAAGCGATCAGACAAGAAGAAGAAATAAAAGGCATCCAAATTGGAAAAGAAGAAGTAAAACTGTCCTTATTCGCAGATGACATAATATTGTACTTAGAAAACCCTAAAGACTCCATCAAAAAACTAGTAGACTTAATAAATAAATTCGGCAACGTAGCAGGATACAAAATTAACCCCCAGATATCTATGGCTTTTTTATACACCAATAATGAACTCACAGAAAGAGAAACTAAAAAAATAATCCCATTTACCATTACAACACAAAAATTAAGGAACCCAGGAATAAATTTAACCAAGGAGGTAAAGCACTTGTACTCAGAAAATTACAGGATGCTAAAACAAAGAGATAGAGGAAGACATAAACAAATGGAAGAATATACCATGTTCACGGGTTTGTAGAATCAACATCATTAAAATGTCCATACTACCCAAAGCAATCTATAGATTCAATGCAATCCCCATTAAATTACCAATGGCATACTTCAAAGATCTAGAACGAACTCTCCAAAAATTCATCTGGAATAAAAATAGACCCCAAATAGCTGCAGCAATTCTGAGAAAAAAGAACAAAGTTGGAGGGATCACAATAACAGATATCAAGCTATATTACAAAGCCACTGCTCTCAAAACTGCCTAGTACTGGCATATGACAGACAAAGAGACCAATGGAACAGAACAGAGAACCCAGAAATTGACCCAAGTCATTATGCTCAATTAATATTTGACAAAGGAGGTAAGAGCATACATTGGAGTCAAGACAGTCTCTTCAATAAATGGTGTTGGGAAAATTGGACAGATACATGCAAAAAATGAAACTAGACCACCAACTTACACCATACACAAAAATAAACTCAAAATGGATAAAGGACTTCAATGTAAGGCAGGAAGCCATGAAAATCTTGGAAGAAGCCATTGGCAGCAAAATAGCAAACATTTGTCATAGTAATATCTTTACCAATACAGCTCCTAGGGCAATGGAAACTAAAGAGGAAATAAACAAATGGGACTACATCAAAATAAAAAGCTTCTGCACAGCAAAAGAAACCATCAACAAAACAACAAGAAGGCCCACTGCATGGGAGAACATATTTGCCTATGTTATCTCCAATAAGGGTTTAATCTCCAAAATTTACAGGGAACTCATTCATACAACTTAACAAAATGAAGATAAACAATACAATAAAAAAAATGGGCAAAGGACCTAAATAGACACTTTTCGAAGGAGAACATAAAGAAGGCCCAGAGACATAAGAAAACATGCTCAAAGTCACGAATCATTCGAGAGATGCAAATCAAAACAATAATGAGATACCATCTCAGACCTGTCAGAATGGCTATCATCAACAAATCAACAAAGGACAAGTGCTGGCGAGGATGCAGAGAAAAAGGAACCTTTGTGCACTGCTGGTGGGAACGCAGACTGGTGCAGCCACTGTGGAGAACAGTATGGAGTTTCCTCAAAAAATTAAAAATGGAACTCCCATTTGACCCAGTGATCCCACTTCTAGGAATATATCCCAAGAAAATAGAAACACCAATCAGAAGGATATATGCACCCCTATGTTCATAGCAGCACAATTCACCATAGTGAAGATCTGGAAACAGCCTAAGTGCCCATCAGTAGATGAATGGATTAGAAAACTGTGGTACATCTACACGATGGAATACTACACTGCTGTAAAAAAGAAGGAACTCTTACCATTTGCAACAGCATGGATGTAACTGGAGAGCATCATGCTAAGCAAAATAAGCCAGTCAGAGAAAGATAAATATCACAGGATCTCACTCATTTGTGGAATATAATGAACAACATAAACTGAGGAACCAAAATAGAACCAGATTCATAGAAGCATCGAACATACTGTCCAACCTAGGAGGGAAGGCGGGGGGTGGTGGGTAAGAGATCAACCAGAGGACTTGTATGCATGCAGATGAGCAAAACCAATGGACACAGACAGTAGGGGGCATGAGGGCTTGTGCTTGGGGGAAGGGGCAGTGGGGGAGAAGTCAATGGGGGAAAAAGGAGACTCATGTAATATTTAAGACAATAAAGAATTAAAAAAATAAATACATAAAAAAATAACAAAACCAGATCCAAAGAACTTTATTTTTTTGCCTCAAATCTCTCAGGCAAAGAGAACTCCCTTTAATATGTTATCAATTCTTATTGCTAAGTGCAAACTTTATCATTATGGAAATCAAGGTTTTGATCTTCCAACTGAAGAAGTAAGGTAAAATTCACTTGGGATCTTTTTTCAAAGATTTTATATCTTTTATTGGTCTTTAAGCTAAAAATTATATAAAGCCAATACATTGGAATTCCTGTGTACAAATAATTTACCATTGGGTAACGGATCAAGTGAATATTAAACAGGGGTTTTTCTGTTCTGGGTTTTAGTAGAACTTCGTGGTAAGGGACTCAGAGAAGGACATGAAGGTTGGTCAAGGCCCAATCACAGATTTATCTCCATGAGTCTATTAGAATTTGTCATAAATCACCACTATTTCCTTAGGAAATAGAGGAGAATGACCTCAAGGGCCTTAAACAAAAATAAACAGCAGCTACAACTAAACTATCTTTTTTGGCAAATTGTCTCTGGACTCCAGGATACAAGCTTTGCACCTCTGCAGTCTCCTTGGTTTCTATCTCTTCTGCTTCGGAAATGCATCTGTCTGTCTGGGCTTGTTTATGGTATTATCATCTTTGTAATCCACCCCCAGCTCCTCAGTGACTCATCAGAACTGATCCATTTCTGGCTTGGTTTCCCCATATGAAATTTTGAAATGATAAAATCAACCCTCAGAGTTTTCACCATTATTAAATATTAGAGGCCCAGTGCACAAAATTCATTCATGGGTAGGGTCCCTAGGCCTGGCCAGCGATCAGGGCCAATCTGTGGGGTGATGGCACCCACCTTGGTCGGCCTGGAGCCACCCTCTCACCGGCCCCGCCCCCCACCACTGAAGTTCGCCTCCCTCTGTGGGGAAACTGGCAGGGTGATCAGGAGGCACCCCGCTCACACCCACCTTCGCTGGACTGGGACTTGCGGGCTGGGGGCATCTCCTGCATTGAGTCTCTGTACCCTGGTGATCAGTGTGTGTCATAGTGACCTGTTGTTCCGCAGGTCAGTCCTTGTTTGGTCAATTTCCATATTAGGCTTTTATTATATAGGATAATCACATGAGTAAAGAGCCTATGACATGACCTGATCTTCAGTGAACATTAACTCTCATGCTCTTTGTGTAAATATCCTAGACTTTATCATCTTACCTATTTTATACAGAGCTTGATGATGCTTTCTGGTGCAACTGAATAAACCAGAGGAAATTACTGAGCCTCAGTTTTCCTATCTGCAAAATGGAGACAATAATAACTGTTTTGGAGTGTCGGCCTGTGGACTGAAAGGTCCCAGGTTCAATTCCAGTCAAGGGCATGTACCTTGGTTGCGGGCACATCCCCAGTGGGAGGTGTGCAGGAGGCAGCTGGTCGATGTTTCTCTCTCATCGATGTTTCTGACTCTCTATCTCTCTCCCTTACTCTCTGTAAAAAATCAATAAAAAAAATATATTAAAAAAATAAATTTTAAAAAAGTCAATAAAATAATAACTGTTTTGAATGGATATTGTGAGGAAAGCACTTAGCACTAGTGGGAGGCAGAGCCATGCCTAAGAGTTTGATCTGGCCCAATTTCAAAGATTTAATTGGTCTTTTAAGGAGATACCGCCAAATCTTCCCTTCTTAACTAATTATGTAGTAAAGACAGAGATCCAAATGGTTTGAGAACAAAATGTGACACATTTGTAACTCTAGATTGTATAACAGGCATGCTTTTCCATGTAGGTCCATCATATTAGATTTATAAGGGATATACACTTCAGAGGATTTTTTATAAAAAAAAATATTTATGACATTTGGCATATATTACATTAAAAATCAATGTTATATATAGAATTTACATTTTTCTTCTTTTGATAGTTGTAAATGCTTCAAATTTTACCTCCCTTTTAAGAAATTATATTTATCTTCTCTGTCGAATGACCATATCAAGTGGCTCTTTTTCCCTACCCTCCATCCAAATACTCAGTGCCATTGCATTGCTCTTTATAAAAATCAGGTAGGTTGATAATTGACATACAGTAAACTGCACATAATTTGTGGGCATTTTGATAAATTTTGATACATGTATCTGTGAAACCATCACCACAATCAATATAATGAACATATCTATTGCTCACAAAAGTATATTAGTTTGCATATTCTAGAATCTTATGAATACAAAACCATAGAGCATGCATTGGTTTTTTCTTCTGGCTTCTTGCACCCAGGATAATATTATGAGGTTTTTCCATATTGTTCTTTATATCAATGGTTCATTCCTTTATATTGCTGAATAGCATTCTGTTCAATGCACAATTTATCCATTCACTGGTTGATGCAAAGGGATTCTTTTTTTGGCTATTATAAACTTGCTTTGGATATTGTGGTACAAATCTTTGTATATATTGTTGGTTTACAACCTCTTTGGGAGCTTCCTGGGTGTAATTTGAAACCAGTCCCACTAATCAGAGGGCAGGGAGAAACTGAAGAGACAGACCACTCCAGATCGGTAGCTAGTTGGCAGGTTTAATAAGCAAGGGCACTCACAAGGCTTATCTTGGGCAATTACAGGAGGAGTAGGCCTCTGCAGCCAACCACCAGATCTTTTTTTCCTGCTTCATACATTTTATTATTTTTTAATTGAATTTATTGGGTGTCATTTGTTTGCAAAACTATATACGTTTCAGGTGTACAACTCAATAAAACATCATCTGCACACTGCATCGTGTGCCCATCACCCCAAGCAAAGTCTCTTTCTGATCCCTTTCTCTCCCCCTTTACCCACCTCTACCTACTCCCATCCCCCTTCCCCTCTGGCTATCACTACACTGTTGTCTGTGTCTATGTGTCATGTATATATGTTTTCTGCTTAGTCTCTTCACCTTCTTTCATCCACTTCCCCTTTCCCTCTGACAGCTATCTGTCTGTTCCATGTATCCATGCTCTGTTTTTATTTTGTTCATCAGTTTATTTTTTTTCATTAGATACTACATAAAAGTGTGATCATATGGTACTTGTCTTTCTCTGATTGACTTATTTCATTTAACATAATACCCTCTAGGTCCATCCATGCTACAACATGGAAGAAACTCAAGAACACCATGCTAAGTGAAAAAAAACCAATTATAAAAGAGCACACACGGTAGATTCCCCTTATATGAAGTGTCTGGAATATATAAATCTATAAAGACTAAAAGTAGATTATTAGTTATCTAGGGCTGGGGATAGGAATGTGAGGGACTACAAATGGTTATGAGAAGTCTTTTTGGAGTGATGGAAATATTGTAAAGTTGAATTGTAGTGATAGTTGCATAATTCTTTATACTAAGTATCATTAATTTATACATTAAAAACAGGTGAATTTTATGGTATGTAAATTTATACTTTATAAAAGCTGTTATTCTACAAATGAGGGGAAAAGCTAAAGTTTTTTATACTCCCTTTTAAGAAATTATATTTATCTTGAAATGATAAAATCAACTTTCAGAGTTTTCACCATTATTAAATACTAGAGGCCCAGTGCACAAAATTCATGCATGGGTAGGGTCCCTAGGCCTGGCCAGCGATCAGGGCTGGTCTGTGGGGGCGATGGCACTCACCTTGGTTGGCCTGGAACCACCCACTCACCGGCCCTGCCCCCCACAGCTGAAGTTCGCCTCCCTTTTAAACCAATAAAGAAATTATAGATTAAAAAAAAAGAATTATAGGAAAATGCAAATAAATAAATAAATAAATAATAAATAAATAAAAGGGAATGCTTTCTTAGGGGAGAATTTCACAGATTCTGTTCTAATATCAGCACTTTTGGGGGGAAGATAAAATGGAAGATTAAGCTACAAGGATACATGAGGGAACTGTTTTCCAATAATGTAGGATGAAATTCACATGTTCAGTCATTCACTCATTGAGTTAATATGAGTTCCTTTGCTATGGTTAATTTTATAAATCCGTCAGATATTTTTAAAGAGTACACACAGTTTTATACACATTGCTATGTGTAATGATAAACCTGGCTAAATTTTGTATTACAAGCACACAAGCAAATTTCAGCTGTTATTTAAAAATCTTTCTTGCCAAAGGTACATTTGGACCCATTTTTAGCTGTACTTCTACTGAGACTTCACAGGGCAATAATGTTGCTCAGAGGCATATGCTTCTGGTTTGCTGGGGAGAAAAAAGGAAAATATATTTTGAATAGAGATGAACTTTGTGAGATTTATTTCTCTTCCATCAATTTGTTGAAGAATACCTTTTTTGGGTTCATATTTATTTGTATTCATATTTTCCCCAAGGGCATATTTGTGGATTTTTTTGAACACTGTTTCATTTCCCTATTTCACAAACAGTACTCCCCCCCCCCACCCTGGTTGCAAGCATGTATTAATCATTGATTCCCTCTCCTCCACAATGCCTCCAATTTTGGACATAAATATAGGTGTGACTAGCTTCTGAATGGATGGTTCCTTGATCTGTGTAAAACTTATACCTTCTGGAGTTATCTAAATGTGGATAAACTTTTATAGTTTCCTTTTAAATGTATGTATTCTCTTTCCTCTCTCCCCTCCCATTGCTATGAGCACTACTGTCAGGAATGGGGAAAATCAGGTTCTGAATATGTTTTATAGGCCTTTCATTATTGACTTTTTACATGATTTCCTTCCACCCCCAGGTGTAGGAATGCAGGTGGCTGACAGCTCTGCCAGGGAGTGGTCATAGGGTAAACTTGGAACATTGCTGAATTACTAAGCTTTTCTGGGAGTCATTGTGAACAGTAGAGTTTCTTAAATTATAGTTTACTAAATTTGCACTACTATTCATTCATTGGTACATAATTTGACTAGTAGTTTTTTTTTTAAAGATTGCAATTTTTAAGCATTTGCCAAAATCCATTTCTGAAACAAACTTGTACTTTTAGAAGTTAACTGAAGACAGGAACCCTAAATAATTATGGTATCCATGAAAAATTGGAGTTGGTTATTGTTTACACATTCTTTGAATAGCCTCATAACACTTAACCATAAATAATCTAACTAGAACTTGAACTTTTCAGAGTAACCTCATGGGGCAATTCTAAGGGCTGTCAGTAACAATGTGCCCACTTATTTGGTTTCTGCCTCATGCTTGGTAATATCTGATTAATGTTTTATGCTGAATTCTACCCTATCTACACACACGCCTAATGTTCCACATGAGATAAAATGTGGTTAACATTCACAGTAGATTTTTATAAGACACACACTATGGAAACCTTTTTACACCTGTAATCAAGTACACTTACCAGAGGTAAATTCAGAACTTCAATATAGCTGCCTGTACTAATAATATTGTTGAGCATTCAGGATTAGTTCATTCATCCTGTGTAATAAGGATGTTGTAGTGAGGAGAGGTTCCTTCTTTGATCCTTTGTTATTTAAAACCCTAGTCAAGACATTTGGGAGTCTGAAACGAGCCCTAAAAAGGCTTTTTGTCTTAAATATCTTTTCTCTTAAAATAAAAATAGTAGATTTTATATATAATCAAGAGAACACTGATTCATTTACACCATTGTTTACAATATTTTATTTTAGTTGATGTCCTGAGTCATTTTCAAAACTTCCCTGAGTCATAGTTTATCTGGAAAAAAAATAGTAAATCCTGAAGTGTCTGTTTTTTTTTAATAGTTCCCAGTGATAGATTCAGGTAGGATTTTAGCATGGTACAATTATTATTGGCATCAGCATAACTATACCACTCGGTAATGAGTCTTGTGGCTGCAAATGTCTGTTCTAAAGAACTGTAAAATGAGAATATGGTCTAATAAAGTAGTTATTCATATGACCACTTCCTGTTCATCATCTCCAGTTTAGTGCTTAAGGCCTACATGTTTCCAATTTCAATTCCAACTGCTTCAGAAGAAGCTTACTATAAAAAGAATTTAGAGTTAGCCAGAACTATTCTGAAATGACAAATTCTCACAATGCCACAAATCATTCAGCAATAATGTAGGACCTATAATATGCTCCTATATTTTAGTAGATTGAATAGGGTGAGAACCTGGTGAAATGTTACTAAGGGGAGAGAAGTTTAAGAAGTGATTGAGCTTGTAGAAATCTTCCTTCTTTACTCACTCTTCTGCCTCACTTTTATGGACCGTACCAATTGCCTTTTATTCCCTTAATTCTCTTTCCTACGATTTCTTTCTCTTCCTTTTCTTCTTTCTTTCTTCTTTCTCCCTTTCTTCTTTCTTTCTTCTTTCTTTCTTTCTTTCTTTCTTTCTTCTTTCTTTCTTTCTTTCTTTCTTTCTTTCTTTCTTTCTTTCTTTCTTTCTTTCTTTCTTCCTTCCTTCCTTCCTTCCTTCCTTCCTTCCTTCCTTCCTTCCTTCCTTCCTTCCTTCTTTCTTCTTCTTTCTTTCTTCTTTCTTTCTTTCTTTCTTTCTTTCTTTCTTTCTTTCTTTCTTTCTTTCTTCTCTCTCCTCTCACCTGAGGATATTTTCCCATTGATTTTTAGAGACAGTGGAGGAGAGAGGAAAAGACAGAGAGAGACATTGATGTGAGAGAGGCACATCAATTGGCTGCCTTCTGCATGTCCCCTGACCAGGGCCCTGGCAGGGGAGGATCCTGCAACTGAAATATGTGCCCTTGCCAGGAATCAAACCTGGGACCCTTCCTCCGTATGCAGGCTGACGCTCTATCCACTGAGCCAAACTGGCTAGGGCTTCCCTCCCATTTCTTCACCTTGAGTTGGTCATTTCAGTTGTAGTACTCTTTTTTTTTAAATATATTTTTTATTAAGATATTACATATGTGCCCTTATCCCCACGTTACCCTCTACCCCCCCCCCCCCCGCTCATGCCCTCACCCCCCCCGTTGTCCACGTCCATTGGTTAGGCCTATATGCTTGCATATAAGTCCTTTGGTTGATCTTTCCCCCTTACCCTCACCCTCCCCTACCTTCCCTCCAAGGCCCGACAGTCCAATCAATGCCTCTCCGTCTCTGGATCAGTCCTTGTTCATCAGTTTATGTTGTTCATTATATTCCACAAATGAGTGAGATCATGTGGTATTTATCCGCTCTCCAGTTCCATCCATGCCGTGGCAAATGGTAAGAGTTCCTTTTTCTTCTTCCTCTTCTTAAAGAATACCTTTCAGCATTTCATATAATGCTGGTTTGGTGGTAATGAACTCCTTTAGCTTTTTCTTATCTGTGAAGCTCTTTATCTGACCTTCTATTCTGAATGATAGCTTTGCTGGATAAAGTAATCTTGGTTGCAGGTTCATGCTATTCATCACTTTGAATATTTCTTGCCACTCCCTTCTGGCCTGCATGGTTTCTGTTGAGAAATCAGCTGACAGTCGTATGGGTACTCCCTTGTAGGTAACTGACTTTCTTCCTCTTGCTGCTTTTAAGATTCTCTCTTTGTCTTTTGCTCTTGGCATTTTAATTATGACGTGTCTTGGTGTGGTCCTCTTTGGGTTCCTTTTGTTTGGGGTTCTCTGCGCTTCCTGGACCTGTAAGTCTATTTCTTTCACCAGGTAGGGGAAGTTTTCTGTCATTATTTCTTCAAATAGGTTTTCAATATCTTGCCCTCTCTCTTCTTCTGGTACCCCTATAATTCTGATGTTGATTTGCTTGAAGTTGTCCCAGATGCTCCTTACACTATCTTCATATTTTTGGAATCTTTTTTCTTTTTTCTTTTTCGGTTGGGTATTTTTTGTTTCTTTGTATTTCAAATCTTTGACTTGATTCTTGGGATCCTCTTGTCTGCTGTTGGATCTCTGCATATTATTCTTTATTTCAGTCAGTGTATGCTTAATTTCTAGTTGGTCCTTTTTCATATCCTCGAGGGTCTCACTAGATTTCTTAAGGGTCTCACTAAATTTATCGGCGGTTTCCATAAAATTCTTGAAAAACCTTATAAACGTGGTTTTGAACTCTATATCCAGTCGTTTGCTTTCCTCCATTTCTGTCATTTGTGACCTGTTTCTTTGTCTCCGCATTTTTTATGCTTCCCTGTGTTGGTAGAGTGGTTTTGTGTGCTAGGTGTCCTGTAGGGCCCAGTGGCTCAGCCTCCCCAGTTACCTGAGGTGGACACTCTTGGTGCACCCCCTTGTGGGCTTTGTGCACAGTCTAGTTGTAGTTAAGCCTTGATTGTTGTAGGATCACTGGGAGGAATTGACCTCCAGGCCAATTGGCAGTGAGAATCGGCTGTGTCTGCAGTGGGAGAACTTCTGTGCTGAAGACACCCTTCTGGGGCAAGACTTGCTTCAGTGGGGCTTTGGTGCTCACTGAGTCTGCCCCCTGGGTGTGTCCCTTATGGATCTGAGGAGTTGTAATCCAGATGTTCCCCCTCTGACCACTGGGTACACTGGCTCTTGGAGGTTACCCAGCAGGAGCTATGAAGAGAACTGCAGATTCCCCTTCCTTTTTTAGAGTTTGGAGGTGCCCTGATGAGGCCCAGCTGTGAAGCAATGCAAGCTGCTGTGGGGCCTTGGGCCTTCTCCTGGAAGTTCTGGGTCTGTGGCCCAGCTGCAATTTGTTAGGTAATTTTCAGGTTGCAAAGGGCCAGGGCATTCATATGCAAAAGCCTCTGCTGCTGCCTGGGTGGGGCGGGGTCTCAGGGAATCAGAGGGCGGAGCAAGGAACTATGGCGGATTCTCAGCCCTGCCCTAAGGGGCCGCGCGCGTCTCAGTGTCCCGACAATTGAATTGCTGCAAGGACCTCTGAGGGAAAGCCGCCCTTGAGTTCCGAGTTCTGCCTGCTGCCAGACAGTCCAGTTTCTCCCTGTATGAGTCCTGGGTCCCCAGAGACTTCCCGGAACCAGAGTTCAGAGCAGTCGGGAGCTTGTGACTCCCTCCTGATTCAAAAAGACAGCCGCGTCCTCAGGTACCAGCTCCTTCCTGCGCGCACGAGCCTCCGTACCTTTGCACTTTACTTCCGCAGCTCCTGACCCTCAATGTGCTTTTCTCCTTCCTTCTAGTTGTAGAATGTCCACTCCGCCAGCCTTCCTGTAGTTCTGGATGATGTCCGTTTTGTCTGTTTATTCTGTTTTGAAATTGTTGTAGGAGGCAGCAATTTCGGTGTTTCCCTATGCCGCCATCTTAGTTTCTCTCCTCCCAGTTGTAGTACTCTTAAGCACACCCCTGGGGGGCTGCATGGATTAGTCCATCATTCTTTCTACACATACATTCATTCATTCACATTTATCAGGTACCTCTTCTGTTCTTGGCTCTGTGCAAGGCAGTTAGGAATACACCTTGAATAAGATAGTTCTGCCTTGCCTGGATGCGTGGCTCAAAGGTTGAGTGTCGACCTATGAACCTGGAGGTCACAGTTTGATTCCAGGTCAGGGCACATGCCTGGGTTCCAGGCTCCATCCCCAATAGGGGATGTGCAGGAGGCAGCCAATCAATGATTCTCTTTCATCATTGGCATTTCTCTCTCTCTCTCCCTGTCCCTTCCTCTCTGAAATTATATCTCTGTATATCTATATCTATATCTATATCTATATCTATATCTATATCTATATCTATCTATCTATATCTCTCTATCTATATCTCTCTATCTATATCTCTCTATCTCTCTCTATCTCTATCTCTATCTCTATCTATATGACAGTTCTGCCTTATTGAGAGACTAGCAATAGGACTCCACAGTCTAATGAGTCAAATGGGTTCCAAGCTACAAAGACTGCATACTGGATTTGGTTTGATTGTTGAAGGTGTACAGAAATCTCTATTATTCATCTTTAAATGTCTATCCTCAAAGGAGAGCAGCTTTAAGAGCAGTTGAAGAGAGCTGCTTTGCCTAAGGCCACACCCAATGACAGATTGCTACCTTTAGGTCCAGCCCTCCTTACCTCAATTTAGGACAGCTAAAGAAGCTCCCATTTTAAGGGTTTCTTAAAGGATTGGCTGAGTTTGGGGATTAGCTCACAGCTGGATTTCTTTGTCTTCCCAGTCCTTTATCTTTTCCTCTCATAGGGGTTGACCCCAAGAGTCCTACCTCAGAGGACTCCTGCACGCTGATCTTCAGCTCAGAATGTGCTGTATGTGGAATCAAACCCACAGAATCATTCAAATGTCTTGGCTACTTGCCTCATTTCCTGGCTAGAGCAACCCAGTGAAGGCTCACATCATTGCTTCTGCTATCTGTAAGCCTTTCAAGCACCTTGGCCTCTTGCCTTATTACCACTGATTATCTCAGCCTTCCATGGGGTCAAGAGCTATTGGCACAGCTTCAACCATTATTATTATGCTAGGAACTTCAGTAGCTCCAGTGACCACTGATGACCCAGCTGGTCCCATGAAGACCCTGACCTCCCTAGCAGCTTCCCTGAGTGTGTGGGAAAATAAAAATCTGCGGGGACTTTGATTAATGAGAAAGGTCATAGAAGGAGCATCTCTGTGTAATTTCTCTGAAAACTTCCCACATAATGGAGAACCAGCTGGATTTTCCAGAAAATTTGTGGCCAACTTGTAACACACCAAGTATGTATGCTCTCCCACCTTCATTGCCCCACTTTCCTTTCTCCCTCATTCTTATTTCCCTGAGATTGTATCATCTTGAGTAATATATTGGGAAATAAGCTTTTCTCAGATTCTAGGGGACCTCAGCTAGAACAGAATGTACTTTAGCAGATATGACATCAATTGACTTTTAATCAAAGCATTTCATGGCCATTCTACGTTAGAACTGTTCTGCCACAAAAGAAACCCTCTTCCCTCTCCCTGATTTCACTATCTTTACTCACAGAGCCACTTCTCTTCTTTTAGTCCAAAAGATTATACCCACTACTCACTATTATGTTTTTCCTGTCCTACCTGAAATGAAAAGAATAATCGTTTCTGTAATAGTTTTGTCATGTTGCCCAATTTAAAGCTCTTAACCCTCATCTATCTAACATGGAGGTAACTTATCAGCAAAAGTGATGTTACCAACCTCCACTATTAAAATGGCTGCTCTTGGTAAAAATGTTCAGAGGCTAAAAGTATTCACAGGGACTTACATTAGGGGCAAGGCATACATTTTCTGTCTGGATTAGGGGTGATAGCCTGTGTAGCAATGAGATAATAAAAGGAAAATTCTTCTGAATGAAAAAAATAAAAGGTAGAACAAAGATATTTGAACAATCCATCTTTTGAAGTGGCTTTTAAGAATGAGGGCACTACTCCAAGATCAACAAACAGAAGGTGGTAAGAATGTAACCAAAACAGTGAATAGATAGAGTACAAGAATTTAGCCATTAGTAGCCTTTGTTGCTACTCAGTACCTGTCCCCATAGGTAGACACTTCGTACATCAGAGAAAAGGAGCTTCTGAAATTCTAGAGACCTTTGGGCTCTAGGAGAATGGTAATTTCTTTCTTAGTAAAGGTGAGCTTTCACCTATCTTTTTGAGTTGTCACCTGGTTCTGGTCTTGAGGTAATGCCTGCCCATGTCTGCTTTTACTAAACCTGTGCAGGCTTGTCATGTTTGACTAGACTAATCTCATTTAGGTTTATCATTCAGTGTATCAGATATCAGAAATACAGTGGTATTTCTGTAACTTAAGGAGTCTTGGTGCCTCTACCTTTGTTTTTCTCATATCTCCAGAAGTTAGGCATTCACCTTTATGCTATTTAGCATGCTGGATTTTAGTGGGGCTCATGTCATATTTGATTACTGCCATACATCTCTGGTGACCCTTGTAACATTCTCTCTCTCTCTCTCCTCCCTCTACTGCTTACACACACACGATACTTTTTGGGGGGCTTATAAACAATAAAACTTTATTGCCTACAGTTCTGGAGTCTGGAAGTCTGAGAATAGGGTGAGGGTCCTCTTCCAGGTTGCAGACTTCTCATTGTATCCTCACATGGTAGAAGGGGCTTGTCATGTTTGACTAGACTAATCTCATGTAGGTTCTGTGGAGTCTCTTTTATGAGGAACTAACCCCATTAGGTCTCTGCCCTCATGACCTAATCCCTCCAAAATAACCCACCACTTAATACCATTATATTGAACATCAGGATTTCAACCTATGAATTTTGGGGAGATACAAATTCAGTCAATAGGAAGAGCCCAGATTCTTGTCTTCCTTTTATAGTCAAGGAAAGTGAGGCTGGGGGTTATAATGTAACTCCCTTGAGGTTTCTCTTCTGTAATGTGACTAAATCAGAATTCAAATCCAAATTTAGAGTTCCTTCCTCTACACTATGTTCCTGAATAATGCAATGTTGGAAAACACAAAGTTTCTTTCACAGAAACGATAAAGTACAAAGATATACGTAAGAAGAAAGATTGAGAACAGCTAGATTATATGTGAGAAAAGAGACAACAGAGACATTTACATTTATATTAGACAATTGTATAAGAAAATCGGCGACTAACATTTCTAGAACATTCTACAGAACACAACACAAAGCTATATAATTTTACATCATGTTATGTACTGATAACAGTAGAGCAACAAATACCAAGAGAGAATTCCCAGATAATGTTGCTTGACAATAACATTTTAACCTTCTTGTCATGTTCTAAATGTGTTATTGTGGGTTGTTTTTTTCTTTTCTTTTTAATTTTTTTATTTTTTCAATTACAGTTTACATTCAATATTATTTTGTGTTATTTTTAGGTATACAGCATAGTGGTTAGACAACCATAGTGTCCCCCCTGATATTTCCAGTACCCACCTGGAACCTACATAGTTATTATAATATATTTGACTATAGCTCCTGTGTTGTATTTTACATCCCCATGACTATTTTGTAACTACCAATCTGTACGTACATACAACATCATTTTTAACTTTTCATTTTGACTTAATTTTAGACTTACAGGATAGTTTCAAAAATAGTACATTAATAAATAAGTACATAAACAGCCAATAGTTATATGAAAAAATGTTTAACCTCACTAGCAATTAGGGAAATGCAAATCAAAACTACAATGAGATAGCACCTCACACCTGTTAGAGTGGCCATTATCAACAAGACAAGTAATAACAAGTGTTATGGAGAAAGGGGAACCCTCATTCGCTGCTGGTAGGAATGTAGACTAGTACAACCAATGTGGAAAGCAGTCTGGCGATTCCTCAAAATTTAAGAATAGGGCTACAATGTGATCCAGCAATCTCTCTCCTGGGTATATACCCAAAAAAATGTATGCAAAGATATATGCACCCCTATATTCATTGCACCATTATTTGTGGTAGTCAAGACATGGAAATAACCAAAGTGCCCTACAATAGAGGACATATAAAGAAGATGTGGTACATATGCACAGTGGAATACTACTCAGCCTTAAGAAAGGATGAAATACTGCCATTTGCAACAATGTTGAGAACATTATGCGAAGTGAAGTAAGTCCATCAGAAAAAGCTAAGAACCATATGATTTCACTCATATGTTGGATATAAAACTGAAACTCATGGACACAAACAGCAGTGTATGGTGGTTGCCAGAGGGAAGGGGATGTGGGGAGAAGGGGGTCCTAATGTATGGTGATGGGAGAAGATTTGACTTTGGGTGGTGGGTATATTTGACAGTGCAATATACAGACCTTGTAACACAGAAACCCACACCTAAAACCTGTATGATCATATTAACCAATGTCATCCCAATAAATTTAATTTAAAAAAATAAACCTTTCAAGAAGAAATTAATGACCTGGTAATAGCCACTGTTTGTGTATATACATATGATACAAACTTGAATGTCTGTTATTGGACCTGGCAGGTAACACAAGCAAAGACTCTGATTAGGTGAATATTGTAATGAACTGTGAAGCTCATATGCCATCTAAAGACAGATTCTCTCAACTTTACCTTGCCAAGTTTGAAATAAACTGGTTCTAGTTTACGGTCCTTCTATCTAAAAGTTATTCACTTGTGCATCCTGCCTACATCTCTATCCCATTTTTCCACCCCTCCCCTTTTTCATTCCACTTTCAGCTACACTGGCCTCCTTACTGCTCCTCTAACATGTCAAATATGCTCATTCCTCAAGGCTTTTGCACTTGCTGTTCCCTCTGTCTGGAAGGCTCTACCTGTAAATATCCACACGGCTCACTTTCTCACATTTATTCTGATCTTTGCTTAAAAATTACCTCCACAGAGAGACTTTTCTTTACCAGGCACATACAATTACACTGCTATTATTCTCCTTCTCCTGACACATTTATTTTCCTTCATTTTGATACCTGTCATATGACCTGTTTATTTTCCTTTTGCAGGACTTCCAAACATTTTCTTCAACATGACACACTGAAAAAATGATATTATTTAAACAGCATGCTGAGGAACATGGAAGAAGTCAATTGCGTTTGGCATCAGTAAAGCTGGAGTAGGGGCGAGGCTTGAGCCCCCGTGGAGGCATCAATGTATGCGACATCTGTCATTCATCTGACACTTGTTGACAGTTATCCCTCCACTTGAGTGTAAACCCCACGATAGTCTTTAAAGAAAAGCTCGATACATAGCATATGGTAAATAAGCATTTGCTGCATAAGTTATATCATGAATGTTTTCTCCATATCATTAAAAACTCATGAACATTTAAAGACTTTTTGATCTTTTGTCATATTGGACTCTATATTTTGGTGAACTTATCCTCTATTATTGTACCTGTGGGGTATTTTTTGTACTTGATTTAAAATATGCCTTCTGTCCTAGCTGGTTTGGTTCAGTGGATAGAGTATTGGCCTGCGGACTGAAAGGTCCTAGGTTAGATTCTGGTCAAGAGTACCTCAGTTGCGGGCTTGACCCCCGGCCCTGGTCAGGCATGTGTGAGAGGCAATCTATCCATGCGTCTCTCACACACTGATGTTTCTCTCTGTCTCTCCCCGTCCCTTCCACTCTCTAAAAATCAATGGAAAAATGTTCTTGGGTGAGGATTGACAAAAATTAAAATCAAATCAAATATGCCTTCTGGCATCCTTAATAGTGAATTGTTGAAGACTTGGAAGGAATCATGTACATGTCAGCATTCACATGATTAGTGCCACCTCCCTGGGGAAGACATCAGACTTGAGAAGGCACACAGCATTTTAACTTGGATGCACAGATGCACATCATGCCCTAACGAATCCTGGTATGTATGTTCCTGGAACAATCTGAAACATCTCTGGGCATGCTTCATGTATCATTCAAAAGGAATGAGACTTGCTGCATATCAAATTCTCTGTAAATCTTATGTCCAACATGAGCCACATAACAATTCCACCAGAAAGTTTGTTCCTTGGTAATCACTTCCAAAACAGAAATTTGGATGACAGTCA
The DNA here is from genome assembly GCF_014108235.1 of Myotis myotis. Classification (NCBI taxonomy): domain Eukaryota; kingdom Metazoa; phylum Chordata; class Mammalia; order Chiroptera; family Vespertilionidae; genus Myotis; species Myotis myotis. Next base: position 5,119,849 of record NW_023416346.1, on the reverse strand, counting down.
GGAAGAGATCTGAAAGACGGTGAGTGTATGAGAAGCAGGCAGGAGATGCTGCTGCTGAAACTGGACTCCCCTCCGCCCCGGTGATAGGGAGAACCATGCAGACCAGTGTAGTTAATGAGCACCACAGGCATTTTTCTCATTCCTGATGGGCAAAGTGAAAGGTTAGGCTCTTCTAAATTATACTTGTGTGCTACACCAATTAATCAAAGTGCATGTACAGGATAAACACCCAAATACATTTTGTAAAATTCAATTCATCCTTGGCGGCACAAACGTCCCATCCAGAGTGTCAGTGACCTGTATAGATTTATGGGTTTATGCGCATTTTCTTAAAGAATTGTTCTTACTTGAAAATTAGTGGGAACATCAGGAATAAATTTTTCTTGTATGAAAAAAGATATAGTGTCAAGAGTATGAGACAAGAACTTCTATACTCAAATCCTAGTACTGCCACTTGCAAATATATGATTTCGGACAAGTTACTTAACCTCTTAGTATGTCAGTTTTCTAAGGATAATAAATACTTTACATGATATTAGGAAATGATATTAAGACTTTCAGGACTTCACTGGTAATGAAACTTCCAACAGGATGAACAAATAGATTTCCCCCCCCCCTCTTACCTTCTTTTTAAAGTTCTCACTCTGTACTTTAAAGCCACATTTTCAAAGTGTGTTCCACAGAACACATGTTCCAGGACATTCTCAATAAAAGAGAGACTAATACATACTAACTCCCCTCTTAGAAATTCATTATGACTATTGGCACACTGAAGGCTCAGGGTTCTTACATCCTCTAAGTCTTCATCAGATAAAGGATCACCGAATTTAGGGGCAGTCAAGAGTGTCCACAGCGAAGGTTCTTGGTTATTTATAGAAATACACATCTTGTAATCGGGTGATAGTATGGTCTTCAAGTTTTTAATCTCAAATGATTACTAACTTTTATTTATCTAATTCTTTTCTGCTTCATATCTTTTCATCTTTTTAGCCTCCATTATTTTATTTTGGCTTGTTACTTATCTTTTATTTTCTCTTTTCAAGCATCAACTCTTGATTCATTCAGTGTGGGTGTAGAAGGGTGGAGTCTCCGTTCTTTACAAAATCCCTAGGTAGGTGCAGCTTTAATAGTGGTGACTCATGAATGACAAAACTAGGAACACTTTAAGCATTGATTATAGTGAGAGAACAGCAAGTTATTGCTTGATGAAGTTGTATTTATTAATAGATGAGATAATCCAGTTGTTACAAAAAGTCTGACTTGTAGTTTCTTCGAAACTTCTTATAATCCTCTTATTTATTTATTTTAAAAAATTCTGAATCCAATCCCATCACCATAAAACTTAGAGAAATTTCTGTATCAGCACTTCAGAGATTGCCAAAAAAAGATAAAGTAAATGGTAGAATAATTTAAAAAGGCAATTAGGATAATAGGACAAGAGTTCAATTAAGACAGGAAAAAAAGATTCTCCTCATGCACCATCTCTACCCCCATCAAAAAACCAAAAAAACCCCAAATACTCATAAATCCTGATTCTCATCCTCAAACAAATAAGGGAAAGTCAGGAAGAAATAATAACAAAGACTTGCAAGCACAAAATAAGAAAGCTCAATTTGAGAATTGCTAACAAATAGTCTGTAAATATGTCCGAAAAGAGAAAATTATAGAGAAAAAGAAAACATTTTATACCTCCCCCCAGTAACAGATGGGGAAGAAAATCTGTTCATTCCTGATGCCAAAAGACAAAGGCGCCTAATGAATATTTCATTTACCCCCTAAAATAAAATAATTGTGTGCAGAAATTGTAATGGGCAATCCCTCCCTAAAAAAAATAAATTGAAAATAAATAAAGATATCTATTACAGCCATTTTACATCAGTACCTAAGTTCAATTTGGAACGGGACTTTTCTAGTAAACACTAATAATTGATTTTTGTTTTTAGCAATGACAATTGAAAAGCTAACAACATAGTGAGGAATTTCCAGGGCAAACTTGAAGGAAAATTAGGAACCCAAAGAAGTGAAGGGAGCTCAGAGGCTACTGAAGGTCTTTGTCAACTAGGAAAAATTAGAACTTCAGCTTTAACAGCCAGACTAACATAGCTTGTCTAGGTGGGGAGTCTAAAAGAAGACTTTACCAAAGAGCTATGCTCCTAGGGTCAGGGTAAAGCAGAAATAAATTGGTCTTTGCATGTATTTTTAGCTGAAATAGACATCTTGTGGAATGCCTCCCCCCAAATAAAAACAAAACCCTCAAGCGTTGAGTTTTGTTGGAAGTGATCTTGAAAGATAGTGTCCTTAGATATTTGGTTTAAGCAAATTTGCATTTTCCTTTGTGTAGTTTTACACCTTTCATGACAGAATTCAAATTATTTCTACAAATAAAATTTCATAGATATTTAGCACTAAAAAGTGCCATTCACACAAGAGAAAAGCACCCTATATGAGAACAAGCAGAAAGAAGAGATAACAGAAAGAGATCCACAAAGACTCCACATATGGAATTATTTGTTAGGCTTATCAAGCAACTATGCTTTCAATATTTAAATAAATAAAAGATGAGCTGGAAACATCTTTGCAAACAGGAAACTTTACAAAGTGACATCAGGCCTGGCCGGCTTGGCTCAGTGGTTGAGTGTCGTCCTCTTTAGGCTCTGGACATACCTTGAAAAATGCTCACATCTTCCAATAGTGTTATGACCCATATATTGGGTGACACTAAAGTCTGTCAGTTTTATGTTGGGCTTGGTGCAGGAATAATGCTCCGCAGCAGGTCCAGGTTATGAGGCAAGCAGCCCGGTTGTTTGAACCATATGACCTAGCAGACCCTATATAGACACTAAATAGACACTTTTCAAAAGGAGACATACAGAAGGCTGAGAGACATATGAAAACATGCTCAAAGTCCCTAATCATCTGAAAGATGCAAATCAAAACGACAGTGTGGTACCATCTCACACCTGTCAGAATGGCTATCATCAACAAATCAACAAAGGACAAGTGCTGGCGAGGATGTGGAGAAAAAGGAACCCTCCTTCACTGCTGGTGGGAACGCAGATGGGTGCAGCCACTGTGGAAAACAATATGGAGTTTCCTCAAAAAAACTAAAAATGGAACTCCCATTTGACCCAGTGATCCCACTTCTAGGAATATATCCCAAGAAAATAGAAACACCAATCAGAAAGGATATATGCACCCCTATGTTCACAGCAGCACAGTTCACCATAGCTAAGATTTGGAAACAGCCTAAGTGCCCATCAGTAGATGAATGGATTAGAAAACTGTGGTCCATCTACACGATGGAATACTACGCTGCTGTAAAAAAGAAGGAATTCTTACCATTTGCAACAGCATGGATGTAACTGGAGAGCATCATGCTAAGCAAAATAAGCCAGTCAGAGAAAGATAAATATCACAGGATCTCACTCATTTGTGGAATATAATGAACAACATAAACTGAGAACCAAAATAGAACCAGATTCATAGAAGCATCGAACATACTGTCCAACCTAGGAGGGAAGGCGGGGGGTGGTGGGTAAGAGATCAACCAGAGGACTTGCATGCATGCAGATGAGCAAAACCAATGGACACAGATGAGGGGGTGAGGGCACATGCTGGGGTGGGGGCAGCTGGGGAGAGGTCAATGGGGGGAAAAGGAGACTTATGTAATACTTTAAACAATAAAGAATATAAATTTTTTTAAAAATAATAATAACTGCCATACCCAGATACAGATGGAGTGCCTGATCATTGAGATACCAAGTGATTATGGGGCCTAACTCATTTGGAAAATCACCATCTTCCCCAATTTTCTTTTGCAAAGCACTTTCAGACACACCCTACTCAACTGCTTAATGACATATTTTATATATAATTCTCAAATCTTCCTCAGATCTAGAATTTCAGCCTAATGTGCTATATGAACAGCGGTGTGCTGATAAATGTTTAGCAATGGGCTCTCTGAAACATCAATCAGTGATTTGTATCTTTGCTAATTTCCACAATGTCTGATTTCAAGCTACCAATATGACATGACTGAATGCAGAGTTGGAAAGAGATACATGGTAGCCATCATTACATAGTGTTTCCACCACACAGCCACAGTAGATGTTAACAACTTCAAGAAAATAGATCATTGACAAATTTACTGAAATAATCATGAAGTGTAGAGTTTCGAGTATTTGTTAGCTTTTCTTTTTAAAAATATAATTTAACTGTAAGTTTATATAATTTGTTTTAGTAATGTCTGTCTTTTACAACCATCTCAAAAATTCCTGAAAATTTAAAAATTGGCTCATACAATCAGTATGAACTAGTTCCAGTGTGCCAGTGAAAAAGAAAGCTTTCCACGCTGAGGGATTTTCACTAGGTGTTGAGGGTCTATAAAAAGATGTAATTTTTAGTCATTTTGGCCTAAGATTTTTTATGTTTCAGTGATGATGGTAGTTGACTCTCTTTCAACTTTTCTTAATTACTATTTCAACAAACTGATTATTTTCCCCTCGGGACCATTCCAAAGTAAATTATAAGCCTTTTTAGGGAAATAAACAGGAGTTCATTAATTGAGCTCAAATTTTACATGCCAAACATGAAAGTCAGGATCTCTAGATTCTAAAGTAATCTAATAAGCTGTTCGGATGCACCATGTTCTCATTTTTAATAACGTTAGAATTATTTTATGAGTGATAGGAAACAGGTATCTTAGATAGACTTAATCTCATTTAAAAATTTATTGTTCTCATTTCTGATTTCTTCAATGTACAATCTAATACATTGGAAATGCCAAAAAATGGTTACAACTTAAAGTGTAAACTCCCCTTAGCCTTAGAATATTGCAAAAACACTATTGTATCATTTTAAGCAGATTCCTAACAAGGCATGATGAATTTTTTCATCTTCTGAAAATTTCATACGTTCATATTCTCAACTGATTTTTATCTCTGAAAACATAATATAACTGAAATGATGAATAAATAACATTCATGAAGAACTTAACTGTATACTGTCTCCAAAGTACTAAACATTAGAGAAAAACATGAATGTACTGATAATGCCTCAAACCATTCAAGAAACCAACTGAATTTAACAGAGTTCTAAATCATAGTAAATTTTGAGTACTCAGTCTAATCTGTACTTTAGAGTAAGTGCCATTGATAATGGCAATGTACTATATTCCTTCTATCTAAACTGTCCAATTATTATTCTCAAGAAATATAAGTGTCAGGTCTGTTGAAAGTACACGATTATAACTAGCTATTTGTGTGTGTGTGTGTGTGTGTGTGTGTGTGTGTGTGTGTGTGTGTGTGTGTGAGAATGAGTGAGAACGGGAGCACGTGCATATACATCTCGGTCATGGAGTAACTGTATTGAGATTTTTTCCATCTTGCAGTTTTCATTTTCTGATAGACCTTAAATATAGACAAAATTGTCCCCAAATTAATGACTATACAGAGAGATTACCATTACCTAATGATAAAGGAGGCCTCAGGGTCATCTGGAGGGCTTGTTCAAACACAGATTCCTGAAAGAACATATAGGGAGTGACCCAAGAATTTTCAGTTGTGACATGCTGTTGATGCTGATACTGGTCCAGGGACCACAGTCAGAGAACTGTTAGACTTGATGATGGGGAGAGGCAGCCTCACTCTGAAGGGGGATGTCCTCTTTTTTTAAAAAAAATATATTTTTTATTGATTTTTTACAGAGAGGAAGGGAGAGGGATAGAGAGTCAGAAACATCGATGAGAGAGAAACATTGATCAGCTGCCTCCTGCACACCCCCTACTGGGGATGTGCCCGCAACCAAGGTACATGCCCTTGACCAGAATCGAACCTGAGACCCTTGAATCCACAGGCCGACGCTCTATCCACTGAGCCAAACCAGCCAGGGCTGGGGTTGGGGGATGTCTTCTTGCTTCTCAGTTGATGGTGTAACAGGACCTCAGGAAAGCTAGTTTCCAAATGTAATGCTGGATAATAAATAATATTAACTGTAACAGTCATCTATTTTTCTTGAGGTGAATGACATACATTTCACTCTCTCATCTTCTCTTTCATCTTCTGTAGGCATTCTTCTTTTGAAATGATACATCTTATTACCATAGCATATACCCTGTGTAATTTTATTGATTACAAGCATGTCTGTACTTGATTCTTTCTGACATTTACATATCATTTATGTAAATATAATTGTGTTTTCGTAGAACATCAAACAAGCTGTACCTCTTTTTTTGCTGATAGCAAACTTTGGGAGCAAGGCTGTGCAGTTAAGTGTTGAAACTTAAGCACAAGTGAACAAGCTTAATTTATTTAATTTAGAAAGTGATTATTTAGAAATTTAAGCAATTTGGCAGCTGGGTGTGCAGAAGGGCATGTGGGTGGGACTAATGTGTTTTTGCCAACACTGAGTTTTTGCCTAGTGCTTTTGGAACTTCAAGAATCTGATCAAGACTTTGGTAAATTTGCTTTAAATCACCATAGAATTAATAAGCTAGTGGCATTACAATGTCTGTCAATTCTGATTTAATTTAGAAACTCAGTTCCTTCAAACTAGATCAAGACTACAGTGAACTGCCAAGTAGGTGACACTTTCCAAATACTAGGCTGTGGGTATCTGCTGACATCCATGTTCCCCCATAGGTGCCTGGGTCAAGCAGTGATGGCCAGTTTACTGCATCCTTCACCCATGTTGCTGAGAGACCCATGGCATTCCCTCCTGCTCATAGAAGATCTTGGCACAATATAGGCCCATCACCCTTCTTCCCATCTCCCAACTACAGAAGCCTTTAGTCTCTTGCTGCCATAGGTTTACATTTCCGACCTCCTCCTCTTTCGCAGGTGATGACTGGGTCCAGACGTCTATGAAGCTCAAGTTCTGTTGCTCAGTTTAGTGGTTGAGCATTGACCTATGAACCAGGAGGTCACGGTTCGATTCCAGGTCAGGGCACATGCCCGGGCTGCGGGCTTGATCCCCAGTAGGGGGAATGCAGGAGGCAAATGATCAATGATTCTCTCTCATCATTGATGTTTCTATCTCTCTCTCTCCCTCTCTCTTCCTCTCTAGAATCAATAAAAAATATATATTTTTAAAAAGACTGGGATGTAAATACCTTGGTGGAACTTGAAACTGAGGGCAAGACATATTATTTTTGTTACTACATTACGGGTTAAGTAGGCTACTCTATACACTACACTGCATTGTCTAAGTTATGTTTCCCAGGGGAAATTATACTCTAATATTCAAATGTTTTTAAATGATCTTTTGGAACACAATTTAGGTTTGATTATTATTCCTCTAGACCTGTGATGGCAAACCTATGACACGGGTGTCAGAGGTGACACGGGAACTCATTTTTTTGGTTGATTTTTCTTTGTTAAATGGCATTTAAATATATAAAATAAATATCAAAAATATAAGTCTTTGTTTTACTATGGGTGCAAATATCAAAAAATTTCTATATGTGACACGGCACCAGAGTTAAGTTAGGGTTTTTCAAAATGCTGACACGCCGAGCTCAAAAGGTTCACCATCACTTCTCTAGACCCTTGTTTTCTCTTCTCTCTCTTTCCCCTTTGTGTAAATTTGTTTTTTCAGTCCTACCTTGTTCCAAACATTTAGCTCTTTGCTAAAGATCACAGGCAAGCTTCAAATTCCTAATATTTAATCATAATTACTGAAATATTCTCATCAAAATGCTTTCCACCTTACTCCCTAATTAGACCAATGCATCAATTGTCATTTCTAGAACTGCCATACCTAAAGTGTTAGATTAAACAAACTGCTTATGCTGTTATTAAAACAATAAAAAGAAAATTTGAAAAACAGCATGACAGAAATATGTGTATGAGGGTGTCTTGGTTGGTCTAGAAGTGACACATATATGGTAGCGTGTGCAATTAGGCAGCACATGCAAAGTCCTCAATGACCTGGATTGGATAAAGTTTTCTTAATTTCAAGTGTATGCTCAAGAAACCCAAGTTCATATACCGTTTTGTGATTGGCCTACATCCTGAGAGTTCAATGGGAAAGAACTCTGGAGCACTGTACAAAATTGTAGGTTTAGAAACATACAGACATGTCTGATAAAATGGGGATAAAATGGGGATGGAAGAGACACAATTCACAAGGCAAAGCAGCATTGCCATTAGAAGGAGAAATCACCATGGGTAGGGGCAAAGTTGACAAGGTAAGGCTTGATTTAACACGAAGTTGGCAGTGCTAGAAGTGGTTGTGGCTTCAGAAATAACCAAAGACGAGTTTGAGTACCCCCCTGAACCAATCTCTCACTCTTTCCTCTTCTGCTACCTTACTCCTTGAACAACCATTGTTTTGGGAAAGAGAAGGAAATGTTGTTTTTTTAAAAAATAGAGCCCCAGAACTTCTTAAGCAGGACACAAAAGGCACTAAATATAAAGGAAAAAATGATAAATTGAGCAAGTAGAAGCTTCTGTACATAAAAAGCCGCTGCTAAGATAGTGAAAGGTAAGCCACAACCTAAGAGGTAATATTTATAATACATATATCTGACAAAAGACTCCTATTCTGATTATATAAATAATTACTACATATTTCTAAGAAAGAGACACGCAACACAGTAGAAAAATGTGGAAAAGACTTGATCAGACACTTTACAAAAGAAGATAACAAAAGAGCCAATAGACATTAAAAGGAGCTCAACTTCTTTACCAGGGAAATGCAAATTGATGCTACAATGCAATGTCTACACTCATCAGAATGACTAAAATAAAAAAAATGCAAAAAATGCCAAGTTTCATGGCATTACAAGTACATGGAGGAATCAGAGCTTTCTTTTAAAAATAAATATTTTTATTGATTTTAGAGAGAGAGAAAGGGAGAGAGAAACATTGATGTGAGAAACAGTGATTGGTTGCCTCCTGTATGCACGCCACCAGAGATCAAACCTGCAACCTGGTATGTGCCCTGACTGGGAATCAAACCAGTGATCTTTCAGTGCATGGGGTGATGCTCAACCAACTGAGTCACGCCAGCCAGGGCCAACCAGAGCTTTCATATGCTGCTGATAGGAGATCCATTTTGGAAAACTCTTTGGCTATATATAGTATGGCTGAATATATGTATGCTTACACTATGACACGCTGATTTCAATCCTAGATATGAACTCAACAAAAATTCGCACTTATATCCACTCAAAGATATATTTAAGAAGATTCATAGCAGCATATTCATACTAGCCCAATACTAGAAAACACCTGTAATGGTTAATTTTATGCACCAACTTGACTAGGATATGGGATACTCAGATATCTGGTCAGATATATTCTGGGTGTCTCTGTGAGGGTGAATTTGGATAAGATTGACATTTAAGTCAATAAACTGAGTACAACAGATTGCCCTCCCTAATGTAGGTGGGCTTCATCCAATCAGTTGAAGGCTTGAATAGAACAAAAAGTCTGACCAGCCCCCAAGTAAGAAAGAATTCTTCTTGCCTGACTGCCTTTAAACTGAAACATCAGCTTTTTTTCCTGCCTTCACATTTGAATGTAAACCTTGGCTCTTCCAGACTTTGAACTGAAACTGTATCATTGGCTCTCTTGAGTCTCTAGCTTGCTGACTTACTCTGCAGATCTTGGAATTTGTCAGCTTCCATAATCATGTGTGCCAATTTCTTATGTTATACCTACACATATCTATTGGGTCTGTTTCTCTGGAAAACCCTAATTAATACAACACCTAAATGCCCATGCAGAGTAGTATGGATAAAATAAGTATGCTACTTTTACAATATGTAATATTGTACAACCATGAGAATGAACAAATTACAACTACACACAATAAAGCCGGTGCATTTCATGAACAGGTTGTTCAACAAAAATATCCAGATGCAAAAGAGAATAGACAAACCACTCTATACTACTAAATACAATTTAATGGTTACCTTAAGAATGGCAGTCACTGGAAACAGGTAGAAACAGGGGCCTTTGAGGACCTTGGTCATATTCTATTGCTTAATATAAGTGCGGAATACATGGATGTGTTCCCTTTATGAAAATTCACTGATGATTTCTGCACTTCTGCATGCATATTATACCTTAATAAAATAATTTAAAGCTCTTTATTAGAAAACTAGAGGCCTGGTGCATGAAATTCATGCATAGGTAGGGTCCCTAGGCCTGGCTGGTGATCAGGGCTCATCTGTGGGGCAACCGGCAGGGTGATCGCCCCCCCACCCCCTTGCTCATACCTGCCTTGGCCAACCTAGCACCATCTGCTTTCTGACCCCACCCCCTGCTACTACCACTGGTCGCCTCCCTCTGTGGGGCAACTGGTAGGGCAATTAGGGGCCCCTGCTCACACCCGTCTTGGCTGGCTTGGGGCCTGTGGGCTGGGGGCAGCTCCTGCATTGAGCATCTGCCCCCTGGTGGTCAGTGTGTATCATAGTGACAGGTCGTTCTGCCAGTTGGTCAATTTGCATATTAGGCTTTTATTATATAAAATACCCTCTAAAATTACTTAAAAAGGAAAGGGGACTGAGGGACAACCTGGTAATATGATCTCTCCAGCCCACATAAATTGGTAGAGTCCAAATAAAATGAAATACTTAGGTATAGCCAGAACTGGTTTGGCTCAGTGGATGGAGCGTCGGCCTGCGGACTGAAGGGTCCCAGGTTCGATTCTGGTCAAGGGCATGTACCTGGGTTGCGGACACATTCCCAGTGAGGGGTGTGCAGGGGGCAGCTGATCAATGTTTCTCTCTCATCGATGTTTCTAACTCTCTATCTCTCTCTCTTCCTCTCTGTAAAAAATCAATAAAATATATTTTAAAAAAAAGAAATACTTAGGTATAAACCTAAGAAAAATGTACAGGATTTCTAAAAATCACAAATGTTGATGAAAGAAGTCAAAGAAGAAATAAATAAATGGAGAGATATATTGTATTCATGGAGTGGAAATACAAAACATAGCAAAGATATCAATTCTCCTTAAATAGGTTTGTTGGCTTAATGCAATTTCTATCAAAATACTAGAAAATTTTTTGTACACATAGATGAACTTATTCTAAAATTTAAATGGAAAGCACAGGCCCTAGCATAATTAAATTAATCTTTTAAAAAAATCAAGAGTAAAGTGGGAAGAATTACTCTATCTGATATTAAGGTTACTATATAGTTAAAATAATCAAGAGAATAGTAATACTGGAGGGATAAATACATAGCTTGATGGAGAATAGAGACCCACACAAATATAGACCCACACAAATATATTAAGCTGATTTTTTGACAATGGTAAAAAAGCTAGTTACCAAATGGTGCTAGAGCAATAGGATATTCATAGGCAAAAAAAAAAAAAAATCAACCTCAATCAAAGTCTCATGCATTATGAAAATAACTCAAGATGAACCACAGATATAAATGTAAAATGTAAAAGTATAAAAATTTTAAAAGAAAAAACAAAAACAAGGTTGTAAAATTTATAAAGAACTTTAAACACTCAACTATAAAAAAGAAACAATCTAATTAGAAAATGGGCAAGACATGAACAGACATTGTGATGACAAGGTTATACAAATTATAGCACATAAAAAGATACTCCAATTTATCCATTAGAGAAATGTAAACACGAGGTATCATTATATAGCTATCATAATGGCTAAAACAGAAAATGGTGACAACACCAAATGCTGGCTAGGAGATGGAGAAAGTGAATCCCTCACATTTGCTGGTGGGAATGAAAAATGGTACAGCCACTCTGGAAAACAGTTTGACAGTTTATTAAAATACAAACATGCAATTGCCATACACTTATCTCAGAGAAATGACAACTTACATTCTCAGAAAAATCTATACACGAATCTTAATAGCAGCTTTATCTGAAATAAACAAAAACTGGATCCATTTGCAATGTCTCTTCATGGAGTTACTATTATTGAACTAAGCTCATCTAAGGCTCTATGCCATTAGACTTTTTATTCCCCTTTTTGAGAATAATCTTTGGAAACACGCTGTACTCACTGTAAAGATATAATGAGAACTTCATTTATTTTATTCCCCAATGTTCTTTTTCAATGACCTATGGGACAGATATCTCATACATCAGTACTAGATAAAGTCTATTTCTGAGCAACTGGTTTGTTATAATCTCATAGAAACTTGTTGGCATTGTACTGGTCCTGTTTCCCCCTTTGCTTTGGCTGTTGAGCTCAGAGCCAAGTGTTCAGGCTATCTCTAAATGTGTAGGGCTTTGTGGTCTTTATGTCTAGTCTTAGTTCAAATCATTCAATCCTCATTCCTCTTCATCTTTTTTGTCTCATCTTTGTTTTTGCCAAATTTGACAGTATGAATTCTGCAACCCCCTTTAAATGCATTTGGAAAATAGAGGAAGAGGAGAGGTAGAGAGGAAGAAAAGAAAGGTGACATCTGCAAAATAATCCATAAGTAAACATGTGGAAGCTTCTTTGCTTCTTTAAACTGCCTGGAGAACCAATCCCTTTTCAGTCTCCTGTGTGCAAACCAGGAGCATTAAGCCAGAAAATAAATTTTAAAAAAACACACACACAAAAAAAACATAGTAGCAGTATGGTGGTGGGGGGGGGGGGGGGGCGGGCGGGGGAGCGGTTCTCTCTTCCAGCAACCAGCACAGAGAGAGAGAACGCGGGGGTTGATGAATATTGATTAGAATGTGACGAAGTTTAAGGGAAAATGAATAAAACCAGACTGAGACAGAAATAGAGGGAAAGCTGGGACCGAGCGTGGCGACTGCCCTCTGATAGAGGGACAGACAGACCACCAGCACCGGAAGTAAATTTAATACATATTGGAGGTAACAGGAAGTTACATCACATCTGGGTGGGCCTTGAGTTCCTGGCAACATAATAGGACCCAGCCCACTTAGCATCTGGGTGGGAAAGTCAGACTGAGTGGCGTCCCAGCCTCTTGACTAGGATCGCCCCCAGGGCGTGGCTCTGCTTGCGCCCTGAGTTCAGTTGACGATATCTAAAAAACGCCCGCCCGAATGTGCTAGCCAGCAGCCCTCCACACAGCAGGTTTGGTTTTCTTTTCCCTGGGGAGGAGAGAGAATCGGTCTTCCTTATGCATCCTGATAGGAAGCCAGCTCTTTCTCCCCATAATTAATCATTTCCCTAAAAGAAGGTTATGTCTTTTTTATTATGCCAAGGATGAGAATGATAAAGAAAGAAAGCAGGGGATATCAGTGAATCGAGAGAACAAGTGGCTGAGGAAGTGTCCCTTTGGTACTGTGTATAAATCTTTTTTGGGTCAGAGACAAGGTCTAGAAGGCAGGCAGATAATATGAGCAAGATCCTAATTATTAGGAAGAGCTCTGGGGTTGAACAGAGATAATTCTGTCACTAACAAACTGTGTTTTTATTGATTTTAGAGAGAGAGGAAGGGAGAGAGGGGGAGAGAGAAAAACATTGATGTGAGAAGCAGTGCTTGGTTGCCTTCTGTATGCCCCCCACTGGGAATCGAGCCTGCAACCCTGTCATGTGCCCTGACTGGAAATCAACCTTGACCTCCTGGTTCTAGGTCAGTGCTCAACCACTGAGCCATACCAGCCAGGCTTCATCAAACTTTTTATAGTTGCTAATCATTTGTGGTTGAAACTTTGCTAAGGGAATTGAGTCAGCAGTCCCCAGTGTTAAAGTCTTTGAAAAACCCACATGACTTCCAAGGAGAAAAGGCTGGCAATTGTACATAGGCCACTTCTGGAAGGACCAGTATCAGACGGGACTTGACCAAAAACTTAAGACTCTACCCTTTTATCCAATTCTTCTTATTCCCAAGAAGCAGACAACTAATGAATGGGAAGAAATGAGCAAGGAAGCTAGAAGCAGCTAATCATGCCCCCCTTGTAAACTAGGGACATCCAAAACTCAAATGGGCATGAGGTGGGGCGGTTTATAACACTAGACTAGACCTGAGTTTTGATTCTTCTACTGATTGGTTGTTTTGAAGAACTAAAATGAATGTAATCTTGTGAGTGAAGGTGACAGAAGGGCTGTTTACTATAGAATACTAATTAGAAAAGCTAGAGGCCAATCTAGGCTTTCATTCAGGGGTAAGGAAAAATTATTCAACAAATAAGTTTAAAATACACGAGTGAAATAGTTTCTTTGTTTGCATTCTAATATTTTTTGTTGTTTCTTAGGCTAAAGCGAAATTTTTCAACAACAGCCAGCTTGGGATGGTGTTTATAGGGGAGAAAAAGTATTCCTCAACCCTCTTAGAGTCCCTGGCTGGGTCCAAAAATTCAACTAACACAGGTTAACAGGAGAAAAGTATACACATTAATTTAACATAAGTTTTATGTGACATGGGAACCTTCATAAAGAAATGAAGACCCAAAGAAATAGTTAGCCTAAGCAGTTTTATGGTAGGCTTGATGAAGACTGGACAGTTATGGGGAAATTTGATAGGTCAGAGAATAGGAGGTAAGTATAGTAAACTGGGGGAAATTTAGCAAAGCCTGTTTGTTAGGATTCTTTTCAGCATTCCTTTGTCTTTGGAGATAAGAACGCTCTTTTCTTTGGGTAAAGAGGGAGAAAAGTGGGAGCAAGGTCAGAGTGACCTTTCTGCTTATGCTGTTTTCTCAAACTCCTTCAGTTTAACATATTCAATATGCCAACGTGCCATATTTTGAGGTAGTGTGTCCTGAACCCCATCATATTCAATGAACAGTATTTAAATTCTAGACTGCAGCAGGATAGAAATAAAAAACTTCAGACTTCATTAGTAAAATGTATAGTTATAATTATACTAGAGGCCCATTGCATGAAGAGATTCGTGCAATAGGCCTTCCTTCCCCTGGCCTAGAAATAGATATTTCTAGAAGATCTGATAATTTTTTCAATCATTCTCTGACATCAGAAAAGTCACCTTTCCAGCCATTAAAAGGTTAATATAAATAAAAACTTCACTCTATTGAATTCAAAGCATCTTCCAATCCCCACAGCTTAGGCCTCCCTCATGCTCAGAGACATGCAATGGAGAAGGGGTGACTTTATGCCTTTTCCCCTCTTATTCTTCATCCTTTCCTATTCACCAGCGATTGCTCTTGGTTCATCTAGGAATTATATAGGACATTAAATATTATAATCACTAATACGGGTCATCAAATGTTTTCATGTTTTTGGCTTTTCAAGCACATGTTAAAATTGTACTTTCATACCCATTTGACAACAGGTGTGGTCGTGTGATTTGTTTTGATAAATTGAATGTGAGCAAAGAAGAGATGTGTGTTACTTCAAGGTGGAAGCTTTAAGAGCCAGTACACAAGTCACCATATTCCCTTCTCACCACTGTGGTCATCATAAAAGTGAGATGTTGAGATAAAACTTCAATGAGGTCAATCCATGTTGAGCATGTAGCCTTATGTGAACAAAAAATAAATCTTTACCATTGATTTGGGTATTATCTATCACTACAGAATTACATGGCATATCCTGACCCAATACATATTACACCAAAATGCATTAAAATTAAGAAAAATGTAACAATTGTGAACTTGTAGCCACCTTATCACATACCCCTAAAATATTTAAAATTTAAAATATCATAATTCTAAAGAGAAACTGAGAAATCTATAACCATGGGGAAAAATTTTAATATACTTCTATCAGACAAGGAGAAAATATTAGCAAGAATTTTTAAACTTTGAACAGAAAGTGACCTATATCTAATGGGTATATATAGAAAAAATAGAAAATACACACATTTTCAAGTTCACATGAAACATTTATAAAGATTTACTTCATACTAGGTTATAAAGCAGTCTCAAATATTTCAAAGAACCAATATGGTAGAGAAAATGTTTGCTTACCACAATGAAATTTAAATTAGCAGTAAATAGTAAAATGAGCGAATGCAGACACTGAGTTGCTTTAAAATACAGAAGATGGAAACACATTAACAACATACATACTTAAAAACTTCAAATGTACTCCTAAATGACTTATGAACCATTTTGAGAATTATATAATATTTAGACATAAACAACAATGAAATTATTACCTATAAAAATCATGTGATGTATTTAAAGCAGAACTTAATGTAATATTTGGTAAAGCAGGGTAGTGATATATGGGGCTCATTTTATTATTTTCTAATCACATTTTATGTTTAAAATAATTAACAATAACAAATAGTTTTTAAGTGAAAACATTGGACCTAGTTATTGTGAAGATTTCTTGTAACTAAAAAATTGATTTAACACATGAGCTGCGGGGGGGCGGGAGGAGGGTGGGGGGCAATGAGGGGATAAGGACACATGTAATACCTTAATCAATAAAGAAAGAAAAAAATTAATTTAACAGCTTATAAACATGGAGTCTAATTTCTCTAAAAGATCATCAAATGTGAAAATTCATTGATTCTTCCTAATAATTAGTTTATTTAACTCTCATCTTATGGTTTGTAGACACATCAAAGAGTGATAAATCTAAATATGTAGCTCAATGTATTTTTTTTTTTTTTGCTCAACAGTGTTTGAATGTGTCATGGCTACTAAATAGATTATCAGTAATAAACAAGGATTAGTTTGAGAGCAAAGGAGTTAGTAGAATCATTAAATATATTTCTTATCTCATACCTAGCCACAATGTAATCCTACTACAGGGTCTGGCTCAGTAGAAAGGAAGCATCTGGCCTTTGTTTCCATCTTCTGTATTTTAAAGTAACTCCGAAATGATTTCACTTCTCCTTGAGGTAAATATAAATCCTTAATTTGACTTTACTGGTCTATGCCCATTTTGAGGTGGCAAATGTGATAAAGTGGCTGGATAAGGTGACCAAGTTTGATTTACTTGGGTTGGGTCTACCCATTACACTGCTCAAACCTGTAACTTGGATAAGTAATCACCACCTACCTTTTTTCCCCCTCATTCATCACTAGTTTCTTTACATCCTGACCTAGCACTATCATTTTATCTTGATGATAGAACAACTCTAGCATTCACTACATGTCTTCAGAGATATGTTTGTCTATATGCAGGTTTGCAACACAAAATTACAATACGAATCACAGCTTATTTTCTTAAGAACTTTGAGATGAATGTTTTCTTATGAGAAAAAGAGACTTTGAATGGAGAATTTAGAAAATAACCTATCAATCCATGACAGTTTGCTTTTCTATGTACCTACTCTCTCTGAGTTAAAGCATTTATACAGAGAGATAGCATCAGAAGAGGCAGAGGAAGAAGCTTCAGACATCCGTTCCTCAATAAAAGTAACAACAACAACAAAAAAACCCTGGCAAAAACTGTCAGAATCAATATTTTTGGAATTATGGAAACTAACCAAAAGCTTGCAACAACCCAGGGAGCACTTATTCAAGAAAAGCAGCTGAATCTTGCTAATTATAGGGACCTTTGCGGTATTTTAACTCACAGTAGCCCCATCTTTTGCTCTTCATTTCAGTCTTTATTGTATTCCCAGTTTGTATTACTAGAAGGAGTAGAATAGACCTCATTTGCAAAGATTATCTTTGGTTGATCTGTCTGGTTATTCCTTGGAAGACTGGTTCAAGATTTGTTTTACTTAACCTAATTCAGAGCTCACCCAACACTAAAGCCACTACCTGGGAAGTATTCAACAAAAACATTTACAGGAGAATGTTTTTGTTACTTTTACATGAGACAATAGATAACAGTTGGGAAAAAAACCAATATGCTATTAAAATGATTGAAAAGAAAGGGAAATGAAATACTTTGGGGAAGAAGGACTTTGAAAAGCTCCAACATATTCCAGGAATCTAGTAGGCTCCACATAGGGCTATCAAACAAAAAATCTTTCCCTACCAGCACTATTTTATTCCACACTGTGTGAGCTCAGACAGTCTTACTAGTTCCCATTTAACATGCCCAACTAATATTGCTTGAAGGGTGGACTTACTTGCCTCTTTTATAATGCTAGATAGGGGAAATATTCCCCAGTGAGATACAATGTCCATCCCCATAATACAAACAGGTAAAAGTGATGCAATTACTTCATATAAAACTTGTTCAAACATACCGATTTCCCTACAGGCTTTTATCTCAATTCCATTAAACTTTACATTCTTAACTGTAGCTTCCATCAGGACTTCAACAACAGGTCTTGGTTTTACAACACTTAGAGGAAGTGTTCCCCAGCCAGACATAATATCCATTCCCATAAAACTTTCAGGTAAAGGAGACACAAGCACTTCACATAAAGCCTGTTTAAACATTCCACCTTTCATAACATCAGCTCTCACATTTTTATATTCTTTCAATCTAATTGTAGCCCACATTAGGGCTTGACTAATGGGTTTTGGTACCAGAGCCATGGACCTCCTGATTCAAGGAATCCTAGAAATTTCTCTTTTCTACTCCCTGACCATTTTACTCACTCTTGTGCAAAAAGCTCTGGGTCCCTAGAGAGATCAAGCCAAGGGACTCTGGCCCTTTTGTCAATCTTTAACTTGATTAATCTGCTTTTAACCACTGCTACAAGCAGTTGGTCAGGTTTCTCATTATGATCTTTGCCTTTTGGGCTTTAAATATTTTTTCCAAACTGGGAGAAATGGACTTGACTTATTTGAAACACTTTACTATTGGAGGACCACCAGGGGCTCCCTTGGCCCACCTAACCTTTGGTAATACTGTATTAAAACCTTTGTTTTAACCCTATCAATATGTATTTTATTCATATAATTTCTTAATAACAGTCTGAAGATTTCTACCCTGCTGGGACGAGTCCTGTGATTCTCCCTCTTCTGTTTCCTTTTTATTTTCCCCCTATCAATATTTGCTTTATTCACATTATTTCTTAACAACCATTTTAAAATGTCCACCCAGCTTAGACTAGTCCAGCTGTGGGCAAACTACGGCCCGCGGGCCGGATCCGGCCCGTTTGAAATGAATAAAACTAAAAAAAAAAAAAAAGACCGTACCCTTTTATGTAATGATGTTTACTTTGAATTTATATTAGTTCACACAAACACTCCATCCATGCTTTTGTTCCGGCCCTCCGGCCCAGTTTAAGAACCCATTGTGGCCCTCGAGTCAAAAAGTTTGCCCACCCCTGGACTAGTCTCTTGATTCTTTCCTCTGCCTTTCCATATTCTCTTATGAAATAAACTAATATTTTTATTAGCATCTTTAAGATCCTTCACCTTCTTTCATCCAGTTCCCCTTCCCCCCTGACGGCTGTCAGTCTGGCCCATGATTCCATGCTTCTGTTTCTATTTTGTTCATTGGTTTATTTTGTTCATTAGATTCCACATATTTTTTAAGTGAGATCATGTGTAATTTGTCTTTCTCTGTCTGACTTATTTTATTTAGTAGAATATCCTCAAGGTCCATCCGTGTTGTTTAAAATGGCAGAACTTCCTTTTTTCTCATTGATATACACTTAGGTTGCTTCCATATTTTAGGTATTGTGAATAAAGCTGCAATAAGTGTTTGGGTGCATATGTCTCTTTGGTAACTTGTTTTTATTTCACTTGATTATACACCCAGAAATGGAATTGCTAAATCATAGGTAACTCTATCTTTAGAGGAACCTCCATGCTGTACTCCATAGTGGCTGAACCAGTTTACAATTCCACCAAGAGTGCACAAAGGTTCCCTTCTCTCCACATCTTCATTAACACTTGTTATCTCTTGTCTTCTTGATAATTGCCATTCTTATAGATGTGAGGTGATATCTCATTGTGGTTTTGATTTGCATTTCCACAATAATTAGTGATCTTTTGAAGATGAGCACTGTTTCATGTAGCTGTTAGCCATTTGGATGTCTTCTTGGAAAAATGTCTGCCCATTTTCAATCAGGTTGTTTGTTTCTTGTTATTGAGTTGTATGAGTTCTTTATAAATTTTTTATATTAACCCCTTATCTGATACACGGTTTGCAAAAATTTCCTTCCATTATGTAAGTTGCCTTTTCATGTTGTTAATTGTTTTGCTTTGCAAGCTTTTAAGTGTGATGTAGTCCCATTTGCTGTTTTTTTATTCTTTGTGTGTGTGCTTTTGGTGTCATGTTTTTAAAAATCATTATCAAGGCCAATGTTGAAGAGCTTCTTCTCTATGTTTTCTTCTAGATTTACAGAAGAAATCCACTCTAAATATAAAAACACATATAGATGAAAAGTAATGGAAAGAGAAAGGCATACCATGTTAACACTATTCAAAAGAACGTGAAGTAGCTGTAGTAATATCAGACAGAAGTCTTCAGAATAAGAAGTTATCATGATATAGAGGGACATTACATAATGATAAAGGGGTCAATTCTCTAAGAAGACATAACAATTCTTCATGTGTATGTGCCTAACAATAGAGCATCAAAATAAATGAGGCAAACACTGATAAAATTTTAAGGAGAAATAGATGAGTCACTAATATAGTTGGAGACTTTAGTACCTCTCTATCAGAAATGGAGAGATCTACCAGGCAGAAAATTAGTAAGGACATAAGTGAACTCAACAACACCATTAACTGGGTAGAATTAACACATGTATAGACTACTTCATCCGACAACAGCAGAATACACATTCTTCTCAAAATCACATGAAACAGTCACCAAGATAGAAAACATACTGAGCCATAAAACACACCATAACAAATTTAAAAGAATAGAAATCATGCAATATCTCTATTTGAACACAATGAAATTTAATTAGAAATCAATTACAGAAAGATAGCTAAAAAATCCCCAAATACTTGGAGATTAAACAACATACTTCTAAAGGTTAAAGAAGAAACCCAAAGATAAATTTAAAAATATTTTGAACTGCCCTTACCGGTTTGGCTCAGTGGATAGAGCATCGGCCTGCGGACTCAAGGGTCCCAGGTTCGATTCCGGTCAAGGGCATGTACCTTGGTTGCGGGCACAGCCTCAGTGGGGAGTGTGCAGGAGGCAGCTGGTCGATGTTTCTCTCTCATTGATGTTTCTAACTCTCTATCCCTCTCCCTTCCTCTCTGTAAAAAATCAATAAAAAATATATTTAAAAAAATAAAAAAAATATTTTGAACTAAATAAAAATAAAAACACAATTTATAAAAAATTTTGGAGTGCAGTAAAAGCAATGTGGGGAAAATTTTATAGCATTGAATGAATATATTAGGAAAATAAGGAAGATCTAAAAATCAATATTCTAAGCTTCTACCTTAGGAAACTAGAAAAGAAGAGCAAATTAAATCCAAGTAAGCAGAGGAAAAGAAAGAATAAGAATTACAGCAGAAATTAATGAAATTGAAAACAGAAAATCAATAAAGAAAATTAGTGAAAAGCTGATTCTTTAAATAGACTGACAAAATTGATTATCCTGTAGCCAGGATAAATAAGAAAAAATAAGATGAAATAAATTATGAATGTAAGTAAAAGAGGGGACAATACCATAGATCTCATGGACATTAAAAGAATATTAAAGGAATATGAACAACTCTTTGCCCACAAAATTGAAACCTAGATGAAATGGACCAATTCCTGGAAATACACTATCTGCCAAAATTCACAGAAGAAGTAATCGACAATCTCAATAGACCTATATCTACAATCTCTTTCAGAAAATAGAAGTAGAGAGAATATTTCCTAACTCATTCTATGAGGCTAACATTACCTTAAAACTAAAACCAGACAAAGATATTAGGAGAAAACTACAAACTACTATCTCTCATGAATATAGATGCAAACATCCTCTAGAAAATATTAGCAACTTGAATCCATCACATAACAGGCTAAAGAAAAAACATATGTTCATTTTTTAAAAAGCATAAAAGGCACTTGATAAAATCTAACACCCATTTGTGATAAAATTATCTGTAAATTATGAATAAAGGCTAACTTCCTTAACTTGATTAAAAAATATCTACACAAAAAGAACCTACAGCTAACATCATACTTAATGGTGAGAATCTCAAAACTTTCCCGCCAAGATCAGGAACAAGGCAAGGATGTCCCCTCTTTCCACTACTTTTCCAACATCATATTGAAGTTCTAGCTAATTGAATAAGCCAATTAAATGAAATAAAAGATACAGATCAGGAAAGAATAAATAAAATTTTCTTTGTTTGCGGGTGACAAGGTCATCTTTGTAGAAAATCTGAAAGAACAGACCAAGAAAAAAACAAAACTCCTGGAACTAAATAGGGATCTTAGCAAAGTTGCAGAATACAAGGTTAATAAACAACAAAAGCTGTCACTTTGTGTTTGCCATCAATGAGTCGGTGAAATTTAAAATTAAAAGCACAATAGCATTTCTTAGGACATATTCCTAGAAGTGGGATCACTGGTTCAAATAAAAAAATCAGAAACACTAATCAGAAAGAATATATGCACCCCTATATTCATAGCAGAGCAATTTATAATAGTTAATATTTGGGTCAAGCCAACATGACTCAGTGGTTGATCATTGACCTGTGAACTAGGAGGTCAGGGGACATGCCCGGGTTGCAGGCTCAATCCCCAGTGTGAGGTGTGCAAGAGGCAGCTGATCAATGATTCTCTCTCATTAATTCTATCTCCCTCTCCAGACCTTTACGAAATCAGTCAAAAATTTAAAAAAAGATTTGGAAACAGTCCAAGTGCCCATCAACAGATAAGTGGATAAAAAAGCTCTAGTACATTTACACAATGGGATACTACGCAGCTGTAAAAAAGAAGAATCTATTACCCTTTGAGACAGCATGGAGGGACCTGGAGAGTGTTAAGGTAAGTGAAATAAGCCTTTGTCTTTGGAGATAAGAACGCTCTTTTCTTTGAGTAAAGGGGAAGCAGGACCAGAGCAAGGTCAGGGTGACCTTTCTGCTTGCGCGGTTTTCTCAAACTCCTTCAGTTTAACATATTCAATACGCCAACGTGCCATATTTTGAGGTAGTGTGTCCTGAACCCCATCATATTCAATGAACAGTATTTAAATTCTAGACTGCAGGATAGAAATAATAAAAAACTTTAGACTTTATTAGTAAAATGTATAGTTATCCTATATAATAAAAGCCTAATATGCTAAGTGTCTGGTTGTCCAGTGACTGGCCGACTGTTCAACCAATCAAAGTGTAAGATGCTAATGATATGCTAAGGCCACTCAACCACATGCTATGACGTTCACTGACCACCAGGGGACAGATAGTCGACCAGTTGACCAGTCACTATGACGTGCATTGACCACCAGGGGGCAGATGCTCCAACCAGTAGGTTAGCTTGCTGCTGGAGTCTGGCTAATTGGGACTGAGCGAGTCAGGCTGGACATGCCCTGGAGCCCTCCCCTGGTCCCTCCCTGGCCTCGATCGTGCATTGGTGGGGTCCCTCAGCCTGGCCTGCACCCTCTCGCCATCCTGGACCCCTCGGGCAATGTTGGAGAGCCAGTTTCGGCCCGATCCCTCAGGCCACTATCCTTGGGAGGGCACCAGACGCAGGGCTTACAGCTGGCTAATGCGGCTGGCTAGTGCTGCTGGCTAGTGCTGCTGTGGTGCAAGTGTCTCCCGATTGGGACTGATTGGGCATGAGCCGGCAGCAGGCACAGTGGGGCCAGGATGAACAGGAGTGGCAGGTAGGAGCTGTAGGTGGCGTTGGACTGCGGGTTTTGGCCCCATCCACGCAGGCCACCCAGAAGGACTCCACCTGTGCACGAATTTCTCCTAACTAGATGTCATTTCTAGAAGATCTGATAATTTTTTCAGTCATTATCTGACATCAGAAAAGTCACCTTTCCAGGCATTAAAAGGTTAATATAAATAAAAACTTCACTCTACTGAATTCAAAGCATCTTCCAATCCCCACAGCTCAGGCCTCCCTAAGGCTCAGAAGCACACAATGGAGAAGGGGTGACATTATGCCTTTTCCTCTCCCTATTCTTCATCCTTTCCTATCCACGAGTTACTGCTTTTGGTTTCTCTAGGAATTATGTGGGACATTAAATATTATAATAATTAATACTGGTCATCAAATATTTTCATAATGCCTAAAACTAGGAAAGGTTGACAATACCAAATGTCAGTGAGAATGTGAACAAAAGTAACTCTTAGACAGTGCTGATAGGGCAGTAAATTGGTACAAATACTTGGGAAAACTGGCAGTATTTGCTAAAATTGAATATATAAACTGATGACTGAACAATAGTACTCCTGAGTATAAATACTTCAGAAATATATATGTAAGTTCATCAAAAGACAGGTACATAAATGTTCATAAAAACCCAAACCAGAAATAATGCAAACATTCACCAACAGTAGAATGGATAAATGAATTGTGGAATATTCATATTATGGAACATTGCATAACAATGAAAATGAGCATACAACAAATTAGATAAATCTCACAAACATAATGCTGAAGGAGCCAGACACCAAAGAATGCAAAGTATTTCTTTTCATTCCATAAATTTCAGAAAGAGACCAAACTCATAACAATAAAATATTATTCTGAGGGTAAAACCATAAAGAAAAGTAAGAAAGGAGAAACTAAGATGGCGGCATAGGTAAACACCGGGAAATTGTCGCCTCCCACAACAATTGAAAATTACCGCAAAGGACTGAGCAAACATCATCCAGAACAACAGAAAGGCTGGCTGAGTGTAAATTCTACAACTAGAAGGAAAGAGAAGCACGCTGAGAGCCAGAGGCGCTGCGGAGGTGAAGTGCAGAGGTACGGCGGCTCGCGCGCACGAGGAAAAGGGGTGGCACCTGAGGACGCGGCTGCCTTTTTGAATCACAAACTCCCGACTGCTCTGAACTCCGGTTCCGGGAAGTCTCTGGGGACCCAGGTCTCATACGGGGAGAAGCTGGTCTGTCCGGCAGCGGGCGAACTTGAAGGCGGCTTTCCCTCAGAGGTGCTTGCAGCCGTTACCGGTACACTGAGATCCGCGACTCCGGGCGGAGAATCGGCCATAGCTCCCTGATCCGCCCTTTGATTCCCTGAGACCCCGCCCCACCCAGGCTGCGGCAGAGGCTTTTGCATGTGAATGTACCTAACTGCAGCCCAGCCAGGCAGACCCGGAACTTCCAAGAGAAGGCCCAAGGCCCCGCAGCGGCTTGTATTGCTTCACAGCTGAGCCTCTTCGTGGCTCCTGCTGTGTGGCCTCAGGCAGAGGCTGAATTAGCACCTCCTTAGATCCAGGAGCCACTGGACCTTCCAGATTGCAACTCCTCAGATCCATAAGGGACACACTCAGGGAGCAGACTCAGTGAGCACCAAAGCCCCCCTGAAGCAAGTCTTGCCCCAGAAGGGTGTCTTCAGCACAGAAGTTCTCCCACTTCAGACACAGCTGATTCTCACAGCCAATTGGCCTGGAGGTCAATTCCTCCCAGTGATTCTACAACAACCAAGGCACCAAGAGTGCACCAAGAGTGTCCACCCCAGGTAACTGGGGAGGCTGAGCTACTGGGCCCTACAGGACACCTGGCGCACAGGGCCACTCTATCAACACAGGGAAGCAGCCAAAATGCGGAGACAAAGAAACAGGTCACAAATGGCAGAAATGGAGGAAAGCAAACGATTGGATATAGAGTTCAAGGCCACGTTTATAAGGTTTTTCAAGAATTTTATGGAAACCGCCGATAAATTTAATGAATCCCTCAATAAGTATAGTGAGACCCTGGAGGACATGAAAAAGGACCAACTAGAAATTAAGCATACACTGACTGAAATAAAGAATAATTTACAGAGATCCAGCAGCAGACAAGAGGATCCCAAGAATCAAGTCAAAGATTTGAAATACAAAGAAACAAAAAATACCCAACCGAAAAAGAAAAAAGAAAAGAGATTCCAAAAATATGAAGATAGTGTAAGGAACCTCTGGGACAACTTCAAGCATACCAACATCAGAATTATAGGGGTACCAGAAGGAGAGAGAGGGCAAGATATTGAAAACCTTTTTGAAGAAATAATGACAGAAAACTTCCCCTACCTGGTGAAAGAAATGGACTTACAAGTCCAGGAAGCGCAGAGAACCCCAAACAAAAGGAATCCAAAGAGGACCACACCAAGACACATCATAATTAAAATGCCAAGAGCAAAAGATAAAGAGAGAATCTTAAAAGCAGCAAGAGAAAGGCAGTCAGTTACCTACAAGGGCGTACCCATACGACTGTCAGCTGATTTCTCAACAGAAACCATGCAGGCCAGAAGAGAGTGGCAAGAAATATTCAAAGTGATGAATAGCAAGAACCTGCAACCAAGATTACTTTATCCAGCAAAGCTATCATTCAGAATAGAAGGTCAGATAAAGAGCTTCACGGATAAGAAAAAGCTAAAGGAGTTCATCACCACCAAACCAGCATTATATGAAATGCTGAAAGGTATTCTTTAAGAAGAGGAAGAAGAAAAAGGAACTCTGACCATTTGCCACAGCATGGATGGAACTGGAGAGCGGATACATACCACATGATCTCACTCATTTGTGGAATATAATGAACAACATAAGCTGATGACTGTCAGGACTTGGAGGGAAGGTAGGGGAGGGTGGGGGTAAGGGGGAAAGATCAACCAAAGGACTTATATGCAAGCATATAGGCCTAATCAATGGACATGGACAACGGGGGGGTGAGGGCATGAGCGGGGGGGGGGGGGGGGTAGAGGGTAACGTGGGGACAAGGACACATATGTAATATCTTAATCAATAAAAAATATATTAAAAAAAAAGAAAAGTAAGAAAACAATGACCATAAAAATCAATATAGTGGTTACTTGAGGAGGAAGGTGATTGATTGTGAGTGGGAGGCTCCATGGAGTCATGGAGAGGAGATATTGAATTTGGGAAATGTTCTATTTCTTGGCTTTCTTGTTGGTTACATTGGTGCACACTGAATGATACTTTATTAAACTGTACATTCTCATTTTATGTTCTTTAAAAAGTTGTATTTACTTTTCTTAGTGAAAGTGGATCCTTCGCAATTCAATTATTACAGAATTTTGGAGATAGGGTCGGGTTTGTGCATTTATATTTTTAAAAAGCCTCTTGTGTTGCCCTAACTGGTTTGGCTCAGTGGATAGAGTGTCGGCCTGTGGATTGAAAGGTCCCAGGTTTGATTCTGGTCAAGGGCATGTACCTGGGTTGCGGGCACATCTCCAGTGGGGAGTGTGCAGGAGGCAGCTGATCGATGTTTCTCTCTCATCGATGTTTCTAACTCTCTATCTCTCTCCCTTCTTCTCTGTAAAAAATCAATAAAATATATTTTAAAAAAATAAAGCCTCTTGTGTGATTTTAGTAAATAGTCAAAGTTAAAAATTGCTGACCTAGAAAATGATTACTTTTTCTGAAATATTAGTTTTTTGCTTTTCGACATGCTCTTAACTCCAGATGCAGTTCTCTGATGAGTTCTGAAATACAGGCATTCCATGATGTTGTTGGAAACCCTTGCTATACTTAGTAATGATATTTTCATGTGTTGGCATCTTGCTTCCTCATATATACACCTTGAGGGCAGGGACCAGTCTCATACTCAATTGTACACCCCACAGTGCCCAACACAATGCTTATTAGTGCACTAATTTAATACTTCTCTAGGGTGTCCCCAAAGACAGTACACTATATATATGAATCAAATTTGAGAGCTGAGTACTAGGGGAAATACTAAACAAGTGAGCACAAAGAGGAGTAAAATGAGAGAAGCATCAATTCAGGAAGTTGCACTCTTCTTTGCCAATTTCTTTCCCCCTTTTAAACAGCTATTTGACAAGACAACCCACTCCTGCAAGTAGAGCCTCTGTAGTTCCTTGCTTTCTCATTGTCTCTTCTGAGAGTCAATCAAAACAAAAATATGCACACGGACAAATAAACTCAAAGGGACTCGTAGAGGTATGATTTCAAGAGAAAGGCCTTAAACTTCTAGCCAGGTCAGATAGAATCCTATCCAAAAGCTAATCATTGAAAGGATTAGAGCAAATCTGCCCACCATCTACAGGACTATACATGGAGGATGGTTTGAAGAGACCCCTTTCTCTTATCCCAAAGCATCTTGTGGGATAGGCACAAATGGCCAGAACAGTTTTGGTCAGAACAAAACTGGCCAAAATTAACAATGGCGTCTTGACTGTGGGCTCCTTCTAGGTAGAGAACATCCTGTTTTGAGGAAACTGATCAGTTAATAGGAACTGAGGTCTTTTTTTTTTTTTTTAAGACAATACCTTTAAAAAAATTAATTTCAGAGAGGAAGGGAGAGAGATAGGGAGATAGAAACATCAATGATGAGAGAGAATCATTGATTGGCTGCCTCCTGCATGCCCCCTACTGGGGGGGAATCGAGCCCGCAACCTGGGCATGTGCCCTTGGCTGGAATCGAACCTGGAACCCTTTAGTCCGCAGGCCAACGCTCTATCCACTGAGCCAAACTGGCGAGGGCGGAACTGAGGTCTTAATGTCCAATATCAGGCTACCTAACTTACTTGTCCAAGACAGATGTCATTTGCATTTGAACCGCTACTCTTAATACTGTATATCTGGAGGGGTGACTAGAGTTGGAAAGCTAAGACACTGGGTCAGTCTCTGGTGAATCCATGAAATATATATTTTTAAAAATTTTTTAAATATGTTTTTATTGATTTCAGAGAGGAAGGGAGAGGGAGAGAGAGATAGAAACATCAATGATAAGAGAGATCCATTGATTGGCTGCCTCCTGCACGCTCCCTACTGGAGATGGAGCCCACAACCTGGGCATGTGCTCTTGACCAGAATGAGCCAAACCGGCTAGGGCAAACCATGAAATATTTTGTGGGGAGAGGTTGGGCCTCCTCAAACCATACTATGTAATTCTGAAATCCTGGGGACTGATTCTACTTATAAAGCTTTTGGGGACCAGCCAAGTCTTTCTTTGGGAACTTGTGTATAAATGACCTACTTCTTAATCCCTATCATGGAGTAAATCTAAGTCTTCACTTCCAAAAGTCATGGATCTTCAAGAGACTAAGTCATGTCATTTCTGCCCTGCCCAGAACTGCCCAATCCTCTCTTCCCTGCATTCTGACCTTATCTAAATATATTCAATCTCTAATTCCTGCCCTCATCTTTCATAAAATCTTACAGACCCTTTTCAGTTTCCTTCTCTGATTTCTGCAGCTTTTATTATCTGATTAATTATTTTTGTCCATTAATTTTAAAAATATTTTCAGAGCATTCCAGAGACCTGTCTGGTAGAGGGTTAATTGACTTCATTTTTGCACTGTGGAAGAAGGCACGTTTAGCCTTCATTTGCATATTCATTTGAATATTCCTGATTCATATATGTTTCTGTTATTGGTATTCCCTTTGAATTGGTTATAGCATCTGCCTAGTTTTCTCATTATGAATTAAATACAATATTTAACATATGTTCATTTTATACCTTTATGATGGTCAAAACTTTATACCATTTAAAAAATTATCTTCAACAGGCCAGATACCATTCTGGAATGGAAATAGACATGGGGTACTAAAATTGAATAAGGCATAGTTTCTGCATTGCTAACTCTTTCGGAACCCCCTCAGAAGAGTAAATTCCTTAAAGCCAGAAACATCTTGTATCTCCTTCAATGAGGACTTGCTGTTTAATTGCTTATTGGATTATTTTCCTTCTATAGAACTTCTTTTTCTGCTGTGCTTTGATGGAAGGATTTCATTTTAGAATATAGTTGGGAAAGGTTTTGTGAACTCAGAAAAACTTCCTCTATTCAAGGGCTTAACATTACTGGAATTATGAACATTTTGGCCTTGGTGGAAATGAATATCACATTCTTGCCTGCTCAAATGTAGAAAATTAAACCTTGTGGTTTTATCTATTTTTTAGGTTTTCCCAAAAGAACTAAAGGCTAACTAAACCTTCCTTTCATCTTTGCCAACAAAAATTATTTATGCTTATATTGTGCATTATCTTTCACTCTAGTTGCTTTAAATGCCTGGAAATATTTAACCTCATAACCACCTTGGGATCTGTATGAGAATCATTTATCCCCATTTGAAGACTAGAAAACTGAGGAGTGTGATGGCAAGCAGTGTGAAGGGCAGCAAAGAGGGTTATAGAAAAGGCAGATAGAATTCTTAAACCCCAGACCAGTCCTCTAAACTCAAGCCAGCAAGTACTCATTCTAACCCTTGACATCCTTTATAGCCATTGGAAAATGCCAAGCTTGTTGCCAGTGGACATGGAAATGGCACAACCTAAAAACTGTCATGGAACCCAAAATTTTCCTAAAATCTTTGGGAATTTATACAAAATTTTATATTAACTAGCATTGTGATTATCAGCATTTTTGTATAACTGCCATTTATCTGCAAACATCTCAGTCTCCACCCCCCCACCCCCACCCCTCGCCACACACACACACACACACACAAAGCTCCACTGCTAACAACGATGTGGCTGAAGAGGAGGGTCTAGGCCAGTGATCAGCAAACTGCGGCCCCTTGAGTGTGGCTCTTCCACAAAATACCACGTGCGGGTGTGCACGTACAGTGCAATTGAAACTTCGTGGCCACACTCAAGGGGTCAAAGAGCCACATGTGGCTCGCAAGACACAGTTTGCCGACCACTGGAGGCTGTTTCAATCTGCTTTCATTAAGTTTTTTTTTAATCCTCATTTGAGGATGTTTTTGTTGATTTCTTAGAGAGAGAGAAGCATCCATCAGTTGCCTCCCATGCACCCTGATCAGGGATTGAACCTGCAACTGAGGATGTGCCCTGACTGGGAATCGAACCCGCAGCCTTTTGGTGTAAGGAACGATGCTCCAACCAATTGAGCCACTCCGGCCAGTGCTGCTTTCACTGAGTTTAATATAAATTGTTTATGTCCACACAAAGTCTTATATGTTAATGTTCATATCAGGATCAGCCACAATAGCCAAAATGTGAAACAATCCAAGTCCATAAAATGGTGAATGAAAAAACAAAATTGTGGTGTATCCATACAAAGGGATACTATTTGGCAATAAAAAGGAATGAAGGAGGAAACTAAGATGGCGGCATAGGTAAACACCGGGAAATTGCCGCCTCCCACAACAATTGAAAATTACCGCAAAGGACAGAGCAGACATCATCTAGAACAACAGGAAGTCTGGCTGAGTGTAAATTCTACAACTAGAAGGAAAGAAAAGCACGCTGAGAGCCAGAGGCGCTGCGGAGGTGAAGTGCAGAGGTACAAGTGCAGAGGTACGGCGGCTCGCGCGCGTGCGCAGAAAGGGGGTGGCACCTGAGGATGCGGCTGTCTTTTTGAATCACAAGCTCCCGACTGCTCTGAACTCCGGTTCCGGGAAGTCTCTGGGGACCCAGGACTCATACGGGGAGAAGCTGGTCTGTCCGGCAGCAGGCGAACTTGAAGGCGGCTCTCCCTCAGAGGTGCTTGCAGCAATTAGCGGGTCACTGAGACCCGCAACTCCTGGCGGAGAATCAGCCATAGCTCCTTGATCCGCCCTTTGATTCCCTGAGACCCCGCCCCACCCAGGCTGCGGCAGAGGCTTTTGCATGTGAATGTACCTAACTGCAGCTGAGCCAGGCAGACCCGGAACTTCCAAGAGAAGGCCCAAGGCCCCGCAGCAGCTTGCATTGCTTCACAGCTGAGCCTCTTCGTGGCTCCTGCTGTGTGGCCTCAGGCAGAGGCTGAATTAGCACCTCCTTAGATCCAGGAGCCACTGTACCCAGTGGTCAGAGGGGGACCATCCAGATTGCAACTCCTCAGATCCATAAGGGGCACACTCAGGGAGCAGACTCAGTGAGCACCAAAGCCCCACCGAAGCAAGTCTTGCCCCAGAAGGGTGTCTTCAGCACAGAAGTTCTCCCACTTTAGACACAGCTGATTCTCACAGCCAATTGGCCTGGAGGTCAATTCCTCCCAGTGATCCTACAACAACCAAGGCACCAAGAGTGCACCAAGAGTGTCCACCCCAGGTAACTGGGGAGGCTGAGCCACTGGGCCCTACAGGACACCTGGCGCGCAGGGCCACTCTATCAACACAGGGAAGCAGCCAAAATGCGGAGACAAAGAAACAGGTCACAAATGGCAGAAATGGAGGAAAGCAAACGACTGGATATAGAGTTCAAGGCCACGTTTATAAGGTTTTTCAAGAATTTTATGGAAACCGCCGATAAATTTAATGAATCCCTCAATAAGTATAGTGAGACCCTGGAGGACATGAAAAAGGACCAACTAGAAATTAAGCATACACTGACTGAAATAAAGAATAATTTACAGAGATCCAGCAGCAGACAAGAGGATCCCAAGAATCAAGTCAAAGATTTGAAATACAAAGAAACAAAAAATACCCAACCGAAAAAGAAAAAAGAAAAGAGATTCCAAAAATATGAAGATAGTGTAAGGAACCTCTGGGACAACTTCAAGCGTACCAACATCAGAATTATAGGGGTACCAGAAGGAGAGAGAGGGCAAGATATTGAAAACCTTTTTGAAGAAATAATGACAGAAAACTTCCCCTACCTGGTGAAAGAAATGGACTTACAAGTCCAGGAAGCACAGAGAACCCCAAACAAAAGGAATCCAAAGAGGACCACACCAAGACACATCATAATTAAAATGCCAAGAGCAAAAGATAAAGAGAGAATCTTAAAAGCAGCAAGAGAAAGACAGTCAGTTACCTACAAGGGAGTACCCATACGACTGTCAGCTGATTTCTCAACAGAAACCATGCAGGCCAGAAGAGAGTGGCAAGAAATATTCAAAGTGATGAATAGCAAGAACCTGCAACCAAGATTACTTTATCCAGCAAAGCTATCATTCAGAATAGAAGGTCAGATAAAGAGCTTCACGGATAAGAAAAAGCTAAAGGAGTTCATCACCACCAAACCAGCATTATATGAAATGCTGAAAGGTATTCTTTAAGAAGAGGAAGAAGAAAAAGGAACTCTGACCATTTGCCACAGCATGGATGGAACTGGAGAGCGGATAAAATACCACAGGATCTCACTCATTTGTGGAATATAATGAACAACATAAACTGATGAACAAGGACTGATCCAGAGACAGAGAGGCATTGATTGGACTGTCGGGCCTTGGAGGGAAGGTAGGGGAGGGTGGGGGTAAGGGGGAAAGATCAACCAAAGGACTTATATGCAAGCATATAGGCCTAATCAATGGACATGGACAACGGGGGGGTGAGGGCATGAGCGGGGGGGGGGGTAGAGGGTAACGTGGGGACAAGGACACATATGTAATATCTTAATCAATAAAAAATATATTAAAAAAATAAATAAATAAATAAAAATAAAGTTTCACACCATTCAGAGGGAGGGATGAAATCTTGTATATATGGACTAGAAACAGTTCATTCAGTGACATAATAAATATGCAAAATGAAAAAAAAAAGGAATGAAGTACTGATGCATGCTACAAGATGAATGAACCTAAAAAAATGCTAAGTGAAAGAAGCTAAACACGAAGTGCTACACAGTGCAAATTTCATTTATATGAAATGTCCAGAAAAGGCAAAGCTATAGGAACAGAAAGGAGATTGGTGGTTGTCTAGGGCTGGGTGTGGGAACGGGGCATAATGGCTAATGGGTACTAGTTTCTTTTTAGGGTGATGAAAATATTCCAAAACTGGATTGTGGTGATGGTTACACAACTCTGTAGCTATACTAACAATCATTGAATTGTACATTTAAAATGGGTGAGTTTTATGGTATGTATAGTATACTTCAATCAAGTTATTAATAAATAAATTGCTTCTAAATGACTCCCCCACATATACCTCTACTGTTGACTGCTTCATGAGAATATCAAAGAAACCAATTGCCTTTACAAAGACAACAGTAATCATTTTATATCATTTTAAAGCTTAACTTTCAAGACAGTAATATAGGTTACATGGGATTCAAAGCTTAATATGGTGATCTGAGGCAATTCCACCACAGATGTGACCTTAACAGGGTGTTAATTAGGAAGTTGGTGAACACCTCCTCCACAGGCAGCCCGGAGGAAAGCTGTGCCAGGATTTGCTAGAGAATAGAATAATTCAAGAGCCAAACCCATGATCAAAAATAAAGAGAAACTGAACCTGTTTTTATACTGCAGGCATTACCACACAAAATGACTAAAAGCACATTTTAATTGGAGCTGAAGGTTTTTTGCCTTCACCACTAATCGGAACCACTTCAGGTTTTGGAACTATTTCTCTACTGTGGAAGGAAAAGAAAAGAGCCAAATTAAGGGCTGAGGTTTTCTAATACAAGGAACTTCCCCACATTCAACAGGTTGTTTCGTTAGCATGGGTAAGAAGGAATCTTGATGATTCCCTGGGTAATCAGATGTCCAAGTTTTCTTCTTATTATAGAGGCACAGCGACTTCTCTGATAATACCCATTGCTTCTCCTAAACTCTGCGCCCCCGCTGCTAGGGTAGGGGATGGTAGGTAAACTGCTCTTCTCTGGGAAGGTAGCAAATCTCTGGAGCTGTGGGAATTCTTGGCAAAAAAATTTGCATTCTAATTGGAGACCACAGGGTACTGAACCCTACATCTTCAGCTTGCCCTGCATATCTATCCCCCTGCTCCTTCAGGAAGGCCCCCCCCCCCAAAACAAGCAATCAATCAATTACTCTTAAAGGACAAAGGCCACTGGTTCAACAATAGCACGATTTTGAAAAGACTCAATGCCTTTCCCTAGGTAGAAGAGTCTTCCACTTTTATGGAAGAAATGATTTGAAATAAAAAGCTTCTGGTGATATTATTAAGTAAAGATAGCTTTCTGAGACATCTGATCCCATCCAAAAAAATAATGGATAGTAATTTTGCTATTTAAAACCCTCTCAATACATTAGTATCATATGCCCAAGAAAAATAGAAATTCTCTTTCTCATATCCAACAATATTTGTAGGAAAAGTGAAATCTTAAACAAAACACAAAACTAACAAGTTATGGCTGTCCTTCAAAAAAGCATCAAACTTGCCTTAAGGGAAAGACAGTATTTTCCTGCAAACTTTCCAATCGCTGCACCCTCATCTAACATTGCATAAAGTCAAATAAGCCTCAAATCTCTATAACCAACCAAGCTCTCTGAAAACACAGAAAAGTTGCTCTGACCTGGGTCTAATGCTGAGTACAATTTGACATATTAAAATGTGCTAAACAGTCTCTTAGCATTTTCCCTGAGTCATTGGAGCCGCCTAATTTAGTGCAATCCACAAAACAAAATCTCACTTCAGGCATAAGAAATGAAATACTTGTGTCCTGATGTCCAGATTGGAGTGAACTCTTTGGTTTTCAACTTGTTCTGCCTCATCTTGGTACCACTTTGGACAGAAGACAAAGTCAAATCTGGACCAGTATAGAAGCAGCATAATTCTAGAGTATTTTCTTGCAGTGTGTTTCACAGAAAGAAATTTCACATGTTTATTGTGAATCTCTAAACCAATTTAGGACATGTAGCATGTCCTCAATTTACTTAATTATGTCCCCTTTCCTATAGAAAATCTTACACTATAGCATTCTGAGGAGCACATTTTAAGAAATATAGTGAAATGATCACAAGGGGAATTGGGCTCCAAGTCTGCCAATAGCCACCCGATATTGTTCATCCTTTTTCAAAGGTCTCTGTGCTATGAACTTCAGGGATTTTTAAATAATTAAATGGTAGAGATTTCTAGAAGTGTTTTGGAAAGTTAACATTGCAATCTAGCCCAGCTGGTGTTGCTCAGTGGTTGAGCATAGACCTATGACCCAGGAGGTCATGGTTTGATTCCCAGTTGGGGGCGTGCAGGAGGCAGCCAATCAATGATTTTCTCTTATCATTGATGTTTTTATCTCCCTCTCCCTTCCTCTCTGAAATCAATAAAAATATTTTTTTAATTGCCATCTAAATGTGGGATATAATTTCTATATCTGTTACCTCATACTGCTAACACCCACCCTCATTACTCCTTCTTAAAAGTTTTTTAAGCATTCAAAACTATATCAAAGTAATGCAATTTATTTTTTAAAAAATATATTTTATTGATTTTTTACAGAAAGGAAGGGAGAGGGACAGAGAGTTAGAAACATTGATCAGCTGCCTCCTGCACACCCCCCACTGGGGACGTGCCTGCAATGAAGGCACATGCCCTTGACCGGAATCAAACCTGGGACCCTTCAGTCCGCAGGCCGACGCTCTATCCACTGAGCCAAACCGGTCAGGGCAAAGTAATGCAATTTAAATTCAAACCATAATGTGATTTAAATACCAGGAAAGTGTGTTTGTGTCATTAAACAATTATAGTTTATAAAGAAAGTCAAGAGATACTGAAGTTTATCTTTTGGTTTAGTGTATAAACACTTGTATTTTGATATTACTTTTATTGACACACTAGGGGCCCAATGCACAAATTTGTGCACCTTGAAAGGAACTGTGGGCCGCGAGGCTGCAGTGGGCATAAGGGCGGGTCCTGGCCCATCCTTCGCACCCCCGCCTGGCCCCTCCCGCCACGGCCCTCTGTCTGCCAGCAGCCCCGCTCCTGCCACTGCAGATGGCGTGGAGCAATTGGGGCTGGCGCCAGCAGCGAATGCAAGAAGTGGCAGACCATCAAACCTCAGAAGGAAAGTAGGGTGCCGTAACCGGTTTGGCTCAGTGGATAGAGCGTCGGCCTGTGGACTGAAAGGTCCCAGGTTCGATTCCGGTCAAGGGCATGTACCTTGGTTGCAGGCATATCCCCAGTGTGGGGTGTGCAGGAGGCAGCTGGTCGATGTGTCTCTCTCATCGATGTTTCTGACTTTCTATCCCTCTCCCTTCCTCTCTGTAAAAAATCAATAAAATATATTTTTTAAAAAAATTCCCTTAAAAAAAAAAAAAGAGAAGGAAAGTAGGGGAGGGTGGGGGTAAGAGGGAGAGATCAACCAAAGGACTTATATGCAAACATATAGGCCTAACCAATGGACACAGACAACAGGGGGGTGAGGGCATGAGTGGGGGGATGAGGGGTAATGTGGGTATAAGGACACATATGTAATAACTTAATATGTAATAACTTAATAAAAAAAATTTAAAAAAAAGAAGTGGCTCCGTTGCTAATAGCAGTGCGAGTGGGGCCAGCGCCGGCAGCAGGTGCGAGCGCCGGGCAGGACAGCAGCACGGAGGAGCAAAGAATTTTCAATAACCACCAGAGGCTTGCCCCGATGACAGCAACCAGTGCCCCGCTTTGGTCTGGCATCCCTGCTCACCTGCTCCACCATCCCACCACAGCTGATGCCTGCCATGTTCCATGCACAGCCCTGGTGGTCAGCGCTTGTCATAGTGACCAGGTGTTTGGTTGTTCCACCAGTTCAGTCTATTTGCATATTAGCCTTTTATTATATAGGGTTAGGTAAATATATGTTTAGGAGCCATTGAGACAGATTATGGCCTGGATTGAGGTTTCTTTGCCTATTGGTGCAAATACTTTCTTTCAAGTTCTCTAAAACAAAAAGTCAGATCCATTAATATCTACTGTGTTGATATAGTGGTTATACTTGCCCACTCAATAAGAAAATTGAAAACTCATGACATTTTTTCTTTAAGAAAAAAACCCATCATAGACACAAACAATAGTATGGTGATTACCAGAAGGAAAGGAGAATTGGGAGAGCTAGAAGAGGGTAAAGGGAGAATAAACAGTGATGTAAGGAGACGACTTTGGGTGGTGAATACACAATGCAATATACAGATCATGTATTATAGAATTGTATACTTGAAACCTATATAACTTTATTAACCAATGCCACTCTAAAATATTCAATAAAATAAAAAAACACATTACAACTCAGAATTCATGTGTTACTAGAAACTTCTCCTCAACCAAAGATATGTAACCTTTACTCACTATTTATTTCAGCTACTAAACAACCTCAACTGAACACTATTTCAGGTCTTAACAAGGGGGAGTGGGGGACATGCAGGGAAAGGATAAGATAGAGAGAAGCTGAGAGGCCTAAATTCTTGTGGGGGCTCTGAGACTATAATTATAATCCTCTGTTTCAGATGATAGACAGATCCTGTTACCGTTCTCCTTTTTCCTTTCCCCAGTTCTCCCCTTTGCCCATTTCTTTTTTCCTCTCTTATTTTTCTCTGTTCTTCCCCTTGCTTCTTCTTACTCTCCCTCTGAATACATATCAAGCCTTCCTTCACTCCTTCCTTCCAAATATTTGATGTGGTACAGCAGTCAGAGGCCAAACAAACAAACACTAGACCTTCTACTTCTGTTAACCCCTACATCTTTGCTGAACCTATTCTTACAAATCTATGACTCCTCCACTGGAGGCCTGCCCAATTGAGTTACTCAGGCCAGAGCTGAGAAGCTTACAGTTATTCTTGTTGTATTTTATCCCCTTCAGCTCAGCTCAATGATCTCAACATTTAGGACACTTTTTAATTCTTTTTCTGTGATACAAAATATTAATTGCCCAGCTGGTCATCCAGAAATCTGGTATGTACAAAAAAATGTTGGCTAAGGCAGGAAAAGGGCAGAGTTTGGATGGAGAAGTGGGTTAGGGTAATCTAGGGGGTGGTCTAGTCCAGTGGTCAGCAAACTCATTAGTCAACAGAGCCAAATATCAACAGTACAACGATTGAAATTTCTTTTGAGAGCCAAATTTTTTAAACTTAAACTATATCGGTAGGTACATTGTTAACTTAATTAGGGTCCTCCTAAGCTGGCCTTTGCTAAAAACATCCTCAATCTGATTGAGGTACGTTCGCTGAGGTTGACCCCTTCCAACTCTCCCATCCACACTCGTCTTGTATACTTGTTTCGTCTATCTCCTTTCCTTCATCCTCTCTATATATACAAACCATATCAATTTTCAATCCTCGACCTTTCTCAATCCTCGACACTACATCTTCTTTCACTCCACAACGTTCCCTAAAATTAACTTAATAAACTTTACTTAAAGTTTTAAGTCAACTTTGGACTGTACGTGCGCGCCCGCATGTGGTATTTTGTGGAAGAGCCACACTCAAGGGGCGAAAGAGCCGCATATGGCTCGCGAGCCATGGTTTGCCGACCACTGGTCTAGTCTGTAAACTGTAAATCACTATACACCAAAGATATTACTACAAGGGCAAAGAAGATGTGAAGAGTCATGGTTTTCCACAGAGAAGAGATTCCTCTCCCCTCGACCACCATAATGTTGAGTTACTTTTTAATCTTAGAATAATTGGATAATGTTAGAATAATTGGAAATGTTGACGAAAGTTGAAGTGATGACCATGAATCCCCATTCATTAATGTTTGTGAGTCCTCATCTATTAATGAAGGTAGTTTATTTTTATCTACATGTGGTTTGAGCATGCCTGGTAGAGAGAGAAACTGTAACAATAGAGAGACAGAGACAGACTAGATGAAGAGCAGAGGTCTTGGTAAAGTTAGTAAAATCTGGTTTTTGAAAAATAAACCACACTTGTTTGTTCATAAAATGCCTGCCCTTGATTCAAAAATAAATTTTGGAGTTACTCTGAGCAGGAAAGTAGACAGGTGCACTTTCTACATAAAAGCCTGTTCTCCTCACCCCCCATTCTTTATCAATGTGAAAACAATGTGGTTAAACCTTTTATTTTCTGATTCCTAAAACCATAAGAACCAAGAGCATGAGAAATGAGAATGAATTCAATAGAAATTGACTAATTATTTTTATTATGCTAATATCTCTTTATTTTAAGAGTATGGAGGAAGCACTGCTATAAATTTATGTTAGTATAAAAAGTAATTTAAATTTTTTTGTTCCATGTAAACAGAAAGTACTGGATTCCTATTGACCAGTCAGCTTAGTTTCTCAGAATGATTTTTTCCAAACCATAAGCCAATGATGGTGATCTTTTAATTAATTTAGAATTTTTAAAAGCCTCATACCTCACACTATATACTTTATATTAGCTTATATATCAAGCACCATGTATCACAACAGGCATTCCATATAAAAGATCTTTTTACAGATGGTAGAGTGGGAGAATTCCCTATAAGTTTTAACCTTTCTTTTAAAAAAAGCCTTAAACATGGATGGGCTTTGGAGGGAGTTTTGTGAGGGCTCTAACTTATTGTACGTTGTCAGCAAATGTTTTTAAAAGATTTGTTATTGTGTCACATAAATAATAATTTCAAGCTAATTAAAAAGCCTAAGCATAGCCTGGCTGCTGTGGTCAGCAGTTGAGCATGGACCCAGGAACCAAGAGGTTGCTGGTTCGATTCCCGGTCAGAGCACCTGCCCAGGTTGCTGGCTTGATCTCCAGTAGGGGCTGTGCAGAAGGCAGCCAATCAATGACTTTCTCATTGATGTTTCTCTCTCTCTCTCTCTCTCTCTCTCTCTCTCTCTCTCTCTCTCTCTCTCTCTCTCTTTTTCTCTCCCCCCCTTTCCCTTCCTCTCTTTCTAAAACTCAATAAAAATATTTACAAAATAAAAATAAACAAAAATCCTAAGCATAGATGCTGACTGTTTGCTGTGATGAGATAATCAGTCTTTCTTGGCGCTATTAATTTAGCAAATGTGGTTCTTTAGAAACATTCTAAAGGAATAGTTTATAAAGATGAGAAAGTCAGAGAAATGACTACTCAATTCTATAATCATATCAGAAAAGAGGCCCAACAAAACTGCCAAAATAAAATGATTATGTAATATTACCAGTTTATGGAAGGCTAAGTACCATGTCTTGTTCATCTTGTATCCTTCATAGCACTGAGCATACAGCCATGCACAGGTTGGCCTTTAATGGATTTTTTAATCACCAAATTTTTAGAAATCAAACAGTAATTGGAAGTTATAGATTTTTGGAGCTTAGAAGAGTTCTTGTAATATAGTAGAAAGCTCATATACTTTGAAATTATAAAGATATACTTTCAATTCCCAACTCTACCACTTAGGAATTGTGATCTTAGGCAAGTTATTACACATTTTCAGGTTTAGTCTCTCCAAATCCTATATATTAAAAGGGTAATATGCAAATTGACTCTAATGGCAGAAATGTCTGGGAACGACTGGTTGCTATGATGCGCACTGACCACGAGGGGGCAGATGCTCAGTGCAGGAGCTGCCCCCTGGTGGTCAGTGTGCTCCCATGGGGGAGCTCTGCTCAGCCACAAGCCAGGCTGATGGCTGCGAGCACAGCAGTGGTGGCAGGAGCCTCTCCCACCTCCTCAGCAGCCCTAAGAATATCCAACTGCAGCTTAGGCCTGCTCCCCACAGGGTACGGGCCTAAGCTGCCAGTTGGACATCCCCTGAGGAGTCCTGGACTGTGAGAGGGCACAGGCTGGACTGAGGGGATCCCCCCCGCCAGTGCACGAATTTTTGTGCACCAGGCCTCTAGTGTAAAATAAGGATGCTATTATGTGAGAATTGAGATAACATATGTAAATAGCTTTGCACATTTCTTGGCTTAATTAAGGCTAGTTATTTATTTTCAGTGTTATTATTTTTAAAAATATTTTTATTGATTTCAGAGAGGAAGGGAGAGGGAGAGAGATAGAAACATCAATGATGAGAAAAAAATCATCAACCTGCTGCCTCCTGCATGCCCCCCACTGGGGATCAAGCCTGCAACCTGGGCATGTGCCCTGACCAGGGATTGAACAGTAACCTCCTGGTTCATAGGCCAATGCTCACTTAACACATCAGCCAAGCTTGGTATTATTATTTTTAATCATAGGTAGGACAGCCATTTGACAGATGAGAGATAATAAAAATGATAACATTTTATGTTTATTGAGCATTTGTTATATGCTAGGTATTGTGCTATGTGGTTTGAGCCTTGTTTCATCTGTGTGTGTTTTTTAAATAATAACAGCTTATCAGGTAAATAAACCCATCGGGTATTTATTTACTCAAACTTTACAGATAAGGCAACAAAGGCTAATAGAAGGTAAATAATTTGCCCAAATTCACACACTTGGTGAGTGGCCATCATCCAAGCAGTATAGAAATAGAAGGTATTAATCTGAGTCTCAAGACTGAAGAGAAATGTTCATCAGCATCTTGTTGGATAAAGTCAGAGCTAAGATTAGCATTCAGAGCTTCTACTTTTCTCTCTCACAGCCTATTTTTCAATTTGCCTAATGGGGATAGTAATCCTATCACAAAGGATTAGGAGATGATGCAGGAACAGGACACAACCTAGAATTTATGAGGACATGTTGGTACCAAGAAAAGGAGATGAGAGGTTATCTAAGACAAAGTTTTCTGGCTGGGAGCTTGTTCTTTGGGCAGGTAGGAGGACTGCAGAGTCCTGAGAAAGTAGGTTTATTTTTATTCATCTATGCATTAATTTGTTCATTCATTCATTCATCCATCCAATTGCTATTTATTCACTTTGCTGGCAGATGCTTTGGTTTGATAAATCTCTGAGCATAGTGACTCAATTTACAGCACTTTATCACAGAAAGGGGGAATTTTTCAGTTACCACTTTGCAGCACAGTTTATTGGCCTCTTGAAAATTTTGTGACATTCCCTAAAATTAATTTGGATGTACTGCAGGAGAAATAATATCACACATATTATCTTTCAGTTCTCAAGGCTTATTTTCTGATAGTGGGTAATATGATTCTTTCTTATGGGAGAGTACCAGAATAGTTCCTTTTAAAAATAATAAATCTATATTCCATAATTAACATACCGAAAAGGATAAAATATATATCATTAAAATTCAACAGTAATCACAGCATTGATTCAAATCTTAGATGTACACTGCCCAATATGGTAGCCATTAGCCACGTGTGGCTATTGAGGACTTGATATGTGGCTAGTTCAAAAGGAGATGTGCAGTAAGTATAAAATATACAACATATTGCAAAGACTTAGTACAAGAAAAAGAATATGAAATATCTCACTAAGTTTTTATATTAACTGTTGAAATGACAATAATTGAAATATACTATAGGTTAAATAAATATATTATTAAAGTTAAATTCACTTTTTTTACTCTTTTAAATATGATTACAAGAAAATTTTATTTAATAACCTTCCAAAGGTGGTTTACCAATACTTTGGCCCAGATGGTTTACCAGTAAATTTTACCAGACATTTAAGGAAGAAATGATACCAGTTCTCCACAATATTCT
Source organism: Myotis myotis (assembly GCF_014108235.1). Lineage (NCBI taxonomy): Eukaryota > Metazoa > Chordata > Mammalia > Chiroptera > Vespertilionidae > Myotis > Myotis myotis. Next base: position 5,076,931 of record NW_023416346.1, on the reverse strand, counting down.
CTAAAAAATAGATAAGAAAACTTCCTAACATATTCTCTGAGACAAACAACACCTTAATATCAAAACCAGAAAAAGACACTACAGGAAAGAAAAATTATAGTCAGATATTCCTCATAAACATATAAATAAATATCTTCAACAAAATACTAATAAATGAAATCCAACAATGTATGCATAAGGAATTACATACCATGATCAAATGAGATTTATAACAGGTAAGCATGACTGGTTCAATATTCAAAACACAATCAGTGTAATCTACATCAACAGTTTAAATAATAAAAAGCACATGATTACATTAATTTTTAAAAAGGCAGTTGACAAAATCCAATACCAATTCATGATAAAAAACTCAGCAAACTAGGAATAGAGGAGAATGTCTTCAATTAGATAAAACACATCTACAAAAAACAACAACCCTACAGCTAAAATCATACTCATTGTTGAGAAACGGTACTTCCCCTAAGATTAGGAACAAGGCAAAGGTATCCTCTCACCTCTTCAGCATAGTTCTAATGAAGCAACAAGCTGAAAATAAAATAAAAGATAAACCAACTAGAAGGGGAGAAAAAAATTCTCTACTCACAGACTGTAATTGTTTGTGTAGAAAATCCCAGAGAATCAACAAAAACTTCCTGGAAGTAATGAGTGAGTTAACAAAGGTGCAATATACGGAAGTCAATTGCCTTCCTATATGCTAGCAGTAAACAAATTGAATTTGAAATGTAAAAAAAAAAAAATGCCATGTATAATAGCACCTAAAAATTAAACCCTTCGGGCCCTGGCCAGGCAGCTGAGTTGGTTGGAGTGCCATCCTGATACACCAAGGTTTCAGGTTCCATCCCAGTCAGGGCACATACAAGAATCAACCAATGAATGCATAAATAAGTGTAGGGTACTTTTCTTTCAACAAGTGGGGTTGGAACAAGTGGACATCTTTTTGCAAAAAAAAATGAATGTAGGTTCATCAGACTTCATACAAAAAAACTCAAAGTGTATTAAATGTAACATGCAAAGTTATAAAACTACTTAAAGAAAGCATAAAAAATTATTATAACCTTAGATTTAATGAGGAGTTTGTAAATACAACAATTAAAAAATTGATGTTTGTATAGTCCAAGACCCCGTGGATGCCTGAAACCACAGATGGTACTAAACCCTGTATGTACTTTTTTTTCCTATACATACCTACCTATGGTAAAGTTTAATTTATAAATTAGGCACAGTCAGAGATTAACAACTAATAATAAATGAACAATTATAACACTATACTGTAAAAAGAAAAAAAAATTGATGTTTGTAGACTGATGAAAAGGGACAGATCCAAAGACTGAGAAACAGCGATCAGGCTATCAATCCCCAGAAGGAAAGTAGGGGAGGGTGTGGGTAAGGGGGAGAGATCAACCAAAGGCCTTGTATACATGTATATAAGCCAAACCAATGGACATGGACTACAGGGGGATGGGAGCATGAGTGTGCGGGGCGGGAGGGGGGGGGAGGTTGGGGATTAATGGGGGGGATGAGGACACATTTGTAATACCTTAACTAATAATAAAAAAAGGAAAAAAATTGATGTTTGGACTTTATTAAAATGTTATGCTCTGCAAATGCCAATGTTAAAAGAATAAAAAGACAAGCTTCAGATTGGGGGGAAATATTTGCAATGCACATATCTAGAAAAGGATGTATATAGAAAATATACAAAAACTCTTACAACTCAACAAAGGAAACAATGGAATTAAAAAAAGGAGAAAAGTTCTCAGCTGATACCTCATCAAAGAGGATATACAGGTGGCATGTAATTATTTGAAAATATGCTCATTTGCTTTAGGGAATTGCAAATTAGAACAATAATGGGATACAATTACATATCTATTAGAAAAGCTAACATCCAAAAGACTAACTATACCAATTGATGCCCAGGTGCAAAAGCAACAGGAACTTTCACTCACTGCTGGTGGGAACACAAAATATGTTTTTATTGATTTCAGAGAGGAAGCGAGAGGGATAAAGAGATAGGGACATGAGAGAATAATTGATTGGCTGCCTCCTGCATGCCCCTGGCATGTGGCCTGACCAGGAATCCAACTGTGACCCCCTGGCTCATAGGTCGACACTCAACCACTGAGCCACACCAGCTGGGCAGCTTAGCAGTTTCTTACAAAAGTAAACCTAGTATTCCATGTTATCAGTAATGCACCCAACAAATTTGAAAAATTATGTTACACAAAAAACTTGTACATGAATGCTTATAGCATCTTTATTCATAAGCATCTCAACTAGAAGCACCAAGATGTCTTTCAATAGGTGAATGCACAAAAAAACTGGAACTTTGTATAATAAAATATTATTCAGTGACAAAATGAAATCAATTATCAAGCCACAAAAAGACATGGATGAATCTTAGGCACAAATTGCTAAGTGAAAAAAATCATACAATTTGTACCTTGTCTGAAAAGGTACAAATTGTATGATTTTAATTATAAAATTTTGGAAAAAGAAATGATAAGAAGACAGCAAATAGATCAGTGGTTGCTAGAGGATTGGGGTGGGAGCGTAGGGTTGTAAAGATGAAGCAGAGGGCATTGTAATGGAGAATATAAGATATTAAGTACTTGTCAAACTTCATAGAACTTTACAATACAAAGAGTGAACCTTAATGCAGGTACATTTTAAAAAATCATTTAGGAAGTTGGGGATTCCAGATTGGGATACAGAATGCGATAAAACAGTCTGACTGTATTATAAATGTATGAAACAACCTCACTGAAGGGACTGGGAGAATAAGGTCAAGTAATTTTGCAAATGATCGGAGTCTTAAGACAAAAGGCTAAAGGAGCTGTACATAATCACACTCTAGTTGATAAAGTTTTTCCCATAGGGGATATAGGTAGTAATTCTGAAACCACTATACATGCATGTATATATGTATACTGGAATTAAACATTCAGTAAATGAATGGCGGCTGGTGGGAAGCAGGTTTCTCACTGTAGGACTAAGGGGTTACAGATGTGTAAGGGGAAGAGGCTAGAATGATCCATGTGGTAATGGATTAGAGTTGGAGTTATCAGTATGAACTCATGATTAGCTTAATATAAGTATAAATAATTACATATAGAAATGTTCGTAAATGTGTATATACATGAATTTGTATATTAAAGGGAACCAAAATTTTATCACTCCAAAACAATGCTCTTTGGGATATTAATTTTAAGCTGGTTACTAAGAAACAAAGGACACCAGAACCTTTGACCCTCCCCCCTTTCTGCCTGAGATTGAGAAAGACTTTCTCTAGGAAGGAAATCTTAGGTTGTTTGCCTTAGTAGCCTAATTTGAATTATGCACAGGAGGGTGTCAAGCAGGGGCCTGTTTATTAGATACCAAACCCCCTTCTACAGCTGTCAGAGGGGAGGGAGTTGCAGGCTGGGTGAAGGGATTAAGCAAAACAAAACAAAACAAAACAAAACAAAATAAAAACCTCAACAGTATGGTGATTGATTACCAGAGGGTATGGGGCTGGGGGAGGTAGAAGAGGGTATAGGGGGACAAATGGAGATGGAAGGAGACTTGACTTGGGGTGGTGAACACACAATACACAGTATACAGATGATGCGTTATAGAATTATACCCCTGAAACCTATATAATTTTATTAATGTCACCCCAATAAATTCAATATAAAAATTTATCTGCCATGTATGTCCAAAATGACATATATACATCATTTTACCTTATTGTCTTTGGAATTTTCATGCTTTTATGAATCCCCATGTACACGTATTAAGCCCACAGTGATATAAATAAATAGGAGGGAATAGACAAATTTCCTGAATAGAATTCCAACTAGTTTATGTAGATGCTTCCCCTCAAGGAGGTGGAGCTTTACTCTCCCACTCTCAAGTATGGGCTACACTTAGTGCCTTTCTTCCCAATAGTACAGTATGGAGAGAGAAGAATGAAAGAGTAGCTATATAGTGGAGAAACTTGACAAACATATCCTCAGCCAGATGATCAAGGTCAACATCAACAGTGATCAGACAATGTTGATAGTATGTACACTTTGTATGATATAAAGATAATGGCACTTCAACTCTGTGATCTTCTTCCCTAGACCGTTAACTCCAGTCTAATTGTGAGAAAAATTTCAGAATAACTTGATGGATATTCTACAAAATATCTGACCAGTCCTCCTCAAAACTGTCAAGGTCATCAACAACAAGGAAAGTCTGAGAAATTATCACAGTCCAGAGGAGTCTAAGGAGACCTGATAATTAAATGTAATGTAGCATCCTGGATGAATCCTGGAACAAGAAAAGGACATTCATGAAAAACTAAAATAATCTGAATAAAGTATAGGCTTTAGTTAATAATAATGTATCAATATTGACCCATTAGTTGTGGTATATCATACTAACATAAGATATTAGTAATAGGGGAAACTGGATTTGGAGTGTTTCGTGCTATCTGCAATAATTCTATAAACTTAAAACTATTCTAAAATTAAAAGTTTATTTAAAAAATGTATGCTATTCTGATCTAGTCCCATAGCAGCTATTTCTTAGAAGAAAGGAAGGAAAGAAGGATGTATGAGCTAGAGAAAGATTTCATTATCTCGAGTAAGTACTAATTACTATAATGCTAAGCATCTTATATATGCTTAGCTGTGGATTATGGATTAAAGTTACACGGCTTTAATTTTCTAGCCAGCAGTGTTACTAATAAGGTTCACAGAGTTTGGGTTGTTCTCATAGGAAGAAAAAGGAACATAGCTCATTTAGTAGTTGGTTCTTTAAGACATAGTGCTCACAGGACGTAAATGTGGAGAGTATTAGGGATTTGGGGGAGGCAGTTACAATTTACACCTGAATGAGATGCAAAAATATTCATTGTTAATAGCTTCTGCTGGGAGTTCACCAAGCCCAAAAAGAGGAGTATTGACTTGTTGGTCTACAGAGACCACCTGCCTGCTTCTTAATTGTTTTGAAGGGGCCAGTAAGTGCGCAATGAATCTATCTTGGCACTGGCATTGTGATATCTTGGGTGAACTATGGAAAACAGAACATGAAAGTGACCAATCCATATATAGCTTCTTAAAAGTTACATATGATGGGTACATGAAATGAAAGGGAAAGCCGAGTTTAAAGAAATTGTGAATATTTTAATAGAGGTTAGTCAACATTGGGTTGAGCTCTTTGACTCCCACCACCTTCCTTCTCTACCTTTTCCCTTCCTAAAATACACCACCAGCATCACACCAATGTTCTAAACGTACGAGGAAGTTGGAAGCTTCCTTAATGTGGCAGAAAGAAATGAAGTAATTGTATATTATGTGATCCTGGAACCTTGCTCTTTCACTGCCCTGCTGCTGGACGATGTGCTTGGCCTCCACAGAGCTGCGCTTAGAAGGCCCACATAATAATTAAATCACAGTTAGTGGCAGAAAATAGTAACCACGTGTAGCCTTTACTATGTTCCAGGCTGTCTTATGAGCATTTTTTCACAGATGACTTCATTGTAATCATGATCATGACTCTATGAGATTCGTGTAGTTTTACTCTCCCCATTGTATAGATTAGAAAACTAAGGCACAAAGTCTGCTTTTGAGATTTTTATAGGGTGACTCCTCACCTGTGCCACACAAGCCCCCATGAGACTCGGACTTGTCCTTAAGTAAGGCTAATATGGTTTGTTTATGGGTGTTTGCCTCAGTCTCCAGTGCTTCTCTTTCCAAAGCTGGCATTTCTGACCTGTACAGCTTTGGTAGGCTTGTCTTCTGAAATCGGTGTCCTTGCCATGTAAAGATGGGTGGGTCCTTTTTGGCATCAGTCCTGTAGACATTTCCTCCCATCTGCACATTTCTACATCATTCTTGGGAGCAAAGCTGCCTGCCTGTACCTCAGTCATTCCCTTCACACTTCCTGCCTTAGTTCTCCAGACAGACCTGCCTCCACCTTCTGTCCATCTGTTTCTGGGCAGTACCACAGGGCTCCAGATCTTTGGAACTGACTTCATTAGCACAGTAGCGTCCCCTCGCTCTCTATCTGGTCTTCTCACTTAGAGGGGGGCAAGTCTTTTTATGTCCTTAATCCTGCTCCTTTCTGGTCTCTGAAACTGTGATATTCAGCCTTTACAACTACCTGCTGAATTATCAACTAAATTGCTTTTATAACAATAAACATGTTGTTTTTATTCCTATTTACAGATCCTGCACTTTATTTTTGGTTAGGCTCAACATTTGGATAACACAGATGCAAAGGAGCCTGAATAACACACATTATAGGCATGTCATTTCAGCAACTTCACCAGCAAATTTCACACTTCCCAGGAAACCACCGGCCCATTCCCCACAGATTACTGGGGGGATTGGACAAAGGGGAGATAGATGCATGTGCAGTGAAGTTAGAGTGACTAGAGAACGTGCCTGTCAGTCAAACTCAGGAACAGAGATGATTGGCCAGAATAGGCAGGGCCACTGCATGCCCATGAAAATTTGGAGATACCTAATCCCCCAAACAAAGGAATTCTTGGCTCCTGGGGCTCTCTTGTTCCTGAGTCCTAGCACTCACCCATGTTGCCTCCATGGACACATGGCCTGCAAACCTCACATGCAGTGGACTAATGGACTGCAACTGGGAACACAAAGTAAGCTAGCCTAATGCTGGACTGTACAGACATGGAATGATAAACTCTGGGCACTGGCTGTGATTTTAGCTCTGCTGAAACCACAGCTACACTTGTCTATGACTGGACTAAGGAAAATGGGACCTTGGAAACTCAGGGGGGTAATTCCACAGAAATAAAGCTTTCTACAAGAGAGTCTCAGAAAATTCCTTTTCTCAGGATATAGCAAGAAGCCCACTCCCAGAGGCAACAGGTGGGGACAAGGACCTTTCATATTACAATGTATAAATGTATCAAAGTAACCTGCTGTACACTTTAAACATGCATAATGTTACATGTCAAATGTATTCACTATAAAGAATGTGCCACATTTAAATAAATTTATATTTATTGTAAATTTTAAATATAAGTATCTTCTAACATAGCATTTATTATCAAGAATATGTTCTGACAGCACATATTGTGTTCATAAACTTCACAGCTCTTTGGAGAAGTAATACTGGAGGCATGAAGATGTATTTAACAGTATCAGTGAGGACTATAACTCATATTGTAGTAAAAATAAATCCTAAATTATGCATAGGTGACTCAATACCAATGAATACTATGTAAAGTGTTCTGGAAAATATAAAATATTGTTCTTGAATGGTGGGAAGGGCAAAATCACCCTAACCTGAAATTCCTTTAACTCAGTTTTTTTCATTCTGCACAAAAGGTAGAATGTGTACTGAATCCCTGAAACAGCTACCCTTTAATGAAATTCTTGCTATGTGCTAAATATTGTGATACTTACTTATATTTTCTATAACAACAACTTCTATATTATTACAGTGAGAATATCAAAGTCCAAGGAGGTTAAGTAACCTGTCCAGGAACATAAAGCTATTAGATGTCAGAACTGGGATTAAATCTCAAACCAAGTTCACTCCCAAATCCTCCTTTCTTCCCTATTCAGCAGAGAACTGCCTGTGTGCACTGTTCCACAGCAAACCCAGGCTGTGGAGATTTTGATTACGTGGCTGTGCATGCATTCATGTATTTTATTATTTATGAAGATGAATTTTACTAAAAATAACATTTATGTCATAAAAGTAATGCATGTTTGATATTGAAAAATTAGAAACATGCAAGAGAACAGAAAACAAGGAAATGTAAACCCTTCCACAAACACTTCTACCTAGAGTCAGCCAGTCTTGGTATCTTCATATCTATTCTTATAGCCTGTAAACATATAAAAATCAAAGGAACAGGCATTTTTAAGGCTTTATTGATGGGCTGACATATTGCCAGAAAATTTGCTTTAGCAGAGTATATTACATTAAAATACAACTTCACTATTAGAAATTTGTTAATTGAAGTGTCACTGAATAACAATCAAGTTTTTATGATATTTCTCAAATTTCCATTTGGGAAAAGCTATAAGATTTTATCATATAAGATATACTTGTTTAAATAACAACTAGTTTGCATTTATAATGAATGAATTACAATAGCAACACCTTTACAATAGCGACAATAACATAGAATTATGTTATCAAGAAATACTACAAACTTATGTGAAAAATAACTTAAATCACTTTCCAGCTGCACAAAAGAAACTATTGTAAGAGCAACCCATATTCTTGGGGGAGAAGACTCAATTTGCAAAAGGAGTAAATTATCTCTGTTTATTCATAATTCAATGCGATGGCAATATGAATCGCAGCAGATTTACTTGTTTAATTTCAGTGATGTGGGTAGAAATAAGAAAAGGTCACTCTAAAGCTCATACAAAAAATAAAAAGAATATTTGAGAAAATATAGAGGAGATAAAATAAGGAAGTCTATCTCTACCAATCATAAAAATATTTTATAGGACCTAAACAATGTTGTATTAGTGCATAAATATTAACATAGACACATGGAACAGGAGTGAAAACACAGTAGACTGAAATACATGTAGTAATTTAATATATGGTATAGGTAGTCTCTTAGATCAGTGCCAAAAAGATTTTTGTCTGACAAATTATTTTGGAAAAATTGATAACTATCTGGAAAAAATAACTTTGGATCTATACCTAACATTATCTACCAGGATAAATTCCAAACAGATCAAAGATGTAAATTAGCCCTAGCCGGTTTGACTCAGTGGCTAGAGCAAAGGGTCCCAGGTTCAATTCCAGTCAAGGGCAGGTACCTTGGTTGCAGGCTCCTCCTCCCCAGCCCAGGCCCTGGTGGGGCCCATGCAGGAGACAACCAATAGATGTGTTTCTTTCACAGTGATATTTCTCTCTGTCTTTCCCTCTCTCCTCCACTCTCTCTAAAAAATGATGGGAAAATATCCTCCAGTGAGAATTAAAAAAAAAAAAAGAACAAGATGTAAATTAAACCCTGTAGTGCTAGAACAAAACATGAAGAAATTATTTGATTAGCTCAGAGTGGGGAGAATTTTTTTAAATTAAAAAATCCAGAAGCTATAACATTAAAATTGATAAATTTGACTACCTAAAAATTAAAAGTCTCTGCTTTAAAAAAAATCAAGTCAAAAGACAATGAAAAGCACTAAGAAAAAAAGTATAATTTATATGACAAACAAGGGGTTAATTCCTCATTTAATTATTCATGTTAACCCCTGAAACAGCCCCTACCTATTCCACTGAGGATCAGGTGATCCTCAGCAAATATAGAAGCAGCAAAACAAAACTTTCTGTCCATTTTAGAAAGCGAAATAACATATGATTAGACAATCGTTTGGCAATCAAATCCAGTGCTTCATCCAATTAAAAAAAGTATATTAACCAAACCAACAAATTTGAAGACCACTGAACAAGGACACAAAATAGCTTCATTCTTTCTATAAACATTAAATATTTCAATTCTAAGTAACACTGTTCTCATTGTGGTTGTGGCTTTCCTTTATCCTGGCTCTCTCACCTAGAATTATGGTGAACATAACAGCTCTTTGGACATGCTCAGGACTTGGCTAAAATTCTAGGTTGCAATTTATTTTTGTGGACCAAGCCTGAAACTGACTATACATCTTCACTCCACTGCTTTAAGGCCCCCTTTTGTACCCGAAATAGTCTTGGAAATTTGGAAATGACCTGTGTGGGCCTGGAGGTAGGTTAGGCTGGTCTCCCCAGGGGAGCCCTGGCCTTCACACTGCCACAACTTGGTTAAGTTTCCCCAAATTATTTGGAAAATGGTCATGAAGCAGGAATGCCTAACTGGTCTCAAGTGGTACAGGACCACAGGTTTCAGGCTATGCTCTGAAAAGCCTTAACAAAGATAGGATTACAAGTCAATTCAGCTGCCAATTGAGGAAAATTCCATTAAGTTGTGCTCACCAGAGCATATACATATTATTAGACCTGTTATCATTTGCTTTGCTTTTTAGTACATTTAAATTCATTTGCCAGAGAATGTACAGCTCTTGTCTAAATATATTTTGAATATATGTATAATTAATTTGAAACTGATTCAGCAAGCATTATGTTTTCTTTTATGGAGGTATTCTCTGTACAAAAGTAGCCATTAACTGACAAAAAGGAAGGAAGGAAGGAAGGAAGGAAGGAAGGAAGGAAGGAAGGAAGGGAGGGAGGGAGGGAGGGAGGGAGGGAGGGAGGGAGGGAGGGAGGGAGGGAGGGAGGAAGGAAGGAAGGAAGGAAGGAAGGAGGGAGGGAGGAGGGAGGGAGGGAGGGAGGGAGGAAGGAAGGGAGGGAGGGAGGGAGGGAGGGAAGAAGGAAGGAAGGAAGGAAGGAAGGAAGGAAGGAAGGAAGGAAGGAAGGAAGGAAGGAAGGAAGGAAGGAGCAGAGAGAGAAGGAAAGCAGAGGAAGAAGAAATGAAAACAGGAGTAATACATATAACCAACTGATACATTCAATACAAAGAGATTTTTCTGATAAACTACCACAGTAACCTTGCTTCTGCCTCTGGAAAAATCTATTGATTAAGCCTTTAGTTTGTCACTTTTGGTTTAGAAATCAAATGCCAGGTGTTGCTGCTTCCAGCCTAAACTGAAATTGGTACCCAAAGTACTACAGCTCAGCCCTGTGAGCTCTAGGTTAACAGTGACTGTTGAGACACAGTGCCAAGGCTCCTGTCCTTCTGAGCACCTGATAACAATGAATTGTCTATCCAAAGGGATATTTAAGAATTTATCCACATTTATCCCAATGATGAGTTTTAATGAATATACTTTAAAGGATACAAATGATGGGGACAAAAGAGGGTAAATGGCAAAGCAGGGCCTTGGTAGTTTCAGCCTCCTGTATTTCTCCATATCCCCATTGGGAATTTCAAGAGTTCTCATGAGATGCCCCATTAATTTCCTCCTTCTCCTCAATCAATACATGAGATTAGATGCTTCAGGGATGTGAAAATGCAAATAACCAAGGACAAAAGAGATTGTTAGCTCCCTGGGGAACTGCATTTCACCTAAGATTACAGCCTATAAATAGATAAAACTGGGTCAGCTCCTTATGGGAAATAACTATTTTGATCAAAAGACCTGAGTCCCAGTTTATAGTTGACCATCTATCATACCTGCTCAAAAGTTTACTTATTCACCTATTGATTCTTAAATTTATGTATTCATTTGATAAGTATATAGAGAGCATCAACAATCTTCCAAGCACATTGAGATTCAAAGATAAGCCAGTATGCAAAGTATTCTTAGACTGCTTGTTTTTGGAGGGGCTTCCTGGAGGAGCAAGGGGATAGATATGCAGGACAAGCTGAAGGTGTAGGGTCTAGTACCCTGTGGTCTCCAATTAGAATGCAAATTTATGCCAAGAATTCCCACAGCTCCAGAGAGTGTTAGCTACCTTCCCAGAGAAGAGCAGTTTACTATCCCATACCCTGGCAGGGGTGGGGGTGGGGGAGTGTCAGAGTTTAGGAAAAGCAATGTGCATTATCAGAGAACTAAAATCCCCAAGAAATATATGCCATAACACATTATAATTAAATTTTTGAAAACTAAAGACAAAAAAAAAATCTTGAAAGCAGCCAAAGAAAAATGATGCATTACCTATACAGAAATACTAATTCAAATGACAGGGGAATTCTCATCTGAAATCATAGAAGCTGGAAAGAAGTGGTGAAAGGAAAGAACTGTCAGCAATGAACTGTGTACTTGGCAAAAGGATCCTTCAGTAATGAAGGGAAAACAAAAAACAATCACAGATAAAAGAAAACTAAAAGAATTTGTTGCTAGAAGGCCTACTTTCAAATGTTGGCTAAAGGAAGTTCTTTAAACAGAAATTATTTTACAAAGATATCTTGGAGAAGCAGGGACAGAAAAGCAGGAATACGGTTAAAACAATAGAATATACTTTCCCTCATGAGCTTTAGAAATCATGTTTGATGATTGAAACAAAAAAAATTATAGCACCATATGATGCTCAAGACAATTATATTTAAAAGTAGTGAGTAAGGTACCTAAATTGAAGTGAGGTTTCCACATTTCACTCGAGGTGGTAAAATGTTAATACAAGTGTATTGTTACAAGTCACATTGTGGAGCAACCACTACAAAAACTATAAAGGGAGATACATCCAAAAGCACTATAAATAAATCAAAATGGAATCCTCAAAACTATTCAAGTAACCCACAAAAAAGGTAAACAAACAAGCAGAGAAATAAGACCCCAGGGAAACAAATAGAAAACAACAACAAAATGGCAAATGTAATTATGTACTAATATATCAATAATTACCTTACATAAAAATCATAGAAATATACCAATCAAAGAACAGAAACAGGCAGAGGGGATTTTAAAAAATACAGCCAACTATATATTATTTGCAAGAAACTCACTTCAAATTCAGTGACATATTTAGGTTGAAAATAAAAGGAGACAAAAAGATAAAGCATACAAACATTAATGTGAAAAAAACAGAAGTGGCTATTTGAATATCTGGTTAAGTGACTTCTGATCAAATAAAAATTACTAGACAAAGACTGATATTACATATGATAAAAGGATCAATATAACAGGAAGAAATAACAAATCTAAATGTGCACACATCCAAAAGAGTTTCAAATTACATAAAGGAAAAAGTGATAGAGCTGAAAGGAGAAACAGACAAACCCACAATTATAGTTAGAGACTTCAGCATCCTTATCTCAATACCTGATAGAACAACTACAAAAAAATCAGCAAGGATACAGAATAAATCAACAACACTATCAACAAACAGAATCTAGTGTACATTTTTAGAACACCCCACCCAACAACAGCAGAGAACACATCCTTTTAAGTGCCATGGAATATATACCAAGATTGACCACATCCTGGGTCATAAAACAAACATCAGCAAATTTAAAAGAATTGAGATCATACAGAGTATTCTTCTGACCATGATGGAATTAACTAGAATTAAAAGAAAGATAAAGAGAATGTCTCCAAATGCTTAGAAATTAAATAACACACTTATGAATAATCCATGGGCCAAAGAGAAAGTCTCAAAGGAAATTGGAAAATATATTGAACTGAATGTAAATAAAAATACAGCATCTCAAAATTTGTGAGGCACAGCTAAACCACTAAACAGGGAAATTTATAGCACTAAAAGCTTACATTAGAAAAAAGGAAAAGTCTTAAATCAATAGTCTAAGCTCCCATTTCAAGATCCTGGGAAAATAATCCCAAAGCAAGCAGAGGAAAGGAAATAATAAAGGTAAGAGTTGAAATCAATAAAATTGAGAACAGAAGAACAATAGAGAAAATCAACAATACAAAGAACTGGGTTTTAGAAAAGATCATTAAAACTGAAAAATAGTAAAACTCTCAAAGAAAAATAGAAGTCACCAATTACCAATATCAGGAATGAAACAAGGGATATACCTCTAGACACTATGGACATGAAAAGTATACTTTGGGAATACTATGAATGACTTTACAGGCATAAATCTGACAATTTAAATGAAATGGACTGATTCTCTAAAAACCATAGACTATCACAACTGACCCATATGATAGAAAACTTGAATATACCTATAACTATTTAGGAACTTGGATCTGTAATTTTAAAAAGACTTCATTGTTGAAGGTATTACAGATATCCCCTTTCCCCCCATTTACCCCCTCCACCTGGCTTCCACCCATCCCCCAGGTCTTCGCTGCACTGTTGTCTGTGTCCAGGGGTTATGCATCTCTCTCTCTCTCTCTCTCTCTCTCTCTCTCTCTCTCTCTCTCTCTCTCTATATATATATATATATATATATATATATATATATATATTCCTAAGTGTCTGTCTGACCAGTAGCTATCACACGCACTGACCACCAGGGGGCAGACACTCAACGCAGGAGCTGCCATGATGGGCACTGGCCATTTACAGAGAAATGGCACCGCGGACCTGGTGCCCACAAAGCAACACTCAGCTTCCCCCAAGTGGAAGACAGGCCCTGCCACCACCCCAGAGCAACAGCCCACCAAATCGCTGCCAAGACCCCATGGTGCAAAATGTGGCCCACAGCCCAGCCCAGCCCAGAAACTGTTGCTGTGGGCACTGGGTTATGGCGTCCTGTAGCAATGCCTGGCTTCTTCTCCCTAGCGAATAGACTCCTTGAAGTTTCTTCAGCCCAGGAACCCGACTTGCTTTATAGCCAGGTGCAAACATTTCACACGGTAACCAAATGTCTGTGAAGCGTTTTCCCATGCCTCATCGTATTTGATCCTCACAGAAGTCCTGGAGGAGGTAGATAGGAGACTCAGTGGAATCCTGTTTTCTTTTCATTAGCAGGAAAACGGAGATTTAGAAAGTTTAGAAACTTGACCCAATGGAAAATAAGAAATGGTGGACCTTGAAAATGACTTCAGGTTTTCTCCCTGCGCAGAATATAGTCAAACACTGCTGCAGTTAAATATTTTACCCTTTGTTCTCCCTGTGCGATACACAATAATAATCTGGTTCATGTTGATATTTACTGCTGTGTTGCTGACAATTACCTGAAAGAGAAGTTGGGGTGCTTCACTGGGCTGGAAAAAGTTTAGCTACATCAGAAAGCAGGTCTAATTAAGCAAGTTTATTATATATATACTAGAGGCCCGGTGCACAAAAATTTGTGCACTCGGGCGGGGAGGGGGTCCCTCAGCCCAGCCTGTGCCCTCTTGAAGTCTGGGACCCCTCAGGAGATAACGACCTGCTGGCTTAGGCCTGCTCCCAGGTGGCAGAGGGCAGGCCCAATCCCTAGGTGCAGCCCCTGGTCGGGCTCAGAGCAGGGCCGATTGGGGAGTTGGGGCACAGCCCCCTGTCACACACAGAGCAGGGTGGATCGGGGGGTTGGGGAGCCTCCCTCTATCACCCACAGGGCAGGATCGATCAGGGGGTTGGGGCGCCGCCACTGTCACACTCAGGGCAGGGCTGATGGGGAGGTTATGGCTCTACCCCGTCACACACAGAGCAGGGCCAGTGGGGGTGGGGTGGGGTTGGGGCGCCGCACCCTGTCACACACAGAGCCGCAGGGCGATCAGGGGGTTGAGAAGCTCCCCCCTATCAGGCACAGAGCAAGGCTGATCAGGGGGTTGGGGCGCCTTCCCCTGTCACGAACAGAGCAGGGCGGATAGGGAGGTTGTGGCCCTGCCCCCTGTCACACACAGAGTCGCAGGGCGATCAGGGGGTTTGGGTGCTGCCCCCTGTCACGCTGATCCCAGTGCCGGGAGGCCTCTTAGCTACACTGATCCTGGTGCTGGGAGGCCTCGCGGCTCCTCTGATCCCAGTGCTGGGAGGCATATTACCCTTTTACTATATAGTATAGAGGCCTGGTGCACGGGTGGGAGCTGGCTGGTTTGCCCTGAAGGGTGTCCTGGATCAGGGTGGGGGTCCCCACTGGGGTGCCTGGCCAGCCTGGGTGAGGGGATGGTGACTGTTTGCAGCTGGTCACACACCCTTCAGGGTGGGGGTCCCCACTGGGGTGCCTGGCCAGTCTGGGTGAGGGGCTGAGGGCTGTTTTCAGGCTGGCAGGTGACTGAAGCTCCCAACTGCTCCTTTTTTTCTTTTTTTAATTTTATTCTGGGCCAGCTTTAGCTCTGAGGCTTGGCTCCAGCTCTTAGGCCTCGGCTGTTGAAAGCAGGTATCTGGTTTGTTTGGGTTCTATAATCGAAACACTGTTTTAACTCCAGCTCTGAGATCCTAGCTGGCTGAAAGCAGGTTTCTGGGGTTTTGTTTAGCTTCTATATTTGTAACAATGTTTCAAACTGCAAGCTCAGAGGCCTGCAGCGGCAGGCGGGGAACGTTGGTTTCCTCCGTCACTGAAGCAAGCAAGCCTCCTGTTCGCTTCAAGCTGCCTGGCTGCTGGCTGCCATCTTGGCTGGCAGTTAATTTGCATATCACCCTGATTAGCCAATGGGAAGGGTAGCGGAGGTACGTCTAATTACCATGTTTCTCTTTTATTAGATAGGATAAAAAATGCTAAGTTGACTTGCACATGTGCGATACATATAAAGCTCTCACTGGTGTCAATCGCATGCATGTGTTTTGATTTGTCATTGTGGATTGTGAATTTGGTTGACACTTCTATTATAGAGAAAGGGTGAATAGTGATATTAAAATATTTCTTCTAATTAATTTCTTTTCAATGTGCATGAATCCATGCACTGGGACACTAGTATCCATATAAGTTCTTTGGTTTATCTCTCTGTCCTCCTCCCCTTTCCTCTGAGATTCAGCAGTCTGTAAAATTTCCATAAAATAAATGTCCAAGCCCAGATGCTTTCATTGTACATTTCTACCAAATATTTCAAAAAGAAAGAAGAATTCTACATAGGCTCTTCTAGAAAATAAAAGAGGAGGGAATCCTTACAATTCATTTATAAAGCTAGTATTATATCAAAACCAGAAAAAAAACACACCTCAAAGTAAGAAAAATACAAACCAATATCTCTAATGAAAATATAAAAATCCTCAACACCATATTAGGAAATAGAATTCAGCAATATATAAAAAGAATTATACCGTGATCAAGTGGGGGTTGTATTTCAGGTATGCAAGGCTAGTTTAATGTTCAAATATTAAGGTAATCCATGTAATCTGCCACATTAACAGGGCACAAAAGAAAAATTATATGACCATATCAATTGATGCAGAAAAAGCATTTGAAAAATGTTACCACATATTCATGCTAAAATCTCTCAGAAAAATTGGAATAGAGAGTACTCTCTCAACTTGATAAAATACATCTATAAAGTTACATCTAACATCATACTTAATGGTGAAATACTGAATACCTCTTAAGATCAGGAACAAGGTTAGCATGTCTGCTCACATCACTATTACTTTCCATAGTGCTGTAGGTTCTAACTACTTTAGTATGGCAAGAAAATGAAATAAAAAGTTCTATAAATAATAAAGGAAGGAAGAAAACTATTCCTATTTTCAGATTGCAAGATTATCTGTGTAGAAATCTTAAGTAATCTACAAAACAAGGAAAAACTCCTAAAACTAATAATAAATAAATTTACCAAGATTGCAGGAGCCAGGGTAAACATACAAAAATCAATTGTACCTCATATACCAGCAATGAATATGTGAACACTAAAATTAAAAAAAATATACTATTTACCATTGCTCAAAAAAATATAAATATTTGGGTGTGATTCTAAAATAAATCAGGCACAGGATTTATATGCTAGAAAATACAAAATGCTGATGAAACCAAAGAAGACCTAAGTAAATGGAGAGCCATGTCTTGTTCATGAATTCAAAGATTTAACGTAGTAAAAATGTCAGTTCTCCACAAATTGATGTACAGGTTTCATACAATTTCTATCAAAATCCTAGCCAAAATCTTTTTCTAGATACAGGTAAGATTATTCTAAATTTATATGGAAGTGCAAATGAACCAGAAAGGTTAAAACAATTTGAAAAAGAAGAATAAAATGGGAAGAAACAGTCTACCTGACTTCAAGATGTATTATATAGTTATAGTAATCAGGACTCTGTACTATTTTGGCAGAGGGATGGGCACACAGAGCAATAGAATAGAATAGAATAGAATAGAATAGAATAGAATAGAGAATCCAGAAATAGACCCACACAGATATATCCAAATGACTTTTGACAAAGGTACAAAAGTAATTAAATGGAAAAATTATAGCCTTTTCAACAAATTTTGCTGAAGTAATTGAACATCCATAGACAAAAATAAACCTTAATCTAAGTCTTGCACCTCATTCAAAAATTAACTCAAAATGGATCACAGACTTAAATGTAAAATGTAAAACTACAAGACTTTTAGAACAAAAGGTAGGAGATAATCCTCAGAATCTGAGACTAGGCAAAGAGTTCTTAAACCTGCTACCAAAAGAATAATTCACAAAAGCAAAAATTAGTAAATTGAGCTCCAGCAAAATTAAAAACTTTGCCTTACAAAAGACCCTGCTAAGAATATGAAAGACAACTAGGAGAAAATATGTACAATCTATCTATCTGATAGATGACTTAAATATATAAAGAACACTCAAAACTCAGCAGTAAAAAATCCCCCAACAATATAATTTTTAAAAATGGACAAAAGAGAGAGAAACCAAGATGGTGGCATAGGTAAACACCGGAAATTGCTGCCTTGCACAACCACTTCAAAAATACAACTAAAAGACAAAACGGACATCTTCCAGAACCACAGGAAGGCTGGCTGAGGGGAAAGTCTACAACAAGAAGGAAAGAGAAAAGCACACTGAGACTCAGAGGAGGTGTGGAAGTAAAATGCAGAGGTACGGAGGCGCACTTGGAAAGGGCTGGCAACTGAGGACGCGGCTGTCTTTTTCAATCAGGAGGGAGAAATGCACTCCCGCTCTGAACTCCAGTTCCGGGCGAGTCTCTGGGGACCCAGACTCATGCAGGGAGAAACTGGACTGTCTGGCAGCGGGCAGAACATGAGGGCAGCTTTCTCTCAGAGGTGCTTGCAGCGATTACTGTGGGACACTGAGACTCAGGACCTCTTAGGGCAGGGCTGAGGATCAGCCATAGCTGTTTGCTCCGCCCTGTTGATCCGAGACCCCGCCCCACCCAAGTTGTGCGCAGAGGCTTTTGCATATGAATGGCCTGGCCCTTTGCAACATAAAATTACCTAACAAACTGCAGCTGGGTCAGAGAGACCCAGAACATCCAAAAGAAGGCCCAAGGCTCCACAGCAGCTTGCATTGCTTCACAGCTGGGCCTCATCTGGGCACCTCCAAATCCCAAACAAAGAAGAGGAATCTGCAGATCTCCCCATAGCTCCTGCTGGGTAGCCTCAGGCAGAGGCTAAATTAGCACCTCCTTAGAGATCCAAGAGCCAGTGTACCCAGTGGTCAGAGGGGGACCATCCAGATTACAACTCCTCAGATCCATAAGGGACACACTCAGGGGGCAGACTCAGTGAGCACCAAAGCCCCACTGAAGCAAGTCTTTCCCCATTAGGGTGTCTCCAGCACAGAAGTTCTCCCCCCATAGACATAGCTGGTTCTCACAGCCAATTGGCCTGGAGGTCAATTCCTCACAGTGATACCAACTACAATCAAGGCTTAACTATAACAAGACTGTGCACAAAGCCCACAAGGGGGTGCACCAAGAGTGTCCACCTCAGGTAACTGGGGAGGCTGAGCCACTGGGCCCTATAGGACACCTAGCACAGAAAGCCACCCTATCAACACAGGGAAGCAGCCAAAATGCGGAGACAAAGAAACAGGTCACAAATGACAGAAATGGAGGAAAGCAAACTATTGGATATAGAGTTCAAAACCACGGTTATAAGGTTTTTCAAGAATTTTCTAGAAACCGCCGATAAATTTAGTTAGACCCTCAATAAATCTAGTGAGACCCTCAAGGATATGAAAAAGGACCAAATAGAATTTAAGCATACACTGACTGAAATAAAGAATATTATACAGAGATCCAACAGCAGACAGGAGGATCACAAGAATCAAGTCAAAGATTTGAAATATAAAGTAAAAAACACCCAACCGGAAAAGCAAAAAGAAAAAAGAATCCAAAAATATGAAGATAGTGTAAGGAGCCTCTGGGACAACTTCAAGTGAACCAACATCCAAATTATAGGGGTGCCAGAAGATGAGAGAGAGCAAGATATTGAAAACCTATTTGAAGAAATAATGACAGAAAACTTACCCTACCTGGTGAAAGAAATAGACTTACAAGTCCAGGAAGCGCAGAGAACCCCCCAAAAAAGAAATCCAAAGAGGACCACACCCAGACACATCATAATTAAAATGCCAAGAGCAAAAGACAAAGAGAGAATCTTAAAAGCAGCAAGAGAAAAACAGTTAGTTGCCTACAAGGGAATACTCATATGACTGTCAGTTGATTTCTCAACAGAAGCTATGCAGGCCAGAAGGGAGTGGCAAGAAATATTCAAAGTGATGAATACCAAGAACCTACAACCAAGATTACTCTACCCAGCAAAGCTATCATTCAGAATTGAAGGTCAGATAAAGAGCTTCACAGATAAGAAAAAGCTAAAGGAGTTCATCACCACCAAACCAGTATTATATGAAATGCTAAAAGGTATTCTTTAAGAAGAGGAGGAAGAAGAAAAAGGTAAAGATAAAAATTATGAACAAGTACATATCTATCAACAAGTGAATCTAAAAGTCAAGTGAATAAAAAATCTGATGAACAGAGTAAACTCGTGAATATAATAGAATCAGGGGCATAGAAAGGGAGTGGACTGACAATTCTCGGGGGGGAAAGGGTATGAGGGGTGCAGGAAGAGACTGGACAAAAATCATACACCCATGGAATAGGACAGTGGGGGAGGGGGGTAAGGGCAGAGTTTGGGGTGGGAACTGGGTGGAGGGGAACTATGGGGAAAAAAAGAGGAACAACTGTAATAATCTGAACAATAAAGATTTAATTTTTAAAAAATGGGCAAAAGACATGACCAGACATTTCACCAAAATGGATATATAGATGGCTGATAAACACATGAAAAGATGTTCAACATCATCAGATGTCAGGGAAATGAAAATTTAAACTACAGTGAGATATCTCTACACACCTATCATTCCCATCCTCCAATCTCTTAAAAATGCCAAGTCCAGTTGCAAGCCAGAAGACTTCAGAACCAGGGGAATGTAGCCCAGAAGAGTCAACTCCTTAGGATATAGGGCAGAGCTGGGGAAGGGCAAGAAACAGATGTGAGGGCAAACAGGCCCAGGACTAGCATAGTGAGTCTCCATTCTTATCTCATACCCACATTTAACAAATTAATGTTTCTGCCAGACATGAGATAACTACCCATGATACAACTCACCAGCTCTTTCCAATGAGGGGGAAAAGAATGTTTTTTGGGTTTTTTTTATATATATATTTTATTGATTTTTTACAGAGAGGAAGGGAGAGAGATAGAGAGCCAGAAACATCGATGAGAGAGAAACATCGATCAGCTGCCTCCTGCACACCTCCCACTGGGGACGTGCCCGCAACCCAGGCACATGCCCTTAACCGGAATCGAACCTGGGACCCTTCAGTCCGCAGGCCGACGCTCCATCCACTGAGCCAAACCGGTTTCGGCAAGAATGTTTTATTAAAGCGATTTTTCTTTCTTTTTTAAAATCCTCACCCAAGGATATTTTCCCATTGATTTTTAGAGAGAGTTGGAAGAGAGAGGGACAGATAGAGAGAAATCTTGATGTGTTCATTGGTTGCCTCCTACATGTGTCCAGACCAGAGCCAGGGCCAGGGCCCTTGCCAGGGAGGAGCTTGCAACCAAGTTACGTGCATTTGACTGGAATCGAATCCTCGACCCTTCAGTCCGCAGGCCAATGCTCTATCCACTGAGCAAAACTGTCTAGGACAAAGCTATTTTTCTATCTCAAGTCCAAGATTTCCAGATATTATGGAATCACTTATAAATACTAGATGTGGTTCTTTGTAATCTGGTGACCTATAAGTTAAATTACCAAGTGCTCACTACCAACACTCTTTATACAAAATAATAGGGAGAAATGAAATGAAAAGAGAAATTGTTGGTTAATATACATAGACTAAAGTATGTCAGGCTGGTTCATATAAAAACCTGACAGATGAAGACTGCAAAGGATCAATCCCTCTCAGTAGAGCAGTGGAGTGGCAAGTAGTGATTCTAAGGGAAAATAGCCCTGGCTTACTGAAGAGAGAAAGTGGTTTCCCAGTTTTCTAGTGTGGGTAATTGGGCAGATGGTAATTCACTGAGCTGAGAATACAGGATTTTGGGAATGTGTTGAGTTTAAGGTGTCACAGTAAAGCTGCCAAGAATGCAGTCTGAATTTCAGGAGATAAGTCTGTGATAAAGATATATAATTGGGAGTCAACAGAACATAAAGAATCTCTGAAATCATGGAATAGGTGAGTTGGCTCAGGGTCAATGTTGGATGATCAGAGAGGAGGACCAAAGACAAAGCTTAGACATCACCAACATTCAAGCAACTGGCTATGGAAGAGAAGGTTATAAAGAAAGGCCAGCGTGGTGTCTTAGACGCCAAGGGAGAAAGAACTACCAAGAAAAAAAAAGGAATGGTAAAAAAGGTCTAACTTACCTGAAAGTGAAAGTAAGATAAACCTGAAAAGATCCAAAAAACTTGAGAAATAGGAAGTCAATGATGACTGTTGCTCAGCTAAAAGTGGGAATGGATGACCCCTCAACCAAATCCTTCCTTTTATTAGTACTTTCTTTTGTTTTCATAACATCTGTCCTGTAAGTTTGGCCAGTTTGAAGAAAAATAACTTCAAATTCAAAGTTTAAGTGTACATGCCCAAGCAAGAAAAACAATTATTTTGGTCGGAGGCTGGGCATGGCATGTGACAGGGAGAGAAGGGGATGGGAAGCAAGGGTCTCTCTCATCACTCTGTCTACTACCTTTTGGAGAATAAAGAAGGCTAAACGAGCAATTAATTCCTTGTTACTTCTGGGTGCTGCGAGAGTTGTGGTCCTGTTGATCTGACAACAATTTTCTTATCAGAAATACTGTGTGGAAAGTACTTATTCCTTTTTATTGGAGTTAATATAGTAACAAAAATTTTAAATCTGTTAGAATATATTTTTAAATTCATAATCTTTCCATTAATTTTTAAATACTTTCTTTTGTAAGTATATTTCATAAATGGTTGCAATCATTGCATATGTTTTTCCAAGTTAGAGTCATCTGGTTGAAATAAGTTTAGAATTTTGCACCATCCCCTTAAGAACCTTAGAACTAAAAAAACTTGCCCTCAAAAGATGAGGCGTGTTATGAATTCTTAGAAATCTGAAGGAGGCTTTAACAATCATCTTATCCAACCCCTCATTTTATCTTCCTAATGCCGCGACCCTTTCATACAGTTCCTCATGTTGTGGTGACCCCTAACCATAATATTATTTTCGTTGCTACTTCATAACTGTAATGTTGCTACTGTTATGAATCGTAATGTAAATATCTGATATGAAGGATGTATTTTCATTGTTCGTGACCCACAGGTTGAGAACCACTGCTTTAGAGATTACTAAATTGAAGCCCAGAGAAGGTGAGTGAATTTATTTAAGATCAGGAAGTAATACATGGCAGAACCTTCTTTAGATCCCTGGTCTTTGGAGTCCATTTTCCAGCACTCTTGCCACCATCATACTTCTGTCTCAAGCACTGGGTTTGTTTAGCATCATTGTGATTAGAGTGCTATACAATGTATGTACATTTCATCTGGGAGATTGCAAAAATAGCCACAATAGTCTGCAGCTCCTACAATCAAGAAATCGAGTCCATTTGCCTACCATTTAAATCTTGTGACTTGCTTTGACCACAAAGTACAATGGAAATCTTGCAGGTTCTGCTTTCACACTCTTAGAACTCTGAGACCACCGCATGCAGAACCCAGGGCTACCCTTCTGAATGATGAGAGACAGGAGGCTCAGTCATCATTGTTGCTCTTTCAAATACCAGATATGTGATACTGTTTATATTATCCAGCCTTTAGCCAACATGAAAGCAGAGATTAGAAGAACCTGCCCAGACCACAAGAACTGTCCAACCAACTCATAGAATCAAAAATAACATGATTGGTTGCTTTAAGTGACTAAGTTTTGGGATTTTAACACCACAAAAGTTAATGGATGCATACATTTCTTCATTGTGCTGACAACCCACTCCATTTGAATAAATCATAGTTCATATTTTATGGTTTCTTGAATCAAGAGGCGAGGAAGTGTATTTACTCCTGTCTTAATTTTTGCTTTATTATTTTCTTTTAGATATCTAAGCCTTAAAAGGCGATTTATAGAACAAATTTTGTACATGCAAGTCTCTACACAGCTCTTTGCAAGCCATCTGCTTTGAAAAGAATCACTGGTAGAGCTCTTTATTTTTACCAACAATCTTAATTTTTCCTGCCCACATCTCAATGCATTCAACAAAGATCAGGTGTGGTGAGGTGAGGTGAGGTGAGGAGGCAGCTCCCCTGTAAGTTAGGACACAGCAGTGACTTTTTTTCTTGGTGAGTCTCCAGTCTGGGGCTTTCTAAATAAATACTGCAGAAGCATCTCCCCAAGTGATGCACTGAAGAAAATGAGGCAGAATGAATATATTCTACATCTGGAGCATGGCAGATGAACAGGCTGAAAACTCCTACTCCCATAAAGGCTCTAGGGATTTATTGCTCATACCTATTTATTTCTATAAAATCTTTAATTTGATACAAACTAATTCTCAATAAAAAATGAACTTACAGAAAATGTCCATATTTGTCTGATTAGTCACATGGACTTTCAACATCTAGTCATCTAATCTTGTGATCAAGTTTGATATTTAGTTCAATGAGCTTGTACGAAGCACTGAACCTGGGCCCTGCAGCACAACAGAAAATAAAATTGAGGGGAAAAACGAGATAAGAAACAAAAATAGTCATACTCAATGACACCATCTAGTTAATAATCATCAACTAAAGTGCACTCTTGCCATACCTCTAAGAAGGACAAAAGATAAAAAGAAAACAATAGCCCTAACTTGTTTGGTTCAGTGGCTAGAGTGTTTGCCTTTGGACAGAAGGGTCCTGGGTTCGATTTCAGTCAAGGGCACATGCCTGGATTGCGGACTTGATCCCCGGTGGTGGGTGTGCAGGAGGCAGCTGATCAATGATTCTCGTTCTCCCTCTCCCTTCCTCTCTGAAATCAATAAAAATATATTTTTAAAAAAGAAGAAAACAGTAATTGATAAGTATTCTTCTTTTAGGAACTATCAATTATTCAACAGAAGGTTAATGAGCACCAGTCCTGTGCTAGACTTGATGTAAGATTCTGAAGATTCAGAGGTGAACAGGAAAGATCCTGACCTCACCCTCAGAGAATAGTCAGGTTGTCCTGGCCTCAGCCTGATTTCTATATTTCTTCTAGTTTTGTCTTCCACCTCAGGTAGAGGTCTATGCCAAGAGAAAAAAATTGCCTGGTGATGTGGTTTACTTAAAAATAATAATAGCTAACATTTATACAGCTCTTAAGATGTGTCCAAAAGCATTCTATGCATTTTATACATTAACTAATTTAATCTTGAACACTCTTTTTAGGTATTATTTTTATTCCTTTTTTGCAGATGAGGAAACAGACAGAGAGTGGTTAAGTGATTTACACAAATTCAAACTATCCACTACACCAGTGGTTGGCAAACTCAGTCAACAGAGCCAAATATCAACAGTACAACGATTAAAATTTCTTTTGAGAGCCAAATTTTTTAAACTTAAACTATATAGGTAGGTACATTTTTATTAACTTAATGAGGGTACTCCTAAGCTGGCCTTTGCTAAAAACGTCCTCAATCTGATTGAGGTACGTTCGCTGAGGTCGACCCCTTCCAACTCTCCCATCCACACTCACCTTGTAGACTTGTTTTGTCTATCTTCTTTCGTTCATCCTCTCTGTATGTCCAAACCATCTCAACATACCTTTCTCAATCCTCGACACTACATCTTCTTTTACTCCACAACGTTCCCTAAAACTAACTTAAAAAACTTTACTTAAAGTTATAAGTCAACTTCGCACTGTACGTGCGTGCCTGCACGTGGTATTTTGTGGAAGAGCCACACTCAAGGGGCCAAAGAGCTGCATATGGCTCGCGAGCCGCGGTTTGCCGACCACTGCGCTACACTATTCTTAATCAGGCAGAACATTGTAGAGCGTTATTTTTAAACAACAAAAGAGTTGAAAGAAAATGTGAAGTTGTTGACCCTGTTAGTTAATAAATTTGAATGTCAAAGTATCCCACTCCTTAAGCATTCAGCTTAATTAAGATTTAACAATTTTATCTGAATGTTTTCCACCTAAACATATGCCCATTGCCCCGGCTGGTCTTGCTCTGTGGTGAGCATCTACCTATGAACCAGGAGGTCATGGTTCCTGGACAGGACACATGCACACGTTTCGGGTTCGATCCCCAGTGAGGGGCGTGCAGGAGGCAGCCAATCGATGATTCTCTCTGATCATTCATTTTTCTATCTCCCTCTCCCTTTCTCTCTGAAATCAATAAAAAATATATTTTGAAAATACACCAACTTACACCATTCACAAAAATAAACTCAAAATGGATAAAGGACTTAAACATAAGACAAGAAATGATAAAAATACTAGAGGAATCCACAGGCAGCAAAACAGCAGACATATGCTGAAGCAATTTCTTCACTGATACTGCTCCTAGGGCAATGGAAACTAAAGAGAAAATAAACAAATGGGGCTACATAAAAATAAAAAGCTTCTGCACAGCAAAGGAAACCATCAACAAAACAGCAAGAATGCCCACTGCATGGGAGAACATATTTGCCAACGATATCTCCGATAAGGGTTTAATTTCCAACATTTACAGGGAACTCATGCAACTGAACAAAAGGAAGACAAACAACCCAATCAAAAAATGGGCAACGGATCTCAATAGATACTCTTCGAAAGACATAAGGAAGGCCAAGAGACATATGAAAACACGCTCAAAGTCACTAATCATTGGAGAGATGCAAATCAAAACAACAATGAGATACCATCTCACACCTGTCAGAATAGCTATCATCAACAAATCAACAAACAACAAGTGCTGGAGAAGATGTGGAGAAAAAGGAACCCTCGTGCACTGCTGGTGGGAATGCAGACGGGTGCAGCCACTGTGGAAGACAGTATGGAGTTTCCTCAAAAAATTAAAACTTCCATTTGACCCAGTGATCCCACTTCTAGGAATATATCCCAAGAAACCAGAAACACCAATCAGAACAGATATATGCACCCCTATGTTCATAGCAGCACAATTCACCATAGCTAAGATTTGGAAACAGCCTAAGTGCCCATCAGCAGATGAGTGGATTAGAAAACTGTGGTACATCTACACAATGGAATACTACGCTGCAGTAAAAAAGAAGGAACTCCTACCATTTGCAACAGCATGGATGGACCTGGAGAGCATTATGCTAAGTGAAATAAGCCAGTCAGAGAAGGACAAATACCACATGATCTCACTCATTTGTGGAATATAGTGAACAACATAAACTGATGAACAAGGACAGATCCAGAGACAGAGGCATCGATCAGACCATCAAACCTCAGAGGGAAGGTAGGGGAGGGTGGGGGTAAGGGGGAGAGATTAACCAAAGGACTTATATGCAAGCATATAGGCCTAACCAATGGACATGGACAACAGGGGGGTGAGGGCATGAGTCGGGGGGGGGGGATAGAGGGTAACGTGGGGATAAGGACACATATGTAATAACTTAATCAATAAAAAAATAAAAATAAATTAAAAGAGAAAATTATAATTGTGTGCAAAAAATAAAAAAATAAAATAAATAAAAATAAACACCTGCCTATGAAACCATATCCAAAGGAAAAAGAATTATAGATTGTGTTGAATTTTCTTAAAAACTGCTGCTGATTTATAATCAACCTGTCCAATTCTCTTCTCAGGCTTTCAGTCCATAAGATAATACATCTGTTTTTATATTGAACTGGAATATTGGTTCCTGCATATTCCCAGAGGAAACCAGGGGAATTTGGCTAAATGTTTACTAGAATTTCCTTGTGTACATCTTCCTCCAAATATATGAAAATCCCCTTTCTAGGGTTTTCTGAAAAGGCTCAATTTCAATTATTTACTTCTTGCCAGAGCATGTATTACATGAATCTTTATGTCCTGTCTCTTGAATATATATATGTGTGTACCTGAACCAGGTGAGCAGACACTCTGAGGAATGTTTTGCCTAAACTTAACTCTGGTCTCCTAGAGAAAACTGCAAGCCTCCATCTGATGCCTGGGGAAAAGGGCATTCTGATTTGTAGGGAGCAAAACCAACAACTGCCTGTTTTAGCAGACAAACTAGACCACTAACAACCCTTGTTTGCCCCCAAAGACACATGAGTAAAATATCTCCCCAAATTAAAGATAACCTTTAAAAATAGCAATAATGGTGTTGGCAATGATAGTAGTAGCTGACACTGACCTTTTCTAGTATGCCAGGCTTCATGCTAAATGCTTGTTAGCATTTACAGTCTCTTTTAATTTAAATCTCACAATAATCAGCATTCCAAACACCTTTTATTAAAAATAATAGAAAACTGGTTAAAATGACTGCTATCAATCAACACAATAAAATAATTATAAATTGATTGTGTCCTCCCTAAATTTATGTTAAATCTTAACCCCCAAAGTGATGGTATTTGGAAGTAGGGCTTTGGAAAGTGCTTTGCCCTCATGAATGGGATTAGTGCCTTTATAAAAGGGACCCAAGGGAACTCCTTTTCCCCCTCTGTCATGTGAGGACAGCTATGATCCAGAAAGTGAGCTCTCACCAGACACCAAATCTGCTGGTACTTTGATATTGGACTTCCCAGCTTCTAAAACTGTGAGAAATAAGTGTCTGTTGTCTATAAGCCACCCATTATAATAGCCAGAATGGACTAAGACAAAAATATACTGTGCACCTATTGTTCATCATCTTATAAAAATGACACTTACCCGCATGGAGTAAAAAGTATGTGTTTATTGTGCAACAAATTTGGGAGAAAGAAAGTGAGATTAACAGGAAGGAAAAGGAGAGTGGAAGTTAATGAAGAGGGATGTTCTGGTTATCTATTGTTTTATACCAAAGGATTCAGAGACTTAATGCCTTAAAAGAACAACACTTATGTATTTTGTTTACTAATCTGAAATTCGGCCAGGGCTCAGTGGGCTAGTTTGTCTTTGCTCCATGTCAGGTGTGGGCAAACTTTTTGACTCGAGGGCCACAATGGGTTCTTGAACTGGACTCAGAAGAAGGAGCTGCGGCCGTGTTTCCCGACGTTGCCATGTTAACACTGCTGCTGGTGAAGGAGCGGAGGGGAGAGCAAGAGAACCCTCCGCTCTTTCGGCTCCGCGGGCCGGATAGAACAGCCGAACGGGCCGGATCCGGCCCGCGGGCCGTAGTTTGCCCACGGCTGCTCCATGTGGTACCAACCAGGGCAGCTGACCTGCACTGAGTTTAGCTGGGCTGAGCATCCATTTCAAGATGGCCCACTCACAGAGTTAGCAAATTGGCACTGGGTATTGGTTCTTTAGCATGTTGGTCTCTTCCTCGTCTTGGTTTTCCTCACAGCATGGCGGCTGGGTTACAAGAGTGATCATCCCAAGGGACAAGAAGTGGAAGCTAACAATTTCTTAAGGCCTGTGCTCAGAAACTAGTGTACGACATCACTTCTGTAACAGTCAAGTAGTCACAAGACCCAGAGTCAAAGGGAAGTGACATAGATTTTACTCAATTGTAGGATTGTCAGAGAACATTAGGGTATATGCTTTAAATTACAACAGGGACATAGAAAGGAAATACTGAAAACATGAAAGAGAACATTTGCTTGTATTGCTAAGGCCAGTTTTTTTAGAACATTTAATTGAGGGCAGTTCAAACTGGATTTTTATTAAACACTAGAGGCCAGGCACAGGTAGGGTCCCTAGGCCCGGGGCCCTCCTCCGTTCCGCGCCGCCTCCTTGTGGTCAGTGCACGTCATAGTGAGTGATCGAACTCCCTGTCTAGGTTGAACTCCCTAGGGGACACTTTATATATTAGCCTTTTAAATATACATACTAGTGGCCCGGTGCATGAAATTCATGCGCAGGGGGAGGGGGTTCCCTCAGCCCAGCCTGTTTCCTCTCCAATCGAGGACCCCTTGGGGGATGTTGGATATCCCTCTCATAATCTGGGACTGCTGGATTCTAACTGCTCACCTGCCTGCCTGCCTGATCACCCCTAGCTACCTCTGCCTGCCTGATCACCCCTAACTGCCCTCCCCTGTCAGCCTCATCTTGCCCCAACTGCCCTCCCTTGCCAGCCTGATCTCGCCCCCAAGTGCCTCTGACTGCCTGATTACCCCTAACTGCCCTCCCTTGCCAGCCTGATCTCACCCCCAACTGCCCTCCCCTGACAGCCTGATCTTGCCCCCAAGTGCCCTCCTCTGCAACCCTGATTGTTCCCAACTGCCCTCCCCTGCCAGCCTGATTGCCCCTAACTGCCTCTGCCTGCCTCATCGCCCCTAACTGCCCTCCCCTGCTGGCCTGATCTCACCCCCAACTGCCCTCCCCTGCTGGCCTGATTGCCCCTAACCCCCTGCTGGCCTGATCTCGCTTCCAACTGCCCTCCCATGCTGGCCTGATTTCCCCTAACTGCCTCTGCCTCAGCCCCCACCACCATGGCTTTGTTGGGAAGGAAGTTTCACGTAGGGAAGATGGCTGGTTGACCCTGTCTAATAAGCATATTAACCTTTTATTAGTATAGATAGATTATACTATAGATAGATAGATTAGTATAGATAGGATAGGATTGCTTAAATGGGGGGGGGCTTTTTCAGCAGGAGGAGATGCTCTTGGCAGACAAAAACACATAATTCCTATATCTGGACTGATAGCCAGCCATATGCACTATACTGCCAAAGCAGTCCTAAAAAATTGAACTGCTTTCTTACACCTTACACCAGTGGTCAGCAAACTGCGGCTTGGCAAACCATGGCTCGCGAGCCACATGCGGCTCTTTGGCCCCTTCAGTGTGGCTTTTCCACAAAATATCGGCTCTTCCACAAAATACTGACTTCTGCGCATGGGCCACGAAGTTTCAATCGCACTGTACATGCGCGCCTGCACGTGGTATTTTGTGGAAGAGCCACACTCAAGGGGCCAAAGAGCTGCATGTGGCTCGTGAGCCGCATTTGCTGACCATGGCCTTACATCAAACAGCTGTTGCCCTTAAAACCCCTCCTCAGACCCCACCTTAGGTTCTCCCTTCATAGTTCACCCAGATTAGGTTCTGATTGGTTGGTTTCTATGCCAGTCACCATCAAAAGCTCCGTCCCCTAGGCAGCCATTGGCTCTTGGCACTTCACCCAGATTTGGTTCTGATTGGTCGGTTTCTATGCCAGTCAGCATCTCTGGGCCTATCTCTGGGCCTGATCAAAGAGGTGGGGCTGATTAGCAGCCCCCAGGGAGGCCAGGAGAGAAACAGAGGCCTGGCTGCTGATGAAGCTGGGAGAGAAAGAGAGAGGCAATGCTGATCAACAGCTGCCACTGAGGCTGCAGATCAGACCCTGCCTCTCTCCCTGCAGGCCTCTCTCTTGGCCTAATCCGCAGCCCCCTCAGCAGTCAGTGCTGGGTCACTGCCCCACACCAGCTACAGTCAGTGCTGGGTCTCCATGGCAACCCAGCACTGATTTCCGGTGTTAGGTGGAGCCTTCAGTCATTGAGGACCCTGGCTCTTTATATATATAGATAGATTGCTGCCAATTTTCAGTCAGCCTGTCCAAATCTTCACTCGAGAAAAGTCACTTAACCTCTTTAAGCCTCAGTTTTACCATCTGTAAATTAGAGATAACAATATTTCCCTCGCAGTGAAGATTGTAAAGATAACTTGCCCATAGTCACTGAACATGTATCTTTTCACTCCTCTTTTTCCTATTTGAAGTAAGCTGGCTGTCTGGGGAAGTTAGTCACATAACAATTTGAAACAAGGGTTGAGATAGCAAAATCTCTTTATCATAAATAATGCCAATAAAGACTATTTCTGTGATTATAAGTGACTTGCTCAAGTTGGATTACTTAGAAATATATTCAATAATATCATCTTATCACTTCAGGACTAAAGTCATGGTTTTCCAATCAGAATAACATATTGAGAGATCCTAAGAGGACTGAATTGTGATATAAAGTTCTTAATCACCAAGTTGACACTTTTCCAACACTGTGTGATTTTCTTCACTCATTAAAAAATAAGTCATTGGTGTATCATGGGACATATTTTAAAATCACTTCCAAATACTGTATCAGAATATGAAGAAGTATTTTCAGAATGGAATACAACCAAAGACTAGATTAACAATCTATTTGCTGCCATTTCCCAAGTTAAAACAGTTATCCCTCTAGGTTTTTGGTGTGGTTTTTTTTGTATACTATTCAGCTTAGCATCTGAATAAACATTAATTTTTAATTAGAATTATCATTATAGTTTCTGGTTCTATGCTTAATATAATATCCCAAACTTATCTGGTAAATGCAGCAAATATTGTATAATATTTCTACAATTAAAAATTGTGACTTAGGACCTTCTAAATTAGTATAAATAAAGAGGAGGGGGAGAGCAAATAAATATAGACTATTCCACATAAAGCCAGATAAATATACAGTGAATAAATATTACAAATAATGTCATAATTTTCTCTGTTGCATACCTATTATCATTATTTAATTAGTAATATGCATTATTTTTCATTTTATAAATATAAATGAATCTTTTTATTAAAAATGTTCATCCTTATATGTTCATCCTCATTAGACTCCAAATGTTGGAGAAAAACTACACAGATGGTGATGACATAAGCAGTGGGCTAGATTGCTCCACGATAGTGTAAATGAGAAGAGAAGAAAGCCAAAGACAGAGCCCAGAGAACACCCACATGAAAGAGACAAAGAGTTGAAGGAGGAGACTGAGAAAGGAGAGGCCAGAGATGTAGGAGGAAATACAGAAGAAAATATTTTAATGAGATCAAAGGGAAGCAAGAGTTTGGAGAAGCTTTACTGATCACAAAAAGGGATCAACAACAGCAAATTCTTCACCAGTCACCAGAGGAAAAGTTGAGAAGACATATCAAAAAGAGAATCAGTGAACTCAATGAGAGCAGTTTCAGTATAGTAGTTGCTTAGAAACCTCTTTGCTTGGATTGAGGTATGGGAGGGAATAGAAACAGTGAGTACAGAATACTCTTTCCAGATTCTTGGTAAAAAAATGGAAGATGAAAGATAGGATGTTAGCTAAGTGGATATATAATAGTGTCAAGATGGGGTGTGTGTGTGTGTGTGTGTGTGTGTGTGTGTGTGTGTGTGTGTGTAATTCCTAATATGAAAATAAACTGTTTAAATACATGAAGGGTTTGAAAAACCTGGAAGGGATGAGATCCAGAACTTTATGTAGGGAATAACCTCCGATAAAAGGAAACTTTCAGAGTGATTTGAAGAACATGGGAAAGAATGATTACAAATGCAGTTTTTAGCCCAGCCGGCATGGCTCAGTGATTGAGTGTCGACCTATGAACCAGGAGGTCACAGTTTGGTTCCTGGTCAGGGTACATGCCCAGGTTGCTGGCTCTTTCCCCAGTGTAGAGTGCAGGAGGCAGCTGATCAATGATTCTCTCTCATCATTGATGTTTCTAACTCTCTCTCCCTCTTTTTTCCTCTCTGAAATCAATAAAAATAAGAATGAGGAGGGGAAAATGTTACAGGGATTAAGACCAAAGACTGAATGTGTACAAAAAGTGTATGCGGGAGGAGAAGGATAGGGCCCGTGAAATAACAGAGAGAGACCTAAAAGTCCACATCTATACTTTTCCAGGACACATACTCTGTGTCCAATTGTGTACAGCTGACTGAACCCTATGTTCAGATAACACTGACAGTTATAGGCCTGAATAAACAAATGCAGACAGGCTTCCATGGATACACAAAAGGTCCATTTGGTTTTCAGAACGGAAGGGGCCCACAGTAGTGCAATATTCTGCAAGAATATACAAAGCCAGTGTGAACTTTGACCAGAGACAAGCACTTTATTTTTAATGATCTATTTCAGCTATTAGATGATCTCAACAATTTTACAAGTCCAGAATGCTGTTAATTTCTTATACAACTGTAATTCAGGAATAATAAGGGAAAACTTACTTGTTTTGGTAATCTACTCCCTCTTTCCACATGGCCAGTCATCAACTAAACCCAATAATTATGAGTAACAGCTCAGAACAGAAGCTGTTTATCTTCTCACCCAAGTAAGCAAAAAGAGGTTAAGAATAGACTGCAATTTCCTCTAAGTTCTCTGTTTTTCCCCCTTTGTTTCTCTCAGATAAAAATAAATCAGTTTACCAAGGGATTTTCTGAGGCTCAAATTCTCTGGGTGACTAGGTGAGGTGTGAAGACCATAGGGCTCACTAGGGATAATTTCAATCAGTGGGCACCACCAATGGATGGTTTACCCACTGGTTATTTTTGGTTGCTCCAGCTCCCCCAGAGAAAAGCAGGCAGAGGGAAGTAAGGGGTGGCTAATGGTTGAATAGTAAGGAGATTGGGAGGAGAAAACCCTTCCCACTGTTCTACTGCTTTAGAGAATCTCATTACAAAACCCTGTTTTCCCCAAGTTAATCTCTCCACTGCCATCTACTCTATAATCAGCCCTAGGATAAATAGTGTAATAAGTGACATGGTCTCTGGTGCTCTTGTCCCCCTTTCTGCTTAGTTCTCCCACCTGTATTTTCCCTCTTTCAATGTTGAACTCGAATTTCCCTCATGCTATGACTCTCCCTTGTCACCTACCGAGATGTGATCCTGCCCTGTGATTTGGATCTTTTTCCCCCTTATTCAACTGTGTGTGTTTTTGCTGAGCAAATGTGTGTGTTTGCTGTACAACACCCAAATGGGACCTTCACATTGGCATGTTCAGGAAACTAGGAGCCTCATAAGAGTTACTTTCAAGCAATGGCATATAGACTCTGCCAGAAAGAATGGTATTTTGAAGGAGCTACAACAATCTGAACAGACATAATATTTTGACCCTTTTGCTCACCTCTACTATGGTCTAATTCAGTGTTAACTCAGGTTGCTTCCAGGTTTTGTTTCCATATGTGGACAATGACTTGGGGGCTTATTTGGGAGAAGAGCCATGCCCATCTGGCTCATCTTCATGTTCACTCACACATTATCTCCCCCCAACATTGAGTTCCACAGTTGTTTCCCAAATTTAATGAGAATGAGCACATGATTATTGATTTTCTCGTTCTGAATCTAAAGATACCAAGAAACACTTTTCCATTTTAATAGCAGTTATTGAAATATCATTTTAAATATTTGCTAGGGATTGTATAATCACTCAATAATTAATTTTTATAATATCTTGTGTAATTAGTTATCCTTATGAAAGTTTTATAGATAAAGAAATTATGTTGAAATTCTGCTTTAAGAACAAAATTTAGATTTAATCTTCAGATGAAAAATTTTGAAAACTAGAGTCAGGCCAGTTTTTGCTTAATCAGTGACAGTGATTAAGTTGGTGAGATGGCTATTTTCAAATTGGAACTCCTTAACTATCTACTTAGCACATTTGTCTTTCTCTTAACAAGGCATATTTTGATGATAGGGAAAAATACTTTTCTCTTTAATCACGTATTCAATTCTATTCTCAACTGTATCCAAGAGCATCATCATATGCCAGTGGGTCAATGCCATTATGGTTTCTCTCTCCATTCCATCTACACCCATCTATCAGCAAGTAGTATAATTACCTCTGTTTCTTAGATCTGTTTTAGTATTTTCATTTTGACTGCTCCAGTTCTTGCCTGGAAGAATAAAATAGTCTTGTAATTATTCACCCTGCAGCCATTCTTATCCTTATAACTTAAACTCCGCAGTTCAGTACTAGTATAACTTTCATACTCTTTTACAAACACAGATCAGTTCATGTCAAACTCTGCCTCCTGTTTGCATTTCAAATAAAATTGAAGCTCCTTTCCAAGGCCTACAAAGCCTTGGAAAGGACCTAGTCACTCTTTTCCCTTTAATCCTTTCACTTTCCCCCTTGCTTTTTACAATTCTACCATCATGCTTTAGCCATTGCAGCTATCTCATGACTCCTTAAGCATGGTGAGCTTATTTCTACCTCTAGTCTTTGTGCTTGCTTTTTATTAACCATTGTTCTAATATTGCTAGCATTGTTGTTAATACAACAGGTTTCATTAAACCAGCTAAACTTTATAGAATGCAAGGGAAAACAACTTTATTCTTTCTTGGTACTGCTCTATTGTTAAATTGTTTTGTTTTGTTTTCAGCCATGAATAAAATCCTGGACAGATCCCGTAGCTTATTTGATGACTTTCAGATAGGAAAAGGTAAAGGTCCAGTAAAATCTAATGCTGTGGTTCTTAACAGATGAGGCACCACTCACTGGGAATCATTGGAAATTCATGGGGTGCTTTCAATTGTTATATTGGTGGGGGATAAGACTGAATGGCATTTGACTAGATAAGGGCCAGAGAGACTAGGATTTCAGCCAATGTGAACACTTGCTCCTTAATGGCTTTTGAATGCCTTGCTGGATATTCATGTACATGAGAAATATAAATGCAATGCAATTTTTGCTTTGGTTTACTATACATTAAGTTTTCCAAAATTGCAAACACTGACTAAGTCAAAAGACTATTGGATATTGTCCTGTATAGAACTTGGCCAAGAATAGTTCACCATTTCAGAAAATCACTTTACTAACAAACATACCATTTGTGGTATAGAAATAACCAATACAACCCATTTATATAACTGTTGCATTCATGTCAATTCTGTATATATGTTCTTTAGTCTTTATTTCAAATGTTTAAATATAAAGAAAAAAAACATTAATTATACTTAATTGAACACTGCTACTTCACTTCAATCCAGACTTGTTCATTAATAGTTACAAGCATTTGATTTATGTTATCATCTAGTGTAGTCATGCCAAAGCATTTATATACTGAAATGTGTATTGTTTTATCATATAGTGCTTTTCTTTATCTTATTTCTCCTTCCTATTATATTTAGAGCAATACATTTCTCTGTTTATTTTTAAATTATGTGTATAGGTAAGTTGCATTATTTATACATTTTATTTCAGAATATTAAAGAGGTATATTATAAAATATTTTTTATAAAAATAAGACATTTAGTCTAAAATGATTGATTGAGGTATGGAGGTTGAGGGTAGGGGATGGGGGCTGCAATGATATAAGAAAAAAATCTTATAATCTTATATGATTGCAGCCCCCATCCCCAAACCTCAAGGTCTGCACCCTACCCACAGGAATGCAGCTCAATCCCATAATGTCCTTTCTTCTTGCTTTGCCCTCAGGGAAGCCTGTGAGCCCAATTTCATTCCAATTTCTGCAGCCTCCAAATTTCAGAGGGCACAGCTGTTCGGGTGGTTTTCTTAAACTCAACTAAGGGAGAGGGGAAAGAGGGAAACATGACAGTACTTCAGCGAATTCTCCTCTGAACACAATTGCCTCATCAACACAACAAATTTCCTTTTATTACTCTTGTAAGAACGGTACATGTGATGACCTGAGGAGAATAAAGCAGCTTGGCTTTTGCCACCTCTTTTTCAAAACCCCCATAGATTTTCTGGTGCCTTTTTTGGAATTTGAGAGATTGAGAACCTCTGCCACAAACCTTAGGCAAGAAATTCTTCATTTTAACATTTGTAAAGGTGAGAATTCCTCTAGGAAGAAATCTGAGCATTGGGTAAGAATGTAATTCTAAAATGATCAGCTCACTATTGAATATATTTTTACTCAAATGTTAGTATCACCGGCACATCTTGTATATTTGATACACAGTGGATAATTTTTTAACATCTCAGTCCTTGTATGACAAAATTATATGTAATCCCCATGCTAACCACAAAGAAAATCTCTCTAGAATATAAACAGAAGTATGTAACTCAGAAATAAATCAGAATACACTTAATGTCACGGAGCTGTACAGTTTAAAATGGTTAAGATGGTAAATTTTATTTTATGTATATTTGACCAAAATAAAAAAAAAAAACCTCATAAATATGCAGTAATTGATTAGAATTTATACAACAAAAGATTGAGGGTGGGAGAATTATGTTGTCATTGATATTGTTTACAGTTGCTAGTATATGATACTAATAAAAATAAGATTATTTTGCCTGGCTGGCGTGTCTCAATGGTTGAGCATCGACCTATGAACCAGGAGGTCACAGTTTGATTACCAGTCAGGGCACATGCCAGGGTTGTGGGCTTGACCAATGATGCAGCCGATCAATGATTCTCTCTCATCATTGATGTTTCTATCTCTCTCTCCTTCTCCTTCCCTCTCTCTGAAATAAATAAAAATATATTTAAAAAAGATTGTTTTGAATTGATTTTTTTTTATATTCTCACAGACAGTTCGCCCCTTATTGCTTACACCTAGGGCATATCACTTCCCACTTCCCCACCATTTGTACACCAGTACAGATGGTTAATTTTATGTGTCAACTTGACTGAGCCATAGAATGTCTAGATATTTGCTTGAGCATTATTCTGGGTATATCTTTGAGGATATTTCTGTGTGAGATTAACATTGGAATTGGTAGACTGAATAAAGTGCCCTCCCTAATGTGGGTGGGTCTCATTCAATCAGACTGAGTAAAAAATTCACTCAAAGTACTTGACTTTTTTTTTATCTAGGACATTGATCTTCTCCTGCCTTAAGACATGGATTTGGACTGGAATTAGCCATCGGCTCTCCTAGGTCTCTAGCTTGCTGACTGAAGAACTTGATGATACTTCTCAGCCTTCATAAATAAATAAATAAATAAATAAATATATCATATGCATAATGTGTGATCATATCCTATAAATACTGTATATATAAAGGGTGTCCCAAAATTCACGCAAGAAGTAATTTTGATAGAAAATGCAGGTTTATAATTAAAAATTGTAAATCTTTTATTGATTCATAAAGTAGACAGTATAGGGATATGTATGGAAGAATATATTGGGTAAATAGCCTCCATGGCTTTGCTGGCACATACGCACTCTTTTGTTTAAATTTTCCATGACCATTTTGCATAAATGTGGCTGAATTTCGATGAGGCTCATTTTCATCTTGATGGCTTGGTTAATCGACAAAATTGTCGCATTTGGGGTTCAGAAAATCCATGAGTGATTGTTGAGAAACAAATGCATCCATAACGTGTCACTGTTTGGTGCGGATTTTGGGCTGGAGGCATCATTGGACCATTCTTCTTCGAAAATGCGGCTGCTCAGGCAATAACAAAAGAGTGCGTATGTGCCAGCAAAGCCGTGGAGGCCATTTACCCGATATGCGATTCCATACGTAACCCTATACTGTATCCTTTATGAATCAATAAAAATTTACAATTTTAAATTATAAACCTGTGTTTTCTATCAAAATTTATTCTTGCGTGAATTTTGGGACACCCTTTACGTAATACACATACTATTAGATTTACATATCGCAAACTCTATTATGCATATATATATAATTTATTATATATGTCAATTCTCTGAAGAACCCTAATGCAATATCTATTTAGTAGAATCACCTTCCATAATCACATAAGCCAATTCTAATAAATCATATATACCAGGGTTGGCAAAAGTAGGTTTACAGTTGTGAGTATGAAAAACACAGACTTTATTCTTATATTATTTGTTTTTCCATATGAACAACTATTAACCTACTTCCGTCCACCCCTGTATAATAAATATAATCATTATATAATAAACCCCATATATAACCAATAGGATACATGTACATGTATATCAAATCTATAATTCTGTCTATATATTTTCATTATACTGGTTTTGTTTCCCTGGAGAGCCGTGAATAATACAACCATAGTTTAGTAGAATTATTTATTTGGACTGGGGAATGTATCCTGAAGGTATATTAAAATCTTAATCTCACTGGATTAGGGATCCTCAACTATTATGTCTGAGGAACGACTTTTTCTTTTGTAAACTCATACAAAAAAGTCTCTGTCAAGGACTCTTCTAACCTCTAGGACAGTGGTCGGCAAACTGCGGCTCTTTGGCCCCTTGAGTGTGGCTCTTCCACAAAATACCACGTGCGGGCGCGCACGCACAGTGCGATTGGAACTTCATGGCCCATGCGCAGAAGTCGGTATTTTGTGGAAGAGCCATGCTCAAGGGGCCAAAGAGCTGCATGTGACTCGTGAGCCCCAGTTTGCCGACAACTGCTCTAGGATATCTTGTTGAACAAGGAAGACAAGCCTCTTGCTTTTGTGGCCCTTGCATGCTTGCATGGGGGAGAGGCAAACCTCTTAGGTCACCAGACTTGGAGTGGAGTATGGGGTAGGAGGAGATGACGTATGCTGATAGTTTCCTTCTACAGCTCCTTACATTTGGATCCTGTATTTGGTAGAACTGGGTAATAAATAAATTTATTACAATGTAGTCGATTGAGGAGCTTTCTCAGATGAAGACAACTTGCAAATAAATATTAATACACTGAGCTGAAATCAAAGCACTATATTTCCTCCAATGTCACTGTTTGTTATATTTCTGTTTATGTTGTTAGCATTTTAAACCTATACATCTTTTTTTGTGGATTGCATTATCTATTAGGCCATGTCAAAGAGAAGAAGAAGAACAATGGCTTTTCATCTTAGTGTAAAAGTCTACAAGGCCCCACACCATTTGCACCCCATCCCCAACACACACACATACACACACACACACACACACACCCCTGTTTGACTTCAACTCTTTCCCTTTCTCACTTCTGCTATTACTATGCAGAAGTTCCTTTGCCATTC
The DNA here is from genome assembly GCF_014108235.1 of Myotis myotis. Lineage (NCBI taxonomy): Eukaryota > Metazoa > Chordata > Mammalia > Chiroptera > Vespertilionidae > Myotis > Myotis myotis. The sequence goes on along the minus strand of NW_023416346.1, from coordinate 5,036,524 downwards.
CTTGAACATCCTGGCATAAACTTGCCTCAGAGCTTTTGTACTGGCTGTTCTCTCTCACTAGGACACTCTTCTTCCAGATACCTAAGTGAATCACTACAAGTTTTTGTCGAAATATCACCTTTTCAATGAGGTTATCTCTTTATAATTACAAGTTCCATCCCTTGCCCTACATACATATTTCCTACTCTCTTCCCTACTTAATTTATTTCAACAGCATGTGTCATAATTTAATAAACTATATATCTCCTCCCACTAAAATGTAAGCTGCAAGAGTGCAGGAATTTTTATCTTCTTTGTTCACTGATATATCCATAAGAGATAACAGAACCTGACAAAAATAAGGCATGCATTAAATATATGTTAAATGAATGAATGAATGAATGAATGAATGAAAAAAGAAAAGGAAAAGTTAAAAAGAAAGAAAGAAAAGAAGAGCCATGGCTGGTTTGGCTCAGTGGATAGAGTGTTGGCCTGCGGACTGAAGGGTCCCAAGTTCAACTCCTGTCAGGGGCACATGCCCGAGTTTCAGGCTTGATTCCAAGCAGGAGGCAGCCAGTCAATGATTCTCTCCCATCATTGATGTTTCTATCTCTCCCTCTCCCTCCTTCCTCCCTCTCTGAAATCAATAACAATATATTTTTTAAAAAAGAAAATAAGAGAAAAACACTTCAGAAAATATTCCAGCCCTGACCGGTTTGGCTCAGTGGATAGAGCATCGTACTGCGGACTCAAGGGTCCCAGGTTCGATTCTGGTCATGGGCACGTACCTCAGTTGTGGGCACATCCCCAGTGGGGAGTGTGCAGGAGGCAGCTGATTGATGTTTCTCTCTCATCGATGTTTCCAACTCTCTATCCCTCTCCCTTCCTCTCTGTAAAAAATCAATAAAATATATTTTTTTAAAAAAGAAAATATTCCAGTTTCAGACAGACACAGCCAAATAGTAGCCAACACACCAGTTGTCTTTTCACTCTCATTCTTGCTTCCTCTGATGAAGTAGGTAAATAAAATAAGAATAAATAATTCATTTGTTAGAACACGTAACTTAAAATGTTAAAAAATATTCTAATATACAATGTTTAATCAAAATGTCGAACTACATTTCTAGAGAAGAAGTCTACTGGTAGAATGTGAGAATTTCACATTCGCATATTATTTCTCATTTAGAGAAATTGAAGTTTTACAGGAAACAGTCTGTTTCTTTATCAGATAACTAAGACTTTTAAGCTATTTTGTTTTAAAAAGCATGAGTTTAGCAGTTTTCTACCTAATCCTACCTCTTTGCATGCTGTTGCCCTTATCAGAAAGGCTTCCCCTGTCCATCTATCTACATGCCATTAATTCTTCAAGGCCCAGTGTCAAAGTTATGACAGGGGAGGAACATACTAGTATGTATTAATGAATGAATTCCACTGTTCTTCAGTTACAAATTTCACCTGTGAAATCATGATTCTTGGTAGTGTGAAGAGAACTTCTAAATGTAGTCTTCACTGGGAAGGAAGTGATTTGTAGCTCTGTTTCCACAATGCCCATTTGTTTCTCCATAAACAGTTTCTGGAACATTGTGGGTGCACAATTAATATTTGATAATTGAATGAGTGTTTCTGAGTCTTTTTGTACTCATAATTCAGCTTAATTGTGCCTTGAACCATTAGAGAATGAGCCTGCATCAGAGCTCATATACTGTGTAGGAGAGCCATGACAATCCCACGACCAGGCATGTTTTCATATTCCCATATCCTGTAAATACTAGAGGCCCAGTGCACAAAATTTGTACACTCAAGGGGGGCGGCCCTCAGCCCAACCTGCACCCTCTCGCAATCCAGGAGCCCTTGGGGGATGTCTGACTGATAGCTTAGGCCCGCTCTCTGTGGGGAGCAGGCCTAAGCTGGCAGTCAGACATCCTTAGTGCTGCCATGGAGGCAGAAGAGGCTCCCACCACCACCGCTACACTTGGCAGCCGTGAAGCTGGCTTCTGGCTGAGGGGCACTCCCCCTGTGAGAGTGCACTGACCACCAGGGGGCAGCTCCTGTGTTGAGTGTCTGTCCCCTGGTAGTCAGTGCACATTATAGTGACCAGTCATTCTGCCATTCAGTCAATTTGCTTATTAGCCTTTTATTATATAGGATACAACCTCCTAATTGCTTCCTGCACTACCCACAGTATGCACATAATGCTGGGTAATGGGCTTGGTTAGTGCAGTTCTCCCTTATGTATAACCATGACAATGCTGTCTACTCATATTTTAAGTGGCTGTGAAGGTTAACTCAATGTGAGATGACTTGATGACTTGCTTTGCATTCAGGGGGACTCTGTACATTTTATTTTTTTAATCATCATAAGAACACTCTCTCTGCTTCTTCCATGAAGTTAAATATCTATTTACAGAACAAACTAGCATAAAAATTCTAAACCCCAAACTAATATCTAAAGGCACTGTTAGTTAACCTGTGAAATGGAAGGATAAAGGACTCAATGATTATCCTCAAGCTTCAATTTTCATCTGAAATTTAGATATTGTCAACAGAATTTGTCTCACCATTTTTCACAGAAAGAATCATATTTTGGAAGGTGGTAAAAGTGCAGAGAATAGAATTCTAGTGCATCCTGCACATTTTGTCTCTGCGCAGGTTCCCAGCTATGACATGTGGCCAAGTTCTCCATGTAAGGAAGCATTTTCATTCCAGGGTTTGCATTTATTTTTCATGCGAATATTTGGATGCTGCCAGAATCCCACCCAGAAACCACTAATCTGATCAAATTTAGGCCAACTCTCCTTTTACTGTTAATTGGAAATACAAGATATGCTTAAATATCAAATAGGGCAAGCTGTTTTTAACACACACACACATGCACACAATTCCATATTCTGGCAGAAAATTTAGAAAAGATTTAAAAATTAAATACACATCCTACTTTAGATCTGTTAATAATTATGTCATTATATAAACATTCTATGAGGGATTCACAGATATTTTGGATTTAAAATTACTCAAATTTCAATTTCATTTCAATTAGTTTTATTATTGACTTATTGCAGGTAAATTTTTCACAGAAGCTTCCATCATTTCCTTTAGGAAGAATGTATACGAGTTAGAAATAGCCTAGAACTCAGTTCCAAATGATAGAGCGAGTATGTTTCATACTAACCTTGAAAAAAATGTATTGGGGTGACATTGGTGAATAAAATTATGTAAGTCTCAGGTGTACAGTTCTATGATACATCATTTGTGTATTGTATTGTGTGTTCACCACCCCAAGTCAGATCTCCTTCCATCACCATTTATCCCCTCTTTACCCTCTGGTACTCACCATACTGTTGTCTGTGTCTATGAGATTTGCTGTTTCTTTTCTTAATTCCTTCACCTTTTTCACCAAGCCTCCTAACCCCTTCCCCTCTCTCCCCTCTGAAAGTTGTCTGTTCTCTGTATCTAAGAGTCTTTTTTTATTTTGTTTGTTAGTTTATTTTGTTAATTAGTAATAAAGAAGTCCAAGTTAAGGCAGATTGACACTTTATTCCAAACTTGTAGCATCATCAAAGAAAGATAAAATAGAATTTGGTTCATTGATATGTCAGTCTTAATTTTCACATGGAATATCTAATGTGTTGCAATCTCAGCATTATATAGAATTGAAACTCTTCTAGGCAAGAATTGCTTTCTTTCTTTTCTCTTGTTTCTATATAATTTACCATCTTTAAAACATTGTGCACATTTCTGATTCTTTGTATATTGATTATGGAAATGTTGATTCAGACCTATAAATTTGATTTCTTAAGTTGATTGCTTTTTTAGTGAGACTAGCTAAAGGAATAGTAATATGGTGCCTGAGATTTGGCTTAAAAAGTAGATTTTCATTAATGAACCCCTTCTGGCCACAGTTGGGTTAACAAAACAAACAATCAAAAGTGCAATAAGGCTGTAACCGGTTTGGCTCAGTAGATAGAGCGTCGGCCTGCAGACTGAAGGGTCCCAGGTTCAATTCCAGTCAAGGGCATGTACCTTGGTTGCAGGCACATCCCCAGTGGGGAGTGTGCAGGAGGCAGCTGATCGATGTTTCTCTCTCATCGATGTTTCTGACTCTCTATCCCTCTCCCTTCCTCTCTGTAAAAAATCAATAAAACATAAAAAAGTGCAATAAGGTAAATTTGTTACTGATTTTTTTAAAAATGGATTCATTGTCAAAATTAAGAGCGGGAGGCATCAAAAAATGTTGAAGTAAGGAATTCTGAACTTTTGTTCCTTTATAAAAGCAATGAGAAAATTGATAAAAAAATTGGTCAAAATCAACTTTTTCTTATACTCTGCAAATGAACCAAAGGCTTGTAGCAAAACAGGGAAGTGTTTAGTCAAGAAATATGGCTGTATCTAGATAAGAGCAGCAAGATTGGTAGCATTTTTACTTACCTTAATCCCACCCACTTTCTCCAGTTTTAAAAAATAACAGCCTGCATTCTCAGTGCTAGCGAAAGCAGAGGAGGGCTGGAGATCTTTCAAAATTTCACTCCCAAATAGGAGTTATTACCAAGTAGTCCTGGAAGACACCATTTAAAAGGCTTGTCTTCTTTTGAGCTCACTCAAGCTCTCCCAGTGCTATTTTTCCATGGGTGATGTAGGTAAATTTCTCAAGTGTTTTAACAGCATATGTGCCTGAAGTGATGGGTAGCAGTTGACACAAACAATAGATTATCCAGGGAACTTGAAATGAAAAGCTGAGGAATGAGGCTTTGAAGATCACAAACATGCAAAGGCTTTTAAAATGTTCATGAAAGACCTAAGAAGACTATAACCTTTTACCTGTAACTGAACTTGAGAGTCAACAGGAATGGAAGGTTAAGGCAGAGTTGAAAACTACCTGGTGAAATGTTAAAGGCATGCCCAATACAACGACACACACATAGACAGACCACACAAATACACACACACACACACACACACACACACACACGGTAAAGATTTGGAGACTTATTGGTTCCAGACATTAGCTGACAACTAAAATAACCAGAGGCTTCAGTGGCCCCTCACAATAAATATACAGACTTTACAAAATTAGTTCAGAAAAGTCACTAGACAAACAACTACTAGAAGCAGCAGCAGCAACAAACCCTGGTGGCAGGGTTGCATTTCCATAATTGCCATATTTTACTATTTGACAATGTCCAGTTTTCAAAAAAAATAATTAGAGCAAAAAAAAAGTATGACCCTTATACAGGAAAACAAGCAATCAAAAACTATCACTGAAGAAATCCAGACATTGTTGTTTTGTGTGGGGCTTTTTGTTGTTGCTGTTTTTGCATTTATCCTGCCTGGTGTTCTCTAAGCCTCCCGAGTTTTTGGTTTGGTGTCTGACAGTAATTTGGGGAAAACTCTCAGTCATTGTTGTTTTAAATATTTCTTCTATTTTGTTCTCTTTCTCTTCTCCTTCTGGTATTCCCATTACAAGTATGTTGTACCTATTGTCCCACAGTCCTTGTACATTCTGTTTCTTTTTTTTTCAGTCTTTGTTCTCTTTGATTTTCAGTTTTTTAGCTTTAAATTGGTATATTCTCTAGCTCAGAGATTCTTTCTTTAGCCATGTCCAATCTCTTAATAAGTCCATCAAAGGCACTCTTCATTTCTGTTACAGTGTTTTGATCTCTAGCAATGGTGTAGGGCTGTTCTTAGAATTTGCATCCCTCTGTTTACATTGTCTATCTGTTCTTGCATATTATATACTTTATCTATTAAAAACATTAGCATAGTATCATAGTTATTTTTAAATTATTGGTGTGATAATTCCGACATACCAGCCATATCTGGGCCTGCTTCTGACTCTTTCAAATTGTGTTTTTTGCCTTTGGGTCTTGTAATTTTTTATTGAAAGCTGAATATGATCTACTGGGTAAAAGAAACTGTTGTAATAGGTCTTTATTAATGTGGTGGTGAGATGTGAGGGAAGGAAAGTGTCCCACAGTCCTATGATTTGGTCTCAATCTTTTACTGAGCCTGTGCCTCTGGACTGTGAACTTCACATTGATTTTTTAGGTTCTCCTTTTCCCTTATATGGGACAGGATGGCTAAAGTGGGCTGGAGTTGAGTATTTTCCCTCCCCAGGTTACTTAGGCTCTGGTTAACTCTTTTCCCCTCACAGCATGCCGTGTTAAGAAGAATAGAGTGCTCTAGAGCAGTGGTTAGCAAACTCATTAGTTAACAGAGCCAAATATCAACAGTACTTTTCAAAATAGACTCGCCCAGGCCGAAACCGACTTCTGCGCATGGGCCACGAAGTTTCAATTGCACTGTACATGCGCGCCCGCACGTGGTATTTTGTGGAAGAGCCACACTCAAGGGGCCAAAGAGCCGCATGTGGCTCGCGAGCCGCAGTTTACCGACCACTGCTCTAGAGTATTTCAGCATGGTTACTTTTCTCCTCCCCCTGCAGGAAGCCCAAGGTGATTTTGCTTGTATACTTACTATGGGAATCTGGTAAAGCTTCTGGAGGTAAATCTCACAATAGTGTGCCCTTCCCTCCCCTCGCCCCCCATGATTGGGTGGCCCCGGAGTTTATGACTCTAAGAATTGTCCAGGCTGTGCTTACAGCGAATTGCCAATTATAGTCAGGTTTTCTTGTCCTGGCCCTGATTCCCATGGCAGTTTCCACTCATGAGTCTCTACTCAGGTAAGCTGCAACTCCTTGTATTTGCTTGTCTGTCTTTTTATCCTGAAGGCAACAGTTTGCCTTGTGTGCTCTCTTCTCTTATTCTTCCTTCTCTTATGGATCCAAGAATAACTTTTGATTTTTCAGTCTGTTCAGCTTTTTTAGTTATTGTTAGCAGAGAGTGGTGACTTCTAAACTTATTAAGTGTGGAACCAGAAACCATAATTTCCCTATTTCACTTTATAATTGATGGCTTATTAATGTTGGTTTGTGATGCAGTAAAGATTTAACATGAATAATTTGGAAACAAATGTACAAGATTTATCCAAAAATATTCAAGTCTATCTCTGGATGTCTAACAGGATGGAGAGCCATAAAATTTAATGGGTGGGAGAAGGAGAGATGCTCATAATCTTTTCTGGGTGGTTAAAAGCTATGCCAGTGTTCATTGAAAGAGAGGTCACACTTGTGGATATGGATCCTCCAACTCAAAGGGAATTCAATGTGAGGAAACATGCTAAGAAGCCATTTTTCCTATTTTAATATTTTTCCAAGGGAAAACTCTGTATTTACTTCCTACAATCTTTACAGTGCTAAATTTCAGATATCCAGTATAGTAGAAAAGTTAGAAGCCTAAGACGCTGTTAAATCAGGCTTTATGATAAACAAACCCTAACTTACAAATGTGAAATGAGCACTGTTTTATTGACACCCAACCTCTTTTCATTTTATACTTAAAATATTCAATTGAAATTAAGAAAACATACATCATGCATTTGTTAGTAAGAACCTGAAAAGAGTTATTCCAAAGCTCATACATCTGGTAGTAACTTAAAATATTTAAAATATTACTAGGCTTCATTGGTGATTTAGTATCATAATTACCCATGAAAAGGTAAGTTCCTACTTTATTGTGTGAATTAATTACCAGCCCCATGAGACAACACCTGGGGTCCCTATTTAATGCTTCCCTGTTTCCATTAACAATGTTCATGCATTCAGAGCATTCTGGGAGTAAACTTACAAAGGTATTTTTTATTGTACAAGTCACAGTGGTTCTTAGTGTTTTATATAGACATTGAAACACTGCAACTATTGATTGCTCTTGTAGCATTACAACTGAGTCAATAAATAGTGATAAAACTATAAATTAGGTGAGCCTCCTGGATATCTTTATCTTTATATTATTCTTGCCATTGGCCTAGTCTGGTAAGAAATGGAAAAAAGGGTCTTTAATCATTATGCATGCTGATATGTAGATTTCCGCCACTGAAACATCTTGAGGAAGAAACAGGATTTTTAAAAATCTCCTCCACTTGCCTTAGTATGATACCCTCCTTAGTACTAATAACAGTAGCAGCTCTTCTGAAGATTTGGTAAGATTAGTTTAAAAATCCAAAAGATCCTGACTGTTTTCAGTAGATTAAATAATACTTGGCTACCTTTGACATTCCTGCAAGTGATCAAGCCTTCAAAAAAGAATTTAACTGATTTATTTTTAGTTTTCATAGATTGATTTATGAAAGAGAGAGAGAGAGAGAGAGAGAGAGAGAGAGAGAGAGAGAGAGAGAAGAAGAAGAAGAAGAAGAAGAAGAAGAAGAAGAGGAGGAGGAGGAGGAGGAGGAGGAGGAGGAGGAGGAGGAGGAGGAGGAGGAGGAGGAGAAACTTGTAGATTGTTATTCCACTTAGCTGTGCATTCATTGGTTAACTCTTATATGTGCCCTGACCAGGGATTGAACCTGCAACCCTGGCACATTGGATGTATTACCCAGCTAGGACCCCTGATTTTTTCCACTCTCCTTTTCTGCATGTTCAAAGGTCCCCGAGACCACCCTCAGCTCTGATAATTAGCTAACAGGACTCACAGGATTCCTTGGAACCCGTTATACTTAGTTTATTACAGTGGAAGGATGTAGATTAAAATCAGCCAAAGGAAGAGACACAAGGGGCAGAGTCCAGGAAAGCTACATGCGGAGCTTCTGCTGCCCTCTCCCAGTAGAGCTGTAGAGAGTGCTAACTTTCCAGATAACAATGTGTGGCAATACACATAGAAAACTGCCAACCAGGGAAGCTCATTCAAGCCTTCATATCCAGAGATTTTATTGGACCTCAGTCAGGTAGATCTTGTTTTTCACCCATGGGGCTGACCACAGTCTCCAGCCCCTCTATTAGTCAAGCTGATACTGCACGACCCAAAGCCCCCAACCTAAATCACATTGTTAGCCTAACTGGTGTGACCCCAAAGCTCACAGATAAACAAAGACACATTTATCAGGCCAGACATCCTAGAGACTTAGAGGTGACTTTCTGGGAACACAGGATGGAAGCTACACTTCTCTTTGGGCAAGGTTAAATTCTTTGCTATACAAGTTGTAAGGCAACACTTGAAGGGAAAAAATATTTAAATTCTATAAGGGTATATTATCTGGACACACCTGTCCTAATGTAAATTAAGTATTACAGATATTATATAATGTGCAGGCTGGCATTCTCTTAATAATAATGTCCTATAAATATGTACATTAAAATGGTAAAGGGAAATGAACTTGAATTTGACTTCAAGGAAGCAATGGCTTTCTCGTCCTCCTCTTATACTAAATATTGAAAGAGTTTTGCTTATTGAGAGAGCATTCAATGAGAAAAAACAACATATTTTGTGCTTTATTAAGATACATTAATCAACTTTCATTCACTTGTTCTGGAAACCCCTCCCCCTAATCCATTGGGTATGCTGCCTGCATATTTCCCTAGTGTGTTCATCTGGGTATCTGAGTTACATGCCCACCCCAGATCAGAATCAGCATTAAATGATGCAGTTAAACACAGAGACAGGAGAGACACAAAGCTTCTAAATGTCCATCACAGGATGCCCAGACCCTTGGGCTGGGCACACACTCCTCACCTCTGCCCTATGGCTTTTACCGTGAGATCTTCACAGTAACAAGCAAAAGCAACCCCTATATTTATGATGTCTAAAAACAACAATACAAACTCTGAAGTCACCATGGAAACTGCCTCCCACTAGCATTTGCCTTTCAGAGATTTTTAGAAGCATTTATCCTCAACAAATCAGGAGAGAGAAAAATTGAGGCAGATGACCTTAGTTATGAATGTGCTTACTAGAAGGAGATTTACCAAGAAATAAACAAAGAAGAAGGGGTCTTTAATCCAAACTTCATTAAACATTTATTTTAAAAAGCCTTAACTTACCTATCTCCCAGAAAAATCCTTTAAAGGAGCATTTAAAATGCAGCCTTTATAAGTGGTTGTTTGACATTTTCATAAATATTTATATTATAAAGTAACATGTATTTGAATTTCCTTTTTGAAATCTGTTTTATTGATAAATTTGATATTTTTATGAGGAAAAATTGTCAGGAATAGAGAGCCAATTCATAACTTGGTACCTTTAGAAAATAAAAACTCTACATAATAGATTTCTACTTCAATCAGGGAGCAAGACAGCCTATGGAAGGGAGGTAAAACAGAAACATAAGAAGGAAAGAGAGTGTTTGCAGAAGTGTTATGTCAAAGCCAGAGATCCGCCTTGTTTGCAAAGTCATAAAAGTAGGAATAATTCCATCTAAGGTGGAAGTAAGATTCAAATATGATTTTCTACCTTCAATAGCCAACAGATCTTAGGGAGATCTCATATTGCAACAGGAATCGAAGTTAGGTTCCCTTTCTTCCTTAAGTTTTCATAATTTCTCCAACAGAAATCAATTTATTGGCATATGAAATCAATCTCCCCATCTTTCATGTTCCTAAAGCATGCTGTGCCTCCCTCAAGCCACCTAATAATATTCTGCCTTATGTTTTTGTTATGTTTTTACCTCTCTCTAGTACAAAACCTTTTGAAAATAGAGAATACCTCATATATCTTTTTTACCCAATAAACCGTAGCACAAATCCTCACATTTGTGAAATGAATTGAGAAATCCCAGCTCAGATTGGTGCAAGAGGAGGTCTAGGAGACTTTCCGTTCACAGGGAGGCTTTTTATTCTTAATCAAATAGTTTCCTAACAAAAGTAACCAGAAAGTGATCTCCTTAAACAGGAAAACTCACTAATTAACTTTGTAATTTGCTGTTTTTTTCTCAAGAATATCTAATATGGAAAGCAACACACTTGCCTCTATAGAGTGTTTGGCATAAGCTAACACACATATAGTACAGTAAAGATCAAGGAGGAAATCTTTCCCATTTCCTGCTAGAATTGACTACTAGAATATTCATCAGTGAGATAGCGAAGACGATGACCTTTAAGTTAATTTGAATTCATGAATATTTTCCAGATCATAGATGGGTTCTGAAAAATATAACAGCCCACAAGTTGTCCACCAATTTACATCACCTGGATGATCACCATGAAGCTACATATTACAGTAGGGAAAATAAAACAGCCTGAAGAAGAAAATGTAGAACAAATGCTAATTTTTCAGTTCAGTAAACATTTGCTGATTACATATTTCTGTACAAATTGCTGAGTTAGGTGCTGTGTTATGGAGGAAACAAAGATGTATCAAATAATTGCTACTACCTGTTAAGTACCAGCTAGAGGCCATGGACTTTATATTTAGTTCCCATAGCAACCCTGTAACATGGATATTTGTTGCCACCAATTTATCAACAAGAAAATGAGGGCTCTGGGAAGTTAGATAACTGGCCCAAGGTTATGGAGCTACTAAGGCATAAAATCCAGATGTGAACCCTTATCTGACTCTAGAATCCATGTTATTCCCATTAATCAAAGTCCCTTCCTTTAAGGAGTGCTGAGTCATTTTTATTCTGATTTATATAATTAGATGTTAAATTATATAAACCAATTCTAAAAGAACATATTCTTTGATTATTTATATGAGTTTATTTTTGTCCTCAACTAGGTTATATAAGCTCCCAAAGGGCAGAGAACATACCACAATTCTGTGACTTTCCTTGAAGTGCCTAATATGGTGCTGAATATATAAAAGATCCCCCATCTATACTAGTGGTTTCATAAATTTTGCCTCAGCCAGATTTCAGAAGTATAAGACAGTTAATACTTGTCATCCAAGGGTAAGAGAGGAAGGAAAAATGAGTATATCATGATAATAGCTTATATTAATTGACCATTAAGTCCCATTTTATGTATATTATCTTATTTAATTCGCAAAACCATACAAAGTAGGTTTTATTTTCCTCATTTTGCAGATGAGAAAGCTCAGGCTCAGAAAAATTAAGTATCTGGCCTACGATCACAGAATCAGCAATTGATGAAGCAAGAATTCAAACGTCATTCTGTCTAACCAGAGTTCATGCTCTTTACTCTTTCACTCTCTTCTATCCTAAGACCCAATAGATTGGAAAATGCACCCTTGATTTAACAAGTTTTTCAAAGAAATAAAGAATACAACCAAATTAAATAAATCAGTTTATTGAAAAACATATTCCAGTTTCAGAATGGGAAAATAGGTGCCTCAAGAGGCAAGAAAATGAGTTCCATTATATTTGCAATATATTTTAGTTCCCTTTGAATGGGGAAGTCACAAAGACAGAGAACTTCTGCAGTTTGGTATTAATGGCATTTAGCAAAGTACTGAAAAAGCTCAAAGATTTCAGGCATTCAGTACATAATCTTTTGAATTACAGGCTTCTTATGCTCTTATGAATAAGTAACACCAGCCATATGACCTATCTCAAAGGGTTCAAACTGATTGAAAATTTGTTGAGGTAATTTTTAATGAGGCTTTATAGCTCCAACATAAGAGGGGGTTTGTTTTTATTTGTAAAGAATGCCTTCAAGAAACATTTTCAAAATAGCTCTCCTCCCTAGTCTGGAAGCTTTCCCATCCTCTCCACTCCCATATCACTCATCCTATGATGGATCCTAATTACCTCTGACCTGACCTAAAACATCCAGCTAGCCCAGACTTTAGTAAGAGTCCTGGTGGGATCCACAAGACTGTGAGAGTTGAGTAGAGATTCCCTATGTGTTTTTTTTTTTATTACTTACAGGATACTACCCCCAGTCTCTCAAAAAATGGAATCCTTTTCCTTTTGTGGTCCTTGTAATTTTTTAATTTGTCAGACCTAACGTTTCCCTCAGGTGTGAATTAGAAATAAAAATAGATCTTTGTGAATTGGGTTACTAGATGCCCTGCACAAAAATATCAGATCTGTAAGACTGATGAGAGCAAGAGAAGTTAGGCAGGGGATCTTTCTGGTTCCTTGCTGTATTTAAATGCATTTAATATGTCATATACTATGATACAATATTGCCTTTCTTAAATTGGGAAGACCAATCTCTGGTAAAACCCAGTATCACACAATTCGCAATTGCCTTCACAGCTCCCTCCTATTCTACAGCAACCAGCATCAGGATAACTTTTCTGATTCCAGTTCTTTTCTACTTTGCTTAATGGTAACAATAAATATCCCACTGGACTGCTTGGGACTCATTTAATACACTTGCCATGTACTGTGGACATCTTCTTGGCTTGAATTGAGGGTTGTAATCCAGGGCTTTATAGCTCTACATTAATTAACACTTATTATTTGAAGGTCTTGGTAAATTACTCTCAACCCTGAATTTTATGACTTTCAAGTAATCCAAGTCAACTATTTATCTGTCTCCTGTTCATACCTAGGGTTGCAAGATTTGCAGTCTAGGATGTAATTGTTCCACATTTTAGGTTGCTTCCAGTAAAATAAATTTTTTTGTAATCAGAGAGATAAATAATCCCATTATCATGCAGAAGATTTGGCATGTGAAGAACATTCTATGCAGGGAACATTTCATTCTGTTGGTACAAAGCTTCCAGTCTCCATGATGATGATAAAAGTCAGATACAAGTTCTGCTCATGGGAATGAATTGCCTAGCTAAGAGCATCCTGGAGTCCAGTCAATCCAAGAGATGAGATTCAGATCTTTCTGATATTTCTGGCACCAGAGGGCATAAGAGAGACTATGAGAGATCTCTAAAATGTCACTGAAAAGAAAACAGGGGGTACTTCAGTTATGGTATGCAAGCATGAAGACATTGGTGACTCCTTTCAGCAGAGAGCAAGCATAAAACTGATCAGAAATGTCAAAAACAACCATCTGGGAGCTTTGGAATTAAGCCAAAGGTAGAAAACAGTTTGAAAAGTATTTATTCTTCAGAAATCTCTTGACCTTCAGGTAAGAACAGTAGGAGCCTGTGGCATTCATTCCTGGGTCTGCTCCCAGCTTCATTGGTAAGAACTTAGTTTTACCAGCATGGGGCTGGCTGTGCAAACTAACAGCTCTGCTGTTAGAGGGTGAAGATTCAATATGGGGGTGGTTGTGGCTTAATCATGGCTTAATCAACACAAATAATAAATTTATGGGGGAAAATGGGAATTCACAGCATTCTTAGCTTGAGCTTGCAGTCCTGGTTAGGATAAGAAACAAGCCAAAAATTTAGCAGGGAGAGCCTTGAAATGACAGAGTCATAAAAGGACTGAGATATGATCTCCATGTATCTGGATGTCTGAGAAACTATATACATGCAAACTGTCAACTGTGAGTTTTATATCCATCAAACCTTAAAAGATAAAGGTGAAGACATTCCCAAATAAAGAAACCTAAAGGAGGTCAGCAAAAGGTAAAAGCCAAGGGAGAACTGAGACTTAGCTGCAAATTGGAATGTATCCCCCGAATCACACAGACATCGATTAACAGAAAGTGGAAGTCATACCAGCTTGCCCAAATCAGTGGTTAGCCACTAAATTATGCAGAAATAGGAGTTATCCCTAGGAAACCAGGGTAAAAAATAAAAACAAGAATAAAAATCTGAGACTAGACATCAGTGGCCACATATCATGGGGGAGGCAGATTCCACAGTTTAAATCCAGGCAAGTTACTAAAAAACCAACAACAGCAAATCTCAGAAAAATAAAAACAATCCAGAGTCACTATAATCTACAGTAAACCCTTGAACAATGAGGATTTGAACTGCATGGGTCCACTTATAAGCAGATTTTTAAAAATATATCTTTTATTGATTTTTTACAGAGAGGAAGGGAGAGGGATAGAGAGTTAGAAACATCAATGAGAGAGAAACATCGGTCAGCTGTCTCCTGCACACGCCCTACTGGGGATGTGCCCGCAACCCAGGTACATGCCCTTGACCAGAATCGAACCTGAGACCCTTCAGTCCACAGGCCGACACTCTATCCACTGAGCCAAACTGGTTAGGGCAGCAGATTTTTTTTCAATAAATACATATAGTAGTGGAAATGTATTTTCTATTCCTTATTATTTTCTTTTAATTAAAAAATATGCTTTTATCTATAATTGAAAAGCACAATAACCAAAATGAAAAGTTGCCTTGGTAGGCTTAATATCAGATTTGAGATATCAAGAGAAAGTGTAAACTTGAAAATAAATTAATGAATTATCTAATACAAAGAACACAGAGAAAAGCGCTTAAAACAAGTTAAGAGCCTCAGAAACCTGTGTAACAAAGAGTAATGTACAATGTGCACTGAGAAATCCCAGAAGAAAAAAGGAACAGAAAAATTATTTGAAAAAATATTATTGAAACCATTGCAAATTTGCTGAAAAACCTTAATCTACAGATTCATTAGGTTCAACAAAACCTAAGTAGGGTAAACACACCTAATCATATCATACTCAAACTGGTAAAAGACAAAAAACAAATGGATATTTTGAAATTATCAAGAAAAAAACTTTTTCACAAACAAGAGAACAACAATAAAATTGACAGGTAATTACATTGTTTCTTACCCTAATAAGAAACAATGTAAGACAGAAGGCAATAAATACACATTCAAAGTACTGAAAGAAAAAAACCCTGTCAACTGTGAATTTTATATCCATCAAACCTTAAAAGATAAAGGTGAAGTAAAGACATTCCTAAATAAAGAAACATGGAGAGAATTCATTGCTAGCAAATATATCCTACAAGAAATGTTTTATGAAGTTGTTCAGACTGAAAAGGAAATGGTAAAAGATGTTAACACAAATCTACAAAAAAATAATAAAACACTGGAAATAATAAGTATGAGCATATATATATGACTGGGTGTATTTGTGTGTTACACATATATATTAAAGTTTTTTTCTTTTGTTATTATTTTAAAAATACATTTACAGAAATAATTATAACATATATTGTTAGATATATAGCATATATACATATACTAGATACTAGAGGCCCTGTGCACAAAAATTTGTGCACTCGGGGGGGTCCCTCAGCCCAGCCTATGCCCTCTTGCAGTCTGGGACACCTTGGAGGATGTCCACCTGCTGGCTTAGGCCCGCTCCCTGGGGGATCGGGCCTAAGCTGGCAGTCAGACATCCCTCTGGCAGTCCGGCAGCCCTCGGGGGATGTCCACTTGCCAGCGGGGGGCAGACCTAAGCTGTAGTCAGACATCCTTAGTGCTGCTGAGGAGGCGGGAGAGGCTCCCACCACCACTGTACTGGTAGCCATCAGCCTGGCTTGTGGCTGAGCAGAGCTCCCCCTGTGGGAGCGCACTGACCACCAGGGGGCAGCTCCTGCATTGAGCTTCTGCCCCCTGGTGGTCAGTGTGTGTCATAGTGACCAGTCATTCCCAGTCGTTCTGCTGCTAGGATCAATTTGCATACTACCCTTTTATTATATAGGATAGAGGCCTGGTGCACAGGTGGGGGCCGGCTGGCTTGCCCTGAAGGGTATCCTGGATCAGGGTGGGGGTCCCGCTTTGGTGCCTGGCCAGCCTGGGTGAGGGGCTGATGGGTGTTTGCAGGCTGGTCACACCCCCTTCAGGGTGGAGGTCCCCACTGGGGTGCGTGGCCAGTCTGGGTGAGGGGCTGAGGGCCGTTTTCAGGCTGGCCAAGCCCCCTGGTGATGGAAGCTCCCAGCCTCTCCTTTTTTCTTTTCTTTTTTTATTCTGGGATTTATTTACCTTCTATAATTGAAACTTTGTAGCCTTGAGAGGAGCTCAGAGCCGGCCAAGGCAGTTGGGAGGGAAGCCTCTTGCTTGCTCTAGCTCCGTGACCATGGCCGGCTGAAAGCAGGTATCTGGGGTTTATTTACCTTCTGTAATTGAAACTTTGTTGCTTTGAATGGAGCTCAGAGCTGGCTGCGGCAGGCAGGAAGCTTGGCTTCCTCCATCATTGGGGCAACCAAGCCTCCTGCTTGCTCCAGCTCCATGGCTGCCGGCCACCATCTTGGTTGGGTTAATTTGCATCTAGTCGTTCTGATTGGCTGGTGGGCATGGTGTAAGGTGTAGCAAAGGTACAGTCAATTTGCATGTTTGTCTTTTATTAGTGTAGATAATAATAATAATAGAACAAAGGTAGGAAGAGTAAACAAAGATATACTGGAACAAAATTGCTCTATTTTACTAGACTTAAGTCAGTACTAATCTGAAATAGATTGTTCATTTAAGGAAGCATACTTTAATCTAGAGTAAACACTAAGAAAATAACTGAAAAATATAGGCTAAGAATTAACAGAGGTGTTAACATGATATACTAAAAAATATGACTTTAACAAAAAAATCAGCAAATGAACTAAGAAATAAAAGAAATATGAGATATATAGAAACAAAAATGAAAAATAGATAATATAAATCCAATAGATAATATAAATACAATAAATATGGATGCCCTAAACACTCCAATCAAAAGACAAATTGTTCTATTTTTAATTTTTTGAGGAAATTCCATACTGTTTTCCACAGTGGCTGCACCAGGCTGCATTCCCACCAGCAGTGTACTAGGGTTCCTTTTTCTCCGCATCCTCACCAGCACTTGTCGTTTGATGATTTGTTGATGATAGCCATTCTGACAGGTGTGAGGTGGTACCTCATTGTTGTTTTGATTTGCATCTCTCAGATGATTAGTGACTTTGAGCATGTTTTCATATGTCTCTTGGCCTTTTGCTTGTCCTCTTTCAAAAAGTGTCTATTTAGGTCCTTTGCCCATTTAAAACTTTTTTTTTTTAATATATTTTTATTGATTTCAGAGAGGAAGGGAGAGGGAGAGAGAGATAGAAACATCAATGATGAGAGAGAATCATTGATTGGCTGCCTCCTGCACACCCCCTACTGAGGTTTAAGCCCACAACCTGGGCATGTGCCTTTGACCAATATCAAACCTGGGACCCTTCAGTACGCAGGCCGATGCTCTATATCCACTGAGCCAAACCAGCTAGGGTCCTTTGCCCATTTTTTTATTGGATTGTTTATCTTCCTTTTATTAACTTGTATGAGCTCCCTGTAAATTTTGGAAATTAGATTCTTATCAGATATAACATTAGCAAATATGTTCTCCTATGCAGTGGGCTTTCTTGTTATTTTGTTGATTGTTTCTTTTGCTGTGCAGGAGTTTTTTTTATTTTGATGTAGTTCCATTTGTTTATTTTCTCCTGTTTCCATTGTCTTAGGAGATGTACTAGTATTAGTAAAGATATTGCTACGACATATGTCTGATATTTTGCTGCCTATGGATTCTTCTAAGATTTTTATCCCATTTGACCCAGTAATCCCACTTCTAGGAATATATCCCAAGAAATCAGAAACACCAATCAGAAAGGATATATGTACCCCTATGTTCATAGCAGCACAATTCACCATAGCTAAGATTTGGAATCAGCCTAAGTGCCCATCAGCAGATGAATGGATTAGAAAACTGTGGTACAGCTACACAATGGAATACTATGCTGCTGTCAAAAAGAAGGAACTCTTACCATTTGCAACAGCATGGATGGAACCGGAGAGCATTATGCTAAGCGAAATAAGCCAGTCAGAGAAAGATAAATATCACATGACCTCACTCATTTGTGGAATATAATGAACAACATAAACTAATGAACAAAAATAGATCCAGAGACATAGAAGCATCGAACAAACTGCCCAACCTCAGAGGGAAGATGGTGGGGGCGGGGCGAGTAAGAGAGCAACCAAAGGACTTGTATGCATGCATATGAGCATAACCAATGGACACAGACAGTAGGTAAGTGAGGGCATGTGCTGGTGGGTGGGAGCAACCAGAGAGAGGTCAATGGAGGAAAAAGGAGACTATGTAATACTTTAAACAATAAAGAATTTAAATTAAAATAATAATTAAAAATAATAAAATAATAAAAAAGACAGATTGTCAGATTAGATTTTTTTAAAGCAAGTTCTATCTACATGCTGTTTATAAAACACCATTTTAGTTTCAAAGACAAAAAAATTGAAAGTAAAAGAATAGAAAAAGATATACCATTCTAATATTAACATAAAAGAGCTGGAATGGCTAAATGAACATTAGATAAAATAGACTATAAAAGTATAATTGTTACTTTAAAAAGAGACATTTCATAATGATAAAAGGCTCAACACATTAGGAAGATATAACAATTAAACATATAAGTCTATCTTTAAAAAGAGCTCCAATATACATAAAACAAAACTGGCAAAAAAAGAGAAATAGAAAATTCAACAATTATTGGTGGAAGTTTCAGTGCTTTTTTTCTCAGTAATTGAGATAACTAGACAAAACGTCAGTAAAGAATTAGATTTTAACAATATCAAATAATCATTTGTATACAGAGGGGAGCAAAAGTGGGATTAGAATTGTTTATATGGAGAATAATGCAAAATTAATAAATAACGATACAAGAATAAACTCGGTGTTTTGCTTACTCACAACTGTAAACCTATTTTTGCCCCACCCTGTATATATAGAACATATCCCCTAAAATTAGCAGAACACACTTTTAAAACACACATGGAACTTTCTTCAGGACAGACCAGATGCTATGCCAAAACACAAATCTCAATAAATTTAAAACATACTTTGCTTTATAACCACAAGAGAATTAAATTGAATCATGTTTGCATGATTTCTCCCCCACAAAGGATGTTTTAGATCAGGGATGGCAAATGGATTTGATCTTAAGTGACCACTGCAATCAATAGGTACCCAGCACGAAGAAGAGCTAAGACTGCTTCTGGCCTGGTATCCTTCCCAGGTATCTGCTAGAGGTGCAGTTGGAGTAGGTGGCAGCATGTTGTGCCATTTTTGTAAATCATATGTAAATCACATGTAATGATTTACAAAATAGCTTTTCCCACGGAGTGAAATCATTCACATGTTACCCACGTGTGGTCCTGCAACACTAAATTGAAGATTCTCCTCATATGCACTAAAACACTTTTACAGCTTTACATCTAATTACATAACTGGAAAAGGAACTTCTTTATCCTGAAGGTGGTTTCAACAGCCACATGGAATGTTACTGGGATGGATGTCTTTGTTCAAAGTATTGCACTAGGATTTGCTATGTGGGTAGAATCCTGTGGGATGCTGACAGTTCGTGGAAATGTTATGTAGAAGGAACTGGGTGAATAAGGCCACCATTTTTCTTTTTTGGTTTAAGAATTATTCTACAGTGCGTATATAGAAAAAGCTTATTTCCAGAGCCTGCATTCAATATTTTTTATTTTCAAAAATCATTGTGACAGTGTATGTCAAGAAATATGTCATGGATGATTCCAAATTCTATATATATTTTCCTCCAGAATCATAACAACAATAACAGTAATAATAACAATAAAATATTCATGTGTACACAAAACTCCTCTGAAAAATGACATACAAGTTAATGTAAGTGCAGTCTCTGGCTTGGAAGGTAGACATAAATTCCTACAGCACATTCCCATCAATCTCAAACTGGGTCATCAGCAAGACATAGTAAAAAATGCAGTCTCTGTACTCAGAAATACCATGATGCAAATCCTGACTCGGCCATTTTCTAACCATATGACCTTGGTTGATTTCTTTAAATATGAAATGGCAACAGTAATAGCTATTTTAACAGGATTGTTAAAATAATTAAATGAGATATAGAGGTAAAGCACCTACTAAGTGTCTAGTACATTGTATGTTTTCAATATATTTAAGTCCTTTTCTTCTGTTTTACCCCCTGCACTACTTACAGAATATCTGACTCTATCTCTAAGAAGTCTCTCTAGTTTTCTGTTCTACTTTCAGTTGTGAGAAAAAAATATTCCTTCATTTCTGAATGACTTCCTGCTTCTGCTCCTGATCTCACAACTTCCTCCTGGGACTGCAACTCTATAGTCTCCATGACCCTCCATGTCCTTATCCATTTCTTGTCACCAGAGGCAGCCCTTGTCGTTTTTCTACCTTGCAGGGTTGCTGTAGGCAACCTTCAGAAAGGCATGCTTCATGGGTATTGGTAAAAGGAGAGTCTACCTAGTAGTAGAAGATTCAAATTTATGTATTCCTTTAGATCAGGGCTGTGTGTCATGTTTCCTATTCCCCTACCATGTCAATTAGTAAACATTCAGAGAATGTATTAAATATTAATCTAATTATTCATTGATTAATAATGGGAGAAAAAAGAAATGGGAATAAGATGGGAAAAGGGTCAGAAAAAAAAACAAAGGGGTTGAGAAGGGGAAAAAAAATAAGAAAACCTGGAAAAAGAATTCCAAAGGTGGCGTAGATGTACCTCAGCAGGCCATAGATTTTCAGCAAAACGAAAATTTTAAAAATAAGAAAAAATAAACTCTGTGTCCCAGTTATCCAAATTAGCAATGGACAGTTTGTGGGCCATGAAATGTTTCATTGTGTACTGCTCTATTTTCCTGGGGTGTGCATGGCTTCCCTTATAGCCTGCTAAGCACACACTTAAGGCTTTTTAAGTCCCTCATGAAAACTCTACCCCAGCCAAAAGTAATTTCCAGACTTTATTACAGTTCTGTTGGGAAATTCTATGTACTTTTCACCCCAGAAAAGATTTCAAGTATCACTAAAACTTCAGCTTCAGTGACCCAAATAAGGTTTGGAAGGGACTGTGATTTCTCAGAAAACTCTTCAAATACTGAGCAGCAGATGCAGAATGCCACTTTATAAATAGCCACTTGCTCATTGAGCAGTAACAATGTGTATCAGGTTGATAGCAATGATGCTGCTTCCCAGATTCTCCTCTGAGAAAAGAACTTTTCTTCCATTGTTTGTCTTGCCACAGAGACACAGGGCAAGACACCTCCACCCCGCACACAGAGATAAAATTACTAGACTATTGAATCAGTTGAGTGACCTACAATTGAATCAGTTGTGTAAGCACCCGTGTGCATGCATGCACACTCACACTCCTTTGGTATTATTTTCACTCTATTGTCCCTTTTTATTCCTGTACTATTTGGGGGCACCAACACCTTCTTTCATGAAGCTATCTCTGTAGTACTGGCATAACTTCCTGACCTTCAAAGCCATCCCCCTAAACTATTAATTTCACTCCTTGAAAGCAAATCTCATCATTCATCTCTTCCTCAGGATTGCACAAGCACAGTCTCAGTCCTGAAAGTGACCCCTTCTTACATTTTATGTTCTAGTCCAGCCGTGGGCAAACTATGGCCCACGGGCCGGATCCGGCCCGTTTGAAATGAATAAAACTAAAAAAAAAAAAAAAAACCATACCCTTTTATGTAATGATGTTTACTTTGAATTTATATTAGTTCACACAAACACTCCATCCATGCTTTTGTTCTGGCCCTCCGGTCCAGTTTAAAAACCCATTGTGGCCCTTGAGTCAAAAACAGTTTGCCCACCCCTGTTCTAGTCCCTCCCTTGCTGCACCCATATTCTGGACCTGCGTCTACAGGAGCCACAGTCTTATTAGAGAAAAGGGGCACAGTGCTGAGGAGAAATCAAGTTTCAAAACTCTAACTCAGTGCCTACATTTCCAATACCTCAAGCCTTTATCTGCTCATTTCTGTCTCACAAATAACGTTAATTAACCCTTTACCTCAAACTAAACCCTTCCTAAAATATGAGTGCTAAAAGACTTCATTATACCATTTCAAGTTATTTGTAAAAAAAAAACCAAATTAATCTATATATATAAAACATCTTAATAAGAATGTTTCCATAATCATTTTCAACTAAGTGACTGAAAGTTATTTCTCTTCCCAAGTCCTGACAAATGATCTAAAGTGACACTCTATAGTTTAATAGGGAGCTTTATTCAAATTAATGTAAGCCTACTTGTTTTTTTACAAATAGAAGTCTTATTTCCCTTGTTTGCATAGATGAGTGTTTAAACTTTCATCCACATGTAGTGACATCATTGGTTTTGGGTTATTTGTCAAGTAAACAAATCAGCATGTGAAGGCCTCATGCACAAAAGATATAAGTGTTTCCTAATCATTATCAATGTCTTGCCTTATTTATCTGGCTTCTAGTACAAAAGTCATCATTTTAAGAGCTTTCAACAATTTCACCACAGGGGCTCAGATTCCAGTGGAAGCCTGAGGATAGGGCAAGAAGGGACTGGAATTAAGGCAGGATTGTAAGGAAGGAGACTGGCATCTATCCAACTCTGCCAGAAAGGCATTTTGGCACCTCATAGAAGTCACTTAAAGTGAGTTGGATTTCTTGTCCTCACCCCAGTCCAAGATGTACTCAAGCATGAGAATACAGTTTTGACACAAGAATGGTGGTAATGGGTGAGGTTGTGCGAATGCTCCAGAAGCACAGTGGTCTTGAGTTGCCACGTGCTCTGGAAAGACCTGGCCATTTATCATCATACAAGCTCCCTCTCAGGCAGCCCACTTGTGATTCAGGAAGATTCTCTGTCTATAATAGGCCATCCCACTGACATTCCTTCGGTAAGAAGAGCATGGCTTTGATTTTGTAATGTAATGTAATGAGGTTAAATTCTTCTCCTAAAAGGTTTTTAGGAGAAGATGTCACAGCCATTGTGCTGCTTCTGGACCTATTTGTTCTCAGTCTATTGTCCTTAGCAGCACATACACAACAACTTTGAAAAATAACAATATCTAGGTCTCACTCCCAGATTCTGATACTGGTTAGGGTATGGACAAGACATTGAAATTTTCAAAAGCTCCCCAGATGATTCTAAATGCAGCCAGATTCCAGAGCCATGGCTCAGACAATGTAGTCCAGTGATTCAAAAGCCTGGCCTAAGATATCTCTTAAAGATTCATATTAAAACAAAAACAAAAAGAAATAAAGGAATCAACTGGGAAAGGATCAAAAGAGAAATGAATGGCTGAAGGAGGATGGGTTAGGCAGGTACTGAGACAATGGCCACTATCCTCATTAAGCAAGTGCTGAACAAATGCATCCTGCTGGTGGGGCAACGATTCTGTGCAGGCAGCTGACTCCCCAGCTTGGCTTCTGGCTTCATTAAAGCCAAGGAGACAGGTAAGCTAATCCGGTGCAGAGATGTGTCCGTTTTCCATCTGGCTACCTGTTATCCCTCTGTGAACACTGCTTCTTGTGGGGACTGCTCAGGGGCACACTTTGTCCATGTGCTTCCCTGGGCTGGGTGCATGTGCTCCAAGACACAGCCTGGCTGCCGAAGATAGGAGCTGCCCACCTCCCCCTGCAGATCCCCTGATTTTGGTAGTCAGTAGACTCAAGTCACAGAAAATGATTGCATTTCCCAAGGCTGCACTTTAATTGCCTTTCCTTGCAAAGCAGGCTCCCAGGCAGTTTAAAAGAATTGATCTGGCGAAAGCATTTCTTTGGTTGAGGTATTACACTAAAAGCAGTCGCCCGAGAACAAAAGTGATAGGATTAGAAACTGACAGGCCCATAAACTCCAGAGCACTCAGACATAGATACCTTATGTTATATAGCTCCTTAGAGTTTACCAAGCACTCTGACATATTCTATTGGGTTTGGTTCAGAGCATCCCCATGAGACCGATAAAGCATTAACTACCTTTTGTTTGTACCTAAGAACATGAAAGCTCAGAGTAGCTTAGGAACTGGTCCAAGATGTCACAGCCATTGTGCTGCTTCTGGATCTATTTGTTCTCAGTCTATTGTCCTTGTCCTTCACCTGTTCTGCTTTGAATGGCAGGAGGTGGACCCTGCAAGCCAAGCTTCTGAGGAGGCTCTTACATCAGCTGGGTTCAGCCAATGGAAGAAATGGGTGGGAGACTGGGTGGAGGGAGGAAGAGCTTGGCCATGCTCCTTGCCTCAGATAGCTTCTCCTGCAGGAGTTGTGTATTTCCCCTTGCTGGACAGACCTATCCTGGTGCCAGCTTAGGCTGGTTGGCTCTGGTCCCTTAGTGCCTGTGTCAGAGCTTGTCCCCCTTCTCACTCTGTTTTTGTGTTTTCCTGCTGTTGGTAATCTCTGAGTTGCTAAATGGCTTGTTTGGCTTCACAGCAATTCCTTTACCTAGCTCCCTGCATTAAAGTGCTCTGTGTTAAACACTCAAGAGGGTTCTTTTTACTGGCTAGACTCTGTGTCAGGCAGATCTGGCAGGAAACAGATGGTGCACTCAACAGGGGAACTGAAGGGAGTTGAATGAAGTGGCTGTTTACACTGATGTGGGCAGGTTGAAGGGAAGTGACAGGGCACACATGGTGGGTAACTGTTAAAGACTCACCTTCCATGGGCCGGCAAGGGCAAGGAAAGGATGCTGTATTATCAGAACCAAGTAAGAGCTACAGCCCTGGAAGAGACACCTTCTGGAATGAACTGTAGCTATAAGTAGAGGAACTTAGGAGCTTCCAAAATCATATCCTAACAGGGAGCAAGAGAAATACACCTTTTTCTCCTCCCACACTCCATTTTCCTGCTGGTGTCTCACTAACTAAACCCAACTAAAAGCCAAGGGGTAAGGGTAACAGCCCATTGAGGTCAGTCCCTAGGGCCACAGCCAGGACAAAGAAGAGAGGAAAGAGGTGTGTGTGTGTGTGTGTGTGTGTGTGTGTGTGTGTGTGTGTGTGTTGCTTTTATTGTTTTAAATGAGCAAATATTGTAATGTTTTCTTTTCAGGCTTTATAAAAAGACTAGAGGCCCAGTGCACAAAAATTTGTGCACTCAGGGAGGGGGGGGTCCCTCAGCGCGGCCTGTGCCCTCTCGCAGTCTGGGACCCCTCTGGAGATAACGACCTGCTGGCTTAGGCCTGCTCCCGGGTAGCAGAGGGCAGGCCCAATCCCTAGGTGCAGTCCCTGGTCGGGCTCAGAGCAGAGCCGATTGGGGAGTTGGGGCGCCGCCCCCTGTCATGCACAGAGCCGGGCGGATCGAGAGGTTGCGATGCCATCCTCAGTCACGCTCAGGGTAGGGCCGATTGGGGGGTTGGGGCACCGCCCCCTGTCACACTCAAGGCAGGGTCGATGGGGAGGTTGCGGCACCACCCCCTGTCACGCACAGAGCAGGGCCAATCAGGGGGTTGGGGCGCTGCCCCCTGTCACGCACAGAGCAGGGCCCATCAGGGGGGTTGGGGCTCCGTACCCTGTCACGCACAGAGCAGGGTCAATCAGGAGGTTGGGGAGCTCCCCGCTGTCATGCACAGAGCAGGGCCCATCAGGGGGTTTGGGCACTGCCCCGTCACGCTGATCGCGGTGCTGGGAGGCCTCGCGGCTCCGCTGATCCCGGTGCTGGGAGGCATATTACCCTTTTACTATATAGGATAGAGGCCTGGTGCATGGGTGGGGGCCGGCTGATTTGCCCTGAAGGGTGTCCTGGATCAGGGTGGGGGTCCCCACTGGGGTGCCTGGCCAGCCTGGATGAGGGGATGATGGCTGTTTGCAGCTGGTCACACACCCTTCAGGGTGGGGGTCCCCACTAGGGTGCCTGGCCAGTCTGGGTGAGGGGCTGAGGGCTGTTTTCAGGCTGGCAGGTGACTGAAACTCCCAACTGCTCCTTTTTTTCTTTTTTCTTTTATTCTGGGCCAGCTTTAGCTCTGGCTCCAGCTCTGAGGCCTCTGCTACTGAAAGCAGGTATCTGGTTTGTTTGCATTCTATAATTGAAACACTGTATCAACTCCAGCTCTGAGATCCCAGGCCAGCTGAAAGCAGGTTTCTGGGGTTTTGTTTAGCTTCTATATTTGTAACAGTGTTTCAAACTGCAAGCTCAGAGGCCGGCAAGGCAGGCGGGGAATGTTGGATTCCTCCGTCACTGAAGCAAGCAAGCCTCATGTTAGCTTCAAGCTGCCTGGCTGCTGGCTGCCATCTTGGCTGGCAGTTAATTTGCATATCTCCCTGATTAGCCAATGGGAAGGGTAGCAGATGTACGGCTAATTACCATGTTTCTTTTTTATTAGATAGGATGATATTTTGGACAACTGTGTCTTCAACCCCCAGCCTCATTTCTTGATCATAGATAATATTCCTGAGAATAGAGAATTTCAAATAGAGAACCTTGTTTAACAGACAAGGAAACCTGAGCCCCTAAGGAAAGTGACTTACCCAAGACTCCCTGTGAGTTGGGGACAGTGCTGAGATTAGACGCAGATCTCCTATGTCCCTCCAGCTCCACTGTCCTGCCCACAGTGAAGACTGGCTTGGCCCTGGCCTGTGTAGCTCAGTTTGTTGGAGCCTTGTCTGACACACCAAAAGGTAGTGGGTTTGATTCTGGGTCGAGGGCACACAATCAGGTAGTGAGTTTGTTCCCTGGTCTGGGTGCATGTGGGAGGTGGCCAATTGGTGTTTCCCTCTCACATTGACGTTTCTCACTCTCTCCTTTCTCTCTCTAAAATCAATGAAATTAAACTAAAAAACTGCTCTTGTTTTCTTTAAAAAAAAAATAAAAAGGCTGGTTTTAGCCTCTGCAAAAACAGGATTCACTGCCTTTTTGCTTTTACAAAAACAACATTCACTGCCTTTTCCCTGAAAGCTTCTGTTAGACTAATTACCCTTCAGGTAGAAATTGCAAAGAGAGGGCAGGGGTGGGGTGGGAGGGTGAGATGACACTGGCTGTGAGAGGAGGCACAGATAGGGATGACAGCATGAGGAGAGAGGGGAGCATAGCTGTGAGAAGAGCTGGCTGGAGCAGGATGAGGGCTCAGCAACCAATATACATACAAGTAAACACAGAATACAATGACCCTCCATTGCTGTTCTCTCTCTGGGCAAACACATCTGAATTTGTTTTCCCTAAAATTAACATCTGTGGAACCATGATGGGCTGGGGTTTTGCCAGATTGAAAGTGCTTTATTGGTTTATGCACACTGTGAGGTCGCCCTCCCTCCACTCAGTAGCATAGGCCTTTTATAGACATGGGGCTTTGTCTCAAGAGGAATGAGCAGCTGAAATGGAGTGCTTAATGTTCTAGACTAGAGCGGATCTGGTAATGCCTGGGGAAATGCCAGAGAATGTTCCTTATAATTTCACTCGGGCCCATTTGAGTACTTAGCATTTTTGTGCGTCTGAGAATTCAGTTTACCTTTGAGTGGCATGGCTGTGGGGCTGGGCCATGCTGTCTTCTTAAGTGACAGAAAGCTCAGGTACAAAGAACAGAGTAACCATGGAGCAACAGGAGAAAATGGAATGTAGGAGAAATGAGAAAAAGCAATAAGCCCCATTGCCCGGTAAAGCTCTGCTCACAGACCACAGCACTGGTCCCTCAATATTTAAAGCCATAACACCCTACGGAAGCCTCTGGTCACAGGCAGCATTGTACTTGTATCCTTCCCTCTAGCTTCAAATGACTCTCTCCTCAGCCCATCAACAACAGCCCCATTCCTTGGGGGCCCTGCATAGGCAAAAATGGCCTTTCTGTTTCTAAACTTCTGGTCAGTGACAAAATTAAGGTGATTTTCTAATTTATACTCAGGTGTGAATGGCTTACAAAGTTAGATCTTTATTCCTCTTAAGGATATTTGCCATTTTAAAAGTAGATACTATGAATGAAGCCAAGATATGGCTTTTGGGTGATTGAAAAAGAAGTGGCTTGGAATTAAAGTGTCCATGTCTCAGATCTGCTACCTTCATTTGTGTCTTTAAACTAGTGACTTACACTCTCTCTCCCTTGCCAACCTTTGTTTCTTCATCTGTAAAAATGTAGATAATTATCTTAAGCATAAGATTATTGTGAGAATTAAGTGAAATTATGTGAGTAAAAGTACCAGGCAATACATGCACTTTGTGCAGATATAAGGTATTATATAATCAAATATTATATTAATAATGATATAATTCTAGGCACTATGATAGATTGTGGCCTTCCTGTGGCCACTCCTTTTATACTAGAACATTTTCTAGACAAAAATCTGTCTTACTAAGGTAACATGCAATGGGTGGAAAGGGATGCTTATTGGATTTTTCTAAGTATAAGCACCAAAACCATGACCACAATAGTAGAATGAAATCAGCCTCGTCCAGGTAAGTGTCTATAACAATTCCTGGAGGATTCTTTAGTTCTGAACTTTATGAAGTGAACAAGAGGTAGCTTAGGAAGAAGTCTCCGAGTCTGCACAGAGTCCATTAAAGAGGCTGGTAAATAGTGTCTGCAGGCAAGGGTCAGGGAAT
Organism: Myotis myotis; assembly: GCF_014108235.1. NCBI lineage: Eukaryota > Metazoa > Chordata > Mammalia > Chiroptera > Vespertilionidae > Myotis > Myotis myotis. Next base: position 5,007,636 of record NW_023416346.1, on the reverse strand, counting down.
TGCTGGCAAAACTAAATCAACTCATCACAAATTGTCCAGTGGCTATTTGATTCCTATGTATATTTCTTAATTCCGTCTACTTCAATTGTAATAATCAGCATCTAGACAAATATTGAAAAAAAGTTGAGTGATACCTCTATTTTTGCCTCCTTTCTCCCAATAGAAAAGTTCTTTGTTCAGTGCCCAGAGGGATCTGGCCAAATATACACCCTGGGGTTTTCCTAGGGACATCTCTTCCCATCATTCAGATAGTCACCCTTACAGAACAGTCATAGCATGCTCAGAAGGAGTGGCTGATACTGTGTGCCTACTTTATGGGCAAGACTTCAGTTTCCCCCAGTGCTTTGAGTTTCATGGGTCTGCCATTTATGAAACTCCAAATCAGGATGTGTACCTTATAAAAGAATGTTTTTAAATTTGTGAGCCTCTTTTTGTAGAAAATCTATCAAATCGCACATTTAGAAATTGCCTTAGTTGAAATAAAAGTTGAATCTCATGAAATGGGACCATCTTTAAAAATGTGAATTGGTATTGTCCAATAGAACTTTCTGTCATGATTGAAATGTTCTAGATCTGTGCTGTCCAATGTGGTAGCCATTAGCCACCTGTGGTAATCAAACACTTGAAATGTGGCCAGTGCAATGAAGGAACCTAATTTTTATTTTATTTTATTTTACTTTTATTGATTTAAATATTTATGGCCACATGTGAGTCAGTGTAGATTTTGGAACATATAGTAGCTTCACTTATTTACCTCTATTATGGTTTTCTTTTCTGGTTACACCTTTGTGCCACCTTCTCTGTGGGCTCCTTCACATTCCTCTAACACCATAAAATGATTACACTTTGTGATATGAGACTTGGACAGTAGGATAAAAATGTGTCTATTCTGTGTACAACCATATCACGTGTCAAGAGTTTCATCTTGGGAACTTAACAAAGTTGCATTTAAGGAGATTTATCATTTAACTAATATTAGGATAGCACTTAGTATGTGTCAGGCACTAAATGCTTTATCAATATGAACCCATTTAATATCCATTAGAATTCTATTTGGTAGATACTCTTATCAGTCCCATTTTACAGATGAAGAAACTGAGGTATAAAGAGGTCAATAATTTGTTCTATTTGTCATAGTTAATGGAGTAGCAAAGTTGAGATTCAGACCTAGGGAGTTTGGCTTTAGAGTTCATCTGGTATTAGCTTCCAAGCCTCCAGCTTTTGAAGATCAACCTAGTTCTCCTCAACACTCATCATCTTTTGAATTTCCACAGCACTTACCTTCTGAACAGGTCATCTAGCATAGAGTAGAGGCTCACTGTTAGACCCCATTGGTGCAAGGAAACAAACAAAGTCAGGGAGCAGCACCCCTCATGGCGATGAATGTACCACAGGTTTAGGGAATCCCCAGCAATGGAAAAGCAGAAAAATGAGGAAAATCTGAAATTGCTAATTCCATCCCCCATCCCCACACGCATATATTATCGTGCTAGGAAAAAGAAAATACTTTAAACTATACAGGACTTAATTTCTCTTAGAAGTACAATTTAGCATTCTGCATTGAACCTCAAGACTGCATGATGACATTACATTCTGCTCTGCTGATCCCCATTTTCTTTTGTTTTTATGCTGTGTTCTTAGAATCTGTTCTAATAACCCCTACCTATTTAACTCAAGCCATGAAGATCCTGGGGCACCCAAGACTTGAGTTGCTCTCAAATGAAACTAGAACAATAATGACAGCTAAGTTTCTGGAATCTGGGGGCTTGTCAAGAGCCAATTTTTCCATTCACAAAAGGGGAAACAATGGTTTTTATGTGGCAGCTCCTTACCCTCAACTTGATAGGCTCTGTATGGAATAATCCCCAGGATTCTGCTGCCTTCAAATGCTCACTTTCATAAAATCATTCAACATCAGTGAAGAGATATAGAAAAGTCAAAGAATGCAATGGTTGGTTGATTCTGATATGAAAACCAGTTTCAACCACTGATCCTTGATTACCCAGTAATATGCATGGGAAAACTGAGCATTTCCTTACCCTTTTCTTCAATTATACTGCATTCCAAAAACCATGTGTTAATTTACTAGGAACCAGTCAACTTTTTTATGTTTTCAGAGAAAATGGAGAGGGGAGAATTTAAAGAAATATATATGACAGCTAAACAGTTGTCGGAAATATATTCTTCAGGAAGAGAAAATCTGCCATCTATAATGTCATCCTGGAAACAAATATTTAGCATTTCAAAATATCCCTGTAGTGGTAGCTTTTTTTTTTTTTTAAGAAAAAAAGCTTGTAGTGGGAATAATTGTCCTATTACAGCTGACATTTAGAGAAAAGAAAATTCATATAAATAAAAAGTACAAGTCTGAGACAGTGGTTATCTGTCTTCACTACAACTTGCATTTGACAAATTTGAATTGTCTTGCTATTTCAGCAAGATAGTGTTCCTTTCCCCAGTAACTAAGTTGCTGTAACTAAGGTAAAGCAGAACAGTGATGAGTAAAAGTTCACTACTGGTTAATGCTTTCATGATTAGTCTGTGGGAAATATGAACCACAGCATTGCCCAGAAAAGGGCAAATATGATTTAACAGATTGGAAGCATTAGTGATAGATGAAGGGACAAATAGATATCCAGTTATGCTTGGTCCTATTCATTTCTACTTTCAGTGATTGTGACAAATATGTACTGTAGGATTTAGTGGAAAACACTTCATAGGTTTAGATAATTTAATAAACATACAATATTTAATGGGGAATGTTTCAATTTTACAAGGTCCCGTATGAGTTAAAATTCACTTAGTTCATTAACAATTTGGAATTTTATTTCATTCTGGCAGTAATGTAATAACAACATCACAGGCAAAATTAACTATTTCACCATGGCTTTTGGATGGTAAATGTAAGCTTTTAAAAAGTGTGTTATATGCACAAAAAAGCTCTACTAACCATGATTTGTGATACAGTGAACTACTGGAGTTTTTTAAATCACAAGTTGTCAAATGGTGCATTAGTGATATATCAGTTGCAATTACAGTGAAAATGACACTTTGACTTAAAATGAAGTGCTATTTCCTTTTCTTAAAAGATTTATTTGAGTATGATGAAAGCACACTAAGTACCCTGGGATTTATTTAGGCCTGGGAGTTGTCTTCTTAATAGATAGCCACACTATTTTTAGCCATGCTTTTCTCCATTATTTACAAAGGGAGAAAAATATACTTCCTATTATACAATATTTATCAGATAATTATTGATTTGCATATAATATGTGAAACCATTAATTTTTAAATTATAAAAGCCATTAACATAATATTAGCAACTACTAGTAATGTTTTGGATTTATATGGCATATATGTCTATCTAGCTATTTGGCTATCTCTGCTTGGATTATGGGTACCTTGAAGTCAGAGTGTCCAAATTTGAACTCTTTATATTAACCCAGAACTTGTTCTTCCTCCTCTGTTCCCTATCTCAGTTAATGCCAGCATCACCAATCATCCAGCTGCACAAGCCCAAAACTGGGCACAATCTTAGATTCCTCTCTGATCAATTCTATTGCCTTAATATCACTGAACTGTGGCTTCTTTCCTTGCTCTGCATTGCCATTTTATTTCAAGCCAGAGCCATCTCCTGCCTAGACTCTTGCCAAAGCTTCTTAACTGGCCTATCTCTGGGTTTGTTCCCATATTGCCCTTGAGTATGTCCAAATATCTGATCATGGTCCAATAATTCATGACCTCACCCCTTCTCCTCAATCATTTTTCTCACTCACTCTCTCAATTGCAATTGGTGATTTACTTGCTTGACTCACAATGCCTTGGGAGGAAAAAGTAGGTCTTTTTCAAGCTAGTATTTTCAGGGCCCAGCACATCTCTTATCGCTGTAATCATGCAATAAATAGCCGCTTAATGAAAATATGAAATCTAGTAGACCTCATACATAATGTTCCCTATTTGGGTGAATGACGCTGGGTACATGTTCTTCATAGGTCTCTTGTGTTTCTGTATATCTTACAAGTAGAGACACTGATTGCCTTTGCTCCAGACTAACTTTTGAAAGAACTTTGCATAGCAAACAGCCTTAGAATTAGATAGAAATAGTGTTTCCCTTCAGCACAAAGAACAGGTTTATTTACTGTCCCATAATAAAAAAAAATAATGTCTCCCTCTAGAGCAGCGGTTCTCAACCTGTGCATTGCGACCCTTTCACAGGGGTCGCCTAAGACCATCGGAAAACACATATATAATTACATACTGTTTTTGTAATGAATCACTATGCTTTAATTATGTTCAATTTGTAATCATGAAAATACATCCTGCATATCAGATATTTACATTACGATTCATAACAGTAGCAACATTACAGTGATGAAGTAGCAACAAAAATAATTTGATGGTTGGGGGTCACCACAACATGAGGAACTGTATGAAAGGGTCGCGGCATGAGGAAGGTTGAGAACCACTGCTCTAGAGCTAAGGTCATGCTTACTGACCATTATAAAAGATCAAGTCCCCTAAGCTTAGAATCCTTCTGTAATGTAACCCATACGTGTGTTGGTGTCTTCTGGTCCTGTTGGTGTTGGCCTATGAGAGTTGAGACTTAGGGAACCAGTGCAAAAGCTGATATTCCAGCTACTGCTATTGGTATGAGGATGAAACTGTCTCTGTCTCTGACCCAGGTGTCTCATGTCTTCGATAAGCATCCATGAAACTGTGTTAAGCTAACTTGTTACAAGTAATGCAACATCTCAAATGTTTTGCAGTTCTTGAAAGTGCTAACTTGGGAGAACACAATCTATAGATATGTTTATAGCCAGGATACCAAGTTTCCTAGCAAAGGCAGCAGAAAACATCCCATGTCCTGCGAGTAGTGGTGATCTTATATTAGGGATATGAGTTTGTCTGATGAGATGAGAAAAATAAGTTGCCCAATTAATGTCACAGATTACCTTTCTCAGAAGGCGAGCCGTAGAATAATTGAGTGATGTGAGCTGAGTTGTAGCCATCTCCATAGCTCCTGCCAATTGTTGCCCCAACAGAAAGAGGAATGTTTTTTTAGCAGATCTTCCAAGTGAATGAAGCCTTAAATATTGATTTTTATAAGAAATATTCTGGTTAATAAATGTTGAGAATTAATTCGCATTTTTAATAGCACATTTTATATTAAGCTAACCAAAAGCTCACTGCAATGTGCCACCTCTGCATTAGAACAAATGGTAAATGGTCCAGGTCTTGTGAATTGTTTATCCACAAGTGCCAGAAGGAAAGTTAGCTGGTGCTTTCACATCATACCAATCTTTCTTAGAAAATGGATCAACCGCTTTTTTCCTGGTTCCCTTTTTGCTGCTAAAAGGTGGTGTACATTTCTCTATTTATAAATTTCAGACAATAAACATAAAAATAGTTGAGAGTGGGGTTAAAGTGTGGATACTGTATATAATATCCCATGGGGCACACCAATGTGTCCATTTCTGGAACCATTTCCCCCCCCCCCTTTTTTTTTAATCCTCGACTGAGGATATTTTTACATTGATTTTTAGAGAGCATGGATGAGAAAGAGAAAGACAGAAATATCGATGTGAAATACATTGATTGGCTGCCTCCTGCACAAGCCCTGACTAGGGCCGGGGCCAGGGAAGAGCCTGCAACCAAGGTGCATGCTCTTGACTGGAATCGAACCCAGGAGCCTTTGGTCCACAGGCCTATGCTCTATCCACTGAGCCAAACAGGCTAGTGGTCATTTCTCCCTTTGTTCTCCAGCTTCTGCTGTGCCTTCCACATCACTTTGTTCAAAACCAGCCATCTGAATGGGTTCATTGGCTTCCTAATGACCACTAGTCTACAATATCCCAGAAGATATAAAATTGTGAATATTTTAAGCAATATATAAACCCATTTAACAACCTGACTTATATAGTCTCATCATGGCCAAGAGCTAAAGGCCATTGTTTTGGGCTTCCCTGAACCCTCTTTTCTCAGAGCCCAACAATTCTGTCCCCACAAAGAATCCAATCATACTCTTTGGTCAATCCATGAATATTCATTGAGCAGTGACTACACACAAAACAGGAAACTGAAATGTTTCCTGAGGCAAGCTCCATCTTTTTTGGGGGGAAGGATGAGAAGACCAGAGACTGCCTTGTGAGAGGTTCCTGTGTTTGGTAGGCATTGGCCAATTTAACTTAGAGCTAGGGATTTCAGCTTCCAATGTGTATGTATACATAAGGATCATTAGGTAATAAGTATACACAAAAATGCATTTTTTAAAGACTTGGCAAAGAGAGACTTTATTAGAGAGGATTGCTGCAAAGTGGAGGGAACTATTGCAGTAGAGATAAGATCTGCAAGCATCTACCATAAAATATATTTTAATACTCAGTTTGTTAGCATCACATGCCATTCAGAGTTATCTAAAAACGTTTTATTGTAATCATTGCAACATACCTAGGAGTATGTTTAATCAGATAATTGAAGGTTTTGAGGTCTACGAAAATAATGAAATGTGTTCAAGTGTCCCCTTTATTCAGTAGTGGGTCAGGGGATAGAATTTAAACTTCTCTGCTAATATTTAGAATGTACTGAATAGAAAACCAGGGTTTTGCAGATAGCCAGATTTGGAGGTATTAAAAATGGAGACACTGCAGCAGTGCTACATTCTCTTGCTCCAAATAGCTGATATTCTGCTATCATTTTAAAATAGTTTTATTTTTTCGGAAGAGCCTCAAATTGAAATATTCTATCCCACTATCAAAGGGGGTCACATATATGTTGATAGAAGAAGATTTGACTTTGGGAGATGGGCACACAATGCAATATACATATGATGTTTCATAAAATTGTACACTTGAAACCTATATAATTTTATTATCCAATGTCACCCCAATACATTTAATTAAACAAAAAACCCCCACATTGTTTAGCAAAGAAACCAATCACAAAAGTATGTATGTTGTATGATTCCATTTATTTTTTATTTTTTATTTATTAAATTGATTTGGGTGACACTGGTCAACATGAACATAAAGGTTTCAGGTGTGGGTTTCTATGTTACAAGATCTGTATGTTGCACCATGTGCCCACCACCCAAAGTCACATCTTCTCCTGTCACTTATATTAGGACCCTCTTGTCTCCCCATTTATATGAAAGTCCAGAACCATAAATCTATTTATAAAGGGACACATAAGAATATTTTGGGGTGATAGAAATGTTCTACAACTTTATTTGGATATTTCTTACTTGGGTGAACACATGGATTAAATCGTATCCTTTTTATTGTTTAAAATATATTTTTATTGCTTTCAGAGAGGAAGGGAGAGGGAGAGAGAGAGAAAAAAACATCCATGATGAGAGAGAATCATTGATCAACTGCCTCCTGCATGCCCCACATTGGGGATCAAGCCCACAACCCGGGCAGGTGCCCTGACCTGGAATCGAACTGCGACCTGGTTCATAAGCCGATGCTCAACAACTGAGCCACACCAACCAAGCACGGAAGGCTTTCTTAAAGGAGTGACATTTGAGCTGAACTTTGAATGAAATGCAGGTTGGGTTTCCCAAAGGCCTGGTATGCCCCCCATATTTGGAATATTTATGTTTTTACATAGAGAAGTGTTTTATTTCTTATGTAGGCTAAAAGAAAACTCTAAATTTTATGGATTTCATTATTTTTATTTTTTATTTTTTAAAAATATATTTTATTGATTTTTTTACAGAGAGGAAAGTAGAGAAAGAGAGAGTTAGAAACATCAATGAGAGAAACATCAGCTGCCTCCTGCACACTCCTTACTGGGATGTGGTCATAACCAAGGTACGTGCCCTTGACCGGAATTGAACCTGGGACCCTTCAGTCTGCAGGCCGACATTGTATCCACTGAGCCAAACCAGTCAGGGCAGATTTCATTATTTTTACAAAGCACAAGTTTTTAAGCCAGCTTGGCCTGCTGTGGATCTCGTTTAGGGGGTTACTATGCAGGGACCTGCCCTGATCTACCTGAATTGGCCCACTCTCTGATCTCATCCCATGTTCCTCATTTTTTCCTTCTCTAGCCTGGCCTTACCCCACAGATTTATTTATTTTTTTGTAAATTTGCTTCACGAATTTGTGTGTCATCCTTGTGCAGGGGCCATGCTAATCTTCTCTCTATCGTTCCAATTTTTTTTAGTATATGTGCTGCCGAAGCGAGCACTCACCCCACAGATTTGGCATATACTGTTGACCACCTGGCTACAGACTGGGCTCTTCAGAGCTGCTCTGATTCTCTACAACAGTGTCCAGCCTTACTGCTCTGAAACTTCATCCACCAACGTGGCTGCCCCTTGATTGACCACAGCCTCACACACAGGACCCAGACAATTTTATTAAATGTATATAGTAAGAACTCCGAGATGTTCTAACTTAGTCCTATTTAAATGCAAGGTCTACAAAGGTAGCCAATGTCTCGCTCCTCCTGAGCAGTACTCCTGGTATCAGCAATCCTATATAATAAAACCCTAATATGCAAATCAACCAAACTGTGGAATAACTGGTTGCTGTGATGCACACTGACCATGAGGGGGCATATGCTCAATACAGGTGTTCAGTGCACTCCCACAGGGGGTGTGCCACTCAGCCAGAAGCCGGGCTCATGGCTGGTGAACCTAGTGACGGTGGCAGGAGCCTCTCCTGTCTCCACAGCAGCGCTAAGGAGCAGCGAGCAGGCAGGTGGTAAGGAGTGAGGAGTCCCAGCCTGTGAGAGGGATGTCCGACTACTGGCTTAGGCCTGCTCCCTGGCAGGCGGACATCCCCTGAGGGGTCCTGGACTGTGAGAGGGTACAGACCAGGCTGAGGGACACCCCCCCCTCCCAGTGCACAAATTTCATACACTGGGCCTCCAGTTCATCTATAAAAACCCCAGCTTCCTACCCCCTTGTCAGGGGACATGGGCATAGTTCTGAGATGTGTGTTCAACAGTCTGCCAGAGGTCCACAGTGGGACTGAGCCCCAATTGTCCAAAGTGATAGTGTACTTGATACTATAGCCTTTATTGTCTGCCTTCCTTTCCCTGTCTTACTTCCACACTCTTTTGCCAGTGTCTCCTGGGATTATCCCTCAGATAAAGTACTTGCACTCAAAACTTTGTCTCAGCATCTGCTTTAGGGAAAGCACATATTCAGTCAGCTGCCTATAATGGAGTGCTATCTTCCTGGCAATATGCTAAGTATTTGACCTGCCTCATCTGAATTAATTTTAAAGAAAATGTTGGGAGTTATTTATTTTTCCCCATGTTTTACAGATAGGAAAATGAAACCCCAAGAAGTAACTGGCCCTAGATTATATAGTAAATTAATTGTAAAGCCAGGATTCTGAACAAGACAGTTTGACTCTAAAGCTGCATCCTTAACCACAAACCAGTGTTACGTTTCAGAAGCATAGTGTTTTGTGGGGTGTTTTTTTCCTCAAGCAATCAGGTGGCTATATTAACTTAAACTGAGGTCATCAAGTATCACCACCAAAGGTCACCTGCATACATGAATGCTCTCAGAAGAATTTCATTCACTCTGCTTTTGATTTCCTAGTCCTACTTTAAGGCAATCTGGGTTCAACAGTACTCCAAGATACAGATTACATCTCTGATTGTTAGTGTATAAATAGTATTAGGGTTTCCTCTAGCTCAGTTGGTTGGAGCATCATCCTGTACACTGAAAGGTGGCAGGTTTCTGATTCCCAGTCAGGGCACATACCCAGATTGCAGGTTTGATCCCCAGTTGGAATGTATACAGGAGGCAACCGATTAATGTTTCTCGCTCATCTCTCTCTCTCTCTCTCTCTCTCTCTCTCTCTCTCTCTCTCTCCCTTCTTCTCTATGAAATCAATAAAAAATTATTAGGGTAATATTTATTACTCTAATAGAGAAGGGAATACCTAAGCAAATTGTCTACCTCAGGTTTTATCTTAATTTTCACAAAATTCAAATGGAGTCCAAATGAGTGAAGTTTGATTGTATTTAGAAATTTATTAAGGTTGTCACATATAAAAGCTAAAATGTGAGTGTAAACCTTACTTCATATTTGAAGATGGGGTCAACAAAAGGTGGTTGAAAGAAAAGGTAAATTTTCCTTTCTGAAAGGCAGAAAAAAAAAGAACAAGCAGTGGGAACCAAAATTCTAAAAGACAGCTCAAGAAGTTCTGAATTATAACTCCCAAGGTTTTAAGTGTTGAGATGAGTTTTCTTCATGTGAAACAAAAGGCAAATCAGTTAATGAGATTGAAGGTGAAGTGTTATGAATCTGCAGAGAAAGCAAGCTGACAGTTTGATTGGCATATTGAAGGAGAAGAGGAGAATGAATGGAAGATTTACCAGACAAAATTTACAGATGCCTTTTTAACCTCAGAAATTAACAAGGATTTAGATGGGGAAAAATACTTGCATCCTTAAAATAAATGGCTAAGAATTATGGGCCCCAACTGTCTGTAAACAGGAAGGATTTGTCCAACTGATATATAACTTCATTGATGCATCTAAGGATGAGAATGAGAAAAAATCATGGAGATAGAATACCTATAAATTAGAATTAAGAATTAATGTCTAATGCCCCTGAAGTATCTATCCAGTAAGGCCCAGGTCCATTGAGGACCAACCCCCTGGTCTCAACAGGAAAAAAATAACTGGGCCCTAGGATCACAGAGGCAAGAATAGCAGTATTTGAGGATTTTGTCTTCTCTCCATTTCTTACTTTCCATTTAGAGCCATGATCTTTTGACTAGGTTAGCTCTCAACCACATTCCTTCTTTGTTTCATGGTTTGTTGCTTTCTCTCTGAATGCTTAGACAGTGTGTCTGGTGAAGTTTTCCACTTGCCATCTTTTTTTAAAAATATATTTGATTTATTTTTTACAGAGAAGAAGGGAGAGGGATAGAGAGTTAGAAACATCGATGAGAGAGAAGCATCGATCAGCTGCCTCCTGCACACCCCCTACTGGGGATGTGCCTGCAACCAAGGTATATGCCCTTGACTGGAATTGAACCTGGGATCCTTCAGTCCCCAGGCCAATGCTCTATCCAGTGAGCCAAACCGGCTAGGGCTCCCCTTGGCATCTTGACCATTCCTGTGGCCTCCACCAAGTAGACAGCCTCAGAGTTCAAAGTTCATCCTTGGTTCTGGATTTGTTCCTGAGGGTTGTACTCTAAACATGAAGAATACCAAATAACTGACAGAATGGAGGGGGACACAGTAACCTTCACCTTGCAAGGCAGAACAGTGACTTGAAAGTCATGGGACCTATTGGTTTTGGCCTAGTCTGTTTCATGGTTACAGCTGTGACCAGGGCCAGACCAGGTGAATGCCCCTTATGATTATCTTCCATGGCTTGTACACTGTGAGACATTTTCCTAACTTCCAATAGGTCACACACCTTTTCTTTTCTGTGAAGGCTATGTTGAATGTAGATTGTTCTAAAGTAGGTGTAGTAGTCAGGGTTCTTCAGAGAAACAACCAATAGACTACAAATGATAGATTAGCTATAGAGACAGAGACAGAGATAGAGATAGAGATAAATAGAGATAGAGATAGAGATAGAGATAGAGATAGAGATAGAGATAGAGATAGAGATAGAGATAGAGATTGATTTATCATAAGGAATGGGCTCACATAGTTATGGAAACTGAGAAGTTCCAAGATCTACAGTTGGCAAGCTAAAGACCCAGGAGAGCTGGTGGTATAGTTCTGGTTAGAGTCTGAAGTCCTGAGAACCAAGTGAGCCAATGGTGTAAGTTCCACTGAGAGGGCAGAAGAAGGCTGGTGTCAGAGCTGAAGTGGCCAGGCAGGCTAAGTTCCCTCTTACTCAGCGGTTTTGTTCTATTCAGGTATTCAATTGGATTGGATGAGGCTCACCCACATTAGGGAGCAAGTAAATAAATTTATGGATTCAAAGGTTAATCTCATCCAGAAACATCCTCACAGACACACCCAGCATAATATTTGACCAAATGTCTTGGTACCCTTGTGGCTGAATCAAGTTGCTATAAATTAACCATATCAGTAAGATTATCTCTAGAGTAAGTGGTACTTACTTTCTAGGAAATATTCTGGGAGGGTTTTCCACCTCCAAGCCCCAACCAAAATGTCTATCCCACCCTCAGTCAGTTCAGGGATAAATTAAAATGATGGAAGTATTTTTATGTATGTATGTACTTATTTATTTTTTAATAATAATGTTGTAGTGGTCCAGAAAACTGATAGAAACGCACCTTTATTTTTGCTCCTATCTCTCCCAGCCTCAGGAAAGCCTTGTAAATTTAGGACAGGATTCATGACTTTTAGACCCATCAGAAGAGTTAAAAACAAAACAAACAAACAAACAAAAAGGACAGTCAGAAAAAGATGAGAGTTATCTAATACAACTTGGCAAACTCCTGTGTATTAAGAATATTATAAATTTTAATTAAAAGTTTTCCATCAAATTGGGACTGATTTCCTGATCTACCACCAGTCGGTCCTCTTTCCCCCTAACTTCCACTCTTGTCTTTCAATGTGCATCTGCTGCTGTAAAGTGACTGCAGTCAGTCATCAGGAGGTTCCTTCCTGTCAATGCCTAAATGACATGTTGGTTGGAATCTTCCATTTATGCAGCCACAGTATCCATACGCCTTGTGCCTTATTGTACACAAGGGCTAACCAATAGCCACAAACGTGATGAGTTTTGCTAACTGAAATTCCTGAATTCCTCTGGGTTCCATTTGGAATCAGATTTCATTACAGTTGTAATAGTCACTCCTGGTTGTTATTTTGGTTTTGCTGGTTTGTCTCTTTTGTTTTGTTTTATCTCATTGCCAAGCATGGGAAGTTCTGTAGAGACAGGGTGATCATACATCTCAATTTACCAGGGACAGTCTCAATTTATGACTTCATTTGTTAATGACCCATTTTTTTCACTCTCAAAAACATCCCACTATGGATGATAAATCATATGTTTACCCTATAAATAGGGGTCATTTGGGAAAATTAATGATAATTTAGTTTCATGTATAAATGTTAAACAGTTCCTCTAGGTTCCTCTGTGCTTTTCTGAGACCAGAGTGAAACTCCAGCACAGGTGTTTCTGGGTGCCAAGGTAAACCTCTGAAAAGGAGGTTCTTTTTGGAGTAGTTTCCACTATGCCACTTTAAGGACTACTGGGAATTTGTGTACTTGATCTTAAATTATCTAATCTCTTGCTCTTTCAAGTTCTGCTCCAAAAATCTATTCCTGAAAATCAAAGATTTTAGGATGATTTTAATGTAAAGGCAGGTCATGTATACTTTCCTCCAAACTTCATTTTTTAAAATAAAACTTTTTCTTTGAAAATCTGAAGGCTTTGATCCCTGTAAAGAACCCGCTGTCCCCTATGTTTTTCACTCCAGACAGCAGATTTTTTTCTTACTAGGTCTGCGTCAGTAGAATTTTCCAGGTTCATTGGATCCCAAGTTGCTGCTGAAGACTGTTCATTTAGCTTAGCCTAATTTGATTGCACCCAAATGTGAGGCAAAATAATCCTCACCTTTCTGATGCACTTTTGGAACTGCCATTCAATTCATCGTTATGGGACTTTTGCCCAAGTAAAAACCCAAGCTTGAATCAACAATCACTGGGTGAAACAGAGCAGTATAAGGGTTGTGTGCCATAGCCGGACAAAAAAGCTGGACCTGCTGGGGGGCACTGGGCTGAAGGAAGGCAAAATTTCCTGATGTCCTAAGTCCCAGGGAAGGCTGTGGGATGAGTCTTCTTGTCCTTTTCTTTCTTCCCCTCTTTCCTCTCTTCTTTGACTCACCTTTATTTTCCTTTGCTCTCAACTTCTTGTCCTCTCTTCTCCATCTTTGTCTCTTGCTTCTTTCTTTTATCTTTCCTTTCTTGTTTTTCTTTTGTCCTTCCTACTTCTTTTGCCCCTCACAGTTTGTCCTTTTTCTTCACTCTGCCTTTGGCCTTATCATTGACTCCATCTTACAATGGGTCTGAAAACTTCTCATTTTTTAACTTCTTAGACTCTGGCAAAAGTTAGGAATCCTCTCCCTGGAATAGGATACAGATGTTCAAATTGAACATACAACTTCTGGGAGTTGATGATGCTTAAAGCTTTCCAGGTTTAAGAACTTCTGTGATAATTATACTGGTGGTCCACTTCTTGTCATAAATCAAGTGATAAAATGGTTTTAAGGAACCGCTTTAAGAAGACAAAAATAGCCAAAACCGGTTTGGCTCAGTGGATAGAGCGTCGGCCTGCGGACTGAAAGGTCCCAGGTTCGATTCCGGTCAAGGGCATGTACCTGGGTTGCGGGCACATCCCCAGTGGGGGATGTGCAGGAGGCAGCTGATCGATGTTTCTCTCTCATCGATGCTTCTAACTCTCTATCTCGCTCCCTTCCTCTCTGTAAAAAATCAATAAAATATAAAAAAAGAAGACAAAAATAATATCAATGAAATTTGGCAAATAGGTAATCAGCATGAATGCTAAAAGATTACAAGAGATCATGTAGTAAGCAGGGATCTTTAGAAAATGTATGAGACCCAGAAGACTTTCAGATGTCCATACACTCATGAAGTTGGTTGTTAGCCAATGCTGAAAATAGAGACACAGCATCATCTACCTGATGATATCTATAGCTACATATACAACTACTAGAGGCCTGGTGCACGAAATTCGTGCATGGGTGGAGTCCCTATGCCTGGCCAGCGATCAGGGCAGGTCAGGGCCAGGCCAATCAGGGCTGGGCAGGAGAGGAGGCGACGGTTGCCGGGCCGGGCACAGAAGGAATGGACACCAGATGCTGGCCACCACCACCGCCATTGTTGGCACTCCACCACCACGCAGTTCCCCACCTCCCCCCTCCTCCTTCCCTCGCCATTGCACTGCCACTGCAGTGGGCGGGCAGTGGGCTGATTGGGGCCTACTGGCTGGGGGGAGGGACAAGACACAGGAGGTTGGCCACCAGCCCCAAGGAGGGAGGCGGCCCTCAGCCCCTTTGGGAAAGGGGCTGTGTCCACCACCACCCACCCCCAGTTCCCCATCCCAGCCCAGGCCTGGCCCCAATCAGGTGATTGGGGCCTGCCAGCCAGGGGGAGGGATTAAGAGAGGTTGGCCAGCCTGGAGGGAGGGACTGTGGGAGATTGGCTGGCTGGGGGAGGTTGGCTGAGGGAGTGCACTGACCACTAGGGGGAAGCTCCTGCATTGAGTGTCTGCCCCCTGGTGGTCAGTGCATGTCATAGTGACTGGCCGTTCCAGTCATTCTGGTCATCCCAGTCACTTAGGCTTTTATATATATAGATTATTGTTGGGAGCTGGAAGTGACATCTTCTGCATACTATAAAACCCTAAAAAGAGTGGCATCAAAATGAATTTAACTAATAAAATAAATGTAATAGCTCTGAGTCATTGTTTTTATAAATGAATATTCTGAACATTGAAGAATAACATTAGATTATTAGTATTTATATTTATTTTAAACACACACACACACACACACACACACACACACACACACACACAAACTTCCTTTAGTTCTTCTTTCCAAAATACATTTGAAAACTTTTTCCTCAAGGTACTGTCCTGTCTACAGGAAAAAACACTCTGCTTTACATATTTGTCATCTTTCTCCAAACCTGCTATTTGGATTTTTTTCTCATTTCCTACCCAGTAGAGCCAGATGATAATTTTATATTCAAAGAAATGTGCATGATCTAAATGCTCTATTAAATAAGCATAACATAAATGTATTGCTTTATTGTAAATTGCTAATATAATTTCATTTCCACCAGGGAATTCTTTAAAGCACAATTAAATTTTTAGAAATAGTAAGTTAATGACATATTACAAATGAAACAGGAGCCATTTATCTAAAGTATCAGCAATATTGTTGTTATATATTTTAAAGGTCATCATTTATTTGAAACATAATTATAGAATGACTCTAAACCACACAGAGACTTACTTTTAAAAGTATATATTACAATTTCCCACTGTTACTTAGCTGTATTTAAACAGCAGTGGTTTGATTTTTAAAGGGAGGAAGCACTACATCATTATCGTGTGTTTGTCCTTTGAACAAATTTGGCCCATAGGGCGTTGACCTTCTAAAATCAAAACCAACAGTGCCACATCAATGAATCGATAGTGTTAGGTCTGCTCTCTTCTCTTTTGCCCTAGATTCAGGTTCTAGGGGTTATGTGAACTTAAGATAAAAAGGAATATGATGAAAATAACTTGGCCAGCTGAAAAAAAAACCCACTTGGGAAATGGAGAAGAGTCAAGTGTACCAGTTAAACAGCACTTTTTCTTTTCGGTAAATATCTCTCCAAGTTATCATGACAAACTGATTAGTGTGTGTGTTGGCAGTCAACTCCTGATTATCTATGACAATGAAGTGTATAAGTGATCCAAAACAGAATATTTGAAATTATTTTTTAAAATTCTCTTTCACTTAGTATTTACATTGCTGCTGTGTTTTTCTTAAAGAACTATTCAAATCATTTTACTTTGCCCAAGGGATACACCTCAGTCTGGTGGTGAAGCATATAGGCTCCTTAGAGTATATTATAATGGGAAAGACCCACATCAAGTGAAATATTTACCGTAGAACTATTCACCCATAGAAAATAGAAGTTATAATAATAACTGGTGTTTATATAATACCAGACAATTTAGAAATTTCACATACATATATGTTCCCCTACCTTGGGAGGTGGGAAAGGTATATATAATTATCACCCATAGCTTACAGATGAATGGATGGATGGAGGGAGGGAGGGAGAGAGAGAGGGGGGGGGGGGGAGAGACTAGGATTTAATTTTTAATTGTTCATGTAGACACATTTCAGTTTAACACAAACCCCAGTTAATCTCTTGCATCCTATGTATGAAGTTACCAGGTTTTACCCCATCTAGGTGTGGCATTCAAACCAGAGACCTTGCACATGCATACATCTTATAATTGCCAATCTTAAGAAATCAGACCATTTTGATTCGTGTCTATTTTGAATGAGTGTTCTTATCATGGGGAAAGTTTAAAAGGAGGGTGCTAGCCATTGAAACATGAACTTTTCTGTGCTATTTCATGTATTTCTCCACTTAGCAAATATGTATGAAGCATATGTGCCAAGCACTATATGGGACGTAGGAAGTTAAGAGTAAATTAGAAGTGCTCCCGGTCTGCAAGAAGCTAAACACAAATCTCAAATAATAAAACCAGTTGGAAAGTATTTGGGGAAATATTTTAGAAGCTAAGTATTTAACTCCTCCCAAGGCAAGGTATTGTACTGGTGGTGATGATGGTGGTTTGTCTGTAATATTTAATGTTTCTCGACTGGTATAGGGCAAGACAATGTTTGTAGATTTGAAAGACGTCAGTGATTTCAAACTTCACTGCACTAAAATCTGCCCAGGGAATACTGTTCCAAATAAGATGCCTGGGCCCCACCCCCAGATATTCCAATTTAATTTCTTGAATAGGGCCAATGAATTTGAATTTTTGATAACTCACCCCCAACCCCAGACATTTAAATAAATGAGTTAGTTTGAGGGCGTCACATAGCCCTCAGAATGTTTTCCAACAAAGTATCCTTTACTTGCGGGCCTTGCACACCTAGTAATAGCCTTTCTTTAAAGCCTGATTCATAGAAGAAATTGAGAAATACTCCCAATGCTCAGAGTTCTCATAATGTGAGTGATCTCTGCGAATCGTTCTCTGTTCAAATGATCTGTTTTCTTAAAGTACGTAACTATTTGCCTTGATTATAGAAATGAACATGTTCTGCCCTGTAGTCTAGTCTAGATCTCTCCATCTGCCTCACTTGATGGTGAGCTACCAAAGGCACAGGCTTCATAGTTAACAATCTCTCCCTGGCCCACCCTGCATGTGAAAGGTTTGCAACAAAAGCTCATTTTATTGAATAAAGGACAGGATTTTGAAAGTTGGAAATGTGTATGCTTTTATATTCTAAGAACTGCTTGAAGCTGCCTTAAGGTGATTCTCCTGCTGGGCAGCAGTAAGCAGAAAGCCCTAGGAAGGGTTCTTTCCACCCTCCAAAGAGGCACATAGAAAAGGATATTTTAAAGGGCTGCTCCCCATGTTCCAGGTCTCTCTTGGGCCCACCCCAACCACAAACTCCTGCTTTTGTGAATGTCTTTATGCTAAATTTATGCAGAATGGATAATGCACTTAACCTATATTTTACTAAACTATTTTCTCATGTAACACTTGGATCCAAATAGGAAATTTTCACTGAAATGATGAACCCATAATATAGTTTTTTTTAAAAAATTGAGGTTTCTGTGCGGGTCTTGTTTGATTAGTTATGAGCATTAAACACACACACACACACAGACACACACACACCCCAGAAACAACATCTGCAAAAATGTCATGTACATCATTCCATTGCGCTATTCAAAAATATAGAAGAAAATCAGAAAATTAGTTAAATGAAAACATACAACAGTGAATGTGTCTGCTGGGAGCACTTCCTTGTGTTTTATATTATCACAGCTAAACATTAAGTCAGACCCTTAACTTGATTTTAATGTATTTAAGCAATAACCATCAAGGCACAGAGTACTTTCTGGGAATTAATGAGCAGCAAGAAGAGTTGATGGCCCAAAGTCAAACCAAGGACCGTTAACCCCAGCTGGCTATTAATTCTACAGGAAATGCCTGGCACTGAGGTTGGTATTACTATTTATAAACCCTTTATATAAGAAGAAAAGAAATACATATATACCCCTGCTGTGCCTTCATTTCAGAGAGTGCTGTGGAAAAGCAGGGAGCTGAATCACACTGTTGTTGCTGCATCAGGCCTTTTCTGCTAAATTAAAAGTAATTATCAAAATGAAGTCTTTGGTCTACAACCAAAGACATACATAAGAGCCTTCACGCTACCCTCCTCTTCTTCATCCCCATCACTGGTAAATTAAAGGGAAACAGTAATGGCAGCACCTTCCCAGGACATTTTTTAATGAGGTCTAACACACATGCAGTAAAGTGCATAAATCTTAAGCATACAGCTTGATATAATTTTTAGATATGTGCTCACCTGCATTACAACCCAGATCCAGGTTTAGTTAGAGCATTTCCAAAACCCCTAAAGCCTTCCTCATTCTCTCTCCCAGGCAGTACCCTAACAAAGCTAATCACAATTCTACCCTCAATTCCATCCAGTGGTTTTGTCTTTACCTAAATATCATACAAGTGGAATCATACAGCATGTACTCTTTTTGTGTGTGTTTTCCCCCCACACTCAATATTATGTCTGTGAGTTTTACATACGTTGCTGCATGTCACTCTCTCTCATTGCTGCTTTGGAGTAACTTTTAAATGCACTAAAGTTTTAAAAAATGAAAACAAAAGTTGATTCTTTTTCTGAGCTATAAGAAGTTTTTATGCCTCAAAGCTTGAATGTCTAGATTCTGTGCGTACTAAGAAAGTAATACATAATTTGCCCGAGGTCATAAGAGTAAGTGGCAGAGTTAGGACTCATCATCTGTTTGACTCCAAATTTCAAGCCCTTTCATCACACATACCGCCAGGTGAGAAGGTTGGGTCAGAGGAAGTCAGTGACTGGCGAGGAAAACAGAACAGAAGAGGATTTTCATTCAGATTCTAGCATGTAGCCCTATGCTTATGGGGCACACCTAAGCCTTAGTCCCTGGATTATTTAAGTGGATTTTTAGTGAAACTGTGCTAGAGTGTGCATTTACCTTTGTATGTCTTAGGCTTCCTCTCAATACTCCTGTAATGTAGA
Source organism: Myotis myotis (assembly GCF_014108235.1). Classification (NCBI taxonomy): domain Eukaryota; kingdom Metazoa; phylum Chordata; class Mammalia; order Chiroptera; family Vespertilionidae; genus Myotis; species Myotis myotis. The sequence continues at coordinate 4,987,888 of NW_023416346.1, read as the reverse complement.
CACCTAACATTTATTGAGAAATTACTATATGCCAGGCAGTATTCTAATGCTTTATATGCATTATCCCATCTAATCCTCATAAATACCCTATGAGAAGGTACCACTAATACCCTCATTTTTTCCGATGAGAAAACTGAGGTACAGAGGGGTTACGTAGCTTGTTTGCCCTCACTCAGCTGGAAGGGAGGGGTCTGAACAGACTTCCAATCTGAGATCCCAGGTGGTTGGAATCTGTGACCTGTTCTAGTAAATACTACCTAATACTGCCTAGAGGTAGTCTTGTGTGTCCTTCTGTAAGCAAAGTGGCCTTTGTCCCATATCTTGACCCACCCAGCCATGGAGTTATAATTTCTTATAGTTTGCACTGTCCCAACAAAGCCAGAACCATGTCGACTTCAATAGAGCAATAATGGAACTTGAAACTGTTGATTTGGGCCTGTTAACTGTAATAGCCTGGGGCCCAACTACTTTTATTCTGTACTCATGGGATATTTTGGATCTCCAGGAAATTCCCCAAGTTAAGCACTCCCATTAATGCAGAGGAGATGCCTTTGATTTCCCCCCTCACTAGAGTGAGGGGCCCTTTCCACCATCAGTTTCCCCTACCCCTGGCTGGGCAGTGTTATAACTTGAGATTTTTCCACCTTGTCAAAGCCAAATGGGAACATTTTCTGTTTCCTGTGAGAGAAATTTGTAAGCCTCATGTTATTCATTTTTTACCGGTTAGGAAGCCATGATCCAGTTGAGGAGATAAACGTGGAGCAGAATAATGCATATCTAAGGTCACAACCCAGGGTGATAACCTTGCGGTGAAGGTGGCTCCAGTTATCTTGTAAACAGTTGCGCAGAGTATTTGCATTTGTTATCTAGCAGATTCGTCATTTTGTAACCATCACTCTTTCTGTATGTTTAGTTCTTCTAATCTAGAATCAAGTGGTCTTGAATATCAGAGGGCACTTGGAGTTCATATGTTGGTTCAATCCATGCATTTTATAGATGATGACACTGGGGCTAAGGAGGTTGCCAGGGAGCTTTCTCCAAGGTCAGATGGCTGGAAAAAAGTGGAGTACAGAACAGAATCCAGGTCTCCTTACTGCCAGTTCGGGTTCTTTTCACCGCATCACCTGCATTCTCACCACATGTTCGTCATCCCACACAGTGCCCTTGACACTTAAAAGAGTCCTAACCACAGAGACACCTGGGAGCGGAAGATCTGAGAGACTTCTCTCTTTTGTATTTTCCCATTCTTCTTTCCTTCACTAGATTGAGGGTAGGACTTTGATAGGAATATTAAATTGATTCTAAGAGCTAGAAGGGCTTTTGGCCTTTGGTAGTATTTTTCTGGGTTTTTAACGGAGTGTGTGGGAACTTTTTGCGTGGATGTACATTTAGTACAGTGGATTACTTTCTGCTTAGGATATGTCTTTATTTCCGAAGGGCTGAGGGTACCGGGACAAAGTTCAGAGGCTAGGAAGGGTTAGTGTGAGATACAAAGGTAAAAAGTAAAGATACAACAACCAAACAATACTAGAAATTGTTCTCAGGTAGTTTTGATTTTTATTTTTGGCTAATTGCTTAGCTATGTGTGAGGTGAGGATTTTCTAATCCAACCAGAAGTAGAAGGAAACTTTTGCAGCCTGATAAAGAACATCTATGATATATCTGCAGCTAAGATCATGCTTAATGGTGAAATACTACACACTTTCCTCCTAAGATCAGGAACAAGGCAAAGATACCTGCTCTTATCATTTGATTCAACATTTTTAAAGAATTCATAGCCAGTGAAATAAGGGGGGGAAAAGGCATAAAAGTTAGAAAGGAAAAATAAACTGTCATTATTTACAGATGAGAGGATTGTTTACATAGAAAACACAAAGGAATCTATAAAGAAATCTAGCAGAATAAGTGAGTTTGGCAAGAATGTAGGGTACTGCCCTAGCCAATTTGGCTCAGTGGATAGAGCATTGACCTGAGGACTGAAGGGTCCCAGGTTCGATTTCTGCAAAGGGCACATGCCTGGGTTGCGGGCTAGATCCCCAGTGTGGGGCGTACAGGAGGCAGCCAATCAATGATTCTCTCTCATCATTGATGTTTCTGTCTCTCTATCCCTCTCCCTTCCTCTCTGAAATCAATAAAAATATATAAAAAATAAAATCATTATTTAAAAAAAAGAATGTAGGATACTATGTCAATATACAAAAAATAAATTGTACTTCTACTTCATACAATAGATAATTGAGAAATGAAATTAATAAACAATATCATGACAATGTAGTGATATTATTTATTAATTTCACTTTTAGAAAGAAATCTAAGTCTATGGATGCTATAGTACTGTCAATTTAGTATTCTATAAATTTCAACAATTTCACTAATAAAATAGCTACTCCAACCCAGTGATTTCCTATCTATTCCATGCTTCTTTTTTTTTTTTTAAATATATTTTATTGATTTTTTACAGAGAGGAAGTGAGAGAGATAGAGAGCTAGAAACATCGATGAGAGAGGAACATCGATCAGCTGCCTCCTGCACATCTCCCACTGGGGATGTGCCTGCAACCCAGGTACATGCCCCTGACCAGAATCGAACCCGGGACCCCCCAGTCCACAAGCTGACGCTCTATCCACTGAGCCAAACCGGTTTCGGCTATTCCATGCTTCTAATTGCACTTTTGCTATATACCAAATGCCTTTAATTAACCACACAATTTGCATCTTTCTTGTACAAAGCAGAATCAAATTTATTCAGTAATACTATATTTTACTTTATTGAATATTTAAAACTAAATTTTGTCATTTAAAATAATTATTTTAAAATTCTAGTGTTTGGCCAAAACCGGTTTGGCTCAGTGGATAGAGCGTCGGCCTGCAGACTGAAGGGTCCCGGTTTCGATTCCGGTCAAGGGCATGTACCTGGGTTGCGGGCACATCCCCAGTAGGAGTTGTGCAGGAGGCGGCTGATCGATGTTTCTAACTCTCTATCTCTCTCCCTTCCTCTCTGTAAAAAATCAATAAAATATATTTTTAAAAAAATTCTAGTGTTTGGAGAAATAGAGTGCATTAAATTCTCAAATAGCCAAAACTTGGCACTATAAACAGTTACTTCTACTAATTTAATGGCTAAGATATTCAAGTGAAGCTAAAGAATAGATAAACAATGTTAGAATAAATCATATATGTCCTGATATATTTGGATGTAAGTGAAATAACATATTAGGCATTTGAGCTGAAAGCAGGGACAATGTAGGAAATTAGAACTAAGACAACATTTTCCTGGAAGGTGTTAGTAAGATCTGTTTCTCAAAAACTTGAACAAGCATGAAGTATGCTTTTCCAGAGTCCAGAAAAAAATAAATCTTGTAGAGATCTGCCTAAAGTGAAAATTGTATCACTAAATAAAGTGACAGTCTCCTAATTTTGGTGTAGATATAACAAATATACACGTCCAGTTTCGGATCATTTGAGATAACATTTTCAGAAAACTTAAGTAAAGCTAATCAGACCCAAATGTGGGGAAGAATGCACAGAGTGAATTCATGAGTTGAATGTTTGGCTTCTTTTTAATCTTGAATTTGATGCTGTTGTAATGTAACCTAGTTATGAATAACTGGAAAGGCGCAAAGGGAAGGCCAAATATTATAGGCATGCCACTAGTGCAGCTCTGCCAGGAAGCTGCAGGTTAACACTCCCCAGGAAGCCACTGGCTTATTCCTAGCAGATCAATGGGGGAAGGGATGGACAGGGGGAGAACAGACTCATGCGCAGTAAAGTCTGGATGACCTAGGGAAGGTACTCGTCCATCAGTCACAGTTGGGAACAGGTAATTGGCCAGAGTAGGCCTGGCCATGGCAAGCGTGGGAAGATTTAAGATATTTAATCTCCTAAGAAAAGGAGTTCGCTCTCTTGCTCTCTTGTGTTTTGGGGACCCTTAGGACTCTTGCTGCAGTGGGCTGTGCTCTCTTGGCTCCCCTGCAATCACCCACACAATGGACTAATGGATTGCAACTAACCTGATGCTGTACTGGACCCAACTCCACCATGGAAAGGGAACTTTGGACACTGGCTTTGCTTCTAGCTCTAATGAATCTCCAGCTGCACATCTTCCGGGACTGGATTAAGGGAAATGGGACTTTGGAATGCCAGGGATGTCATTCCATGCAAATAAAAATCGCATCCTCCCGTGGGCGTCTCAGAAAATTCTTTTACTCAAGATATCATAAGGACGCCACCCTCAGCACCCAGGAGATACGCCTACTTCCATCAATAACCAATTCAGAAGCCCTCTCCCCTCCACTTACCCCTGACCCAGGATCTACAGAGACAAAAGGAATTTAGGACAAAATCTGTCCATTTGTAATAGGGGAGAAAAGTCTTTACGTACACCCTCAGGAGTTACCAGTATAAAAAGCATGCAACACCTATAGGTTTGACCTGATTATAGCAATATGTTCTAATTGAGATTTCTTTTGAAAGACACTCAGAATTTTAAGAGGAAATGGGTATTAAAAGTCTGTCTAAATCATTGACAGAAGTATTGCAGTTATGTAAGAGAATGTCCTTCTTTTTGGAAATACATTCTGAAGAATTTAGGAATAAAAGGACATGAGATCATCAACTTATTCTAAAATGGTTTAGAAAAAAACACATATACACAAGGGTTATTGTAAAGCAAATAGGGCAAAATGTAACTATTAGTGAATCTGGATAAAGGGTATATGAGAGCTCCTTAAGTTTGAAGTTATATCAAACTTTTAAAAATTCCCAAATATGTCTGTCTAAATCATATAACTTTTATAATCACTGATGTAAACTACCTGTAAAAATCACATTTTGGTAGTTTCTCACCTGAAATGAGACTCTACATATGAGGTTTCAAGTGATTTTGCTCATTCAGAGCTATTACATATTATGTCTTCACAAAGCACCCATTATACTCACTGAAGCACCAAGCAAAGTTCATCTCTTTAATTATACAAAGTTGAACAAGTATTTTATCAGAAATAATTCTGGAGTTACCTGTTGATATGGCCAAATGTCCCCAGGAAAAAATGGTGTTTCCCTAAACTAGAAAGGAGTGAGAAGAATGGATTAAGTATAGCATTCTTGTTTAAATGCTTTGTTAGAGGATGAATCTTTAATTTTATAAATATTTTAAAGGTGATAAGATAGAAGAGGGGAGTCTAAGAAAGGTCATGGTAAAGGCTGGAACATGGGAATGTATGGAAATAATAATAATAATAATAATAATTTATTATTATTATTATTATTATTGAGCCAGCCCTGAGTCTTGCGTTCCAGATTGAAGAGTAGAAACTCTTTTATCATTTGGTGTAGCAAATGAAGAAAGTGGCACTCAAAATAATTCTTATTACATAAAAATGGCAAAACACAGGGTGAAAGAAGGAATGTCTGTCTAAACCTGGCGAGAAAATGACCCCAAAGACTGGTACATTGTCTTTTTAAAAAAGCAGAGGAAAATTGCCCATAATTTGTTTGAACTGGAATCTTAAACTCAGTGCAGCTTAATTTCTTTCTTTGATGAACTGTGTTTATTCTTGCTGTTATTTTCTTTAAAGGATGTGATCATTTATTAAATTATAGTTCCACAGAGTGAAAAAGAACATTAAAATAGTCATGTTTCTCACTGGAAACTGTATGGCTTTTGTGATGTGGCCTCAAACATCATGTGTCAGCATTTCCACATTGTGTTGGTCAAAGCAGACCACAGATTTGACCAAAGGGAACCCAGATTCAAGGGTAGGAGATATAAGTCCTACCTCTTAAAGGGAGGCCTGTCAATTAGTGACAATGCTGTACATCTGAAAGGAATACAAATAACATTGAGTGTAAACTGTGATTAAAAAATAAAACGTAAATTTTGACAAAAGAAGGTGAAGCCCTGGTCAGGTAACTCAGTTGGTTAGAGTGTCATCCTGATACTCAAAGATTTCGAGTTTGATCCCTGGCCAGAGCACATATAGGAATGGAAAAACAAAGTTCTCTCTCTTCTTTCTCTTTCTCTCTCTCTCTCTCTCTCTCTCTCTCTCTCTCTCTCTCTCTCTCTCTCTCCCTCCCTCCCTCCCTCCCTTCCTCTATCAAATCACTGAATAAAACATTTTAAATAAAGAAATGTGATTATAATTTTAAAATAATATCAGTCCACAACTTTTGCTCCTTAAACACATTAATTCATGTAGATTAAAGTAATATTCTTTTATCGAGCTGCTATGAGAAAATAGGTGCTAAAACTCCACTTTATAAATAAAAATTTCACTAGAGCTAAATAAAACTGGCCTGCATGCTTCAAAAATATCAAAGCCATGAATAACAGAGACTAAGAAACTTTTGAATTAAAGAAGTATAAAGAGATATGAAGCTAATGCAACTGGAACATTAAAAATATCTATACAGCCAAAACCGGTTTGGCTCAGTGGATAGAGCGTCGGCCTGCGGACTGAAGGGTCCCAGGTTGGATTCCGGTCAGGGGCATGTACCTGGGTTGCGGGCATATCCCCAGTAGGAGATGTGCAGGAGGCAGCTGATCGATGTTTCTCTCTCATCGATGTTTCTGACTCTCTATCCCTCTCCCTTCCTCTCTGTAAAAAAATCAATAAAATATATTTAAAAAAAATATATCTATACAGACATTGTGAAAATTGGCAAAATGTGAGTAATGGATTGTATATTAGATAATATCACTGCATAATGTTAAATTTTCTGATTCTGATAATTACTCTGGTTCTGTAAGAAAATGTCCCTGTTATTAGGAAATAAACATAATATCTTGGGGTAAAAAAATAATAATTAGTGGCCTTTTTTTACAATTGCCACACTGCATGCTTGACACTTGTGCCTCAGTGCTTCCTTTTGGTTTGCTGTGTCTGTAGTCTCCACCCATTCAGATTTCTACAAAGGCGAGTCATTTCACATGGACATTCCTCAGTCAGCCATTGTATTTAGTGGTGGTTTAAAATAACACAAATTTCTTATCTTACAATTCTGGAGATCAGAAGTCCAAAATGGGTCTTAGAAAGCTAAAGTCAAGGCATCCATCGGCAGAGCTGCTTTCCTTCTTGTCTCCAGGGGAGAATACATTTCCTTATGTTTCTAGTGGTCGCCTATATTCCTATATTCCTTCATCATCAAAGACAGAAATGTTTTATGTTCAAACCTCTCTCTCTCTCTCTCTCTCTCTCTCTCTCTCTCTCTCTCTCTCTCTCTCTCTCTCCCCCCCCCCCCCACCCCCTGCTTCCCACCACCTGGATAATCCAGGATAATCTCTCCATTTTAAGAGCCTTAATTTATTTGCATCTACAAAGTTCCTTTTGCCATGTAAAGTAATAGGTCACAGGTTCTGAGGATTAGGATGTGAATATCTTTGGGGGGTCGTTAAGCTGCCTACCACAGCCCTGTTGCAGGAAACCCTCAATTGTGTGCTTTTAGAACCCTGTGGTTACCATGTACTGCCTTGTAATGTGAATCATATGACTTGTTGGTCAAAGAAAAACTATTAAAGAAACCAGATGCAATACCTATTTCTTTTAGTTTCTGACATTATTATTAAAAGTAGGAAGTTATCATCCCTTCCATGACTATCCGCTTAATCTTGCCTTTAGAGTAGCTTGGTATAACTGCTAATTGTCAGGCTTTTGTGAAAGATTCCTGATCTGATTTTCTACTTCTTCACAGCAAAATTCTATGACAATTATGCTTTCCAGGCTTTAGCCCAGTGCCTGTCACAGAGTAAATTTTCAAATAATGTGTTTTGAATTAATTGAATCTCTGTATTGCTGATGAAAATATTGGATATGAATTTTCTCTTTATTAGGTGGTACCTTTAAGTTGCAAATAATAATAATAATCTATAAAATGTTTTCTTGAGAGCATGTTTGCTTTCTGTGCAGTCATTTATCACTTGGTTAATGAAGTTGTTGGATGGTGTTTGTTATGCTGGCAAGTGTTAAAAATAAGATTTCTAGACAACTGGCAGCGATCTAACACTGACCTCCTTCTGAAATATGACTTTTAACACTTCTGTATCACAAATGATGAAGTTCATCATTGAATATGTGGTGATTATAAAATGATTTTCCCAATAGGGTATTTATTAAAATATGAAAATATCTCAGCTAATTACAGAGGAGTTCTGATGTTTACCTTCATTTTCTCCTCACTGAAACCCTTGGTCAGGTCTTGCTAAAGTAAATGTCCCTCTTCTGATTCTGTCTGTATTTTCAGCTTCTTCCCACTGATTGACTATGGTGGCCAATTCCTGTCTCATGTTGCACTATTCACTTATATTGAGACTGATAGGTGAATTGCTGGGAATTTTTGTTTTCTATCTGCCAGTTCTCAATTAAGAATTTACATACTAATGTCTGTAATACTGCTGGTTCTATAGCTATTTCGACTTGCTAATGAATAGATACATGCACAAGTGGAAACTTAAGGAGGGTGGTTCCGCATTAATTTTCCTTTCAGAAAAATTAAGCCCATCCCCTGCCTGCATAAAAGGGTTTCATACATCAAACTCATGTTTAGCAGAAACAACCAAATAACGTTTCGGTTGAGTTCTTTCTGATAAATGACCAGCTCCAAGCTAGGAACCCTCATAATTTATGCACATTCCCCATGTCAAAGTCACCATCTTATGCTGTTCTAGAGTGGTGATAAGAGCTACTTTTCTTGAACACTGAATTTCTAATTAGTTAGGCAACTGGCCATGCCCAGTGGAGTTCCACAGGCTGAAGCAAGTGGGAAGTTTCTTGTTGGAAACTTCAGAAGATGCAAAAAATGAGAGTCTTTTTTTAAAAAAAATATGTTTTTATTGATTTCAGAGAGGGAGAGGGAGATGGAAACATTAATGATGAGAGAGAGTCACATATTGGCTGCCTCCTACACACCCCACACTGGGGATTGAGCCCACAACCCAGGCATGAGCCCTGACCAGGAATCAAACCATGGTTCATAGGTCAATGCTCAATCACTGAGCCACACTGCTGGGGAAAAAAAGGGAGTATTTAACAGAGAGCCAAGTACCTGCTGGAAAGCTAAATTCTAAGAAACTAGAAAAATCCAGAGGGTGTCCTAAATGTCAATGCTAGAAGCAGGTATAAGTACAAATCAGGAACCTAAGAAAAAGAGAGACAGGAAAAAAATAGAAACGGGTGGAAAACAGTAAATGGGGAATATTCTGGAGCACAGACTTAGAAGAGGATCTACCAGTCCACAGTTTGCTTTTACATGCTGTTAAGTGGCCTGCATGTTTTAGAGTTTGGAGAATTATTCAACATATAGGTTACTCCCCCATTTTCCCTTCTATATCCATTCTTCAGCTTTCTCACCCTGATTTGAACCCCTTTAAATTGCATCAATCAGTTTCCCTTAACTGCCTGGTTTTCTGATGGGTTTGGCCAACGGAAGACATCAAGAAGGGATCTGAGAGCAGAAGAGAGAGATCAGAGTATTTAGTTGTCCTGATTCCCACACTGCCAAGTTGTAGATTGGTAGTGGCTGAATTCTACTGGAGTCCTTGGCTCCTGCCTAGTGGCTCTTTCCAACAGCTACAGGTGGCACAGGGTTCCTACAATTTCTATCTCAAACTTGTCCCCTCAGGCCTAAGTATAATAGTAGTTTCTCACCCTTACTAACTCCAAGGTGCTTCATCATCCATTGCTGGTTCTCATTTCCCACCTTCAACTTTGGAAATATTCCCTTTATTAATTTTTTTTCCAGAATTCCATTTGGGTGTGCCTTCCATTTCCTGTTGCTGAAACCCCATAGTCATTGAAATGAATTATTTACTAGAGTTGGCAAATATTCTAAACATTTCTGAATGACGTTGCTATCTGTTGTGTAAGCATGTATTCTGTGTTGTACGTCAGCCTTTTGTGACTTGTGACTCAGGGAAGAAAAAGGCTTTTTTTCCAGCTTTTAGTGGCTTGTGGTCTGCCAAGCTGAGAAGACTGAGCATACCATGAATGAATTGCTATAGTGCTGGTAAACAAATGTAATGGGGGAATACAATAATTATCCAAGTTCACTTGGGGTTTTCAGGAATATTCCCTGTTGGCAACATTAAAAAGGAACCACTACTGGGTTGATGATTTATTATCTTCCTTGACTTTGTAAAGACAGAGATTTCCTTTTCTCTTCCACACGTATCTAAGCTTATCAGTGTTTGCTATATCTTTATAATAAAAGCCTAATATGCTAAGAGTTTGGTTGTCCAGTAGTCCGTTCAACCAATCAATGCGTAATATGCTAATGATATGCTAAGGCTGCTCAACTGCTCACTATGATGTGCACTGACCACCAGGGGACAGATAGTCAACCTGTCAACCAGTCAATATGACATGCACTGACCACCAGGGGGCAAATGCTCCAACCGGTAGGTTAACTTGCTGCTGGGGTCCGGCCAATTGGGACTGAATAAGATGGGCCAGACATGCCCTGGAACCTCCCATGGTCCCTCCCCGGCTGGCCAACCTCCCGCATCCCTCCCCAGCCCTGATCATTCACCTGTGGTGTCCCTCGGCCTTGCCCGAACCCTCTTGCAATCTGGGACCCCTCGGGATATCGGAGAGCCAGTTTCAGCCCAATCCTGTGGGCCAGTCCAAGGGACCCCACTGATGCATGAATTCATGCACCAGGCTTCTGGTATCTCTATAATAATAGCATTCCCTGAGTCAAGTCCATCTTGGGTCAGGTTCCCCAGCGCAAAGACTGAAATGAGGATTCAGGTAGATGCTATTTGTGAAGGAAGTGCTCTCAGGAAAAACCAGTAAGGGAGCAGGGCAAACAACACCAAGAGGCCAAGAGTATGAGTTCAGGTGACATCCCAGTCTCAGCCTAATCTCATGGGCAGCACAAAGGTGTACATTGAACCTAAGAGTTTGTTTTCCTAGTGACAAGGAATAGGGGAGCTTTCACATTTCTGTACCCATTAGTTGTTGCTTATGGGCTGCCCAGAGTCAGGGGGTAGGGTGAGGTGGAACATAAACCTCCCAGGCTCCCAGCAGGTCCAGCAAAGTGGATCTAGTAGCCCTAGGGCAGGTCTCTAAAGACAGTTGCAAGTATAAGCAGTGAGGAGCAAAGCATGCAGAAGCTGTGGGATGAATATATAGAACCCACAAAAAGAGAGTCTAGGGCAGCGGTTCTCAACCTGTGGGTCGCGACCCCTTTGGGGGTCAAACGACCCTTTCACAGGGGTCGCCTAAGACCATCGGAAAACACATATATCATTGCATATTGTTTTGTGATTAATCACTATGCTTTAATTATGTTCAATGTGTAACAATGAAATTGAGGGTCACCACAACATGAGGAACTGTATTAAAGGGTCGTGGCATCAGGAAGGTTGAGAACCACTGGTCTAGGGGATTCATCTGACCAGAATACCAGCACCATCTGCTACAGAGTCTTCCAGAAGCACATCTCTGACTAATTAACATACAGTTAAGCAAAATCCTAGGATAAACAATCAAGCACAACTTTCTTCCTATGTACATTTTTAGATTTTGGAGGCATTAGAAGAGATTATGAGTGATGCCTTGCATCTAAGGTGACCGACAGTATCCCAGGATGCCGGATTTTTAGTACTAAATCCCAAATAGTCCTGTGTTCTCTGGGATGGTTGCTGAACCTACTTTATCTGAAACACCACTCAGTGAAGAGCTCTCAGATTGTTTCAGGGAAGAACTAACCTAAGCAGAGCTCGTTGTGAGTGCAGGAAGGTTGTGAACCTCCCCTCATGTAGCAATTGGTGATTTCCAGAGCTACACTGAGAGAAGGAGTCTAGAAGTCTGGACAAGGGTGTGGAGACTGTCAACGAGGACTGGGAAGGGGCTTCAACTTAAGAACTTGGTTCTCCGAGATTCTTTAGAGAGGCTCAGAGTAGTGGGACTACTTCAGGATCCAATACTTTCCATGAACCTTTCCTGGAAGGTTTTCTCTCAGATCAAATCCCCCCCACCCCCCAAAAAATTCTTTTGTGCTCCTTATTCTCCAGGGAAGAAGGGAGGGAAAAGATGTTTGACATGAGTTTGAATTTTGTGTCACTGAGAATTCTATTGATGTGATAATAAATTTCCATTTAGTAATATTCTTGTTTAGCTTTGTTTCAAGTCTAATGTGAATGATGATGAGTAATAACACTTCAAATTATATCAATTTTATATGAGAAAATATACCATTTTCATGACATTTTTATTTTTATAAAAAGGGAATCAAAAGGTGATTCATGACTACAGCTTTTATCTTATGTATGCGTAGAAAATTTTTCTAAAGAATGTTGTCATGATGATTTTACCTTGGGTAAGCTTAAAATGTTTCAGAGTGAGGATTTTGAGTTGTTGAATTAAAGATAAGTTTGTATGCAGGTGTCAATTGTGATTGTAAGAATCTTTTGAATTTAATGATTCCTGGAGCAAGAATGAGAGTTCCTAATCTTAACTGCACATTAAAAATAGTTAGGGAGCTTTTAAAATAATTTCAATGCCTGGACCCTATTCAAAACCAATGAAATCTGAATTTATGGGAATGGAGTCTGAGCAGGCAGGCTTCGTGGGCCGATGACAGGTACAGTTTCATGGGGCCCTGCTTACAAGGGCCCTGCCTTGGGTTTAATGTTATGCTGTCTTGAAATTCTTAGTAGTTTTGATCAAGGGGCCCCACAAATTATGTAGCATACCCTGAGTCCATTAATTAATATTTTTAAGGCTTCCTAGGTGATTTCAGTGAAGAAGCACTGAATAAAGAAGCCTTGGTTCAGCTTGCCAATAAAATCGTGGAGTCTCTCTCTCTCTCTCTCTCCCTCTCTCTCTCTCTCTCTCCCTCTCTCTCCTGATAAAAGAACCTGAGCCCAAAGCCTCTCAAAAATACTGGCAGTTGCCCTCCCCCAGGGCTGCTGTGTTGGGCCTTTCCAGAGGATGCTGACCCTGTCCACTTGCCCTGTTTCAATGGAGACTTGCAAGGGGCCAAGCAGTGCGAGCCTTGAGGGAAGAAGAATCTCCCACCACATCTCCTACATTTAGCCCAGGACTTAGGGTTAGACAAACAGGGTTAGGCACTGCCTGTTTTCAGTCCACTGCTCTTCAAATAAACAGGCTGAGAGGTAGGTTTACTTTGTGCCTTCTTGGCTGAATCTTGTGTTCTTTGAAACAGAGACTCCCCTCCCCATTTTTGTCCTTAGAACACTTGGCTACTGCACAGAAACTAGGGAAAGATCAAAATATGGATATACTTGGATGGACAAGTCCTATAATTCAAAAATTATCAGGTAGATCTGTTAACATATTCAGAAACAAAAGTTGATTGTATGAAGAGAAAAAGAACACAAAGTGCTTATCATGAATGTTCTTTCCTTCAATAAAATAAAATTAGTCATAAATAAACTGGCTTTCCTTTAAAAAAATTTTTATCTGTTGAATTTTAGAGCGTGAGAGGAAGGGGAAGGAGAGAGAGAGAGAGAGAGAGAGAGAGAACCGATAGATTGCTCCACTTATTTATGCATTTTTATTGGTTAATTCTTGTATGTGTTCTGACTGGGGATTGAACCCACAACCTTAGTGTATCAGGGTGATGCTCTAACCCAGTGGTCAGCAAACTCATTAGTCAACAGAGCCAAATATCAACAGTACAACGATTGAAATTTCTTTTGAGAGCCAAATTTTTTAAACTTAAACTATATAGGTAGGTACATTGTTATTAACTTAATTAGGGTACTCCTAAGGCTTAGGAAGAACCAAACTCAAGGGGCCAAAGAGCCGCATGTGGCTCGCAAGCCGCAGTTTGCCAATCGGGGCTCTAACCAACTGAGTACCCGGCCAGTGCTGAAATGCTTTCCTACCATTATATAGGTGAATAACATGAACATTCTTCAGTTCTATTCAGTGAAACATATGGAATTACAATGTCTGCATTGATCATTCTTTCCATAAATATTTATCAGACACCTACAAAGTACTGGACACTGTTGTAGATGTAGGGTCTATAGTAGCAAACACAGTATACAAGATCCCTGCCCTCAGGGAATGTATATTCTAGTGAGGAGAAGTGGACAGTAAAAATAAATGAATAAAGTATAAAGGATGTTTGATAGGAACAGATGCTACAGAGAAATAAAAAGCAGAAAATGAAGCTGCTGGAGGATGGAGGTCGGTGGGGGCCAGGGTTCAGGGAATATCTAAATGATCACTTTGGCCTTGGGAACTAGGGAAGTTTTGTCCTCACTCCAGGTTTGTGTTGGTTACCACTACCCTGGGGGGAGGGGCAGAGAAGATGTGGATCCCTGGGGCCCAACTGCTGGGTGGCATTTCCAGAGACAAAGATGGCCACCCTATTTATACCATCCCGTAGGCTTAGTGGTTGATAGAGTTCATGTGTACTATCAAGAAGAGTGACCCACCAAAACCGGTTTGGCTCAGTGGATAGAGCGTCGGCCTGCGGACTGAAAGGTCCCAGGTTCGATTCCGGTCAAGGGCATGTACCTGGGTTGCGGGCACATCCCCAGTAGGAGATGTGCAGGAGGCGGCTGATCGATGTTTCTCTCTCATCGATGTTTCTGACTCTCTATCTCTCTCCCTTCCTCTCTGTAAATAATCAATAGAATATATTAAAAAAAAAAAGAAGAAGAAGAGTGACCCTTTACTGAGGCTATCATAACAAAAATACCACGAATAGACCACTAACATTTTGGATTGTTGACTTTTCTTCATGGGCCCAATTTTTTTAATATATATTTTATTGATTTCTTTACAGAGAGGAAGGGAGAGGGATAGAGAGTTAGAAACATTGATGAAAGAGAAACATCGATCAGCTGCCTCCTGCACACCCCCCACCAGGGATGTGCCCGCAACCAAGGTACATGCCCTTGACCGGAATCGAACCTGGGACCCTTCAGTCCACAGGCCGACGCTCTATCCACTGAGCCAAACCGGTTAGGGCCATGGGCCCAATTTTTTAAAAATCTAATATAAAATTTGTTCTCATTCTATTGTAATATTTTGTGGGCTACAGTTGAACTACTCCTGCACATTTTCATGAGGGAATAAATCCAGTCAGGCCTCAAGCAGTTCCTGAGTGTTTCAAACATTTTCAAAAGTTTTTAGAGTCTAGATATCAAGATCCAACAATAGACACAGAGAGAATTATTTCAGCTTGCCTTTCGTCAGAGAATTGACACCTTCCTTCTTATTTCTCCTGGAACTGCTGAGAAAAGACCCACTCTATTCATCTGTCAAGTGGTGCAGACTTCTCAAAAAAATATTTGGTTCTCCTTTATGGATAATACATGAAAGGGGAGGATTTCTGGTATTGATTGTGGGTTTACATTGGGGTCTGTCCCAGGCATTCATTCCAAAATGAGTTCCTCACTAACAGTAGCAGCTCTAGCATTTCTGCTAAAGAAGGACATAAGGGCTGTATCTAATTGGAATTTGAAGGTGAGGGCAGGCATAGGAAGTCATGTTGGGGCTTGCTTGAAGTTACATTTGCATATCAAATACGTTATTTTTACTCACCTTAGCTATTATAGGGGGATAGCTGGAGAGAGGTGAGAGCTGGTGGAGGTTATTAGAGAAGGTGAAAGCCTCCTACCCTTCCTCTTCACCATCCTTTAGTGGCACAAATGCTTGCTGGACTAGGAGAAGTAAAGAAAATAAAGCTCTTCCCTAGCTGATTTGGTTCAGTGGATAGAGCGTCAGCCTGTGGACTGAAGGGTCCTGGATTTGATTCCAGTCAGGGCACATGCCCAGGTTGTGGGCTCCATCCTCAGTCGGGGGTATGCAGGAGGCAGCTGATCAATGATTCTCTCTCATCATTGATGTTTCTATCTCTCTCTTCCTCTCCCTTCCTCTCTGAAATCAATAAAACTATATTTTTTTAAAAAGAAAAGAAAGCTCCTAGCTGATCTCTCACTCCTATATTACAGTCCCAGATCACAATCAGAGTAGGTCTAGGATTTCTCCTACATAGAACTCTGAGATTAAGCTTGTTTTGGGCTCTCCTTTTCATCCTCTCCTCCTCCTCTCTTTTACCCAACCTACTTAACCCTTCATCTAATTCTTGCTAATCTCTGCTTCTCAGTTCAGCTTGGCAAACATTTATGGAGATACAACAATGAACTGATAAATGTATATATTGGGAACTGATATGGGTTCAGGCTCAGAAGTCTTTCAGGCTTATTTATGCTTTAATTTGCTACTACTGAAGACCAAAAGCTGTCAGACAAAGGGAGGAAACTATTTTAACCCAACAACTGGAGGTGAAATTGAATTAGTAGGACATTTTGGATGGAGGAGGACCCCATCCTGCACCTTTTAAAGTCCTGCACCACCTAAGTATCACATGATCTCAAGAAAGAGAAAAATCTCCAAGGGTCTTTCAGCATGTGAAGATTCTGTGACTCTATGATGCTCACTTGTAGCTAAATCCCATTTTGGAGGAGCCATTACATTAGGTAAATTCTCAAGATTCTTTCCAGTTCTTAGATGATTCTACCCTGCTGTTATCCTTCATGTACAGAGATGACTCTTCCTATCATTCTTAAACATTCTGCACTTGAGTGTTCACTCTGTGTTGGGTGGAGTTGATGATTCCCTGGTGTATTCGTTTCTTAAGGCTGCTGTAACAAAGTACCACAAATTAGATGGCAGAAAACAACAGAAATTTATTGCTTCACAATTCTTGAAGCTAGAAGTCCAAAACCAAAGTGTTGGTAGGGCCCCTGGAGAGGATGCTTTCTTGTCTTTTCCAGCTTCTGGCAGCTCCAGGTGGCCCTTAGCTTGTGGCAGCATAACTCTAATCTCTGCCTCCCTCTTCACATGGCCAATTTCGCTCTGTGTCTGTGTCTCTTCTTCTCTTCCAGCAAAAACACCAGTCATATTGGATAAAGAGCCCACCCTACCCCAGTATGACTTCATCTTAATAACATCAGTAAAGGCTTCAATTCCAAATAAGGTCACATTCACAGGTACCATGGGTTAGGACTTCAACAT
Organism: Myotis myotis; assembly: GCF_014108235.1. Classification (NCBI taxonomy): domain Eukaryota; kingdom Metazoa; phylum Chordata; class Mammalia; order Chiroptera; family Vespertilionidae; genus Myotis; species Myotis myotis. The sequence goes on along the minus strand of NW_023416346.1, from coordinate 4,970,892 downwards.
ATCTTTTTGGAGAACACAATTCCACCTACAACATCTGGTGACCAACAATGTTTGCCTAGGTTTAGGAATAAGCTTTTGATTGGCAGCTAGGAAACATATCAAAACAAATGGTCCTCGAGGGAGGAAACCATGACCTAACTAACCTGATGTGCTTATTAGTTGAGCAAACCAGTCATACCTAGATTCACCCTATCACACAGGCTTCAGTCTCTTCTTTTCTTCTTTCTTTCTTCCTTCCTTCCTTCCTTCCTTCCTTCCTTCCTTCCTTCCTTCCTTCCTTCCTTTCTTTCTTTCTTTCTTTCTTTCTTTCTTTCTTTCTTTCTTTCTTTCTTTCTTTCTTTCTTTCTTTCTTTCCCCTTCCTCCCTCCCTCCCTCCCTCTCTCTCCTTCCTCCCTCCCTCCCTCCCTTCCTTCCTTCCTTCCTTCCTTCCTTCCTTCCTTCCTTCCTTCCTTCCTCCTTCCTTCCTTTTCTTTCTTCTTTCTTTCTCTTTCGTTCTCTCTCTCTCTCTCTCTCTCTCTCTCTCTCTCTCTCTCTTTATATCATCAAATGATATGGTTAAATATTTGGTACTGGGAGATTTGTGGGAATATCTGGATCAGAAAAAGGTCCTTTCCTGTGAGTAAGGTAAATATTCAGGTATTCATCAGTTTATCACATACCCAAAAACCTAAGTGAGAGCTTACCAAGGGTTTTGTAACTGAAGGGTCTATTATTACAAGTATTCAGGTTTATATTTAGCCTTGAATTATACATAAACACCCACATACACCATATAAGTAATTTAGCTTAGACTTAGAGAATGAACATTTCAATCTGAGCATTATATGGATGGTATTGTCTCTATCACCATTGTCTTGTGAGATAACTGGTGACATATTTCCCTAGTACAAGGAAACCAATTAAAGTAATTGTTACTCTGCAAATATGAATCAATGATGTTGCTCACTAATCCCAATCAACCAAAATGATGAAACTTAGTTCATGCTTTTCACACAGCCAGGGGAGGAGGAAACTTTGGCAAAAGAGCTGTCCTGTCATTTCCCCTTCCCCCTTAAATCATCTCCAAGTCTGTAATTCTCTGTTTTCATACAAAGAAAAAAGACTATGCATTGTGTTTAGGCTCATGGTGAGTTGTAAAACAGCCCAAAGAGTAAATGAATTAAAATTATTAAAATAATTATCAGGAGAAAATTTCTCAAGAGGGGAAAGGTAATGAATTATAAAACTGTGATGGGGCAAGGATCAGGATGGGAGATGCTGATACAATTAAGCTGTTACAACAAACTCACGTTTTGTTTTAACCTGTTTTGAATTTGGACCAGTCATTGGGAACTCCCTTTCCACGGGTCTACATGGGATGTTCACATCTGTCCTTATCAATGTGAAATATTTTTTTAAAAAAAGCTTTTGAAAACAAATAGGAGGTGACAAAGAATTCCTTGGAGACACAAAGGAGTGTCTTATTTCTTATTTAAAGACCAGTGAAAAATTCTCTACAGCACAGGAATTGAAAGGAAAATGTGAAATCTAATGGTGTTTGGTCAGTGGAGCCAGGGATTTGTAGTTATTTAGTCTGAGTTTTTATATATCTCTTAGCATGTTTCAGGCTTAGAAAGGAACTCAATTGTGATTTTGTTGGCTTAGTTTTGACCTGAACAAAATGGATTTGCTGGTTTTGTTTCTCCTTTTTATTCAAATGAGACACACCCTCCTGGTTTTGAGAAATTTGATTCTTATCTCTTAGTTAGAACCATGACTGATGGTGAATTTTGGATGTTTTATTATGCTGGATTCTTACCAAAGACCACAAGGGAGACTTAACTTGAAGCAGAAAGATGATTGTCAAGTGACCTATAGATTAGGGTCTGATTCTTTGGTGGCGGTTCAATAAAAATAGTTTAGGCGAAGGTAGATTCAATAAGGCAGACTAAAAGAAATAAAATGCACTTCTGGGAAATGAGCAGGGCAAAGCAAACACACAGGAACTCATTAAAGAAACAGCCAATGAGCAATGCATAACCAATATCTGATATATAATTTAAGACCCAAAGGTCACTTAATATCAACTCTGTTGCAATACACATGTGCTGAAAGACTCTATCTGGCCATTATGCTTGAGCTTTCCCTGGCTGTTTTTATTTCATGGATATTTCTCAGGAACACACACACACACACACACACACACACACACACACACAAAATGGAAGAGTAAAATCAGATTTATAGGAAACATCTACTTGGATTAATTCGGTAATAAGAGCATTTTCAAATTGCTAACTTACTAAGTAAAGTCACCGGAATGCTGAATTACTTTACTTTTATTATGATGATTGAAAGAGATAATTGCAGGCCCAGCCACAAAACCAAAGCAGAGAGAAGAGAGGTAGCAGTCATTCTTTGCGTAATTACTGGTATTTGTCATCCTTGCCTTGAAAAGGGATCATCAGTTTTTCTACAGACTGTTTTATTTGCTTCAGAACCTCTTTTTCAGAATGCTGCTTATCATCCACGTTGTCCCCATTTACTTAGCAACAAATACACTATGAATATACTTCCATTAGCCAATTTAATGACTTTAATTTTGGTTCAAAATGTTAATTAAAAAGTATACATTTCATTCTTATAGGGATGAAACAAAAAATACTCTTGGTTCTCAAGTGTTAGGTTAAATTCCTAAAAGCAGAGTTGAAAAACAGGGGTAATCAACGTGAAATTTAGTATAATGAGCCTTGGGTTAATTGTGATAATCAGTTATAATTAATTTTCCTATCTCTTTAAGAAAACAAAGACTCAAAAATCATGGCATCTATAACTTTATTTATACTTAGGGAGAAATTTTTAAAAAACAAAAATAAATGAGGAAACAGAAAGGAAGTTTGCCTCAAAAAGAAAAACACTACAGAAAAAACTTGTAGATCAGATATTCTATCGCTAGAAAATGAGTGAGAATTTTATTGTTTCTTGGCTTTTAAAAAATCTGCCCTTCACCAAATAGCAGAATATTGCCAACATGGAAGAAACAAGATCCATTTTCTACATAACCATAGTTAATAATTTCCATGAAATTGACATTTTAGAACTATGGCCAAAGCCAAATTAAAACTTATGGGTTCCTAGTCCTACATCCTTAACCCGTTTTCTTAAGACCTATAATACACTTTCAAGCAAACCCAATTAATATAATAACAGAGGGTTGAAAGAACGCACGCACACGGGATCTGTTTCGGTAAAACACAGCTGTCCTGTTATTTATGTTTTGTTATTTTTTAAAATGGGAAATGTGGCCATCATATACAGGAACCAACATCACATTTTTTAAAAAAGCCCCTACAACCAATGAACTTGGAAACCTTCTGTTCGTGCCTCTGAATTTCGCTGCAGTGGTAACCAGGAAAGCAGCACGGTCAGGTATTCGAGGCAACAGAAACAAGGCACAGGCAGCAACTTGTATCCCCTGAGCAGTTGACATGCTAATTTCTTTGCCTCCTCATTCCTGCTCCATCCACCCCCTTCCCCCCCAAACCGGAGGCACCCTCTGGGCCGTGGAAGGTGCCTAGCGGGGAGTGAACAGAGGCCGGAAGAGCTGGGGCAGAACACTCGGTGCCCACACCCTTGGCTGCTGGGTGAGTGCGCACAGCAGCGGCTGGTGGAGGGAGAGAGAGCAGGTTAGGCGCGTCCCTGTCTCCCCCCCCCCCCGCCCCCCCACGCCTGGGACTGGGTATCTGCCACACAAGGGGGGGGGCGGGGGGGGCATCCCGCTGGGCCAGGGCAAGGGTGGGCGGGCAGGGAGGCGGAGCGCTGCGTGGGGCGGCGGGAAAGGGGCGGGGAGGACAGTTTAAGCTCGGACGGGCAGAGTTGCGGGTGGCAGAGTGCGGGCTCGGTGGGAGGTTCGCCGGCAGGGAGCGAGGACCGCAGCTGCCTGGGAGCGAGGAGGCGCTGGGACTCCGGGGTCAGCCCAGCACCTCGTCCTGCAGAGGAGATCGGCGAAGCTGGGGGATGCACCGGCTGCCAAGGCGACCCTGTGCGCAGGTGGGCACCCCCGAGCGCGGCGCCCTGACCCATCGTGGGCTGCCGCGGGGCCCGATGCCCTCCTTTCCCGGCCGCGGGCTCTCGGGACCCGGGCTCAGCAGGTCTGGGAGCCGGAGGAAGGTGCAGGGCTCCGGAGTGTGCAGGCGTGTGCGCTCTCGCTGTGCCAGGTGGGGAAGAGGTGCGGGTCAGCTGCCTCCCTGGGGCTTCTCTCCCTGGGGTCCCCGCTCCACCCCTTTTGATGTGCTGAGCACCCGAGCGGCTGCAGAGGACTGCGACCCCTTCGCCCCCCACCCGCCATCTGGGTGGTGGGTGCAATTCGCCCCCTGGGCACGATCCACACCCAGCAACCATCGGGGCGCCCTCTGCTCCAGGCCCCCGCGACTAGAGGAACCTGGGGGAAGAGAGAGGGGTGGCTGGGTCAGCCTGGCTGCCACTAGAGGAACCTGGGGGAAGAGAGAGGGGTGGCTGGGTCAGCCTGGCTGCCACTAGAGGAACCTGGGGGAAGAGAGAGGGGTGGCTGGGTCAGCCTGGCTGCCACTAGAGGAACCTGGGGGAAGAGAGAGGGGTGGCTGGGTCAGCCTGGCTGCAGGAGGAAAGCAGGAGTTCCTGGAGTATTGTCTCCGGGGGGCCGATGCCTGAGCCCGCGCACTCCCTGGTGCTTTCAGGGACAGAGTGAGGGGGCGGGGTGAGGGGGAGGGCGCGGGAGGAGGGAGGTGGAATGGGTTTGCGGAAATTACCTCCGAAGGCTGACTGTGCACATGCACTTGGCGCCTTGTGCACGTTTGGATGAGGGTTTAATGGAGACACGTGGGAAGAAGCTCGGTCCCTGGTGGACCCCCGAAAAAAAGCCTTTTGGGGTGGCCCAGCGGGTGTTCGGGGTTGGGAAGGAAAAAAGAGTGTGAGTGTGTGAATGTCTGTCCTAGGGAAGAGAAGGATGGCTAAAGGAGACTTGATTTTCTTGGATTTGCTGCAATTCCTTAAACCAAACCAGTCTTTCGAGGAGTTAAAGTAAATTACGGGTAAGTGGGGACGGATCTCTGGAGGAAAAAGCCCCCCCTGCCCCCGCCCCGGGTTTTCGGGGTAGCGGGCTTGGCGGGTATGCTCTCCATGCAGCTTCTGACGCTATCTCACCTAGGGGGTGGGGGTGGGGGGATGCTGCGTGGGTGGTGCATGTGTCTTTGGCTTAAGGTGCTGAAGCTGGGGCACTTATCTTGGGTAGACTATGGGACTTGAAGGAGGCAAAAAACTGTAGTGTTGTCTGTTATTCTCAGTTAACTTTAGAACCTCAGTCTCTGTTCTCTGTTTCTCTCTATACACACACGCGCACATGCACGCACACATGCACACACACGAACCCTGGTGTGGTCTGCTTGCCTCTCTTTTTCTTTCTATCCCTCCACCCTCTCAAGCACATCCACACACTCACCACACACACACACACACACACACACACACACACACACACACACACACCATGGTTGGGTCTGTTATTCTAAATTAACTCCAGATCTCTCTCTTCTCTCTCTCTGCCTCTCAATCTCTCTCTCTCCTCTCTCTCTCTCTCTCTCTCTCATCTCTCTCTTTCTCTCACTCTCAATCTCCTTCACTCTCAATCTCTTTGGTCTTTCTTAGTCTCTCTTGTCTCTCAGTCTTGTGTATCTCTCTCAGACTCTCATCTCCATTGCTCTCAATCTCTCTTGTCTCTCTCAATATCTTGTCTCTCAATCTCCTGTCTCTCAGTCTCATCTCTCTCAATCGCTCATTCCTCTCTCTCTCTCTCAATCCTCTTACAGATCTCATTTCATGGCTGCTTTGACTCACTAATAGTTGCTTATGGATCTTTATTAATTGCTTGTTATGCTCACGAATTTTTATTCATTTGACTTTTTTTAAAGAAGAAAAAAAGACCTATCTGTATTAAAATCTGTGGGGTGTCCTAAAGATCTTTCAGCATTCATTCACATTCGAACTAGGAATACAGCAGTAAATACCCCACCTAGTCTGTTTGTATTGATCAAAGCTCTAATTCATGTTAGAATTAATATTATTATTTTAAACGGACATTTTACAATCATGTGACAAAGTAACCTTTTCCTAGATCTCTCCCTCTCTTTTCATCATGGGAATTTACAGAATTTTTGATTACTCGATTAGCAAAATGGTGAAGTTATCTTCTAATTTTAAGGGACAGGTCTTGAAATGGTTGTAGGTTGGCCTGTGGATGGGTTCTATAACTCCACCTCTTACTTTAATGAACTGATCAGAGTAGTGTTGATCTGAGACTTACATATGCTTTGATTTCTAAATAATTTATCAAATCATTGGGGGGAGAGGGTCTCCTTACTAATTTTCCACACAAGAGAAAGAGCACTATTATTTCCTGAAGCCAAGATTTTGCCACTTTCCCCCCAAATGTCCCTGATAGATGCCTAGAAAAGATGCATGGTTGATGAATAATACATTGTTTATTTCCCTTTTATGTCTACAGGTGGCAGTGCAGAAGCCAAAATGGGAGCTTCTAGAAGTGGTTTCTGAAAAATAAGACCACATATACACGAGTAAGCAAGCACAGGAATCTGAAAAAACCACAGGTATGTAAAACAATTAAGCCACCTATCTGGTTTTATAATTATTGCATTCCACTATCGACATTTACACAGACTTTTATGAAGTGAAGCACTTTGAGGTGGTCTCAGAGGAGAAAACATGTTTATTCTATTTCAGACAATGTATTTAAATAAAAAGGCTTGATCTCATTGTTGCATTCTTTTTTACCATTCTAAAAGAGAAGCACTGTTTGTGACCATGTGCCTTTGCATTTAACCAGTTGTTGCTTGATACTTGTTTTTAAGAACATTTTTCCTGAGATCAACCAATGAACTTGTATGCATATATGCAGAACCCATGGACACAGACAATGGGGTGGTGAAGGCCTGGGGTGGGGGAACAGGAGCAGGCTAGAAGGTGTTAATGGGGGGAAAAGAGGATCTATGTAATACTTTCAATAATAAATATTTTTTAAAGACAAATATAATTTTAAAAAAGAATACTTTTCCTGAAGCTGTATAAAACTGCAATTGTTATGAATAATTTCATTTGGGTAACAGTTTAACAGAGTCATCCTGTTGAGCCAATGTAACAAGTGTTTGCTTTTTAGAAAATCTGCATCTCACTGTTGACTTGATATCTCACTTAGCAGAATACCGAAATACCAATGCATTAGGTATTCTTTTAAGCCAGGTTCTTTTAAACCAGCTCTTCTCTCTTTAGCCATCTCATCATTTTTCTCCTCCTACCTTGCTGCTTTTCTAAGCCCAACATGTAAGATGTACCTTCATAATTCACCCACTTGACTGAACTAACGACAGGTTTAATATGAGATCAAAGACAATCAAGGTCAAAAATTTTTTTCATTATGTCACAGTTAAAAAGAATTTGCCTTTGATTATCATTAAAATGCAATATTTTGCATATTAAGACCCTGTTTCTTTTTATTAAAGTATAGTTGACATACAATATTATATATAGTTTCAGGTGTGCAACATGCATAGCCAATAGTTATATTCCTTATAATATAATCACCAGAATAAATCTAGTAAACATCTGTCACCATACAAAATTATTCTGATAATATTAAGGCCCCTTTTCAATAATTGAGTAGCACAGTGTTATGAATGGTAGAAGAAGCCAGAAGGGGGAAAGGTTCACCTTTGTGGATTTTTGTTTTTCTTCCTTAAAATGGTGGGTCACGGTGCTCTCACAAGGAGGCTAAAGTTATCATGTTGGCTATAAAAGGATCAGGCATCAAAATGGCTGTTAAAGAGAATGAAGCTTTCTCTTTCCTGAGGGGGTGTAAGTGTTCATCACAGTGCCAGAATGCGATGATATCTTGTGATTTTTGACATTCTGCCTTTACAGCTGAAGAGGGATTTTTTTTTAGCCCCTGCCAATGAGGGTGTAAAACAAAATCAGATGCCATTCTTGAAGCTTAAAAATATCAAATTAGACATTTAACCCATAGAAAGCAAATTGAGAGCTCTGAAAGTATAGACTCAACTAAAGACAAAGTTTCTTACTGTAAAAAGCCCATGGCCTGGCTGGCATGGCTCAATGGTTGAGTATCAACCTATGAACCAGGAGGTCACATTTTGATTCCCAGTCAGGACACATGCCCAGGTTGCGGGCTCGATCCCCAGTAGGGGATGTGCAGGAGGCAGCCAACCAATGATTCTCTCTCATCATTGATGTTTCTATCTCTCCCTCTCCCTTCCTCTCTGAAATCAATAAAAATATATTTTAAAAAAAGATGGACCTCAGCTATCAAGCCCAGACCACTTTTTTGTTGTTTGTTCTTTAAAATATATATTTCTTTACTGGTTTCAGAGAGAAAGGGAGAAGGAGAGAGAGATAGAAACATCAATGATGAGAGAGAATCATTGGTTGGCTGCCTCCTGCACATCCCCCACTGGGGATCGAGCCCGCAACCCAGGCATGTGCCCTTGGGCCGGAATCGAACCTGGGACCCTTCAGTCCGCAGGCCGACACTCTATCCACTGAGCCAAGCCAGCTAGGGCCCAGACCACTTTCTTAAAAAACAAAACAAAACAAAAAAAATAAAAAACCATGGATATGAAGTGGCTTCAGGAAAGCTAGCGAATATTTAGGAACATGTAAATTTGCACTGCATGGACCTTAAATACATTACCTGACTCAGGAAACTGGGAAGTAACTAATCATCCCCCAATGTATCTAAGAGGACTAAGCTCTAATCTTCTAAGTCAGAAAGGAAAAGAGCACAGTTGAGCTTTTATTCCTTTTTTTAAAGATATTTTTTCTTTATTGATTTCAGAGAGAGGAAGGGGAAGGGGCGAGAGATAGAAACATCAATGATGAGAGAGAATAATAACTGATCAGCTGCCTCCTGCATGCCCCCTACTGGGCATTGAGCCCGCAACCCGGGCATGTGCCCTGACCAGAAATCAAAGGGGAACAGACTGACATACCTCGATGTGAGGGTGGGGAGACAAGGAGAGATAAACTAAAGAACTTACATAGCTATATGCATAGCCCATGGACACAGGCAATAGGTTGGTGAAGACTTGAGGGGGAGGTAGGGCCTGGGCAAAGGGGAGTACAGGGGGGTAAGTGGGAGATAATCTGCAGTAGTGTCAACAATAAAAAATATATATATTAATAAGAAACAAACAAACAAAAGTGGTGGCTTCCTGTATCATGGGTTGACATTCAACCACTTAGCCACACCAGCCAGGCTTATTCCTGTTTTGAATTATAGCATTCTCATTATAGAGACATTAAGTGCTTTAGAGATATTTTATTTTTAAGGTAACATACCTTAAAAATAAAGTGTAAAATGCATTAATCCAGCGGTTCTCAACCTGCGAGTCGCGACCCCTTTGGCGAACGACCCTTTCACAGGGGTCGCCTAAGACCATCCTGCATATCAGATATTTACATGACGATTCATAACAGTAGCAACAGTACAGTTATGAAGTAGCAACGGAAATAATTTTATGGTTGGATCACAACATGAGGAACTGTATTTAAAGAGCCAGAAGGTTGAGAACCACTGCAATCGAAAGTGTATTTTTTATATGTGTGTTCCTCCATGTAACCACCAGGTCAAGATACAGAACATTTCAAGCGCCCCAGAAGATTTCCTCCTTTTTACACTTCTGGTCAGTTTTCGTCCCACTTCCAACCTGAAGGTTAGTAACCACACTGTAATTTTTAAAGACTCTACTTGCTAGTTTGTCTGCTATTAAGCTCCATATAAATAGTATCATATAGAAGGGATTCTTAACTTGTATGTTTTCTTTCATATAACAATGTCTACAAGATTCATCTATGTCATAGTGCATATTTGTAGTTCATTCTAGTCTATTGTTGAATAGTAATTCAATTGTATGGATATACCACAATTTATCCATTCTTCTATTAGATCTTTGAATTGTTTCCAGTGTGGCTAATACGAATAAAGCAGCTATGAACATTCTTGCTTATGTTTTTTTGTGTGTGTGCACATGCCCACTCATTTCTCTAAGAGTGAAATTGCGGGGTCATAGAGTAGGCTTATATTTAGCTTTAGTAGATGTTGCCAAACAGTTTTTCAAAGTGGTTGTACCAGCTTAAATTCCAGTTGTATTACATTTTCACTAACACTTGGTTCTGTCAGTCTTTTTTAATTTTAGCTATTTTGGGGGCTGTATATTGGATCTCCATGTGGATTTTTAAATTTAAAAATTTTAATTGTGGTAAAATATACAAAATATAGAATTTATCATCATAACTATTTTTAATTGACAGTTAGTGGTATTAAGTACATTCACATTGTTTTATAACCATCACCACCATCCATCTCCAGAACTCTTTACCTCTTGGAAAACTGAAACGGTAACCATTAAACAATGAATCCCCATTCTGTCTTTTCCCAGGCCCTGAAAATCACCATTTTACTCTTTGTCTCTATGAACTTGACTACTTTAATTACCACATACAAGTAGAACAACAGAATATATATTCTTTTCTAACCAGCTTATTTCACTCAGCATAATGTCCTTAAAATTTATACATGTAGTAGCATGTGTCAGAATTTCTAATACTGAATAACATTCCATTGTGTGTGTGTGTGTGTGTGTGTGTGTGTGTGTGTGTGGTGGACACTTGGGTTGATGTCACCTTGTTGCTGTTGTAAAAATTGCTGCCATGAACATGGGTATATAAATATTTCTTCAGGACTCTGCTTCCCATTTTTTCGCATACATACCCCAAAGTGGAATTGCTGGGTTATATGGTAATTCTATTGTCAATTTTTGTAGAACCACCATACTGTTTTCCAAAGCTACTATACCATTTTACATTCTTAACAATATACAAGGGTTCCAGTTTCCCCACATCCTTGCCAACACTTGTTATTTTCTGATGTGTTTTCTTATAGTAACCATTCTAATGGGTGTGAGGTGATCCTTATGGTTTTAATTTGTTTTCTGGTAAGTAATATTGTTCAATGCCATTTCATAAACTTATTGTCATTTGGATATCTTGTCAAATTCCTGTTAAAATCTTGCTCATTTTAAAATTGGATCATTTGCTGTTGTTGTTTTAAATTTCTTTGTCAGAGTTCTTTTATATTCTACATATGAATTCGTGTTCAAATATATGTATTAGAAATGTTTCCCCAGTTTGTGGCTTGCCTTTTCACTGTCTTCATGGTATCTTTGAATGATTATTTTTAAATCCTCACCCAATTTTTTAAAAAATTGATTTAAGAGAGAGAGGGAGATGGAGAGAGAGAAAGAAACATTGATGTGAGAGAGAAACATCAATCGGTTGCCTCCCAGATGCATCCTAAGGATTGAACCCACAATCTGGGCATGTGCCCTGACAGGGAATCGAACCTGTGACCTTTTGGTGTATAAAACATGACAGGGAATCGAACCTGTGGCCTTTTGGTGTATAAAACAACAATCTCATACTGAGCCACACTGTCCAGGGCTCTTTTGATGATTTTTAATGTTCAATGATCAATTTTTTCCCTTATAGTTATTGCTTTTTGTGATCTATTTATGAAATCTCTGTCTACCTTGGGGTTATTTTTAAAAACTTTTTAGCCTGACTGGTATGGCTCAGTGGTTGAGCATCGTCCTAGAAACCAGGAGGTCAGGGTTTGATTCCCAGTCAGGGCACATACCTGGGTTGCAGGCTTGATCCCCAGTGGGGGGTGTGCAGGAGGCAGCCGATCGGTGATTCTCTCTCATAGTTATGTTTCTATCTCTCGCTCGCTCTTCCTTCCTCTCTGAAATCAATAAAAATATATTAAAAACGAAAATAAAAACCTTTTGAGTCAGTGAAATATGTAAAGGCAATCTGTTTAGAAGATGCAATAAATTAGCTATAAGCATATTTCAAATAAGAGCTCTTAGGTATAAATATTGGAGATTTTCTTTGCTGTAGCAGGTGCCAGAGAGGGAGTTTGAAAAAGTATATTTTTCAATAAGATACAGAGACACAGATGCTGTCACTCAAGTGGCTGTCTCTCCCCAACACTGATTATGTCCTCAGGGTCCCTCTAGAGTGGGCCCTAGGGAACAGCCTTGCGATGACTTGGCTAGAATAAAGAATGTGGCAAAATGGATAGGTATCTACTTTTCCTTAATCTGTAATCCACACTTACTGAAAACTCTTTCCCTGCCCCTCTCCCATCTGAAAGAAGGGTTGCTCTGATTTGATGCTACTTCTTTCTTTTGCCTCAAAAATATCAATACCCTTGTGATTTTGCCATTTGTTAGCTTTCTCTCTTCTCCATCTTCATCTTTTCCCTGAATGCCCTGTGTTCACATTCACTTTCATGTCTTGGGCTGTCCCTCTCCCTCTACCCTGTGCTGTAAGGACTCCTCAGGTCTCTTATCTCCTGCTCCCATGACCTGTCCCTCAACATAACATTCAGATCTGTTATTTTTATCTGCCTCCTGGGAATCTCCCACTGGATATTCCATGGGTGTCTTTATAAAAAAGACTCCTCTCCAGTCGAATCTTCTGCTTTTCTTCTTTAATTAATATATTTGCCATTATTCTAGGACCCCAAATTAGAATTCTTGGCACTGAACCCAATCCTCCCACACACCTTCTATCACTCTCACATCCCATGTTTAGTCAGTTATCAAAGCTGCTAGGTCTTTCTCCTGTCTCTGAAATATCTTTCAAAGGCATCTTCTCTTCCCTATATTTGCTACCTCATGGCTCAGGTTCCATTTAGGATAGTAGTTAAAGCTCCCAACTGATTCTCCTCATCCTTAAACTCCCTCTAATCCTCTACTTGTCATCAGTTTTCTTTTCCAAAAACACAGATTTAGTCATGTCATTTCCTACTTAAAAATAATTTGTAGCTCTCCACAGCTTACAAGAGGTATTCAAATCTCTTAGCATGATTTATAGTATGACACCCTTCATTATTTGCCTTCAACCTGCTTTTCCTGTTATATCATCTGCCATTTCCTCCCCATACTCCATCTGTCCTAAACTATTTTTCATTCCTAGAACATTCCTTGAGTTCCTTCCTGCATCTGTGCTCTTGCACATGTTGTTTCTTCTACTTTTAGTGTCCATTCTTATCCACTGGTGACTTAATATATTGTTTTAAAAAATCAGCTCGTACATGACCTCTTTTTAAAGTGAGCCTTCCTATCCTCTAAGTTAGGGGTAGGGAACATCCAGGCCATGGCTGTATAAGGCCAGATAAATCATTTGGTCTGGCCCGACCAAGGCATTATGGGTGATTTAATTAAATATTTGACCAAATATAGCAGGCTAATTTTTAAGTTGATAATTTTGTATGGCCTGTGAATGATGTTATAAATATCCAAATGCCCCCCTTTGTGTTGGAAACCTTGTTAGGGAGCATCTTTGAGTATTTGCTATTGATTTGCCTCTAGCATCTGATTTAAAAGGCACTTTGGGGAAAAGAATGTCAGGAAATGAAAAGAGATCCGATTGATTGGAGTTGATCATCTGTGTTCTCCCTCACCATGTGTGAGAATGAAAATATCGTCCTACTGAGAAACAACAGTTTACCCAGTCTTAATGTTTATGTGTTTTTCCAGCTGTTGCAAACTATTCAGAATGGGAACATCAATTTAATTGTTTGTGATTTACTGCCTATTAAAGGAGGCAGGACAGTTAGAATATACATGTAGGAGTTTAGTTGAAATATACATTGAAGTTGAAGTGTATGCTAGTGACCCTAGAGACAGTATAGTAACCATGGATAGCTTTGAGTTTTTCCCAGAACTTGGTTTAGTACACATCCATATGTTTCAGTAAAGCTGTTAGAAATAAATAAAACAGATACAAATTTTACCACATCAGAGCCCATTTCTACTAATCTTAGATATACAGATAAACTGAAGTGACCAAAAAGCGTAAAAGAATAGACACTTAATGGGCCTAAGACTCCTTATAACTGCTTAATGATCTTGTTTTCCTCCTGCCTTGTGCCACTCCTAGATTGGCCACTGACACAGTTAGAGGCATTAAAAATCTATAATCTGAGTAATTCTGGGAGAATAACATGCTACGATTTATGTGTGAAAATAGAACTTTCATTTAATGTTTAAAAAATCTTTAATTTTCAAGGCATGCTTTTCCTTTTATTTTTCAGAAAACAAAAGATTTAGTACATATATATCACTATATCCTATTTATATATCAGTTTCTAATTGAAACTCTTGCATTTGCTGTTTAGTTAAAATGACAACATAAATTCAAATGGCCATAGTTCAATATTTTTAGAAGACCATTGCTGGGGTCCTGCCCCAGCAGGTCCAGGGGTCCCCAAAGGTGTAGATGGAGTCGGCGAAGAAGGAATGACACGGAGACAGCATTCAGTTGATCAGCAGCCTAGCCAGGATCTCTAGCCAGGATCTCCAGCCAAGTTCTGGTCTGGATCTCCAGCGAAGTTCTGGTTAGGATCTCCAGCCAGGTTCTGTGTCCATGTTCTCTTGCTAGGTTCTCCAGGTTCTCCAGCCAGGTTCTGTAGCCATGTTCCCTCGCTAGGTTCTTCAGCCAGGTTCTGTCCAGGTTCTCCAGCCAGGTTCAGTCACCAGGTTCTAGTCAGGTTCTCTTGCCAATTTCTGTAGTCAGGTTCAGTCCAGGATCTTTTGCCATGTTCTCTCCAGCGAAGTTCTTCTGTCTCTAGGTTCTGTGTAGGTTCTGTCTTCTAAGTTCTGTCTTCTAAGTTCTGTGTCTTGCTGTCTTGTTACATCTGTATTTATACCAGTTGATTCCAATCCTATCAATCTCTATTCCAAAGGTTAGGGCGTTTCTTATCTCCATTCCAGGGAGTAAATATTATGTAGCTTAAGCATGACTGTTCGTAGTTAAAGTGATAAATTACCCGCCTGGCACTTAGTTGAGAGGTTTTATTCCCTCCCTAACTTCAGGGGAAAATCCCTACCTGGGGAAACAACCTTTCTCAGAGACCTTGGTTAAAACACATAGTGCCAAGAAGGTGAGCAAACATATTAAGAACAGTATGCCATATATGCCAGGTCCCTTGAAACAGCAAGGATGGACCGGCTCCCGGCAGACCATGACAATTTTGCGTTAGAAAATCAGTATTTTATCTCTTAGTAATCTATCAAATCAAGGAATTTTAATGGATTCATATAGTATGCTAACTGAGATAGCATTTACAAGCACTCATGCTTTGTTCTTTTGAAAGAGCTAGATCGGCCCTGACAGGTTTGGCTCAGTGGATAGAGTGTCGGCCTGCGGACTCAAGGGTCCCAGGTTCGATTCCAGTCAGGGGCATGTGCCTTGGTTGCGGGCACATCCCCAGTGGGGAGTGTGCAGGAGGCAGCTGATCGATGTTTCTCTCTCATCGATGTTTCTAACTCTCTGTCCCTCTCCCTTCCTCTCTGTGGAAAATCAGTAAAATATATTTTTAAAAAAGAGCTAGATCGGTATCATAGACAATGGTGTAAAATATTTTATGTACCATATTCCCAACATGTTGCAAAATGTGAATTCTCCTTTCTAAGTTATAGTTTACTAATATATAAATACATAGTTTATGTGTACTATGTGCTGTGTGAAGAGAGAGAACCCACAATCCTTCTGTGAATGGTTAAAATACTAGTAAAGGCTATATGAAAATCACGAGCAAGTGTTTATTGAAATGAGCTGATGTTTATTGAAATAGCCATGTAGGGCAGTGACTTGAGTATTATAGGACAGTGACTAGTTAAGAAGCATTTACATTGAGGAAGGTTGTGATAGTAACTATTGAATTCAAGGTGATACTTTTAGGAGCCTCGGGAGCCATACTGAATAGTGTTAATGGGCACACTGTCTGCTTTAAATAGGGATTTTAAAACCTATACATTTAAGATGGGCTAGATGGAATCACTCTTCTATTGTTTAAATACTAACCTTCACATTGAAAAATATTTAAAATGATTTTCCTGTTCTGTAAATACTGTTTTTATTCCTGGTTATTGATGATAGCAAAATGTTCTTACTACTGTGCGACTGTCAGTATTTTGGGTTTTCTGAAGGGAGGCCTGGGGACAGAGGTTGGGATATAGGGTTGCAAAGGCTGCTTTGCCTGTCTGGTTAGCCAGCTGTGTGTGCAAGAGGATCTTGGACTGTATTTGGACAATGAAAACAAAAAACATGGCAGGTATTTGGGCATGAAAATATAATGAAGGAAAACAATGGAGTCTTCATGACTTTTCTAGAGAGGAAGAGGTAAGGCTGTTTTAGCTAATCATGATACCTAAGATTTCTGCAGGAAAAAGAACATATGATACTTTTCCTTAAAACAGCTATGGTGAGTAAAAAAAAACATGTGCATGGAGGGGAAACCTTGTACCGTGGTGATAATCTATACAGAGGATCAGCTATTCTCTTGATCTTCATGAATGGTAATGTGGCATCTTTTCCTTCCATCACCACTGTGTCTGATGATACTATGCCATTGCTTACCCATGTTATGAATAAATGCTTTGAGACTCACGGAAATAACCCGACTGCTGGGGCTTAAGTCACTGTCCCTGGCCACACCTTCTATGATTTTGACACATGTTTCTGCTCTGCCTGTCAATGTTAGGTATAGTCACAGTGTGTATGAGTGTGTAGTGTGTAGTGTGTGTGGTGGTGGGGGGGCTTTTCCATTAATGACACTGGGTTTCCATATCCACATTATTAGAGTGAATGAGTATGTAGTGTGTTCTATTTTGCATCACTAGCAATGAATTATCTATATATATAAAAGCTTAAGTGACCTTCGACCAGTAGCTATGACATGCACTGACCACCAAGGGGCAGACGCTCAACACAGCAGCTGCCGAGCTGCAGTGACTTGGCAGCTGCAGTTCTCGGGTGATGCACCTGGAACTAGAGAGGAGGGAGCCCGATTCCAGAGTGTGTCACCGAGAATTGCCTTCTCGCAATCTGGGACCCCTTGGGGGATGTCAGAGAGCGTTTCAGCCTGACCCCCGCAGGCCAGGCTGAGGTACCCCACTGGTGCAGAAATCCATGCACCAGGCCTCTAGCGTAATCATAAAAATCAAAATATTTCACCAAGAGTTTTGACCTTGCATTGGATTTGACTTTGGACTGGCCTGGTGTTGGAATCAGAAGGTTGAGCTAGAAATCAGGAGGCTGCTGTTCTGGTTTCTAGTTGGCTTCTAAATAACTGTTGTGGCCCTAACCGGTTTGGCTCAGTGGGTAGAGCGTCAGCCTGTGGACTCAAGGGTCCCAGGTTCGATTCTGGTCAAGGGCATGTACCTTGGTTGCGGGCACATCCCCAGTAGGGGGCGTGCAGGAGGCAGCTGATTGATGTTTCCCTCTCATTGATGTTTCTAACTCTCTATCCCTCTCCTTTCCTCTCTGTAAAAAATCAATAAAATATATATTTAAAAAAAAATAAATAACTGTTGTGCCTGGGCACATCATTCTTATTGTTCTGGGCTTCAATTTTGTCATCTTTAACATGAGGGTTGGACTATTAGTTATCCCTAAGGTCCCATCTTGTTCTGACACTCCATCAATCTTAATACCTGGTTATTAAGTAACCAATTACTGAATTGGTTATAATCCCCCTTCCCTCAATTTTGGGAAACTCTACCATAAAACTATTATTAGGATTAAAAATATTTGACTGCTTAAAACATGGAGTTACATTATTTTAAGGTTCATGAAATTAGATCAGAGGCCAGTTGGAAAATAGGCAATCATTCATAATAGTATATTCAAAATTATGTTATTGTGAAGTTTTTCTGTCCTTGGTCAAGAGCAGAGTGACGACAACCCTACTAAAAATATAAACTTTATTGTTGAGTTAGGGTGCCCTGCGACTGTCCTCTTAATCATAACTTCTCCAAGACTAGGAAGGCTAAGTACTAGGCTAAGTTTTATGACTGCTACATGATTTCATCAATGCTTTCCATATTTTGTACTAAGCATTTGACATTCACAAGTCCAAGTGTGGTTTTTCTTATATTCATTCTGCTTTGGTCTCTTGAGCTTGAATTTGAAGGTTGGTGTCTTTCATTGGTATTGGAACATTCTCAGCCATTGTCTCTTCAGATATTGATTTTGCCCTGTTCTGATTCTTCTTTCTGGCTCTCCAATTATATGGTCAGATTACCTTTTAATGTTTTTTACAATCTGTTCTTTATTTTTTTCCTTGTCCTTTTTCTATTTGAGTTTTAATATGAGCGTTTTTCATTGACTTTTACCTTCAAGTTACTAATTCTGTCTTTTGCTATATCTAGTCTTCTATTGAACCCATCCAATGAGTTAATTTTAGATACTGTTTTTCTTAATTTCATATATTATTTTTCTAGGATGCCTATTTTATCTATCTACCTACCTACCTATCTACCTATCTATCTATTTATTTATTTATTTATTTTTATTTTGTTAATCCTCACCTGAGGATTTTTTCCATTTATTTTTAGGGAGAGTGGAAGAGAGAGGGAAAGACAGAAACATTGATGTGAGAGAAACACATCAAATGGTTGCCTCCTGCATGATCCCTGACCAGAGCCCCAGCCTGGGTAGGAGCCTGCAACCAAGCTACAGGCCCTTAACTGGAATCAAACCTGGGACCCTTTGGTCCACAGGCTGATGCTCTATCCACTGAGCAAAACTGGCTAGGGCTCCATTTGATTTGATTTTTATATAGATTCTAGTTCTCTTTGAAATTCTCTTATCTCTCATCCATTTCCTCCTCTTTAAAATTCTTTAACCAATTAATCTGTTATTTTAAATGTCTTACAGAATCCAATAATCTGGATCATCTGTGAGTCTGCATCTATTGTCTTTTTTTTCTCTTGAATATTGAGTACATTTTTTGCAACTTTTCTCATGTCTAATAATTTTTTTATTTTATATCATACATGGTGGAAGAAAGAATCTTAACTAGTTCTAAATTACATCTTTTTCCAGAGAATATTTACTCCTTTTTCTCTGTTAGGTATACATAGTGAGGAGATGATCACCTTCACTCCATTGGGAATTGAGCTAAGTCAAGGCTAGGTAGCAGTTTTAGGAAGACTCAATCCAACTGTGGTTGTCCATGCTCCTCAGGCATGGTTCTCCTGAGTTTTGATTGAAAAACTTAGAGGATCTTTGTCTCCTTAGCCCTGACAAACTGTAGAGATTAAATTTTCCCTTTGGAGGTCTTAAGATTAGCCTCCTGCCCCTTAATTTCAAATTATTGAAGCTGTCTTGAGGAGAAACCTGGTTATGTATTTGAGGCAACGTTTCTACTCTAGTAACACTGTGAAACTGGAGACTGTGCCTGTTAGGACCCTTCAGCCTAATATCTCAGCCTTTCTCACCCAGACCCAGAACTGAACAAATGGGGGTATTTCCCATCTGTCACATTAACCTCTGCATGTTCATCAAAGAGCTTTGCTGGTTTCCTTTCCTGAGTAAAAATCCTTTCTCTCAGCAAGTCTCATCGTTATGAGCCCAAAGTTCCCATGTGCCTGAAGGAAGAAAACCAGTGATTAGCTGCACCTCAAAAGGGCTCTCTTATCCTTGAGTCCCTTATAGTCTAATGGAAGCTTCATACTTTTTTCCTGCATAAAACATAAGATGGGATTTGCAATTTCATAATACACATTTTCATGTCTGCATCTATTCTCCTCATGGAGTCTTCTGTTTCAATATTAAACATTTTTTCTGCTTCATGATAAAAGTAATTTTGGTAGTAAGTATCAACTGACTCGTTACAATATTTCCAAAGGAGGAAAATGGGAATGCTTAAACAATGTGGTCTTTTTCAAAATATTTTCATTGCAGTTTGTTCAGTTTTTCAATTTTAATTTGTCTAGAAAATACTTTGTAGGTAGATGTTAATGGAGGCAGTTTCAGTTGGTTTAAAACTGTCTCAGATGGATTCCTTATTGGACACATTTACTTCTCTTTTCTACTAAAATGAGGCATGACTGTCATTACAAATCCTCCCATTTGTGAGGAGAATTTGCTCCAGAGAATTCTAGTACCTTTAATAGGCAGCATTCATATGGTTTGCACATGTAAAAAAAAGAGAATGAGCCCCTCAAATTATTTAAATTGGAACCATTTCATTGTTAAGGAGCAATTCCGTTGTTAATTTTTCTTAGAAACTGTGTAAGACCTGTCCAGTGCTGAGAGCCCCAGGGCTGGTGGGAGCCCTGATTTCTAGTGTTGGCTCGCCTCCCACAAGCCATTTGTCCCAGGAGAGACTTCTTTTTTTCTCATCCTGAGAATGAGGACATTGAAATAGTTGAGATCTAATTCTTTGCCTCTTTTCCCTTGGGATTTTAATAATTCATCACTTGAAAATTAAGATTGTACTTACATTTAAAGAAACTATATTGCCAGGATCAGTTAAAAGAATAAAACTATGCAAGCTTCTTTTGACTAATAAATTTTCTGTCTGTGACACCAAATGGGAAATCTTCGACACTATGTATTAGTGTCAAAGAAACAATTTTTTAAAATACTGTTTTGAAGTTCTATAAGCCTCAGTTTTCCCAACTAGAAAATGAACAGAGTAGTACAGTAGCTATGCCTATTTCACAGGGCTGTTCTGAGGATCAGCTAAAAACATTCATGAGTGAAGGCTCTTTATAAACAAAAAAGAGCTGTAAAAACATCAATTATCATGAGGACTATAATGACACGGCCTTTGTGAGCAGTGACCATCTGTTTGCTGTAGCTGTCACTATCAAAAATGAAATGAGAAAACAGCCCAAGGGTATTTCATTTATATACACCTTGACTTTTGTTTCCACTTCACTTTTGGGGGGTTGGGTAGGTAAGCTGACACTGTATTTAAGATATAAGTACATTCCCCGAAGCCACTGAAATATAGAGCTGGAAGGGACAATGGGGTTATTTTAGCAAATCCCCCTCTTTTAAGATGCAGTTTAGGAAGTGATACTGATTTACCAAAGGTAACAGAGCTGCTTCAAGGTAAAACCAAAACTAAGATCAGTAACTGTTTGCAGTTTAAACCCTGATTTGTGCAATTATGTCTCCAATTTTGGTTAAGCACTAAAGTAAATAATGATTTCTTTTTTTTTCTTTAAGACGTTGGGATTCTCCATTTCCCTTCTCCCAAATTTTCTGACATAGTTTGCTTATCTCATATTTCACAGCTCCCACTTGCATTCTGGTGGTGGTAACCTCTCCGGCCAGAGAAAAGTGTCCGTCACCTCTCACCCAAAGCTACACCCTCCACCCCCACAAGTGCCCTTGATTCTCACCCTGCTTGCCTTCTCTGAGATTTATTCTAGCACAGCGGTTCTCAACCTGTGGGTCGCGACCCCTTTGGCGGTCGAACGACCCTTTCTCAGGGGTCGCCTAAGACCATCCTGCATATCAGATATTTACATGACGATGCATCACAGTAGCAACATTACAGTTATGAAGTAGCAACGAAAATAATTTCATGGTTGGGTCACAACATGAGGAACTGTATTTAAAGGGCCAGAAGGTTGAGAACCACTGTTCTAGCAGTTATCTGCGTCCTATATTATTTTTCATTCTGCTGGCTCTTGGCCTATGAAGGTGCCCAAGTTTGCTGTAGAATTTTCTTTTTACTTCATCTTACACACTGCTTTATTTTTTTTTTTTAACACTTGGCTACTGGAAACAGACATGGCTAAGCAAAGTCACCGCTTTCTCAACTTCCATTCATTTTCTTTGCTTTTACTTCATTGTTTTTTATTGTGGTAAAATACACATAACCTAAAGTTTTCCGTCTTAAGTATTTTACATATACAGTTAGTAGTATTAAATACATTCACATGGTTGTGCAGCCATCAGCTCCATCCATCTCTAGATCTCTTTTCACCTTGAAAAACTGAAACTTTGTCCCCAATAAACAATAACTCCTCATTTCCTCCTCCCCTGAGACCTGGCAACCACCATTCTACTTTCTGTTTGATTTTTCCATGTATTCCTTGTGCACTATTGTATTAGCACAGTGACAAGTGCTTGGTGGTAGCCCAGCACTCATCCCCTGCTCTGCCCCCTCCCCACTTGTTGCACTTTGTTTTTTTTACTTCTCTTGGAGAGAACCTGCTGCCCAGCTATGGGGCACTTTTTCTTTGACTCTATGATCCCTTCTTAAGATCTTCTAGACTAGCTTCCTCCTCCTCTTCTAGTTTTTTAAATGATGCTCTTCTGCAGTGGAATTAAGCAACAACCCATGGTCATCTACCCATTCTCCCTGTATTTATATTCACCAGCCAGGGGTGGGGGCTCTTTCCACACACTCTTAACACATCGAGCCTCCATTTCTTCAGACCATTCTCTTTTCTTCCTTCGACATTCAGCCCAAATGCCTTCCTCAGTGAAGCCTTCACTAGCAACTTCAGTTGCAATTCTTCTGTCCCTCTACTAGCTCTGATTTCTTTCTTTTTTTATTTTATTTTATTTTTATTTTATTTTTACATCACCATTTATCCCCACTATACCTTCTTCCACCTCCACTCCCCCTTACCCCACAATCACCACTGTTGTCTGAGTCCATGAGTTCTTTCTTTTTTCCCCCCTTCTTTGCTCAATCCCTCTACCCCCAACACTAGAGCTGTCTGTCTGTTCTCTATGAGCCTGTCTCTATTTTGCTCGTTAATTCAGTTTGTTCATTAAATTCCAATATATGAATGAAATCATGTGGTATTTGTCTTTGAGTGGGTAAAATAGCTATGGTACATTTACATTCGGCCATAAAAAAGGAAAAAAATTTCATCCTTTGCGACAGCATGGATGGACCTGGAGAACATTATGCTAAATGAAATAAGCCAGCCAGAGAAAGACAAGCTCTGATTTCAATGTTATGAATATTCCACTTTGCCCCACCCTAAAGCTGATGTGTACTTCGGGGGGGGGGGGCAGAGACTGCCTGATTCTTTCCTGTCAGACTTAGCCCTCACTGTAGGCCCTCAGTCAGAGCTGTATAAATGAAGGAGAGCATTCATTCAAGTATACGTCCTCTATACTAAGTGCTTTTCTGATTAAGAGACTGGAAATTGTTCAACCATAGGAAACATGAGTATACAATCAGTAAAGAGAGGTTCACATTGTACTTTGTTGTGTGGATCTATGATATTGGCCACTTTATTAAATATCATTATTTTACACAAAGTATCAGTGTGCTACATAGAATAATGGCCCCCCAGAGCTGTCTATGTCCTAATCCCTGGAACCTGTGAACTTGTTAAACAGCAAAGGGGAATTACAGTTGCAGATGAAATTAGCGTTGTGACTCAGCTGACTTTAAAATAGAGGTTATCTTAGAATTACAAGGGTCCTTAAAAGTGGTGCTGTAGGATAGCCTTATAGCTAAGCTCCTGGTCTGCTGAGGGTCTTAAATTGCCTTGAATATTGTCTTTGGTTAATGCTTCATTGATAAATTCCTTCTCTAACAGAGAACTGTATCAGTTTTCGTGATATTAGCTCTAGTGAAAGAAAGGCACTTTTATTGAATGCTTATCTGAGTCAGGTGCTTTACATACATTACCATATTTAATGTGCTAAATAATCCAAGAAGTGGATATTATTAAATCATTTTATGGATGAGGAAACAGGCACGGTGTTTAATTTGCACAAGGTCACACTGGTGAGCCTCAGGTTTTATTGCACACAAAGAGAAAAATTCTGAGGTGTGACATTTTAACTTTTGCAAGGCATGCTCGTGGTTTATACTGTCTAATGTTATATTTCAAAATCTTGCCTTGAAATTTGAAAGTTCAGGATTAATTTGTAATTTGTATTTTATTGAAGCACTATGACTGACTGTAATAGGCATGTATAAAATAGAAGACAAAAATTAACCATAAGTCCAACAAAATCTTGATTATACTTTTGCATAGTTTTCAGTCCCTTTTTGCATATGTATGTTGTCATTTCATAGTCATATTTTTAAATTATTATATTTTATTAAAACTTTTAATTTTTTCTTTTTTTTAAATATATTTTATTGACTTTTTACAGAGAGGAAGGGAGAGGGATAGAAATTTAGAAACATCGATGAGAGAGAAACATTGATCAGCTGCCTCCTGCACACCCCCCACTGGGGATGTGCCTGCAACCAAGGTACAGGCCTTTGACCGGAATCGAACCTGGGGCCTTTCAGTCTGCAGGCTGACGCTCTATCCACTGAGCAAACCAGTTAGGGCTAAATTTTTTCCTTTTATTGAATTTGTTGGGGTGACACTGGTTAACAAAATTATACAGGTTTCAGGTGTACAATCCCACAACACATCATCTGTACACTGTATTGTGTGTTCATCACCCCAAGTCAAGTCTCCATCAATCACCATTTATCCCTCCTGTACCTCCTCCACCTCCCCCAACTCTACCTCTCCCTCAGCAATCCCCACACTGTTGTCCGTGTCTATGAGTTTTTTCTCTTTTTTCTTTTTTTGCTCAGCCCCTCCACCCCTAGTCCCCCAACCCCTCCCACAGCTGTCAGTCTGATCTATCTATGAGTCTGTCACTATTTTACTTGTTAGTTCATTTTGTTCATTAGATTCCAAATATGAGTGAAATCATATGGTACTTGTCTTTGGCTGGCTTTGAAAAAACAAAGTGTCTTTGTAATTATTATCTTTAGTAAACAATAGGTTATTTCCAATTGTTTTAATATTAAAAGTAATGTTGAAAGAACAATCCCTATCTGGGACATGCTGTTCTCTTGGCGGAGAGAAGGAGCACAATCCCAACCACACAACATAGTTAAAACCTCTGCTTGGAGGTGGTCTGCGACATATCTGCTTACATTTTCATTAAAGTGTGTCATAGGACCAAACCCAAAGTCAGCTAAGTGAAGACATACACTTTCCCCCATAATGTTGGGCAGGATGAGTAATTCTGTTATAGAGAGGGAGAAATAGTTGGGAATAATTATCCCATCTACCACTGAGAAGGGAAAAAGATGATTACAGGTAGAACAAAAATAGAAACAAAAATTAGCAGATATAGACAGGTAGGTAGGTTTTGAACTTAAATTCTGACCTGAGCAGAGGCTCTTTCTTCTGGTACCTGCTCTTTGAAATGGAAAAGGAAAAAAATTGTGTATGGAAAGCATGTTGCACTTTGCTTGACTTGTTAAATATTGGGCTCCTTGAATGATGCAATTTTGCCATGGTACTCAAAATGCTATTTTAGTGGCCCTGTTTGGATGCAACATGACTTTCTTTGGTTTTGACTCAAATACACACAACAATGTTGATTTTTCTAGTCATTAAAGAAAAGATAGGTTTAATTTCTAGATTATTCTCCTGAAATGCTATTTAAAAAGTGCATAATCACCAGGGAGCCAATGAAAAATTCCCGATCCCAAGGAGTGTGGTAAGAGTAGGAATCAACATTTCCCAGGTTATCATTTGTCTTTGTTACTTAAAGGGTGGTCCAAGGGCCATCGGCATTCCCATTACCTGGGGAGCTTGATAGAAATGAGGCATCTTACACACCCCTTCAGACTTATTAAATCAAATTCTGCATTTCAAAAACATCCTCAGGGGATTTGTATGTACATTAAAATCCAAACAGCTCTGATAGATGATTCTTAGAAATGCTGTTTCAAAAAATAAGTTTTCTTTTAAAATTGTTTCCCTTTCCATTTGACCATGATTAAGACATCAGTAATATTTAGGTAATACTTTAAAAAATCTTTTTTAGTATATACAGTATTTAAAATAGGCATAATTAGAACATTAATAATTTAGAATTGTTCTTTTTCTTTTCTAACTTCTAAGAAAAACAGTTATCTTACCTAAGAGGTTTAGTCTTTTTTAAGCTGTTGGTCCTTGGCATTTTGCTTGTTTTTTTTGTTTGTTTTTTTAATTTCAAAAGTTTTATATTAGAGATCAAACTCAAACAAAGTATTACAAGTAATCCAACATGTAATGGTTAAAGTCTTTGGAACAAAATGGTCATTCTTAAACTAAAGAATCTTTTGTGCTACTTCTCCCTGCTCTTTGATAGTAATCTTGTTCTTGAGTTTCCTTATTGCAGATTGTGTGTCAGAGGATCCAGACACTGAATGAAGCAATGTTTAAAAATCTTTTACAAATTCCGAGATGCTCAACCAATGTAAAGTATTTGTCTGGTTCTAGGGCAAACTACAGCCTGGAGCCAAATCTGTGCCTGTGTTTGTAAATAAACATTTATTGGAACACAGCCATGCCCATTCATTTACTTGATTGCCTATGCCTGATTTCATGATACAGTGGCCTGCCAAGCTTAAACTATTTACCTGTATGGCCCTTTACGGAAAAAGTGTGTCAACCTCTGGTATATATAACGAAGGATAACTTTTGTATGTGTGAAATTCTTGAGAAAGGTGCCTAAAGAATCTTAATTTTTTCTTTAAATAGAAAAAGGAGCCAATCCAACATTTGCTAAGTTTTTATTTATTCTTTTCTTTCGAATTATATATTTGTATTAGGGCTGAGCATGAACACAGGTTAAGTTAACTTTGCCACTTTTTGGACCTATTTTTTAGTCTTTCAACCAGTTTTTTTCAAAGCCCTGAAGTTAATGCTGTCACCAGATGCTGACTTTACTATACAAATGCAGTAGGACATAAATAAATTGTGTGTACTTTTATATATTTTGTGAATATATACTATTTCCCTCCAACCTTAGTCTCTTCCTTCCCTGGGGTGCCTCCTTGTGGTGGGCTATGGGACCTTCACTGACAAACTCTTACATAGCTTAGTCGTGGAGGAAAGTGAATCAGTAATGGCTGACTCATCCCATACCCTGCTCAGAGTAAGAAACCCTATCATATATGTATGAGAGATGAATCATTAGACAGACAACTTGCTGGTGGATACAAATTGGAGAAAAATTTCCTTTTTTATTCTCAACGCTTTTCCTTTAACTATAAATGGGTTTAGATTAAACATTAAAAAGAATAAATTACTCGTTAGGGCTTTTTAAAAACAATCTGAATCTACATTTTAGTTAATTTAATATTCTTCATACTTTTTATATAATTGTATATATGTATAGTATTATAAGTAATACTATACATATATATGTTTATGTATATATCCACATCTTATTTGTATATGCATGCATGTATATAACTAAATCTCATTTTTGGTAAACCCTGATACTGAAAGAGATTAAGAATAGAGGCTGTGATTGTACCCTTTACAGGCCACTTCTGTATTTGAACTCCCACATAAGTGATACATTTTTCTCAGGTAGATGTTAATCCATCACTCATTTATTAGTCAACAAACAGGAGAATCTTCAGCAAAGAATCACGTCTAGTGTTTTACTTTCCACTTAAGTTACTTCTAGGTAAAATATGTTGACAGAGCACAGGAATTCACCAATATTTCATTGATCCAAGTAGCTACAATAGTAACTGCTGAGTTGTGATATTAAGACTAGAACATTCTCAGACTCCAGATAAAGATTATAACATTTGTTTGCAACTATTGTCAGGAAAACACACCTGTACTAAAAAATCAATTGTTCAGCTATACATGCTGGGACTTGATATCTTCTGTTCCAAAATATAGTGATAATGAGCAAAGTTATGAATTCGCTTATTCTGTATACAGCTTTCACTAGTCTACCTGGATGAAGATAAAGGAATATGTGCTATTCATAAGAATTGACAGATCTGGGATAGATTCAGCACAAATGGCACTTTAGAGACATTTGAAACTATGGCATTCAACAAAATGTTCTTATAGTTTAAAATATATTCATTCCAAAGTGTTGCCAAGGATCTGAGTGCTGTGAACAGCTTGCAACTGAGATTTGTGTGGTTGCTATTCTAGGGCAAAAGTCCTAGAATAAGCAAATGGGAAATAATATCAGGGTAGGTAAATATTACTATAGTAACTACTTACTAAGAATAATGTTCTATATTATCTATATAATAAAAGCCTAAGTGACCGTTAAGGCAGAATGACCAGAATGACTGGTCACTATGATGTGCTCAATGCAGGAGATGCCCCCTGGTGGTCAGTGTGCTCCCTCAGCCAACCTCCTGTGGCCCCTCCCCCCACCAGCCAACCTCCCGAGGCCCAGCCAGGCCTAGGGACCCCACCCATGCACGAATTCGTGCACTGGGCCTCTAGTGTGGAATAATATAAAATGTTACATTTTGAGTGACTTTTTAATGCCTTGTTTAGTTCAGATAAAATCACGAGGAGGTGCAAAGCCCTGAGAGAAAGCTATGTCATTCCATTTGTTTTTCTTAGCATGGCAATACTAACATATACTCTTTAAATGAAATAATAGTATTCTGGAGAAGTTAATTATATCTTTTTAAATTCCATTATATAAAGTAACCCTTAATCATGAAATTCTTTAAACAACCTGGATCTTTTGGGTTGCCTTTCATTTGACTTGTTTTCATTTTTAGTAGGGTGAAAAAGGGCCACATAATTATGAAAGCTGTTTTTTTATAACGAAGTACGGACAACTAGTTTTTTGATCATCTTCTATTGTAGTGTTCTCAACCCTAGCTGCACACACATTACATCATCTGGAGAATTTTTTATAGAACTTCTGTGCTCCAGCTCAAATTTCTGATTCCTTTTTTTTTCAAGGTGGGGCATGGTGTGTGTGTGTGTGTGTGTGTGTGTGTGTGTGTGTGTGTGTGTGTGTTTAACTACCTATGAGATTGTAGTGTGCAGCCAGATTGAGAATTACTGTTCTGGACCTTTAAGTCATTAATAGCTAACCACATGATACTATGATCTGTAAAATGATTTTTTAAATGTAAGTTTAGGTAGATGTAGTAGGTTTTGACTAGAGTGTCTGTCAGTCTCAGAGATTCCTCCATCTCTGAATTTCTGGGATTTGAATCCATATACCTCAGGAGATGTCTCATTTATTAGCCACCTTGACTGA
The DNA here is from genome assembly GCF_014108235.1 of Myotis myotis. NCBI lineage: Eukaryota > Metazoa > Chordata > Mammalia > Chiroptera > Vespertilionidae > Myotis > Myotis myotis. The sequence goes on along the minus strand of NW_023416346.1, from coordinate 4,941,954 downwards.
GACATTTAACAAGGCAACATCTTTGTTATGAAGTAGTTGCAATCTGGTGGCGTTGGATGGGATATCTGAGTTAAAAGGTGGCTTCACTTAGGAGAATGATGGTCTCATCATTCTGCAGTGAAGAATTTCCATAAAACAATCCTGTGAGACTGGTTTTATTCCATCTGGACAATTCAGAACACTGAGGATTAAAGAGGATACATAATTAGGAGGTGGCAGAGCCAGGATTTGCAAGCAGTCTATTTGTCTTTTAAACACATTCTTTTTCCATTGGATCACACTTTCTCACACATTGAGAAGATCTTCTATGGTCTTGGTTGCTTGTGCTATGAATGCACAGAATAAGATGGAATAAGGATGAGAGAGCTCATGGGCAGCTCAGACTGCCACAGTGAATACCTGTGTGTTTGAACATATTTGGACTAATTTGAATGAATGATCATTATTGATAGGTAACATATATGTCCTTAATATTCACAGCTATAAAGGTTCTCTATTGTTTTCATGTATTACATTGTGGTCATCTAACACAAGTAAAAGGGGTTTTTATAATTCCTTTTAAACAAGAACTATTGGAATAGTCTACTACAGTTATATTTGCTGACTGTGTTAAATGTAATTTATTAAGAGTTCTGTAAAACTTGTCATCTGATAATGATTTCAAGTGAGGTACCTTCTGATGGTCCATTTCTGTTAACTGAATGCCTTTCATCAGAACTTTATATGTCAGCCCAAGACTGTAAACTTAATAAAAATGGGAAATTATCCACCTTCAAATTACAGCAAAGATAATTACAAAAGCAATTTCCATTTACTGACTTTCTGTTATATGACAAGATACTGCAGATATATTCTTTCTAATCCTCATGAGTTAAGTGGGATTCTTATTTTTCAGTAGAGAAAACTACACTTAGCTAAAAAACAAAAGAAACGTTCCCTGAACTTCAGTGATACTAAGTGGTGGAGCTAAGATTGAAACCCACGTTTTCTGGCTCTAAAACCCATGCTTTTAGCTGTCTTGCTAGGGAGACTGTTACTCTGTTAGCACTCTGTTTTTAAAAAATACATGCTTAGCTTTGTTATATTTAGTTACATTTTACTAAACTTCTTCAAAGTGATTGTTCCAAATTAGTTATTCTTATGTCTTAAAGATCCACTTACCATATGAATTCCCCCCTTTTTAGCTGCTTCTTTGGGGATTTTAAAAAACATTTTTTGCGTGTATGAACATCTATGAAATGCAATATGCATACAGAAATGTGGTATTAGCAGTTTGCTCCTGAAAGAAGTACTATAAACAAGCATCCATCTAACCACCACCAAGGCCAAGAAATGGAATGATGCTAGGACTACAGAATTCCCTTCTTTCTTTACAATTATTATCCATTTCTCCCAGAATGAAAATAATTTCCTTGTTATATTTTTTATTTTACTAAGTATTTATTCATAAATTAGTTTTGCCTGTTTTTAAGCTTTGTGTAAATGGATTAATACAGTATATATTCTTGCATCTGGCTTTAGTTGCTCAACATATTCAGTAATGTCATTTCCTGCATAGCCATCTTGCACATCTTTTGTTAGATTTTTTTCCATGTACTTGTTATATTTTGATGTTACCAAAATTGCCTACTTTTCAACATTTTATTTCTAAAAAAGTGCCAATTTATTAAATTTATTTTTGAGCTTTGTAATATTCAGCAATCTTGCTAAAAAATATTTAAAAGTATAGTAATAGTGAATTCTTTGCTTTTTCTATAAATTTAATCTTCTCATCTGTAAACGATATTGTCTTCCTTTTTAATCTTCCTAATTTTTCTTACCTTACTGTCATGGCCAAGAGCTCTAGTGCAAATGTTGAGTAGAAGAGATGACGGTGGCCCTAGCTGGTTTGGCTCAGTGGATAGAGCGTCAGCCTGGGCACATCCTGGGTTGTGGGCTCGATCCCCAGTAGGGAGCGTACAGGAGGCAGCCAATCAATGATTCTCCCTCATCATTGATGTTTCTATCTCTCTCTCCCTCTCCCTTCCTCTCTAAAATCAATAAAATATATTTTTTTAAAAAAGAAGAGATGACGGTGGACACCCTGTCTCATTCTCTTTTGTAAAAGAGAGTGTTTTTGATGTTTTACCATAAGTATTATGTTTATAGGTTTTTGGTATATATCTTTTTTAGAATAGGAACTTCCCTTTTTAGCTAAGTTTTTTTTTAATCAATAGATTTGGCTTTTTCTGTATCTATTGAGATGAAAATATGATTTTTCTTCTTTAATCTACTGATAAGTTATATTGATTGACTTTAACAAAAATTTAAACTAAGTGTGGATTGAGTTAAATTTAGTTTCATTAGGATGTATTGTCCTTTTTAAAATGTGGGTTTGATATGCTAACATTTTAAGATTTTTGCATCTATGATTATGAATGAGATTGATGTACAGTTTTCAGTTCTAGTTGTGTTTTTGTATTTGCTTCAATCTAAACTCCAAGCTACAGAAAGTGCCCTTTGCTCCTGTTCTATGGCAGGGTTTGTATAATTTATCCTTAAATCTTTATGTTAAGTGCTAATTGCTTCCTTAAATTTTTGGTCGAACTTGCTGGTGAAGCCATCTGGGCATGCAGTTAAATTTTTGTTTTTTTTTTTTTTTTTTTTTTTTTTTTTTTTTTTTTTTTTTTTTTTTACCATGGGAAGGTTTTTAATTATGATTCCATTTCTTAAAGCATCATTCAATTTTTATGTTTCTTGCGACTGTTTTGATAAGTTCTATTTTGTTGTGATTTTTTTTCAATTTGTTCACAATTTTAAACTTTGGAATAAAGTTGATTGAAATATACTCTTTAATTATCTTTATCTGCAATTATGTCTCTTTCTGTTTTATTCATTAGTCTTCATCAAAGATTTAGCATGTTTATAAATCTTATCAAATGGACAACTTATGCCTTTGTTGATCCTCACTATTTTATGCTTTTTAATTTCTGCTCTTATTAATATTTCCTTCCTTGCTCTTTCTTTGGGTTTCTTTTGTTCCTAATGTCCTAATGAGATACATATTTAGCTTTGTTGTATTTAGTTGTTCTTATTTTCTAACATTTATTTCTTATTCTAAGTAGCTTTGGCTTCATCCTTACAAGTTTAGTATGTACTAAATTTGTTACTCAGTTGAAAATATTTTTAAATTTGTCTTTCTTCTTTGATCCATGAGTTACTTAGATATCTTATTTCATTTTTAAATGTATTGGGGTGTATTTAGTTTTACAGGACAAAAATTTCTATATCCTTTAGTGTAGTTATGCTATAAGTATATTTTTTTCTACTTTTTGATATTTGAAACTATCTCACCTTCATGCTTGATGGGAAGGTTCAATGGTTATAGAATTCTAGGTTGGAACTACTCTATTCATGTAACTTCTTTTAGCACTTTGAAGATATTCTATTGCCTTCTGAGTTTAGTAATTTCTTTTTTTGGAGGGCTGGGAGGAAGTCAACTATCATCTAATTATTGCCCCTTTGAATGTAATTTGCCTTTTTTTCTCTGGCTACTTGTAAAATTTTATCTGTATTAGTTTTCTGCATTTTTCACTATGATGTGGTTAAGCATAGATTCATCCTTAACCACATTAGTTCATCCTTTTGGGGGTTATTAGGGTTTCTTGAATCTTAGAAAAATGTATTAAGTGAATTTTGGAAAACTCTCAACCATTGGGGGAAGTTATTTAAAATGATCTGGACCAATTACTGCATTTTTCATACAAGAAATCATAAAGGCAAGTATAGTTAAGTTGCTTGAATTTAAAGTTGTAATTAATTTGTTGTATCACAGTTATATTTGGTATGATTAAATGCATAAATGCCTATCTATATGTCTGTCTATGCTACAGTATTGCCAAACAATGGGGTCTCACACCTTAAGAAAATGATCTGAGTTATCTCTTTTTTTTTTTTAAATATATTTTATTGATTTTTTACAGAGAGGAAGAGAGAGAGATAGAGAGTCAGAAACATCGATGAGAGAGAAACATCGACCAGCCGCCTCCTGCACATCCCCCACCGGGGATGTGCCCGCAACCCAGGTACATGCCCTTGACCGGAATCGAACCTGGGACCTTTCAGTCCGCAGGCCGACGCTCTATCCACTGAGCCAAACCGGTTTCGGCCTGAGTTATCTCTTTCTGGAATTTAGGCTGTGGATGGAATGTCTTGCAAATGAAGTTGACTTCATATTAGAATTACCTGCAAACTCCACAAACAGTAAGTAAAGTTAATAGTGTACTAGGTTTTTATGGCTTCTTACTTATGCCAGTTGTTTTCCATTTTAACTTTACTAGGGACATACTTAAGTTTGTTAATGTTTTATTGTATTTTTTATATTTTAATTTACTATTTTTTATACTTCATTCCCCTTTATTTTTGCCATTATCATGACAATGGAGTATTACTCTTTTAGCAGAGGTGGAGATGCGGCTAGAAAAGCATCAGGTGACCAGAGTTCTCATCTTTTTCCAACCGTTGGGAACTTAGTTTATTTCTGGGAGCCTTGGGTTCCTTATTTTTGTTTCCTTTTATTTATTTTTTGTGCTACTAAATTTTAATATTATTTTACTTTTATATTAATTTTTTTAAATTACAGCTTACATTCAATATCACTTTGTTTTAGCTTCATGTGTATGGTTCTTCACTTGTAAAAGGAGGGATTGGATTAGACGATTTTTATACTTGAGCCATCCGTTTCTTAACAAAATTCTTTTCCTTGTGGGACTTATGTTATGAACTAAATGTTAGTGTCCCGCCTAAATTCATGTTAAAACCCTAACTCCCAGTGTGATGGGATCAGGAGGTGGAGCCTTTGGGGGTGATTAGGTCTTTAGGGCTTTGCTCTCATGAATGGGATGAGTGCTTCTATAAAAGACTCCAGAGGGCTCCCTTGCCTCCTTTTTTAAAAAATGTTTTTATTGATTTGGAAGAGGAGAGAGAGAGAGAGAGAGAGAGAGAGAGAGAGAGAGAGAGAGAGAGAGAGAGAGAGAGAGAGATCTGCTGCCTCCTGCATTCTCCCTACTAGGGATCTAGCCTGGAACCTGGGCATGTACGCTGATGGGGAATCTAACCTGCGACCTTTTGATGCATGGAATGAAGCTCAACCAACTGAGCCACATTGGCCAGGGCTCACGACCCCTTTGGCAGTCGAACGACCCTTTCACAGGGGTTACCTAAATACATCCTGCATATCAGATATTTCCATGACGATTCATAGCAATAGCAACATTATAGTTATGAAGTAGCAACGAAAGTAATTTTATGGTTGGGGGGTTACCACAACATGAGGAACTGTATTAAAGGGTCGCAGCATTAGGAAGGTTGAGAACCACTGTTTTAGGCCAAGCGAGGTTACAGTGAAAAGGTGGTTGTCAGTGAGGATGCAGGCCCTCACTAGACACCAAAGCTGCCAGCAGCATGGTCTGGGACTTCCCAGCTTCCCAAACGGAGAGAAATAAATGTTAGTTGTTTATAAGCCATCCAGTTTCTGGGTTTTGTTATAGCAAAATGGACAAAGATAACATCCAAGAGGAAATCTTGCATACTCAGTTGGATAACTGAGTATTTCTCAGTTTAGCCATTCAAGCTAAAGCTGGACATTTGGGACCCATCCGTGCATAGATAACATTCAAAATCACAAGGTCTAATGAAGCTACCAAGGGAGGGAGTTGTAGAAGAGAAGAGGAGCCAGCTAAGCACTGAGCCCTGGGGCACCCTGCTGTTGACATTAAAGAGCATCGGTACCAATAAGAAAGGCTGAGCAGCTGTAGTCAGGAATACGGATTAAGAACTAAGAAACCCAAGTATCTTGGGAATCAAGGATGAAAAGTGTTTCAAGAGGAAAAAAGAGTGTTCCATTGGATCAAATGAGGCTGATAGTGTGGGTAAGATAAGTACTCACAGTTTACTGTTGGCTGTAGCAATGTGGATGTCTTGGGGAGACCTTGCCAAAAGCACTGGTTTGGTCAAGGGATGGTGGGAGGTGATCTGCTTTATTGGAGTTCATGAGCATGTGTGTGGGGGGTGGGGGGAGGGAACTAGAGCTAGTATAGCAATTCTCTGAAGGAGATTTGCTAGAAATGGGAACAGAGAAATGGGGTTGTAACTGGAAGAGGACAGGTTCTCATTTTTGTTTTTTATTAAGGGAGAAATTGGGTAATTGTAATGATGTTTATATACTGATAAAAGTGGTCCAGTAGAGAAAGAAACATTTATAAGACAGGAAATAGTGGGAACAGTTAAAGAACTGATGTTTTTCAGGAGGCAAGAAGGATCTGGTACATGAGTGGGTTGGCCTTCTCTGAGAGTTCAGTATATTCATAGGAGAAAAAGTACAGTTTGTGGGCACATTGGAAGCCATTAGCACTAATGTCAAATATGTTCCCTTCTCTGCCTTCTGGACACATGGTCCCTTATACCTTGGCGGGGTCATGTAACTGACTGTGGCTAGTGTTAAGCAATGCATGTCATTTCTGTGCTATAGCATTTCATTGTCAGCAGGAAAATCTTCAAAAGTTATTCTTCCCTCTGCCACAGTGACTGGTAATGTTCTAGAACAGTGGTTCTCAACCTACCTAATGCCGCGACCCTTTAATACAGTTCCTCATGTTGTGGTGACCCCCAACCATCCAATTATTTTCGTTGCTACTTCATAACTGTCATTTTGCTACTGTTATGAATCGTCATGTAAATATCTGATAGGCAGGATGTATTTTCATGGTTACAAATTGAACATAATTAAAGCATAGTGATTAATCACAAAACAATATGTAATTATATATGTGTTTTCCAATGGTCTTAGGCGACCCCTGTGAAAGGGTCATTCGACCCCCAAAGGGGTTGCGACCCACAGGTTGAGAACCACTGTCCTAGAAACTGATTGCTCATCAGCCTACACCCCTGAGTAAGAAAACCATAGAGCAGATCCTCTAGCTGACCATTATAGACATCTAGTGTCCTTTGCTGTTTTAGGCTATTGTTATAGCATTAGCTAGCCTATCCTGAGTGATATGGGTACAGATGTGTATAGAAGGACAGATGTAATGGCGGGGGCTTATGGGATGTCTGTCAGGGTTGCATGTAGTTTTTCAGTGAAATAGGAAGCTGTGAGTGAGGATGGGGGATGAGGCATTGGAGATTTGAAGAGAGAGCAAACGGGATGAAGTAGTCATTTGGGAAAATCAGAGAGTAACTGAATCAGCAAAATGTATCATGATTATCAGATAGCACTCAGGGCCCCTTTGAGGTTGGTGGCCATGATCAAAGTGAGTGTCCGTGTGGGTATGTTTTTCTCCAGTAGCTGTTGTCTGAATGAGAATACACATGATGCAGACAAAGAACTGGATTTAAAGGGGGGCTGGGTTTTGCCAGAGGAGGATGACAAAGGGAGAAATTGGAAAGGGAGTAGAAGATATATACAAGAGAGTATTTAGCATATTCTTTTAGGACTTTCAGCCTCAAGGCAGTTGACATTGAAGACTGAGAGACATAGTAAAGTCAAACTCCTATCACGTAGAGGGTGGTTTAAAGCTTACAGAGGCACTTAATTTTGCACATGGAAGAATATGAGAAAGGGCAGATGGTACATAAACGTGCCTCTTGTGTGCACGTTTATCCCTTGTGCCCCAGGAAATTACTGCCATGGTGGGCGGTGGCTCTCCCTTTCCTTCCTCCCTTCCTCCTTTCCTCCCTTCCTTCCTTCTTTCCTTCCTCCTTCCTTCCTTTTGTCCTTTCTTCTCTCTCTCTCTCTCTCTCTCTCTCTCTCTCTCTCTCTCTCTCTCTCTCTCTCTCTCTCTCTCTTCTCCTTCTCCTTCTCCTTCTCCTTCTCCTTCTCCTTCTCCTTCTTCTTCCATATGCCCATCATCTGTGGTTTAAGCTTAACCATGATTCGCCTTGTCCTTCTTTTGTCTTTGCTTCTTTTTCCTTTGTTTCATGGTGAGGTTTGCCTCTCTCTTGGGAAGTTGGGGAGGGAAGAGAGAATGGGAGAATGGGTGGGGTGGGATACCACAATTCAGAATCAGACCGAGGGGTTGGATCAAATCACCTCCCTTTAGACATATGTAATTCCCCTAGATAACCTGTGAATTCTCCAAGTTATAACTGATGAAATTGAAGCCTGGGGTTACTTGTATTATTTAAACAATAATGGGCAATTCTTATAATCATCACACACCCTACTCTTTTTCTGACATGACTTTTTCCCTTCTGTACAGGAAGTGTTGGCTAATAATGGTAGGCAATGTCCCCAATTCTTCCAGTCGGTTTTAGGTGCACATTGTGCCCCTTCCAGACCACCTAGGTCTAAATAATGTCCCCAAGGACATAAATCAAAGCTTCCATTCTTTCTTTGCAGTTTCTAGGTGACATGCTGATTCTAATTCTGGAACTGTTCATAAGGAAGCCCTATATTGGTGTCAGGTCACTAGAAAGCTGAGCGTCCAGATAGTTAAATGTGTTTCTTTCTTTAGATAGGAACAGGAAAGGGCTGGTTTGAGGAGGTCCTGCTATCTGCTTTGGTACTGAGCTTGAACCCTGGACTGAGGATCCCAGGTGACCATTATCATCATTACATGCCCCCTACCCCCTGATTTTTGGGGAGGGAGCTCACCAGGAGGCCTTTGTGCAATACCAGAGAGAAACAATACGAGTTGGTCATGCAGCTGGTGTCATGGATGGCGTCAGGAACCTGGTATTGCCCATGAGGTTGGAAGGGACAGATCTTGCCACTGGGGGAAGTTATCTCTGGCCTCCAGGAGTCCCTAGTACTCTTGTCAGCACTTCCTTCTTGGTGTCACTACCATCTTTGATACTTCTTATTAAGAAAATGAACATCTTGCCCTAACCAGTTTGGCTCAGTGGATAAAGCGTCGGCCTGCGGACAGAAGGGTCCCAGGTTCGATTCCGGTCAAGGGCATGTACCTTGGTTGCGGGCACATCCCCAGTAGGGAGTGTGCAGGAGGCAGCTGATCGATGTTTCTCTCTCATCGATGTTTCTAACTCTCTATCCCTCTCCCTTCCTCTCTGTAAAAATATCAATAAAATATATTTTTTAAAAAAGAAAAATGAACACCTTTGAGAAAGTGAGACCTTCAAATCCCCTCGAACAATACCACGTACAGGGTCATTTATCAGCAGCTCCTATGGCTAGATTTGGGGACGATGGGTGATGAAGACTGATAGGGCCAGGCCTTGCATAATTCATACTTTAAGCTCCTGTCTGCTTGATGGTATGTGAACTTGGGGACTTTGGAGAATTTTCTGATTTCAGCTTGGGACCACAAATTATTGCTTGAGCCATAACCTTTTATACTGCTTGGTCTCCTCTCTTCTTTGTTCTTCATATTTCCACCAGAATGTGCCTGGCTAGGTACTTACTTCAGCCTTTCCTAGACCATTAATCCCCTCTGAGGGCTCTCCCAGGATAAAGCCTTACAGGTTTGCTGCTTTCTGATTTTTTTTTTATCTTCTTTACCTCTAGGATAGTGCTCCATGTTAATGACAGTGGCGCCAAGTACAAATTAATTGAAATGAGACAGAAGTAAGAAAAATTATGGTCTGCCCATATGAATTTCAGAAACTTTTACTTTTTTTAGTAGACTACAGCTTGTGGTGGAACATGCAAATCACATAGAAACCATGCAAATAGATTTGCTTTCTTGTTTGTTATTTCACAAACCTGAATAATGCCTCTAGTGAAATTCAAAGGAGACTGTTCTGAATCATAGATCCCCAAAGCCAAGGAGTCATAAGCTATTGGGAAATTAAGTTCCATAGTACCTATGTTTTAGTCTCTAAGGCCAAGTTATAGGCATGTTCATTACATTTCTATTACAGAGGAAACAGTCTTGGGCATTCCACTTCATTCCCTTATGTCATTCTTACAGTGGAAAGTTGAAATCATGAGCTTTAGAAAATGTAGTTTCCTTTGAGTTTAGCCTTTTCTGAAAGGAAGGCTGGATGAATAAAAATTTGCCCTGCCTTTCTACTCTGTCAACTCCAGAGTTATCTTTCTTCTTAGTGAGGGAACCATTCATGAAGTCCCAGTTGCTCCTAATGCTTGTATGCGCCATCTCCACGTGAATTATTCATTTTGCTGCCTTTGTTATAATAGCCACAGTGTTCAGTCTGTAAGACTGTCCTGTGATATATCCTTCCTTTGCTAAAAGGCTACATATCATCAGCCTCATTTGATTTAGAAGCCAATTCAGCATACCACACATACCTTCGAGACGAATGTCAGGATCCTTCCTGCTATGAAAATGTCATGCATGCTTAACATGACAGTTTGTCACAAGTGATGGTTGATAGTTTCAAGTGCTTTATAATTATTGTTCTTGAATCTTCAAAGCAATTTAATTTGAGGATTTTTCATTTTCAATAAGGAAAAAACCCTCAAATATTTGTTTTCGTTTTTAATTTCAAAATGTTGAATTGGAGATTTAGAGTATCCAAAATGTAGAGGGAAGGTAATGTGTTTAATTGTGGTGAACATAAAATTTACCATTTTAACCATTTTAAATGCATAGTACAGTTGTGTTAACTGTATTCACATTGTTGTGCAACAGATCTCTAGAACTTTTCCATCTTGCAAAACAAAACCTATACTAGTTATCTTACAATATATCCCTTTTCCCTTCCCCCTTCCCCAGCCACTGGCAAACACCATTCTACTTTCTCTTTCTAAGAGTTTGACTACTTTATATAACTTTTATAAATGGAATCATGCAGTATTTGTCTTTTTGTGACTGGATTATTTAATTTAGCATATGTCCTCAAGGTTCATCCATGTGATAGGAGTTCTTTTTTTAAGGCTGAATAATACTCCATTGTATGTATATACCGCATTTTCTTTACTCATTCATCTGTGAAGGTAGTGTCTTTCTGTAAAGTGCTCTTAGGAAAGCTTTTCTCCTAAGTGTGTGTACTTCACTAGAATGTCTAGAGGGAAGAGATAAGGGAAAAGTGGCAAAGAGTGGAAAGGGAGTTATTATAGCATGAAAGGATGGATGACCTATGAGATCTATAGGGACAGAGTAGTACAGTGGTTCTCAACCTGTGGGTCGCGACCTTTGGGGGTCAAACGACCCTTTCACAGGGGTCGCCTAAGACCATCAAAAACACATATATAATTCCATATTGTTTTTGTGATTAATCACTATGCTTTAATTATGTTCAATGTGTAACAATGAAATTGGGGGTCACCACAACATGAGGACCTGTATTAAAGGGTCGCGGCATTAGGAAGGTTGAGAACCACTGGAGTAGTAGGTTTTCTCATTGGGCTCTGGATTTTTCTCACAGATCAGCTTCTCTGTGAATTCTAGCCCCAACTCAGAATTGAGGCAGCTCTGGCTAAAGCAAAAACACTAGCAATATGCTCTGTGGTCTAGATTTAGTTTAAATGTTGTCAGACAACCAGCAGACAAAGGTTAACTTGAAAGAACACGTGGTCACATGGTTTGGGAGACTGAATTATGCAGAATTACTTTCACTTATTTTTTTACTTGCCTCTTGTTATGAGCAAGATTATGAAGGGATGGGGAAGCCTGATATGGAATAGGGGCTGGGGTCCCTGTCCTTATAGATACCGCAATGTCAGCAGTTTCCTGAGCCTTTCTCCTTCCCTGTCTCTCATTATTCTTGGCTAAGTGTGAAGAACAACAGAGGGTGGGAGCCTCTCTTTTTTTCTTTTCTACTGCCGGCAGAGCATGTGGTCTCCACTCCATCACTGCAAATGCCTGGGTTCATAATTGCAGAGTCCCTTGCCTTTCTCTGCTTTTTTGATTTTCTCCTAGGAAAGCTAGAGAGGGAGCTGCTGGGCGGGTGAGGGGAGGAGAAATGCTCGGGAAATGCCCAGAGGCTTACAGAGAAACCGAAAGTGTCTGGAGCAATGCTGTGTGCTGATAATGGCTCCCTGGAGATCATCGACCCTGGGGCACTTCAGTGACGGAGTTGGAAGGGTGAACAGAGTGGGCTCAGGAGCAGGTGCCTAGTTCCGCAGCAGTGAGGACGGGTACCATCCTGCCTCCTGAGACAGAATGCTGGGGAGGAGGTGCCCATTCAGGCCCTGCCAAGGGGCAGGGTGCTCAGCTGATTCTCAGGTGTGAGTCAGGGGAGGGCCCTGACCCAAACTGTTCCCCAAGGTGAGGGATCTGCTTTAGGAGGCAGATGGTAGCCAAAGACTTTCTGCTTTGTGGATGCCAATTTGGAGGCAAGAATAAATATTTTAAAATATTTTTAGCAAGGGGTGTGTGTGTATGTGTGTGTGTGTGTGTGTGTGTGTGTGTGTGTGTGGCTTTAAAAATAAGTTTACACTGTTGATTTTGTCCCCTAACATTTTTTATAAAAATCTCCAAGTCTACAGGAAAGTTGAATTTTATAGTGAGCACATATGCTTAACAACGAGATTACTAGCATTTTAAGATATTTGCTTGATCAAATCTCTAACCATCTAGGTGCTCATCTCGCCATCCATGAACCCATCTTTTTTGATGTGTCTTTAAAAACACTCCTGAATGCTTCTGCATTATAAGTTGAGTATTTGGTTTTCAATTTTTTTTAGGTAAAATTTACATGCAATTAAATCTTTTAAAATGTAAATGCACAAATCCTCAGTGTAGAGTGCTGTATGTTCTATCATTTTGTCAGCTTTTACAAAACCATTTTTCTTTTTTACAAAACCAAGCTTCTGGTTAGTCACAGAATTTTTTGAAATTATATAAGGAATTCAGTATAGCAATTCTACAAAGTCCTGATAGACAATTCCATGGCAATCCATGGTGGTGTGTGTCCATGTGGAATTAAAGGTCCTTATGAAGTGGCAGATTACTTTAGTGCAGCGGTTCTCAACCTGTGGGTCGCGACCCCTGAAAATACATCCTGCATATCAGATATTTACATTATGATTCATAACAGTAGAACACTACAGTTATGAAGTAGCAACGAAAATAATTTTATGGTTGGGGGTCACCACAACATGAGGAACTGTATTAAAGGGTCACGGCATGAGGAAGGTTGAGAACCACTGCTTTAGTGTTATGAAGGGTACATTTGTCATGCTCATTAGAAAAATGGAGAGATGCAGGTGTTGATTTCTGTTTATCACTGTTTTACTGGGGAATCTTCCATTATTTGTTTTAGTTGTTTGTACGCCACTGCTCTGCCAAGCTGCTTGAAACCCCAAACTCAGGTAGGACAAGAATATGCTCCGGGCCTGTGTGATGTCTTGCTTTTAAAAGGAGGGGAGAATGGAGATTTGGTTTTTCAAATATTTACTTCTGTGCCCCCAAATGCCAGGTGCTGTGGGTAAAACAGAGAACGTCAGAGATAGAATCTCTAGAAGGAGTGTACTGTTTACTTGGGAAAAGATCTGAGTATGAGATAGGTCATGAAGTGTTAAGACAGTATCATATATTAATGTGTTCAGAGGGGAGGCAGTGGCTGACAGCTACAGTGGTTAGAAAAGGTTTCTGGAGGAGCATCTGCTCTGAGGTGGTTGGTTGGGTGTGTATGGAGAGGGGGAGAGAGGAGGACTTTCAAGGTCCCTGTGGATTGCTCCCAACAGAGATACTTTTTCCTTCAATCCAGCATGAATAGATGGCAGATTTCAGGAAGACTTGGCAGATAAGATTGAAAAGATAAATTGGGTCAATTATATCAGGCCTTCATTGACAGACAATTTAAAAAGGCTAGTGCAGTCTGTAGTTTTCTCAGTTAATTTGCATTCCTCACGCGTGATTAACAGAAATCATACTATACTAGTAGTGCCTTTCTGTCAAAAGAAAGAATGGTACTCATTTATTGATTTGTTGAAATAAAAGAATTTGTGTGAACTGTTTTCTAAATAGATTTGTGAGAAATGATCAAAGAACATATGTGGAATAAATTTTTAATCTGAAGGTATAAACACAAATATCACCTTTTCACGAGAAGCCATGACCATGATGAACTGCACTCATTTTATTAATGGGATATGGTTACTGTTTAAACCATAAACAAGCAAAAATGGCAAACAGCATTTCTTGTGTATAGTTACTCATATTCTTAAGTGTTGCAAAATACCAAAGGGGGGGAAAACGGGGAGGTGGGGAGTTGGTGGTTTTAAAAATATAGTGAGTCATTGACTTATGCTAATACCAGTGTACTCATAAATGAGTAACAATAGTGAATTTAGAAGGGATATAAGTAGAAGAGAGGCTATTTAAAGGCTGTATAATACTAAAGGCAGCTGAACTGGTCACAAGTAAGGACTCTCTCTGGGAAATCTGGAAGTAGTTCAGTTCATCCCCACAAAGTTCTGTTTCTCCTTTATCTAAAGGAGTCATCTTAGGGGAAGTTAAGAGTTCTTTCAAGTATGGCTTCTTTTCCACTTGCTTCCTGGGGGGAATTCATGGCAGATAAACTTGTGTGTGGTTTTGCATTGAAGAAGTGCCAGTGGTAAGCAAGAAAAATCAATTGATTTTTTTAAGAGGTCGGTGGTGATGTTTATGAACTGGAAACACAAAAGGTTTGTTTGAATTTATTTTCTTAGCTTTTGTTTCTAAACATGGTATAAAAGTATAAGAACTGACCAACCATCCTTTTCATAAACATAGATGCTATCTTCTTTTTAAACAAAAGATTATAGCATATAAATAGAGCAAAATACAACTGACCAAAATGTGAAGACAGGAAAGTCTGTTGTGGATTTTCAATTATGAGCGTTTAATCAGGAAATTTGTTTTCATTCATGTTGAAAGTATTTTAAATGTTATGTATTTTCCTTGGAACTCCTTTTGTCTAATATCACTTGACCCTGGGCCAGATAAAGGGATTTTCTGTCGTTTTCTATCATAGTATCTGTCTTATTTTTGTGGATATTGATAATTGACTGGTCTCTTATCCTCATTAGAATTAAACTCCCTAAGGACAATGGCACCATGTTGTGGGTTATTATTGTATTACCAGCACCCACCTAACCCAGTGATCAGACACTTATTATTTGATCAAAGAAATAAGATCATAAACCATACATTAAAGCTGGATTTATCCAGATATGTCTTGGGGATTTTGATGTCATTAGCTAAACATATGACATGACTGAGTAATTTTTAGCCAATATCTTTAAATGAGCTTATTTTTCCATTAGTTTTGTTGTTGTTGTTGTTGTTTTGTTTTGTTTTCTCTTGTTACTTGAGATTTCCAGGGGCTTGGGTCACTTTTTTTTTAATTTTTGTGAATCCTCACCAAGGATATTTTTCCATTGATTTTTAGAGAGAATGGAAAGGAAAGGGAGAGACACAGAGAGAGAAACATCGATGTGGGAGAGACACATCGATTGGTTGCCTCCCACACATGCCAAGCCTGCAACCAAGGTACATGCCCTTGCCGTTGATCAGAATTGAACCCGGGACCCTTCAGTCCATAGGCCAGTGCTCTATCCACTGAGCCAAACCAGTTAGGGCTCACTCTTAAATATATATTTTATATGTAAAATGTATATGGAATATAACATATTCCACATGTATGGAAGATAATCTCAAGTTCTACTCACTTGGGTAAAGCTTTAGTTAAATAATTTAGTATCTTAAAGTGTATGAATTTGAATGGCATGAAGAGGAGAGACCAATATCATGTTTTCTTGGTGAAGGCATTCTCTAAAGGTCTTTGAACAATTAATTGAATGGAATATTTGTTAAATAAATTTGAGGTCATAGGCAAGTTGATGAACAGTTTTGATTTTTTTAAAAAGAAACCTAGCCAAAACCGGTTTGGCTCAGTGGATAGAGCGTCGGCCTGCGGACTGAAGGGTCCCAGGTTTGATTCCGGTCAAGGGCATGTACCTGGGTTGCGGGCACATCCCCAGTAGGAGATGTGCAGGAGGCAGCTGATCGATGTTCCTCTCTCATCGATGTTTCTAACTCTCTATCTCTCTCCCTTCCTCTCTGTAAAAACTCAATAAAAAAATATATATATATATAAAAGAAACCTAATGGTTTAGAAATAGCAAATTGAAATTTTTATTAAAGCATATAGTTCCCTCAGTTTAATTCAACATGAAAAAGTATATCTTTGCATTTTAAAGTTGGAGATAATATAAGTAATTATGTCTTAACTTTAACAGCCTGTTCCCTCAAAACTGGTGATAAATTTAGATGAAGTTTAGAGCACCAGAAAAACCATACTGTAGAGCTTTGTGTTGTATTTAAGGAAAATTTCTTCTAAAAAAATTGCTTTCACAATTGGAGAAAATGGTATTTAAAAGGAAATCATTTTTAAGATCCAGTTTGGTTATTATAATCTATCCTTTATAGGTTTTGTTGGTAAATGAGAAATAAATGCAGAGAGAGATTTATATGGATATTTGATTTAAGAATTGCCTCAGGTCTTTTGCAGGGTACTTTAGTCCAAGTTGAGGGTATCCCTGTTTCTATGTCTTCTGGTTTTGGCTAGGGCCAGGTGTTACAAGTCTTTTCTCTCATTTAGAATCATTGTTTCCAATTCTTTCTGAAGTATACTAAGTGCTTACTCTGTAAAATTCAGAAAGTGAATGTTTTCTTGTCTTATGTAAGTTTAGAACTTGGGAATAAGTTAGTAAATGGCATGACTCTATTTTCATTTTGACATATAAGCAACCCCAAACAGGTTTAATCCTTTTTTTAAAAAAAGTCACATTAGCAATGTTTGAAATATCTTTGCTAAAATGAAACTTCAGGATGTCATGAAACTCATTGTCTTGGGTTTCTTAGTGCTTCTTAACAGAGAGCTGTGGCAAGTTGAGGAGCATGGATGACAGGAATGTTTTACAAGGAGGTTATTGATGGGCAGGAAATGTTGCAGATAAATAAGTTTGGAGCGCAGAAACCAGCCTGTACTGGAACTGGTAAACGTATATATTTGGCTTTAACTTTCAAATGAACTTAGGTTTTTAGCTTAGACATAAAAAAGGAACCTAGAAGTTATTGAATAGCTAACCCTTCCTTTGAGCAGTAAAGGTCAATGAGGTGTTGAGTATTGAGAGTCATGGAAACAAAGCTGGGAAAACATTTTTCGCTCCTTGCTCTGAATCTAATGCAGTTTTCAAGTGTGCAGGAGGATGGGTTGCCTCAGATGTAGAGATCATGTGGCACAAAGTAAGGGCTCAATAAGTGGGTTGAATGACAGAATTTCTAAATGTTATCTTAAATTTCTGGAAAGATAATGAAGCTTAAATCCTGGAAGAAGACATTCAAGAAAATAAAGCAAACATTGTTTTATGCAATGAGTTAAATCGTAGAATCTATTGCAGCTATGAAATAAGCTCAAGAAGAATTTACATCATGTGATGATGACAGACATGTGAAAAGAGGTGTCTGAAGAAAACAGGGTGCCATCTAGTGGAATCATTTCACATGCATTGTATTAAACTATTTTAGATTTAGGTTCTTAATAAAACATCTAACAATTGATTTTCTTTCTCAAAGAGTGTTTTTTAACTTATTTATTTGGAACTAATTTTATATTTGCAGAAAAGTTGCAAAAATGGTACACAGAGTTCCCATGTACCCATCACTCAGCTTCCTCAATCTTGTATTAACAGTGGTACACTCATCAAGACCAGAAAATGAACAGTGCTACAAAACCACTGAGTTCTGGACTTTATTTGGATTTCACCAGTTTTTCCACTTAAGTTCTTTTTCATTTCCAGGATTCTATTCAGGATCCCATGGTGCTTTTAGTCATCATGTCTCTTTTGGTTTCCAATCTGAGACAATTCCCCAATTCAAGAGTGTTTATTAAAAATATTTCTCTAAGGATTGTGTCTGTTGTAAAATACATTTGATACTATAGGAGACTTAGAAAATTCAAAGGTGGTTCTAAAATGAAAATTTTTTATCTAGAAATATGTATCCTGCTTATACATTTTATTCCCCCCAAATCTTTTAAAATAGTTTTTTTTATATTTATAAAGTGCTTTATAAGTTTTACTTGTTCTGAAAAGTAGTGAGAGAACTAATCGTTGACAATTTTCTCATTTTGCTTAAAAGGAAATTGAGCCATACGGAAGTTATATATTTTGCCTGAACTTGAGCCGCAGTTTCATGCATACTGGCAGGTAGAAAAGGGTCGATAAATTCTACAGCAATTGAAAATTAAAGCTCATTTTGCCAACATTTTTTTATTATGACAGTAACCAAAATTTTGAAACAAAAGACAAATCTTCTAAAATTATATCAAATTTTTTATTCTTTATAAGTTGATACCTTAAATGCTTTCAAATGCTCTCAAGTTATTTGTCACATTTGAACACCATATATATTTATCTAGTTTTTTTGAAGTAATAGTTTGACCTTCTATTCCAAGAGTTCAAGACTGACTTTTTGCTGCTTTGTATATTGAAAGAGATATTTCTATTACAAGTTATTTTTCAAAATAAAAGTGACTTTTGGTCCTTAAACAGCATCATTTTTTGCCCCAATTAATGTAATGGTTTGAAGGGTACTGGTTCAATTTAGAAGATGCTGTATATGAAAATGAGAATAACAAATGGGAGAGGCACAATCTGATGCTGATTTTATTGGTTTGTGGCTTCATTACCTAGAATATTGCCTTTTACACTGTGTAGGTTTATCCCCTGAATATAATGAGCGCAGTGTACCTGAAAGCAGCAGAAAGGCCTGGAATTTCCACAGAGGGTATAATGTTTACCTTTAGTGCTGCTCCACACCCATCTTTCCCAAATCACCTCCAACGTGGTGATGTTATATGAAATGAACCAGCCTTCTGGACATCTTCCACTCCTAGCTATGGGCTAAGCAAGGGTGTTTTAGCATGCAGCGCTGGGGCCTGGGTAAGCTATTGACTCAATACTGTGATCATCTTATGTGATTCTAGCAACCACATACTTAGGAAGAGGGCTCCCAGCCTGTCAGTAGATTTATTCTATCTTAAGGCAGGCCGTGGCTAATTGAGAAAGGTTTGTGGCATCTGGGAGATGGAGTTTCAGGAACGTGATTAAAAGAAAAGGAGGGGGAAATGTGATTTGTACTGTTTGGGGGTAAAAAGGGTATCTAGGTAATTTTCCTTTAAGTCTGCATTAAGTCATTGTGTTATTTTTAAACCTTTTCAGATAACACATAAAAAGAGAATGCATATTTGTTAATAAAACACCTGGCCTAACAATGATTTCTGTTTTCAGAAGTGAAGCACAGTGTTTTCACTAGATCCATCCCTATCTTATTTTTCTTAACAGATGGAGAAACTGAGCCCTGAAAGGTTGCAACATCCTTGAAGGACTAAAGTAGCATATGGCTTATTCAGGAGGTAAAGATGAGAACAGCTTCTACTTAGTTGGTGCCCTGTTGAAGAGAAATGCTTTTGCTCAGCTTGGTGAGTATTGACCTACAGATTACATCACTCAAGATTTTTTTTTTTTTTTAAAGTTAAACTTAAATAGAAAAAAAATACATGTGTTGCTTTTAAAATGGAGGCTTTCAACAGCATTTAGATCTATCCATATGTTATGGTTTAAATCAAATTAACCAGCCAATTTCAGATCTGTTTTTTTGGAAAGCTTAGGTATATATTCACTTGAAGTTTCTGTCATATCACAGCTTGTAAAAGTTACTTCCAAATGGTCTTTCATTTACTGGTTAAATTAAGGATGTTTCTCTGAGGAAGAGGTCATGTGCTCCTAATTGGCATTGACATTCTTCCCTGTGTACTCTGTGCTGTTCCTGCCTTTCACTCGCCTCTGAAACATCACGCTCCCTGTGTTCTGAATGCTTCCCTTTTGGTGCCTCTCTGTCCCCAAGTACCTGGCCTCCTGGAGGACACAGGGCCCAGCAACTCAAGGTCAGGTAGAGGACCCTACCAGACAGCTCTGTCTGCCCACTCACCAATGGACAGTCACAGTGAACAGGTCCTCTTTCTGGAAAGCTCTCCTAGGGTTCCAATCTGCAGCCAAAGTAGAGAATTTTCGCTGCAATGAGTGAAGGACTGGTTTCGTGGGGAAGAAACGTAGGAAGTGACATGGATGACATAAACCTCTATTCAGAATCCATGTTTGAGGTCTAAGGAGAATATGAGAGGTTTTCTCATACTCTCTCATGGGTCTTCATTTGGAGACAGTATGACCACATTTAATCCTTACCACCACACTGAGGAAGAGATTATTTGCCTTGTTTTAGATATGAGGCTATAGATACTTAAGACAGGCAATCAAGTCATTTGCCCAAGATCACATAACTAGTAGACAATAAAGGCTATGCATTAATCTCACTTATCTGATTTCACCAAACCATACCAAGAGAAAAATTTTAAAAATCGATGTTTGATATGTCCTTTCTTACTTGCATATCAATATAAATAACAACATACTGATTTTCAGGGCATGTATTTTTAGATTTGAAGAATTTTTGTCTTAATAGTGAGATTGTGTATTTATTCATAAAAACATTTTTGAGGACCCACTATCTGCCAGACTCTGTACTGTGTGCTCTGGATGCAGCAGTGATAATATATAAAAACAAGTATTATTTTTATCAAGTCCTGAGATAGAATTAGAAGCTTTATCTGTGTATCTGCATTTTTCATTTGTCCCTTCTTCACTATGAAGACATTGAAACAGAGAACCCAAGAGTAATCATGTCATCTTCCCATTGACTCACAGAATTACTGAACTAACAGGGTACTTCTGAGGTTACTTAGGGTCTGGGGAAATGGAACTAATCCATTCTATTATTAATAAATTTCAAGAAGGGAGATTTCCGTAAGCCTTTGTGGTAGCTGCTGCTTTCGATTGTTAGAGCCTGTTGTGATGATGATAAATTACTTCTGTCCCATAAGGGTTGGCTGGTATAAATGTCAGTTTTAAGCTGAATACATAAAACATTTTTAAAAATCTTTAGTTTTTGAAATGATAAGCAGGGGGCCCTGGCAGGTGGTCAGACACCAGTTTGGTACTTGTGTGTCCTGAATCGTAAGCACGGTGGTGACAATCTCTGACAGTTACTTCTGTTTTTCTGTTGCAAACTATTTGTTCAGTTAACTCACTTTGCAATGTAGTTTAGAAGCTTATAGAACATCTCTTCTGCCGAAACCGGTTTGGCTCAGTGGATAGAGCGTCGGCCTGCGGACTGAAAGGTCCCAGGTTCGATTCCGGTCAAGGGCATGTACCTTGGTTGCGGGCACATCCCCAGTGGGGAGTGTGCAGGAGGCAGCTGGTCGATGTTTCTCTCTCATCGATGTTTCTAACTCTCTATCTCTCTCCTTTCCTCTCTGTAAAAACTCAATAAAATATATTTAAAAAAACAAAAAAACAAACATCTCTTCTAGTAGTTATCTCAGCCTCCTTCTAAATGACTTTACTTTTTTTCTTCCAAAAGGCTCTATGCTTCATACAGAATTGTATACTATGTTTTTGCATTCGATTAAACTTTTTATTGCCAACACTATTACAGATGTCCCCCATTCCCCTCCTTTACCCACTGCCACCCAGCCCCCGCCCCCTCCCCTCTGGCCATCATCACACTTGTCTGTGTCCACGGGCTATGCATATATGTTCTTTGGCTAATCTCTTCACCTTCTTTTATCCAGTCCCCTCACCCCACTCTGTATTTTTTGTTGTTGATATAGTTAAGAGCCTGACTTCCTATTATAATAGAATGATCAGTTCTTGGGCTACAGACTTGAGTATGGTTTATTAAACTCTCCCATGTAGTAATTTGCCATCTGCTACATAATGACCATTTTTACCTCAAGTCTCAGATTTCATGATTGCGTTTATCCCTTGAAAGTGTAGGGGGAAATCAGAGACACTTTACGTGCTTCCACCATGAGAGTGCCAGTTGTGGGGGAAACATCTCCCAAAAGAATAACTTGTCAATTTTCCCAGAATTTTCCCCATTGAAAGTATTATACCTGTCAGATTCTGAGATAACATGAGAAGTTTTATCTGTTCAAGTTCCATCATGTCCTTTTGAAACATAGAACCCTAGATGCATTCATTTCCTGGTCTTCAGAACTACCTGGTCTACTCAGCAGAGAGTTCCTGCTGTGTGAATTATGTCATTTTGTTTGCTGGAGCCTGTTTCAGGCCTTTGTGGCTCCAGGGCTACCTCCCCTGCAGTCTGTGGGTCATACTTGGCTGGATTCACCTCACAATGGCTCTTTTATCCTGGTCCAACAAAGCAACGTGCCCATGGCTAGAATCATGACTTTAAGTGCCCATCTTTTTTCTAGTTTCTCAGTATCCTAATGTGACATTTCCTCCATGTACCTATCTAAGATTGTGCTTCAGATGTAAGACAAAAGCACTGTCTAGGTTGCAGACTTACCATGAAATTTCACTTAATCACTGAAAGATCACATATGATAATGCATCAACTTTCCAAGGTGAAACTTTCCCATTGAAATCACTATGAATGTGGTGCTACTGGTGGTGGATTATATCTTGAAGATTTTCTTACGGCAACGTATTCACATTTCTCCTTTATCCTTAGTAACTTAACACTCATTTCCATCTTAGTTATTTGTGTAATTATTTAATGTCTATATTTCCAACTGAAGTTCAAATGACATGATGACAGAAACGGTCATCACATTGCCTCACATATATAGCTGTCCAATCAATACTTGTTTTATGTGTAATGTAGAGAGAGCACTGTGCTGGGACCCAGGAAACTGGGCTCCGATTCCATTTTTGCCTCAGCAAGGTATACGCCCTTGGGCCAGTCACTTCCCACATCTAGACCACAGTCTCCTCATCTGTGAAATGAAGGCATGAGCAGGGAGATTCATAAGGTCGCTTTCAGCTTTATGAGTCTCCGTTTGTGTCTGACTAAATGGAGGAAGAACTGTAGCCAGTGAGTTGAATGCCACAACTTTGTTTCCAAATGCAGGCTGACTCCATTGAAGTGCCCTTAGGCTGGGAATGGCTGGCCCCTTGCCTTTCCAAAGAGATCTATGCCAGAACCCGAGTCACCTCCCTTGGGACATCTGAGGGCAGTATTTTCCAATTTTTTCTGTAGCAGCTGAATTCTCTTCAAAATAATAAAAGAATTTAAAAGACTGCTCATTACGTGTGGGCAGAAGCCATGTCAGCACTTAACCTATGCCTGAATATTTGCTGCGTGTAAAATGGAGGAATCCCAGAAAGGAGTTCAGAGGGCAGTTGCTTTGGTGGGAGTGGGGTGGAGACCCTGTGGCCTTCTCTGGCCAGCTTTACACTTAAACCTCATCAATTCTTTCACTTTAACCTAGCTACTGCTATATTTCAAGTGAGGTTTTGTTAGCATGTAGTTGCTTCATACTTTTATCCATCCTCATAGTCTCTGTCTTCTAATTTACATGTTTAGACAATTTGAGTTTAATGTCATTATTTATTATGTTATGCTGAGATTTGTGCCTATAATTTTTTATTGTTTTCTGTTTATTCTATTTTCATTTCTCTGTTTCCTGTATTCAGCCTTCTTTTGAGCTATTTGAATATTTCTTAGCACTTTATTTTGATTGGTCTCTTGTATATCTCTTTGTATCTTTTTTCCTTTTTAGTGCTTGCTCTGGGGATTGCAATATACATACTTCACTGACAATTTAGAATCAACATTTTACCACTTTTAGTGGACTACAGAAACCTTACCACCATATAGGTATTTTTGTCCTCCCTTCTTTTTTTACTTTTATTTGTTATATTTGCATACATTGAAAACCCCATAGAAAATGTTAGAATTTTTGCTTTCAACAAAGAACTCAAGAGGAGTATAGTGTTTTATATTTGCCCAGATATCTATCATTTCCTTTGCTCTTTCTTCATTCTTCCTGTTTTGGGGGGCATCATTTCCCTTTTGACTAAAGAACCCTCTTTAGCTATAAACTTAGACAAAGTCAGCTGCTAATGAATGATCTTAGTTTTCCTTTATATGAGGTTCCCTGAATTTCACTTTCATCTGGAAGGATATATTCACTGGACATAGAATTCTGTGTTGACATTTCTTTTCCATAAGTGCTTTAAAAATGATGTGCCACTTCTTTCTCTCCCCTGTCATATTTAGTGAGAAATTCATAGCCTTATAGATAATATGCCATTTTTCTCTCAGTTCTTTCAAGATTGTTTTCTTTGTCTCTTGTTTTTAGCACATTTTTCTTTGAGATTATTCTAGATGTGGTCCACTCTGCTGTTTGAATTGATAGATTTATGTCTCCGAAGTTTTCAGCTATTATTTTGTTAAAGTATGCATTCTTTCTCCTGCCTTTCTGGGACTTCCATGATACAAATGGCAGACCTTTAGTTATTGTCCTCTAAATTCCTGGGGCACTGTTGTTGTTTTTTTAAATTGTCTTTTCTTGTTCAGATTAGCTAATTTTTATAAGGATTTATCTACAAGTTCACTAACTTTTATCTCCATGCTGCATTGAGCCCATCCAGTGAGTTCTTATTTCAGGTCTTTTATTTTTCAGTTCTAAATTTTCCAACAGTCTACTTCATAGCTTTTATATCTTTGCCCAGACTTTCTATTATTCCACGGGTTTCAAGATTACTCGTGATTGGTTGCTGGAGCATTGCAATAGCTGCTTTAAGGTCTTTGTCAGATAGTTCTAACATCTGTGTCATTTCAGCATTGGTATCTGTTCATTGTCTTTTCTCATGCTGAGTAATTTTGGGTTTAATCCAGGACATCTTGAATATTATATTATGAGACTTTGGATCTTGTTTAAATCCCATAAAGAATGTTGGTATTTGTTTTCGCAAGCTGTCGACTTGGTTAGGTTCAGAGCAAGCTCCGATCCACCTTCTGTGAGCTGTAGTCCCGATGTCAATTCAGTTTGCCAAACCTTGGCAGTGCTATTTGCACGTGTCTGGTTTGTGCATCCCCCAGTGACCAGTCTGGGACATAGCAATTCAGTTTTCCAAGTATTCTGTACTATGTTTAGGATGAGATCCACACACACATGCACAGCTTGTGAGTGAGCCTGGAAGTCCATAAGCATTTTATGGGGGTCTCTCTCCCAAGCTTCCTCTTATCCATAATCTCTAATACTTTCCAATTCTGTGGGGCTTTTCTATTTTGGTCATTTAGCCAGAAAGCTTGCGTTTTCATTACTCTGTTCTGCCCACGTCCCTGGGGCCAAGCAACTGGAGGACAGAAACTAAAAATGGTGGGGTTTGACCCCAACCTCTTGGAACCACAGCTCCACTGAACCCAGAGAAAGGTTCTCCTCCCTCAAAGTTTTGGTCCTGCCGGCTGCCATCTCCACTCGGTGAGCTACAGGGCAGCCACTGTCTGTGTGTCTGCCTCTCTCTCTCTCTCTCTCTCTCTCTCAGCATCCAGTGCCTGTTTACAATGTGAGTTCAGTCTTGGCATACTGGAGGAAAAGTAATGGTAAACTCATTTCCAGTTCGGTGTTACTTCAATTCTAGTCTTTCCTAATTTGCCTGCTTTTATTTACTTTTTCAGAATCTTCAATTAGATGCTCAGGCAGTCTCTCCAAGTTTTATAGTTTGGTTCACTGAGAAAGACAGGATGCAGTGTGCTCACACTATCTTAGACAGAACTCTAACTTCTGTGTCTGATTTTGAACATGTAGAATACTATGAGTCTAGACAACGGATGCATCAACCCTTCTCTTAGTGTTAGTCTACCCAACTTCCTGTCTTCCCTTGAAAAACCATCCTTAGGACCTGCATGCACACTTTAGGAGGAAAGTGAGATTAATAGTGACAATCAATAGAGTTATATCCATCATCTAATGAAACAAAAATTGCTTGTTACTTGATTCTACAACTAAAACTAAATGGGAAGTATTTCTTTATCATTAACCTATTAAAATGATAGTTTTCCCAGAGTTATATATACAAGTCAAAGATTTCTGAAATCTTTTTAATTCAACTAAAAAAGGACCATGAAGATAATGCTTATGTAAATCTGAATCCAAAGAGCACCCTTTCTACTATGTGAAGTACTTCTTTAAGAGAGCTTTGTTGTACAAATCTGTCAGTGCCCTATTTTAGATTCTAAATATTGTATGTGCTTATAATTCCTGGAGAGGTGATTATTGTGCTAATAGTTGAAATAATTTCGTTAAAATCAGAGAACAAGCTTCTATGAAAATCTGAATTAAAATTGTAAATACCTTCCTTATTAGCTAAATGGTTAAAGGTGTGACCAGGGTGGTGAAGGATATTCAAAGACCTGTTGTTCAGGAGGGGTGGGGAGCAGGAAGCTCTGTTGATGTTAGAGGAGAATGGAATGTTTCAGGGAGTTGGGGTTTGTCATTTCCAGGAGCAGAACAGGCCGCTCAGTGGGAAGGTCTGGCTCCAGCCTGAGCCCACTCACAGGATGTCAGGGGGAAGTGTGACTAAGGTCATGGCCACACCACGTGGTGGGCCAGCCGGAGCCAGAGCAGGGGCTGCTGTGGCCACACATCCTGAGTTTCCATGGTCTAATGCAGTGGGCTTGAAAGAAAGGGTGGATGCAGGATGCTGGCTGGCGTTTGGAGTGCGTGGGCTGTATGTCTTAAGTGACAGTGGGTGGATATTACAGCATTTCATCTGCTTTTCCTTTGACACCTTTTAAAGATACAATCCATGGTTTTTAAGAGTTTATGCCTGTGTTTGCTAGAAGGATCTTAAACCCTTTACCATTCCTAGGAGCACAAGGAAAATTGAGTACCATTTACCCACAAAATGGAAGTTTAAAATTAGGTCAAGAATTTTAAATGCTACTCATATTAAGCAGTTTAGAGTGTAATTTTGAAATCCTTGTGTAATTTTAATACCTTTCCACATCTGAAAAGGATACATATATTTCTCTTAACTCTTCTTCAGAGAAGTGCTGTTCAAGATGTTTAACAGATTGGGTTTCAGAATTTCAGCAGCTTTATGGTGTTGTCATCCAGTTTGACAGATTAAATGTGCACTTAGAGGAAATGAAATATATTTTTAATTGCTGGAATGTATTGTACCTAAGGAACATGGGAGAGTATGTTGTCAGGTTTCAGCTGTGATTAATATTTTGCTGATGATTTCTCAACTACTTGGCATGCTTAAACCCTGCCTGTACTTGAACGATGTCTAGTATTTCCTAGTTGTAAAAAGTTAAGGAGTCTCAGAAAACTGATGTAAATTCTTATCCTTAGTCCATTAGGATTTGAAGTCTCATGTCAAATTTTAATTTCTTAATTTAGAAAACATTAAAAGTATAAAGTAAAAGTTGAATTACTGGGGATCACTTTGTAAATTATATAATTGTCTAACCACATGCTGTACACCTGGAACTAATATATATAGCTAATATGCTAAGTGTCCAATCATCCAACCAATAGCTGCTCAACACAGGAGCTGCCGAGCTGCAGTGACTTGGCAGCAGCGGTTCTCAGGTGATGCACCCCAAAACCAGAGAGGAGGGAGCCCGATTCCTGCGATTACACCTTCGGCCGTGGGTTATGTTGTTGCTGTGGCACTGTCGGCCCCTAATCTAGTTTACTGCACACTTGCGTTTGCATTCCACACCCTGTACGACAGCAACTTTTTTCTCACACTCTAGGACCCCTCAGGGGAGCGGGTTTCCGCCTGATCCCCACAGGCCAGGCCGAGGGACCCCACCTGCTGGAGGGATCCCGTTCACTCCACAGAC
This sequence comes from Myotis myotis, assembly GCF_014108235.1. Lineage (NCBI taxonomy): Eukaryota > Metazoa > Chordata > Mammalia > Chiroptera > Vespertilionidae > Myotis > Myotis myotis. Next base: position 4,914,337 of record NW_023416346.1, on the reverse strand, counting down.
ACTGTGCAGGGACCGTGGGAGGTTGGCTCCAGGGTGTGTCAGGCCTGTCTTGCCCAGTCCCGTCCCACCAGCCACCTTCTAATTAATTTCCTTTCAATGTGCACGAATCCGTATACTGGGTCACTAGTATAAAATAATATTGAATGTCAACTGTAATTGAAAATGTTAGTAATCTTTTCCGTCCCCCAACAAATTACTAAAAATACTTTAAGGAATGAGGAAAGGGATTTTCTTTAGAGACTAGGTAGTTGGGATTCAAATTATATGAATTCAAGTATCGTTATAGAAACTTGGGTGGGATGCCCTAAGTACCGTGGGCTGTTACTGTTAGATATCATTGTTGAAGGTGCTGTGTTTTTAAGACCATACCTCCTGGCAAGAATTCATTGAAGTGTAAAAAACATTTCCTTTAAAGATCTAAGCAAGTATTTATTTAATTCCGGTGTTATTCCTAAAAGTTAATACTTGCATTGCTCTTAGAGAGAGAAAAGATAGAAGAAATCACAAGTTTTAGCTGTATTATTTTGAATGCAATGTCATATTCAAAGTATGTGAGCTTACCTTTAAAATAAGGTATCTGAAATGATAGGTATCAGCCTGAAAAGCTATAAATTCCTTAACGAAAAGGGAGAGTGGGAACCAACATTTTTTTTAGCACTTTTATGTATCATCCCAGAGGCAAGTCACCAATTCCGCTTATGGTTTCTTTTAAATTTTTGAAACTGTTCACTGAAGAAAATTTATAGATTAGAACAAAATGCATAGGTTATATTGAGTTTGGCTTTTGTTGGGTGGGGGATGATAAGAAAAATAGGCTTGCCCTAACTGCTTTGGCTCAGTGGATAGAGCATCAGCCTGCGGACTGAAGGGTCCCAGGTTCGATTCCAGTCAAGCGCATGTATCTTGGTTGCAGGCACATCCCTAGTGGGGGGTGTTCAGGAGGCAGCTGATCAATGTTTCTAACTCTCTATCCCTCTCCCTTCCTCTCTGTAAAAAATCAATAAAATATATTTTTTTAAAAAAGAAAAATAGGCTACACACAGACGGGTGTGTTTGAGAACTTAAAACAGTGGTTCTGAACTGAGGATGATTTTGCCCACTGAGGGACATTTGGCAATGTCTGGAGCCCCCCCCCCTTTTTTCCTTTTGGTTGCCACCACTGGGGATTGGAGATGCTATTGTTTGCTAAATACCCTGCAATGCACAAGACAGCCCCCCAACAGCAATGAATGATCTGGCCCCAATATCAAAAGTGCTGACGTCAAGCAACCATAACTTAAACGCAAAAGAAATGAAAACCAGTGTCCTCCTTGCCTCACTGAGATGTATGGAAGAAACTTTAGCTTGATTCACCCATCATAGCACATAGCTACAGCTAACTATTACTTCTAGAGACCTCAAAGAGTAGAAACTATAACTTACTAACAAAAATGATTTATTTGTGTTTTCCCGGGTCCATTATTTTAGGTTTTCACTTTCAGGATACACTATTTTTCCTCAAGTCTGAATTTCTCACAGAGTAATTATGCCTTCTTCCACTTCTACTTGATCTCTCTATCATGGAGGTAATAATTAGCTAGCGACTATTCAGTGTGAAGCATTCCTTTGCCCAACGAATTTAGGGGCTACTATTACATTGTCCATGAGGTTTAGATCCATCAAACAGTAGGGGGTGCTATAGTGTATGAACATTGTTTAGATTGTTATTAAACATAAAAATCATAGCGTTCCAAAGTTGGAATGTAATACACTGTAAGGATAAGGTTTTGTTAGCATCAAGTGGCATTAATATGTGGTTCTTATTAATAAACACTTAAGTTCTATCTTTAAATGTTTAGCTTGTGCCTGGAGACTCAGAGATTCAGTTGCAAGACTTCAGCAGTGTAGAGGTTCTGTGCTCCTATCTACCATTCAAATAGGTTCCCTTCTTCAGTGTTCCAAGTGGTCATAGATTTATAAAAAGTAATATACCCATAGTATTTGGCACAATACATCATTCTTAGGACATTTTAGAGCACTTACCACTATTTTCAATGTCAGAACATTAAAATCAATAAAGAGATGGAATGGAAAGCTGAGAAAGGTAAGGTTTGTGAAGAATGGGAAGAGTGTTGAATAAACCAACAGAGGTTCATTCTGTGTATAGGAAATATTTTTGAATTGAAAAATAAAATTAAAATATTTTTGAGCACTTAGCAGGCATGAATTCTTTAGGCATTTGGGGATGCTGTAGAGAGAGAAGGGGGATGAGATTAGGCCAGAACTGAAAGTACAGATAGAGGAACAACAAATACAATAATCTGGGTTGCTGATTTTATAAAATAAAACATTTGATCACAGTCCTGGGATGAGACCAGATGTCTGTTTCTGTTTTAATTAGGAAGTGTGCTTTAGTTACCTCAAAAAGAAACAGTCTTTGCTCTCTTAAAACTATATTTAAAAAGATACCACCACTATCTCCACCAAAAAAGATATATGGGTGGTGTAAGATAACATAAATTGATCCCTCTTCTCAATGATTGAATTTCAATTTAAAAAATTAAGCTTTCCCCCATGTTACCTTTTAGATTACTGAGCACGGACATGCAGATTTTTGTTACTGTTGTTCGCTGAATATTAATCTTTCATTTGCTAGCAATTTAAATTCCACAGAAAAAAACATAACACTCTAACCATTAGAAATAATATTTTAAAAATACATCTCTTGGCCCGAAAAGATTTACTATGTATTATATTGCTCACCTATTTTCCTAATGATCTTTTTAATTTCTTGTGGTGAGAGGGTTTACTGAAAAAGGTGGGAAGTGATTTTCACTCAGGGTCTGTCTTTTAAGTTTTGTTTCCCCTCAGTTTTAATCTCTCAAAAGAACCTTCTCCAATTTTGTAAACTTGGTCTAAATTATAATCTTATCTGCTTCTAACAGAGTGGCTATGAATGAGGCAGCTGCCTTCTAATACCAATTTTATTAACTTTTAAAATGAGGGAGAAAAAAACAATGGAGTAGATAGATAAAACAATATTGGCAAAAATAATCTTTGAAGCCAGTTAAAGATATATGGAGTTCATGATACTATTCTGCCTACTTTTGTATATGCTTTTAAGAATTTTCATAATGCAAATATGGCAATTAATCAAGCAGAAATAGACCAAACTAAACCTTGTTCTAGGGCTACCTCTCGGCATTCTTAAAGGGATGAGGGGGGCGATCTGAATATAACTAGAGGCCAAATGCAAATATAAGCATAGTATGGGATCAGAACTTGTCTGAGGTGAGTGGAAGATGAAGGGAGTAAATGTGTTTAAGGATGGGTGCAGATAGAAATTCCTTAGCTGTGAATGCTGTCTTGACCAACCATAAACCCTCCAGTAAATGGGCCTTTCCAGTTGAAACCTGTCTTCTGCTTTTCTTCAGCCCCATTTTTTTCCTTTTCTCTAAAATTTGGCCCTGAATGGTATATCTTCATATGCTGTGTATGGCACCATCTCCCAAAGTCTTGCAGGCTCTCAGCAAGATGTCTTCAGTCCTGGCAATCCAAGCAGCTGCACATTTCTGGGACATTTTTGTCTTTGCCCTGACACTCTGATTAAGTATCTCACTTCAGTTTTTGATTTTTGGAGCTCTGTCCTTATTACTATGTAGGGTTGTATCATGTGGGTGTACAGGACTCCTTAGGTAGAACTTTTACCCTGTCCACCTTGGAACTCACTGATCCCTCAAACCTCACACTTGACTTTTTATTAAAAAAAAAAAAAAGTCCAACCAGAGCTACTGAGAGCAGAGAGTTGAGATACATCTCAAAAACCCAGAAATCTGTTTTGATATAAGAGCTCCACAGATGTTGTACAAACACATCCCTTCTAGTTCTCTGGCATGGACCATGGCTCTGAAGGGCAGAGATAAGGAGCCCAGGACCTCTGTTCCTTGGAAGGACGAGACAGATATAGTGACACCTGCCAGCCTGATATGGAACTGCACTTAACACTCACCATTTACTTTGTGATGTGATTTTTTTTTTTTCTTGGTAAAACCCTGAGTGAAATCATGGATGTAGGAATGCATACTGGTCTGTAGATATAGTCTCTTTGGCTCACACAGTGCTATAAATGCTGCAGTGTTTCTTCCTCTTGAAATAATGGGAAATTTGGCTCACTGAGCCTACCTTTCCACAAGGTAAAATGCAGGGAATTGTGTGTGTGTTTGGGGGGGGGGGCGGGGGCGGGGGGGGGGGGGTTGAGAAATGTCTGCCATGCTAAACAGAGACACATGTTCTAACACTTGCCTTGAACTCCCACTCTTTTTATTTGATATTTTAGCCTTGGGGGCATCTTGGTTAAATCATTCATCTTCATGTGCCTCCCTTTGTAGGGATTACCTTGTGGGATGGAGGGCCTTGGGTGAGAGCCAGGACTAGAAGCCAGGCTGGGATGAAAAGTGTATCTCACTGTTGGTGGACAATGCTCTTGAGCTACGCATCTTCATGCTTCATCCGGCCCTCCCAGGCCACAGCTGCACAGCACATGTTGCCTGTTCTTCAAGATTAGAATTAAAGTCAGAGAGGGGAACTCAAGGTGCCAGTTTTTTTTCTAATCCTTCCATCCACGAATCCTCTATTCCTGACAGTTGTGCTTTTTTTTTTTTTTTTGTCCTCTAAGCACACCTGGAGCATTGTTCCTGCCTCCACATCTGTGTCTTTGCAGTTCTTCCTTCCTATTGAACCCATTCCTACCTGCTCGGGGGTGATGCTTGGAAAGCACACCGCTCTGTCCTTCTCGAGTGTTCTGAAGGCTGAGTGCTGGCAGGGTTTGAGGCTGAGGACAGGCAGTAGAGAACAGAGCGTCTACCAGATTGCTTGCTTTGACCTGTTTTATATATTGGGCTTTCTTGTAAATTTCCTTTGAAGAAAGCATTCCAAAGTTTAAGATATTGCCTGTTTTGTTCATGTAGAGCCTACATGTTGCCTTATTATTCATTATCCTTCCTAATCTTTGTACCTGGTTTTTACAATTGCGTCTTAAAATTTGGAGGGCGCTCTGACTGGTTTGGCTCAGTGGAGAGAGCGTTGGCCTGCGGACTCAAGGGTCCCAGGTTCTATTCCAGTCAAGGGCATGTACCTTGGTTGCGGGCACATCCCCAGTAGGGGGTGTGCAGGAGGCAGCTGATCGATGTTTCTCTCTCATCGATGTTTCTAACTCTCTATCCCTCTCCCTTCCTCTCTGTAAAAAAATCAATAAAATACATTTAAAAATAAATAAATAAAATTTGGAGGGCGTGGTCTCTGTCTTGTATGTCTCTACTGTCCCAAAGTCCATCCTGAGACTGCACATATAGTAAGATAAAAGTACTTTTTAGACAAGCAAATCAATATTTCATTTACTGATTGTCAGAGCACAGCATTTATAGGTAATACAAATTTAAATTTTAATACCCGGAAATTCTCCTTCTGATGGCATACTTAGTCCTTCCTCCTCTTACAATAAGTACAGTTTTTGAAATGGAAGCTATCCATATAATTGTTTCTTTACCTCTCTCATCCATGGAGTTCTCTTTTAAGTCTGGGACTAAAAGTAAGGGACAGGTGGTAACAGGCCTGGCTAGAACAACCCTGGGAGCCTCAAGCCACCTGATGTGGGGGAGGCAGGGAGGGATGGACACTTTGACAGCGTTCAGGGTGGAGACCACAGTCCTCTCAGAAATACCATGGGGAATCCTGGACTCTCCCTCTAAGAAATACTGTACTTATAACCTGGCAGCTCTCATTGGGCAACTAGGTACTGTTTCAGGGGAGATCCCACAACCCAAGGCAAGGTGGACGGGAGCCTTAAGTTGTTAACCCCACACTTGCTGTTTATTTAACCTTCGGCAGCAATAAACTCATCTAGCTCCATTTCATCTAGTAAATATGGGGGAGTCCTCAGAGCATCATTTCCTCATAGGTTGTAGATCTCCTCTGTGACTCAGCAGACAAAGCTTTATGCCAGCGTTCCCTTTAAGTTTCAGAAGAGGACACTAAACCTCAGAGAGCAAGCATACATACAGTCTATTGCAAGTCTTTGCCTTATCCTCAAATGTGAATTTTCAAAGTGTTATAATATGTCTGTTTTCCTATCAAAATAGTGTTTACAATTATTTCTTCAAAGTACATTATTAATTGTCCTCAAATTTTGGAGCACAGTTGATACCCTCAAAATAAGTAATGTGTTGAGTCCCTGGTTTTGTGAATTCCCAGAGGATCTTTATGCTACTTCAAGCTAATTTTTGGTGTAGTTAGTTTGAAATTCCAAGATTGTATATTATTGCATATAGCAGTTCACTTTACCCTCCTCGTAACCCATCAAATAGGTACTACTAATGACCTTCATTTTACAGACAACAGGCAGAGAGATGTTCAGCAATTTACCCACAGTTTACAATTTATAAATTGTGGAGCTGATATTTGACCTGGGCACTCTGTCTCTGGAATCTGTGCTCTTAACCTTACTCTGCTGTCCACCTCTCTAGAGTAAACTAATTTAGGTAAACCAATTGGCTTTTTTGGTCATTGATGATGGTCTGAGAATTTTGGTGCTTCTTTTCACAGCCACTACCTGACCCAGAGAAATTCTGGGATAAATTTTAATGTCATTTACAGGTTACTAATTTGTCCAGAGCTCAAGAAGCTCAATGGTTTGGCTTGATGTCATCAGTTGCCAATAACTCGGTCAGATAGACTCTTCTACCTGATGACCACCAGCTTGCCAACTGAGATATATGACAAAGGGAGTGCCTCTGACTAGGGTGATAAATGTCACTAGAGATATTCAATCTGAAGTTTGTCTTGGGATTCTAGGTGATCTATCTGCATAAGCCACGTAGTTGGGTGTTTCCAAACAATGTGACTAAGATATAATATTATAGTTGCTATAGTGGCTTTGAAGTATTATTTGGTATTGTTGCACTTTGCTTTGAGTTCATTGTGTTTGTTAGCTGTGTAAACAAAACGCAAACGCCATTTATTACTCACAGTTCTGTTTAATGCTTGTGGTTTAACGTTTGCCAGATATTTCAATATATAGCCACAGATCACTCTGAGTGACATCAACAACAAAGTTTTTCTGTTTCTTCCTTTCTTTCTTTTTTAATCTGTTTCTTTAGTTATTAAAAATTTGGATTGGGGCTGATCGCTTGCTATATCCAATGTGACAACAGAAACAACAAAAAGTCAGAGGAGAATAAACTAATCCATGTCCAAAGAGAAGGTCTTGGACAGACATACGGTGTAAAATTTGACCTTCCACATATTCCTACCTCTGGCATACCTCCACTGGTGCTCATGGGGCTGTTTTCCTCTACTACCTCACCCATTATCTGTTTCTTGATCAAGGCTCCTGCAATTATCCATGTATTCCCCAGCAGCGTCCATTTCTCCCACCCACATCCCCTTCCAGCTACTGTTCCATTTCTCTTTGAAAGTATTGTCTTTATTGCCTTGAATACCTCTCCTCACATTGCCCATTGTCTTCACTCTAGTTAGGCTTCATGTCCCTCTATCCTCCTAAAATGACTCCTGTCAAGAGTGCCCAGGACCTCCACATTTCGAATCCAGTGATGAGTCCCCAGTTTCTTCCTTATTCATCCTGCCGGCAGGAGTGAATCCAATGGCTCCTGCCCTCTTCCTTGAAATTGTTTTCTTCACTTAGCTTTCTTGATGCCACACTTGGTGCTCTGCCTACCCGGAAGGTGGTGTTTGCCAGTCTCCTTTGCTGATTCCTCCTGGCATCACCCCAACCTGTTCATATTCAAGTACCTTGATCCTCCTACCACTTTTCCATCTGTCCACCCTCCCAAATTAAAATTAATCTCCTGGCTTTAAATATCACTTAAACATTGATGATTTCATCTTGGAACTCTTGCTTAATTTCAGCTTCATCTCTGCTTGGATGTCTCATTGACATCTTAAACCTACCATGTCTAAAACCCAACTCTTCATTTGCCTCTGCACACCTTCCCAGCCCTGCCAAACCCAGCCTGCTCCATCTTGGGAAATGGCAGCTCCATTCTTGCAGTTGCCTGGCCAGAAACCCTGGAGTCACTATTGACTCCTACATATCCTATCTGTTCTTCTTTTCAAACATGTCCATAATCTGACCAGTACCTATTAGCTCCACTGATACCACCTAGGCCAGGCCACTGTCATCTAATCTGACTAGGTGCTCTGTTCTACCCTTGCCTCCAGGATTTATCCTTTGAGATTGTTGGCTGTAATCAAACCCTTCATGTGGTCTTCTATTTCTCTCAGGGTAAAGACCATATAGCCCTTGAAATACAGTGGCTTAGGAAGTCCTGTGTGAACTACTCCATCCCATTCCTACCCAACTTAATGAATGCCATCTTCTTTCTCCTTTGCCCATTCTGTTGGAGTGATTCTGTCCCCTTTACTGTCCCTGAAACTGACCAGGTATACTTCTATTTCATTGCTCCTCCACAAGATCTTTCCTCTGCCTTACTTCATTTGTTGCCTAGCTCCATGGGATCCACTTCCTCCCTTCCTTCAGCACTTTGTTTCAAATGCCTACTTGATCAGAGAGGCCTTCCTTCACTGATCAATCTAAACAAAATAACAGCCACTCTACCCATCCCCCCCCATACACACACACACCACCTTTGTTTGCCTTCTGTATTCTGTCAATGATCTCATCATCAGCTATCATATTTTGCATTTATTTGATTGTATGGCCTTCCCTTCTGGCCTAAGAAACTCTATGAGGTCAGAGTCTTTGTCTCTTGTTAATTGCTACAACTCCTGAACCTAGCATGGTACCTGAAAGTTAGTAATACTCAATAATTTTTTTTTAATGAATGAGTGAATTATCTGGATGAGGTGGTCAGAAACAGGCTATAGGAAAAGAGAATTTCCTCAGGCTGCAATAAGACCTATAGCATCTTTGATATTTCATATATTGTAAGACGCCCCTCCACTCACCCTCCATATTTGACCATTTATAAGATTGGGGTGCATAATAGAATGGATAGCCTTTCTCAATTGCCATTTATCAGTCAGTGGTCATGAAGCAGTTGCTGCTACCAATACATTGACATAGTTGGTCATAGCTGTTCTCATGGTCTGTTTAGTTGAATTGTATTGTTGGTTCTGCATATGGCTGAGGATATATGCCATTTGTTATGCTCCCAATAAGATTACATTTATTGAAATAAAATTTGATTTGCATTGAAACAAAATGTAATTGTACACAGAAAGAAAGGTGGAGAACAGCAGGGAGTAAATCTGATATTAGTGAAGCAAATGTTCATTATCAGAGAAATGACTGAAATCCCGTATTTTCTTACAAAGCAACAGCTAGGAACATACATATAGTTGAAGCTGTGTTATTTGTTGCTGAGATACATGCAGAAGGGCTTTCAGACACAAGCCAAGCAATGCAACTGAGGTCAGGAGAAACTGCCAAATCTCCTAGAACAAAGCAATGAGAAGCTAGTTTGACTGTCATCCAGGGCTGTCTTTAATGCACTATGGCGTAGCTAATAGCAATGTTTGTTTCCTCATGCTACATGAAAACATGAAGTGCCTCCAATCAATAACATTTCAGGTTGGATGAAACAGAGTGGGTCTCTTTTCTAAGTCGTAGAATTATAAAACTAATATATAAATCTTAATTTTATCATTCATAGTTATTAGTTTACCTTTTAGTTTTTAAGATACCAAATGTTACTTTTCCATATGCATTAAACCAGGAGAAAGGTTTTGTCAGGTACTTGGGTTGTAGTTTCTTGATTTTCTACTGAATGTCTTTCTCCAGAATTAAGTAATAGAGAGCTAGCATTATTGGGACTAATTATCCAGAAATTAGTTTTGACTTTGGTTTATTATGATTAGTTTGTAGATAAAATTTTCAGACATCTGCAGGTTTTGTTTTTCAACTTTTTCTCTTGAAAGAATTACAGGCACCAAAGAAGTTACAAAAATAGTATGGAGAGAGTTCGAGGATCCATCACCCAACTTTCTCCCATGGTGACACCTCACATAACTATAGCTCAGCTGCAGTTTATAGTAGATCAAATTACACTTAGCATTTATTAATTATACATTTGAACATTCTATTTCTTTCCATGTAAAACATCAGAATGTAATCACCCTACCCTAACCCGTATTTAGTATACTGGGGAGCAGAAAAACCTATGCAGAGTACACTCAAGGACGATTCAGAGGACTTGAACTCTGAGAATTGATAAGACCTATTTTTCAGTATTTTCTCCCACAATTACTATTTAGAACATTTTAAAAAAGAGAATGAACTAAAATATGTATTGAAATTTTCTTTACACCTCTAGCCTCTTGCAATAGACACAGGTGAGGGTGTGACAAAATTGGGTTTGGCAATATTATTTCTACTACAAAAGAAACTAGAGATTCTAAATAGGGAGTGTAGTGACTTGAAAGGTAGAAAGTTGCATGGCAAGGAACTTGTGGGCTCAGGGTAGAGAAATCCAAGTCACTTAGTCTGAAAACAGATCTGGCTCATTTTATATGAACTCGATATTGATATATCTGTAGATTATGTAAATATATCTTGACTAAAATCATCAAAATATTAACGGTATATAGGCAGATTTGGAAATAGTTAAACCTGGGATACAAATTGTCATCCCTAAAAAGCTTGTCATTACAGATTACAATTTCCAAATTGTGGAACACATAGACATGGAAAAATTAAAAGCTTTTGCTTATTCAGAGTGCTCTTGAAATAATTTATCTGGAGACCCCTATAAAGATTGTTGTAGCACAAAAAAAAAAAACCACAAGTAAAACACCATCCCCAAAATAGAAACAAATTTTGGAAAACCTAACAGTGTGTTAAGACACTACTGTCCTTGAACTCTTGTGTGTGGAATATTCTGTAAGGGTACTAAGTTCATTGCTAGCATCTGTCTATCTACAGAACATCCATACCCATGTTTAAAAGGAAAAACACCACAGGTAGATAACAAAAGAACAAAAGGGACCATGCATTTTAGCTTGTTGGTGCAGTAAAAAATTTAAATGTGTCACTAGCGCTCAAAATATGCCCTCTTCACTTCCTAATGCACAGACTTGTCCGGGAGTAGAAAATATTTGGTCGACCTAGCCTTTCTCTTTAGATAGCCAGTTTCTCCCCCATGGTAATATTTATATTCCACAAATTACTAAATAGATTGGGTTAAAAAAATATGGCAGAAAAGGAAGTGCCTTTATATAAGTTGGTTAGATGTGTGCCCTGCCTACAAATAACTGAGCTATGTCCTTGTTCTTTACGTAAGTTCCAAAATAATGATTTTATGTTTTGATCCATCTCTTTCTCAGGATTACTCCTAATAAATTCTTAAATTGATGAGGATTCACTTATTTCAGTATAAAGTAGTTCGAAAGTTTTTTATGACAACTTTATTGTCACTGAAAACTATTCTGAAAGGAATGCCCACTTTCCCCTGAAGGCTTGTTGTTGTATGCCTCACTCCTGTTGGAATGCCTTTGAGAGATTAAACTCATTTCTGAGCAATTGTTTTCAGAAACTCAGTATTTTGTTTCCAGAGCTCATGGCTGGATAGCTTGTAACCTGGTCTCTACCCCATATGTACCATGTGGTTTTCACACTTATCTCCAAAGGCCAAAGATTATCTCACAGAAGCTCCAAAATGATTCCTGTTTCTGAAATTTATGTGTAAAAGGAAATTTTTAAAGGAAAGAGGGTGAGAATCAAGTTCAAACTTAAGAATTTTTGTAAAGGATTATATTGATGAACAAAAGCTCTCTGGCATTTTTTGGCAGACATGTAAGAAAAGGCAGTGATTGTAATTAATTTTTAGTAAGTGCCGCATATTTGATAATTGCTCTGATTCATGCTATTATATTCCTCTTCCTTCACCACAGCAAAACAAGCTTAATTTGATTCATGCCCTTAGGAAGAAAAAAAAGGCTAAGATTACTCACATGGCTATGATTCAGCTCTTGGCTCCCACCACCTCCTCTTCCTCCTCCTCCCTTTCTCCCACCCTGCCCACTCCCATATTCACTCCCACCCAGTTGCCATCAAAAAAACTGAGTCAGTTCGTTCTTTAAAATGGGTGGGGAAAGAAGACAACTAATAAAACTTCTCTGAGGGCAGTATACTCCTTAGATCTGAAATCACTGCAGGAAGACGGGTAAAGTGGCTGCTTATATAACATGAAAAGGCTGGAACAGAGGCAAGGTCTCATAAAAGCAATGTTCAGATTGTCTTATATAAGTCTAGGCACAGTATGTGTGTATGTCTGTAGAGGCATACCTATGGCTGCATAGCTATGTTTCTATGAAAATTTTCTAATATTGGGAATCTCACATATACTGTAGACAAAACTAATCATCTGATCTCAAAGTAGGATACCTTGTTTTAATAACAATGAATCTAGCAGCTATCCAAATAGTTTTGATCATTGTAAAACATACATGATTAGTCACTTTGTCAGGCCTCGAGTGAACAAGATTCTCCCCAGCCCCAGGAGTTGTAAGATTGGTTTTGAGGGAGGCAGCTGACCCTTCGTGAGCCAATGGTGGTGGCAGACATTATGGAGGCAGTGATTTCTGTTTCTTCCTTGTATTTTTTCATTCCCATTCTTCAGATTAAACGAAAGCCTTGATGAAATAAAATGACTTTCCCGAGTCCCTCCCAGAGCCAGTATTGGAACCCAGGCTGTCTGTCTGCATCGTTACCTGTAGTTCTGGTTTATGAGAACTTGACACAGTTGGATCATGTGGAGATTGCCTGGGGACAGGAGTGGTGACTGGGAGGAAGCTTTATGTGGGGGTGCATTCCAGTAATACCCTAAAGGGAATCTTTTGGTAAAGTGAATAGTCAACTCCCTATTTAGCTGTTTTTCACTGTCTCGGGATATATACCTTTTCTCTGCCCTCTTCTGCCAATTTGAAAAGTAGGTATTTGAGCATTTTTATATGTTAAATAACAAAATTAATTACACATTAAGGTATCATCCAGGCAGTTGCTGACTTTGCTCAAGGTTAAAGGAAGTATGCTGAAAAGAGACAACTGCAGTTAAACTGCTCAAATCGAGCCTTCCAGATTTCTTGTGTGGGGACTTGTACTTCTTCTTACTGCATTCTTCCTGTCTGTGTAATACCTGGGAACCATTCATTCCATGTAATGCCACCCCCATCTTGGTAGTAAACTTTTAACTGAAGAGGAAGCCTTTTAGGCATGTCAACTTATTTAATTTGAACCTTCACAGATGACATTATGATGGTTTTCAGGTTTTTATTTTGCTGCTTTTAGGCAAGTTGGAATTAAAGGACTGTACAGATGTGTGTGTGTGTGTGTGTGTGTGTGTGTGTGTGTGTGTGAGTGATGTGGTTATATTTCATCTGTGCTAGCGTGTGAGTAGCTCCATTTAGAATGTGCATTGCAGTAAATGCAAAAGTGAAAGCTGCAACATGACTGTTATGTTCCTCACCACTTCCTGAAGAACCTGCCACATGAGCCCCAGACTTAGAGACTTAAACTGGGGTCCTCAGGACAGAAAGAGTCCTCCATGGTAAAAAGTCTCCAGTAGGCCTACACGTATACAATCTGTTAACTGCTGTCGTGTAAACTCAAATGTTTGGTTGCCTCGGCTGTATAGTTCTCAACAAATAATTCTGAAGCTTTCAATATTGGGGAATAGAACCCAAAACTTGCTATACCTTCAAAGTAATCACTTGAACTTCCTCGTTTACATGATCCAGTTCTTTGAAACCATTTAGAAAGTGCATTCTGCTCCTAAAATGTCCAAGTTATAAAAGAAAAATGTGAGCTTGTCAGATTAACTACAATCCCCAGTCTAATAAAACTGAGTCACATCCAAATGGTCTGCACTTACACTACCCTCCCCTTCTAGGGAAAATGTGTCTGGGGGAGGCAGTCTGAGTCATCACCTGGTTTGTTTGACATACGCTTCCTTCCATAAATTGGGAATGGCAAGCAGCACAGTGTTCTGGGCTTGTCTCAGGGAAGGAGCTGCTGCAGCCTTGCACAATCAAAATAGGGCCTTTAGGTTAAAGGATGAAGCTGAGCCCATATTTTGCCTTGGGATGCTGGGGGTAGGAAGAAAATGACAGACCCTAACAAAGAACATTTGTAAGTACCATCTGGGGTGGGGTGGGATTGGGGGTGGGGGGCTTGTGTCAAAGAAATGGAAGCAGTGTTCATAATTGAATTTTTCCTAGGACATAAGAAATATTTAAGAAATAAATTAATGGTGTTAAAATAAATAAGGGGGACCCATTTCCTTAAGAAGAAGGAATTTGATGTGAACAGTCGAAAATGATTGCATGAAAAAGGGCGGGTGTAAGAGATATATTATTTGGTGGTTACCAAACAAATTTGTCTTGACAATGTTTCATTTTCCCTGATTTACCCAACCATTTATGAAACGTTTTCATGGCAAACTCTGAATCTCCTTTAGGGGTATTTTGAGAGAATGAGGAGAGAAGAGGTGCATGTGTCTCGCACATTTTTCTTACAATGGCTTTGCAGAGGCTTACCAGAGCTTTTAAAAATAATTGAGAATGTAAAATTGTCACAGAGACTGTAGCGGAAGGGTAAGGAGGAGTAGACTTATAGCTGAAGTGGCTTTGTAAACGCAGTCTCTGCTTTGGGGTTGTTTTTTAATATGTGCCAGGCATTCCTCTGATTTCCATCCTGATTTGGTTGTGGCTATCTCTCTGTCTGTGTGAGGCTTGGGTGTTGCCTGTTTAAAAGCCGGAGTTGTCTCAGCCTGGGCGTTTTCTGTTTCGGCTTATGGCTCCCCCCCACCTCTTTTCCTGAATGAGTGTCCTTTGTATAACCCCAGTAATTCAGAAATCCTGCAGAGGGACTGCCCTGTCATGTGACTTGGGTACTAGGTGCTGCCTGTGATTGGTCAGCAGCTAATTGGCAGGTCCCTATAAGAGGTCTCACTTCTGGAGTCAGGCCACTCTCCTGCCTGGGCTGCTACTCAATGGGCACCAGAGGGTGGAGAGGGACGGGTGTCCAGTGATTCAGCCACATGTGATAGATGACCAAGTGACTGCTTGCTTGGAGTCCGTGCATCAGTGGAAGACACCCAACGGGTGGTGGCTGACTTGATCAAACTCTGGCTTCCTGAACTGGTAACTGTCACTTTAATAGAGCTTACTGATTAAACTCAGAAAAATGCAACTAAAACTCTTTGCCAGGAACTTGTGTGGACTTACTCCCTGTCTCCCCCCACCCCTTGTTCTTATTCGTTTTGTCACAGGAATGAAATGCAGATAACCCTTTAGAAAACTTTTGTAGGAAAGCACCTCGTGTGATCTGGAACAAAGACATTATATAATCAGATTTATCAAGCTGTGAAGAGGGAGTTTTAGCGAACAGAAGCAGCATTCTGTCACCAGGAAATACTGCTTTATCCAGAATTGGTAAGTTGAAAAATGGCATTGCTCCCTAATAGATATCATATGGTGTGTGGGGGAATTGTGAAATTGTTCACAGATCCCTAACAACTGTATTGAACCACAGAACCCATAAACAGAGTGAGGAATTCGAAAAAGTAGCAGCCCAAGAATATAGCATGAAGGCTGAGAAGCAGCCAGGTAATTAACAAAGATTAACTGAGCATTGCCAGTTTAGGCAAATATATGTAATACAACTAGTTTGGTTCTCCCCCCTTTTTACCTTTTCCTTTTTAATGGGGGGAATCAAAATGGGTTAGTTGGTAACACTGTAGCATTAACTTCCATGGACGTAGATTTCCATTTAGTATGGATAGTATGTATGATTTTTGGAAGAACGCTTTTATAATTAGGCAACTTGCCCTCCTTTTTCCATCCCTCTACCTAAGGATGTCAAGTATTTAGTTAGAACTCTACAAAATGAAAGTTTAAGTAATGCATTAGAAACATTTCTTACTGATTATGAAAGGCAGATTAAGATGATAATCGATTTTTTTACATTTGTATCATGAATTTTAAGAGTGTTCTATTTGATTCCATTAATATAGCAAAAGAGTAGTTTTTTCCATATGGTCCATTACACTTTGAAAGGTCCTGATGAGCCATGCTTACTGGTGAGCCTGTCTATCTTTCTCCAAAACTTTTAAATTGTTTTCTAATCTTGAATCTGAACTTCCTTTGTGTTTAAGTTGACCAGAAGAATACAATAAAGCTTTGAAGACCTGTGTTCTATACAGTAGGTTCTTGTTCAAGAATGCTAAGGAAACAAGTTTATATTAGGCATGAATGTCTGATTTCTTTTCTTGGCTTTTTAAGAATTATTTTTGCTGGAAAAGTTGAATAGAATAAGAAAATACTATTAGAATGGTGGGTGGCTACCTGATTTTACCAGTTTATTAATGGTCAATAGAAGCAGTCATGTGATATATATTTATAGAATCAGATAGAAAAGAATTGTTCTTTAACTGTTAGCAACAATATAGGTAACTTTGGTGATCTCTCTATATAAATGTGAATTCATAGAATTAAAGCTGTTATCAGAATTGTGCATTTTGGGATATATAGGATATAATATTATTTATTTTGTTTTCAGTATCTTAAGCCAAATTGAAGGTTGAAGCTGCATTTCTGACTTGGTTCCCATTCTGTTGCTTTCAAAATCTTAAAATTCATAACTTGAAATGGAAAATGTATAATAAAATGCAGGCTAGCAATGCTGTAGTTCTCTCTGGCACTAGCGTGGGATGAGGGTGGAGGAGAGGGAAATGAACCCATGGGGATACATTAATTGGTATTTTTTCTTTCATAATTTGAGAATGTTAAAGATTATTATTCTCAAACAGCTTTCAAAGACATAGACAAAGAGCAAGATAAGCATGGCCTTTAGGGGCAGGTCCTCCAATAAATCAGATCGATGATGCAAGTGTGAATATTACTATTATTTGACTTAATTAAGGTGTGGCTGAAGATGTGGAAAAAGTCTACTCATTTCCTTGAAGCACATGAATTTATGGGTTTTAGAGTCTTGAAGACAGAAAAATGGTGATGAAGAATTAAGATATTGACAGGTAATTTACATCCAACTCCTAGTTGTATGCAGTGATTCACAAGTATTTTCAGCTCTATTTCATGTAATTACTTGGGCAAAATATGATGATTTAACAATCTAGCTAAAGACTGCCATGCTTAATGGAAAAAAAGCCTCTATATAATTTGTAGATTTGACTCATCCATTTAGAATCCATTGTCGTGAATGAAAAGACAAAAACAAAAACCGATAGAAGCAGGCTGAAACAGTAAATGCTGGAAAGTATTTTCCAGAATAATTCTTTTAGATCTTCATGATTTCAGTTCTGTTTGCTGTGCTGTTATTTACAAAAATATATGAAAACTAAATAACATGGCATTGTCCTGAATTCTCCACTGGTGTTATTGAAAGTGTTAATAGCGTGTATACTCTGTAAACAGTGACAGACCTCAAATTAGTTCCTCCCAAATTGTATTTGGTATTTTTATAGTCAGAAATAGAAAGGCTTTCCCTTGGGGCTTGTTTCTTACATTTTTGCTGTGGTGTACCTTTTTGCCCAATTTGCCCAATTTTTCAAGGTATGTATATGTATGTGTTTATATACTTGATTGGAAGGGGGAGCTTTAATTGCTAGCAAAACAAGTGGGTGTTTGTTAGAACCTAGATAAGCCTCATAGTGTTGTTCCTATGACAACTGAGGGGTTGGGTGTTGAAATGTAGCTTTAAGTTCTCAGTTTGGAAATGTCATTCAGACCTCCCACCACAGTCTTATTGAGTAGGAGGATAATGAGAAGGGGGGAAAAACCACGAAGCAACATAAGTATCTCCATTCTTTTCATGTCTTCCTGACTTGTCTTTGTGTATGGATCACCATGGGGGTGGTAAACCCTAGGTCTTGAACAAAGCAATGCTTCAGCATAAAATAAATGGAAAGAGGTCAAAAAAGTTGGGGAAGATAAATAACAAACAGGGGTAATAGGCAGAAGAAGTCTTTTATCCAGCGCGGACCAGCAGTGAGACCATCTTGAATGAGTTACTGTATATCTCTTCAAGAGCTGCAAATATTTCCTTAAAACGCAATGTGGAGAAAATTCCTTCGGAAGCAGGATAGTTTACCACTTTGGCATAATGCTTATTTATCTCCCCTAGGCTGATTACAGAGGACACTATTCTTTTAAGGTACATGCTTTTAAGTCAGTTATTTCTCATTTAATAGCTTGTCTTTTTTTTTCCCTATGGGAAAGATCAATCGTGCTATTAAAAAGTGGTAAACTTGGGTATTTTACCCTATGTTCAAAAATTACTTGAAAAAAAAACCCTTAAAGACTGTTAGAGACTGGTTGTTTGTGGAAATGATTTGGTTGACTGAGAATCTTATGGCACACTGTATTGGGGGGCAAAGGTTGTTTAGACCAATTTTGGGGATCGATTAGTTATGCAGTGTGGATTTTCCATGCCTAAAGGGCTTCCTACTTTCTACTCTTAAATGGTTTTTACTATTTATTTGGTCATTAGCATATCCAGAAGTTAGAAAGGAAAAATAGACTTCAGTGGGTTTTACCCCTTACTTAATATATAGGTCCACCATCTCTATTGAAATCCAAAAAGGTCTGAAAACCAAATGATTTTAATGTCAAAAACTTGGTAGCAGATCATGACCTGAACTGACGTGAAGCTATTTGTAGTCTTTATCTCACTTCATACAAATGTTAGTATGTTTTATTGTAGCAATATTAATATGTTTGGTCATGGAGTGCTGCACCAGACTTGCCTGGAATTTTATATTGATGGAATAGTTACCCTATTAAATTTACAAAATTTCAGATAAGGATTTGTGGACTTCTAATTACTGATATGCGTGGAGCTTATATTATGTGCCAGGGATATAATTATCTCCATTTTACATGGGAAACTGATGCACAGAGAGGTGAAGCAACTTGCCCAAAGAAACACAGCCAGGAAATTGTAGAGCCAGGATTTGGAAGCCATTAGTCTAACTGCAGCCTACTCTTAACTGAGAATGCTTATAACAGGTTCTCCTAGCGGGGAGTGTGCAAGTTCCAGGGGTCTCAGAGGCTCCTAATCTCTTCACACGTTTCCTAACATTGATCTCTATCAACAGTCTGACTTCTTTAGTTGGGAAAATGAAGACAAAAAAATAACTCTTTCCTTAGCCCCAAGGAACTTATCTTGACTAGTGGAAAAAGTTATTGCGTAGACATTCCCTGGGTCCTTAACTCCAGCAGGAGGTCTGGGCTGTGAGGAAAGAGGGCGTGGGTCATCTGGGGGGGGGGGGGCTCCCTAGCATGGGAGCCAAACTAAGACAAAGCAAGGCTCCCAGGGGGGAATCAGGCAGCAGCCTTCGTTCCTCTGAAAGGATACTTTTTTTAAAAAAAAAAAATTTCTTTATTGATTAAGGTATTACATATATGAAAGGATACTTTTAACACTACTTCAAGAAAGTATATAAGGTGTCTCTCCAATACATATATATTTCTAGGGATAAAAAAACTCATTCCATGCTAATAGCAACTTCCCCATTCTATTTCCCAAATTCCCTCTCCCTCTAACCTGCTTAATTTCCTTGTTAGCATTTATCTCTGGCATATTGTAAGCTTTACTTATTTATTCATTTGGTATTTTAGTCAAACACCAGCAGTAATGTTATCTTTGAACAAATTTAAAGTTTCAAATTTGTTTCTCTTTGATCTCCATCTGCAAACTAATTTTCTCCTGTCAATCTTAGACTACTAGAAATAAGGTTTTTTGCTTATTGGATTATTCTCATTATTAGTTATCATTTTTATATTCACAGCCATGGAAATTTCTTTATCTTAAACAAACTGTTTTGATTGTGCAATCAGAATTTGGAGGACTGCAATCACTGAGTATTTTTAAATTCCATAAGATTGTAATTAATTGCAAAGGAGAGCATGCATAGTAAAATATTTTTATATTTTGTGAACTACTTTCAACTTAGATAGGGAAGTGTGGAACTATACATAACATTGAATCCAGCAAAAAAATTAAAACTATCTACGGGCTAACTTTTTCCTTTGAAAAATTAAAAATATCAATATAAAAAAATTGTTCTTCATGTTATGCTAAAATTGTAAATGATTTAATCTTGGACATTTCCTGGCTCAAGTTCTTAAATTCTCAACTGCAGCCTATTGTCTTTTAATCCTATATTTATTCTAGTTTATGCATTCTGAAGTATTAAAGATAATATAGAACAAAATTTAGAAATACATATATTATTTACTATACTAGTAAATACTGTGGTCATGTAAATACATCACTAGAGCATTTATATACTTGATTTTCTTTTAAATTCTTTAAAGAACAGATTAGATGCATGTAAAAGTTAAATATAATATGCTTTTGTAAGTCAATATAATAATTGAGATACTTTACTTTTCTTAGCTATATTTTAATAACACAATAGTTTCCAGTTACTTTCTTTTAAAGGTTGATCTAATAAAGTAATAATTTGCTTAAAAATGAAATGTAACTGGTTAGTTTAAGGTAGAAGATGGAGTCATTGATTATGAAAAGCTAAGGTTTTATTTTAAAGGATCTTCCTTTCTGCCTGGAAGAGTTGAATCTCCTGAAGCACCTCGTCTACAGAAAGCCCAATGCTGGTGGTGGTATTGGAAGAAAGCTTACTTTTTCCACCTTTTCTAAAAGCAGATGGATAAAGACTTTTTAAATGAAAACCCATTGATTTCTCTCAATTAGGATTTGAGTGGCTAGGGTTGTTAAAATATTAAAAACACACACACACACACACACACACACCTGTGAATCTGTACAGGTTCAGCAACATTTTGCAGCGCCCTTCCAAAGTTCTGGTTGCCTGAAAAAATTCTCCAAACCTCCAGACATTGTGCAGTGGGTATCAAATATATGACAGTGGTTACCAGGACTGCAACAAGGTGCCTGCTCACGGCATCCGTTACAGTGTTTGCTCCTTAAGGGACCCAGGCTTTGGAAACAAGTAGTCTGTGTGCATTGAGCTCCCTTTGCTCCCTGCTAGCTGAGTAAGCTACTCCATTTATTTCCCTAAGCCCCAGAGAGTGGAGTGTCAGTACTAGCTCACAAGGCTGCTGTATTAAATTAGATAACACATGTGAAGCACATGCTGTGGTCCCTGGAGTAAAGGTGCTTAACACACTTGAGTTCCCTTCCCAAATCCTTTTAGGAACAGACTTCAGTTTAATATTAAACCCTATGGATCCATATGTATTTTTTTTTTCATATCAGGTTAAGTAAAACAGTGATGACAATGGTGGCTGCCATTTATTGCATACTTAACCATGTTCTAAATAGGCACTATGGTATTAGCTCTACTTGCATTCAACTGCTCAATCTTCTTGATAACCCATTGGTTCAATTACTGTGCCCATTTCATAGATGAGGACATTGAGGCTAGTAAGGTAAAAGAATATGTTTGACTGCTCAGCTGGTAAGTTGTGGAGCCAGGCTTTAAATCCAAATAGGCGGTTGGCAGTATAGATGGAAAGTACTTCTTTCGGACAGAAAAGGAGAATAAAAGTTGACTGAACCCGAAAGTCTCAGAAATGGCCTTCTCATTTCTAATTTGCAAAGTGTCACATCTGCCAGGCCTGGCCCTCTCAGTATTGAAATACAAAGTTGACTTTTTCTGTTTCTTATTTTACAAATCAACAGGAACAGTTTTAGTCATTTGTGTTTTATGAAGTTTTAATTAGGCCACTGAAGTCCATGAGGGGAATTCCTTGTTTTCAGTTGATCTCATGCACTAACAAATTTACTCATGTAACTTCCCCTATTTTTTTTCTCTAATGTTTTCACTTGAAAGTGGGGGTGAAAGGGAGAGCTTATGTGAGCATTTGAGTCCTAGGGATGTACTTTCAGCAACCTCTCTGGAGATTCTTCTATCTGGTATAGAATTAATCCATAGAAAAGTAAAATGAGTAAGAATCTATACTTACTAATATTTTTCTCCTTTATCACCATCTAGTTTTAGGTGATATCTAGAGGGGTAAAACGTCTAAGTAAATAATTATAAGAAGCCATCTGTTTGCATAAAACCTTATCCTTGGATAAGGAGTTAAATTTTCAGAATATGAGAAAGGGGATTCACATTGAGAGTTTCCTCCTCTATCAGATGTAGGCTGAGAATTTGACTGGGAGGGGAAGCAGGCTACCCTAACCCATGGGGTTCAGAGTGCTTAGAAATCTTTTTTTAAAAATCTCCTGGCCTTGGACTGAGGCTGTCTGTAGGAGGATATACTAGTCATGCCTGCCTTCATTCTTTTATTTGTTCAATTGTTCATTCGTTCATCCACTATCTCACATAACTCATTCAGCACCTACCTGCAGATGGATGAAAGAAAGGCTAGGATTAGGATCCATGAAGGGGAAGAAGAGGAGGAACTACAAATTCACTTTCTTTCTTGCACCTCAGTGACTATGTCTCTTATTTGATTCTTTGTCATTTTTGAGACAAGGCACATTTTACAGAATCACATTCATAAAAGTTTTGAAGCTAATCTTCCTTTGGCAGCCAGCTTTCTTTTTTAATAAGGGAAAGAAAAGGCTTATGACAAGAAAATAATGCAGAGAAATTGGTTTTATTTCCTTTTTTAATGGAGGTAGAAGAAAGATTCATAGTAGAGAATGTGTTAATAAATAATGTCTAAGAATTCCCCTGAGCTTTCAACTCATTTCCCTGTTTAGAGAACATTAAGAGAGAACAAAGGCCTCTACAATAATGTCTTGGAAAATGATTTTTAAATAGAATTTAAATCAATTTGGAGGTACAAAGTCCTGCTCTGCCCTCCATTAAATATATTATGAGTTTAAAAATAAAGTATCACTAAGTAAAAAATGTGAAAAATGAGGGCTACCCTTTCTTCTGGGGAGGTAAAGACAGGGAGGAGGGTTTATGCTACTAACACTTCAAAAAGTGTTACTTGTCCCAATGCTGCAGTTAGGGTTACTCTTCCTTCAGGCAGATAGAGTCTTTACTTGTGATTTAGTAATGATTTAAACCTGGGAGTCATTTCCCATACTTTTTGGAAAACACACAACTAGTCATCAAGTTCTTTGTAATAGCACAAATTTGGTCTGTGTGTTTTCTGATACCGGTTGGATCACGCAGCAATGCTTTATATCTTTCAGGATGAAATGTTAAGTCTATGCCGCAGACTTAGTACAACAAGTACTCTTTCGGACAAGTTAAGTTAGTAAAGGCAGTAAATTCTATCTTTCTCTCCATCCTGTTTGATAGCCATACTCTAAAAGACCCTTCCTTATCTTTTACCTATGGATAGTAGGGAGAGTATAAGCAAGGTGTTCCTTCTGAACTCATCCCTGCACAATTTCTCTTAAGGTTGGGGAAATGATCATCTGGCCCTTGAAGTATGGGGGTATTAGCAAAAATTGTCCCAGGTTCCATCTAAACCTCCTAAGCTTATAACGGAACAATTGGCAAAGATACCATATGGTATATAGTCATTTTACAAAAATAGATATTTATTGCATACCTACTACATGCCAGACTGTTCTCTCTCTTGGAATATAGCAGTGAACAGGTCTCTGCTCACATGGAGGGGGGAGACTGACAGTGATTGAGCAAATAAATATGTGGCAGGAGTTAGTACATGCTATGGAATAAAATAAAACTGTGTCAGACAGATAGGGAGTAACAGGGGTCCAGGGAAGAACTACTTTATCGAGGGCTGACAGGAAAGGCTTTTCTAATGTTTATGCAGAGAATTATCCATGGGAAATGAGGAGCCAACCAGAAGGATATCTGGAGGAAGAGGATTCCAGGCAGAGAAGACAGTCACTGCAGTGGAGGTGGGAGCAAGTTGAGCAGGTTTAAGGGACAGAAAAGAGCCGGTGTAGAACAGCAAGCAAGGGGGAAAGTGGTAGATGAGGTCTGGGAGGTAGTGAATGGCAGATCACACAGTTGGCCATAGTAAGAAACTGCTGGAACATAGGACATGATAGCTAAAGATAAGGAGAATGGGAAGTTTGTAATGGCACAGATTTGGTCTGTGTGTTTTCTGATACAGGTTCTAGAGTATAGGTTATTTATATAGGGATTCTAGAGAATCCACCCATTGTGCCCCATAACCTGAGTGTGCACATGTTGGTAAGGGCTCTCATAAAATGCTACTATTGTAACTTTAATTATTATAATATGGAAACCTTGATGATAAACAGTTTAGAATTTTGAAATGCATGGTTTTAAGTACTTGGGTGTTAAAAGTATTTTGGGTGGCCCTCCATTTTATGTTCATGCAATTGATAGGTTCCCTCTTATAATTTTGCATGAAAATTTTCTGTTTGATGCAGGTTAAAAGGTTGTGTTGCACAGTACTTGTTTTACAACTGGAGGCAGAAAGGAAGAGTGGGAAAATAAAAGCAGTTGATCAATTGGGAAGAATGGGATTATGTCTGCTTTTGTCTTTTAAATTTGTGTTCAAAACATTTTTGCAATTTCTTAAAGATAGAGTTGATTGCTGTACATGGATTGTAGCCCCTTATCTTTATTTTACTATCATAATCCCTACGTTTTGTGTAAGGTATGTACAGTTTCTGTCATGTAGGAGTTTACATGTTAAGAAACATGATGACATCAGTGAGAACAGACATGTTGTTTTATCTACACTGGACCATGTAACCAGTCTTAGAGGGGCTTGATAGCTATTTAAACTAATAGGTATTGTCCGGATTTACCTTACTACACACCCCCTGAAACTTTATACTTATCACCTAGCCTGACTTTCCACTAGTTAGTTATGCATTTGGGTTAACCTTCATATTCTTTTAGCCAGGGACCCACCTGCAGAAAAGAGTTATTGGTTTTGTCATTTATAGTTCAATTTCATTGGACCGGATTTCCTTACTGCCTCTGGCTGAAACTGACTGCGAGAATGAGAGTTTTACTTGTGGGGAGGAGAAATTCATAATTTGGGAACACAGAGTGTTTTGTGTAAGGGGCCCCAGTGTGCTCTTTTCCATGCTCCTCTGGAGTGGGACTCTGCACTGACAGAGGGAGTGAGAGTTGGCACATCATGAGGACGCTGACCTCCTTGGAAGAGATGCCTTGTGAGCTGAGAGAGAAAGATGCAAAAATAGGTAAACAGGGATGTAGGGAAGTCCTAGGGTACCAGCAAATCTGGTAATAAGCCCAGGTGTCCTTGGACCCTTGTCTCACTCCTTCCTGGCATCCATGACATTCCTGCTTCTCTCTTGGAAGACAAGGGGTTACGCTCCTGACTTAGTGAACAAGGAATTTAGGAATGGGCGTTGAAGATACCACCTTCTCCAAATCTTCCTGCACATACTGCTCTCAACTGAGGCTACTTTCTAGGTGTAATATAGAGAGCTAGACAGAAAGGTCCCTTTTCTATTAGCCTCTGACTCCTAGCTTTGAGGGAAATCTATGTATTTCCCAAGAAGTGGTGTGTTCTGTTTGGTCTCTCTGGTCATGTCTGATGGTCTACTCGCGCTTGAGCCATTTTGCCCCATGTGCCGGGGGATTTCCCTTTTTTTCTTCCCCCATGTAAGCAGACAATTTGCTGCTTGATATTTCTACATTTGACTGGAGTCTATTCTGAACCATTGTGTGGTGGCTGGGCACTGCAAAATGAGTCAGTTCCTGCAGTTTGGTTACAAGTTCTCAAAAAGTATTTCAGAATGTGGATGTGGTCAGCATAGTCATTTTCCAGGCATCTAAAAGGAAACCCACATCAACTGTAACAATTGAGCTGCGAACCTATGGCCTAGCTTTTCCTCAAAGGAAAGCTTGTAGCTCCCCTAGAATCTAGCCTGTTCTTTAGCTCTTCAGTAGAATTCATCTTCATATTTGCAAATCATGTTTTAACTGTCACTGTATGCACAAGCAATGCGATAGAAGCTTTTGCATCCATCATTTTTTGAATGTGGACACAAGTTTGCCAAGAAATTATTTTTGTAAAATGGAATCTATGGAATTAGACTGCAATTAGTACAAAATGTAGAATGTGGCTTAGGGACAGGAACTTTGGTGATTTTAGCTAATGCACTGAAGAAAAACTAAGATGGTTTAGGTTCCAATATAATATATGGAAATGAGACTATTTTGTTTACTAATTAAGTTCTGAGCCTCCATAGACTTAGCAGCAATACTAATTAAAAATAATTAAATCCTTTTCAAGCTTGAAAGGAATTTCAAGTTTGTCAACGGTTAGAGAATATTTTAATTCAGCATAGGTTTTAGAAAATAATCATTGTGAAATTTTTATCCTTGGGTACCCATGAATCATGTAAAATTTTGAGTTCTTAGTTATCAGTCTTGTACCATTATTGACTGGAATTCCATTATGACTGGAATTTTCAATGATATGAAAACAAATAACAGACTAAAGGGTAAATTGTTTGAACAGATGCATCACCAAAGAAGATATATGAATGGCAAACAAATGAAAAGATGTTCAGCATTATTAATCATTAGAGAAATGCAAGTCAAAATTACAATGAAATACCACCACACACCTGTTTGGCTACATTTAAAAGGCCAACCATACCAAGCGTTGGCAAGTTTGTGGAGGATCTGGAACTCTCAATACATTTAAGTAGAAATGTAAAATGGTACAAACATTTTGGAAGACAATTTGGCAGTTTCTTAAAATGTTACATATACACTGACCATAAAACCCAGATATTCCATCCTGGAGAAAAGAAAACATATGTCTCCACAAAGACTTGTACATGAATATTTACAAAAGTTTTACCAATAATAGGTAAAAACTGGAAACAACACTAATAATGTTCACCAACAGGTGAACGGATCAACAAATCGTGGTGTATCCATGATGGATACTACTCAATAATGAGGAGAGAGCTACTGAGGCATCAAGAACATGAATGACCCTGGACTAAATGAAAGAAGCCAGACAAAAAAAGTACATACTGTATGATTCCATTTATATAACATTTCTTAAGGATGGAAAGAGATCTATGACACAAAGCAGATCAGTGGTTGCTTGGGGTGGGGAAGGTAGGATGGGTAATTGGGAGAGGTTGCAAAAAAGCATGAGGGTACTCTGGGGCTGGTGGAGAATTTCACTACTTTGCATCTTCATTGTGGTGATGGTTTCATGGGTGCAGTTTGTTGTGTGCTAGTTATTCCTCAATTTTAAAAAACTTTTTAAGTGAGCAGTCATTGTTATAGTAGATGGAGGGTTTTTAGATGACCTTTTTGGCCCCACCCCCCCCCCCCCCCCAAAAAAAAAAACAAAACAAACAACTTAGCATCTCTTAGAAAAAAGCTGATTAATGGTTTTGGGTTTAAAATGTAACCTTCTAGTACAGATGAGAAACCAAAGTTAAACTGCAAACATAAATGTGACAGCTTTAGCTGCTCCTGTTTACGAGGCATTGAAACAAGTGGTTCAGGAAGTATCTTGTTCAGCACTATGGGGCAAGCCATCTGCCTGGTTTATAAGCATTTGCACTTAAACACTACTGTAGCATTCACCATATGATGAGGGTGAAAGCACGTGAAGTGGGGTTCAGATTGCAAAGATAAGACATGAAAATACCACCTTCAGAGTCTACCATTAGAGAAATAAATCTCTTCTATTTGCAGAGTGCATGAAAATTGATAAAGTACTTTCATGGACCTCATTTTGTGTGATCATCTCAATGATACCATTATAGATAGGATCAGTATTATCCTCATTTGCTTGGGGAACAACCCGAAACCCAGGGAAGCCAAGCTCTTTGAGCAGAGGTCACCATTCTCCCTACTACATCCTGCTGCTTCCCTAAAGTCATGTAATTGAATATTTGACCAGGACTCTTTGCTCATCAATATGTCAGACAGTTACTGGAGTTCCTTCTATTTGTATATGAGGCATTTATGACAATGATCCCCTCTAATCTTCTTCTGTAAATGGATAAGAACCACAGGCTCCTTAAGGTTGTAAGGGTCAAAGATTCCTATAGAAATGAGCCATTGTAGCTGGACAGCACCATATACACAATGCGTTCTGAAATTTACTATGTGATTTCCCTCATCGGGCCTGATTGCTGATGGCATGAATTGAGTGAGTGGCTTTGTGAAACCAACACGGAAACATGAGAGCTTAATTCCCTTAGTTGCCCCGTGGTTTCCATCAAGATTGTCAAGTTTCATAATAAGTGAAATTTTGTGTACTGAATTATTTTTAATTCTTTTTTAAAAGATCATTTTCCTGAGTTTTCTGTCTGTCCCTGGTGGCACATCTAAAATTTGACTTGTTTTCTTGACTTAATCCCAGAGTTCCCGTTTCTAAACTTTCTATTCATGCTTTTAAAATTTATCCAGGTTTATTCTAATTTTAGAAAATCAGAAGATATAATAATATGAGAGCACAAAGATTGTAAAGTTTTGTCTGAGGATAAAATTCAATAGAGGGAATCCATATTTTTGGTTTGTTTTATTTTGCTTTCCCACCAAATCCTACAGGTTCTGCTCTTTTAAGTACCTCTATTTATTCCATCCCTAATTCCATGTCCCCTCCTGGCTTCCCTAAGGGCAAATGTGAAGGAAAAGTGGTGATGTAGACAACAGCTCTTTCCTGTAAACATTGGATTTGTGTTAACTATTAATGATCTCAGTAGTAGGATGAAAATAATTATCATATGGATTTCTTTATAGTTTGTTTCCCAGACCACAGAAAGTTTAATAATCAGGATAGGACTTATAAAAGAGGTAGTGTCAGAATGAATAATAATTGTCAGTGAGAAATTTGAATAGTTTGATGCCATTATATACTAGCTAGAAATGGAAGGCAGGAGAATGAACATGGGGTTAGAACATTGAGTTGGGAAAGGGACAAGGTAATTCTGGGCTTAGTTAGGTAAACTGGGTTCATTCCTGGCTTGTCACATCCACAAAGGATTTTATAGGCAACCCAGAGTCTGGATACCCCAGTTGTGGTTCGGATTGCTCATCAGACTCTGAGGTTCACTGCTTTTCTCGCATTGCCAATTGATATCCAGTGTGTTCTCATTAGAATTTAAGAGTTCCCCTTGATTTCTGAGTTCTTATGCCTTGCCTTTTTGTCTAAATGAGAGGGTTTTGCTGTTTGTTTTTTACTGAAAATTATTCCTTCAGCACACGGCCATTCACACTTCCTCAGATTATCCCCAACACCACACACACACACACACACACACACACACACACACACACACACACACACATTCTCTTATCTTCCTTGAGCCAGTTCTTTCAAGGTTATACTATCCTTTAGTGCCAAGTACCTCTACTGACCTCTTTCTCCACTCATAGAAAGAGGAACCAGATTTCCCCTGTGTTACTTACCATCATTATAAACAGCAGTTTTGTTTCTGTTATTTCCCCTTTCCAACTTAGTGATAAAGTTTGCCACTACTGCTCTCCCCAACCCTGCACAGGAAGAAATACTTCCTTCCTCAATTTCTTGACTTTGCCCAGGCCTATGAATATCTTCCCTTTCTCTCGGACTCCGGATGGTCACCTTTTCAAACTTTTTTTTTTTAACTCCCAAGAGTTCCTCTTCCTTCATCCTTCCTCTCCCAACCTTCTGGTTTTCTCCATCTGATAAACTTCCCCTTCTACACCTAGCTAGTAGCGGATGCCCATGAAGCTGTTGCCTCATTGAGTGCCTTAGTGTTGTGGCTAGGTTTTGGCCTTCTCTTAACATTCCTTTTCTCCTTGTCCCTATTGACCAACACCTTTCCTTCTTGCTCTTGGTCACTTTTAATGACCCTACCTCTTCAGTATCCCTCTTCCTTTTTACATTCCACACTCCTTCTGTGACCATCTCAAAAATCCATCTCCAATTTTAAGTTGAGAGCTTGATCTTTTGATATTTTCTTGTTATTTTTTGAATCTTACTTTAAATTACATTGATAGCATTTCTCCAAACACGTTTGCTCTACAGAACCATCCATACACTGTCTAAACCCACCACTGTGAGCATAGGCATATTCTAGCATCAACTAGTGAGAGGAGAAGGGGGAGAAAATGCTGTTGTCAAGTCCTATAATGGCCCTTGCTTTGTGCTGAATATTACCACCAAAACACTTGATTTCCTTAGGACCAGTTGAAGAACTGGTCAGTCATCTACTCAGTGGTGACCACTCTTGGAATAAATACTTTATGTGTAGGTTAGGACTTTATACTATTATCTTTCTTTCACTCTCTAGAAGTTTAAACATATCCAATCCCCCCCTCCCTTTTCCTTCATTTAACACCATAGATCTCATATGTGAAGCCCAGTGTTAGCTTCTGGTAGATGTCTACGATTCTTGGAAGAGGCTTCATTTGATTACAATATCATTCACTTTATAACCATCACAAACAAAAGAAGTTTCAACATATGAATGTTCCCTTTGTTTCCCACCCCCCCCCCCCGCAATTACTTGCTCAATTTATCCTTATTTTCCATTTCACCATTCGTCTTGTTTATTTGTTGTATAGAATTGAAGGCAATTAAGATAGCCTTTCTGAGCCCCAAGGAATGATATAAGACAGTGCTTTCACTGGCCATGCTTTGTTAGCAAAATATACTCCTTTATAAATAGCTTGATTTTATAAGCACCCACAAATTTTATAGGAAAGTATCATAAAATTAAGATGGAAATCAAGTAATGTTTAAAGGATAAAGAAATACAAGAATTTTCCTGAAGTGGAGATACTCTCCCACTGTTTTAGGTTATTTGGGGTTTTTTTTTAAGTGTTTTTATCAGTACTTCACTCAGATTTCTTTTATTTGACAAATATTTACTAAAAGATTCCTATGATCTAGTGCCGTGGTCGGCAAACTGCAGTTCGTGAGCCACATGCGGCTCTTTGGCCCCTTGAGTGTGGCTCTTCCTAAGCCTTAGGAGGACCCTAATTAAGTTAATAACAATGTACCTACCTGTATAGTTTAAGTTTAAAAAATTTGGCTCTCCAAAGAAATTTCAATCGTTGTACTGTTGATATTTGGCTCTGTTCACTAATGAGTTTGCCGACCACGGATCTAGTGCATTAGTATGATCTAATATCAATACCTGGAGCATCTCAAAAGACCAAGACTCAGTTCTTACCCTCAAGGAGCTCACCTTCTCATAGGGAGACACATTTCTAAATAAATAAAGAGCAGCTTGGTTTGTGTTTCTGGCTGACACACACAAATTGAGTAATCAGGGAGCGGGCCAACTAACTAGTAGCCTGCAACTAACTTTCTGAAGGACTCCAGGAAGGTCCCTTAGAATTCTAGGAAAGGTTCTTTGAGCTGGGCCCAGCAGAGGAAGAAGAAGGCTGGGGTGAGCAGTGTGCAGAGGCCAAATATTTGCCCCTCTTTCAGTCTATCTGAGCTGAGTGAAACTTGATGGCAAGAGCCAAGGGGGAGACCAAATGAATTTTGTACCATGAGAACATTGAATGTTGAGGATTCTGTACAGTGGCAAATGCAGTCTTGGTGGAGATTTGATTATAAATGAAACTGTCAATATCATGTGTATGTAATGTTGATGCCTTTAGAACATAGCCCAAGGCTTGGAAATGAGAACAAATTTAAAAAAACTCCAGTAATAGTAAAGAATAGTAATGGATTGTGATTTAAATAAAAGTTTAAGTCAGGAATTCTGGGGGAACCAACTAGTTTTTCTATTACTTAAAGGTTCAGAAAACAGTCACCTTATTTTGATTTTTTTTTTTTACTTATCATTGATAGAATGCAAATTATTTTACTTTTTTCAATTATAGGAATTCCTCACCAGTATTGCACACTGCAGACATTGTATGAAGAAAATGCCTTAGGGGTTTCTTTCAGAGAGATATTTGCAAGTGAATTTAGTGCAATTAATTTCTGGAACTTGTCCATAAAAAGGTTGTTACTTTGGTAAAAGCTATCCTTTTTCTTGGCATGATTTTAATGAGTAAAATTATTCATTTTTTTATCCAATGCCTGTTTTAAAAAATTTTTGGTTTTTATTAAGAAGGATTGCTAAATACTATTTTTAAAAACTAGTCTGAGTCCGTCTTTATGGGCTGTGAGTGGTTTCACCTTTAGAAGCTTGTTTTAGTATCTTATGCCAACCCCATCCCTTCCCAGGCCTGTTCAGACTAGAATTATTTGGCAAGGAATGTCTTTTTTATAAAAAAACTCTTGAGCAGGAACATCTCAGAAATGTTCACCTCAAATCTTCAAGTTGACTTGTGGAGCAATTTACTAAACAGAGTGATGTGAGAATCAAGTGACCATCAGCTGGTGTAAATGTTTTGGGTCAGTGTAGTCACAGGATCTCAGGTATGCAACAGTTGGATGGATTGCAACCATGTGCTAGTTATGGAGAGACCCTGGCTCAAATACTCTGACGTAACACAATAGGAATTAAAGTCCATGAGAACATACTTTAATTAGACACCTGTATCTGAAAGATTGGTTTGTCCTCTGGCATAATTTCACCCTGTGACACAGTGTGTGTATATGTGTGCATTTCTTTCCCAGCTATAGAGTTCATTGAACTTTTCTTCCTAACCACGTGGGAGGCAGTTTGTTTTTTGTAAACGACTTTATTGGGGTAAAATTGATACACAAAGAACTGTGCGCACTGTGCACAATTTGATTAATTTGAATATAGGCAAACACCCATGACACCGTCACCACAATCAAGGTAATAGACATATCCAACACCTTTCAGTGTCCGTGTGTGTGTGTGTGTGTGTGTGTGTGTGTGTGTGTGTGTGTGTGTAAAAGAACACTTAACATGAGATTACCTCATGAGAGGCAGTTTTAGTTCATTTCTAAAGTAAACACTGACTTTGTTAGAAGAGCATAGTGCTGTATGTGTTCTGTCAAGTCATAAATATGTTTGAGAAGCTGACCATGTTTGTATTTAGTTATATAAGGCTCCTGGTACATGCACTCAACTATGAAATATCATGGGTAGGGGTTGCAGGGGACATCTAGACTTAAACTTTACAATTCTGACCTAGAAAAATTAGCATTCTGACAATGCTATCAAATTGCTCATTCCTCTTTATTTACTTCCACATATAGTGATGGGGTCATAATTTCTTTTAAAAAACTATGTTTTCTGAAGTTTTATATACTTATAGGGGGCAAAATAGAATTAGATAATCTGTTCAAAAGACAGGGCAAGTCTACTCTTCCTTTCATTGAATGCCTCACGATGCAGCATTTCTTTTCTTTTTAGTGAAAGTTTGAGAATATTTTATACCTGTCACCTTATGTTTAAACATCAATGGGTTTCTTTACTTCTTGGTTTGGTTTATAGGGTACCCCTGTTCTAATTCTGGATGGTAAACTCTTCAACTTCTTCATAACATTTTAAGAAATGGTCTTTACTCTGGTTCCAAGTAGTTTTCCAACAGCAGGTGGCAGGCTTAACTTTTAATCAATGTTTTCCTCCCTTTAAACTGTCTTTCCCATTATGTGTACCTCAAATAAATGGTCTTAAACCAGAACGGATGGAGGTTCTTTATTATTTTTCTTTTGACTGTTTACACTGTGAATAGAACTTGAGTTATGAGTACCTTGGCTACAGTTTTATCACCCATCCCGGTGGCTTAGTTGTATTCTTGTTAGATAATGGAATTATATAATGTGACATTTTTACTTAGACCCTATTTCTTTGGCTTTTATTCATAATCTTTGAAAACGTATTATTGGTTAGTATTCTATGCTATAGTATATTCCTTATATATTCTATTGTTTGTATTTTAATAAACATTAAGATATGTATTATTAGCTAGTTGACACTGATCTGTAAAGTAGCCTTAAATAAAATTTTATTTATACTTTTTCCTTTTTGTATTATATAGAAAATTTAAAAGTGGGAGGAATAACCATCTTAACTTTATAGTTCTTCAGATTTAGTAAGATTTATGGATAGATAGGGCAAGCTTTGAGCGTTAAAAATATCATTCTTCTAATATAAATATGAACCCAAATTTACAAAAGATAATGATTTGGATTTTGGCATTAAAACTAACCAAACTAAATCTTTGCTTCATTTTAATTGTGAGTCTAATTTGTAAGAGTTATGAGCATTTAACACTAGTGGTTTATGAAACGTAAATTTGTGTTCTATGAATGTTTGATTTCTACATTGAGGATAAGATTCAGTTAAACATGTATAAACAGGGTGTTACTGTTTTGTTATGCCTTTGGTGTATATGCCCTGGGTTTTAGGCAATGCCAGTATATACTTCATAGATGGAGTTGCTTTCAGTTTCTTTAAAAAAGAAAAAGAATTCGCAATCAAACAAAAACCTACTTCACCTTGTGAATTCCACCATTCTCTTCCTCTAAGAGCTAGCTGCCTGGTGAAACAGTATTACTAGAACTTGGCAAGTGGGTTCCTTCTTAAAATTAGACATCTGTGATTAAATAATTAAAGCATTCCCTTGAAATCTGTATATTGAGAGCTCTCATTCAGAAGTCCAGCTGCATGCCAAATTATACTAATTTAAAGTTCTAAGTATGGTCTTTCTTTCAATTGAGGATAACTTTCCTAACCTTTTCTGACAGCCAAAACATTTAAAATTCATAAAAAAGTGGGATTCTAAAACATGTATACTTGACGCAAAGTTGCATAGTCATTTACTATCTAGAATAATTTTAAAAGTCAAACAATAATGGGCCACAGTGATCATATACTAATATAAGAATGCCTTCTTTTTAATTTTTTTATTGTTTAAGGTATTACAAATAGTAGTACATATGTCTCCTCCCCCCCCCCATTGACTTCCCCCAGCCTCCCCTACCCGCCCCAGACTTGCCCTCACAACCCCCCCCCCCCCAGTATCTTGCGTCTATTTGTTGTGCTCATATGCATGCATCTAAGTCCTTCGGTTGATCTCTTACCCCGCCCCCAACCCTCCCCTACCTTCCCCCTGTAGTTTGGCAGTCTGTTAAGAATGCCTTCTTCATTACTCCCGGTTTTTTCCTAATTCAGGGCTTTGCTCTGACTCTTGCTTTATTCAGCCATGCTCTTTCTCACCCCCGGTTTATGCATAGTTTTTCACCTTCAAGAGATCTGCTCAAATGTCACATTTGCAAGGAGGCTTTCCCTGACTACCTTATAGAAAATAAAATTCCTTTTCGCTGTTGCATTACTCAGTGAAATGACCATACATATCTATGGAAAGCAGGAGTGAGGGGGTAAGAGATCAACCAAAGGACTTGCATGCATACATATGAGCATAATCAATGGACACAGATGGGGGGGTGAGGGCATGTGCTGGGGGTTAGGGGTGGCCAGGGAGAGGTCAATGGGGGAAAAAGGAGACGTATGTAATACATTAAATAATAAAGAATTTAAATTTTTAAAAAAAGAATTTTTTTTTCTGTCTTTCCCTAACCGCACCTTAAATCTTAAGACTCTTAGTTCCATGAGTGGAGGGATTTCATGCCAAGGACTGGCATAACATACAGAGAAGTCACTTGGTATAGGCATTTTTGGGGTGGCTGAGTGAATAAATGAATAAATCAAGGAGTGGGCAACTATCTTTCAATTTTTTTAACTTACATTGTATTATGGGAGGAAAATTTAGAACTGACATTTGAGTAATTTGCTGCTTTGATTACTTTGTAAACACCTTTTTTCAGTTTTTTGTTGTTGTTATTTTAGACATTTGGTGGAAATAAGTGTATCATTCTCAACTTATAGCAGAAAACAATATTTTACTGCAATTTATTTTACATATGTGTATCATTGCTAGATTACCCAAGTTAAATGGACATAAAGCAAACAAAGATGCTCCCAGGCCACAATAAAATGGTAGATTGGTGGTTTGGTTGTGTTTTTTTTGTTGTTGTTGTTCTTGTGGGGGGTTTTTTTCTTGTTTGTTTTTCACATATAAGATATTTTACTGCAAAACATTCCAAGTAATTATTTTTGAATTTTCTCACAAATAATAATGAATGCTAAAAGGGCAGGGATATTAATCTTTTTTATTCGTTGCTGGATCTCTAGGACCTGAGAGAGTATCTGGCACTTCACTCAATATAATCATCAATACATGTTGCATAAGTAAATAAATCTAGAGGTTATTTTAAACTGTATACATAAGATTATTGTTAGAATGTCAATAAATAAAATATGCAATTGAATTTCTTGATACATTTTTCAGATAAGTTTCCAAGATTGATATGTTCTCTTTCCTTCCACAGAGCTCCTGCCCAGAAGTTCTGCTGATCATCTAACTGCTGGTATTTGTAGGTGCCCTCAATGGCTCAGTAGTCAGTGTAGATCCTGTCTTTTATAATCAGTAGCTACATCTGGCTACTGGGTCTCTGATGGCATCTTTGAGCTTCTATCATACTGTCCTGAGCCAAAGTTATTGGAAAACTTTACCTTTATTTATACACACAGAACTAAGTTATGGGGTGGTAAGTCTTCCATTATTAGCCAGAATGTGTGAACCATTAAGGTTTTATAAATGATGTCATGTATTTGATTTCAACACCAGAAGTGGGAGAAATCTAGATATTTCATCCATGGATTGATTTTCTCTCTTCCCCCTGTGGAAGGATTCATTCTCTCTCTCTCTCTCTCTCTCTCTCTCTCTCTCTCTCTCTCTCTCTCTCTCTCTCTCTCCCCCCCCCCCCGATTTCTCCCTCCCTCTCTCCCTCTCAATCATTTGATCACAAAACTACCTACCTATTTACCTGTCTGTCTTATCCACCCATCCACCTTTTTTATCTCTGGACCTTTAAATGGCATTCTCATAATAATGTGATGATTAAATAATGACAACTGGATGTTATGACAATACAAGGAAATTTCACTGGCAGTATGTAAGTCCTAGCAGTGCATTCTGACTTGCGGTTGTCTCTTCCCTGTGGTAGAGAGAATAAGAATCAGAAACAGCAGGCAGCTGTGTGAGGACTTGCAGGCCCAACATCCAGGTCTGGGGCTTGAACCTGGCATACAATGTAGATTTCTGTGTTTGTTAAGCAACAGCTACATTGTCTGCTGGGTTTCAGGCTACCTGGAAACATTTTCTTCATGCCTGCCTCACCAGTGTTTCTTCACCTGTGCTGTTTTGGAATAACTGTTTTCCAGGAAGCATAAACCAGTAGGCTTTATCATTGGACAGAGTGCAGAGAAAGGACGCCATGAACACTGATCGCCATAGCAAAGAATGACCTTATTTTATCCAAGATGGTCTTACGCACCAGCCTAGGAAACAGAATGAGCCAGAGACAAGATGTAATGCTATCCTTCCTTCTCTCTGCCTCAACTCTTATCATTGACCATTCTGCTTCTATTCATCATTACTATCAGAAGTCATAGCACAGCCCTGTAACTTTTGTGAATGATTCTGTTTCACCAGAATCTATCTCTCTCACTCTGCCCCAACATTCCACCCTGTCATTTTTCTCTGAAGTGAACTTTGGAATTTAAGTAAACTGGATTTTTTTTAACTACTGTTCACCATCTCTTCTGAAACCGGAAGACAAGCAACTTTCCTATGGAATGACAGATAACTTGTAAAGATAAAACATCAGTTTGCAGAAGAGAATGAAAATATCTTTTGGAAAACCATTTTTACATTGTACTTTGTTTTTCCGCTGCTGGTAAATATATTTAATCCTCTAAGTATTAAAAAAACTAACAATTTAAACTATTAAATTCGCCATCATAAAGGAACGTAACTTTAAGAAGTTATAAACCCTTGGTTATATGAACTAGGGATTTTTAGTAAGAAATTATATGTATTTTAATTAATATGAAATAACATTTAAGGTAGAAAATGAATATAAGAAATGCAAGGATAAATGTCTGTATGTACAAACAAGACAAACGAACAAAAATTCATAGACACAGACAACAGTATGGGGCTTACCAGAGGGAAAGGGAGGTGGAGGAATAGTGAAGGGTAGAGAGGGTTGACTCTATGGTGATGGAAGGAGATTTGACTTTGGGTGCTGGGCACACAATGCAATATGCAGATGATGTATCACAGAAATGTATATTTGAAATCTATATAATATTATTAACGAATGTCATCCCAATACATTTAAGAAAAATTAAAATGTCTGGATGTAATAGTCAATTATAATGATGTAATACATTTTTGTCACCCCATGCTGAATTCAGTAAAAATAAAGTTAATGTCTTGGAGCTTTTAAAAGATTGTGCTTCTCTGTGTGTGTGTGTTGGGAAGAGGAAGCCATTCCACTTGATATATTTGACAGCCTTTGAAGAATGATACAGGTCTCTGTGTAACATGGTTATGTTTCATAAATCATAATTCTCAAAAGGACACCTCCCGCCTCCCATCTCCACTCGCACATTTGTAATGTTCTTTGAGTCCCTTTGTCATTAAACAACACAGTGTTGAAAATAGGGCCTGGTGTGAAGAACTCCCTAATTACACGGTCAGGTTTCTATTCCTAGTCACACAGTAAGCTTTATATTTCCCTTTCAAGTTCGACGAACCAGTAAAGTTCCCATTTTGAAACAATTTCAGGCTTTGAAAAAGTTACCATAAGGCACTGCTGATGGAAGTCTAAAATGGTGCAGATGTTTTGAAAAAGTTTGGCAGTTCCTCAAAACATTAGAGTTCTCATATGACTGAGCACTCTCACTCCTAGGTATACACCCAAAAGAATTGAAAACAGGTACTTAAACAAATACATATACACTCATGTTCACAGCAGCACTATACCTATTCATAATAGCCCATCAACCAATGAATGAATAAAGAAAGGTGGTATATCATACAATGGAATATTCAGCTATATAAAGGAATGAAGTACCAATACAGTGGGGCCTTGACTTACGAGTGTCCCGACTAATGAGTTTTTTGAGAGACCAGCTGTCTCTCGGCCGATTTTTTGCATTGAGTTAATAGAGTAATTTGAGTTAACGAGCTCCTTAAACTCGTAAGTCAAGGCCCCACTGTACATGCTATAACTTGGATGAACCTTGAAAGCATTACACGAAGTTAAAGAAGCCAAACACAACACATATTGTATAATTCCATTTGTATGAAATGTCCAGAGCAGGCAAGTCTAGAGACACAGTAGTTGAATGGGGATGCCATGAGCTATGGGAAGGAGGGAGTGGGAAGTGACTGCCAATGGGTGTAGGGCTTCTCTTGATGAAAAATTTCTGGAATTAATATTCTGGTGGTAGTTGCACAACTTTGTGAATATACTGAAGACCACTAAATTGTAGCCTTTAAAATGGTGTATATTATGGTATGTGAATTATATGCCAAAATTAATATAGAGTTCTCACATATTCTGTCAATTCCCCAGGTGTTATTTTAAGAAACATCGCTATAAAAATTAGGAAATTAGCATTGATATGATATTAGACACCTTACTCAGATTTCACTACTTGTCTCACTGTTGTCCTATTTCTGGCTCAAAAATCCCATGTCTCTAGTCTCCTTTAACCCAGAACAGTTCCTCAGCCTCCCTTTGTTTTTCTTGACCTTGTCACTTTTGAAGAGTACAAGCCAGTTATTTTGTAGAATATCCCTCAATTTGGGTATTTCTAATGGTTTGTTTTACTTAAATTTAGGTTACACATGACTGGTAAAACAGTACCCAAGTGATACATATTAGTGCACCATATCAGAAAGCGCTCTATGTTGGTTTGTCCCGCTACAGGTGAAGTCAACTTTGATCATTTGGTTAAATTGGTGTCCTGTCTTGGCTATTTGTATTTTTTCTTTTTTTTCCCTTTATTGAATGAAATATTACAAATGTGTCCTTATCCACCCAATTTCCCCTCATCCCCCCAATCCTGCCCTCACCCTCACCCCCGGTTGTCCACATCCATCGCTTATGCTTATTTGCATGCATACAAGTCCTTTGGTTGATCTCTCCCCCTCACCCCCACCCTCCACTGCTTTCCCTCTGAGTTTTGAGCATCTGATACCACCCTTTACTCCCATTTGTCCTTGTTTTTCACACAAAATTACCTATTTAATATATATCATTTAACTTTTATATGTTCTTGAGAAATACATCTTGTTTTGGCATTCGGGTATTTTTAATTTATGTAATTGGTATTGTAACTCAATTCTGTCTCCTTTTTAAAAATTATGTAGTATGTTTTTAAGGTCAGTCTATGTTGATGTCTAGTTTTCTGCTTCTAATTTTTATGGTATTCCATGGAGTGCAACTACCACATTTCATTTATGCCATTTCCAGTGATGGACCCCAAATGGAAACCAATTCCTTGCCATGATAAATACTATTGTACTAAGACATTCTAATACACATCTCTTTTGGGATCTGTATAGGAAATTACTTTTAATGTATAATGAGGAGTGGGGTTGTTGGGTCATAGGACACACACACAGCATACCTGTTAGAATGGCCTGATCAGACTATACTCCCAACATCAGTGAATGAGACCTACGCATATCTTTGCCAATTGATACAATGAAACATTTTGCCAGTCTAAAAGGTATAAAGTGATGTCTTACTGTTTTAATACATTTCTCTGTTTACTAGTGATTATGAGCATCTTTTCATACATTTGAGCTTTGGGGGTTTTCTGTAATTTTCCTGTTCACATATTTTTCCA
Source organism: Myotis myotis (assembly GCF_014108235.1). Taxonomy (NCBI): domain Eukaryota; kingdom Metazoa; phylum Chordata; class Mammalia; order Chiroptera; family Vespertilionidae; genus Myotis; species Myotis myotis. The sequence goes on along the minus strand of NW_023416346.1, from coordinate 4,873,752 downwards.
TTTTTAACTTTTTAAATTATTCTTTTTTTTGTTGAAAGTATTACATATATTTAACTTTTATCTTTTTATATTTCACAATTTTAACCATTTCTAAGTGTACAGCTCAGTGGCATTAAGTACATTCACATTGTTGTGTAGCCATCACAACCATCCATCTCCAAACTCTCATCTTCCCTTCTAAAATTCCGAAGTATAGCACACATATGGGAAATTTATGAATTAATGAACAACTCAGAATAGATTTCTGTAACCACCACTCAAGTCAAGAATGTTGGATATCAACCCCTTATCAGATATATCATTTGCAAATACATTCTCTCATTCAGTAGGCTGCTTTTTTTCTTTATTGATTAAGGTATTACATATGTGTCCTTATCCCCCCTTTACCCCCCCCAACCCCCCTCTACTCATGCCCTCACCCCCTTGGCATCTGTGTCCATTGGTTAGGTTTATATGCATGCATACAAGTCCTTTGGTTGATCTCTTTCCCTTACCCCCACCCTCCCCCGCCTTCCCTCTAAGGTTTGATGGTCTGATCGATGCTTCTCTGTCTCTGGGTCTGTTTTTGTTCATCAGTTTATGTTATTCATTATAATCCACAAATGAGTGAGATCGTGTGATATTTATCTTTCTCTGACTGGCTTATTTCGCTTAGCATAATGCTCTCCAGGTCCATCCATGCTTTTTTGTTTTGTTGAAGGTGTCCTTTGCGATGCAGAAGCTTTAGTTTTCTTTTCTCAAAGGGACATGTCCAAAAAAATATTACTCAGACTGATGTCATATAGTTTACTTCCTATATTTTCTTCTAGGAGTTTTTTGGACTGCAGGCCTTACATTTAAGTCTTTAACTCATTTTGAGTTTATCTTTGTATATGGTGTAAAAGAGTAGTCCAGTTTCATTTTGGGGGGCATGCATCAGTTGTTTTCCCAATGTAGGATATATCCTATAAGGGGTTTATACCAAAATATATAAGAATCTCATATAACTAAATAACAAAAATAAACAATTTGATAAAAAAAAAATGGGCAGAGACATGAAAAGTTATTTCCCCAGAGAAGATATACAAATGTCCAACAGACATGAAAAGATGCTCAACATCACTAATCATCAGGAAAATGAAAACAAAAACCACAATGATAATACTACCTCATAGCAGTCAGAATGTCCATTATCAAAACATCAACAAATGACACGTGTTGGCAAGGTTGTGGAAGAAAGGAAACCCTTGTGTGCTGTTGGTGAGACTGCAAAGTGGTGCAGCCCCTATAGAAAACAGTATGGAGTTTCCTCAAGAAAATTAAAAACAGATATATCATATGACCCAGCAATTCCTCTTCTCAGATCTATCCAAAGAAAACCAGAACACTAATTTGAAAAAATATATGCACCCTATTCTCATTGCAGCATTATTTGCAATAGCCAAGATATAAAAACAACCTAGGTATCCATCAATAGATTAATGTGATTTACACAATGGAATATTATGCAGCAATAAAAAGAATGAAATCTTGACATTTGCTACAACATGAAATTATCTAGAGCAGTGGTTCTCAACCTTGGCTGCACACTAAAATCACCTGGGAATCTTTTTAAAATCCTGATTTCTGGGCTTCATCCTCCGGAAATTCTGTTTCTTTGTGATGGGGTGGGGCCACAACATGAGTATCAAAGAAACAGAATTTCTGGAGGATGAGGCCCAGAAATCAGGATTTTAAAAAGATTCCCAGGTGATTCTAATGTGCGGCCAAGGTTGAGAACCACTGATCTAGAGGGTATTACGCTAAGTGAAATAAGTCAGAGAAAGACATATTGTATGGTGTCACTCATATTCAGAATCTAAAAATCAAACAAAACAGAAACAGACTCAGAAACAGAGCAAAGGGATGGTTACCAGAAGGGAGGGGGTAGAAAAGGGGAATGAAACTCAATAATATTGTGCTAAGTTTACATGGTGACAGATGATTACTAGAATTAGTGGGGTGATCATATTGTAAGATAGAAATGTTGAATCACCATAGTGTACACCTGAAACTAACATAACCAATATAAGATTGTATACCAACTACACTTAAATAAATAAAAGATAAAGACACAATATATAAAAGAAGAAAAAAAGAAATCGAATGTTGCCAGTAGCTCAGAAACCCTATCCCTACGAGTCCATCTATGTCACTATATCTCTTTCCCCAAAAGTAATTATTATAGCTATATACATTTTGATATCCACTAGAATTGTTCTTTGATATTTCTTGGGTGTTTTAGGCACTTTGCATTTGTGTTATAAAATGGTGTTAATTTTGACAAAAAGGTTAATATTTTCATTGGAATTTTGGGAGCATTGACATTTATACTTTTTTTAAAAAAATATATTTTATTGAGTTTTTACAGAGGGGAAGGGAGAGAGATAGAGAGCTAGAAACATCGATGAGAGAGAAACATCGATCAGCTGCCTCCTGCACATCTCCTACTGGGGATGTGCCCGCAACCCAGGTACATGCCCTTGACCGGAATCGAACCCGGGACCCTTCAGTCCGCAGGCCGACGCTCTATCCACTGAGCCAAACCGGTTTCGGCTACATTTATACTTTATTGAGTCTTCTGACACACGAATACTGGGATCGCTCCATTGGTTTAGAGCTTTACTCAATAAAGTCTTTAATGTTTCATAGTTTTCCATGTAGAGCTCTTGCATATCATAAGTTAGATTCATTCCAGGTATCTGATCTTTTGTGATGGTCTTATAAATGGTATCGTCTTAAAATTTCACTTTGTAATGGGTTGTTGCTGGTATTTAAAAATTCACTGTTTGCTTTTTTGACTTTGTACCCAACAACTTCACTAAACTTATTTGTCAATGCTTTTGGACTTTTCTATTTATATATATATATCTGTGAAAGGTTTTTTTTCTCATATTTATACTTCTTATTTTATTTTATTTACTAGTTGAACTGCCTAGGACATATAGTACAGTGTTGAACAGATGAGTAGATAGAGGGCATCCTTGTCCTAGTCTCATGTTTAAACGGAAAGCTTTCAACATTTCACCAATAAGTATGATGTTTACTCTAGTTTCTCTGTAGCGTGCACACCTTGTAAGGCAGTTTACCTCTCTTCCAAGGTTGTTAAGAGTTTTTATCATGAGTAAATAGTGAATTTCATCAAGTACCTTTTCTACATTTACTAAGATGATCATGTGGTGAATGACAATTTTTTTTTAAATCAACTTTGGTGAGGTAAAATGAAACCGTTTTAAGTTTATAGTTTGAAGAGTTTTGACAAGTGTATAGACCTATTAACAATCATTACAATCAAGATATAAAGCATTCCATTACCCCAAAAATCTTTCTTGTGCTTCTTTTAAGTCACTTTCTGTACCTGCCACTCACACAGAAGGCACACACTTATCTGCTGCCTATCACTGTAGATTGGGCTGCCTTTTCTAAAGTTTTATGTAAGTTAAATTATACAATATGTAGCCGTTTGAGTTAAGCTTTTTTTTACTTGGCATAATGTTTTTTAAATTCATCCATGTTGTATGTATCAGTAGTCTGTTCCTTTTTATTGCTGCTCAGTATTCTATTATATGGATAAAACACAATTTGTCCATTCATCTATGGATAAACATTTGAGTTCTTATCAGTTTTTTAGTATTATGAATAAAGCTTTTATGAATATTCTATCTTTGTGTGTGTGTGTGTATATATATATATATATATATAATTTCTCTTGGAGAAATACCTGCAAGTCACAGTAGTTGTATTTTCAAATTTATAAGAAACTGCTAAACTTTCACTAGGCTATTATATCATCTGTGTTCTCACCTACAATTTATAAGAGTTCCAGTAGCCCTGCATCCCTGGTAACCCTTGGTATTTGCAGTCCCATTTAATTTTAGCTACACTTATAGGTGTGAGTAGTATGTCATTATGGTTTACATTTTCCTGATAAGTAAAGATATTGACTTTCTTTTCACGTGTTTGTTATTCATATATCTTCTTTAGTTAAATGTTTATCTTTTTCTCATTCTTAATTGTCTTGTCATTATTGGGTTTTAAGAGTTTTTATATACTCTGGATACAGATCTTTTATAAGATATCTGTTTTGCTAATATTTTCTCGCAGTCTGTTGCACGCCTTTCATTTTCTTAAGGATATTGTTCAAAGAACAAAACACTTTAAATTTTTACATCCATTTATGCATTTACCTTTTCAGATTATCATGCTTTTTATGTCCTATTAAAGAAATATGTGCCTACTCCACAGGAATAATTTTCATGTGATTTTTTACAGAATATTCATAATTTTAGCATATATGTTTAGGTTTATGATCTATTTCTAATTAATTTTTGTGTATGGTGTGAAAGATTCTCTTTTTCCCATGTAGATTTTCAATTTTGGGGGGCACCATTTGCTGAAAAGCCTTTCTCAGCCCTACTAAATTACCTTGCTGCATTAAAGCATCCAGAGTTGAGCTCTGCATTCATTAGAGCAGATTAACATAAATGAAATCTATGATAAGGTCAAGACCCATAGAAAGTCAGTAAGAATCCCACAGCAACCCTATCCCAGAGTTGCAAATTGTAGCTCTGACACTGAGTGCCCTCTCCTTGGCGATGCAGGCGGTTGGCAGTAGACAGTAGATGGGCTGGTTAATTCAGACCCATCACCCCCATCACCCCCATAAAGAAACCCTGCTTTGAAAGTGCCTGGTTGATGATGCGTTACTTATCAAATTTACATAAACAGGACAGTGCATACAAATACTTCATTACCCCTTGCTTGGCATTTATTTTGTTAGGCCATTTTCATTTAGTTTGAGTTTGGTTTCACTGAAGTAATGTAAAAATTTTAGCATATCATAATTCCAGAAAAATCAACCCTTTTTTTCTCCCTGGTTATTAAAGTAGCAATATTCAATATAGAGAAAGCGCATGCACACACACACACACACACAAACCCAACCACTAAGTCAGTGTGATATATATTTTCCCACTCTACTTAGCTGTGAATGTATATCTTTATAGTTTACATATTAGTTTGTGTCCAGATTTGCTTACAGTACATCACAGACCTTTTCTCATAACATTCAAAATTGTAAAACATGATTTTTGGCTACTTAGTATGATTGCCCTATAGTTTGTTTAACTAATCTATTATTAGATATTACATAACAATCCTTAGTACTACAAATTACTCTGCACAGACTTATACATAAAATGACTCACCTTATCTTACTTTTCTAAAGGATTCCTACAAGTATGACGGTGTATTCAAGGGATATAAATATTTCTAATCTTTTAATGAAAATTGCTCTCTGGGAAAGTTGTACCAATTTCTTTTTTAAATATATTTTTATTGATTTCAGAGAGAAAGGGAGAGTGAGAGTGAGATAGAAACATCAATGATGAGAGAGAATCATTGATCGCTGCCTCCTTCATGCCCCTCACAGGGGATCAAGCCCACAACCTGGGCATGTGACCTTCTAGGTTCATAGGTAGGCACTCAACCACTGAGCCATGCCAGGCAAGCCCAATTTCTTTTTTACATTATCACTGTAGTATCATTTTTTTTTACATCTTTTTACCTTGTTTTTAATTGTATTCCCAAGCACATGGCAATGTGGTAGACACTCTGACTAACTCAGAGTGCTGGTTGATAAACCAACTGTGCTACTGAAATTTCCTTTTTCAAAGAACTTCTTGAACATCTAAGTTTAAAATGCAGTCTATTGCTGTACATTTTTCTACAGCAGAATTTGGCCTCTTTTCCCCTTTCTCAAATAAGGGTGTTATTGATACATGAAAACAAATAAAAAGACAACACACTAAATGAGAGAACATTTTCGCCAAAGAGGTTAATATCCAAAATTTATAAAGAACTTATACAACTCAACACCAAAAAAATAAAACACCAAACAATTTAATTCAAAAAATGGGCGAAGCACCTGAATAGACACTACTCCAAAGAAGACATACAAATGGCCATTAGACATATGAAAAGTTGCTCAACATCACTAATCATCAGAGAGATGCAAATTAAAACCACAATGAGTTATCACCTAACACCTGCCAGAATGGCTATCATCAAGAAATCAACAAATGACAAGTGCTGGAGAGGGTGTGAAGAAAAGGGAACCCTTGTGCTCTGCTGGTGGGAATGCAGACTGGTGCAGCCACTGTGGAGAACAGTATGGGGTTTCCTCAAAAAACTAAAAATGGAACTGCCTTATGACCCAGCGATTCCACTTCTGGGAATATGTCCGAAGAAACTGGAAACACTAATTTGAAAGAATATATGCACCCTTATGTTAATAACAGCACTATTTACAAGAGCCAAGATTTGGAAGCAGACCAAGTGCCCATCAGTAGATGTGTGAATAAAAAGCTGTGGTACATTTACACCACAGAATACTATGTGACCATAAAAGAGAAGAAAATCTTACCTTTGAGACAGCATGGATGGACCTGGAGAGCATTATACTAAATGAAATAAGTCAGCCAGAGAAAGACAAGTCCCATATAATTTGACTTATATGTGAAATCTAATGAACAAAATAAACGAACAAACAAAATAGAAACAGACTCATAGAGAAGAGTCTGACAGCTGTCAGAGGGAAGGGGGGCTGTGGGGATGGGTTAAAAGGTGAAGGGATTAGCTTGGCCGGTGTGACTCAGTGGTTGAGCATTGACCTATAAACCAGGAGGTCATGGTTTGGTTGCTGGTCAGGACATGTGCCCAGGTTGTGGGATCGATCCCCAGTGGGAGGTGTGCAGGAGGCAGCTGATCCATGATTCTCATCCATCATTGGTCTCTCTCTCTCTCTCTCCCCTTCCTTTCTGAAATAAATTTTATATACATATATATATATGTATATATATATATGTATATATTTGAAAAAGGTGAAGGGATTAAGCAAAAAAACAACAAACAAAAACAAAACAAAAAACTCTCACAACATTCAGACACAGATAACAGTATGGTGATTACCAGACAGAAAGGGGGAGGGAGTGAGAAGAGGTAAGGGGGGATAAATGGTGATGGGAGGAGACTTGACTTGGCACGGGGAAACACACTACAATGTACAGATGATGTGTTATAGAGCTGTTCATCTGAAACCTGTATAATTTTATTAACCAGTGTCATCCCAATAAATAAAGTTTTTTTTTTAAAGAAAAGAAAGGCCAGGGGCACAGTTTGATAAAAGTTGTATATTTAATGAAGACAATCTCAAGTTCTCTGGATTCTGTATTTTAAAACATCCCCAAGGACATACATTTTAACAGTGTAACCTCTTTCTTACATGTAAATTGTAGAAACTGAGGTTGGATTAGCTAGCAAGGACACAAGACTTTTTGGTAGATGCAGTATTTTTTCTTTTTTTTTGTCTCCTGGGAATCTTCTGTTTTACTTGATGGAATTTAACTTCCTGCCTTCCATACATAAATCTGGTAAATAACAGTTTACATGCAATTTCAGATTTTAACACAAATTTACTTAGGTAACCCAGGACATATGTAATAACTGGAATTAGAGATTCTACAAAAATATATGCTTGACTCTTGTAATAATCCATTGTGATTGTGACTAGTTATTGCCAAATTACCAGGAATAAACTGTTAAAAGAGGGTATTAGTTGCTAACTATCATCTGTTAATAGAAACTCTAAATTGTAATTAATCCACAGTAGTTAGGAAAGGTTTATTTTGATTAATTAAATAATAGTATATTCAATCCATATGGGGCATAGATTTTCAAAGTTTTAAAATTCAGTAAACTATATTTATCACTATGTTTAAATTATTTTCATTTTTAATTTAGAGTACATCAGTATTTTGAAGTTCCTTAGTAATGTGTATGATCATTAACCTTAATTGTAGAGTGTTCTAGAACAATTACATTCAATGTTTTAATAATCCTATTATCTCCTTGAAATTAGCCTGTCATTTGGTGAAAGATGGGAGATTTTGCAGTTATTTTTTCATAGTACTGTATATATTTAGGTGCTCCAAAGAGGCTAATTTTGAATTTTAAAATTCCTAGTCTACATTCTAAATAACACTAAAAATGCATGTGAGGTTTGAACACTACGCAAATATTGTAAATAGCGAACTTTGAGAATTTGATTCTGCACACATTTATTGATGCCTGCCATGTGCAAGGCACTGTGCCAGATGCTAAGGAGGTACTGAATTTCCTTTAACAAACAATCCTAAATCTCAGTAACTAAACATTTAAGTCACAAGCAAATATAATCAGCACTAGAGGCCCGTTGCACGAAGAGATTCATGCAATAGGCCTTCCTTCCCCTGGTCGCTGGCACCCGTTTTCCTCCGGCACCCGGGACCCAGGCCTTTGTTCCGGCCGCAGCGGAGAAGGCAAGCCTCTTTAGTCTTCAGTCTTCAGTCGTCTTCAGTCTTCACTCCGTGCCTGCATATGCAAATTAACCGCCATCTTTGTTGGGTTAATTTGCATACTCATCCTGATTGGCTGGTGGGCATAGCAGAGTGACACCAATTTGCATGTTTCTCTTTTATTAGTGTAGAAGTGTAGACAAGATGGTGGGGTGATCCAAGCTTTATTCAGTGTGTGGCTTCATGTGACAGAATGGCTTGATTCTCAACAAAGCCAGCCTGTGTTGAAGATGGCAGAGTAAATTAGTCAGGGTTAGTTATGCACAGTGGTGGTTTGGAGTAAGTTTATACAGGCTCACAAGAGCCATTGGTTAGCATCTCTTCTCAGTTTTATGTTAAAGGATATCACTTCAGTAGCTTGAAATTGGACATGGTGGGAGTATTTATACAATGAAAATCAGCAAACTCTACAAATCAGGAGCCACTCCATATCTGTCATTTCATTCAACTGGAGATCCAATTGCTTTACATTTACCAGCACACAACTGGTTGTATGAGTTGCTCTTACAAATAATCCCAGTATCTCTGTGGCTTGAAGCAATAATTTTTTTCTCTCTCATTCACATCATCGTGTCTATCAGCTGACAGGGGACTCTGTTACAGGCAACAAGTCAGAGATCCAACTTCTTCCATTGTGGGGCTCCACTATCTTCACATGGTTTCATAGTTACCCTGGGACATCCACTTACGGACAGGGTGGGTGGAGACAACACAAAGGAGGCCCACCACCTCTTAATGCCTCAACCCGAAAGTGACACTTCATTTCTGTGCAATTCTAGTAATGACAACTAATCACAAGGCCCCAACTAGATGCAAGAGAGACCGCAAATGCTTGACAACAGAGAGTAGCAGAGGAAGTGACACCTTAAAACCACTGAAAGGCTGAGCAATTTTTTTTCTGGATTTATAAAGATTTGAATATAGAAAGTACTAATTATGTTGTACAAGTCCCACTTATGCATTATAAATTTAACCATTCTGTTGATCAAAACAAGTCACAAGATCAGGCCATATTCAAGACAAGGGGAAAGAAACATCACTTCTTTTTTAAAAAAATATGTATATATTTTTATTGATTTCAGAGAGGAAGGATGTGGAAGAAAGAGAGAGAAATATCCATGATGCGAGAGAATCATGGATCGGCTGCCCCCTGCAAGTCCCCCACTGGGGATCGAGCCCACAACCTGGGCATGTGCCCTTGACTGGAATCGAACCTGGGACCTTTCAGTTCACAGGCCGACACTCTATTTACTGAGCCAAACCAGCCAGGGCGAAACATCACTTTTTGATGGGAAAAGCATTAAAGTCACATTGCAAAGGGCTATTAACACAAGAAGGCAAGTAATATGTCACATCACCATACCAGCAGGATCCCAGCAATGCTGTTTTCCCTCTGTTATTGAAGCTATTTTGTGACTTTGGCTATCTGTGATGGAAGCCCTAGAGTACACTTTAAAATAGTTTGCCTGGTGCCTGCAAGACATGGGGAGAAACCAAAATTCTTCCCCAGCTTAAATCTGCTGACCTTGTCTTAGGTCTTGACATTTACTGTTTTGTGTACCAGCCATTTGTTTACTGGTTACTTCCCCTTTAACAGGCTACTGACTTCTTTAAAGCAAGGCCTGGATCTTACTTGCCTGATACCTCCAACAGGGCCAATCACAGCTTTGCACATACCAGACTTCAGTAAATGTTGATGCAAATCCTGATCAACCTTTTTCGTGTGATCTGCCCTGATAGAGAATTATTTCTGATTATCATTTTGATTATCATTCAAGAAAAGCAAGCAAATGCTGAGACCTCTAGAGAATTCCTAAAAACTATCTTTTTTTTTCCTAGCCACACTGTTTCTCACAGGCAAATACCATCCTTCATCTGGTATCTATGCTTGTGGTTGGGTTCCTAAGAGCAGCCCAGGGAAGGCCACATACTTAGTGGGTCTTGGAGAGAGAGCAACAGGAAGAATTGGAATCAAAACTTTCCACAACTGTTTTTTCAAAAAACACAAAGGAATGGAGCCTCAATATTGTGAAGGCCTATGCTCCCTGTGTGGGAAAACACCATCAGAAAACAACGAAAGAAAAAAATAGTTCACATAGCATGCTCAACCACAGCACACTCAACCACACACATGCTTCTTTTCCCCTATCCCAGCCTGAAGTGACTGTAGATTATGGTGAAGCCATTGGGGAAAGTGTAGTAATTTCAATTGTGTTCTACTTGATTCTAGTGCTGCCTCATGACACCATCAGACAAAAAAAAAATGTGTGTCAATTCTGATTCAGTCTTTGCCCTTTAGATGTGTTCGTAGAACCCCCTCCACTCGGGTGAACACCTACTCATTCCAAGACAAGGCCCTTAAAGATGAGTTTGAGTACTTCACCCATCAAATTAAACTGGGTATTCATGCAGTTTCAATCTCTCCCTTTTCTAACCCTACTTTTGATTTGAGGAATTAGCCAGGCTTCTCAATCTGCTTGTCTATAAAATAGGTCTATACATTCACATAAAAGAGAAAAACTGTGAAAAACACAGGTTTTCTTTCAAAGATGACCCAGCTTGTATCAGATATTAGGCCTTGCCCATTTCCATGAGCTGAGATTGAGGGCTAGCTCCCTCCACTCTAAGGTTTTCTCTGGGACAGAAACAAGCCCACCTTCTATTCTTGTCTCACTGCCCATATTTTACTTTGCTATGCAAATTTTGTGTGTGTGTGTGTGTGTGTGTGTGTGTGTGTGTGTGTGTGTGTGTGTTAGCAGTTGGATGTTTATTTTAAATGTAGTGAGTTATTTGCATTAAAAACCTTTCAAGGGGGAGAAACCAAGACGGCAGCATAGGTAAACACCTGAAATTGCTGTCTCGCACAACCACTTCAAAAATACAACTAAAAGACAAAACGGACATCATCCAGAACCACAGGAAGGCTGGCTGAGTGGAAATTCTACAACTAGAAGGAAAGAGAAAAGCACACTGAGACTCAGAGGAGGTGCAGAAGTAAAGTGCAGAGGTACAGAGACGCACGTGGAAAGGGCTGGCAACTGAGGACGCGGCTGTCTTTTTCAATCAGGAGGGAGACACAAGATCCCGACAGCCCTGACTCCAGTTCTGGGCTAGTCTCTGGGGACCCAGACTCATATGGGGAGAAACTGGACTGTCTGGCAGTGGGCAGAACTTGAGGTCAGCTTTCTCTCAGAGGTGCTTACAGCAATTACTGCAGGCCACTGAGACCCGGGACCTCTTAGGGTAGGGCTGAGGATCAGCCATAGCTGTTTGCTCCGCCCTGTTGATTCCCTGAGACCCCGCCCCACCCAAGCTGTGCACAGAGACTTTTGCATATGAATGACCTGTCCCTTTGCAATCTAAAATTACCTAACTAACTGCAGCTGGGTCAGAGAGACCCAGAACATCCAAAAGAAGGCCCAAGGCTCCACAGCAGCTTGCATTACTTCACAGCTGGGCCTCATCTGGGCACCTCCAAATCCCAAACAAGGAAGGGGAATCTGCAGATCTCTCCGTAGCTCCTGCTGGGTAGCCTCAGGCAGAGGCTAAATTAGCACCTCCTTAGATCCAAGAGCCAGTGAACCCAGTGGTCAGAGTGGGACCATCCAGATTACAACTCCTCAGATCCATAAGGGACACACTCAGGGGGCAGACTCAGTGAGCACCAAAGTCTAACTGAAGCAAGTCTTGCCCCATAAGGGTGTCTCCAGCACAGAAGTCCTCCCACCGTAGACACAGCTGATTCTCACAGCCAATTGGCCTGGAGGTCAATTCCTCCAAGTGATACCAACTACAATCAAGGCTTAACTACAACAAGACTGTGCACAAAGACCACAAAGGGGTGCACCAAAAGTGTATACTTCAGGTAATTGGGGAGGCTGAGCCACTGGGCCCTATAGGACACCTAGCACAGAAAGCCACCCTATCAACACAGGAAAGCAGCCAAAATGTGGAGACAAAGATACAGGTCACAAATGACAGAAATGGAGGAAAGCAAACTACTGGATATAGAGTTCAAAACCACAGTTTTAAGGTTTTTTAAGAATTTCCTAGAAACCACCGATAAATTTAGTAAGACCCTCAATAAGTCTAGTGAGACTGCTGATAAATTTAGTAAGACCCTCAATAAGTTTAGTGAGACCCTCGAAGATATGAAAAAGGACCAACTAGAAATTAAGCATACACTGACTGAAATAAAGAATATTATACAGAGATCCAACAGCAGACTAGAGGATTGCAAGAATCAAGTCAAAGATTTCAAGTACGAAGAAGTAAAAAACACCCAACCAGAAAAGAAAAAAGAACCAAAAAATATGAAGATAGTTTAAGGAGCCTCTGGGACAACTTCAAGCATACCAACATCCGAATTATGGGGGTGTCAGAAGAAGAGAGAGAGCAAGATATTGAAAACCTATTTGGAGAAATAATGACAGAAAACTTCCCCTACCTGGTGAAAGAAATAGACTTACAAGTCCAGGAAGCGAAGAGGACCCCAAACAAAAGGAATACAAAGAGGACCACACCAAGACACATCTTAATTAAAATGCCAAGAGCAAAAGACAAAGAGAGAATCTTAAAAGCAGCAAGAGAAAGAAACTCAGTTACCTACAAGGGAGTACCCATACGACTGTCAGCTGATCTCTCAACAGAAACTATGCAGGCCAGAAGGGAGTGGCAAGAAATATTCAAAGTGATGAGCAGCAAGAACCTACAACCAGCAAAGCTATCATTCAGAATTGAAGGTCAGATAAAGAGCTTCACAGATAAGAAAAGCTAAAGGAGTTCATCACCACCAAACCAGTATTATATGAAATGCTGAAAGGTATTCTTTAAGAAAAGGAAGAAGAAAAAGGTAAAGATAAAAATTATGAACAACAAATACATATCTATCAACAAGTGAATCTAAAAATCAAGTGAATAAAAAATCTGATGAACAGAATAAACTGGTGAATATAATAGAATCAGGGGCATAGAAAGGGAGTGGACTGACAATTCTCCAGGGGAAAGGGGTGTGAGGGTGCTGGAAGAGACGGGACAAAAATTGTACACCTATGGATGAGGACAGTGAGGGGGGGGGGTGGTAAGGGCAGAGGGTGGGGTGGGAACCAGGTGGAGGGGGGCTATGGGGGAAAAGAGGAACAACTGTAATAATCTGAATAAAGATTAAAAAAAAACAACACTTTTCAAAACAACTAATGAATGACCACCTATTAAACCAATTATCACAAATCATTAACTCAAAGCAAAACAGAAGAGAATTATCTATAGAAACTCCATACTTCTACCACATAATTGCTGTGTTTTTTTCATAGCTTAATTGATGTATAATTCACATAAAATATGCTGCACATACTTAAAGTAAAATATTAAATTTGGCAAATTTTACATGAGTATACCTGTGAAACCATCTTCACAATCAAGATAATGAACAGATCACCTTAGCCCAGTGGTCGGCAAACTCATTAGTCAACAGAGCCAAATATCAACAGTACAACGATTGAAATTTCTTTTGAGAGCCACATTTTTTAAACTTAAACTATATAGGTAGGTACATTGTTATTAACTTAATTAGGGTACTCCCAAGGCATAGGAAGAGCCACACTCAAGGGGCCCAAGAGCCGCATGTGGCTCGCGAGCCGCAGTTTGCCGACCACGGCCCTAGCCGTTTTTGCTCAGTGGATAGAGCATCAGCCTGCAGACCAAAGGGTCCTGGGTTTGATTCTGACAAGGGCACATATCTTGGTTACAGGCTCCTCCCTGGCCTGGGCCCTGGTTAGGGCACATGCAGGAGGCAGCCAATCAATGTGTTTCTCTCACATCAATGCTTCTGTCTTTCCCTCTCTCTTCCACTCTCCCTAAAAATCAATTGAAAAATATCCTTGGGTGAGGATTAACAAAACAAAACAAAAAAGATAATGAACAGATCAATCACATCCAAAAGTTTCCTCATGACCCTTTATATAATCTCTCCCTCTCACTCCGTGTAGCCCTCCATCCCCCATACCCAGACCCAGACTTGCAGGAAAAGACACTATTCATTATTCTCAGCACTGGACACTGTTACTTCTAAACCTTTGCATGGTCCTTCCCTAGCTTCACATAGTTTCCTCACACACTCATGCTGATCAGTACTCTGCAGAATACAGTAGTCTTTTCTTATCTGTGGGGAATATGTTCCAATTCCTATAGTAGATGCCTAAAAGCACAGATAGTACTGAACCTTATATATACTATGGTTTTCTTATATATTCATACCTATGATAAAATTTAACTTATAAATTAGGCACAGATAAACAATAAAGAGTTTTTAAAAATTAGGCACAGTGAGAGATTCACAACAATAAATAGGACAATTATAACAATACACGGTAAAAAGTTACATGAACGTGGTCTCTCTCTCAAAATATATTGTACTAAGAGCTCTCTTTCTCTCAATATCTTATTGTACTATATTGCCTTTTCACTTACTGGAAGTAATTTTCGGCTTCTCTTTGGCATATCCAAATTGCCAGCATCACTACTCCTGCGCTTTGAGGCCATTATGAAGTCAAATAAGGGTAACTGGAACACAAGCACTGTGATGCTGCAACAGTCGATTTGATACCCAGACAACTACTGACTAATGGGTGGGAAGCATGCACAGCGTGGATGTGTAGGACAAAGGTATGATTCATGTCCCCGGCAGAGGGACCAGGATGGCTCCAGATTGCACCACGCTACTCAGAACAGCATGCAATTTAAAATTTATGAATTGTTTATCTCTGGAACTTTCCACTTATATTTTCTGAATGTGGTTGAATGCGGGTAACTGAAACCACAGAATAGAAAACAGTGGATAAGAGGGCTACTGTACACACCGGAGTCCCTCTGCAGCTCTCCTGAATATTTTCTCTGTACATCTCTCTTCTCTCTACACAGTGAACTTGAATTGCTTTGATCTCCCTCGACTCTTAGCTCAATTTCATCAACTCATGGAGTTTTTGCCTCCTCCTTAAATTATCCCTCCCTCATTACGACCTGAACTCTTTCTCCAGGCAGTAAGCAAGGGTAGTCATAGGGCTCACCTCCTTTGTTTCCTGTCTCTCAAAGATGACTGTCTTTATTTGCCTTCTGTCCAATGTCTTGGGAACCATTGGTTCATATTTTGTCCAATTCCTTAGTTGTTTAAAATAGGGGTATAAATCTTCTCCCATCTTGGCTAGAAGAGGAGGTTGCTCATAGCACTTTTGTTTGTTATAAAAATTTTAAAGGGCAATAAAATTTTCCATAATAAGCTGTAGGAAAATGTTTGTCATAAATTTAGTAAGCAGACTTGGAAAATCGGTTTAGTTTTTCAACTTCTTAAATACAAGGGCATGGGAATACTACGAAGATCAATATCCATTGTAACCAATGTTTTAAGTAAAAGGATGAACTGAATAAAGGATTACAAATGAATGAATGAGGAGACATGATTTCTGATTTCTTTTCTCCATTTTCTTACTGTACTTTCTCTCCAATGTCTACCTACTCTCCGAAATTTAAACTTTACCACTCAACCCATCCATCCATCCACTAATCCAGGGGTGGGCAAACTTTTTGACTCGAGGGCCACAATGGGTTCTTAAACTGGACTGGAGGGCCAGAACAAAAGCATGGATGGAGTGTTTGTGTGAACTAATATAAATTTAAAGTAAACATCATTACATAAAAGGGTACGGTCCTTTTTTTTTTTTAGTTTTATTCATTTCAAACGGGCCAGATCCGGCCCGCAGGCCGTAGTTTGCCCACGGCTGCACTAATCAATTATCAAATGCTAATAAGTGGCAGGGATAAAATGAATTATAAGACAGGAAACCTATAGTAACATGTTCACACATGGTGGGTGAGAGTTCTACTGTCATAGAGGTGTGAATAAAATGCTGAGGCAATGTGGAGAGTGGAGTCATTATCTTGGGGTGGGACTGGTGAACAGATCATAGAAAGCCTCTCCTGGGAAGATACATTTAAAATGGGTATTAAAGAATGAGCAGCATTTGGCTCGGCAGAGATGGGAGGAAAGAGGCAGTTGAGAGAGAGGGAATGAGGTAGGAAAAAGTGAGTATGGGAAAAAAACCAGTAAGTTCTATTTCTAGAGTGGTGAAAAGCTGATCATGGCTGGAGTAGAGGGGAATGGGGCGGGGGAGCGGCTGTGACTTGGCAGGAAATTAGGCTGCAGAGGTTTTGGGGGCCAGGCTCTAAAGAACTGTGAGCTCCAAGCCAAGGAATCTAGATGTTAATCTTCCAACAGCCTCAATTTCTGAGCAGAGACGCGACATAGTCAGAGGTGGTTCCTGGATTTTCTAGGAGAGGAAGGTAGCAAGATGGCTCTGAAGGAGGCTGCCGAAGCCACCCAAGAAAGAATATGAGTCCCTGAACACAGACAGGGAGGATGTGGACTAATGCAAGAGACATTCCTTCAGGCGAATCTGCAGTGTACAGCAACCAATTGCACACTAAGAATGAATGCGAGGGAGACTTGAAGATAAGTACCTCTAGATCTTCTAATTTGAGAGAATTGACAGATGTTTTGTCATTAACTAAGATGGAGAGAGCAGGCAAAATAAGTTTCAATTATCTTTTAGTCCCTCTGGGTTTGGGGTTTTCATGAATCATTCAGGTAGAGAGTTATAGCAGCCAACTGGACCTCAAGGAGAGAGGTTTGAGAGTTAATGGTCTAATGTCATACTTAGAATGATCAAATTGGCTTGACCATAGTACATAAAATGAGAAGAAAATATAGCATTCTTTTTATCTGAAAAACTTGAATAAAGAATTTTGTACTTCAAATATCTATCAAACAAAGATATTTATGCAGGCCAATTTCCAAGTATCCCAGTGCAGGAGATAAAATTCTGACATATGCTCTTTCAGTGAGCTAAGGGATTTGAGGTATTCTCATCAGCCTTCATGAATTCTAGAATTTTATGTGGCATAATAATGTTCATCAGTGAAAATGAAAATATCAGACATGAGGCATATATCATTGTAGATTTTTTTTAAAGCAGTGACCACAGGAACAGAAAAGGAAGAGGGTCGGCTACAGGAGATTATCAGGAGTCAGTGCTGAGCCCTTTTTTAAAAAAGTGGCTATTTTAAGGTCAGTTCTGATTTAAATATTCATGGTACTAAATAAACAGGAGAACTTGGGTAAGCCTGAGTCAGCCTCACGCCCTCGATTGATTTCATCAACCAAGACATATTCTAACTCAACCATTTTATGAGCCCGTGAAAGTGAGATCTATTTGAGGAAGAAGTGATTTGGTTTGACCTTCAAGCAGTGGAAAAGAAAACACTTGCCACTTCAGGAGGACTTCCTCAGAGGAAGCTCTGCTTCAGACAGCAGAAACCTACTGGCATTTCTCAGGCTTCTGGAATGTCAGAAATATTGGCTACAACCTTTGTTTTCATAAGGACTACATATTTGAGCATTATTGATGGACAACTTTGTTAGTGCCAGTTAGCCCAAAGCTCTTACTAAGTCCTTTCTTTCCTTAACTCTTATGGTCCAGTGTCATATATCATGATGAGGCTCCTAGAAACTCCCTTCTCCAAGGCTACAAGATGTTGGCAGAGAGGAGAAACACGTTTCCTGAATTCTAATGGTCCCCCAGATATGGGATGGTCCTATTTCTCTATTCCAGAGTCAAACAACCCTAACAGGGCTTGAACATAATTTAAATTCAATAGAATGAAAGAAAAAAGTATTGTTTAAAATGAGAGACATTTGAAAGAGTGAAAGATGCCAAGTGAAATGGAGTGTTTGACAAAAATCTTCAGTCAATACGTTTTTCAAATTCTTTCAGTTGTTGATTCTCAAATACTTATGCTAATGACAACCACAGGAAAAGCACAGATGTTGGAAATGTACCAAACCCAAGACTAATTCTAGCCAACTAATTCTTTTCACCAAATATTCTGCAAGAGCATCTTACAAGAGGCTCAGGTACCAGTGGTATCTCTCAACTCTCTCTTGAGGGAGTCAAGCTCATTCTTTTTCAGGTTCCAACCCACAATGATAATCAGTTTCCTTCTGCTCAGTGGGTTTACAAGCTATGTGAGCTTGATGACAATCCAGCACAGGTGTACATCCGGCACTGATTTGGCCTGGATGGCTCAGGATAATTATCAGAGTCGTGAAGCCAGCTCTTCCATTGCTGGGTCATTTTTGTGTCACCAGTCACATTGCCATGATGACCATCTTTGACAGACACATTCTTGGCATTGAAGCCCACATGGTCCCCAGGAAGAGCGTCACTCAGAACTACATGGTGCATCTCAGCAGACTTTATTTACTTCCGTTGAAACTTTGACTGGAGCAAAGGTGACCACCATGCTGGGTTTGAGGACCAGTCTCCACTCAGCCCACAGGAACAGTACCAGTACCACCAGTTTTGTAGAAATCCTGGAGAGGCAGACACAGGGCTTGTCGATTGGACGGGTTGGTGGCAGGATGCAATCCAGAGCTTCAGGCAGCGTGGTTCCAGTGACCTTGCCATCTTCACAGGTGACTTTCCATCCCTTGAACCAAGGCATGTTAGTGTTGTCACATTCCAACCAGAAATTGCCACAAATGCTACTGTGTCAGGCTTTTAGCCAATTTTCTTAATGTAGGTGCTGACTTCTTTAACAATTTCCTCTTATCTCTTCGGGCTGTAGGGCGGTTCAGTGGAATCCATTTTGTTAACACCAACAATCAGTGGTTTCACACCCAGTGTATAGGCCAGAAGGGTATGCTCATGGGTCTGCCCATTCTTGGAGATACCTGCTTCAAATTCAGCAACACCAGCAGCAACAATCAGGGCAGCACAGTCTGCCTGAGATGCGCCTGTAATCATGTTTTTGATGAAGTCTGTGTCCTGGGGGCATCAGTGATGGTCACAGAATACTTGCTGGTCTCCAATTTCCACAGGAGATATCAGTGGTGATACCACACTCATGTTCAGCTTTCAGTTTATCCAAGACCCATCACAGCAGGCTCCTGCTCACATTTTTAATGCTTCTTTTGTCAATCCCAACACATTTGTAGATCAGATGGCCAGTAGTGGTAGACTTACCAAAAACTATATGTCCAATGATGATGATGTTGATATGAGTATTTTCCTTTCCCATTTTGTCTTAGATTTATCAGTGATTTTCATGACACTTGTGTTCCGATGACAAACCCGTTGTGAAAAAGCAACACTTAGTAATTTTATTCTTATGAAGCAAATCTGCTCTTTCCATGAATACAGGGAAGAGAGAGAGCAAGAGAGCAAGTAAAAACAGAAAGGGTAAGGGGAATCTCCAAATAGACCACTGTTTGCCCTCTTGGTATTTTACTGATGTTCAATATGCTTAAATTGAAACAAGAGTCTGGAATGCTCTAAAACTCTGACTAAGAGGATGGCCTCCATGGGCAAATTAAACTTTCTTTCTCATTCATAACCTCAACCACAAAGTTAAACTAGAACCCTATTCTTTTTTAATTTCATGAGTAAAAAATGCACTGAAAACCATTACTCTAGCCAGAATGAGTGATATTTCCTCCAGATCTAGTTTCTGACAAATAGTACATCCTAAACTAGGTAGCTGACTAAGTCCTTAGTCACAAAAACAGAAGTTTTTCATCTGAAGTCAGTCTTTTCCCCTCCAAGTTGGCCAGGTTGCCCAATCTGCTCTGGGACACTGGAGCTCCCTGAGTAAATTAGAAACCTAACCTCAGGGGAGTGAGGTACTCAGAGGAAAACCCCAGCATCCTGTACACTCTGCTGTAGCAGCACACAAAGACATTTAGGTAAGAAAATGCAAATCATTTGACATAATCTAAGAATTAGTATCCTATGTGGTCTGATGCTAGGGAGCCTGGGAACACCCTAATGTCACCTCCCCCCACAGAGCTATGCTTTTCTGAAGTAAGGTTCTAATCCTTCCTCAAAGGTCAAGTGATTAAGGCTCCTTCAATTTTGTGAGTCACATCTTTCCGTGAATGCATAACCTGAAAGGAGTTTTGGAGAGACAAAGAAAGAAAGAAGAACAATGTAGGTTAGGGGGTACATATAAGACCCCAAATCAGATCCTTGGAGAACTGGGTGCCTTTATGAAAGTTATTTTACTTCTCTGAGCACCTTCTACACATGACAGTTGATCTAACTCTATGACTCGATGATCTTACCTCCCTTTCCCCTTCCTTCCTCTTTTTTGCCCATTCTCTTTCTTCCTCTTTCTTCTTTTCTACAAGTATTTGTTGAGACCCTACTATGGCTTTGTTCTGGCATTGGGAATATAAACTGTAAACAAATTAGACTAAGTTGCCATCCTGTATATCTTACATTCTAGTGGGAAAAACATAAATAAATAGATATATAAACAGATAGTCCTCACTTTGCATTGTTAAGTATGCAGTTTAGTTACCATTGTTTATTTAGCAAAAGTCCACCAATAGCACATCTGAGTTATTACATAAAGTACAAATTTCACTACTAGCCCTCCAGTCCACAAATCACTATGTAAATGACAAATGCATATTATGACCAGTGATCAATCACATCCCTTCTTTTCAAGTCAGTCAGTGACTGGGCACTGCTCATCTGTTGTTCAGTTCACACAAGGACAGCAAAGTATGTAGCTGTGGTGCCTCCTTGTCTCCCAGCAATAGAGAGGTACTCCAGGCAAAATAATTTAACTTTTAAAGCACTATACTGTCGGAAAATGCTCCAGGTCACCTTAATTCTCTTGAATGGAAAAGTAAAAATTTACTTTTTACTACCAAACACAATTTCATTAGTCTATCCAATGGACCATGAAATAATTTCAACCTTTAAAGCCTATTAGATGGAATTTCAGACAGGCTATTGATACTACAATGAGAGAGGGAGGGGGGGAGGGCGGGAGGGAGGGAGAGAGAATTTCATGTAATTTTTAAGCTGAGTTTTGGGGGAAAAATAAGATAAAAGGCATGCAATTAAGAATATTCAGGCATCCAGCAAGTAGTATGTACACAGAACTTTTATTGCACTGTGTAAGTAACCTGACAGGTTTCCAATCAAAGGTAAATGGAGATATAGAAGAAATAGCTGACAGTGGGAATGTTAACACACTGTTGCTGTTTGAGGGGCTCTAGATTTGAAGCCAGAGGAACTTAATAAAGGCAAATTTATAGGCATAATGCAGAAAGTTATTATGACATACAATGAAAAGGATGAAGACGGCCTAAAGGAAGCCACACTAGTGAAAAACTTCACATTAAAGGAACTTTCCGAGGTTTTTCATGACATTGAAAATACAAAGGACAAAATGTTGGAAGCCGATCCAAACTTGGAAAGCAGTATGACCTTTCACAAAGTAATATAAATAATGTTCTCTTCTTAGCATAAATTTTACAGTGAGAAGAGGCACGAGTTGTACACTTGAAACCTGCATGGTTTTGTGAATCAATGTCACCCCAATAAATTCAATTAAAAATTTTTTAAATAAATAAAAAAATAGAGATGGGCATTGGTCAAACTCCTCTTCATAAGTTTTTCTTAATTGTGGCAAAATATAGAAAATAACATTTACCACTTTAACCATTTTTAAATGTACAGTTAAGTGTCATTAAATATATTCACACTCTTGTGCAACAATACCACCATCCATCTCCAGAACTTTTTCATTATCCAACACTGAGACTATATTCATTAAACACAAACTCCCCATCCCTTCCACCCCTAGCCCCTGCTAACCACTTCTACTTTCTGTCTCTATGAATTTGACTATTCTAGTTCTTTTTGTGTTCGGTTTATTTCACTTAGCAGGTCTTTAAGATTCATTCATGTTGTGACATGCATCAGAATTTACTTCCTTTGTTAAGGCTGAATAATATTCTATTGTATGTACAGGGTGGGGCAAAAGTAGGTTTACAGCTGTTTTGTATGGAAAATAATACAGTAATTAATAAATAATAATACAAGAATAAACTGTGTGTTTCATGTACTCACAACTGTAAACCTACATTTGCCCCACCTTATATATACTATATTTTGTTTATCCCATTTGGGTGGTTTCTACCTTTTGGCTATTATGAATAATGCTGCTATGAATATTCGTATGCAAATATTTGTTCAAGTCCCTGGTTTTGACTCTTTTGGGTATATATCTCAAACTGCAAGTAAAATTGTTGGATTATAGAATAATTCTATGTTTAATTTTTTGTGGAACTGTCATACTATCTTTTACAGTGTATGCACCATTTTATATATCACCAGCAATGCACAATATGTCCAATTTCTCCGTATCCTTGACAACACTTGCTATTTTCTGTTTCTTTTCATAATAGCCATCCTAATAGATTTGAAGTAGCATCCCATTGTGTTTTGATTTGCATTTCTGTAATGATGATTAGTGGTGTTAAACACCTTTTCACATACCTTTTGGCAATCAATATATCTTCTTTTGAGAAATTTCCACTGAATCAGTACTTTTTATATAGAAACTAGTGGCCCAGTGCATGAAATTCATGCACATTAAAAGGGGATTAATTAGAGGAAATATTTTAATATTACTATTTGCCCTTTCTCTATAATAGAAGTGTCAGAGATGAAAGAAAATTAGTAAAATGTATATGAAAATCTCCCTCCTGTCAGAGTCTGGGGCTGCAGGACCCAGAGTCAAGTCCCCACCCACCCACATGCACCTCAAAATCACGCGAGACCCAGACCCAGCCAGCCCCAACCCCATTGGACAAGATCCAGACCTGATCAGCCCCACACCTGTCAAGCCCCGCCAGGCGGTGGGGGGGGGGGGGGGGTGCAGCCTCAGGTCCCCTGGCCCAGTGCTGGGGCAGAGGACATGGCCTGAGGTCCCCTCATCAAGCCCCACTGGGGAGGGGGCGCAGCCTTAGGCCTCCTACCGTGGCCCAGCACCATGCAGCCTCAGGTCCCCGTTGACTGCTCATTACAGCTCATTATGGGAACTCTGCCTCCACTGTGGGCTCAGCCATACTGTGACAGTATGCATATTTCCTCTTTATTATATAGCATAATACATTTTTTAAATTATGATTAACACTTAAATAGAAAATAAATATGGTATCTACATATTTAAAAATAGATAATATAGACCTTTAACTGTATCTATAACTTATAGATAAGTTTATTATAAATTTATAAATCCCTACTACTCAAGGCAATCTACAGATTCAATGCAATCCCTATTAAAATACTAACAGCATATTTCACAGATCTAGAACAAATACTCCAAAAATGTATATGGAATCAAAAAAGACCCAAATAGCTACAGCAATCTTGAGGAAGAAAAATGAAGTTAGAGAAATCACAATACCAGATTTCAAGTTACACTACAAAGCCACTGTAATCAATAGCCTGGTACTGGCACACAAACAGGCATATAGATCAATGGAACAGAACAGAGACCCCAGAAATCGGCCCAAGCCATTATACTCAATATTTGACAAAGGAGGCAAGATCACACAATGGAGTTAAGACAGGCTCTTCAATAAATGGTGTTGGGAAAATTGGACAGTTACATGAAAAAAATGAAACTAGACCACCAACTTATACCATACACAAGAAAAACTCAAAATGGATAAAAGACTTAAATGTAAGTCATAAAACCATAAAAATTCTAAAAGAAACCATAGGCAGCAAAATCTCAGACATGTCTCATAGCAATATGTTTATGGATACATCTCCTAGGGCAGTGATGGCGAACCTATGACACGCGTGTCAGAGGTGACACGCGAACTCATTTTTTTTTGGTTGATTTTTCTTTGTTAAATGGCATTTAAATACATAAAATAAATATCAAAAATATGTCTTTGCTTTACTATGGTTGCAAATATCAAAAAATTTCTATATGTGACACGGCACCAGAGTTAAGTTAGGGTTTTTCAAAATGCTGACACGCCGAGCTCAAAAGGTTCGCCATCACTGTCCTAGGACAAAGGAAACTAAGTAAAAAATAAACAAATGGGACTACATCAAAATAAAAAGCTTCTGCACAGCAAAAGAAACCATCAACAAAACCAAAAGGGAGCCCACTGTATGAGAGAACATATTTGGCAATGATACGTCCGATAGGGGTTAATATCCAAAATATATAAGGAACTCATAGAACTTAACAAAAGCAAGACAAACAATCCAATTAAAAAATGGGCAAACAACCTAAATAGACACCTTTTCAAAGAGGACATACAAAAGGCCATGAGACATATGAAAAAATGCTCAAAGTCACTGATCATCAGAGAGATGCAAATTAAAATGACAAGGAGGTATCACCCTATACCGTCAGAATGGCTACCATCAACAAATCAACAAATGACAAGAGCTGGTGAGGATGTGGAGAAAAGGGAACCCTGGTACACTGCTGGTGGAAATGAAACCATTATGGAAAACAGTATGGAGTTTCCCCAAAAATTTAAAAATGGAATTGCCATTTGACCCAGTGATCCCACTTCTAGAAATATATCCTAAAAACCCGAAATACCAATCAGAAAGAATATACGCACTCCTATGTTCATAGCAGCACAATTTACAACAGCCCAAGTGCCCATCAGTAGGTGGGTGGATAAAAAAGCTGTGGTACATTTATACCATGGAATACTATGCAGCAGTAAAAAATAAAAATCTCTTACCTTTTGAGACAGCATGGAGGGACCTGGAGAGTATCATGCTAAGAGAAATAAGTCAGTCACAGAAAGACAAGTATCACATGATCTCACTCATATGTGTAACCTAAGTAACAAAATAAACATGAACAGAGTGGATCCAGAGACCTGGAAGCATGGAACAGAGTGTGGAATCTCAGAGGGAAGGTGGGGAGGGGGGAGGGGAGAAGTTCAACCAAAGACCTTCTATGCATATAGGCATGGCTCATGGACACAGACAATGGGGTGGTTTGGAGGGGGTCAATGGGGGATAAAAGGGGACATGTGTAATACTTTCAACAATAATGAATTATTAAAAAAAAAAAAAAAAGGAATGAAGTACTAACAGTGCCCTCAGCGGTCCCGGATCTGTCTCCTGCTTCAACAGTGTTTGGATAGAACAGACCCAGGGACGCCACTTCTCCCAGCCTCCAACCACCCTCCACCGTCTTTTCCAGTCATCACCTTCGGCACCACCCCCAAGACCAGCCAACACACCTTAACTCCTTACGGCCGAACAGCAATGAGCTCCCCAATTCGTCAAATTATTCCCCAGGTGGAGGCCGCGGCCAACCGCCTGCCCCTGCCCCTGCGGGCTCCCCGCCTACCTCTCTCTGTTTGGACCTTGACAATGTGGCCCCGGAGGGGGCTCTTCTTCTGTGAGTTGGCCGAGAAGAAGTGCGAGGGCGCTGAGCTCTCTGACAGGTGCACACCCAGCGTGGGGGCCGCGTTCTCTCCCAGGGCGCTGAGGCCTCCCTGGAGGAGCGGGCCGAGCTCAGGCCGCCCCGGAGGCCCCCTGGCCCGGGAGAGGAGCCTGACGCAGGCCCTCCTGGAGCCGCGGCCCTGGTTCTGCCCTCGGCCCGGGACTTCCCACAGAGCCACTTCCGGGGAGGAGGTGAACGGCATCAAGAAGATGGGCCACACCTGACTCACCTCCGCAGGCCGCCGGCCCCCAGGCGGGCGGGGGAGTATCTCTCCCAAAGGCTCCCTTAAACAGGAGCCTGTGGAGCCCAGAGCCTTTGAGGGGCCCCTCTGCATCCCCTGGTGTCTGGATTTAACCTAATCCTCTCCCCAAAACTACTAGCCAGTCTTTTAACCACCCTGAAGCCCTCCCCCATGCATTGGACCAAATGAAGCAAGAAAGCTTTTTGCAGAAAAAAAAAAAGACAGCCCTAGCCGGTTTATCTCAGTGGATAGAGCGTCGGCCTGTGGACTGAAGGGTCCCAGGTTCGATCCCGGTCAGGGGCATGTACCTGGGTTGCCGGCACATCCCCAGTAGGAGGTGTGCAGGAGGCAGCTGATCGATGTTTCTCTCTCATCGATGTTTCTAACTCTCTATCCCTCTCCCTTCCTCTCTGTAAAAAATCAATAAAATATATTAAAAAAAAAAAAAGACAGAAGGATGGTTGTTTTTGTAATGGTCCTTTCAGCTGTCTGTAGACCATTTTGTTGCTCATCATGGAATAAGAGCAGTGGTTTTCAAACAAATTGGATTATTTCAAAGCAGGAAATAGAGTGTATATTATGGGCCAACACATAGCTACACATAAAACCATATAAGTAACTGAATAACAGTTTCAAAGGCTGACATGAACTTTTTATTATTTTTAGCACATGCCATGCATATATTCTATTTTGTATTTTATAGAATTACTCTTTTTCAATTATGTATGTACATAATAAATTTATAATAAATTTATCTGTACGTTATGGAAATAATACATTTTAATTCTCAGTACTCTTAATGTTTTAAAATACAGTATAGTAAATAAATATTTATAAGTTTTTTTTCATTTTCCTACATTTATAACCAAGAATGGGAGAGTTTTTAATATTTCGACAAAAAATTTTAAAGGTCATTCATGGAGCAATCGTAATTTTCCCATTTATTATTAGTAATGTCTTGCATGGTTTCAACTTGCATGGCCATTTTTATGGTCCCCCACTACCATGGAAAGTGAGGACTGCCTTTACAGCAGCGGTTCTCAACCTGTGGGTCGCGACCCCTTTGGCGGTCGAACGACCCTTTCACAGGGGTCTCCTAAGACCATCCTGCAGATCAGATATTTACATGACGATTCATAACAGTAGCAACATGACAGTTATGAAGTAGCCACGAAAATAATTTTATGGTTGGGTCACAGCATGAGGAACTGTATTTAAAGGGCCAGAAGGTTGAGAACCACTGCGTTAGAGTGTCAGATTAGTGACAAGGAATATGGAAATAATGCAGAAGGAGGGAATAGGGAGTGATAGACTGTGATGGGAGAATGGACTGTTTATGTCAGTTATCAGGAAATGCCACTCTGGGAAAGTGCAATTTGAGTAGAGGCATAAACTGAGTAAGGAAGCCAGCCATTCCCCTGCCCATGGGAAGAGCTTTCCAGGCTTGGGGAATAGCAAGACCAAAGGCCATCAGATGGGAGCCTGCTTGGCCTGTTTGGAAGTAGCAAAAAATGTCAGTGTGGCTACAGTACACTGAGAGAGGAGGAGAGCAGTAGCAAATAAATATGGAAAGGTAGATGGGGTCCAGATTATGTAGTCTTGTTGGCCATGGTATGCGCTTTGCATTTTATTGTAAAGTGATGGGAAGCCATTGGAGGGCTGATAGTAATGTCATGTTAGTGCACAAGGCAATTGATTGGTTAGGGATAAGTTCCTTTAGAGAGAGAAAAGGAGAAAGTGAAGATATTAAAGATGAACTTCATGTACTTCATAATTTGTGTAATGGGGAGTACTGGCTTGAAAATGAAGAGAGGATATAAGAATTCTGCAGACCAGGACTTATTCATAGTTTTATTGAACATCTCCTATACCAACGAGGTCTCTCAACTCCTTCAGTCTCACTAAGAGACTCCTGCAATTTTCCCAAGAACCTTTCTGGACAAGACACTTCTCACCCAGATGTGGAAGACTGAGGGTTCCTAATTAGGGAAGCCAGCAGTGAACATGAGTGCTCGAATTTCAACAGAAGCAGCGGCCAGATTTCTCCACACACCAAACCAGGTTCACAAACCCACAAGCCCACGGGTCAGGCAGGGAGTATAAGTAAGTGAAGCTAGCTCAGAGAGCCTGGTCAATAGCAAGCTTGTGTCCTACCTAAAGAGGATAGCCACTAACAACTCCTGCTAGCTCTCACCATAAGCAAATATGGCCCTGAGAGACCAAGAGAAGCAGGAAATCCAGATTACAATCCTGTTTTTTTTTTTTAGTAATGGCAAGTAATTTAAAATAGATGCCACATCATGTAGGCTATATAAAAATGTGTCGGTGAGCCTTATATTGTTATTTCTGACCTTAAAGAACCCAGCCCCTCAAATATCCCTGTATCATTTCCTAAGAATATTCATGCAGAGAATCAGAACTGTTATCTTTCTCCCACCCATATGCCTTCCTGAAGGGAGTTACACTTAATTGAAAATCTCAATGTCTTGGAAAATTTCAGTGACCCTTTAATTCCAAGTATAATGTACCTTGACCACTTAAAAAAAAAGCCTTCATAAAACTCATGGATTTGACAGAAAACTCTGCATTGGGCAGACATTATCTTTAGCATCTAAGTATATGTTGTTTTTCAAAAAGCCAAACCCTTAAAAGATATGCTAATCTTCCTTAAGCACCTTAATACAAAGAATGAGAAACATCATTAATATTGATTTACAAGGCAGGAATTCACACACAAAAAAAATATCTTACAACTGCTGCAGTCTTACTGTACAGAACCAAGAAGAGCAAAGCAAACACAGAGAACATTTTGATTAAAAGTTAAGTAAATTTTCTTTGTGTCAAACTTTCCCAAAAATCTATTGAAATATTTGTAATACTTAAAAATTGTACTAGTATACATGCAGAGTTTATTGCACTACTAGAAAAGCTCCATAATTACCCATACTTTAGTTTCACTTTTCTGCTTCTCATTTGTTTCTAAGAAAAAAAAAAGAAGTTTAAATGGAATTTTGTAATTTGAGGTTATGTTATGAGAGAAGGGAAATTATATCAATCTTTCAGGGTTGGCCTTTTATAAATATTTTTTCTTACTTATAAAGCAATTCAATCAATGATTTATCTTGAAAAAAAGGTTTCATATATTTTAAAAATCTATTAACCAGTGTCACCCCAATTCATGTAATTTTTTAAATCCCCGTGTTTATTACTATTCTAAACTGGGAAAAAAGCTGAAGAACTTTCTCAGCATATCTTAAACCACAGTACCTGTTAGTCAGTGTAAAGTAGAAGGAAATCTGAAGTATATATTTCTCCCAGAATTTTCACTTGATGAAGATAATTTGTCTCAAAATAATTATCTCTTCTAAGAATGTCAATATCCCATCTGCTTGCTCAGCTTCTGTAGCAACAGTAGCTTCAGAGCTTCAATGAACTTTGTCATCACTCAAGCTAATGGGAAATGGAACATCTCCTCAGCCTCAGAAGCTGGGCAGCCCCGCTCCTCTTACAGGGATAGACCAAGAGACCTATTTCTCACGTCTTCAGTAGTGCCAGGAAAGGATAACCTTTCTATGCTTATCTTAGGGACATAGGAGAACCAGAGAGGATCCTGTTTAATTTAATGAAAGACTGATCCCCACCATATTCCATTTTTGAGATGTTTGCTCTGAAGACAGATGGAGTTAACCCTAACCTTAACCCTAACCCATTTCAAAATCATTAATTTTTTTTAACATATTTTATTGATTTTTTTTTTTTACAAAGAGGAAGGAAGAGGGATAGAGAGTTAGAAACATCGATGAGAGAGAAACATCGATCAGCTGCCTCCTGCACCCCTCCCCTACTGGGGATGTGCCCGCAACCAAGTACATGCCCTTGACCAGAATTGAACCTGGGACCCTTCAGTCCGCAGGCCGACACTCTATCTATCCACTGAGCCAAACCGGTTACGGCTCAAAATCATTAATTTAATCACATCTACAAAACACCTTTTGCCAGGTAAGGTAACATATTCATAGGTTCCCAGGATTGGCATATGGACATCTTTGCGGGCAATTATTCTGCCTACCACACTTAGCCACAGTGCAAATTTCAATGGGTTTTAGGGTGGCAGTTCAGCAAGTAAACATTCTGATTTCTTTTAGTAGGAAAGTATCAAGTTTATGGCAACTCCTGGGAGCTCCCGAGTCACCTTTGCTTCCTGTTACTTTTTCCTATAAAGGGCCAAACTTGTTTTACAGATGAGAAAACAGAAGCCCAAAGAACTAAATAATTACATCCAACAACCCTCCAGTGTGATCAAGACAGGCGTAAGTCTCAAACATTGGCTCTTGATGTTCTGTTAGGATGTGTCTCACCTTTCTTCAGTGCCTCCTCCCCAGGAAATGTGTTCTAAAGAGATGTAGGGGTGATGGCACCGAATTGGGTTGCGTTGGCAAGGTCAGGGTTGAGAGTAGATAAAGAAGGGGAAATGACATTGGTAGGAAAATCAGCCACACAGCTGTTGTACTCCCAGTCACTGCTTGCCATTCTTACTCAGACTTTTAAAGAGGGTCCCTTTCATAGTGCCTTTGAGACTTTAAGTTGGATGATGATACTGGGTGTGCTTCATTTTCTGTGTGCACAAAAAGGTGTTTGAGGCCACATATTTCCTGGGTATAGCAAAGAAAATATTTAAGAACTAGAACCAGTTTTGGGGTCCAACCCTGGGGGCTCATATCCCAGCTCTAGCACATACCATTGGCTGGATGACCACTGGAAATAGTACCCACCTCATGAACTAGATGTGATATATATAAAAGCTAATCTACAGTAAATAAGGATGCAATAAATGCTAGCTGTTGTTGTTGTTGTTGTTATTATTATTATTATTATTATTATTATTATTATTATTATATCAGCTGTCCTAAATGATCTGGCCCCTTCTCACCTCCCTGGCCTCAGCTCCTACCATTCGCTCCCTTTATCCATTGTGCACCAATCACACCAGCCTTGTTTCTGACCCTCAAACAGGCTGTGAGAGTCTTTGCATTTACTATTATTTTAACTTGAAACTTTCCCCGCAAATTATTTACAAAGCCACTTTATCTACTCTCACCCTGACCCTGCCAATGCAACCCAATTTGGTGCCATCACCCTTACATCTCTTTAGGACACACTTCCTGGGAAGGAGGCACTGAAGAAAGGTGAGAAGTATTTCATTATTCAGGCCTTAGCTCAAATATTACATTTTTTAAAATTCTTCTCTGACCACCCCAACTAGAGTAGCCACACCACACTCCCCAGCTGCACCCAGTACTTTTTCTTTTATTCCCTTAGTGGTTGGTCATTATTAAGCTGAAATTACCTTTTACCCTTTGTCACTTCCTGTCTTTCTCCTTCTCTATAGTCTTTAAGTTGCTTTGATTCAGCAGTGTTATCATATTCATTGATATATCTCCATCACCT
Source organism: Myotis myotis (assembly GCF_014108235.1). Classification (NCBI taxonomy): domain Eukaryota; kingdom Metazoa; phylum Chordata; class Mammalia; order Chiroptera; family Vespertilionidae; genus Myotis; species Myotis myotis. The sequence goes on along the minus strand of NW_023416346.1, from coordinate 4,842,306 downwards.
AGAATAGTGCCTGGAACATGGCAGGAACTCAATTTTTGCCACCAGGCTGACCAATTGATAATAGATTGTCATCAGAGCATAGATCTTAGTTTAATATATTAATTTGGAATTTTTCTTTTTTATAAACACCTCTTAAGACTCATTCCCCCTATCCTCATTAATTACATCAGTTTCTCTCTCTCTCTCTCTCTCTCTCTCTCTCTCTCTCTCTCTCTCTCTCTCTCTCTAATGCAGGGGTTCTCAACCTTTTGGCCCTTTAAATACAGTTCCTCATGTTGTAACCCAAACATAAAATTATTTTCGTTGCTACTTCATAACTGTAATGTTGCTACTGTTATGAATCATAATGTAAATATCTGATATGCAGGATGGTCTTAGGCGACCCCTGTGAAAGGGTCATTCCACCGCCAAAGGGGTCGCGACCCACAGGTTGAGAACCGCTGCTCTAATGTCTCTTCACCCCTCCCCAGCTCTTCCTCCTCTTCATCACAACCCTTTATCCTTCCAAATACTTTTTTAAAAATTATAATAGAGTACTCACAAAGGCCAAGAAACATACAAGACCAAAGAATGAATCATTACTGGTGAAACTTTAGAGGCCATTGTTGGTTGACAGAGAACTATTTTGGTCCCTTTAACTCTCTGTTCTAAACCACAATTGCATAATTGCTTGTAGGGCTTGCCCAACTCTGCCTTCTCCTCAGTGCATGACACAGTGATTTAAGCATACAACAAGCACTCATAAACGCATATAACATGAATGGGGGTTTCTGCTGCCTATGCATAGAATCCTGTGAAAGGAATGCAAATCAACAGTGATCAGGGATGAACATGAGAATCCTGCTTTAGGTCCTCCACACCCCTCTCAGAACCAGACCAGCGCCAGCTGATCTGCCAGTGGAGAGGGAGTACAGAAGGGGTTGGGTGGGTAAGTATCCTGTTCCTAGGCCCTGTCTCCTAGGACTTGGGGCTTGGCAGAGCCATTGGAATCCGCATGTCACAGTCAAGAGCTGTTAGTTAACAAGCAATAAATCTTGGTGTCTCCTTTGAAAAAAGGAAGTGAAATAACATGGCTATAGACAAAAATCTTGGAGCCATAGAATTTCAAAATTGGAAGGGTCTTTGGGAGTCGTCTGATTCATACTCCCATTTTGATTAAATTACTAGCTCACAATAACTCAGTAGTGGAGCTGGGAATCGATATCAGGACTGACACCCCATTGTCTTGTTGTGAGGAAATAAAAAGAGATGGAGTGTGTAAGGCAATCTTTTTCCTACTCAATCATCATGTATGAAGTTTCTCAGAGAACAAATGTAAGGCCACATAAATAGATATACATAACTTTCTTTGTTTCATACACATTATATATTCATCAAAATTTCAATTAAATATAGTAGAAAAATATATTTAAGTTTCTTATTTCAAAATCTTTACCTGTCCCCCCAAATAAATCCTTTGTGCCATATGGTGAATCTTTATACTGAGTTGACATTCTGGGTACTTTTTCACTCCAGTAAATTGTATTTTTAATGACTGCTGAGTTATACATTATAATATACAGATTGGCACACATTTATACTTGAAGCTGCTATAGGACACTGTAGAGTAGATTTCAGGAGGATGAAATATTGTTGGCAAGTATACCCTTTCTGCCAGGAGCCAGTCCATGCTTGCTGTTTCAAGGGACCTGGCATATATGGCATACTGTTCTTAATATGTTTGCTCACCTTCTTGGCACTATGTGTTTTAACCAAGGTCTCTGAGAAAGGTTGTTTCCCCAGGTAGGGATTTTCCCCTGAAGTTAGGGAGGGAATAAAACCTCTTAACTAAGTGCCAGGCGGGTAATTAATCACTTTAACTACGAACAATCATGCTTAAGCTACATAATCTTTACTCCCTGGATTGGAGATAAGAAACGCCCTAACCTTTGGAATAGAGATTGATAGGATTGGAATCAACTGGTATAAATACAGATGTAACAAGACAGAACTTAGAAGACAGAACCTACACAGAACCTAGAGACAGAAGAACTTCGCTGGAGAGAACATGGCAAAAGATCCTGGACTGAACCTGACTACAGAAATTGGCAAGAGAACCTGACTAGAACCTGGTGACTGAGCCTGGCTGGAGAACCTGGACAGAACCTGGCTGGAGAACCTAGCGAGGGAACATGGCTACAGAACCTGGCTGGAGAACCTGGAGAACCTGGCCCTAGCAAGACAACTGGACACAGAACCTGGCTGGAGATCCAGACCAGAACTTGGCTGGAGATCCTGGCTAGAGATCCTGGCTAGGCTGCTGATCAACTGAACACTGTCTCCATGTCATTCCTTCTTCGCCGACTCCATCCACACCTTTGGGGACCCCTGGACCTGCTGGGGTTGGACCCCAGCACCTTTCCTCTCCTCATTCCTCCTCTCTTCTATACTGCAAATCTGCTCTTCCCCCAAACATCTCCCAGAGGCGTAGGGAATGCAGTCTCCTGAGAAATGTGTCAGCACTTCTCTGCGCTGATTTTTAGCTACCTTCAAAATCCAAGCTCTTTAAGACCACCTGAAATAAGAAAAGCACTAACTTTTGCCAAGTTACTATGCAGTTCTTTCATTAGGAAACTACACAGTTTTTTTTAAAAAAGCTATGGGACATAAATGGTTAAAAAAGTCAGCTCCCTCTTGTTTTTATTAAATCATGTATTTATTTTTCAGGGGTGTGGAGGTGAGGGTGATGGTATTGATTCGCTGCCTGCTAATTTTTAGAATTTTCAGTGTCATTCTTTGACTGTATGTGTGTGTGTGAGTGTGTGTGTTTCTTCCTTTGGAAAAACAAAAGCTGGGTTTCCTTGCCCACCATGGAAAAAAAGTAACATACAACGAAATCCTTTCCTGAGAGCACAGAGAACCAAAAGCAGGTGGCTTAGATCAGGGTGGTGAGGAAGTTTTGTCATTTCCAGAAGGAAGCATGAGTCATAGTGTGAAACATTTTGGGAGGCCTAAATCAGAGCTGTCGAGGAAGCCAGCTCTCAGACAGTTTAACTTAGAACCCCAATGTAAATTAATGAAACGCCTTCAATATCTTGTCTTTCTCCAAGATGGCTGCAGATGTAGATGTTCCAATTATTTTCCTTCAGAAACAGAGAGTAATGGAACAGTTGAAGAAGTCCCCTAATCTACTTCAGAAGCAACCAGGCCTGGAGATTATAATTAATATATATATTTTTAGAATGGAGAAAAGAGAGTGGGTAACAGATGGAGGGAGACTACTGCTCTAAAATCTATTAGTATATGGAGCATAGTTAAATTAAATTATATTGTTAGAAAAGTTAAATTATTATGGACAGCTAAGTATTTTAACAAACATTCTTTTCCGCTTTAAGGCCAAAATGTACTTGAGAAAAAAATCTTTCCACACTGAAATTTCTCATTGCTATGAGAGTCTGCCCTCTTTTGCAAAGGCCCAATACTCAGAAAAGCACCAGAATGGTAAGGAACACTCCATATGACCCTTCAGAAGAAGATGGTAATGGGTGGAGTTCAGGAGATGAGAAGAGATTCTGCCATGTGGGGATGAAAGATGGGTAGCATTGGTTTAGGGTGGGAGCAAGCAGGGGGAGAAGTGCAGGGATAGCAAGACGGGATGCCTTTCCAAAATTCACTTGGAGCCATTACTAAGAGGTTTAAGAAATGTTTTTTAGATTCATTTTAGAAACATTTCTTAAACCTCTTAGTAATGGCTCCAAGTGAATTTAAAAACATTTAGAAATGTTTTTTAGATTTTTTTTCCTTTATTGATTAAGATATTACAAATGTGTCATCATCCCCCCATTGTCCCCCCATCCCCCCACTCACACCCTCACCCCTTGGTGTCTGTATCCATTGGTTATGCTTATTTGCATGCATACAAATCCTTTGGTTGATCTCTCCCCCTTAACCCCACCCTCCCCTGCCTTCCCTCTGAGGTTTGAGCATCTGATCGATGTTTCTCTGTCTCTGGATCTGTTTTTGTTCATCGGTTTATGTTGTTCATTATAATCCACAAATGAGTGAGATCCTGTGATATTTCTCTTTCTCTGACTGGCTTATTTCACTTGGCATAATGCTCTCCAGGTCCATCCATGCTGTTGCAAATGGTAGGAGTTTCTTCCTTTTCACAGCAGCATAGTATTCCATTGTGTGGATGTGCCAAAGTTTTCTAATCCACTCATCTGCTGATGGGCACTTAGGTTGATTCCAAATCGTAGCTATTGTAAATTGTGCTGCTATGAACATAGGGGTGCATATATCCTTTCTGACTGGTGTTTCTAGTTTCTTGGGATATATTCCTAGAAGTGTGATCACTGGGTCAAATAGAAGCTCCATTTTTAGTTTTTTGAGGAAACTCCATACTGTTCTCCACAGTGGCTACACCAGTCTGCATTCCCACCAGCAGTGCACGAGGGTTCCTTTTTCTGCGCATCCTCTCCAGCACTTGTTTTTTGATTTGTTGATGATAGCCATTCTGACAGGTGTGAAATGGTACCTCACTGTCGTTTTGATTTGCATCTCTTGGATGATTAGTGACTTTGAGCATGTTTTCATATGTCTCTTGGCTTTCTGAATGTCCTCTTTTGAAAAGTGTCTATTTAGGTCCGTTGCCCATTTTTTTTTTATTGGGTTGTTTGTCTTCCTTTTGTTAAGTTGTATGAGTTCCCTGTAAATATTGGAGATTAAACCCTTATTGGTGATAACATTGGCAAATATGTTCTCCCATGCAGTGGGCTTTCTTGTTGTTTTGTTGATGGTTTCTTTAGCTGTGCAGAAGCTTTTTATTAAAAATGTTTTCATTTAGACACTGAGAGCATTGAAAAAATCTTGATATATTACAGTTTCAGGGGCTGATGATTCAGAGGTCTAATAATACTAATTATAACATGGTCTGATGAGCAAATAGATTTGGAGTGAATTCAGACATAACTTTGGGTGCTCCCAATTTCCACCATTATCTCCTTGAAGCTTGAAACTGAAGAGGACCTCACTTTAGCATGATAGTTTCCTGTGGTTGGTTTTACTCTCTGATAACCACTTAGGGGGAGCCTGCTGCTGTCGTTGGGCCTGGGAAAATTGGCTGGGGAACAATTATAGCCTTTGGCAACCCTAGACACATGTGCATGGATGGGAAAAGAAGAAAGAGAAATGTGTTGCACAATCTAGAAATTGAGGAGATACACACACACACACACACACACACACACACACACACACGATATGAGGCATGAGTCTCCGTAATCCAGTTGGGATTATCAGAGAATGACAAGAACTCTAGACTTGATAGTAGCAGAAAACCCGTCCTCCTGACCTTCTATATGTAGGTGGCAGAGACATTATTAATATCACAACTTTATAAAAGTTTCCCTCTGAGTCAGGTTTAAACTAGGCTAGGACCTGTCTTTCAGGGTTTTCTGGGTGGCCTTTTGCCCCATCAAACTTTCTAGAATTTAGCTTTTTCAGTGAGCCCAAAATTTAGGAGCATACTTCACCTTCACCACTTTCCTCCAGTACCGCCCTTTGATATAGGTAACCTGTGCCCTGATCTTTAGAAGGAACTACTTTGGCTTTTCTTAGCCCAGCCATTTCCCATGTGGTAAGGATTCCATGAATCCAAGGAAATATAACCATCCAGAAGCTCTACTCCCTCTTCCAAACTATGCTCTGGGTAGCTAGGACCCGCAGATTCCCTGCCTGGATGACTCCAAGCTGGCTTCCAAAACCTGTATATTCCTCTTCCCTAGGTCTGCCTTTCCCAAGGCAGATGTGCCACAGCTGTGCTTCCCCTGACAATAGTGTAGTCCAGTGGTCGGCAAACTGGCTGCTTGAGTGTGGCTCTTGCACAAAATACCACGTGCAGGCGTGCACATACAGTGAGATTGAAACTTCGTGGCCCATGCCACAGGGCCAAAGAGCCGCATGTGGCTCGCGAGCCGTTGTTTGCCAACCACTGGTATAGTCCTTCTTGGTCTCTGTGGTCCAAGGGTATGCTTTAACCTCAGCCTGGGGTTCTGGGGTTTTTATAATGGTGTCCTGTCTATTGGTAATTGCTAGTTTGTCTCCTTGAGAGAGGGAATAAAGTTGGGAATAACCTATATTGTTACCTGGATGACATCACTCCCTTTTTCCTTCTTAATAAGAACGTTCTGTTAACAAGAAGTTTACCATCCCAAGAGTTTTGATAGGGTATGAATAGAATGAAAGTTTAGTGTCCACCCAATGTAGCATCCCAGAATCCATAGATCATTATACCTGAGGTGGTAAATTTGTTGCTTGGTTCACCGCTGTGGTAGTGCCTTAAACGTAATCCAAATTTAAATATATATTTAATTTAAATATATAAACTATATTTAAATCCATAGCTAAATAAATATATACATGTAGGTATATATGTACTATATATAGGTATGTACAGTTTCCATTATGCAGGCTGAACATTATCTTTCTTTTGAAACAATTGGTAGGTCTATGGTATACATATACTCGTGACTATAGTACGCATGCATTGTGTAAAAGATGAAATGTAGTGGTTGCAAGTAGTAGAAATTTCTTTGGGATAGCTGATTACTGAGACCCTTTCATTACCCATGGACTTTATTAACATCATGATGCACGTGTCATCCGCTGATAGAAAGGCTAGACTGGGCTAAACTGCAAGCTTGCATGTTTATGGATGGTAAAGTACTTAATCCAGATTTTTCACAAGCCCACATAGGTATTCCTGCAAAACAGCACTGTAAACCATGCTTCCTTGCGCTGGGAAGGGATTATCTGTTGCTTTTGGTTGATGGCAGTTACTTCCGGGAGGGACCATCAATAAATGTTCTGCTTGTTACAGTCTTGGGCTTGGAATTGCAGGCCATACTCACTCTCAGCCTGAAAAGACATTACTGAGTTGAAAAAAAGAACCTTACCTAATTAAAATGTTAAATCCCAAGAGCTTGGCAAAAGGGAGGAGGAAATCATGAATGGCATATTCTCAAGACTGGCTTTTCTGCTTGCCAGGTCATCATACACAGGTAAGGTTCATCTATAACAGCGGTTCTCAACCTGTGGGTCGAGACCCCTTTGGGGGTCGAATGACCCTTTCACAGGGGTTGCCTAAGACCATCAGAAAACACATATATCATTACATATTGTTTTTGTGATGAATCACTATGCTTTAATTATGTTCAATTTGTAACCATGAAAATGCATCCTGCATAGCAGATATTTACATGACGATTCATAACAGCAAAATTACAGTTATGAAGTAGCAACGAAAATAATTGGATGGTTGGGGGTCACCACAACATGAGGAACTGTATGAAAGGGTCGCGGCATGAGGAAGGTTGAGAACCACTGATCTATAATAATAAAAGTGCAATATGCTAATTAGACCAGACGTCCTTCTGGATGACCTTCCAGACAAAGGCTGAGCTGTGAGGGAAGCCCAGGTCCAGGGTGCCAGAGGGAAACCAGTGCTAGCAACCAGGGGAAGGAAGGCCTACTCTTTCACGAATTTCATGCATTGGGCCTCTAGTATAAATATATTTTCCAAGGAAGGTAAGCTACTGTTACCAATACCAAGGTGGAAAATAAGACTGGAGTTGTTGTGTCAAATAAAGAAAAACAGGTAATAACAGCACCACTAACACTAGAGGTCATGCCAAGCTGTGGGTTATAAAGATGACTACATAAGGCTGGAAAGGGTAATTCCAGTTCTGAGCAGTTTTCCAAAACTAGAAATAACATTGTTTGCAATCTTAAATTTCAGCATGGCAGTGAAGTCATTTTGTTCTCATGCTGATTCACCCAGAACATGCCAAAGAAAGTGCCAGTAAAAATGTTCGTGACATTTTTGATAAATAAAGCAGAAGACAGAAAGATTGGCTTTTGAGGTTCTTCTGAATGTTTTCTTGAAATTCTTCTTGAATTTGGAAGATGAATCTGCACTCCTTCAGGCTCTGAAGGTCAGGATAGACCAGCTATGACTTTTCCAGGAAATGAGTAATAGTAAGATTAGGGAGGAACATTTCATCCAGAACCTGTAGGTGGGGTTTCCCCCCCCCCCGAAAAGACTTCTGGGAGTTCCAGAGGCGTGTGCATACTCGAAATGGGAATAGCCAACCTAACTCAAGCTTGCCCTGGAGTTTCTGCCAAATCTCTCAACTCTCACCCTGGTTTTCCCCACCCAGAGTGGCTCATCCTTTATATTCCTTCTCATTCTTTTCTTGTCTTATTTTCAGTTCATTGTCCAACCATTCCTCACCACTTCCTTCCAATCTTCATACCCATGCAAAAACCTGAGAAATCTTGAATAAGTGTCACTTAGAATTCTCTCTTCCTAGAAGACATGGAAGGAGACTGCTGTCAAATGCTGTTTCTAAGACACACACATGCTACAGCCATGGAGAGTTGAGTCATTGTTGGGGGAGGGATGCATTTACAATTCTTTAGAAATTTGTGTTCTGTTTAGAGAGAGATGTATAGTTTTAGTGTTAAAATGCAACTAATTGGCTTTGTTTTCTTGATTAAACAAAAATGTATTATACCCCTACTATATGCCAGGCATGGTATTGGAAGATATTGTGATACAAGACACAGTCACCGCCACCAATGATTTTTAAAGTTTAGTGAAGATGCCCTAACCGGTTTGGCTCGGTGGATAGAGCGTCGGCCTGCAGACTGAAAGGTCCCAGGTTCGATTCCGGTCAAGGACATGTACTTTGGTTGCGGGCACATCCCCAGTGGGAGGTGTACCTTCCAGTTGTTCGGTGTTTCTCTTTCCCAGTAGATTGTGATACTCGACATTTATTGCATTGTTAACAAGCAAAGCCCTGGGCTCAGGGGTCTCCATACAAGTGTAGAGCAAACTGACAAATCATGCTTTCTTTGGCAAAGGGTGATGAGACCAAAATCAGTGAGATCATGAGGAGAGGAGCTACTGGGATTTTAGAACTTGGTCAATTGCTGGTATTGCTCCATTTTAGAAAGGCTCAAGTTATCACCAAAAGCCACTTTCTAAAGCTTATTACACAGTAATATGACTGTTTAGGCCAGTGGTCGGCAAACTGCGGCTCACAAGCCACATGCAGCTCTTTAGCCCCTTGAGTGTGGCTCTTCCACAAAATACCGACTTCTGCGCACGGGCCAGGAAGTTTCAATCGCACTGTACATGCGCGCCCACACGTGGTATTTTGTGGAAGAGCCACACTCAAGGGGCCAAAGAGCCGCATGTGGCTCGCGAGCCGCAGTTTGCCGACCACTGGTTTAGGCAGAAATTTGAAGCAGGCCAATCTTTCTTCAGCATTCTCTTTCCTCTTTATGGTACCCGCCCCCCAATTTTTTCTTCTTCCTTTCTACCTGTTTGCTTTCCAACTATCAGGAAAAAAATAAAAAAGATTTGATTTTTCTTTATGGTTATGTTTTATTGCTTACCTCTCATAGGAGCATATGCATCACAGTAGATATCAGTGTCTTCAGTCAAAAATCTGAAATCATAATGGAATGTATTTGGAAATTAGGGGAAAGAAAAGAGGGAACTCTCTGGGGCCCCCAGGCTCACCCTAGTAGGCAAACACCTATTCTGCCCATCCTACCCCTTCTTTCAAGGAATCATCTTAACAATCACTATAGGGTATAACAGAAACCTACACCACACACCTTCAACTGCGGGTCAAATTCCATTAAGGTAAATTCCAAGGGCTGCCCACATTCTTTAGCTCTAGTGGAATGTAGCTGCATTTAGTGTTAGGCAAACTGAGAAAGCGGAGGTCTAGTTTAGAAATAGTTGATGTAATGAGACAGATGATCTCAAAAGTCCCCAACTCTAAAATGCTGTGAATTCTATAAATTCCATAAATTAGATCCTTATTAAATTCTACTGTGATCTGGGGATAAGGTTAATAAAGTAAAAAAAGGCTTAGGTTTGGTTTTTTTGCAACTAATTTTTATAATAAAGTAAATGTTATAAACTGTTAGAAAATCTGCCATATAATGAGTACATATAATGTGATGTAAATTTCCTTGCCACCCCTCGTTTCTTTCCCAGAGTCAATCACTGATAATATTTTCTTGTAGATCCTCCTAGCCATTTTCTATGCATATACAATATCTTAGTTTTTTGCTTGCAAATCTTTTCTCTCGATTTTTAAAAATTAAATGTATTGGGGTGACATTGGTTAATAACAGTATATAGGTTTCAAGTGCACAATTTTATGACACATCATGTATCTTGCATTTTTGCCCACCACCCAAAGTCAAATCTTCTTCTGTTAACACATATTTGATCTCCTTTGTTTTATTGCCACCCCCTTCCCTCTGTTAATCACCATATTGTTGTCTGTGTCTGAGTTTTTGTTTGCTCATTTGTTGATTTCAGTTTTATATCCCACATATGAGTGAAATCATGTTGTTCTTGACTTTTTGTAATATTTCACTTAGCATGATATTCTCAAGATCCATTTATGTTTTCACAAATGACAGGATTTCATCTTATGGCTATACACACACCCACACACACACACACACACACTCACACACTAGTGGCCCAGTGCACGAAATTCATGCACATTAAAAGGGAGTAATTAGAGGAAATATTTTAATATTGCTATTAGCCCTTTCTCTATAATAGAAGTGTCAGAGATGAAAGAAAATTTGTAAAATGTATATGAAAACCTTCCTCCTGTCAGTCTGGGGCGTGCCGCAGGACCCAGATTCAAGTCCCTGCCCACACATGTGCGCCTCAAAATCACGCAAGACCCAGACCCGGCCGGCCACACCCCCACTGGGCAAGATCCAGACCCGGCCAGCCCTACCCCCATCAAGCCCTGCCAGGCAGGGGATGCGGCCTGAGGTCCCTCGGCCTAGCACTGGGGTGGGTATCATGGCCTGAGGTCCCCAGGCCTGGGCCAGGGTGGGGGGCATGCTTTGAGGTCCCCCATCAAGCCCTGATGGGTGGGGGCGTGGCCTGAGGTCCCCCAGCCTGGTGCTGGGGTGGGGATTGCAGCCTGAGATCCCCAGATCTGGACTGGAGTGGGGGGCATGGCCTGAGGTCCCCCATCAAGCCCCGCTGGGCAGAGGCACAGCCTGAGGTCCCTGGGGCCTGGGCCAGGGCGGGGGGCATGCTTTGAGGTCTCCCATCAAGCCCTGCTGGGTGGGGGGTGTGGCCTGAGGTCCTCTGCCAAGTTGTGCCAGGTGGGGGGAGTGGCCTGAGGTCCTCTGGCCTGGGCTGGGGCGGGGAATGAAGCATGAGGTCCCCCATCAAGCCCCGCTGGGTGGGGGAGCGCAGCCTCAGGTCCCCTGACCCGGCCTGGCACCACACAGCCTCAGGTCCCTGCTGATCACTCATTACAGCTCATTTTGGGAACCTCACCTCCACTGTGGGCACAGCCATCTTGTGATGGTGTGATGGTGTGATGGTGTGAGGGTTTATTTGCATATTACCTCTTTATTATATAGGATGAGGAGAGGAGCTACTGGGATTTATCCAATCATCTACTGAAGGACAGTTTTGTTGTTTCTATGTCTTGGCCACTGGGAATAATGCTAGAAACAGACACAAAGAACAATATATTTTATATTTTGATGTATTTAATTTATTATCCTTTCTAGTGTCTCTCCTATTAAAACTTGCTTTTAAAAAGTGATTTTCTTAAAATATGCATATAATCAGAATAATATTCTTAAATCATTTATATCAACTTCAGAATTTTTGGAACACTTGATTTTTACTGCTGGTTGAGTTCTTTTCAAAACACACATTAACCTCAGATATATTTACACTAAATTAAAAATGAGAAAATTAATGAGAATAATATATTTTAATGTGTCTTCAGAAAGGAGCACACATGTCACTGATGCATCTTTAGTGCTGATGTTTCATTAATTGATTCATATTGCTTTATAAAATAATTAGTTTAAAAAATTCCATTAGTGTGCTTGATATACCTCCTTAAAGCTGTGACTATTTGAGATATTAGTAACTTCCTGGCATGATGCTTTTTGAAAAACCCACCCTAGCTCTGTGTCTTATGAATGGCAAATTAGATAATATTGGGAAAACATTGCAGCATAGTTAATAGCAATTATCAGATAAGATCTATATGACTTTTTCTTTTGTGGATTCCTAGGACGAATCCCAGGGAAGTGCCTGTTTGGCTTCCTGAAATGCCTTTTAACAAGCCTTTTTTAGCCTTGTGGAAAGCTGAGACTCCAATCTTCTCATTCTTGCTTAATGCTAAACTCCATAGCTCAGCTGAACCTCCTGCTGCCTAAATTGATACCATTAACCAGATAGTTACTAGGTTTCCATTTCAACCTGAAATGACTCACCCTGAGGCCAGAATGGGGCATTTTGAGATTAAAAACCTACCCCCTACATAAAGTCCTTATTTCAGCAATGGGGTATGTCCCTGAAAATAGTGTAAAACAGCTTGTTGGGATGAACTGTGGTTTGTTGTTTCATCTTTTGAAATGTGTATAGATGGCAAGGAACACGGTGGGTGCAAATGGGACTAGTGCACATGGGGCCGTCAGCTGGGAAGATGGGGGATTTCCTGAACTTACACATCCTCTAGGACAGCGGTTCTCAACCTGTGGGTCGCGACCCCTTTGGCGGTCGAACGACCCTTTCACAGGGGTCGCCTAAGACCATCCTGCACATCAGATATTTACATGACGATTCATCACAGTAGCAACATGACAGTTATGAAGTAGCAATGAAAATAATTTTATGGTTGGGTCACAGCATGAGGAACTGTATTTAAAGGGCCAGAAGGTTGAGAACCACTGCTCTAGGAGGCCACCCACATGGATAGACACTTAGGAACTTTTCCTTCCAGTGTAGCAGTGGTTCTCACCCTTGGCTGCACATTAGAATCACCTGGGAATCTTTTTAAAATCCTGATTTCTGGGCCTCATCCTCCGGAAATTCTGTTTCTTTGTTACTCATGTTGTGGCCCCACCCCATAACAAAGAAACAGAATTTCCGGAGGATGAGGCCCAGAAATCAGGATTTTACAAAGATTCCCAGGTGATTCGAATGTGCAGCCAAGGCTGAGAACCACTGCAGTATAAAGAGGCAGATGATCAGCCTTTGCTTTAAGGTGGCATAAGAGCAGCACTTGAACATTATTGTTTTATTCTCAGTAAGATATAACGGCAAAGCTTCACAAAAGATCAAGATTACATCTAGGTAAACACTGAGCAGCTGGAGCTGGAAACTATGTAAGTGCCTCTCCAGGATATGGAAAAGGAGAGTAGAGGCAGGGAAGAACGTGAACTAAGGGAGGCCAAGGGAAGGTGCTTTAAATTTTTTGGCAGTGGGGAGTAATATGTAGAAGTTAAAGTGATTGAAAATTTAGCATGTTAAAATATATTGGGTCTAGGAAATTAGGGGAAAACTACAACAACAACAAAAATAAAAGTGAGAATTTTGTTTACAGCTTTAAGATAGAAAAATTCAACCTATGATGGCTTCCATAAGAATGGCACATTACTGCCCTGGTCAGCTGGCTCAGTTGTTAGAACACAGTCCTGCACGCCAAAAGATTGCAGGTCGGAGCGTGTAGGACAGTGATGGCGAACCTATGACACATGTGTCAGAGGTGACACGCGAACTCATTTTTTTTTGTTGATTTTTCTTTGTTCAATGGCATTTAAATATATAAAATAAATATCAAAAATATAAGTCTTTGTTTTACTATGGTTGTAAATATCAAAAAATTTCTATATGTGACACGGCACCAGAGTTAAATTAGGGTTTTTCAAAATGCTGGCACGCCGAGCTCAAAAGGTTCGCCATCACTGGTGTAGGAGGCAACCAATAGACATTTATCTCTCACATTGATGAATATTTTTCTCTCTCTCCCCCCGTTTCTCTCTAAAACTCAACAGAAGCATGTTCTCGGGTGAGGATTAAAAAAAAGAAAAGAGTGGCACATTACAGAAATGATAGTGTTTTTAGAATCAAAATGACAAGATGAAAAGGATCATGGAAAAAAAATTCACATACTGATGCTCAATAATTACATTAGCATAGGCTGACTCTGAAGAAAATCTGGCATCATGGTGAAGTACACTGTTATATTGTTGGCCTCCAATAAAACACATTTCCCAGTGTTCATGCCTTTGTGTAGTGCCCTTCAAAACTGACTTGGCAGAAGGGAGGGGTGGTGGGGCGGACTGGATGAAAGAAGGTGAAGAGATTAGCCAAAGAACATACTAGTATATGCATAGCACATGGTCTCAGATAACAGTATGGTAAAGACCTGTTGGGGAGGTGGAGGCTGGCTGGAGGTGAGCAAAGGGGGGAAGAAAAAATGAAGGATACCTATAATAGTGTCAACAACAAAAATCTACACTAATAAAAGAGAGACATGCAAATTGGTGTCACTCCACTACACCCACCAGCCAACCAGTATGCGTATGCAAATTAACCCAACAAATATGGTGGTTAATTTGCATATGCAAGCACAGAGCAAAGACTGAAGGCTCCGGCTGGAGTGAAGACTGAAGACTGAATACTGAAGAGGCTTGGCTTCTCCACTGCGACCAGACCAAAAGCCTGGGTCCCGGGTCCCAGAGGAAAACCGGTGCCGGCAGCCAGGGGAAGGAAGGCCTATTGCGCGAATCTTCATGCAACAGGCTTCTAGTAATAATAATAAAAATAAAAAAGCCTGACCTGGGTTTGCCATCTGATTGGCTTTAGCCAATAGAACATCAGCAAGCAAGATGACACAGAAGCTTGATAAGCCCTTCACCTTAGGACTTCTGTGTTTGGAACACTCTCTGTTTGAAGTGTTGTTACAAGGACCCTTGGGCTAGACCCGTGGTCGGCAAACTGCGGCTTGCGAGCCACATGCGGCTCTTTGGCCCCTTGAGTGTGGCTCTTCCTAAGCCTTAGGAGTCCCCTAATGAAGTTAATAACAATGTACCTACCTATATAGTTTAAGTTTAAAAAATGTGGCTCTCAAAAGAAATTTCAATCATTGTACTGTTGATATTTGGCTCTGTTCACTAATGAGTTTGCCAACCACTGGGCTAGACTATGGAATGAGGATAGGGCGTGAGGAAAGACAGCCTAGAAGGTGAGAGGCCATTTTAAATGTTACTGCCCCAGCTAAACTCCCAACTGAATGCAGCTACTTGAGTGACCTCAGCTACACCACACAGAGCGAAACCAACACCCTCCCAAGTTGGAAAATAATAAACTGTTGTTGTTTTAAGACACTAAGTTTTGATGGTTTATTATACAGCAATAGATACCTGAAACAAATAGTTATATAAATGCCCTCATTTATCAAAGAGGGAGGTGGGACAGAAAGTGACCAAGGGATTTGCCCCAAGTCCTACAAATAGTTAGTCTCATGACTCATATCTTTTGATAGCCAATTCAGTGCTTCCTCCCCCAAATGGTCCCAAACTTTACTAATATCCAACATTTATTGAAAACTTTCTTTTCTTTCAGGTGTATAACAATGATTCTATATTTTTCTTTTTTATTGAATTTATTGGATTCATTTGTTAACAAAATTATACAGGTTTCATGTGCATAATTCCACAATACATAATCTGTACACTGTATTGTGTGTTCACCAAGCCAAATCAAGTCCCCTTCCATCACCATTTATCCCCCCTATACCTCCTCCACCTTACCCCTGCTCCCCTTTCCCCCAGGAAATCACCACACTGTTGTCTGTGTCCACAATTTTTTTCTCTCTCTTTTCTTTTTTGATCAATCCCTCCATTCCCACCCAGCCACCAACCCCTCCCCAGTAACTGTCAGTCTGCTATGAGTCTGTCTCTATTTTGCTTGTTTTTTCATTTTGTTCATTAGATTCCACATATGAGTGAAATCATATGGTACTTGTCTTTGTCTGACTGGCTTATTTTACTTCGCATAATGCTCTCCAGGTCTACCCATGCTGTCCCAAAGGATAAGATTTCCTCCTTTTTTATGGCCATGTAGTATTTCATTGTATAAATGTACCACAACATTTTTATCCACTCATGTACTGTTGGATACTTGGGCTGCTTCCAAATCTTGGCTACACTTGAAATCTATATAATTTTATTAACCAATGTCACCCAAATAAATATTTAAAATAAAAATAATAAAATAAAAATAATAAAAACGAGCCACTTGCCTGGCTTACATTTGTAGAATTTCTCTCATTTCTGTTTTGTCTTTTAACTATATTTTTATTGATTTAAGAGAGGAAGAGAGAGGGAGAGAGAGATAGAAACATCAATGATGGGAAAGAATCATTGATTGACTGCCTCCTGCACGCCCCCTACTAGGGATCAAGCCAGCAACCCAGGCATGGGCCCTGACCAGGAATCAAACTGTGACCTCCTGGTTGATAGGTCGACACTCAACCATTGAGCCACACCAGCTGGGCTCATTTCTTAAATCTCACTGTGAGATTTAATAAGTTTATTATTTTTTCAAAAGAATAAACTTGGAATACTTGGAATCACGAAAAACATTTAGTGCTGCATAAAAAAGAGAAAGAAATGTACTTGACATTAAGCATTCAATCCATTTTAGCATTTAAGCAAGGGAGAAGCATGACCCAATTTACATTTTTTTAAAGATCATTCTTTCCATAGTGTGAAGTTGGAAAGAGGGGGTGGGGAGCGAAAGAGAAGACGCCAGGCTTTGCTATTTATCTTACTTGAAGACTGTGAAGGCTTGGACTCTTAACTCCTATTCTCTTGTATAAGACTACATTACCTCCCCAGCTCTCTGAGGTAACTTGGCAGGTAGCTGAAAGGAGATCTGCCCAGCATGGTCAGAAATGAATCTTGGCTGGTAGTAGAACAAACCAAACTCATATTCGCTAGAACAGTTAGCAAAAGCAGAAAGATCTCTGAAGTATTAATCATCTAGGACAGGTATCTAGAATCAGAGTGATCCAGCAGGATATTAGCTGAGTTTCCCACAGACAGGCTGAGAGAATTTGGTAGAAACCAATTTAGGTCAACAAGAATTCCTGAGTGTCTACTGTGTGTATGCCCAGAGTGCTGATGGGCAGGCAGGAGGTTAAGTAACTTGCCTGAACTCACACAACTGGTAAGTCATGAGGCTAGATTGGAACCCAGGCATCTGACTCCAAGTCCATACTTTTAACTAGAAAGTGCACTTTCTCCCATATAAACATAAACATTTGAAATATTTATCTAATAGAAACACCTATATACAAGGAACAGTTTTTTGAAAGTCTGTCCCTTGTATATAGTACCAAACCATTGTTTAAAACTAGCTACTTAATTTTATCTTATAGAAAAAAAAAGTTAACACTGGTATCGTGCTTACTATGTGTCAGAGAGTTTGATTTTTAAATTGTTACAAAAACACTCTGAGGTAAATTCTATTCCATTCTATCCCATGACACAGAGGCCTAGAAAAGGTAAGCAATTCGCCCAAGGTCACACAGATAGTAAAAGTCAGAGCTGGGATATGAACTCAGTCAGTCTGGCCCCAGTGTCCATGTTTTTAACCACTCTAAAATATGTTTCACAATAGAATATGTTATTAGACTTTGAGGAGTCTCAACAATTTACACCTTTCTTTCCCACCTGAGCTTGCAGGACTCAAAAGTAGAAATAAACATATCAGTTTTGTTTTTACTAAAGTTGTTTAGAGAATGAAGCTTAGGTGAGTGCCAAACTAGGCTTCTTGATACTGCATGAAGGCATTAGGGAGAATTATCAGCCTGTTACAGCCCTCTCCACGAAAACTCACAGCTCCCTGCAGGCAGATACAAGTGGGAGGAAGGAACAGAATTGCATTTGCCTAGTTTTTTTTTCTCTCAATCTCATCAACCAGGTAAATCTGAATGAGAGCTAGACAGAGACCAGGAGTATGACCACAGGCAACTAGGAGAGTAATGAGAAATAAGTATCCTGCCTCCAGCCAAAGAGTAGACAATTTGTCTATATGTAAATTAAGATGTCCTTTAAAAAGTGAGGCATTGTATTGGAAATACTTCTTTACTTAGAATTGGTGTAATACAGTGAAAAAACCCAGTTTAGACATTTTCAGACTTGGTGGCTCTGCTCAGTGTGTGACCTTGGGCATCACATTTCATTCCTCTGAGCCAGTAATTAATTACTTCATCTACAATTCTTCCAATAAAATATATTCCAAGAGAATGGCTTTAAAAGAAAACAAAAGTCTCCACTTATAGAAAAAGAATTCTTTTTCTTATTGTTTAAAGTTTTACATATGTCTCTCCACCCACCCCGTGCCCCCCCCCCCCTCCGAGGGCAAGCTCCCACCGCCCCAGTGAGGAAAAGAATTCTTTCTTAAATAATTTCCTTCCTCTGGATTTTCCTAAGCTTACCAAGCTAAGCCATTGATTTTCATTACTGTAAATCTTAAATGGAATTCATGGGGTCTTTGGTGTTTTGTCTTCCCTACTCCACTCTCTTTCTTACATCCTGATATTCTTTCTTCTTCCAATGCATTTTACTTGAGAAAACTCTTCATCTTATCTCTTGGGCTTACCTCATATTTATATATTCCAATTTCCTTTACCCTACACATTGTTCAATAAAGCAACAAGGAGAGAAAGAGAGAGAGAGAAAGGAGAGGGAGAGGGAGAGGGAGAGGGAGAGGGAGAGGGAGAGGGAGAGGGAGAGGGAGAGGGAGAGGGAGAGGGAGAGGGAGAGGGAGAGGAGAGGAGAGGGAGAGGGAGAGGGAGAGGGAGAGGGAGAGGGAGAGGGAGAGGGAGAGGGAGAGGAGAGGGAGAGGGAGAGGGAAGGGAGAGGAGAGGGAGAGGGAGAGGGAGAGGGAGAGGGAAGGGAGAGGGAAAGGGAGAGGGAGAGGGAGACAGACTGGTGGGGGGGGGGGAGAGGACGGTGAGGGAAGGAGGGAAGGAAGAAAGGAAAAAAGAAAAAATGTTTAAAGCTACTTTGTATTCTTTTTATAAAAGGTGTTTTTTCCTTCATTTTAAAATTACAGAAGAAAACACACTCGTTACTTGTATATACTTATTTGTCTAATTATTTGTTCAAAACCTCTCTCTTGTCATCTAAGCTACAAAGTGCATGGGGGCAGAAAATATAATGGTTTGTTCAATTTTGTATGCCTATACCTTGCCTGGTGCTGAGCATAAAAGTGGGTTATTTTTAAAGTTCAATAATTATTTGAAAGAACCCCAAATTCTATAGATTTCTCATTTAAAATTTATTATTTTCATCATTTATTTGAATATGATAATTTCCCCCCACATTTTCTTCTAGGTGAGCATGCCACCTCTCCCCTTTGGCCCCAGTGTAGCTAGTTGATTCAATTAATTCAGTAAAATAACCAACTAAATCAGCTAAAAATTACAAACCCATTGTTTGGCTGCATTGATTATTAAATTGATGACCAAAGTAGTACCTTGGGTCACCAATTACTAGTACACCGTGGCACACAGGGCAGGGTTTGATGGAAATGCTTTATTTAGGTCCACTGGCACAACCAGCTCTACTTACACATTGCCAGTGAGTCTGTCTATGCAGGAAATCCATGGTCATTTGAAATGTAAGGAGCTCTTTGGATCACCATAACCTGGCAAAGATGAAAAGGCGCATCTTGTTGGTATCCAACTTTTTTGAGCCTTAGAGTTTATTCCTCCGGAAAGTTCAGCATAAGTTATATTTGAGAAAATTACAAAAGGTAATAGCAAAACTCTGTCATCGTATCCTTTTCTTCTCCATTCATGTGTCAACTTCTCAAGAAGCTCTAGCATCAAAGTAGTCTTGACACACACGTTTTGGGATTAACAACAGGTAAGGGAACTTTTTTCTCCTAATTTTTGCTGGGAGCAAACAGCAGTAATTTCCAGACCTCTGGAAGTTTCCTAAAAGTGGCAGTTGCCATGGGCTGGAATTTTCAGTCCTGGCAGTATTTCCACATTTATTCTATTCATAGGGCTGTTATTTTCTGTTCTTGATGTCAAAGAAGGAAGTTTGATCTCTAACAAGGAAGTTTTCCCCCCACAACTCCAAGTAAATCCTTTTGCATCATTTCTTCCCTCACAGATTCTTCTTTTCGGAAGGGCAAACAATACCCTTCATAATGCTGCAAACACTTGGACCAAGCTGAGGAACTCTTAGTTAAAGCCATATGTCCATACCTGTGAGGGCACTTGACATCAAATCAATGCATCTCAAAGACTTCTATAGGCTTCAATAAGCTCTTTTGCCAGCTTTGTACCAAGAAGGGGAAAGAATGAGTGTGTGATGAGGTGTGATGGAGGAGAGAAGAGGCAGAGTGGGGTGGTGTGTGTGTGTGTGTGTGTGTGTGTGTGTGTGTGTGCATAAGCTTGTGTAGCTGGGTTGTAGTCTCAATAGGTATTGGTTCTTTTTTATTATTATTATCACTATCCTTATTTTTATGACTATTTTACTAGCCACATATGGAGCAATGGCTTCTTTTTTAAAGGATACAATAAAGCTGAGAGCCTATTGGCCCCAGACTACGGTGACTGATAAGTTAACACTTTAATCCAACTCTTTCTTCTATGTTAATAACTAAGTATCTGCCAGTATAATGGGGAAAATATGAAAACAAATATGGCAAGTATTCTCCATGACAGCTGAGGGCATCTGGGTGCTCCATCAAAATTTGACCTCAAACTCTTGGAGTTTGACCTGAAAACAGAAAAATTCAAAGTTTAGATTACATGAATAATTGTATACTTGTTTTTAAAAAGTTCCAGGCTTAACAAAAAATTGTTGCAAACATAGACTAATCATTGGATTCTGTGTTATTTGTTCCTCATACAAGATAAAGATGCTTTAAGCAATAGCTTTTTAATGTTCTCTCATCACAGAAAGAAACCCAGAAAGTACTTTTTTATTAGTTTTCAACCTCAGTGAAATCACAGCTGCAGGGGGAAATAAAGCTAACTTTCTCTGCTCTTCTTAAAATGAAATAAAACATCTATATATATATATAAAAGGCTAATATGCTAAGTGTCCTACCATCTGACCGGTCGCTATGATGCACACTGGCCACCAGGGGGCAGACGCTCAACACAGGAGCTGCCATGATGGGCACTGGCCATTTACAGAGAATCGGCACCATGGAGCTGGTGCCCACAAAGCAACACTTGGCTTCCCCCAAGTGGAACACAGGCCCCACCACCACCACCCTGGAGCGACACCCCACCAGATCACAGCCAATGCTGCTGAGACCCCATGGCGCAAAATGTGGCCCACAGCCCAGCCCAGCCCAGAAACGGTTGCTATGGGCACCGGGTAATGACATCACATAGCAATACCCGGCTTCCTCTCCCAAGTGACAACTAGTCTCCTTGGAGTTTCTTCAGCCCAGGAACCCGACTTGCTTTATAGCCAGGAGCAAACATTTCACACTGTAACCAAATGTCTATGAAGCGTTTTCCCATGCCTCATCTCATCTCATTTGATCCTCACAGAAGTCCTGGAGTAGGTAGATAGGAGACTCAGTGGAATTCTATTTTCTTTTCATTAGCCGGGAAACAGAGATTTTGAAAGCTTAGAAACTTGACCCCACTGAAAAGTAGTAAGAAATAGTGGACCTTGAAAATGACTTCAGGTTTTCTCACTGCACAGAATATAGTCAAACACTGCTGCAGTTAAATATTTTACCCTTTGTTCTCCCTGTGTGACCTACAATAATAATCTGCTTTGTGTTGATATTACTGCTGTGTTGCTGACAATTACCTGAAAGAGAAGTTGGGGTGCTTCACTGGGCTGGAAAAAGTTTAGTTACACCAGAAAGCAGGTCTAATTAAGCAAGTTTATTCTATCTATAATAATAAAATGTAATATGTTAATTAGACTGGATGTCCTTCCAGACGACCTTCCAGATGAAGCTGGGCCTGCAAGGGAAGCCTGGGTCCCGGGTGCCAGAGGGAAGCTTGTGCAGCAGCCGGGTGAAGGAAGGCCTACTCTTGCACGACTTTGGTGCATTGGGCCTTTAGTATATATATAAAAGGCTAAGTTGATTCCTGCATGTGTAATACATATAAAACTCTCGCTGATGCCAATCACAAGCATGTGTTTCAAACTGTCATTGTCAATCGTGAATTTGGTTGACACTTCTATTATAGAGAAAGTGTGAATAGTGATATTAAAATCTTCTAATTTCCTTTCAATGTGCATGAATTCATGCACTGTGGCCACTAGTAGTTAAATAATGAATACAAAACTAATTTTAATTTTAATAGTTCTCTTCTCGTTTTTATAACTAATTCATACTGTTTCAGTCTTATTTTAATCCCTAATTAAATTAAATTTAATAATATAACTTTTCTGTCACAATATAAATATAGAAAGCAAGAAAATAATTTACCTTTCCACGGTCAACTCTGATACCAGATTACAGTGGGTTTAAAATATGTCTATTAACACTTGGATAATAGTAATAACAGGGAATGTTATCTATTCTATAGTGTTAATCAAAATGGAGGCCAAACTGGATTCCACTTATTCCAATTCTCCACATTGTACACACAGTGGCTATGGTAGTTCTTATGAAATTTAGAATAATGAAATGTTATCCTCAAGTTAGCTGAACTTGATCCTGCACTCCATGAATACTCGTGGGTATAGAAAAAAGTGAGTCCTGTTGAATATAAAAGTCTAGCATGGAGATAAAAATAACTTTTTCAAACTCTCACTTATTTTGAGAGCCTAGAGTGTGCTGGGGTGGACTGTACCAGATTACAAAAAAATGTCTACATTTAACTGTATTCTTTTATTTATTGTTTACAAAGTTATTATCCCCAAATATATGGAGATTAAACAACATATTTCAAAATTATGCATGGGTCAAAGAAGAAATCTCAAGAGAAACTTCAAAATATTTTGAACTAAATGAAAAGGGAGGCCGAAACCGGTTTGGCTCAGTGGATAGAGCATCGGCCTGCAGACTGAAAGGTCCCAGGCTCGATTCCGGTCAAGGGCATGTACCTTGGTTGTAGGCACATTCCCAGTGGGAGATGTGCAGGAGGCAGCTAATCGATGTTTCTCTCTCATCAATGTTTCTAACTCTCTATCTCTCTCCCTTCCTCTCTGTAAAAAATCAATAAAATATATTTTTTAAAAAATAAAATAAATGAAAAGGAAGACACAACTTATCAAAATTAGTGGGATGTGGCAAAAAGCAGTGCTTCTTTTCTAAAATATGCATTAGAAAGAAGAAAAATCTAAAATCAGTATTCTAAATTTCATCTTAGGAAACTAGAAAAAGAAGAGCAAATTAAATCCAAAGTAAGCAGAAGAAAAGAAATAATAATAATTAGAGCAGAAATCAATAAAAATGAAAACAAGAAATAGAGAAAATCCACAAAACCATTGGTTTTGTGAAAAGATTTAAAAAAAATTGAAGTCTCCAGGCAGTCTAAGAAAAAAGAGGCACAAATTACTAATATCAGAATTGAAAGAAGAGACATCACTACAGATGCTAGGGACATTTAAAGAATAATAAAGAAATACTATAAACAAGTCAATGCCCACATATTTGATAACCTAGATGAAATGGACCAATTCTTTGGAAGAAACATTGCCAAAACTTACACAGGAAGAATAGATAATCTGAGTAGGCCTATTAAAGAAAATGAATCAATAATTAATAACCTTCCCAGATGGATTCATCAGTGAATTTTACCAAACATTTAATGAAAAGATTATACACATATATAAAAAAAGAAAACATTATACATATTCTCTATAATTTTTAGAAAATAAAAGTAAAGGGAATAATTCCTATGAAGCCAGAATTGACCTAATACAAAAGCCAGAAAAAGACATTACAAGAAAATTACAGTTCAATATCTCTCATGAATACAGAAGCAACAATACTCAATAAAATATTAATAAATCAAATACCACAGTGTATTAAAAGAATTATACAGCATGACCAAATGGGATTTATGCCAAGTATGCAAGGCTGGTTCAACATCGAAAAGCCAATTAATGTAATCCATCATATCAGAAGGCTAAAAAATTAAAATTAATTTATCTTAACCAAATGTAGAAAAAGCATATGACAAAATTCAACACCCATTCATAAGAAATAAAATAACTCTCTGCAAACTATAAAAAGAGAGAATAACTTCCTCAACCTGATAAAGAACATCTACAAAAAAAAAACCCTACAGCTAACATCATACTTAATGGTGAGAAACTAGAAGCTTTCCCAGTAAGATCATATATAAGGCAAGGATGTCCCCTTTCACCACTCTTTTTTAGATATTATCATGGAAGTTTTAATTAATGCAGTAAGCGAGAAAGGGAAATAAAAGACATACAGATTGGAAAGGAAAACCAAAACTGTCTTTTTTTTTTTCACAGATAATATGATCAGCTATGTAAAAAATCCGAAAGAATTTTAGAACTAATAAGTAATTATAGCAAGTTGTAGGATACAAGGTTAATATGCAAAAGTCAATAATTTTCCTATGTACCAGTAATAAATAAGTGAAATTTGAAATTAAAAACACAACGCTATTTACATTAGCACCCAAAATGAAATTTTAGGTATAAATATAATAAAATATGTGCAAGATCTATATGAGAAAGGCTTCAAAACTCTGATAAATGATATCAAAGAAGAGCTAAATAATTGGGGAGATAACCCGTATTCATTAATAGGAAGACTCGATCTTATGAAGTGCCAATTTTTCCAGCTTGATCTATACATTCAATGCAATCCCAATAAAAATCCCAGTAAGTTGTTTTGTGAATATCAACAAACTTATTGTAAATTTATATGGAGAAGCAAAGGACACTGAATAGCCAACACAATATTGAAGAAAAACAAAGTTGGAAGACTGATGCTACCCAACTTCAAAATTTACCATAAAGCTACAGTGATAAAGATAGTGTGGTATTGCCCTGACCTGTTTGGCTCAGTGGATAGAGCGTCGGCCTGCGGACTAAAGGGTCCCAGGTTCGATTCCGGTCAAGGGCATGTACCCAGTAGGGGCGGGGGGGTGCAGGAGGCAGCAGATGGATGTTTCTCTCTCATCAATGTTTCTAACTCTCTATCCCTCTCCCTTCCTCTCTGTAGGAAATCAATAGAATATATATATTTTTTAAAAAATAGTGTGGTATTGGCAAAAGAATAGACAAGTATATTAATAAAATGGAATAGGTAGCCCAGAAATAGACACACATAAATATAGGCAACTGATCTTTGACAAAGGAGCAAAGGTAATACAATGAAGCAAAGAGAGTCTTCTTAACAAATGGTGCTGAAGCTTCCACATGCAAAAAAAAAAAAAAATGTAGACACAGACATTACACTCTGTACAAAAACTAACTCAAAATAGATCACAGACCTAAATGTAAAGCACAAAACTTATACAACTTCTAGAAGGTAATATAGGAGAAAATCTAGATGACTTGGGTATGGCAATGACTTCTTAGGTACAACACCAAAGGCATGGTCCATGAAAAAAAAAATTGAGCCCTAGCTGTTTTGGCTCAGCGGATAGAGCATCGGACTTTGGTCCTCAGTTTGATTCTGATCAAGGGCACATGCCCGGGTTGTGGGCTCAGTCCCCAGTGGTGGGCGTGCAGGAGGCAGCCGATCAATGATTCTCTCTCATCATTGATGTTTCTATCTCTCTCCCCCCTCTCCTTTCCTCTCTGAAATCAATAAAATTATATTTTTTAAAAGTTAATAAGTTGGAGTTTATTAAAATTCAAAACTTCTGTTCTATAAAAAACAATGTCAAGAGAATGAGAAGACAGCCAGACTGGGAGAAAATATTTGCAAAAGACACATCTGACAAAGGAGTGTTATCTAAAACATACAAAGAAGTCTTTAAAGTCAACAATAAGAAAATAAACAACGGCGATAAAAGTGTGCCAAAAAAAAATACCTTAGTAGACATCTCATCATGGAAGATATGCAGATGGCAAATAAGCATGTGGAAAGATGCTCCATATCATATGTCATCAGGGAAACTCAAAATAATAAAACAATGAGATACCACCACGCACCTATTAGAATGGCCACAATTCAGAACACTGATAACACAATGCTGGTGAGAATGTGGAGCAACAGAATCTCAGTGCTGATGGGAATGCAAAATGGTACGGCCACTTTGGAAGACAGTTTGGTGCTTTGTTGTTTATATAAAACTAAACATACTCTTTCCTTACTATCCAGCAACCACACTCCTTGTTATTTACCCAAAGGAACGGAAAACTTGCATCTGCACAAAAAACCTGCATATGGATGCGTATAGCAGCTCTCTTCATAGTTTCCAAAATGTGGAAGCTACCAAGGTGTCCTTCGATAGGTAAATGGAAAAATAATCCGTGGTACATCCAGACAATGGAATATTATTTAGTGATAAAAAGAAATGAGCTATCAAGCCATAAAAAAAAGCAGAGAGGAAACTTAAAGACGTATTACTAGGTGGAAAAGCCAACCTGAAAAGGCTACCCACTGTATGATTCCAACAATATAACATTCTGAAAAAGGCAAAGCTATGGAGAAAGCAAAACATCAGTGGTGGCTAGGGGTTGGGCTGGGAAAGGGATGGATAGGGGAAGCACAGAGGAGTTTCAGAGCAGTGAAAGTACTCTGTAGGATATGCTAATGGTGGATATGTCATTATACATTTGTCCAAACCTATAGACCAGTGGTTCTCAACCTTCCTAATGCCGGGACCCTTTAATACAGTTCCTCATGTTGTGGTGACCCCCAACCATAAAATTATTTTCGTTGCTACTTCATAACTGTAATGTTCTACTGTTATGAATCATAATGTAACTATCTGATATGCAGGATGTATTTTCATGGTTACAAATTGAACATAATGAAAGCATAGTGATTCATCACAAAAACAATATGTAATTATATATGTGTTTTCCGATGGTCTTAGGGGACCCCTTGAAAGGGTCGTTCAACCCCCAAAGGGGTTGCGACCCACAGGTTGAGAACCGCTGCTATAGAATGTACAATGCCAAGAGTGAATCCTAATGAAAACAATGATCTTTGGGTGATCGTGATGTGTCAGTGTAGGTTTGTCAGTTATAACAAATGTGCCACTCTGGGGAAGGGTACTTATAATGGGGAGACTATGTATGTGTGAAGACAGGGCAGACAGTATATGAGAAATCTCTGTACCTTCACTCAATTTTGCTATGAACCTAAAACTTTTCTAAAACCTTAATTTATGAAAAGATTTTAAAAACTTTAAGGAAGGTCATTACCACTCGGTGATGGTGCTATGTTAGGCTGCATCCACCTCCTGGTTCTCCCAGAGCTGTCCAACAATTCTCCCCTAACCCAAAGCAAATCCTTTTGCACCCTTTCTCTTTCTCAATCTCTCTTTCTCTCCTCTCTCTGCTTGTGTAGGGGAAAAAGAGTGGATTGTTGACTATCGGGATCACCTTTCCTTTTTACCTGTTGTTTAAGCATCTAACACAGCCATAAACAAGGAGTAGACCCCCTATAACAGTGATTCTCAACCTTCTGGCCCTTTAAATACAGTTCCTCATGTTGTGACCCAACCATAAAATTATTTTCGTTGCTACTTCATAACTGTCATGTTGCTACTGTTATGACTCGTCATGTAAATATCGGATATGCAGGATGGTCTTAGGTGACCCCTGTGAAAGGGCTGTTCGACCACCAAAGGGGTCGCGACCCACAGGTTGAGAACCGCTGCCCTATAATATTCTGCAATGCCCTTGCAGTCATGTCAAGGAAGGAGGTAGCAGAAAATTTGACTCAGTTTGAAAAACTAAGTTATTGCTGACCTAGCCAGTCAGGTGTTCCGCAAAATGTAATACTCATCTGTAGCAGAATCACCTGGGGCTCTGATTAAAAACGCAGAAGTACCAGCTATGGAGTCCAGGAATCTGCCTTTTAACCAGTTTTCCCAGGAAATTTCAATGCACATGAACATTTGAAAATTGCTCTCTCCCTCTCCATATTGTGAGTACACAGCAAGAAGGCAGCTGTCTACAAGCCAGGCAGAAGGCCCTCATCAGAACCTGACCATGCTGGCACCATGACCATGACTTCCAACCTCCCAGAATTGTGAGAAAATAAATTTCTAGTATTGAAGCTACCCAATCTATGGTATTTTGCAATGGCAGCTTGAGCAGACTAAATAAAACACATCTTCCACAACAGGTTTGACTTTCCTTGACTTCTGTGTCTATCACTGAATTTTTCACTCCCTGAACCCCTTACTTAAGGAGATTGTACCACACCACATACCCTAGATCAAGCATGTCAAACTCAAAGGCTAACACACGCCAATAAACAAGGCATGCGGCCGGTGGGCAGTGAGTTTGACATGCTTGCCCTAGATCATTTCCCGGTTGGCTGTAACTATTTCCTGTATTCTGAAGTTCTGTTCAACAAAACCAGATTTATTATATTTCATTTCATCCATTCTTCTTATTATTCATTCATTTGTAGACAATTTATTGGGGCCTTGCTATGGCTAGGCCCCATGTTTAGGGGTGGTAAACAGAGGTGAATTGAATTTGTGCTTCCAGCCTGTAATAGTTCTCAGCCTCATGGGGAGACAATAAATTAGTAAACAGACATGTAGTCATAAATCATGAAGCAGAAAGAAGGAAATCAAGAAACTCTCGCTGTGGCATTGACATTTCAGCTGATTTCTGAAGGATGAGGATGAATCATCTATGAAAATTGCCAGAGGGAAGCAAAACAGCTAGAAGGACAAATACATGAAAATGTATAAAAGGAAAAAGACCTGGAACTGAAAGTGTGGTGGAACACTGTCATGTGTCATCTAGAGCCCGCTTCATTGAAATATATTAAAAAAAAAAAAAAAACCCATACTGAAGGCTATGCAGTCCTATACTAGAGATCCTAAATCTAAACCTTGAAACAAGCCAGAGCACCGGAGGCTCACACATCGATGCTTGGGCATAGTGCCACTGGCCAATACAGATTCATACGTTATTTAAAAACGGAAACCTAAGAGTTACCATTCTATTTCCTTTCAGGACATGATGAAGATTGCTGCCTGCTTCACCCAGGGCTTCCTACATCGCAACCCACAGGAAATTATGCCCTTCGTGGTTAGTGCCACTTGCTACTGTTGAGCATTTGGAAGGTTTTAGCTCGCAAACACTGTAAGACTTGTAACAGATCAAGTTTTAAAATCTTATTCTGGCCGAACCGATTTGGCTCAGTGGATAGAGCGTCGGCCTGTGGACTGAAAGGTCCCAGGTTCGATTCCGGTCAAGGGCATGTACCTTGGTTGCGGGCACATCCTCAGTGGGGGGGGTGCGGGAGGCAGCTGATCAATGTTTCTCTCTCATCGATGTTTCTAACTCTCTATCTCTCTCCCTTCCTCTCTGTAAAAAAATCAATAAAATATATTTTAAAAAAATCTTATTCTGGTCATGAAGAACACAGGAATTCTTTCCTTTATCTAGCAACTGTTCAGGGCATGATGATTTGCATTTCCTATGCCAACTGATCCATTCCGATTTATGCTTTTTTCCTTTCCCACCACCCCCCCACACTTAAACTCAATTTCCTCCTTCATTTTATTTTTTATCTTGTTTTATTGCCACAGCTGTATAAATGGCCACAATTGTTTTTCTTGTAGCAAAGAGGATGTAAATACATATATCCTGAAATAGCCTTCATTAGCGATTGCATTTACTAAGACTCTTCTCAGAGTGTGGTCCACAGGTCATCAGCATCACCTGGGAGCGCGCAGAAATGCAGAATCAGCCCTCGCTGGTTTGGCTCAGTGGATAGAGTGCCGGCCTGTGGACTGAAGGGTCCTGGGTTCAGTTCTGGTCAAGGGCACATGCCTGGGTTTGGGGCTCGATCCCCAGTGTGAGACCTGCAGGAGGCAGCCAATCCATGATTCTCTCTCATCATTGATGTTTCTATCTCTCTCCCTCTCCCTTCCTCTCTGAAATCAATAAACATATTTTTTTTAAAAAAAAAAAAAAAAGAAAAGAAAAGAAATGCAGAACTCAGGCCTCACCTCATGAATAAACTGTAGCACCTTCACGTTTATGGGTGAATTTTTCATATCCATGAATTTCACTTTGCCTCTTTATTGCCGGTGTTCTCTATTCTCCTAAAGCCTTAAGGCCACATTCCTATAATCCTGAACAGAACGCTGAGAATGCTCTACAATCTGTTGGGTAGGTGGCATTCGTTCAGAAATCAAAGTCAACCTTAGCTCACATTCCCCATTACAGCAAACTCTTTCAGGTTTAATATTTTGAAAAGAAAAAAAGCAATCTCTAATAATTGAAATGCTTTTTCTGCTTTTTAGTTTTAAGAGAAAAAGATGTACTACAGTTTTTAAGAGGCTATCATGTATTTTAGTAATGACCCTGAGAAACTGCAGATTCAACCCAATATCACACCTCTCTCCACTGGGTACATCATCTGAGAAAGAACGAGCATAATTTAGTGTTACTACTTTACTTCTCTTAGTGGAAATGGTGGGGATTGGACATTGCTGCTGGAATATCTGGAATTTTAAATAGACATTACAGGAAACCTGGGGCTTTCTGGGCAGCTTATGAATTTGAAGGGGACAGAAATAATCCATTTTTCTGGGAAACACTCACTTACGTAGACCGGACTCTTCTTAATGATGTGTTAATGAGGTGGTTGTAAAGGCCTGATGCTGCTGGCCCTGTGGCACCCCGTCCTATTTATTCAGGAGAATGCTCCTTTCTGCTGCCTTACTTGTACTCCCGCCCTGCTCTCTCCCTTTGGATCCTCACCTCTCTGTACATGGGCCTGACACATGGGCCAGAGCTCTCTCCACTCCAGGAATCAATCAACCCAGGCTGGGGTGTGGCTTTAGACCTGGTGTTAGCATGTATCACTCCACATCTAAAACACCACCCACTTGTGATAATTAAAGCCCTGTGGTTTTTCATGACAAAACCTAGAGACATTTTGATTTTGTGAACCATGTGTTCTCAGTGACTAAAGGATTCATTTGATTATTTGGAACTGGACCTTCTTTTCATCTAATTACCCTGCACCAGGGTTAATATTCGAATGCAGACAGCAGCCCTGCTATCTGTTCTGCTCTCAAATGTTGCACACGCTGAGAGGGTGGAATTTGGGACTAACTTTTTACTGTATTTATTTATTTAAAAAATCTTTGTTATTGAAAGTATTACATATGTCGCCCCTTTTCCCCCATTGAGCCCCTCCAGTCGTGTCCTGCCCCCCGCCAGGCCTTCACCACCCTGTTGTCTGTGCATGTATGGTGTATGCATATACGTATACAAGGTCTTTGGTTGATTACCTCCCACTCACCCACCCTCCCCCACCTTCCCTCTGAGATTCCGCACTGTCTCATGCTTCTATGTCTCTGGACTTATTTTGTTCATCAGTTCATTTTGTGACTTAGATTCTACATGTGAGTGAGATCATGTGATACTTGTCTTTCTCTGACTGGCTTTTTTCACTTAACATGATACTCTCCAGGTCCATACATGCTGTCTCAAAGGGCAAGGGATTCCTCTTTTTTACTGCTGCATACTATTCCATGGTATAAATGTACCACAGCTTTTTTATCCACTCATCTACTGATGGACATTTGGGCTGTTTCCAGATCTTAGCTATTGTAAATTGTGCTGCTATGAACATAGGAATGCATACATTCTTTCTGATTGGTGTTTGGGGTTTCTTAAGATATATTAAAAAAATGGGATCACTGGGTCAAATGGCAATTCCACTTTTTAATTTTTGAGGAAACTCCATACTGTTTTCCATAATGGCTGCATTCCCACCAGCAGTGCACTAGGGTTTCCTTTTCTCCACATCCTCGCCAGCACTTGTCATTTGTTGATGGTAGCCATTCTGACAGGTGTGAGGTGATACCTCGTTGTCATTTTAACTTGCATCTCTCTGATGATCAGTGACTTTGAGCATTTTTTTTTAAAATATATTCCATTGATTTTTTACAGAGAGGAAGGGAGAGAGATAGAGAGTTAGAAACATCGATGAAAGAGAAACATCGATCAGCTGCCTCCTGCACATCTCCAACTGGGGATGTGCCCGCAACCCAGGCACATGCCCCTGACCGGAATCGAACCTGGGACCCTTCTGTCCGCAGGCCGACGCTCTATCCACTGAGCCAAACCGGTTTCGGCGACTTTGAGCATTTTTTCATATGTCTCTTGGCCTTCTGTATGTCCATTTTGGAGAAGTGTCTATTTAGGTCCAACACTATTTATTGAAGAGACTGTCATGACTCCATTATATGTTCTTGCCTCCTTTGTCAAATATTAATTGAGCGTAATAGGTTGGGTCGATTTCTGGGGTCTCTGTTCTGATCCATTGATCTATATGACTGTTCCTGTGCCAGTACAGGCTGTTTTGATTATGGTGGCTTTGTAGTATAACTTGATATCTGATATTGTGATCCCCCCAACTTTTTTCTTTCTTCTCAAGATTGCTACAACTACTCAGAGTCTTTTTTTGGTTCCATATAATTTTTGTTGTATTTATTCTAGATCTGTGAAATACACCATTGGTATTTTAATAGAGATTGCATTGAATCTGTAGATTGCTTTGGGTAGTATGGACATTTTAATGATGTTAATTCTACCAATCCATGAACACGGTATATTCTTCCACTTGTTTATATCTTCTTCTATCTCTTTTTTCAACAACTTGTAGTTTTCCGAGTACAAGTGTTGTACCTCCTTGGTTAAGTTTATGCCTAAGAATCTTAATATTTTTGTTGCAATGGTAAATGGGATTGTTTGTTTAGTTTCTCTTAGAGAATTCATTATTGGTGTATAAAAAAGCCATTGATTTTTGGGTGCTGGTTTTGTATCCTGCTACATTGCCAAATTAATTTATTAAATCTAGTAGTTTTTTGGTGGATTTTCTAGTGTTTTCTATGTACAATATTATGTCATCTGTGAATAATGAGGATTTTACTTCTCCCCTTCCAATTTGGATGCCTTTTGTTTCTTTTTCTTGTCTGATCGCTGTGACTAGGACTTCCAGTACTATCCTATATAATAAAAGGCTAATATGCAAATAGACCCATTGGCAGAACAACTGAACAACCAGTGGCTATGATGTGCGCTGACTACCAGGGAGTGTGTGTGGAACATGGTGGGCATTGGCATGGTGGGATGGTGGAGGAGGTGAGCGGGGGCGCCAGACCAAGGCAGGGCACCAGTCACTGTCATTGGGGTGAGCCTGTGGTGGTTACTGAAAATTCTTTGCTCCCACGCACTGTGGTCTTGCCTGGCACTCACACCCGCTGCCGGCACTGGAGCCACCGTTCACACCCACTGCCAGTGCCAGCCCTGCTCACACCCGCAGCTGGTGCTGGAGCCGCCGCTTGCACCCACTGCCAATCCGGATCACTCAATGCCATCAGTGGGTACAAGCAGCAGCTGCCGGCCCTGATTGCCCCTGAGGACTTCTCCACCTCCCCCTGCTCCTGAGGGGTGATCAGGGCAGCAGCTGCCGCTCAAACCCTCTGCTGGAGCCAGCTCTAATCGCTCCGTGCCATCAACAGGTGCAAGTGGGGCCGGTGCCGTCAGCGCCTGGGAGCAGTGGTGGTGGAAGCGGGGCTGCTGGCAGACAGGGGACAAGGGGCTGTGGCGGGAGGGGCTAGGTGGAGGCACAGAGGATGGGCCAAGACCTGCCCTTGTGCCTACCATAGCCTCATGGCCCACAGTTCCTTTCAAGGTGCACGGATTCATGCACTGGGCCCCTAATGTTGAATAAGAGTGGTGAAAGCAGAAATCACTGTCTTATTCCTGTTCTTAGGGGAAATGGTTTTCATTTTTGCCCATTGAGTATGATGTTGGCTGTAGGTTTGTCATATATGGCCTTTATCATGTTGAGATATGCTCCCTCTATTCCCACTTTGCTGAGCATTTTTATCAAAAATGGGTGTTGGGTTTTGTTTAGATCAATTGCTTCAAATCCTGTTAATAATTTGTTGATTCATTTTCTGCTATATGTGAAACAGCAGCACCCTTTTGGTAGAAATCACATATGGAGATTTGGTTGTCTGACTCTCAAAACAATTATTTAAAAATCACTTCTTTTACACAATTTTATTAGGTCTTCATTTTCTCATTTGTAAAATGAATGGAGCAGGGAAGGTGTGTGTAGAGGGTTGTGCTATCCATGCTTTAAGCGGGGTAGACAAAAGAATCATCAAACCCAGTGTTCTATATTCTAACAAATTTGCTCCATATCAAATGGAAGCAAGTTTTGTAGCTTCTATTTCCATCGTGATCCATATGGATAAAACTAGATATTTTAATGAATGATGTTATTGTGCTTTTCTCCCCTTTAAGCACAATGTGTTCCCTGTTCTCTTCCCATCTATGCCCAGCTCCTTTAGCCCAGGCTGTTCCAGTCTCTCAGCTCAGCTGAATGGTTATCTTATTTTCTGGCCTCCATCACCTTTGTCAGTGATCAAAGCAGGCATCCTTCCACCCGCCAGGCTGATCCTTGCTGCTGTTCTTCCTACTACATGCTCATTATTTCAGCTGCATTTTCAATGCTCTCTTATTACCCTTCTATGTGTCCACCCACATCTCCACCTACAGTTTCTATAATGTGCTTTCTATCTACTCTAGTTTAATAAAAGGGAAATTATGCTAATTTTATTCAAACTTTAAGAAAGTAAAATCTGTACCATAATTATTCTGCCCCTCTTTCCTTTTTATTTATTCTTTTTAAAATAAAATGTGTCTAATCATCTGAGAAAACGGCACTTGCTCAATTTTAACAACTTTCTTATTTTTACTTTTAATTAGGTATATTTTTCCAACTGAATTTGGTTGGAGTGAAAAAGCCAGCCTTCTGAGTAGATCAGGTTCTAATGGCATTAGAGACTGGGTCCAAAGCAACTTCAGTATTAGCTAACAAAATGGTGCTTGGGAAGCAGCATGGAAGGTCTGCTGCATGTGCTGTGTTGGAGGTAAAGGGCACAATTCCTGGAGACAGGAGTCCAAGGCATTCTACATACTCAAGACTTTAGAGCCAAACAGGCTATTTCCATATCAAATACAGCCTCTAACAAGCAAAATATCTTTGTTTGCAAATGCCTAGAGGTGGAATATTTGATCTTGCTATCTAGAAAAAGGACTTATTTGTAGGCATAGACTAGTTTTTTTAAAAAGATACTTAGATAAAGGTATAGAAAGGGAAGATTGAGTCTCAAAGGCCCAAAGTCTTTCAAGGAGGAGGAACTAACTAAGCACTGTTTGGGGCAAAGTTTGGGGAAGGAGAGAAAGCCACTAGCTGGAAGTTCAAAGAAAAGACTTAAAGAAGAAGTGGTTTATTTGGGGAGTATTGAAATGAAATACTGTGTTGTCCAACCAGATTCTTCCCAGTGACCTCACAAAATCTTCCACAAAATCTAGAATATATCTAGTATGATTGGCTTTCTTGCAGTGGTTGATTAGAGAGCCAAGATTGCATCAAATTCAACTCAGGAAAAAAGCATACCCAATGCTAATGGATGACAGGTACATTTGGCATCTGGATTATACAGATTTATTTTTCCTTCTTATTGTCAAGAAGGACTTTTAAAAGTCTTAGTGTGGGAATAATGTTATGTAGGTAGCTGCATAATTGGGTCAGATTGACATAGATTGTGTCTACATGGCATGATGCCAGCAAAAACAGGTGATTGTGCTCCACTTTGAGAAAAAGTTAATCATATCAGCTACCTAACTTATCACAATTGAAAACACATACATACTTAACTGAAATTTTTAGATTTTCACGTTACATAAAATTTTTATGTCCTGCTCCATCAATCACCTTTGTTCTTCTAAACACATTTAGATCTGAGACTATTTAATCCAAATCTTTCATTTTCTAGATTTAAAAAAAGTAAACGTCTAGAGGTTTGCCCCAAAGCAAGCAGTTAGTTATTGGTGAAGGAGGATTAGACTTTGAGTCCTTGGACTCAGATCTCCTCTTAATTTGTGTAAATATATGCAGTCAGTATTGGGTAGAAATTCACAAGTGGGATTTAAATGAACTGAACCACAAAAGCCAGGAGAATACAAAAGAGAGGGAGAAAGAAAATGGTAGGGAAGGAGGAAGAAAAAATGATTTTAAAGATTTTTCATGTTTCTACCCCCCATTCCAGTCAAAAAGAGTTAGTCATGAAGTGAGCATGAAATGCCAGTAGGTTAGAATTTTTTCTTTTCTCTGCCTGTCTCAGATACTGCTCACCTCTCATAATGGAAGCATTTTAGCCCACTGAGTGTGATCATACTTTTAAAGGTGTATCTATAATAATAAAAGCATAATATGCTAATTAGACCGGACAGCCAAACAACTTTCCAGACATTATTCCAGATGTCCTTCCGGATGAAGGAAGAGGGAGAGATAGAAACATCCATCATTCCAGATGTCCCCCCGCAGCAGCGGGGGCTGAGGCAGAGGCGGTTAGGGGCAATCAGGCAGGCACACAGATTTGTGCACCAGATTGCAAGAGGGCACAAGCCAGGCTGAGGGACCTCTGCAGGATCGGGCCTAAACCAGCAGTTTGACATCCCCCGAGGGGTCCCAGATTGCAAGAGGGTGCAGGCTGGGCTGAAGGACCCCTCCTTCTCCCCGTGCATGAATTTCATGCACCGGGCCTCTAGTATTTTTTATAAATAACAGAACTAAAAACAAAGCAACTACTTTACTTGACTATAAAATGAAAATACAATGACATATTCTAATTGTTGGAGAAAAAGCTGACTGTTGTTAGAATTAGTGAATCAGTTCCATTGTAGCTTTTTTATAGGAAATGAATGAATGACTGAATTACTATTTTGTACTTACAAACTATAAAATACTCAGAGAAGTTCAGAAAATAATACAACATACATCTGATTCAATGAGTTAAGCTTTTTTATTTTTTTTTATTTTGTTTTAATGCTTAAAGTATTACAAAGACTATTACATATGTCTCCTTTTTTCCCCCCTTAGATTCTGCATATAAGTAAAATCTACAGTATTTGTCCTTTATTGTCTGACTTATTTCACTTAGCATAAAATGCTCAAGCTCCATCCATATTATTATAGTGAGATTTCCTTTTTATAGCTGAGTAATATTTGATTGTGCATGTGTACATACTTATATAATTTTTAGCCATGCGTTCATTGATGGACACTTAGGTTTTTTCCATATCTTAGCTATTGTGAATAATGCTGCATTGAGCATAGAAATATAGATATCTTTTTGACATATTAATTTTATTCACTTTGGATATGTACCCACATACCCAGAAGGGGAATTGCTGGATCATATGGTAGTTCTATTAGTAATTTTTTGAGAAACTTCCATACTGTTTTCCAGAGTGGCTGCACCAATTTACAATCCCACAAATAGTGAACATGGGTTCCTTTATCTCCACATTCTTACAAACACTTACATCTTTTCTTTTTGGTAATAGTCATCCTGACAGATGGGAGGTGATATTTCATTGTGGTTTTGATTTGTATTTCCCTGATGATTAGTGATGTTGAGTACCTTTCTATATATTTGTCAGCCATTTGACTGTCTGCTTTGGAAAAAAATGTCTTTTTAGGTCATGTGCCCCTTTAAAATCAGATTATTATCTATTATTATTATTGGTAGTAGTAGTAGTATTTTGCTATCGAGTTGTATGAGTTCCTCACATACTTTAGATATTAGCCCCTTACCA
This sequence comes from Myotis myotis, assembly GCF_014108235.1. Taxonomy (NCBI): domain Eukaryota; kingdom Metazoa; phylum Chordata; class Mammalia; order Chiroptera; family Vespertilionidae; genus Myotis; species Myotis myotis. The sequence continues at coordinate 4,804,623 of NW_023416346.1, read as the reverse complement.
GATATACGGTTTGCATATATATATTTTCCCATTCCATAGGTTGCCTTTTTATTTTGTTGATTGTTTCTTTTGCTGTGCAGGAGCTTTTTGTTTTGATATAGTCCCACTTGTTTATTTTTGCTTTTATTGCTTATGCTTTTGGCATCATATCCAAAAAATCATTACCAGGACCAATTTCAAGGGACCTTTTCCCTATGCTCTCTGTAGGTGTTTTACAGTTTTAGATCTTAGGCTTATGTCTTTAATCTATTTCAAGTGCATTTTGCATATGATTTCAGATAAGGGCGTAATTTTATTCTTTTGGTTTTGGATATACAATTTTCCCAACACCATTTTTAATGTGTTTTTTAATATATTTTTATTGATTTCAGAGAGGAAGGGAGAGGGAGAGATAGAAACATCAATGATGAGAGAGAATCATTGATTGGTTGCCTCCTGCACGCCCGCCACTGGGGATCGAGCCCACAACCCAGGCCTGTGCTCTTGACTGGAATCAAAGCTGGAACCCTTCAGTCTGCAGGCCAACCCTCTATCCACTGAGCCAAACCAGCTAGGACAGTGGTCGGCAAACTGCGGCTCGGCAAACCACAGCTCGCGAGCCACATGCGGCTCTTTGGCCCCTTGAGTGTGGCTCTTCCACAAAATACCGGCTCTTCCACAAAATACCGACTTCTGTGCATGGGCCACGAAGTTTCAATAGCACTGTACGTACGTGCCTGCACGTGGTATTTTGTGGAAGAGCCACACTCAAGGGGCCAAAGAGCCGCATGTGGCTCACGAGCCGCGGTTTGCCGACCACGGAGCTAGGGCAATGTGTTTTTATCAATTTTTTAGAGAGAAGAAGGAAGAGGGAGAGAGAGAGATAGAAACATCAATGATGAGAGAGAATCATTGGTCAGCGGCTGCCTCTTGCAAGCCCCCTGCTGGGGATCGAGCCCACAACCCAGGCATGTGCTCTGACCAGGAATCGAACCAGTGACCTCTTGGTGCATAGGTCGACATTGTTCACTGAGCCCAACTGGCTAGGGCTAAGGTTGGCCATTTTAGAATGATAGTACTGGTACTCAGAAAGGTAAGTAGATATAGTGTGGCTATGAGTGACTGAAAAAGAAGAGAAATGGAAACACCTTATAATAATTTCACAATCATAAAATATGTTCTAAAAAGAAAATAACTGCATCCAAATCAGGAACTTGAAAACATATCCGAGTACCTGAAAGCAGAAGAAAAACGAGTAAGGATAAAATCAAAAATGAAGTGACACCATCAAGATGGTGGAGAAAGAGACTCCGGCTTCTGACCCTCCGCAAAGATCAACAATTAACTCTCCATGAACCAAAACAGCTTCCGCAGGGCAAGGAACATCAGTAACAGAGTGAGCAAAGCGCTTGAGAAGAACCACACAAAAAGGGGAAGGAAGGCAGCTTCATTTTGCCAGCACCATGCCATCCCACCAGCAGCCAGCCTTGCTCAGTGGCAAGAGGGACCTCCTAGCTAAAAATAGTTGCCCCTCCCAGGGAAAGGAAGCGCAGTGTGAGGGACCAACTTCCCCAAACCTGCAGGGAACTACACAAGTTGCCACTTGGGTTTCAACCAACCCCGAGGCTGGCCAAGCTGAAATGTATAGAGACCCCTAAGAACGAGGAAGAAAACCAGGGCCTGCCTACCAGTGGCATCACGCGGTGGGAGCCGTGGTGGTTTCCAGTGACCTTCCCTAGAAAAAACCCAGCAGCTTTTGCCACTGAAGAAACCAAAACCAACACAAGCAGGCACAGGCCCTCTGCAGATGACACCGGCTTTGGCACCACATTTCCTGATGCCAGCCACCCAATTTCCTCCTCACACTTCTCTCTGCCTCTCTCTTCCTGTCTGAAATCAATAAAAATATACTGGTGTTTTAAAAAATAATAATTAATAAATAAAACACATCAATCCCAGCCAGTATTAATGCAGCCTTTTAGAAAGTACTATATTTGTGTAACTTTCCCCCTAAATGTGTAAAGAAAAAGTTACCAGAACACAAAAGTAAGCGAGAAAAAAAATATATTTGATAAAGGGCTCTGAAATTACAATCCACGAAATAAATTGTAGTATAATGTCACACGAAGGCTATTAAGCACTTTCTATGTGGCTGACCTCATGTTAAGCAGTTTAAATGCATATTTCAATTGACCCTCACAGTATTCTTCAGAAACAAAAACTGTAATTATCTCGACTTTTAAGATGTAGAAATTGAAGCTTAGAGGAATTAGGTGAAACTGTAAGAACCAGGTCTTAATCACTAGAGTCTCTAAAATGTCATTGTTTTAGTTGGATGGAGACATTATCTGTACCAGCTTTCGTGTAGAAAGGTCACGTGACACTAGCTCTCATCTGTCTATGAAAATTCCCATGGCCGCAGGCTGATGTTCTTGATTAAGCCATACAGCTCGGGACATTTGCCATGGTGCTTCCCACACACCTCCAAGTTCTCTGGTCCCTCCCCCTGCTGCATTTTCTAGGTCAAGTTAATGGCTGAACATTTTTCCAAGTTTACCAAATCATCTTTAAAAACTTGATCCATTTAGCCATTTACAATATTTATAGCAATTCAAACTGGCTGAGATGACTGTAGCAGCTCTTGGAGATCTTTGTGCAATTCAGGTTACTGGCACAGAGATAATGCTGAGTCTAGTTTTAGTGTTTCTGCAGATGTTTTGCCATTGCCTTTCATCATGGATAACTAAAGTTTAATGTATTCTAGATTTTTCAATACTTTTGATATATGACCTTTTAAACAGAATGTATTTCAGATTACAGGTGTTTTGCATATCTCAAATATCAGGGATTTTAGAACAGTAGAGGGATTTGCTCATGCAATAGATTTTATTTATTTGTTGTTGTGACTAATCAAAACTTTGTTTTTTATTTATTTTTTGAAGTTTCCCTGGAATTTTATTATATACATATATATATTACAATATATATTAGTATATTTATTGTTGATAGTATTACAGATGTCTCCCATTCCCCCCCCCCCTTTACCCCTCTCCACCCAGCCCCTACCCCCACCCCCCAGGTCTTCACCACCCTATTTCATAAAATATATTTTTAATTCCATTCCTAGATTTTGTAATATTTAAATTCATAGATTTTTAAAACTTGACTTGATAAAATGAAAATTTTGTATGTGTCCCAGGTAGTGTCAAGAACTGGAAAGTGTCTGATATTTCACTCCACCTGCAATCTAACAATTTAGTCTGACAGTTTCATGGTTGCTTGTAGAAGACAGGAGATTCCTACGTCAGAAGTGAAAGACAATTTATTAAAGAAATAGCTGTAGCTAGACTATCAGCATTTTCATGCAGGCTCCCTGAGTCCCAGTTCCTACAGGGTGAGGGGTAGTGCGCCAGAGGATACATACATACACAGTAGGTTTTATTACAAGAGAACTATGAGCTTCAGGAACCCAAACCTTTCTAAATGGAAATATTTCCTCCCTTTTGCTTAGGAGGAAGGCACTGTTCTCTAAACAAATATCCTTGACAAGACAGTCCAGAACAAAGGGCAGTCTCGTCTTGCTTACAAGATTTTATCTTGCTTACAAGATGTGCAGAAACATGAGACCCATGAAAATTTTTCTCCCAATAGGCAGTTGAAATTTTTCAATTTCTGAAATGTGAATCACATAAGAAAAATGAGGTTCAACTGAGTGAGACTGAAAGATCTACTGCAAAATTAAAAGTTCAGCCTAAGCTAAACTAGATTAACTAAAATCAAACCTTAAAATCTTCAGTGGCTGGTGAACTGTCTCATTCAACATAGATTGCTACAGATTTTATACTTGTAAACAGAAACTATTTTTTGGTGAGTCAATAGCACTGCAATTGGCAATTTGTCATGTGGACCATTCTACAAGTTGAATTGATTTTTGGCAAGTAGATCTGAATTGGCCTGCTTCCTAGGTACGTATTCAAGGTTCTATTCCCTATCAGAGCTCAGTCACAACTAGCTATATGCTAAGGTGCTAACTAAAAGAACATAGTTTTTCCTTTCTCAAGAATGGCTGCATTTTAACAGAGAACTTGACAAATTGGCAAGTTTGAAAAATTGACAAAATGACTCCCAGAGTGTCTAATCTATACTGTTTCATTTTCTAGCTCTTGATGTATGCAGGAATAGATATTTTGGTACATGCTAGCTCCCCCAAATCTCACAAATTATATAACACACTAGAGGCCCAATGCACGAAAATTCATGCAAGAGTAGGCTTTCCTTCCCCCAGCTGCTGGCACTGGCTTCCCTCCAGCACCTGGGACCCGGGCTGCTTCACTCTGGCCCCAGCTTCGTCCGGAAGGACGTCCGGGATGACACCCGGAAGGACATTTGGTCTAATTAGCATATTACCCTTTCATTATTATAGATGAGTTTCCATTTCTCAACCTCATTGGACTCTAATTTATTGGCTTTTCCACCTCGATCCAAAGTTTCCCATTCTGTTATTACTTCACCCCTTGTCCATTTTAGCTCCCTCAGTTCATTATTTTTTTTCCTTTTGATTTCAAAAGAAATTAAAACATTTTCATAGGAACCCTAAAAGTATTGTGAGCCCCAGGCAGACACTGTGACTGACTACTATCTAATGGATAAGTCAACTCTGCTCCCCGGCATCTCTTCATCTGATGACCTTGTTTTATACTTTCTTTAGAAAATACCTATATAAAAGATTCCTCATCTTGCCATAGAGCTTGGGAGTGAAGCCTGGGCAGGATACGTGGAATGCGAGTTGTCTCTATACAGCATGGTTTCTCAGCCTTTGCACTATTGACAATTTGGGGTGGGTGATTCTTTGTTGTGAGGCACTGTCCTGAACATTGCAGGATGTGGAGCAGCAACCCTGGCCTCAGTCCTCCACATACCAGTATCATCTCCCCAGGCATGACAACCAAAAATGTCTTCAGACATTGCCAACGGTTCCCTGGGAGGCAAAATAGCCCCTGGTTGAGAACCACTGCTCTACAAGTATAAATTGAAACCATGGCAGTGGCTGAGTTCTCCTTTGGACATGTTTAGAATAAGAAGAGAAGAGGATAATGGTAAACCCCAAATGTGAGGGACTAGCAACAGAAAAGGAACCACTGGAGCATACTGCCTTGCTCACAACCTGGGGTTGACATGGAGAATTTAGTTATAATGATTCAAATGTCTAAACCTATTGGCAAATAGCAGAGCAAGAGATCTGTAGAACCACCCACCTGGGCCATCTTAAAGATGGGAAAGTTTCCCATCAACAGGATGCTTTAGTGATTCTCGTCATTATAAACAGGGGCCAGATAGGACAGAGCCATAGAGCTTCTTGACTTTTTAAAGTGAAAGTCAAATCTGTGACCTCTGAGGGCCATATGGAGCTGTTTCCTCACAGGTGTTACTCCCCAATAGAACTTTTTTCCTCCTAACTTCATTTCAGCGTCTGCTTTGCAGAGAATCCAACCAGTGCAGGGGTACAGTTTATTTCTTCTTTCCACATTATGGAAAATTACATAAAGTATATATTATATGTAGTTTCCATATCAGTTTTATCTATAATCCTGTTTATATACATGAAAGAGGAAGCATATAGATTATAGCATTTTTAAATTTTTCTTTTTTGGCAAATTAAGTTTAATATACAGGTACAAAACAAGATTCACAGCTTTTACAAATCACTCAAATAGCATTGTAAATAATTTTTTTACAAAAACTTTATTCAACAAAAATACATATCAAGCTACAGCAACCTTGTACGACGTCCTTCCACTATCAACAGTCCATTCGTCAGTTTGGAAGCTCTCACGACTTACACAGCATTTTTACTTAAGATCCGTAGCACAAATTTGCTTTCAAAGGGGGGAACTGTAGCCCTTCATTTCTATATTTTATTAATTACCATGATATTTTTTCTCACATAAGGGTGTTTGACCTCACTTCTGTTTGAATCTCCTCAGAAATGACTAAACTCACAGCTGACATTCAAGAAAGACTGTGCTCGCAGTAGCTAAATCCACCCCTGTGGTCCCTTGATGGTCTCAATACCTGTTCATTTGAGTAGAGGTAATTCATCAGTGGTGTCACAAATAGGATTGTCTATCCTCCCAGCTGGCATGGCTAGTGGTTGAGCTTTGACGTATGAACCAGATCATGGTTCAATTCCTGGTCAGGGCACATGCCCTGGTTGTGGGCTCATCCCCAGTGTGGGGTGTGCAGGAGGCACCGATCAATGGCTCTCTGTCATCATTGATGTTTCTCTCTCTCTCCTCCTCTCTCTTCCTCTCTAAAATCAATAAAAATATATTTTTAAATAAACGGGATTCTCTGTTCTTGTTGTGCTCAAATAGGCCCCTCTACCCTGTGCATAAGCTGGACTCATGAAGCCCATCTGTGGCCAGAACTGAAAACTGGCCAGGGCCACAGCAGGGTTTTCTGCTAGGTTTTGCATAGCCAGAGTCTTTCAACATGCTCCCTTTAAATCCTCGACATACCTGGGAATCCTGTGGTTACTAATCTTATAGTTATATACCAGTGGTCCCCAAACCACGGCTCGTGAGCCACATGTGGCTCTTTGGCCCCTTGAGTGTGGCTCTTCCACAGAATACCACATGCGGGCACGCATGTACAGTGTGATTGAAACTTCGTGGTCCATGCACAGAAGTCGGTATTTTGTGGAAGAGCCACACTCAAGGGGCCAAAGAGCGACATGTGGCTCGCGAGCCGCAGTTTGCCGACCATTGTTACATACCAACAAGTATGTTAATCAAAGGGTGTTCTGTCTGGTAAACTGTCTGCCTTGGATCTCATTGGCATTTGTTAGAATACTGTTTCATATGTGTGGTAGGTAGAATTCTACTCCATGCTATGACGTTAAGATGCCTCCATGTTCACACCCTATATAATCCCCTCCCCTTGAGTGCAAGCAGAACTGGTGGCTTGCTTCTAACCAGCAGACTATGGCAAAGACGATGAGATCTCTCTTTTGTGATTACAATTTATATAGAAACCTCCAAGCAGAGTTGCTCTCCACTCCCCTGAGGGCCTTGAAGAAGAAAGCCGCCATGAGCTCTACAGCCACGAGGAAATGGATCCTTCCAACCATCTAAGGCAGCAGTTCTCAACCTGTGGGTTGTGATCCTTTGGGGGTCGAACGACCCTTTCACAGGGGTCGCCTAAGACCATCGGAAAACACATATATAATTACATATTGTTTCTGTGATGAATCACTATGTTTTCATTATGTTCAATTTGTAACAATGAAATTGGGGGTCACAACATGAGGAACTATATTAAAGGGTCGTGGCATTAGGAAGGTTGAGAACCACTGAAAGGGAACTGGAAGCGTATTATTTCTCAGTCAAGCACCTGATAAACAGAAGACCCATAAGCGGACTCCTGCCTTATGGAAGCCGTAAGATAATAAATGCATAATGTTTTAAGCTTCTAAAAGTGTGCTAATTTGTTCCACAGCGACAGAAAATGAATACAAACTGCTTAAATTATTCTTGCTTTTTCTTTGCTTTATCAGTGTTTATTGGAGGTTATAAATCTCATTTTTTGTTTCTTTCAGAGTAAGCCTTTAACATTTTTATGAAAAGGCATAATATTTTAATATTTTTCCTCAAGCTAGTAAAAAGACTGAAAAATATTAAAACCCTGCCCTAACTGGTTTGGCTCAGTGGCTAGAGCATCAGCCTGCAGACTCAAGGGTCCCAGGTTCAATTCCGGCCAAGGGCATGTACCTTGGTTGTAGGCACATCCCCAGTAGGGAGTGTGCAGGAGGCAGCTGATTGATGTTTCTAACTCTCTATCCCTCTCCCTTCCTCACTGTAAAAAATCAATAAAATATAAAAAAATATTAAAACCCCTCAATATCAGGAAACTGTGTTTTAGTAAAATCCAGAAGCTGATTAATCAGAATGAAGTTGGTCATATTCGTGTTTCACATTAACATTCAGTTTGCCCTCATTTCTTAAATGTTTCACTTACATTCAATGATAAAAAATAACAACAAAAAAGGAACTGGCCCCCTCAAAAAATATAAGCAACATAAAACAGATTTTGGTTGATGGCTGATTTTAATCCAAGCCATCAAACATTTAGGTAGTATATTTTCACTGAAGTGCCTATTACATTCTATTTCTTAAAGGAAGAGAGAACAATTTAAACATTTCAAACATTTAGAGTGACTATGCTAGTGATTATTTTGTAAGTAACTGAGTTTAGTATTTTAGTGATACAAAGAAGAAAATCAATGGTAAGAAATGTTTCAGGGGAAGGCTAGCATAAGTTATTTACACAAAATCATTTTCTAGAGTGACCTTTTGATATATTTATTTTATCATTCTGGATAATGTGTAATAAATGCATTTCATTTTTTACATAATGTAAAGCTCTAGCATTTGAAAGGTAAAAAATCCACATTTTATTTGAAAAAACAACTATGATCTTTCAGGAAATAGCAGAAAAGGACATGGTAGATAGTATGGGTCAAACTAGAGAGGTTTGGTGTGAATTATAAATATTCTGCTATATCTCTGCAAGTTTTTAAGAGTTAATGTCTTATCTCCTTAGTCTACCTGTTTTCTTTCTTTTCTTTTTTTTTAATAGAAAGTAGATAGCTCACCTCACTTAGAAACGATGTTACCATGCCTGTGATTATTAAATTCCTGGGGAGTGAGTTAGTATTAGTAACAACATCACCTTTTTCTTGCACTTAAGATGCATGCTTCCTTATCAAGGGAAGCATATATGCTTTAGAAAAAAATTTTAAATGAGAGAAAATTGCAGAACAAAGAAAATATTAAATATTGTATCAAAGAATGGTTTAGAATACAAATTATTTTAGAAAATAGTTGGTAAAATGAAGGCAGCTGAGGAGAAAATGCTACTACATGGTGAAGGCCTCTAACATGACTAACACGTTTGCCCAGCCTGTGTGGCTCAGTGGTTGAGCATCGACCTATGAACCAGGAGGTCACCATTTGATTCCCGGTCAGGGCACATGCCTGGGTTGTGGGCTCGATCCCCAGTAGGTGGTGTGTAGAGGCAGCTGACCAATGATTCTCTCTCATCATTGATGTTTCTCTCTCTTTTTCCCTCTCTCTTACTCTCTGAAATCAACAAAAGTATATTTTAAAAATAAATAAAATGACTGACAGTTTTGATGATTTGCTAGAGAAAATATTAAAAGAAGAAAAAATAATATATATGACTTTTTAAAAGCTAAAATTATGAAAGAAAGAATTATGATTTTTCCCCACTGGAAAAGGAAAAAATAAATTATTTATAGCATGTAAATAAAAGTATCAACTGTAGCCCTAGCTGGTTGGACTCATTGGATAGAGCGTCAGCCTGTGGAATGAAGGGTCCCAGGTTCGACTCTGATCAAGGGCACATGCTCTGGTTGTGGGCTCCATCCCCGGTGAGGGGCATGTAGGAGGCTGCCCATCAATGATTCTCTCTCATCATGGATGTTTCTATCTCTCTCTCTCCCTCTCTGAAATAAATGAAAATATTTGTTTAAAATATAAACTGTTGCCCTGGCCAGTTTGGCTCAGTGGATAGAGCGTCGGCCTGCGGACTCAAGGGTCCCGGGTTCGATTCTGGTCAGGGGCATGTGCCTTGGTTGCGGGCACATCCCCAGTGGGGGGTGTGCAGCAGGCAGCTGATCGATGTTTCTCTTTCATTGATGTTTCTGACTCTCTATCCACCTCCATTCCTCTCTGTAAAAAATCAATTAAATATGTTTTAAAAAATATATATAAACTGTATTATCCCTTTCATACAGTCTAGAAATTCCTTCAATGACCATTTTGATTTTAAAATATTTCATGAACTCGTCATAATTTGCCACCACCCACAATGTTTGAATACTTAAGTGTGAGATGAATGTCCCCCTGGTCCTGTTTTCCCAACCTAGGAGCTCATTCTTCCAGCCTTCCTTGAAGCTAAGGTATAAACACCTCAGCCAATGAACAGACTCAGCCATTGAAGGACACTCAGGGAGATTTCAGTTCAAAAGAGACAAATGTGAGGAAGCAGACACAGTGGGGACCATTCTTGGAAGAGATGATGACAGAAGAAATGGCTTTCAGGGACAATGATGGCAGCAGTTCAACACCCATTGCCCAAGGTCAATGGAGCAATCTGTGTTGTCTGCACCCAGCTGTCTGCACCCAGTGGCAGCAATGGTAGAGTCCTTCCAGGAGCCATCCTGAAGCATCCACTGAGTGTTGTTCCTGCTTATACTAGTATATCTCACACACACACACGCACACACACACACACACACACACACACACACACGCACACACACACACACTGAGTGGCCAGATTATTATGACCACCCCATCAGTACTTCATTGGGCCACCTTTTGCCTTCAATACTGCGGCGCTTCTTCTTGGCATTGACTCCACGAGATGTTGAAAGGTGATGCAATGACTCTGACACCATGCCTGATGAATAGCACTGTCCAGTTCTGTGAGATTTGATGTTGTGGAACCAGCTGCCTGATGGCTCTTTTAACTTCGTCCCACAAATGCTCAATTGGATTGAGATCTGGTGATGGTGGGGGCCACCTAAGCAAGGTAAAGTCTCCCTCATGTTCTTGAAACCACTCCTGCACAATACGAGCACCGTGGCATGGCGCCTTGTCTTGTTGGAAGAAGCCATCTCCATTGGGATACGCCATCAACATGATCAGATGAACTTGATCAGCAACGATACTGAGGGATGTTGTGATATTCAGACGTTTATAATGATCTGGCCCTCTAGCAACTTCAGCGCGAAATTATAGCTAATTTGCCTACAAACGTCGGGTGGTCATAATAATCTGGCCACTCAGTGTGTGTGTGTGTGTTTCAGAAAGGAAGGGAAAGGGAGAGAGAGAGAGAAACATCAAGGATGAGAGAAAATCATTGATTGGCTGTCTCCTGCACACCCCCTACTGGGGATCTAGTCCGCAGCCCTGGCATGTGCCCTTGACCAGAATCAAACCCAGGACCTTTCTGTCTGCAGGCCGATGCTCTATCCACTGAGCCAAACCAACTAGGGCTACAGTTGATATATATCTTTAAGACTGGGTCTCTGTTCTTCTCAGAGGGTCTATTGAGACTTCTCATAGTTATTAGATTGTTTTATGCTTAACTAACTATAGTGAATTCTAATGTTTGCAACCAAGAAATCTAACTGATATGAATCCCTTTTAAAATAGAACAGCTATAAAACCCTGTGTACAGGGATTCATCCACAGAAAGCCCTTCTAAAATTGTTGCAATTTTACTTAATCCAGAGTCTGAAAAGACTAGCACCCCAGGGAAACTCTTTGCAATTCAATAGTTTACTGAATAATTGAGAAATTAAAAGGCCTACAAATCATACACTAGGATAAAATAAAAGGAATAGTAAATTTTGTTTAAGTCGATGTAGGAAAATATTTTTTTTAAATAATCACATATAGTCCAGTAGGAGTAAGTGGTAGAGGTATAAATAAAAGTAGAATCATAAATTGTTGAAACTTGCTGAATCTGGGTGATGGGTATTCTATGTGTTTGAAATTTTAATAAAAAGTTTAAATTTTTAAGTCATAAATTAGTGTTAACATTAGTTGGGGAAAATGCATGTTTCTCTATTTATCTTTAAAATGAAGAAGCAAAGCCAGTCTAAACATTGTTTAGAAATTTGGATATTAGTGTTTGCCAAGCAAAAGAACTAAGTGAGAAAAAATTTGTAAAAGTAAGAGATAAGAAAAGTCTTATATAATGGAAGTGTCCAATTTTTAGGCCATTTAAATTTTTCAATTACAGTTTACATTCAATATTATTTCATATTAGTTTCAGGTGTACAACATAATGATTAGACAATCATATACTTTACAAAGTGTTCCCCCTGATATTTCCAGTCCCCACCTGACACCATACATAGTTATTACAGTATATTCCCTATTCTGTCCTTTATACCCCCATGACTATTTTGTAACTACCAATCTGTGCTTCTCAATCCCTTCACCTTTCTTCACCCAGTCCCCCAATCCCTTCCGCTCTGGCAATTTTGTCCTCCATTTCCCAGAAATAACTCAACCAATTATCTGCAAATATTTTTATTAGTGCCTGTCATATGTTGGCATTGTCCTATGTAGTTGGGATATATCAGAAAATAAAACAAAGATTCTTGCACTTACCTAAAGTTTTTCCTATATGTATTACATAAAATCTCAATGAAAGCTTTATATATATACACATATACACACATATCTTCATATATATATATATATATATATATATATATATATATATATCTCCAATCCATAAGCCAAATTATCTAAATTTTACATTTTAAAACTGCTACCTTTTTCTACGGTTTGGAACCATAAGATTTCATAGTTGAAACAGAGCTTAGATTTCATAAAGTACTACTCCTTGCTTTATTATAATTGATATAATACTTTGCCTTTGAAGAGCCTTTTATAGGTTACAACATGCCTTCCTGAGACCCAGAGAGGATTAAGGACTTGCCAAGCGTATACTGCCTGAACAAAGATCTCCCAATTGGCACATTGGTCCTGTCTGCTAAACCAAACTTTGCTTGCTGAAGTGGCTGACTGGGTAGAGTTTAACCTGAAAATCCCACTATTTAAATATACATCCTGAGCCGTCTCTTCTCTTGACTTCATTGCTCTTTATCCCGCTTCTTAACTCCTCCCTCATTGGCTCTAACCCAATCCACAAATACCTAAGATATGTCCTTTCTCTATGGTACTGACATCCCTCATATGCTGCCATTTCTTAACCGTTGTTCAGCTTGGCTGTCCTAATTCAGAGCCTTTAATCTTCCTTGATAATATCCTCTCTTCATTACTCTTAACTTGTCAAAGCATTTTGTTCATCTTTCTGTTATCTACATATTTCCAATGTCTAGGTACCAAAAATGAACAAAGAATGGGGACCCCAGGGCTGATAGTTCTACTGTTGTATTGAATGACTTCAAGATTCTCTCCCCCTTCTTAGCTCCATTGAGTATGTCCCCATGTCATACAGCCACAAAGGGCATTCTTTATTCTGTGTTCACTGTGTTATACATACTTGTGAGTATATGTTCATCACATTATTAATGTCTACGGTCTTTTAGAAAATATTTGAGGTTCAGGTCACATTAAAGGTGTTTCCAACAATTGAGTTGTCACAATAGATCTAATCAGTTACTATTTAACCACCTGATCAATCAATCCCTCCCTCCCTCCCTCTCTCTCTCCCTCCCTCCCTCCCTCCCTTCCTCCCTCTCATCTGAAGTGTTCAGGCTATCTATTACTGTGAAATAAACCATAGCAAAACATAGTAGCTTAATACCTGACAGGTGTGGTTCAGTGGTTGAACATTGACCTATGAACTAGGAGGTCATGGGTTCAATTCCTGGTCAGGGAATATGCCTGGGCTGTGGGTTCAATCCCCAGTGGGGTGCATGCAGGAGGCAGCCAATCAATGATTCTCTTTCATCACTGATGTTTCTATCTCTCTATCTCCCTTCCTCTCTGAAATCAATAAAATAATATATTTTTTAAAAAAACATAGTAGTGCCCTGACCAGTTTGGCCCCGTGGATAGAGCATCAGCCTGCCGACTCAAGGGTCCCAGGTTCGATTCCAGTCAAGGGCATGTGCCTGGGTTGCGGGCACATCCCCAGTAGGGAGATGTGCAGGAGGCAGCTGATCGATGTTTCTCTCTCATCGATGTTTCTAACTCTCTATCCCTCTCCCTTCCTCTCTGTGGAAAATCAATAAAATATATTTTTTAAAAAAATAAAAATAAAATAAAAACATAATAGCTTAAAACAATTTATTATTATATCTCATGTTCTTTGACTGAGCTCAGGTAGTTTTCAGTTCTCACAGGTGGTTGCAGTCAGATGACACCAGGAGTCCTCTGAAGGTTCAACTAAGCTGGATGCCCAAATGGCTTCTTCAGTCACGTGTCTAGCTCATCAGCTGGGAAGCCCGAAACAGCTAGAGGCTTGCGGAGCATTTCTTTCTCCACACAGCCTCTTGAGGTGGCACCTTGAGTTTCTCAAACCGTAGTGGTGTCAGGGTAGTCAGACTTTTCGCACAGCAGCTGGTGTAACCCAGAGCAAGTGTTCCAAGAGACCCAGGCTTCCTCTGACTTCAAAAGGAAGGGACACAATAAAGCTGTGAACACCAGGAGGTGTGGGTCATTGGGATCCCATATGAAGGGAAGTGTAATCTGCAGCTAAAAGTCAAGTTGGCTGTTAGTCCACCCGGCTGGCATGACTCTATTTTTTAAACAGATATAATTGCCTACAATACAGTCCTCTTTTTTTTTTTTTTTGGTTAAGCATAGTAGACCCAGAGTTCCTTTTAATTAAACCAAAAAGAAAAAAACTTTGAACTTTGATGACTTGTATCTCTTTAAGCTGTATTTAATCTCCTATTTATTGGAGCATGTGATAATAGCTCAGACTTTGTTCTGTCAATAGCTGGAGGCAGACTCACCAGCATTCTAGAGCTCACAAGCCCGAACAGGTGAGCCCATGTTGCTTGCTTCCCCTTGGTCGGAGTGATGAAAGACAGCCTCGCTCTGGGCTGGTCAGCTCCCTGCTCCCTTTCACACACACAGGCTCACCCGCAGCCCGAAACATACCCTGCATATTTTTAGAAATGGTATCTTGCACACATACAGAGACATCCAAAGGCTCTTCTTCCCGGTGAGAGAGACATTTTTTGTGAAGTCCTTGGCAGCGTGCTGGCTGGCAGAGTCATCTGGCTGGCACACTCCTCCCGCATGGAGTTATGGCACTGCCACCTCTACTCTAGAGTTTCGAAATTTCAATTCGCACACCCTGTAAGATGTGAGTCACTCAGCTTGCAAAGGAGGAGGAGGAGGAGGAGTTGGCCATCTGCTAGTCATGAACAGATGACAAATACCCCGCACTTTGAATTTCCATCCTCATTTCACAATATTTAAGTAAACATATTTTGTAACCAGTGTTGTGTGTGTGTGTTTTTCAGAGTTCCTTAGTGCTTAAGGTGGATTTTTATATATTTTTTCATATAAAAGCTACCTTCTCTCCACTAAACAATTAAATGTTCAAAGTGATAATGAAGGCAACCACCACAAAGTGCTGTCTGTTGTATGACCAGAGCAAAAAGAATACACATCCGAGCCAAAGGTTTAAGCTCCAAGTCATTTCAGAGCCACTGGGCTGTTTCCAGATCTGTGAGCTCCACATGCACAGCTCCACGCTGACCTCTACTGTCTGCCTGCAGGAATCCCCCAAATACCTACTGTCAAAGACAGAGTTTCCAAATGGCATCTATATCACATTTTCTGTGCTATGTTATGGGGAGGAAGGAAATTGAAAAAGGAAATGATAGATGCTCTGCCCTTAAATTCTAAGAGACAGATTCCATCCATAAAATAACTGGGAACCAAAGCAAGATCTACTTTTGTGTTAATTCCAAGCTGTGCGACATGGCTCAAAGTGAAACTTATTCGTTTCTTCCCAAGCTTTATCTGAAAAAAAAAAGCTAACAATAACAACCAAAAAGTAGTAAAATAGAAATAGAAAATTAGGACTAGGCAAAAAAGGGAATGACATAAAAGGACAATGTCTAAAGGATATTCAAATGTGGCTCTGAGCATCTTAAGAGCTAGAAGGGAGTAGGGGTGGGGGGGACGAAGTAGGATGGATTGCATAGACCTTGCTATCATGAAGAATCATTTTTCTTGGTGTTAAATTCTGAATGCATATCCAGGTGGTACACAGGCTGGCTTGCTCCTTAGAATTTGTGCTGCTGCAGGAACAGACTTAGTAGGG
Organism: Myotis myotis; assembly: GCF_014108235.1. NCBI lineage: Eukaryota > Metazoa > Chordata > Mammalia > Chiroptera > Vespertilionidae > Myotis > Myotis myotis. The sequence continues at coordinate 4,788,789 of NW_023416346.1, read as the reverse complement.
CTGTTTCTTTAACTTTTCTGAGAGAGAAAAAAAAAGGGTGTGCCTTTGAGAAAATGAAATACATCCTGCTGACAAGCAGAGAAAGTGAGAAATGGACCTGCTGACAGCCAGACCAATATGTCCTCCACTAATATAAACAATGCTGGGACAGGCCACTCCGTGATCATATTTGGAACAAGATAAAGATAAAACCAGCGGCAATCACAAAAATGACTCAACATCCTCCTTCTCTGACTAACATGAGTTCTTTGACCAATGACAACCCAGCCTTATTTGTTCTATCTGAAAAGTATTCAGATGCTAAAACACTGAATTGTCCTTGCTTCTTGAAAGCTCCATTCCAGAATGGTCCCTAATCCCCCCTGGGAATCACTTGGAGTAAGCCCAACCCCAATTAGAGGCCCCTGCCTGAACCCCCTTTCTAAGACACTCTGGATTCCTCTGCTACATGTTCTCTTTGGCTGCAACTAGCTTAACAATGACTAGTGTGTTCCTGGAGGTCTGTGGTTGTTGGGGTCTACAGAGAGGAAGGGAGAGAGACAGAGAGTGAGAAAAATCGATCAGCTGCCTCCTGCACACCCCCTACTGGGGACGTGCCCACAACCAAGGTGCATGCCCTTGACCAGAATCGAACCTGGGACCCTTCAGTCTGCAAGCTGACGCTCTATCCACCAAACCAAACTGGCTAGGGCAGTGGTTGTTGGGTTTAATAGCATGAAGCAACTACACAGTGAAGATGATTCTAAGAGGACACAAACGAATATGAACTAATATGACCAGGTCATACTTCTGTTCTCTGTCCTGTAAAATAACAGAGTATAGAGTGTCTAGTGGAGGAGAGGAATGACTTTTCCCTTGGACAACCTCGTCTCAATGTTCCTTTGCTTGTCCAGGCTTTCAATATGAGATCACTTGCAGACAGTTGAAGATCATACTCTCTGGAGATCTGGGAGAATGAGCTGGTATTCTTTTCGTGGTTGAGAGCAGGTCCTTGTGCTTTGGGTAATCCCTGATGAAAGCTGGCCAATAAGAGTATTTTTCCATTGCAGCAGATGCTATCATTTTTATGCCTGGAGCCCTCTGATTCCTTCTACTTTTGCTATGAACTCCTCTCCCTGCTTCAGTGTCCTTCGGCTCCTAATAGTTCAGAGCAAACCTGAAAGTTGTCCCTCAGATACAGAGACCTAGAAACACCTGGGAGTTTACATTCACCTCTATCCTCCACCCCGAGGCTCTGGCCAATAACTGGCGGTAATGGGAAAGCCCAGCTCCCTTCAGGTTGCATGAATTCTCAGGAATAATTTCCGCTCCAGGACTCCTGTGGGATCAGGATGGGGCTGGGACTTGGCTTTGCTTAGCTTCTTTTCTATCTATGCCTTACTGGTCTACCTGGGAGCATTTTCTGAGCATTTTCTTGCACAGAATCCTCATCTCGGGTGCTTCTTTTTCAGAACTCAACCTATGACGCTCATCTAGCTCTCATTATATTCCTACAAAGTAGAAATTATATCATAATTTTTCAGATGAAGAAAGAAATCCTCAGAGAAGGTATAAGACCAGCCCAAAATTATCCAGTTGGTTGGCAGTGGGCTAGATCTAAAATCCTCATCTCCACGATCTAGGATCAGGTGCCCCTTTTTCACTGTGCCCCATTGTCTCCTTTGGGGCCTTGTGCCTCATCTTATCTCCTGCACACAGAAAGAAGGTTCTGATACATGGGGCAGGAAGCAAAGACCCAAATGTCCTCTGCCACAGATCTGATGTGTAATTGCATGTTTACTCTGCCATCTGGGGCATTGTTCCCTGTCCACAGTATGCAGACATCCCTCCTCCAATGTTTCTGGACAAATAAACCCCTAATGTGTGTTCCTCCCTCCCCAACAATCTACCACCTCTCAAGGCCTTGATGAGACAGTTATCAAAGTCACAAACCCAGGAGAGTGCATGACTTCTGTCCACTGTATTACACAGAAATGTCACTAATATATTATTATAAGTCAACTATAATACAAAAATAATAAAATTAATCTTAGAAGAGAAAAAGAAAATATCCTATGGCCAAAAATATAAAACCCAACTTGGAAATATGTGCAAAGGAACTCCAATTGCCCTCCAGAAGCAACAGGAGCAACCCCTTTGCCCCAGGCCTCTTTTCCCCCCAGGAGTCCTTGGCTCGATCTCAAAGGTCCGAAGCGAAGCGCAGGTAGAGCTTTCTGTAAAACATAAAGCCAAAACCAGCCCTCCAGTCACTCTTCAACCAGCCCTCTTCAAATTCATCAGCTTTCCCACCGCTTCTGTTTTGCTCTGAAAGTAGAAGGCCGACCACTGTATTTAGATCTCGGTTCCATGATTTGGTCTCAGCCTTGACAGACAAAGGACATTCATGGATAAGCAGTCTCTAATCCTATCTGTTACCTTTATCACGCTCTGAAATTGAAAATAGAAGAAGCTGCCCAACTGGCATGGCTCAGTGGTTGAGCGTCAACCTATGAACCAGGAGGTCATGGCTTGATTCCCTGTCAAGGCACATGCCAGGGTTGTGGGCTCGATCCCTGGTGGGCGGTGTGCAGGAGGCAGCCGATCCATGATTCTCTCTCATCCTTGATGTTTCTATCTCTCTCTCCCTCTCCATTCCTCCTTGAAATCAATAAAATATATCCTTTTAAAAAAGAAAATAGAAGAAGCTTGTGGAGAAAATGAGTCATTTCTAAAGTAGACAGGAAGGTTAGGTGACACAGGATTAGGGGGCCATTTTGAATTAGACACACATACACACACAGACATGCTGAAAAGAGCAACCTAAGTGTCCATCAGTAGACAGTTAGGTAAAGAAGATGTGATATATATATATAATGGAATATTACTCAGCCATAAATAAAATGAAATCTTACCATTTGTGACAGCATGGGTGGACCTAGAAGGTATTACGCTAAGTGAAATAAGTCGGACAAAGATAATACCATGTGAATTTCACTTATATGTTGAATCTTAAAACACACACACACACACACACACACACACACACAATAAACAGATAAAACAGAAAGAGACTCATGGATACATAGAATAGACTGATGGTTGCCAGAGGTGGGTGTGGGAGAATTAATGAAAAAAGTACAGTGTGGTAGTTACTACGTAATCATGGGGATGTAAACTACAGCATAGGGATATAGTCAGTAACATTGTAATAACTATATATGGTGCCAGGTGGGTACTAAATGTATCAGGGGGATCACTTTGTAAATTATTTAATTTTCTAACCACTACGCTCTACACCTGAAATTAATATAATAATGTCAACTCTAATTGAAAAACAAAAGAATAAAATAAAATAAATGAGCACCTATAACACAAAAGAAACAATTCATGCCTTCAATGACTTATTAACAATTTTATCTCATAATCTTACCTTTTCTTATCTATACATTTTAATTAATGAATTTTTATTAACGTTGAAAAATAAATAAATAAAAAGATGCCTTCCAACTGCTCACCTTCACCATGGCCCCCTCCAACGAGCCCTGGTCATTTAACTTGCATCTCCCTACCTTACCCAGCACTCAAGGGTACTGCCCAGGGATTGCCCTCCACCCTGGAACTGCTTTGCCTGGACTGTTTCTGCTCTTGAACTTTCCATCATATGCAGCCCCAGTCTGCCTCCTGTGCCCCGTGCTCTCTCAACCAAGCCCTTCCTCCTCCATAAGATAATGGCTAATTGCTAAATGAGGCCCTGCATTGAAAACTGGGACCTCTAGAGATGCCATAGCTATGTCTCAAGAGATAACTAGATAGATTTCTGCTGTCCCTTGCAGGTCCCTGGTGTCCAGGTTTCAGGCCCTGTTCATACATAAACCCTCTTGTTCCATGAGGACAGAGACTAGGCCAAACTTTGGTATCTTTTGTGACTTGTTTTCATTTAGTTCCTCCTAAGCCTGGTTTATAGAGAGTATCTTCCTTCCTAATAACTCTAGGGCAGTGGTTCTCAACCTTGGCTGCACATTAGAATCACCTGGGAATCTTTTTAAAATCCTGATTTCTGGGCCTCATCCTCCGGGAATTCTGTTTCTTGTTTAAGGGGTGGTGCCACAACATGAGTCACAAAGAAACAGAATTTCTGGAGGATGAGGCCCAGAAATCAGGATTTTAAAAAGATTCCCAGGTGATTCTAATGTGCAGCCAAGGTTGAGAACCACTGCTCTAGGGTATAGTGAATGGCATGACATTGGCTTGTTTGTTGTTTGTCTTTCTTATAAAAATAGAAGTTGCATTTCATATGCAGTAGTCAGAGAATGAACTGGTTACTCTTTCTTTTCCAGCTACTATAGCTGGTGGTAAAAGAAGGTTCCTTTCCATCCTACTCAGCTTTGAATCTTGTCTCAAACACTAGCTACCTAAGAGGCTTCAATTCTATAAGCTTCAGTTTCTTCATCCATTAAAATATCCACATTATTGGATGAGTGAGGATTAAATAAGTCCCTGCTACACAGTAGGTGCTCAATAAATATCTGTTTTATCCTCAACCTATAATGCCATGCTTTTTTAAACATATATTTTTATTGATTCCAGAGAGAAAGGGAGAGGGAGAGAGAGATGGAAAACATCAATGATGAGAGAGCATCACTGATTGGCTGCCTCCTGCACGCTCCACACTGGGGATCGAGCCCACAATCCCAGGCATCAAACCATGACCTCCTGGTTCATAGGTTGATGCTCACCTACTGAGCCATGCTAGCCGCGCTTTGCCATACTTGTTGATATTCCATAATGCTTGATACATAAGCAATCTAGGAATGGCTATGAAGGTTATTGGACACTCACCAAAGTCATGCCACATGAGCAGTATGCCAGCCTGCTTCTAACAGAGAATGTGCCTACCTTGCCCTCAGGAACATAACTGCTGTTCTGCTCCCCAATGAAGCCAATGCCCAGAACCAGAGACAGGAACCAGGGTATGTCTCCACTCTGATCTCCAGGTAAGATGAACAACACCAGGACTAATTAGGTGGAGCCACGGAAGAGGTCTTTGGAATTCACCTGCAGAAGATTCATCTTGGAAAAGAAAGGCCTGTTTCCGTAATAGTTTCTGCTTTATAAATGCCTTTTCAAATGCCTGCCATTTGACTGAGGAAAACCTTTCAACTTCCAGTTTCTTCTTCAGGCTCTGACCTCTCACCTACTTCAAATGATTCACTCCTGCTATTCATTGCCTAGGAATGTTGGCTTTGGCAAAGAACCGCAAGTCTCTTAAAATAAACACAACTGGGCTTTCATCTCCCAGGGATCGCTGCTGGCTGCACATTTCAAACACTGTACAGCAGGATATGTTAAATTAAAATCATAACCTCCCAAGTGAAATCCGGGGCCTACTTAAGCCACACAAGAATTACTCATGCATTTACTTCCAATGAAGTGTATGAGTAAGACCCTCAGCCATTAAGTCCCGCAGGTAATGGTCTCATCCCTTCTCAATTATCCTAACCCACAGTAAATTAAACCCATCCAGAAAAATGTCATTTGGGAAGGAAGAAGTCCATGTCAATACCCCTGGAATTTATAGGTCCTGGAGAGGTGATTTTGAAATACCTTGTCAGTTCTTTTAAGCACATTTTAAAGTTTAACTTAAATCTCGCTATGTCAATATATTCAGTCCATATGGATTAACAATATCTTCAGCATTATGTTAAATGTTTGGAGTAGTTCAAAGAAATATATGACACTGAGCCTTCAGAAGCTCAAAATCTTCTGGTCTCTCAATATGATTAAAATAGTAAAAGAGGCTAGATGCAGATAGTGGGGAAGTGGAGGGGGCAAAGGCCTTTTTCCAAGTGAAGTCCAGGGGTTTGACGTTCCCCAGCTGAGTGACTGACTTATACAATATCTCCTGCTTCCTCAACTATAAATGAAAGATTTTATACTAACCTTATTGTCCTCACAGAGTGGTGCTAATCCTATATCATAAAAGGGTAATATGCAAATCAACTGAACAGTGGAACGACCAGTTGCTATGACGAGCACTGACCACCAAGGGGCAGACACTCAACACAGGAGTTGCCCCCTGGTGGTCAGTGCGCTGCCACAGTGGGAGCGCCGCTCAGCCACAAGCCGGGCTGATGGTTGGCGAGCGCAGCGGCGGTGGCAGGAGCACTAAGGATGTTGGACATCCCCCAAGGGCTTCTGGACTGCTAAAGGGCGCAGGCCGGGCTGAGGGGACACCCCCCCCCCCGCCCCACACACACACACACACACACACACACACACGCAGTGCACGAATGTTGTGCACTGGGTCTCTAGTGATTAAATAAGATAAAGGAGATAAAAGTGCAATATACAATACCACCTATAATGGACTGTGATACAAAAGGGAAACAACTTAAGAAATAAGTCAAAAAAAAGATTATTTGTCTTCTGGGGTTGCCTTTAAACGGTAGTGAACAGGTAAGCTACCAGGCTGTAAACTTCTTAAGGACCAAGACCATTTCTTTTTTGTTTTAAATATAGTATGAGCTCAGTGGTTGAGTGTTGTAGACCTATAAACCAGCAGGTCCCAGGTTCAATTCTAGTCAACGGCACGTTGCAGGCTCGATCCCCAGTGGGGAGCGTGCAGGAGGCAGCCGATCAATTATTCTCTCTCATCATTGATGTGTCTATCTCTCCCTCCCTCTCATTTCCTCTCTGAAACCAATAAAAATATATATTTTTTTAAATAAAATAATAAAATAAATATAGCTCGTACCTTGCTTGATATCTTGCACTTAGCAAGTGTTTGATTTTCTTTGTTGTTGAATGAAAGAATGAATTCTGAGGTACAGTTAGATTTTATTTGTTTATAGTATAGTAAGTAGTAACAAGAGAGGTCCTACCATTCAGGCCTCCCAAGGTTTCCTTCTCATTTATATTACCGAGAGAATTAAAAAGAGCTAAAATTCTGATGCCTTTAGAAGAGCTTTCGCCTTGTCCACTTATTTTGTGCCAGGCATGTCCAGTACATAGTCACAGAAAAGACTTTTCTTTAACCCCTCAAAACCCCAGTGGGAAGAGATTATGAAAGGTCCTTTGTGCTTCAGTTTAGCACAATGGCTGAAACAAGAGAGCCCTCAGTACACACACTAGAGCAGTGGTTCTCAAACTTCCTAACGCCGTGACCCTTTAACACAGCTCCTCATGTTGTGGTGACCCCCACCATAAAATTATTTTTGTTGCTACTTCATCACTGTAATGTTGCTACTGTTATGAATCGTAATGTAAATATCTGATATGCAGGATGTATTTTCATGGTTACAAATTGAACATAATTAAAGCATCGTGATTAATCACAAAAACAGTATGTAATTATATATGTGTTTTCCGATGGTCTTAGGTGACCCCTGTGAAAGGGTCGTTCGACCCCCAAAGGGGTCGCAACCCACAGGTTGAGAACCGCTGCACTAGATGAAAGTGTACTTTCAGGCTACAAAGACACTCATGGCCTAGCTCATGGGCACATGCCTGGGCAAGTTGGGGAGAGAGGGGAATGTGCTCATCATGCATAAGATTCATTATCTTTTTTAAAAAAACATATTTTTATTGATGTCAGAGAGGAAGGGAGAGGGAGAGAGAGATAGAAACATCCATAATCAGAGAGAACCATTGATCAGCTGCCTCCTGCACACCCCCTACCAGGGATCGAGCCCACAACCCGGGCATGTGCCCTTGACCTGAATTGAACCCAGGACCCTTCAGTCCGCAGGCCCACGTTCTACCCACTGAATCAAACTGGCTAGGATGAGATTCATTATCTTAAGAAAGAAGCAATAACAACAACATCAAAACACTCATAGGGTTAAAACTGCTATTTTTCCTTCTTCTAAATGGAATGTGCTCCTATTTCCTCTGGGCTATTACCTCTGGGTATAAAGGGAAACAGACACCCACGATTTAGGAAATGACAGGCTTTAGAGAAACAGGAAACATAAAATACCTTAGAACTGAATGATTTTCCTATAAGGAAGCATTACCTTCACAAATGAAACACCAAGCACCAAGACCTTTCCCCAGTGACTGGAAAGCTAAAATGTAGGTCCCCTTGGGGTGACCTTGTGTTATGATCACCTTGCCAAATGAAAGCGCTCCCAGCACAGGCAAATGTTTGTGAGGCCCATTGTGGTAAGAACAGAAGTTCAGAGACTCCTGTTGATTTCCCCCGCGTCCCTACATATGCACATCTTGCACCTGTCTCTGTACCTATGGGGTTTGGGTTGCTCTCGTTTATTGGGTTTGGGGACTTCTGCCCCTGTATGTGTTTTTCCCATTTCTGCAATGAGGCTGTAAGACCGGTATTTTAGTTCTCCTTCCTCTAAATTTCCACTGTACTGTTCTACATCTAATACTAGTTACAAATGTACTGTAAGAACTATAGGAATCAGCGTATCAGTCAGGATCCCAGTAGGAAACAGAATCCAACCCATACGATTCAAATCAAGAGACTTTAATGAAGGGACCCTCTACTGGGTTATGAGAACAAATAAGGGGTGTTGAGGCACCCAGAGATTAGCATGGCAAGGAGCCCTTACCCTCTGTAGGCCTGAGGAGAAAATGGGAAAGATATAGAACCCTGGGGGAGCTGGCACATGGAGGAGAGGGCATCCAGTAGGAGATGTAGTCCCAGAAGATCTCAGCTACTGTCATAGAAGAGAGGGAGCAAAATGAATGCCTCTACTTGTTCTCCTTGTGTTTTCCTATCTCATGTCTGCTCCTCTCACTGACCAAACCCAACCAGAGCATGGGGTAAGGGAGGCTAACCATTCAGGGCAGAGAAGGGTAGAGAATGGAATGAGGTAGGAAAGAGGGGTGGTAACAGACAATAACCCTTACACCAGTAAAGACCTCAGGGCTTTCTGTGCTCAGCCATGCCCACCACAGTGCTTGAATGTAGTAGGGCTCAAGATGTATTCTAGAGCAGTCATTAAAAAAAAAAGCAAGAGAATAGAGAAAATCCATGGAATACTGGCATCTGTGTGCTCTTTGTTATTGCTTTTAATCTTCTGCGCCAGTCTTTGTTTTCCTAACTCTTCTTTCCTCATCTAAAACTGTTCTTTGATATTTGTACTAATCCCAGCCTCCCTCCCCCACTGAGAATGAGCCCAGACCAAGGACAAGTTGGTCAACTTTCTAGACCTCGGTTTTGTCTCTAAAAATGTTGGGCATGGGACAGGTGCCCCCCGTTCTCTTTCAAATGTAAAATAAAGGTCAACCAGTCCTTGCTTGCTAACATTGTTAAAGTAATACAAAGAAGAAGATGGAGATGGGGAAATAAAAGTTATTCATGTTGAAAGGGACAGAAGAATAAACAGAGATAGCTAAAGTGATTTGGGGAATTGTGGATTTTTATGGAGCTTTGAAATCTCTGGTAACACTCAGTGAAACTGTTCTGGATGTGGCTGTGTCAGGGGAGGGAGTGCTCAAAAGCAAATTCAAGCCATTAAATTTCAACTCTCCTTTTCCCAGGAATACTGAATTTCTCCTGAAGCTGTGAAGCCTTCAAAATTGCATGAGATCGGCTATAGTTTACTGACGATTTTCTCTTCATTACTGATCAGCCATTGGCCAAAAAAGTAAGACAGCTTTCACATTTCAGAGAACCTGAATATCTGTTTCTTTTACAACGAATACAGTGAAAGGGAAGCAGTACTCAAAAACAGAATTGGGGAAAAGGAGGTTTAATCCCAATTATCTTCAATTTCTTTAAATCACAGTCTTCTCGGAGAGTTGCTGTGGTTTCCTGCTTCAACAGTGCTTGGAATAAACCCAGAGCTTGACCATCCCAGCCTGCTGCCCAGGCCAGCCTTCTGCCTCTCCTTAGCTGCCCACCATGACCATGACCGGTTGGCCAGAACTACCACCAGGACTCAGAGGCTGCCATCAACCGCCAGATCCACCTGGAACTCTACGCTTCCTACGTCTGCCTGTCCATGTCTTACTACTTTGACTGTCATGATGTGGCTTTGAAGAACTTTGCCAAATATTTTCTTCACCCATCTCATGAGGAGAGGGGACATGCTGAGAGACTGATGAAGCTGCAGAACCAGCGAGGTGGCCAAATCTTCCTTCAGGATATCAAGAAACCAGGCTGTGATGACTGGGAGAATGGGCTGAAGGCAATGGAGTAAGTGTTACACTTGGGGAAAATGTGGATCGGTCCCTACTGGACTTATACAAACTAGCTGCTGACCAAAAGGACCCTCATTTGTGTGACTGCACTGGGACTCACTACCTGAATGAGCAGGTGAAATCCATTAAAGAACTGGGTGACCAGGTAACCAACTTGCACAGGTTGGAGGCCCCTGAAACTGGCATGGCAGAGTATCTCTTTGACAAGCACACTCTGGGAGACAGCCACGAGAGCTAAGCCTTAGGCTGTCTTCCCATAGCCTCGAGGGTGACTCCCTGGTCACCAAAGCAGTACATGCATATGAGGGTCACCTCAATAAACGTATTTGAAAAAAATTAATTAATTAATCCCAAATAAGGTAAATAAAAGGAAAGACAACAACGCTCAGATAGGACAAATAGTAAACAGACTGCAAGATGGTAGGTTAAAAGATATACCACACTAACACTAAAGCTGGAGTGGCTATATTAATATTAGACAAAGTAGATTTCCAAACAAAACAAACATTAACAAGGATAAAGAAGGCCATTTCATAATGATTAAGAAATCAATTAATCAAGAGAACTTTACAACTTAAAAAAGTTATGCACCTAAGAACAAACTTCAAAACACACGAAGTAAAACTAATAGTATTGCAAAAAGGAAGAGGCATATCCACAATCATAGTTCAAAGTTTTAAAACCACCCCTCTCAAATAACTGATAGAATAAGTAGGTAGGAAATCAACAAGAATATAGATTTAAACACTTTCACCATCATGACCTAATTGAGAACACTCCACTCAGCAATAGCAAAATACACATTCTTTTTGAGTACACATGGAATATTTACCAAGACAGACCATATTCTGAGCCACAAAACAAGCCTCTACAAACTTTAAAGGATCCAAGTTATAAAAAGTATGTCCTCTGGCCCTAGCCGTTTTGGCTCAGTGGATAGAGCATTGGCCTGCAGACTGAAGGGTCCCAGGTTTAATTTCTGTCCAAGGTACATGACCAGGTTGTGGGCTCAATCCCCAGTAGGGGGCATGCAGGAGGCAGCTGATCAATGATTCTCTCTCATCATTGATGTTTCTATCTTTCCCTCCCTCTCCCTTCCTCTCTGAAATCAATTTTTAAAAATCCAAAAAAAAAAAAATTTTTTTAAAGTATGTCTTCTAACCACAGTGGAATTTCCTTTAAAATCAGTAATGAAAATATCTCTGGAAAATCCCTAAAATTTTGGAAACTGAATAACACACATCTGGATAGCCCATGCTATCCAGGGTCAAAGAAGAAATTAAAAGAGAAAGTAAAAAGTATTTTGAACTGAATAAAAATAAAAGAACAACATCAATTAGGGGGAAGTTTATAGCACTGAACACCAATATTAGAAAAGAAGAAAAGTCTCAAATCAATTACCTTAGTTTTTAACCTTAAAGAATTGGAAAAAAGAGAATAATTTAAACAGAAGAAAGTAAATAATATAAAAGAGGACATCAATAAAACAGGAAAAAGAAAAATAATAAGATAAAAACAATGAAACCAAAGCCTATTTTTGAAAAAGGTCAATATAATTGATTAAACTCTACTGACCAGGAAAAAAGGAAAGAAAACACAATTACCTATATCCAAAATAAAAGGGGATAGCGTGAAAGATTCTACAGATATTAAAAGGAATAAGAGAATGTATAAATAATTTTATTCCATTATATTCAACAACTTGGATGAAATTGAAAAATTAAAAGATACAAAGTATTGAAAACTCATTCAAGAAGAAATAGATCATGTGAAATTCTCTATATCTATATAAAAGAAATTGAATTGATAGTTAAAAACCTTCTCACACAGGAAACTCCAGGCCCAGATAGCTTTCCTGGTAAAGTCTACCAAATATTAATAAGAAAGCATTCTCTAGACCAAAGAAAGGCTAAAGGAGTATATTACTATCAAACCAGCACTGCAGGAAATGTTAAAGGGAGTGCTTTAAAAAGAAAAAGAAATTGAGAAAGGAATATAGGTATAAGGAAAACCCTATCAATAACAACCTTAAATGTGAATGGATTAAATGCTCCAATCAAAAGACAGAGTAACTGAATGGATAAGGAAACATGACCCACATATATGCTTTCTACAAGAGACCCACCTCAGAACAAAAGATTCACACAGACTGAAAGTGAAAGGATGGAAAAATTTTTCCATGCAACTAAAACGTTTTTGCACAGCAAAGAAAACTATCAACAAAATAAAAAACAACTCACTGCCCTGACTGGTTTGGCTCAGTGGATAGAGCATTGGCCTGCGGACTGAAGGGTCCCAGGTTCGATTCCAGTCAAGGGCATGTACCTTGGTTGTGGGTACATCCCTGGTAAGAGGTGTGCAGGAGGCAGCTGATTGATGTTTCTCTCTCATCAATGTTTCTAACTCTCTATCCCTTTCCCTTCCTCTCTGTAAAAAAAAAAATCAATAAAATATATTTTAAAAAATTGTTTGAAAACAACTCACTGGATGGGAGAACATATTCACCAATGATACATCTGATAAGGGGTTAATATCCAAAATTTATAAAGAACATGTGAAACTGGCCGGCGAGTGTGGCTCAGTGGTTGAGCGCAGACCTATGAACCAGGTGGCAAGGTTCTATTCCCGGTCAGGACACATGCCCAGGTTGCAGGCTCGATCCCCAGTAGGGGGCCTGCAAGAGGCAGCTGATTGATGTTTATATCTCTCTCTACTTCTACCTTCCTCTCTGAAATCAATAAAAGTATATTTTTTTAAAAAAAGAGAACATATAAAACTCAACACCAAAAAACCAAACAATCTGATTTAAAAACGGGCAAAGGATGTGAATAGATGCTTCCTCAAAGAGGACATGCAGATGGCCAATAAGTATGAAAAGGTGCTCAATGCCAGTGATCATCAGAGAGATGGAAATTAAAAGCACAATGAGGTACCACCTCACACCTGCCAGATTGGCTATCATCCATAAATCAACAAGCAACAAGTGCTGGAGAGGATGTGGAGAAAAGGGAACCCTCGTGCACTGCTGGTGGGAATGCAGACTGGTGCAGCCACTGTGGAGAACAGTATGGAGTTTCCTCAAAAAATTAAAAAATGGAACTGCCTTATGACCTAGCGATTCCACTTCTGGGAATATATCCAAAGAAACCTGAAACAATAATTAGAAAGAATATATTCACCCTTATTCTCATTGCAGCCTTATTTACAATAGCCAAGATTTTGAAGCAGCCAACGTACTTTTCACTAAATGAGTGAATAAAAAAGCTGTAAAAAAGTAGTATCTCTTACCCTTTGAGACAACATGGAGAGACCTGGAGAGCATTATGCTAAGCGAAATAAGCCAGTCACAGAAAGTCAAGTATCACATGATCTCATATGTGAGGAGGGTGGTAAAAGATTAGCCAAAGAAAGTATATGCATATATGCATAGCCTATTGACACAGACAATAGTTTGGTGAAGACCTATGGTAGACAAGTGACCTTCTAAGGATCTTTAAAACTCCATGTCTGTATGAGGTCAGTACCTAGATCAGGGTGAGCAAGAGGTGTGTCCCCACTGAAACACAGAGGCCACCAGACATGCCACAATCCTGTCAGGCTGAGGTAGGGACAGCCTCCACCCTGCTTACCAAGGGATGCTGCAGGGGACACACAGCCAACCCTGCTCTCCCCGCACTCACCCCCAGGCCCTTCCCAGGGACAGAGGGCTCCAGCTGGCGGGCTGAGGTGGTGAAGGGGAGGCCAAGTGTGGTTTGGGGTACCAGGGGCAGCAGAGCAGACTGATGAGAACCCACCCCAAGTAGATGGAAGAGGGGGGACTTCCCTGAGCTGAGGACCCAAGCTCCTTGCACATGCCCCATTGTCCCTTCAGATAGCGTTTCTAAAACACAAACTAAAAAATAAAATCATTACAAATTTGCAGACAGTGGCCACATAGCATTGAACCCCAGACATGGGGCCCTTCTGAGCATGGGCCCTGTGCCATTGCATTGGTCACATGCCCATGGAGCAGTGATGGCGAACCTTTTGAGCTCGGCGTGTCAGCATTTTGAAAAACCCTAACTTAACTCTGGTGCCGTGCCACATACAGAAATTTTTTGATCTTTGCAACCATAGTAAAACAAAGACTTATATTTTTGATATTTATTTTATATATTTAAATGCCATTTAACAAAGAAAAATCAACCAAAAAAATGAGTTCGCGTGTCATAGGTTTGCCATCACTGCCATGAAGCCGGCCTTGCCAGCCAACCCTGAAATGGGAGGGTGAAGACAGACCAGCGCAATGGCAACCTATCCAGCCTCCACACTCCCTTAGGAATGGAATCGGTCCCCTCCACCTTCAGAATCTGCACCTTGATTATTTCTCTAATCTAAACTCTACACGGGACCCCTGCCACAACTCGTAAGTTAGAGTCAAACTGAACTACTAGCAGCTGCTTAGAGCACAAGGTTCTCTCTCACATGCCCTTTGCTCTGCTTGTCTGGGATGCTTCCACCTTTGACTACCTCCCGCACCCCTCCAACCCCCACCCACCCATGCCACTTGTTTCCCCCTCACTAATTTCATCTTTCAGGTGAATACTCCCATGGTCGGCAAACTGAGGCTCGCGAGCCACATGTGGCTCTTTGGCCCCTTGAGTGTGGCTCTTCCTAAGCCTTAGGAGGACCCTAATGAAGTTAATAACAGTGTGCCTACCTATATAGTTTAAGTTTAAAAAATGTGGCTCTCAAAAGAAATTTCAATCGTTGTCCTGTTGATATTTGGCTCTGTTGACTAATGAGTTTGCCGACCACTGCTCTAGATGTCTCGCATTCTTTGGTGTTCCATGCCATACTGCGTTGTTGCTGCCTATAGAAATTAAAGGTAACTGCTACCAGCCTGTTCTCACAATAGCTGTAAAATCCAAGAAGACAGAGATGGCATCTTGTTCGCTACTCTATCTTTTATTATGGTTTTTCCCCCAATTCATTTCAGAGAGAGGAAGGCAGAGGGAGAGAGAGATAGAAATATCAATGATGAGAGAGAATCAGCGATCGGCTGCCTCCTGCATGCCCCACACTGGGCATGTGCCCTGACCAGGAATCAAATCATGACCTCCTGATTCATAGGTTGACGCTCAACCACTGAGCCACAGCAACTGGGCTTGCTACGAGATCTTTAGTGCTTGGCAGAGTATTGGCAAGAGTAGGAAACAGTGATACTCATTAAATGGGTGACCAGTTCAAGCTGGAAGACTCCCAGTAGGCTGTTGTGAGAAAACCATCTGTCCAAGTATCTTATGACTAAACATTGTCATACACAACACCACTTCCTTTTGTGACATTGTTTATGTATCTGTCAGAAAATGTTAAGTGGTTGAAGTTTACAGGCCTGTCTTCAGATGAGTGTTGTGCTATCACCACAGCCTCTTATTTCTTCAGTTGAATTTATATCTTAAACTTTTAACAGAATATCCTCTCTCCCAGCCTTCATTTGCTTCAAAGGTATTATGAGAACTGCAGGTGGTGGTGACCCCAGAGTTATGATTCTGAAAGGCCCATGGATGATCAGTGCAGGATTCTGCAAACCCGGCTGTGCACAGGTTGAGGTTCTCTGGGCAAGTCAGCAGATGCTTAAAGGCTTTCAGCTTAGAAACTCTTTAAATATAAAAATAAATAAAATGGACATCAGTTATATCTGCTCCAGCTGAGTACTCAGACATAAAAGCCTTTCATTTTCTGGGAATCCTAGAGAGTCCACTTGGGATGCACCTGATTTATTTTTCATTGGCTCCTAAGAAATAGATAAAAATTAGGCAACCGAGCAGCACGTGGAGGGAAGGGGAGTCAGATGTCTTTGTGCCCATTCCCTTCAGGTCTGGCAGTAGGGAGGGCGCTGCTTTGTGTTCTGAGGTCAGAATTCAGACCCGCAGCAAGAGCTGAAGCAGGCAGCAGTGCTCTGAGCTTCCTGCCATCCGGCATTCACACTGACTTGGCTTTGCGGCCAACAGTGAAAAGCTAGGTTAGGTTTTTCAAATTGTGCCTTGTATGAATTTGCTTGGTGTCTGAAGGCTATTTTGAAACTATATGTAGGCTTCTGGTACTCTTGCAACTTTTTACTTTTAAAAAATATTTTAGCTTGTTCGGTGAGTACAACTTCTGAAATAATTCACTTCTTCTCTTTTTAGATAACAATGTAATTTTTACCCAACAGCAATGTGTTTTTCTTTTAAAGTAAACTTTGCCTATAAAGTAAAGAAAACCATGATCATGGAATTCCCTGGAGGAATAATACATGTTATAGGTGGTCCGGCTGGTGTGGCTCAGTGGTTGAGCATTGACCTTTGAACCAGGAGATCATGGTTCGATTCCCAGTCAGGGCACATGCCCGGGTTGTGGGTTCGATCTGCAGTAGGGGTTGTGCAGGAGGCAGCCAATCAATGATTGTCTCTCATCATTGATGTTTCTATCTCTCTCTCCCCCTCCCTTCCTCTCTGAATTCAATAAAAATATTTTTTTAAAACAAAACAAAACAAAAACAAAAACATAACTACATGGACAGAGAAACATTTTGTAACTTCCATAGATTATTTTGTTTCTCTAATACTTGTTTATTATTCATGTTTTTAAATGTCTCTCCCTACCTGTAATACTATCAGTCACTAACTACACATGTTTCTTTGAGAACATGAACACAGAACCATTAAGAGCATACACAGCCTCTGTAGCCAGACAGCCTGGATTCAAGTGTGGACTCCATCTGGATCACTAGCTGTGAGCCTCTAGGTCTCTCTGAGCTTTGGTTTTCTCATCTATAAAAAGGGGATAGCAGAAACACCAATCAGAAAGGATATATGCACCCCTGTGTTCACAGCAGCACAATTCACCATAGCTAAGATTTGGAAACAGCCTAAGTGCCCATCAGTAGATGAATGGATTAGAAAACTGTGGTACATCTACACGATGGAATACTATGCTGCGGTAAAAAAAAAAAAAAAAAAAAAAAAAAAAGGAACTCCTGCCTTTTGCAACAGCATGGATGGACCTGGAGAGCATTATGCTAAGTGAAGTAAGCCAGGCAGAGAAAGATAAATACCACATGATCTCACTCATTTGTGGATTATAGAGAACAACATAGACTGATGAACAGGGACAGATCCAAAGACTGAGAAACAGCGATGATCAGGCTATCAATCCCCAGAAGGAAAGTAGGGGAGGGCGGGGGTAAGGGGAAGAGATCAACCGAAGGACTTGTATACATGTATATAAGCCTAACCAATGGACATGGACAACAGGGGGATGGGAGCATGAGTGTGCGGGGGGGGGGGGGAGGATGGGGGTTAATGGGGGGGGATGAGGACACATTTGTAATACCTTAACTAATAAAAAAAATGCTGTTTTTTAAAACAGAAAAAAAAAGGGATAGCAATAATACCTACTTCAGGGTTACATGAGTCAATATGTTTATAAAGTACTTATAGCAGTACCTTACATATATTTGGCACTATAGAAGTATTAGATAGTAAACTCATTATCTTCTAATATATCACTGGAATGTTAATATTTGATCAAGACTCTCTCCATATATATATACATACACACACACACACACACACACACACACACACACACACACACACACTAGAGGCCTGGTGCACGAAATTCATGTGGGGGGGGTGGGGGGGGCCCTCAGCCCAGCCTGCACCCTCACCAATCTGGGATCCCTCTCACAATTCAGGACTGCTGGCACCCAACCGCTCGCCTGCCTGCCTGACTGATTGCCTCTAACCACTTCTGCCTGCCAGCCTGATCATCCCCTAACCACTCCCCTGCCAGCCTAATCGATGCCTAACTGCTCCCCTGCTGGCCTAATTGCCCCTAACTGCCCTCCCCTGCCAGCCTGGTCACCTCTAACTGTCCTCCCCTGTAGGCCTGGGCGCCCCTAACTGCCCTCCCTTGCCATCCTGGTCACCCCTAACTGCCCTCCCCTGCTGGCCTGATCTCCCCTAACCGCCGCCACCCTGCTGTGTGGATCCTGGGTACAGGATGATATATGATTGATAGATAGATGATAGATAGATAGATAGATAGATAGATAGATAGATAGATAGATAGATATTGAAGTTGATATACAAGCTGGCCTCCTAAGATTAGGTTTTTTAAAAGATAAAAAAAATAAATAAAAATAGCACTGAAAGTTCACATTGTTTCTCACAAGGGAAACACAATGTCCTGGTTAAAGTAGTGAAATGTGATTAAGAAAGAGTGTCCTGCAATCAATGATTCTCTCTCATTATTAATGTTTCTTTCTCTCTCTCCCTCTCCCTTCCTCTCTGAAATCAATAAAAATATTTTTTAAAAAGACAATGAAATTTTTAAAAAGAAAGAAAGAAAGGCTGCCCTGCCCATCAATATCCTGTTCGTTCATCTCTGACTCTAAGTGGCAGTGCCGCACAGTGGTGGAAATCTGTTCCTGCACCTCAGTCACCTTAACTCTCCTTAGTCCTGATCACCACGCAGAAGCGCCTCACACAGCAGGACAGCAGGATTCAGCTCTGTCTCCATTCCCCAGGGCCAGCCTTCCAGCTGTTTCAGACTCAGTACAGGAGCACACTCCTGGAGAAGTCATCTGGCCTGGTCCTGAAAGGGCTGTCACGGAGGGCTGGGCCTCTTTTTCAGAGGACACAACTTCAGTGAGGAAGGAGATGTTAATGAACCAATGTGGGAGGCAGGCAGGGCACAGGACTGACAAACCTGTGGTTGAGCAACAACCTATGAACCAGGAGGTCATGTTTCGATTCCCGATCGGGGCACATGCCCTGGCTGTGAGCTCGATCCCCAGTATGGGGCATGCAGGAGGCAGCAGATCAATGATCCTCTCTCATCATTGATGTTTCTCTCTCTCTCCGTTCCTCTCTGAAATCAATAAAAAAATATATTTTTGAAAAGACTGAGAAGTGTGAAGTCAGCTTCCTGAGTACTTCCAGGGCTGGCCAGTGAACAGGTGTCTGCTTACGGCTAAGGCTGGAGATCTAACAAAGAATTGCAGGGAAGGAGATGGAGGGACCCTTGTTCCTGATACAAAATTTCCTGCTCCCTCCCAGAAGTCTACCGGGACTAGGTCACCAGAAATAAAAGTTGGCTTTGCCAAGTTAAATGAGAGCTCATGACATTTTTCTCCTGGGCTTGCCTCTCAGTGGCTTAATTAAAAGAAACCACAAAAATACCTCTTCCACAAGGATCTAGTTCTGCAAGTGTGGTGAGCAGCTGTTTGGTTCTTCCACTAGAGAAAAATAAATATTGCCCTAACCGGTTTGGCTCAGTGGCTAGAGCGTCAGCCTGCGGACTGGAGGGTCCCAGGTTCGATTCCGGTCAAGGGCATGTACCTTGGTTGCAGGCACATCCCCAGTAGGGGGTGTGCAGGAGGCAGCTAATCAATGTTTCTCTCTCAATGACGTTTCTAACTCTCTGTCCCTCTTCCCTTCTTCTCTGTAAATAAATCAATAAAATATATTTTTAAAAATAAAATATTTAAGCTACAATAGGACACACTATAGTAAAAATAATAGCTTTTCTCAATTCTAAGTAAAATCAACATTTCAGAAAGAGGTCCACATTTTCCCTGAACTTTATATACCCACTGTCATATCACTGCATTCCCCACCCTACCCTCAGGATCAAATTATTCCTATTTGATGGGGCCTTAGACGCACTAAACAAGTTTCCTAGATTCATATTACTATTTTATGTAAACATCTGCGAGTAATTTGGGCAAATAAAAATGGCTGGAATCTTCTATGTACTTTTCTCTCCTTTATTTATGCTATTCCTTCTAAGCTGGGAGGTCCTTGTTGCCTGCATGTGCCAGATGCCGGGTGACCCCATAAGACTAAAAGTTGCTTCAGCACTGTCATTATAGCGCACAACTGACCCTTTCAAAATAGCTCTCTGTCACCAAGAATGCTCCTACACCTGATACTGGATAAGTTGTTTACATACTATTTTCCAGAGTCAATCCCAGTCCAAATCCACTCGTGCCACATTCTACAGCCAGCACATGGCAGCCTGGAGTTCAAAGATTGTCGCTCTACTGGGTCTGCCCTAGAATCAGGGATCTTCTTCATCACTGGTCAGACCAAGACAAGCTGCGCAGGTTGTTCCATCATAGCACTCGGCTCTGCTCCCACACTAGGGATTATCCAGGGGTACGCTTACCACGTGAGGAGTTCCATTGTTAAGGAAACATCTGTTCCTTAAAGTTCTCAAAGAGAAAGATAATGAGGCACAAGCTTATATCTTCTAAGACAGTGGTTCTCAACCTTCTGGCCCTTTAAATACAGTTCCTCATGTTGTGACCCAACCATAAAATTATTTTCGTTGCTACTTCATAACTGTCATGTTGCTACTGTTATGAATTGTCATGGAAATATCTGATATGCAGGATGGTCTTAGGCGACCCCTGTGAAAGGGCCATTCGACCGCCAAAGGGGTCGAGACCCACAGGTTGAGAACTGCTGTGCTAAGATATGATTAAGGTGATGAGTTTTTATATGACCATGTTTATCCAAATAATTTAACAGATATGCAGTAGTAGAACATCCTATTCCAGCATGATTTAAGTAGTTAGCTAATATCCTAGAAATCATTTTTTGGCTACTCTTTAAGAAAAGAACTGCCGAAACCGGTTTGGCTCAGTGGATAGAGCGTCGGCCTGCGGACTGAGAGGTCCCAGGTTCGATTCCGGTCAAGGGCATGTACCTGGGTTGCGGGCACATCCCCAGTAGGAGATGTGCAGGAGGCAGCTGATCGATGTTTCTCTCTCATCGATGTTTCTAACTCTCTATCTCTCTCCCTTTCTCTCTGTAAAAAATCAATAAAACATATTTTAAAAAGAAAAGAAAAGAACTGACTGCTAATTCTCTCTCTGACTTCTAACCACTGAATCATTTGTTCAAGGCTGTCAGCTGAATGAATGTAGAAAATGTTCCATTTAGAGAGGTCAAGGTTAAAACATAATTCAGCATCAGATTTACTCAGCTCTAGTGTAGAATTATCTGTTCCCACTTTTCTTAACTCTTGCGAGAAGAAGCAAAAAAAAAAAACGTGATATTCTAGTTATTTCATTTTAGTTATATTCAGAGGAAGGGTGAGTTAAGAATGTATCTGACATCCAGTAGCAGCGAATCAGCCAGAACAATGCCTAGCACATCGTAGGTGCTTAATGAGTATTTGATATTGAAACCATCTACTTAGTGACAGCGAATTTAGTGGCAGACATGGCATCAGGATGCTGAGCCCCAGAGTGTGCCTTCTGCTGCTTTAGGCACTCTGTTCTCACACATTGGTTTATTTTTACAGGCATGCATTTAAATAAATGTTTTCATCTATCATTTTAACATCCAGCCAACTGTGCATAATGTTTAATGACATCCTATTAACAAAGAAACACTTTTAGAAGAATCACAGGGAAGTAACAACTGCTGCTTTTCTCCCTGGCACCTGCTAGAAGGTTTCTTGATGGGGCAAATTGGACAACATTTCCTGCTCACTTCCAGTGCCCACAGACTGAGTATTAGGAGGCAAGTATCCTTTGCCATAGCTTGACCCTCAAAGTGATAGGGCTGGCTTTAGGTATGGTGAAAACAAGGCATCAATAACACCATCTATACCTCTGATTGGCTGCTCATGGCCTGAAGACTCCCTATCAAGGACTTTTCCTTAAGCATTTCTCTTTCCTCTCTTCTCTCTCTCTCTCTCTCTCTCTCTCTCTCTCTCTCTCTCTCTCTCTTTTTCTCTCACTCTCGCTCTCGCTCTCGCTCTCCCCTCTAGAACCGGTATGCACAGTAGACAGTAAAGTACAAAAGAGGGCAGGACAAAATTGGCCAAACATAGGAAGGTTTGCTCATAGAATTGATCTGCTTCACTGTGGGTGTGTAGTGGGCCCAATGGTAGTTAAAGCAAGGGTTCAGTTTTGGAACTGACAGGGGAAGAAATAGAATGTTGGGACCAGCTAGAGTTGTAAGAAATATGAATCATGCTCTGTTAACCGTGACTGTCTTGTTCTGATTAAAGAAAGTGCATTCTAACCTGGCTGGGAGTTGCAAGCAGGACCTAGGAGCACCTGGAAATGCGGCCCATCCTCCCCATCCGGGAACTGCCTATTGTTATGGAAAGATGAACAACCTTGTTGCAGAAACCAGAGGCGCCAGCCCTTTGCACACCCGCAGCCTTTGCATACCCCCAGCCTGAATTGCCTGTAAACTGCTCATTTTGTATACCCATTCTCATCTCTTTTGCCTACTTCCCCTTTTACTTTTCGTCCTTCTACCCAATTTAAGCAGCTGGCTTATGGGGGGTAGAGAGCAGATTTTGTGGATGACCTGCTTTCTCCCTGCTGCCGGCAGGGTTGGAATAAACGCTCATATAGGATTCAACCCTGTCTCTGATGAATTGGCTCAAGTTGTGACAGGCAGCCCAGACCCATTGATTATCCGGTTTCAAAACTGGTAGACATACCTGGTGGAACATTTAACTGCAGCTTTCGCTGTTTCTGTAGAGCCAGGGTCTGTTCCAAGCGCACAGTATCAAAGGGGCTGGTGGGGATGGTGTGAGTGTGGGCACATGGAGGCTAAGGATCTCTGTACATCTCTGGCGGAGCCCACTAAGAATGAAGACTACCTCACAGCCCCATTGGGTGGAATTGCTTCCAGGAACGTCCAACATCAACTGACGTGGTTCACTCACTGTAGAGTAACACACGATTGACAATGAGAACAATCTTTCCAGGTCCTTGCTCACTCGTCAGGAGAGTAGCTTCTCCACTTCATAGATTTAGAGACATGATCCTCTACAAGGTTTGAAGCAAACCACACACTTTCAATCTTTGCAATTCTCAAATTCCAACGTTAGTTCAGCACTCAAGGGAGTCAGTTGGCTGTGGAGAGAGAAAGCGAGAGCCTTTCTGGCGGGGGGGGGGGGGGGGAGCCCCAAATGACAATAGAGCTTTCCAGAATGAGAAACCATAGTTGAAACATGGGTTTGGAGCTCAATCCAGGCCTCTGCTGATGTGGGGATGCAGAAACAACATCCAGAATTCCTGACATGGCAACTGCTTTTGTTCCCAAACAATAGTGAGTGCTGTCCAACTTTGTGGGAGAGTTAGCCAAGGCATCACTAGAAAAGGAAAAATCTACAAACATTTTGCTGGGCTTGAAAGATGGGGTTTTGGCAATGGAAGATTTGGTTCCAGCAAGAGAAAATAAATTGCTCATTTTTTCTGTCATCTCACAGGAACTCTGAGAATTCTGGAGTCCTGTATGGTACTGGGAGATTTTAAACAAAGCCAAAACCTTCCTCCACCTGAATCTGGTGATAGAGGACTGGTTGGTTCCAAATGACACAGAAACTCTTGTCCTTGCCTTTAAAAATATGCTTCTTTCACTGAGATAAGATTCAATATGTACAGTTAGGTAACTTATCCTTCTTTTAGAGGTTCTGGTAATGGCTGTGATCTCACTGATAATAATTATGTACAGTAGTATTTTTCTAAAGATACTTTAAGTAAAAAGTGTCCAGTATCAAGTAAGTTTGTGAAATGCTGCATCATTTACTTTTTAAATTTTTTAAAATTGTTTCCATTGATTTCAGAGAGGAAGAGATAGAAACATCAGTGATGAGAGAGAATCATGGATCAGCTTCCTCCTGCACACCCCCCACTGGGGATAGAGCCCAGAACCTGGGCATGTGCCCTCATTAGGAATCAAACTGTGACCTCCAGGTTCATAGGTTGATGCTCAAACACCGAGCCACGCCAGCTGGGCTACTTTTTACATTTTTCAATTACATTTTACTTTCTTTTTTTTTTACAGTTTACTTTCAATACTATTTTGTATTAGTGACAGGTGTACAGCATAGTGGTTAGACAACCATATACCTTCCAAAGTAATCCCTGGGATATTTCCAGTACCCACCTGGCACCTACATAATTATTACAACATTATTGACTATAGTCCCACTGCTGTAATTTACATCCTTGGGACTATTTTGTAACTGCCAATTTGTACCCTAATCCCTCCACCTCTTCCACCTGGTCCCCACCCACCTCTCCTCTGGTAACCACCAGTCCATTTATTGTGTCTATGAGTCTGTTTCAGTTTTGTTTGTTTTTTATTTTGTTCTTTAAATTCCACATATAAAGAATTCATATGGTATTTGTCTTTGTCTGACATCATTTACATTTTAAATAGCAAATGAAAGGCTGGGAGATGGGCATCATTAAGAATCCTGCGTGATGGGCAAAGGACCTAAATAGACACTTTTCAAAAGAGGACATACAGAAGTCCCAGAGACATATGAAAACATGCTCAAAGTCACCAATCATCTGAGAGGTGCAAATCAAAATGACAATGGGATACCATCTCACACCTGTCAGAATGGTTATCATCAACAAATCAGCAAACGACAAGTGCTGGCGAGAATGTGGAGAAAAAGGAACCCTGGTGCACTGCTGCTGGGAATGCAGACGGGTGCAGCCACTGTGGAGAACAGTATGGAGTTTCCTCAAAAAGTTAAAAATGAAACTCCCATTTGACCCAGTAATCCCACTTCTAGGAATATATCCCAAGAAACCAGAAACACTAATCAGAAAGGATATATGCACCCCTATGTTCATAGCAGCACAATTTACAATAGCTAAGATCTGGAAACAGCTTAAGTGCCCATCAGCAGATGAGTGGATTAAAAAACAGTGGTACAGCCCTAAGTGGTTTGGGTCAGTGGATAGAGTGTCGGCCTGCAGACTGAAAGGTCCCAAGTTTGATTCCGGTCAAGGGCATGTACCTTGGTTGTGGGCACATCCCCAGTAGGGGGTGTGCAGGAGGCAGCTGATCAATGTTTCTCTCTCATCGATGTTTCTGACTCTCTATCCCTCTCCCTTCCTCTCTGTAAAAAATCAATTAAATATATTTTTTTAAAAAACAGTGGTACATCTACACAATGGAATACTACACTGCTATAAAAAAGAAGAGCTTTTACCATTTGCAACAGCATGGATGGAAGTGGAGAGCATTATGCTAAGCGAAATAAGCCAGTCAATGAAGGAAAAATACCACATGATCTCACTCATATGTGGGATATAATGATCAACATAAACTGATGAACAAAAATAGAGCCAGAGACAAATGGCAGGGGAGGTGGGGGGGGAGGGGGGATTACAGAGCAACCAAAGGACTTGCATGCATGCATATTACCATAACCAAGGGATACAGACACTGGGGCAGTGGGGGCTTGCCCTCAGGGGTGGGAATGGCTGTGGGGGTGGTAAATCGAGGAAAAAGGAGACATATGTAAAACTTTAGACAATAATAAAAAGAATCCTGCGTGAATTTAACTTGGTTTGTCAACAACTTATTTGATAACACAACCCTGTCAAGGTATAATTTTCCAAAAGGTAAATATCATGACTATCAGACAAACATAGTGACCCTATATCAAACATTTATTTAACACAAAGAGGTATTTAATTTGTTAATGAGAGTATGTATCAGTGAGATGGTAAAGCTGGTTCAAGGAAGGATCTGAGAAGTCACTGAAAGAAGGAATGCTGAAATAAGCCCGGCCAGTGTTGCTCAGTGGTTGAGTGTTGACCTATGAACCAGGAGGTCACAGTTCGGTTCCCAGTCAGGGCACATGCCTGGGTTGTGGGCTCCATCCCCAGTGGGGGGCGTGCAGGAGGCAGCAGATCCATGATTCTCTCTCACCATTGATGTTTCTATCTCTCTCCCCTCTCCCTTCCTTTCTGAAATCAAGAAAAATATATTTTAAAAAAAGAATGCTGAAATAAAATAGCTAAATTTCTGAAATATAAAATGGGTAAATGTCCTACAGTGCAATAAAACTAACTCTTGGGGTTATCTTTTTCATCATTCAGAAATTATTGGCCCATCTACTGGGCAAAAATTATTGGCAACTTTTACACGTTAACATGTAACTTTACAGAATACTTGCCTTAGACAAGAGTAAATAGTAAGTCTAACAGTAGTTTGTTTCTCTAGAGCAAAGGTTGTCAAAGTGTGCCCCCAGACCAGCAGCACCAGCTGGGATCTTGTTAGAAGTGCAAGTTCTTGGGCTCCACTCAAGAACTACTGAATCAGAAAGTCTGGGATAGGACTCAGCACTCTGTTTCAACAAGCTCTCCAGGGGAGTCTGATGCTTATGAAAGACTGAGAATCACTGATGTAGTCTGAGCATATTGGCAATACACCAGCATGACTTTGCAAAGACATGCAGTCAGCCTTTTGTTTACTCCTAAGTTTTGGATACATTTTCTTAACTTACTTTAGTATCACACTTTGGAAATGTGAATGTACAATGACTAAAAACATCCAGAGGTTTAGAAAACCATTGTTATTTTCATTCCATCCTCCTTCAAGTAATAGTTGAAGTCACACCTTCTCCAAAAAACATTCTAACCCTTTGGATCCTTTCTAACCTCTCTTCTCCTTGACCTTCTATGAACTCTTAATTTACACAGTTTAACCATTAGTTTAACACAGGGCTAATAGTTTTATGTGTGTTTTTACCCTCACATTGAAAACTGAATGAAGGCAGCATCTTTTTTTTTTGTCCTATTTTTTATTTTTTCAATCTCTGCTGTGTGTCTGGACCAGAAGGATATATTAAACATGAAATCACTGTCATTCCAACCAGCAATAGCTTTATTTCTTTATTCCTTCATTTCAACTTCCATATAATAACCTACAGAATAGTCTAGTTCAGTGCTTCTCAAACTACCTGCAGTAAAGGATCAGTGTGGCTATTTTTCCCAATAGATGGCAGACCAATACTTTGTCAAAGTCAATACTATGCAGCAGTAAAAAAGAAGGATCTCTTCCCCTTTGAGACAGCATGGAGGGACCTGAAGAGTATCATGCTAAGCCAGTCAGAGAAAGACAAGTGTCACATGATCTCACTCATATGTGGAGTCTAAGGAACAAAATAAACTGATGAATGGAGTAGATCTAGAGACATGGAAGCATGGAACACAGTGAGGAATCTCAGAGGGAAGATGGTGGTGGGTGGGTGGGTGGGAAGAGATCAACCAAAGACCTTGTATGCATATATGCATAACTCATGGACACAGACAATAAGGTGGTGAAGGCCTTGGGGGGCGGGTAGGGGGACTAGAAGGGATCAATGGGATAAAAGTGGGACGTATGTAATACTTTCAGCAATAAAGACTTTTTTAAGGCATTAAAAAGTGACATTACATATTGTAAAAGGTTCAATTCACTAAGAAGACATAACAATTCTAGATGTTCATGTACCAAAATCTGAAACAACTCAAAGGAGAAATGGGTACATTCATAGTACAGATGGAAAATATTTAACACTCCTGTCTTAGTACTTGATAGAATAAGCATACAGAAATTCAGCAAGGATATAAAAAACCTGAACAAAATTATCAATCACCTGGACCTAATGGACATTTATTTAAAGAAAATATCAGTTAGCAAAATTCTCTTTTTAAAATATATTTTTTATATATTTGTGCACCGGGCCTCTAGTAATCTATAATTAGAGAGAAATGTGTAACAGTAAATGCTTATATTAGTAAATAAGAGGGGTCTCAAATCAATCATCTAAGCTTCAACTTTAAGAAACTGAAGATAGAAGAGCAAAAATATAATCAACGGCTCTTCTTCACATTTGCCTTGGCATAGCCT
This sequence comes from Myotis myotis, assembly GCF_014108235.1. Taxonomy (NCBI): domain Eukaryota; kingdom Metazoa; phylum Chordata; class Mammalia; order Chiroptera; family Vespertilionidae; genus Myotis; species Myotis myotis. The sequence continues at coordinate 4,760,938 of NW_023416346.1, read as the reverse complement.
GTGAACTTGTCTGTAGTAGAAAAGCTTTTCAAGGTCACTCATTTCATTTCAATATGTAGTTTCAATATGTAGTTTCTACTTTGCAACAAAATATACCCTATCAGTCAAATCCACATAACCAGTCTCATGTAAACTTTGATACACTGGAAGTGAACCAACAAATGGTGAATGGGCCTCTGATAACCTGTCCGCATTATGGGATCCCACTTTTCTTTTTTTTAATATTTTTATTGATTTCAGAGAGGAAGGGAGATGAGAGAGAGAGATAGAAACATTCATGATGAGAGAGAATCATTGGTTGGCTGCCTCCTGCACGCCCCAGATTGGGGATAGATTGAACTGTGACCTCCTGGTTTACAGGTCGATGCTCAACCACTGAGCCATGCCGGCTGGGCAGAACCCCACTGCCCATGGTTTTCTCTCAGAAAACCATGAACACTGAGGAAGACACTCAACAGCCTTCTACACAGATGGACCAAATGAGGCCATCAGTGTCAGCCTGAATATTAACTGCTCAGAAAGCTTAACTTCTTTCCTTTTTAAAGGAAAAACCCTAATATTTTATTTCCATTCCCCAGTGGAGCACCAACTCAGAAACGTCTAGGCTAGAGAACGAAGTGGCCAAAGGACGTAGTTAAGAAGCAGTTTCATCTCTGAGTTGCCCCGGTGGAAGTCACTCACAACTGACAGGATACACTGCGCCTGAAGTGAAACTCTGTAAAGGGTAGCTGTGTCTTTGGAGAACACGTTGTATTTTATGAAGTTGTCAACCAGTAGGTCTCTCTGTCTCCTTGTATGTTGTGTTGTGACTATCTTCTAAATACCACATTCCGCTGTCAGCTTGATATTTACAGCCAGCTGGCCTCGCTCCTCTGCCATCCGTTATGTTGTGCTGTTTTACAAGAAATGTGTCTGTTCTGGCACAGCACATGTTGATCCCAAGGAAACTGTATTTCACTTTTACCGCGTGCGTTTTTCAAATAGATTTACCCTAGACACCGCAAACGTAACCTTGAAACAAGTGAACTTATCCAAACAGTTAATAGGTTTACACATGTGGCTCAATTCTCTCAAGATGACTTAATTCTAAAGATGTGTTCAAATAAAGTTTAAAATCCCATCTTTTTGCCTCAAATGCCTGCAGGGGAGTTGGCTCGTGATGTTTTCATGTCCAGCATCATCTTCTGTTGCTTAGAAACGTGTATATGCTTAGGGGTGACTTCAGATCATTGGTAGGAAATATACTCAAAATCTAATCTGAGTGGCCATTTTTATACATAGCATCTTAGTTAGGTAGACTTTCAAAGAGAAAGTAATTTTATTTTATTTTGACAACAGTAGGCTCTCGAGCCTAAAATTTAAGCAGAACCCATCACTCCCAGGGTCAATTTGAGTCAGTATTCAGAGTGACAGTGAACCTATTAGAGCCTGAATTTTCCTGCTAAATCCCAAATATTTACCCTGATACAAAATTAATAAGACAGTGCAAATACTTAACTATTGCACACATTTACACATACTGAGAATATTATTTATTATTGCATAATAAATCACTACATAAATTTTAGCGTGAAATAACACACATTTATTATTTCTTTGTGTGAATTAGGAATCTGAGCACAGCTTAGCTGGATCATCTACTTCAGGATGTCCTCTGAGGCTGAAATGTTTATTTTTTTGTTTTTGTTAATCCCCCCTGCCCCCACCCCCAAAGGATATTTTTCCGTTGATTTTTTTTAGAGAGGGGAAGAGAGAGGGGAAGAGCGAAGGAAAGAGAGAGAAACATTGATGTGAGAGAGATAAACACATTGACTGGTTGCCTCCTACACTTACCCCAACCAGGGCCTGGGCCAGGGAGGAGCCTGCAACCCAGGTACGTGCCCTTGACCAGAATCGAACCCGGGACTTGGTGTGCAGGTCAACACTTTATGCACTAAGCCAAACCAGCTAGGGCTATGAGGCTTAAATTAAGGAGTCAGCCAGGGCTGGAATTTCATCTGAGAATCAAGTAGGGAATGATCCACTTTGAAGCTCAGCACATGATTGTGCACAGGAGTTGGCTCCTTTTGAATTGTTGGACTGAGGATCCCAGTTCTTCATTGGTTGTTAGCCAGAAGTCGCCTTAGTTCCTTGTCACGTGGGCCTCTTAATCAAGGCAGCTCGATTCATCAAAGCAAACAAAGGAGAGAGTCTGGATGGCAAGACATAGCTGAGCCCTGGCCAACAGATAGAAAACAACAACAAAAAAAAACCCTAGGACCTCAACCCTACAAACGTGAGGAATTTGATTATGCCAACAACCAGTGAACTTGAAGAGGACCCTGAGCTTTAGATGAGAACCACAGCCCTAGATTTCAGCCTGGTGACACCCTGAGCTAATCTGTGCCTGAACACCTGATCTACAGAAATTGGATGATAGAAAACTAATATTCCATCCATAGTGGCCTGAATTGTGCTCCTCCCACCCCAGATGTGCTGAATATTGTGGTGTGCCAGCACTAAGCCCTGGCATCTGTGAACGTGACCTTATTTGGAAAGAAGGTCTTTGCAGGTGTAATCAAGTTAAGAGGAGGTTATGCTGAATTAGGGTGAGCTTTAAATCTGATGACTGCTGACCTATGAGGAGAGGGAGATCTGGAGACACACGCACACACAGGGAAGATGGTCAAGTGAAGATGGAGGCAGAAAGTGGAGTGAACTAAAACCCAAAGAATGGCAAGGATGGCTGGCAACCACCAAAACCTTGATGAGGCAAAGAAGGATTGTCCCCTAGAGCAATGGTTCTCAACCTGTGGGTCGCGACCCCTTTGAGGGTCGAACGACCCTTTCACGGGGGTCGCCTAAGACCAGGGGTCCTCAAACTTTTAAAACAGGGGACCAGTTCACTGTCCCTCAGACCGTTGGAGGCCAGACTATAGTTTAAAAAAAAACTATGAACAAATTCGTATGCACACTGCACATATCTTATTTTGAAGTAAAAAAACAAAACGGGAACAAATACAATATTTGTATTTGCATGTGGCCCGCGGGCTGTAGTTTGAGGACCCCTGCCTAAGACCATCGGAAAACACATATATAATTACATATTGTTTTTGTGATTAATCACTATGCTGTAATTATGTCCAATTTGTAACAATGAATTTGGGAGTCACCACAACATGAGGAACTGTATTAAAGGGTCGCGGCATTAGGAAGGTTGAGAACCACTGTCATAGAGCCTGCAAAAGGGAGCATGGCCCTGCCAACACCGTGATTTCACACTTTGGCCTCCAAAACCATGAGAAAATAAATTTCTGCTCTTATAAGACACCCCATACAAAAATGCTTATACCATCTCAGACAGAGACTGGCCAGATGTGCCCTGAACTCATTTCTTACAGTACATGGCTAGTTGGCATTAAAGAGTGTGCATATTTTATATTTATGTACATTAAGTGCTTAAGAAAATTTGTCCAATTGAACTAATAAGGCAGCCTTATAATACCCATCTAAAATCATAATTGTACAAGAATTTAGGCAGATGCATTAAATTAAAACATTCTACTATCTTCAATTTTAAGAGAAATTAAGAATGAGTCCTTTTCTCAGTTACTCCACCAGAATTCCACCATGTCTGGGCCCTTTATATGGTTGACCTATTCTGAGTTTAAGGGATTGCATTTCTGACTTCTTATTTGCTCAGAGAAATCTGTAATCTTCACTGAGGTTGTAGCTAACTTCCTCAGCCTTGATTAGATTCTTACTTTTTAAAGCTGTCTTTATCCTAATAACTGATATCTATTTCCTGGTCCTGTAAGATAAATGTTACTCTAGAAGTAATTGAATAAGGCCATAGCAAATAGTCACCTGGTATGGCTGCAAATTATTTTATTCTCTCGTTTCCTGCCCAAAGCCACAAACTTCCAACAAACGCCCAAAGATGCCAACTGCCAACTACAAGGACAAATATATATCCTGTTGGTTCTCATAGTTCTGTTTTTCTAAAGAACACTAATATACCCTCTTTGACAAATGAGAAATCCAAGACTTACAGGGGTTAACACTCCCAAGTTCACACAGATGGAAAATAGCAACACCAGTATTCAAATACAGATTATCTGACTCTACAACCCATCCATACCCTTAACCATTGCATGAAAGAGCTGTGCCAAGGTCATCAAACCACGAGCCCATCATATTTCGTACTTGGGCACTCCCCATCACTGCAGAGAAGTTGGGGTAACTTCCCCAGCACCTGCCAATAACAACGAATAATACAAGAGCCCCTTCACAGTAGAATATCCAGAATAAGCAATCTTAGCCTTACCAGGACATCTACCTAACCCAGAGACTCTCCCACCACCATTAGAAGAAGTCCTTTCAGACAATTTACGTTGCAATCCTTTGAAGAAATCTGAGACTTCTGTCACCAGCACCCACTATTTTTAAGCAGCCATATTATTGCTTCTCCATTTTTCAGCCCCAATTTAATGGGTTAGGTTCAGACATTCTCCCCATTTCTATGATTTCAGGGTCATCAACATGATGAAGTTGAAGGGCACAACTTGTGACAGTCTTATTTTTAATGAAAATGTGAAGCTAAATTTGAGCAGAGATAAATAAATGAAGGAAAACATCAGATTTTGTTTCTTGTCCCTTCCAATTCCAGCACCTACAAGAGCCACCCTGTCAGAAAGGAAAACATCTGAACAACCCCCGTGAAAGGAACATTCTCTTGTCCCAATGCTCTAACTTCTTGCAGTTCAACAATGTGCTGACATTAAATAAAGATGACGGACCTGAGCAAGTTTCCTTTGGACTGTCACTTCTTCTCGCTGATTTTAGGAGAGACCTAGAAGGCCTTAGGCATAGTTGCAGAGAAATTCTAACTTTAACTACACATTGTGTGTTATAATTGGCAAATGGGAAAGCTAGAACACTAATCTATTTCAGGAAATGAAATAGATGGTAGCTAACTCCTGCTTTTGGTTTAATGCAAGGGGTGCTGGCTGCTGCTTTTGGAATTGAGACCACACCTGAGCTCTGCATCCAGCTCCATGATGCAGGTGCTCAGTGGGGAGGATGGTTCATCAATCTTACACAAGGAGGAATGTATACAACACCATATAGAAAGGAAAGGCATGGCAATTACTTTGATTTGAGACTTTCCTATGTGAAAGTGATGCAACCTAAAGATTGAAATGTCATTGCCCAGCGCAAGACCTGAAGAGATGGCCCCTTTATGCCCAGGGAACCCTTAATAGCTCTGGTGAATGTAATTCCAACAACTTTCAGCTGCCACCAATTCTGCCTCAGTGAAACAGATACAACTTCAGTTCACTTAACATGAAAATAAACATAGAATGGAAATTTTTACAATAAAAATTATAACCATCAACAAACTGGGTACAGAAGAAACAGACCTCAACATAATAAAATCCATATACAACAAACCTACAGCTGACATCACACTTTAACATTAAAGGATTGAAAGCTTTTCCTCTAAGATCAGAAACAAGACCAGGATGCCTACTCTCACCACATTTATTCAACTCAATTAGCTAAATGATGAGACGTGCAGGACCTCCTGCACCGGTGTGTACCAGTGGGGTCCCTCGGCCTGGCCTGCGAGGATTGGGTTGAAACTGGCTCTCCAACATCCCCTGAGGGGTCCCGGATTGCAAGAGGGCGGTTCTCAGGTGAGCCACCCCGGAATCAGGCTCCCTCCTCTCTGGTTCCAGGTGCATCACCCGAGAACCACAGCTGCCAAGTCACTGCAGCTCTACAGCTCCTGCGTTGGGTGTCTGCCCCTGGTGGTCACTGCACGTCATAGCCACCAGTCAGACGGTCGAACGGTTGGCTGGTCAGCCGGTCACCTGGGCTTTTATATCTATAGATAGTATTGGAAATCCAGGCAAGTCAAAGAAATAAAAGGCATCCAAATTGGAAAAGCAAAAGTAAGATTATCATGATTTGTTGATGATGTGGTATTATATATAGAAAATTCTAAAAACTTCACAAAAAAAACTGTTGGAACAAATCAAATAATTCAGTAAAGTTGTAAGATATAAAATCAACTTACAGCAATCAGTTACATTTTTTCACCCTAACAATAAAATATCTGGAAAATAAAGAAAGCAATCCTACTCACAATAGCATAAAAAAAATAATAAAATACGTAGGAATAACAACCAAAAAAGTGAAAGATAAATTTAAAGAAAACTACAAGACTTTGTTAAAGTAATGAAAGAAGACACAAACGGAAAGACATCCTATGTTCGTGGACTGAAAGAATCAATATTGTTAAATGTCAAAATTACCCAAAGCCATCTATAGACTCAATGCAAAACCTATCAAAATTCCAATGACAAATTTCACAGAAATATAAAAAAACTCTAAAATTTGTATGGAACCACAAAAGGCCTCAAACAGTCAAAGCAATCCTGAGAAAATAAACAAAGCCAGAAGCATCACACTTTCTTATTTCAAACTATACTGCAAAGCTGTAGTAATTAAAACAGTATGTTACTGGTATAAATATACACACATAGACCAGTGGAACAGAATAGAGAGTTCATAAATAAACCCCCACATATATAGTCAGCTAATATTTGACAAGAACACCCAATAGGGAAAGAATAGTCTCTTTATTTTTTTAAAATATATTTTATTGATATTTTACAGAGAAGAAGGGAGAGAGAGAGTTAGAAACATCGATCAGCTGCCTCCTGCACATCTCCTGCTGGGAATGTGCCCACAACCCAGGTACATGCCCTTGTGACCGGAATCGAACCTGGGACCTTTCAGTCCACAGGTCGACGCTCTCCAAACCGGTTTCAGCAAGAATAGTCTCTTTAATAAGTGGTTCTGAAAAAGCTGGGTAAGCACATGCTGAAGAATGAAATTGGATTCCTATCTTATACCATGTACAAAAATCAACTTGAAATGGATTAAATACTTAAACATAAGACCTGATATCATAATGCTGCTAGAAAAGCCCAGCCACTGTGGCTCAGTGGTTGAGCATCAACCTATGAACCAGAAGGTCATGGTTCGATTCCTGGTCAGGGCACATGCCCGGGTCGCAGGCTCAATCCCCTATGTGGGGTGTGCAGGAGGCAGCCGATCAATGATTCAATCTCATCATTGATGTTTCTCTCTCTCTCTCCCTCTCCCTCTCCCTCTCTGAAATCAATAAAATTACATTTTAAGAATAAATAAAAAATGGGCAGAGGAACAGAATACCTTTTTTTTTCAAAGAAAACATCCAAAGGCCAACAGCTACATGAAAAGATGTGCAACATCACAAATCATCAGGAAAAATATAAACCAAAACCACAGTGAGCTATCACCTCACACCTGTTAGAATTACTGGTACTATCATCAAGAAGATGAGCTACTACGAGTATGAAAAGGGAACGCTCATGGACCACACTGAGGGAGTAGCTGTCAAGCCTGCTCCATCTGCACCTGGGAGTCCACTAACCGAAGCGCAAGATGCATCCTGGAACCAGAGTGATGTCCAGTAGTGGCCCTATGCAATTTGCATCATGCTGTTGTAGCCTAGGTCAGCTGAAGTCAGAGAGAGCAAAGAATTCTAAGAACTGGAAACTCTTAGGAACAAAATTAGTGTTTCAGCTATCTTAGGGTGGCCATAGGACCCTCTCCATCTGCTCATTCCATAGAGATGTCCAGGGTGTTTTCCAAGGTTCTGGCATAGATGAGGCACTGCTCCTCTAAAACCAATTGGACAAATGGCCAATAAGTCGCATTACATCTGAGTGAGAATCTTGGTGTGCTGGAACTGAAATATTTCCCCACAGTAACTGTGACCATGTCCCTCCACTCTCCATCAATAATTACTGGCTTTGGACGCTGAGCAACAGGAAAAGGAGAAGATGAGGGGATGGGGGACGAGATAAACTCTGAGAAAGAATCCTATAATGACAGCCTTAGCTGGTTTGCTCAGTGAATAGAGCATCTGCCTATGGACTGAAGGGTCCTGGGTTCGATTCTTTTCAAGGGCATGTACCTCGGTTACAGGTCCCTCCCCGCCTGGGCCCTGGTTGGGGCACAAGCAGGAGACAACCGATCGATGTGTTTCTCTCACATCAATGTTTCTCTCTCTTTCCCTCTCTCTTCCACTCTCTCTAAAAAATCAATGGGAAAATATCCTTGGGTGAGGATTAAAAAAAAAATGCTGCGATGACAGTAGACACAGAAAGGACAAATAGCAAGGATAAACAGAGATGGATGACCCAAAGTAAACAATAAGAATGCCCACCCTATGCCCTAACCGGTTTGGCTCAGTGGATAGAGTGTCGGCCTGTGGACTGAGGGGTCCCAGGTTCGATTCCAGTCAAAGGCATGTACCTTGGTTGTGGGCACGTCTCCAGTGGGGGGCGTGCAGGAGGCAGCTGATTGATGTTTCTCTCTCATCAATGTTTCTAACTCTCTATCCCTCTCCCTTCCTCTCTGTAAAAAATCAATAAAATACATTTTTTAAGAAAAGAATGCCCACAACTCTGTATTGGGGGGAAATTGGCCACCTATAACTTCCAACCCTTAAATTCATAGGCATTAGACCCCTCCACTCTGTATGACGGTGGAGGGAACAACTAACAACCAGTAACTCAAAGAATCCTGAAGGAAAAAGCATGGGATTTGAAAAAATGTCAACTCGTCTCAGTCTACATGTAAATCAATGTATTTAAATATCTTAAAGTTCCCATCTTGAGAAGCAGAGCCTGAAACAAGGTTTTTTGTACAAGTCATTTGTGGGGAATTCTCTTAGGAGAAGGGGACTAAGGGAAGCAGAACAGAATGGAAAGTGGGGAGAATCAAGCAAGAATGTGGTCTAAGCTGGAGACTAGGCTCAACCTGGTCAAATGGGAGAAGCCTGGGAACATTGTTTTCAGCAATAGATCATTTCAGAATAATAGGCTTAAGTGAGGCAGCAAAGCTGCTCTGTTATCAGATGACGACCCTGAAAGCAAACCTACAGGAAGATGCTACCAGAACCCTGAGATTTTGATTAATGAAATTAACACATCATACTTTTAAAAATAGATCATCGAGCAGGAAGAGAATCTCAGTTGTAGCAGGGTTGGCAATAGCTAAAGGAAATGTGGTATTCACAGAAAGAGATAGTCACCATGGCAACACAGAATCAAAAAAAGAGGGCCAGGGTCAAAATTGGCAATATCCATTCAGCACTGCCGAGGGAGAAAAAGGTGGCCTGGCCCATGACCAGAGCCGACCAGACCCCACAGCAGGTATGTCCCTGCGGTGGAAATGGTCGCATCTAACTATTGAACCTGATTCTAGCAATTATTCAAATCATCCAGCCACCTCCCTTCTCTCTGTTTCCTTGACCATTAGCAGCCTTCTTTTTACACACCAAGGCTTCTGCTGGAGCTTCCGAATGAGAGAGAATTTATTAACCAGTGAAAAAAAGCAATCCTCAAGATTCTCATTATAAATTACATATCGGCGTTCTCATTTCTGTATTGGTCACCTGTGGCTTGGGTTAATGGTAGTCAGACTCATAGGGTTTGTTTAACTTTAGATCCAGCCATATACTCTGTTGCTTTAAGAGTATTGTTGTACAGGTAAGAGACATGCTCAATAGTGACATTTAGAAATGTGGTCTAATTTGTGCATCTCTGGGTTCGCAGGCACAGGTCTTGACTTTGAATGAGTTGACTCAACTGAGGCCCTGCTCCCATCAGGCCCCAGCCAAAGGCCATTCAGTTGGCATACCCAAGATGACCTCAATAGCAAGAGTAAAGAAAAGTTTCTTTACCTTTGTGATAATGCCTTGGGGAAATTTGCTTCAGTCTTTGATATATTTCTCTAATTTGTAGACAGCCTATCATATCATACTGCCTACATGGTCCTACAACTGAACATATTTTACTTAGGATTTATGAGAAAGGAGCAAATGGTCAAAATGAAACCTGACTTCGTTGACTTTCTCATGCTAGGCCATTGTGAGCCATGCTGGAGTCAGCTCCCCCTTAGCCTTGCCCAACAGCAAACTCAATAAGGAAGTTGATATCAATAAAGAAGATCAATTACATCTATCAGAGACCCTTATGTAATTCCACTCACTGGGCAAATCTGACCCCAGGGTAGCAGAGGCAGTCATCTTGGTGATATGGTTTACGGGCGGACACCAGATGCCTCCCAGCATCTCTGGCCCAGTCTACAGCATTTCTAATACTACCATTCAAGCTTCATTCTTAGAGTCAAAGTTTTCCTTGATCTCAGGCAGGATATTGGAAACCCTGAAAGTAAGCCACAGGTGATGCAAAAACCATAAAATAAAAGTTAACCTCGATAACCTGTTTCGGAAGAAACACATTCTCGGTACATTTAAACAGATATGCATATATTTCCAAGTGGAATTCAACCTTCACATTTTATTTTATTTTTTAAGATACTTTTATTGCTTTCAGAGAGGAAGGGAGGAGAAAGAGACAGAAACATCAATGATGAGAGAGAATCATGGATCAACTGCCTCCTGCACGTCCCCTACTGGGGATTGAGCTCACAACCCGGGCATTTGCCTTTGACTGTAATCGAACCTGGGACCCTTTAGTCCGCAGGCCAACACTCTATCCACTGAGCCAAAGCAGGGAAGGCCACATTTATTTGTAAATCTCTATTGAGATATAACATGCACAGATAAGGGTACAGTTCAATGACCTTTATATATTTTACTAGAGGCCCGGTGCACAAAAATTTGTGCACTCGGGGGGAAGGGGGGGTACCTCAGCCTGGCCTGTGCCCTCTCGCAGTCTGGGACCCCTCGGGAGATAACGACCTGCTGGCTTAGGCCTGCTCCCGGGTGGCAGAGGGCAGGCCCAATCCCTAGGTGCAGCCCCTGGTCGGGCTCAGAGCAGGGCCGATTGGGGAGTTGGGGCGCCACCCCTGTCATGCACAGAGCAGGGCGGATTGGGAGGTTGCGATGCCACCGCTAGTCACGCTCAGGGTAGGGCCAATGGGGAGGTTATGGCTCTACCCCGTCACACACAGAGCAGGGCCCGTGGGGGTGGAGGGGTTGGGGTGCCGCACCCTGTCACACACAGAGCAGGGCCGATCAGGGGATTGGGGTGCCACACCGTCACACACAGAGAAGGGCTGATCAGGGGGTTGGGGCGCCGCACCCTGTCACACACAGAGCAGGGCTGATCAGGGGGTTTGGGCGCTGCCCCCTGTCATGCTGATCCTGGTGCCGGGAGGCCTCGCGGCTCCGCTGATCCCAGTGCTGGGAAGCATATTACCCTTTTACTACATAGGATAGAGGTCTGGTGCATGGGTGGGGGCTGTCTGGTTTGCCCTGAAGGGTGACCTGGATCAGGGTGGGGGTCCCCACTGGGGTGCCTGGCCAGCCTGGGTGAGGGGATGATGGCTGTTTTCAGCTGGTCACACACCCTTCAGGGTGGGGGCCCCCACTGGGGTGCCTGGCCAGTGTGGGTGAGGGGCTGATGGCTGTTTTCAGGCTGGCGGGTGACTGAAGCTCCCAACTGCTCCTTTTTTTCTTTTTTTTTTTATTCTGGGCCAGCTTTAGCTCTGAGGATCTAGCTCTTAGGCCTCCGCTGCTGAAAGCAGGTTTCTGGCCTTTGTTTACCTTCTGTATTTGAAACAATGTTGCAATCCTGCTGGCTGAAGCCAGGTGACTAAAGCAGGTTTCTGGGGTTTTGTTTAGCTTCTATATTTGTAACATAGTTGCTTAGAGTTGCAGCTCAGAGGCCTGCAGCGGCAGGCGGGGAACGTTGGAGTCCTCCGTCACTGAAGCAAGCAAGCCTCATGTTCGCTTCCAGCTGCCTGGCTGCCGGCCGCCATCTTGGCTGGCAGTTAATTTGCATATCACCCTGATTAGCCAATGGGAAGGGTAGCGGTCATATGCTAATTACCATGTTTCTCTTTTATTAGATAGGATTGATTTTTTACAGAGAGGAAGGGAGAGAGATAGAGAGTTAGAAACATCGATGAGAGAGAAACATCAATCAACTGCCTCCTGCACACTCCCCACTGGGGATGTGCCTGCAACCAAGGTGCATGCCCTTGACCGGAATTGAACCTGGGACCCTTCAGTCTGCAGGCTGATGCTCTATCCACTGAGCCAAACCGGTCAGGCCAGTTCAATGACCTTTTAAAAACTGAATACTTCCATGAAACCAGCACGCAGATAAAGAACCAGGACATTACCAACATCCCTGAAGTTACTCTTGTGACTCTTCCAGATGCTATTTCCCAAGGATAACCACTATCCCTACATAGAACTTTTTATAAATGGGAACATACTATGCGTTTAGTATCTGGCTTCCTTTGCTCAACATTATGTTTGTGCTCTACATATTGTCGCATGTAGTTGAAGGTCATTCATTCTCATTGCTGTATAGTATTTTATTGTATGAATATAACACAATTTATCTCTTCTGGTGTTGATTATTTAAACAGTTTCTAGTTTGAAGTAATTATGAATAGGGCTGTTATGAATATTCTTGTACATGCCTTTTGGTGGAAATAGCACTCATTTGAGCTGAGTATATAACCAAAAGTGGAATTGGAAGATTATACACTGGACATATGTTCCCCTTCAGTAGACACTGTGAAACAGTTTTCCAAAGTAGTTGTACCAAGTCTCATTTATTTCTAAAATTTAAAAAAAGTGACAGTAAAGAAATTTCATCCTGGGGTTGGTGTCTTGGCTATCCCTCGGAATGCGTCAACTCATATTCTTTGGTTTATTTCAAGATTTTGTGCTGGGTGCCTGGGAAGATGGTACCCATTTTTAGTAAGTATACCATAGATACTGGGGCTAATTTTCACAATTATTTCTTTAAGGAATTGTAATGAAAACCATGGCTACTTGTATTAGTTATCTATCACTGCATAACAAGTTACCACAAATTTAGCAACACATATTTATTATCCCAGTTCCCATAAGTCAGGTGTCCAGCCACAGCTTAGCTGGGTAACCTGCTTTCAGTCTCTCACTGGTTGTGTTCAAGGTCTTGGCAGACCTGAGTTCTCATCAAAGGCCCCACTGGGGAAGGATTCATTTCCAAGTTTCCTCAAAAGGCTGGCAGAACTCATTTCCTTGTAGCTCTAGTACTGAGGGCCCCAGCTTATTTCTCACTATTGGCTGGACACCTCTCTTCCAATTTCCATGTGGACTTCTCACATGCCTGCTTACTTCACCAAACCAGCAAAGAGAATCTTGCTAGTATCCCCATTTAAAATAGGGGGCCCACCCTAGCTGGTTTGGCTCAGTGAATAGGGCAATGGCCCACAGACTGAAGGATCCCAGAGTCGCTTCCAATCAAGGGCATGTACCTTGATTGCAGGCTCTATCTCTGGTCCTGGTAGGGGCACATGCGGGAGGCAACCAATCCATGTGCCTCTCTCACATTGATGTTTCTGTCTCTCCCCCTCCCTTCCACTCTCTCTAAAAATCAATGGGAGCCCTAACCGCCTTGGCACAGTGGATAGAGCGTCAGCCTGGGGACTGAAGGGTCCCAGGTTCGGTTCTGGTCAAGGGCATGTACCTTGGTTACAGGCACATCCCCAGTGGGGAGTATGCAGGAGGCTGCTGATTGATGTTTCTCATCGATGTTTCTAACTCTCTATCCCTCTGCCTTCCTCTCTGTAAAAAATCAATAAAATATATTTTAAAAAATAAATAAATAAAATAAAAATCAATGGGAAAATATCCTCGGGTGAGGATTAACTAAAAATAAATAAACAAACAAAAATAATAAAATAAAATAAATAAAATAGGGGGCCCATACTTCCAGAAGACTCAGCGTGGTCAGGTCTACAGCTCCACTTGCTTCCGCAGTTCACTTTGAGCCAACACTGGCCTATGGGACCCCTGTTCATTTTGAATTCCATATTTGGATAATTAACCACAACTTGACTGCAAGAATAAAGGAGCCCGCAGGATGTTCTGGGCTCATGTGCTCCTCACATCTGAGCAGCTCATGCAGTCACAGTTCCCTGGGTCAACGGCCCCTGGGAGGAGGGAAGAGATGGGATTTACATTGTGTTTGAAATCGATGCTTTAAATTGGGAATAAGTATATGGTAGGTGGAAGAAAGGTATCTTTTATCTTTTCCAATTTTTTATTATAAATATTTTAACAAACAGAAATATTGAAAGAATTATAAACTCCCATATACTCACCACCTTGATCCTACAATTATAATGTTGTTATAATTGCTTTATTGTCTATTTATCCTTCTATCCATCCCTCCATCATTTATCAATTCATCTTATTTTTTGGAGTGTATTCCAAAGGAAGATGCTGACATCAATATACTTTACTCCTGAACACTTTAATATGAATAACATTGACTAAATGGAACTGAGTTTTAGTAACCAGAAGTAATAAGAAATCTTTGGAACCCACCCAAGGTATCATTAAAGGACGGGAATGACATTTAATACAGCATAGTTGAAGGCAGTGATTGTAGAAAAGTAAAATCTGTGGGAGGAAAACTTAATGTAAGTATGGTGCATGGTGCTACTAGTTCCTTACTTTATTTATTTTTAAATAAGACTTTTTTAAAAAAAAATTTATTGATTTCAGAGAGGAAGGGAGAGGGAGAGACAGAGAGAAACATCAATGATGAGAGAGAATCATTGATCCGCTGCCTCCTGCACGCCCCCTACTGTGGATCAAGAACCCAACTCGAGCATGTGCCCTGACCAGGAATGGAACCATGACCTCCTGGTTCATATGTTGATGCTCAACCACTAAGCCACGCCGGCCAAACTAAATTACAATTTGGACAGATTATAAACTTCTCTAGAGAACAGAATGACAGCTGTCAGACAGAGGGGTTGGGGGGCGGGGGGCGGGGCTAGGTGGAAAAGGTGAAGGGATTAAGAAAAAAAGCAAAACACAACAAAAGCCTCATAGATGCAGACAATAGTATGTTGATTAACAGAGGGGTAGTGGGTGGGTGGAGGTAGAAGACCTATAGGGAGGATAAATGGAGATGGAAGGAGACTTGACGTGGGGTGGTGAACACACAATACAATATACAGATGATGTATTATAGCAGCGGTTCTCAACCTGTCGGTCGCGACCCCTTTGGGGGTCGAACGACCCTTTCACAGGGGTCTCCTAAGACCATCGGAAAACACATATATAATTACATACTGTTTTTGTGATTAATCACGATGCTTTAATTATGTTCCATTTGTAACAATGAAATTGGGGGTCACCACAACATGAGGAACTGTATTAAAGGGGCGCGGCCGTAGGAAGGTTGAGAACCATTGTATTATAGGATTGTACACCTGAAACCTATATCATTTTAATTACCAATGTCTCCCCAGTAAATCCAATGAAAAATAAAATAGAGCCCTAACCGGTTTAGCTCATTGGATAGAGCGTCGGCTTGCGGACTGAAGGGTCCCGGGTTCGATTCTGATCAAGGGCATGTACCTTGGTTGCGGGCACATCTCCAGTAGCGGGTGTGCAGGAGGCAGCTGATCGATGCTTCTCTCTCATCGATGTTTCTGGCTCTCTATCCCTCTCCCTTTCTCTCTGTAAAAAATCAATAAAATATATTTTAAAAAAATAAAATAAAATAAAATAGATAAAATAAGAGATGCAGCAAGTCATGATATAACAAAATTAAGCCTTGTACACAGTTTGAGCTCTCATCATATAATCTGTTAAATGATAAATGGTAAATTTCAGTGTCTTCCTGTATACAAGCTTTGTTTTCATAATTGCAACTTGCTAAGAGCTTCAAAAGCTGGGATTTTTTGATACTCTATTCCTTGAGTACTTTGATTAAAGATTTTCAAATGATTTTGAACAAACTGCAACTTAAAGGACTTATTTACAATAATATTCAGTACTGTTTAGGACCCTTGATTGAGTTCATTAACAATGTACTCCCATAAAGTCTCAAACATTTTAAAAATCTGAGTCATGAGTGGAAACAAAAAGAGAATTGCATACTACCATGCCAAAATTTTATTTTGTTTTCCACATCAGATTTGTCACAAAAGTTTGCAGTTCAGTTAAAGAGGTATATGTATATGAAATGCATTTGTAAATGTTGCCTGACTATAGCCTTTATTTTAATTTGTAGATGCAATGATAAATTATATATGCTCTACAACCAATTCCAAGTGTATTTCTGCTTCATAGGTTTCTTAGTTTAGTAAGAACATTGTTTTTGCCAAGATAATTAGATTCCACCGAAATTTGTATTTGTATTATCATCACAACAAAATAACTTTATCTTCAACATTAGAACTTATATGCATAACCCATGGACACAGACAATAGTGCCTTGAAAGCCTGTAGGGGGCAGGAGCAGGGTGTAGGCCAGTGATGGCGAACCTTTTGAGCTCGGCGTGTCAGCATTTTGAAAAACCCTAACTTAACTCTGGTGCCGTGTCACATATAGAAATTTTTTGATATTTGCAACCATAGTAAAACAAAGATTTATATTTTTGATATTTATTGTATATATTTAAATGCCATTTAACAAAGAAAAATCAACCAAAAAAATGAGTTCGCGTGTCACCTCTGACACATGTGCCATGGGTTCGCCATCACTGGTGTGGGGGAAATGGAGTTGGTTGAAAAGGGGGACATCTGTAACACTTTCAACAATAAAGATACATTTTTAAAATATGTTAGATTTTTAAACTGAATTTATAAATAAGCATGATTAAAGTCAGATGTTTTACCTTTAACAAACTGAACTTCCAAAAGCCATACTTTACATAAATTTGATGACAAAATTAAGCCATTTCTGAAATTAACCAATTTTCTCTTTGAAGCATCTAATGTCACTGACAAAACAAATGGCATCATTTAACTGTTTGCAAAGATCTTTTTCTGCTAATGAAGCTAACCCATTAACAGCTCTCACTTCACTGTTTGTATATGCATGGGGAAACATAGAATTGAAAATGAATGAAATTAATTTAGCGAAATCTTCATTTGATCTAATTGAATAGCCATGCTTCCTAGAATGTTATGTAAATTCACCTTCTACAACTAACTTTTGAAATAGATGCTGATGTGTTTTAAGCTGATTTGGGCCTTCTGGTTTGCACATGGTCAGTGCTATCACTCTGACTTGTAGTTGGAAGGTAAATGTGGACCAACATCTTTGTGCAATTAACACATTCACTGTCTTATTTTTTTTTTTTGAGAAATAGGAATTCCATAATTATTCACAAAACGTATTATCTTTTTCTTTTTCTTACCTTTTCTAAAAATATTTTTTTGTTGATTTCACAGAGGAAGGTAGAGGTAGAGAAAGATAGAAACATCAATGATGAGAGAGAATCATGCACCAGCTGCCTCCTGCACGTCTCCCACTGGGGATTGAGCCCGCAACCCAGGCACGTGCCTGACCAGGAGTCAAACCATGACCGCCTGGTTCATAGGTCAATGATCAACCATTAAACCACACCATCCAGGCTATTTTCTTTTCCTTATTGCCATTAAAAATTCATTGGTGTAGAGGGCCTATTTGCAAAATAAAAAGACATTACCAAACAGAAAAAACAAATAAATAGCTGTAGATTTACACCTTGATATAAATAACAAAACTACTGTAGCAGGAGCATCATTTGGTTTCTCTGTTCTCCGCTGAAGAAGTACTGCTCATACATTTCAGTTATAGTTAACCCATAGTTTCTCACATTTTCTGCTGACCCTTTGAACAAGTGACCCGGAAACTTTATGTATCTTTCTGACTGTGGCATGGGCCACAGCACAATTGGCTGGTGTACTGGCAAGCAGATGCAACAGATCTGAGACCCAGGGTTAGTTATCTCTAATTGATGGAGTCCAAGAGAACTTTGTTTTATAAGCAGGCTGCAGGCTGTCATTGAAAGGGAGATGTTTGCTACCCATTACTGGAACAATGTATGTATGAAGACAAATATTCCAGTCCAGCCGGCGTGGCTCATTGGTTGAGTGTTGACCTATGAACCAGGAGGTCACAGTTCAATTTCCGGTCAGGGCACCTGCCTGGGTTGTGGGCTCAATCCCTGGTGGGGGCATGCAGGAGGCAGCCAATCCATGATTCTCTCTCATCATTGATATTTCTATCTCTCTCCCTTTCCCTGCCTCTCTGAAATCAATAAAAATATATTTTTTTTAAAAAAACAGAAATATTCCATCAAAACCAACAATTTCCCGAAGGCATGATACCATCTTTGTTAGTCTGAAATCTCCTGAAAAATCACTTTCTCCAAAAGTCTCAGATCCCAAGGTTTTGCTGTTAGCTAAGGTCTTGCTCCTCATCATTTTCTATACTCAAAGTGACTCACATGACACTGGCATTTGCAATCAGGATTTAAGCACACCTGATTCCATTTGACAACATGCCGTGTTAGTAGACAGTTCCAAGAAGAAAACTATAATTGTTTTGATGGCAATAACTGAGGGCAATTATGAAAAGTTTGGGATATTAAATTCCTCCTGGTGAAGCATGAATAATCCATCACCTGTAAATTTTAAGAAAATGTGCTCTGTGCGGCTGACAATTTTCCCTCACACCTGCTCCTCCTCCACTATTTCCCAAGTCTTTTTTTTTTTTTTTTGTCAAATCTTGGACTCATCCTTTTTAGTCCCAAGTCTCTTGATGACATAGCCACTGTCACCTTCTGCCTTCTTCAGCACTGCTCACTGTGAGGTGGGTGACTCTCACCCAGTCTTGCTATATTCCCAGACAGAGAGCAATAGAAATCTTTGCCCCCAATAAGTGAATCGGGAGTTACTGGTCAACCATCATTCTAACATCCTGGGTGTCCCCATCTATAAAACTGAGCTTTCCCAGTACCTCTGGCTTTCACCCAAACCCTTTAGATGGGGCACATGAGATCTTTATCTGCCAGTATAGGGACAAGTCTCTAGACCCAGTGACATTCTCCTCTTCCCAGTAACACACACACACACACACCACCCTAGCTATAGCAAGGGTCTTGTGTTGTTCTCTTTATTTTTAACAAATATACATTTTTATTGATTTCAAAGAGGAAGAAAGAGGGAGAGAGAGAAACATCATGATGAGAGAGAAAATCACTGGTTGGCTGCCTCCTGCCCGCCCCCTGCTGGGGTTTGAGCCCACAACCCAGGCACGTGCCCGTGACCAGAATCTAACCTGGGACCCTGCAGTCCGCAGGCCGATGCTCTATCCACTGAGCCAAACCAGCCAGGGTGGTCTTGTGTTGTTCTCTTTAGCTTGCTCTGTTGAACCAAGATTTTATACAAAAATTGGTCGTACTACCTGTTAATTGAATTTATTGAAGAAAAGCTAATCCGAACAACACCTAGTGGAACAGAGAAAGGAGTAAATTGGTCTTGCAAATCAGATTCTGCTTATAAACGTGGAACAGCTAATGGGCTGAGAGAAGAAGGAAAGTAATTCATTGGAAAGCACTAAATTTGCAATAAAGATACAAGCAGAACACAAATACCGCCACTAAAATAAAACAAGAGAATAATTCATGGAGCCATGCTGATAAAATAAAATATACCCCAGAGTTCAGACTGCTGGAATCAGAATAAATTATTTTCCAAAGTGGATAAATGGGATTCTTCCCTCCCACATATATTTTTCATGTGGAAAAAGCCACCTTAACTCAGAAAATTTGTACAAAGATGGTGACCTCTTTGCTTCACTCCTCCCCCCAAAATAGATATTAATCTGAAGCTGACTAAAGCAGGAAGCTGTAGAAACAACAGATGTCATGATGAGTAGTCCATCCTGCTCACAGCTCGGGCCCCAGCTGGAAGTTTCTGCAGTTCAAACATCAGGCTTCCAAAGGACATAGAAAGGATAGGCGGTGAAAGGTGAAGGTTCCTTGTCTTCATTGAGATCAGGAAACTCCCAGGACAGGCAGGACCCGACTAATACCCCCTCAACCTACAAAATTCCCACCATCGTCTTCAGCTCTGCTGTTGAAGTGAGAAATTCTGCTCTGTTTCAAAACCCTGTAACTTGTCACCCCGATTGCCTGGCAGAGCAGACACTGCCTCTTTCGGACTTTGGTTTTATATTGGCCAACCTGTGGCCAAAGGGCTCCTGGGGAGCCCGTGCGTGGCTTTAGGGGCTTTCATAACATTGTAAGTGAAACTGCCTTCGTGTGCATTTTTGTGAGAAGGGGTCCAAGCGTTCCAGCAGATATTCAAAGACAACCGTGACCCTCAAAAAGCTCAAGACCATTAGACTAGCCCGAGAGACATTCCATGATGCTTCTATTTTCATAATTTGAAGGGGAAATGAGCCATGAACTGGAATTTCAACCCGAGCAAGTTCTTTTTAAAAAATATATTTTATTGATTTCAGAGAGGAAGGAAGGGGGAGAGAGAGATAGAAACATCAATGATGAGAGAGAACCATTGATCAGCTGCCTCTTGCACGCCCCACACCGAGGATCGAGCCCACAACCCGGGCATGTACCCTGATTGGGAATCAAACCGTGACCTTCCAGTTCATAGGTTGATGCTCAACCATTGATCCACCCTGGCCGGGCAACCTGAGCAAGTTCTAAACTCACAGCTCCAGCTCCAGAAGGACTTTACATGGTATCTGTACATCTAGCTCCATGAAGGTGACTTCTCTGGTCTCCATTACTCTTTGCTCTAAGGCTACAAAATTCAATGGACATTTGCAGGCACTGAGTCACACCAAATGGGCTCCCTGCACCGCCACCACTGTGA
Source organism: Myotis myotis (assembly GCF_014108235.1). Taxonomy (NCBI): domain Eukaryota; kingdom Metazoa; phylum Chordata; class Mammalia; order Chiroptera; family Vespertilionidae; genus Myotis; species Myotis myotis. Next base: position 4,740,234 of record NW_023416346.1, on the reverse strand, counting down.
CTTTCCATTTCCCAGAACTCTCTGACTCCAATGCCACTGGGAGAAATGGGGTGGTTGAATAAAAAGAAAACAGAAAGGGTGCCCGTGAGGACTTGGAGGAGGGAATAAAGCTAAAAGGGAGGGGGGAAGTCTGGGTGGGAAGAAAGGCATGGAGAGAGAGAAAGAAGATGACCAAGAAATGAAAGAAGAAACATTGAGAAGAAAAGACACATTGGCTGGGGGACAGAAACTGACCTGAGGTACGAAAAGAAGATAGAGGGAAGAGAGACAAAGTGTTTGAGGAAGAGAATGAGAGTTCTCAGCAAGAAAGGGGAAAAGATAGAGTTATGTGGGAGAAAAGAGGGGAAAAATGAAAGGACATGAGAAATAAAAAGAACAGAGAACAATATCTTAAAATTGTACAAAGCACTACTAGGTGTAATTAACAAGTATGGATACCACTAAATTAGAGTCTGTGCTATGCCTTAGCTGGTTTGGCTCAGTGGATAGAGCGTCGGCCTGCAGACTGAAGGGTCCTGGGTTGGAATCTGGTCAAGGGCACATGCCGGGTTGCAGGCTCGATCCCCAGTAGAGGGTGTGCAGAGACAGCTGATCAATGATTCTCTCTCATCATTAATGTTTCTATCTCTCTCTGAAAGATATCTCAGATATCTTTCCCTTCCTCTCTGAAGTCAATAAAAATATATTTAAAAAAGAAACCAAGAGTCTGTGTTATAGATAATATGATGGATCCTATGTGTCTTGGTAGGAGCCAAGTTTAACAAGCTTACACACATGGGCCAGAAAAGGTGTCTGCATGACCCTTACGTGTCCCATGGCCACTCGTAGAAGAGGGCGAGGGGTAAGGAGGGGGTGTTGGGAGGAGCCCTGCCACCCAGGTGAAAGTTGTCTCCGTGGCAGATCCATGGCTCCTTTTCAAACCCACTGACTAGAGCACAAAAGGCCCGTGAGGAATCAGACAAAGATACTACACAGCTTGAGCTGTTATCCAGGAACCCACACTCTTACCTGCTCACTGGTAATACCAGCTAGTGCCCTGCACCTCCCCCACCAAAGCAGGTGGGGCAATGCCGGGAGCCGGTCCATGCTTGCTGTTTCAAGGGACCTGGCATATATGGCATACTGTTCTTAATATGTTTGCTCACCTTCTTGGCACTATGTGTTTTAACCAAGGTCTCCGAGAAAGGTTGTTTCCCCAGGTAGGGATTTTCCCCTGAAGTTAGGGAGGGAATAAAACCTCTTAACTAAGTGCCAGGCGGGTAATTAATCACTTTAACTACGAACAATCATGCTTAAGCTACATAATCTTTACTCCCTGGAATGGAGATAAGAAACGCCCTAACCTTTGGAATAGAGATTGATAGGATTGAATCAACTGGTATAAATACAGATGTAACAAGACAGCAAGACACAGAACTTAGAACACAGAACTAGGAGAGACAGAACTTAGAACTCAGAACTTAGAATGCAGAACTCAGAACACAGAACGAAGAAGACAGAACTCAGAAGAAGGAACCTACACAGACAGAAGAACTTCTCTGGAGAGAACATGGCAAAAGATCCTGCACTGAACCTGACTACAGAAATTGGCAAGAGAACCTGACTAGAACCTGGTGACTGAACCTGGCTGGAGAACCTGGACAGAACCTGGCTGGAGAATCTAGCAAGGGAACATGGCTACAGAACCTGGCTGGAGAACCTAGCAAGAGAACATGGACACAGACCCTGGCAGGAGATCCTAAGCAGAACCTCTCTGGAGATCCAGACCAGAACTTGGCTGGAGATCCTGGCTAGCCTGCTGATCAACTGAACGCTGTCTCCATGTCATTCCTTCTTCGCCGACTCCGTCCACACCTTTGGGGACCCCTGGACCTGCTGGGGCAGGACCCCGGCAGGGCAACTGGCTCAGGTTCCTGTGGGGTGGGCAGAGGAGGTACAGACAGGGCAAGGAACAGCCATGCCAATATTTGCAATAGCCCAGGTGTTAGCCCCTATAAGTACCTGGGCCAAAGTGATTGATGTAGGAGGAGGGCATTTTTCCATTGCCCAGGGGCTCACCTGCTTTCATATGCATCATATATGTATGGCGTGAATGACACCCCCATGAACATAATGCCTTGTCCAGTGCACAGCCTGACCCACAGATGGGTGCTCTGACAGTGACCATTAGCAAGTACTTTGTTGGTGGACACAAGCACCAAGCACTTTAAGACATAATCTCTAACCCTCAAAAGCAGTGGTTCTCAACCTGTGGGTCGCGACCCCTTTGGGGTCAAACGACCCTTTCACAGGGGTGGCCTAAGACCATCGGAAAACACATATATAATTACATATTGTTTTTGTGATTAATCACTATGGTTCTCAACCTTCCTAATGCTGCAACCCTTTAATACAGTTCCTCATGTTGTGGTGACCCCCAACCATAAAATTATTTTCGTTGCTACTTCATAACTGTAATGTTGCTACTGTTATGAATCATAATGTAAATATCTGATATGCAGGATGTATTTTCATTGTTACACATTGAACATAATTAAAGCATAGTGATTAATCACAAAACAATATGTAATTATATCTGTGTTTTCCGATGGTCTTAGGCGACCCCTGTGAAAGGGTCGTTCGACCCCCAGGTTGAGAACCACTGCTGAAGAGACTATTATGGGGTTAAAAAACTGGCCTTGCACTAGCCAATTTGGCTTGGTGGATAGAGCATCAGCCTACGTATTAAAGGGTCCTGGGTTGGATTCTGGTCAAGGGCACGTACCTTAGGCTCCACCCTGGCCCTGGTCTGGGTGCATGTGGGAGGCAGCCAATCGATGTGTCTCTCTCACATCGATGTTTCTCTCTCTCTCTCTCTCTCTCTCTCTCTCTCTCTCTCCCTCACCTCTACCCTTTCTAAAAATCAGTGGAAAAATATCCTCGAGTGAGGATTAAAAAAAAAAAATCTGGCCTAAGGACACGTAGCTAGGAAAGAGCAGGGAGAGGATTCAGTCCTAAACAGGGCAGATGCCAAGGCCCTATCCCTTCCTCTTCCCCCTACACCGCGCTGCCTTCCTCCCTCTGGGAGCCTGCCTACTGAGGGGAGCCTCTCCTTCACTGGGCATTGCAGTTGCCCCTGGCTGGGGCTCCCTTTGTGTTTCAGAATAAGAGCTGATTAGGACTCCAAGCAGATTATTACGTTTCCAAGTTGTTTCCACCATTTAAGACAGCCTTAAAGAGGGAAATGTAACTTTCAACAATAAAGATTTACTTTTCAAAAAAAAAGAGGGAAATGTACACGTTAAAAAATATATAAATTTATTTATACAAATAAAATGATTTATCCTACTGATGCAACCCTTTCACCCTAGGGCAGCAGTTCTCAACCTGTGGGTCGCGACCCCTTTGGCGGTCGAACGACCCTTTCACAGGGGTCGCCTAAGACCATCCTGCATATCAGATATTTACATGACGATTCATAACAGTAGCAACATTACCATGATGAAGTAGCAACAAAAATAATTTTATGGTTGGGTCACAACATGAGGAACTGTATTTAAAGGGCCAGAGGGTTGAGAACCACTGCCCTAGGGGCTGATGGAGCCTGCCCCTAAGGCCTGCCTGCCCCTGGGAGAGGATTGAGGGCTGGGGGACAGAGCTTCTCCCCACTTTCTGCTTCTCCCACTAGAATTGCAGCCGGCCTTGAGCAGCCACTTCAACGCTGCCTGTACCTGGCCAAGTTCCAAATCAGTGACTTTGCTTCAAAACTTAGTGGTTCAAGGGCTCCATCTTGAGGCCTGTTCTGTTTCTCTCAGTGCCTGTGAGTCTGGGAAGAGATGCGAAGCATGATTAGCAATTTGCTGCATAGCACGTGACTCCTACTTGCTACATGTTTTCTTCAGTCTTCACAGCAACAATTCAGGCTATAGAACGAGCAGAAAAAAAGGAACTCCGTTTTACATGTGGTGGCTCCCACTACAAATATGTATCTTTTAACAATAATCACAGCATGAAAGTCCCTTTTTATTTGTTTGGGTTTACAGTAAGATGTTGTCTCCAGTTGCTGGGAACAGTTCGCACAAGCCACACTTTTAGAATTGCTGGATCCACAAGAAAGTGCAAATGAAATCAACAAACAGCCTTGAGAGCTGAACCCCCATTTAAAATCCTCTGAGACCCTTTCAAAGATCCTTCTTCTAGCCCCACCAGCATGGCTCAATGGTTAAACATCGACCTATGAATCAGGAGGTCACAGTTCAATTCCTGGTCAGGGCACATGCCCAGGTCGCAGGCTCGATCCCCAGTAGGGAGTGTGCAGGAGGCAGCCAATCCATGATTCTCTCTCATCATTGATGTTTCTAGCTCTCCTTCCTGCCTTTCTGAAATGAATAAAAATATTTTTTAATTAAAAAAAATCCTTCCAAGTGATCAAACACTCAGGCCATGATTCAGCCTCCAAATACAGGTGGGCAGGCTTTATGGCAGCAAACCCCTGGACCAACAAAGTGCACCAGTTACCCCCCAGACCCTAAAACCCATAACAAATTCCTTATCCTACGAGGCAAGCACCCTCCCTTGAATTCAAGGCAAAGGAGTTTAAATCCAATATTAAAAACATTTCCACAGAACAAATAATCTGGCACAACTGGGAATATATCATGAGCCTTCACACTTCCCTGCTTTTCTCCATGCTGTTGCTTCTGTATGACTGTCACCACTCTACCTATCCCCTTCCTATTGCCATCAACATTACAGTTTGCTTGTTGAATTCCCACCCAATCTTTCAAGGCATTTTGTTCAAGAAACCTCCCCACTAGAGTGTGGACACCCTCAGATACCCTGTTATTCATTTTGGAATCAGCAGAGACTGTCTCATGTTCTGCAGACAACAGACATACAATATATGTTGGGAGACAATGCTGTCTTACCAATAGGGGAAATACTATTAGCACAATTACTAAATGGCGTGCATAATTAAAACATCTAGTATGAGATGGAAGGAAAAACAGAAAGATAGAAAAAGAAGGTCAAAATGCAAAATAAGGCACTGGGTTTCCTTAGGAGTCAACCTTTTCTTTCTCCTACCCCTTTCCAAACTCCAAAGAGTTATCCCACAGAAAAAAATAGCCACTTCACAACGAAGGCTGGTTCTGAACTTTGGTAGCTACATATTTCTTTGAACAGGGTGGGAGACAAGGTAGACAAAGGAATGGGGGGACTTTCCTTCCATCCCTGGTGCCTACTCAACCCCTCCACCTGCATGTCTTCTAGCCTCTTGAATACAACATGTCCAATTATGAAACTCATGTCTTAACTGGAAAGAAATGGCAAACTATGGGTCTCAGGTCAAATCTGGACCACTGCCTGTTTTCATAAATAAAGTTCTGTTTGAACATGGCCATACCTATTTGTTTATCTAATGGCTATACCCATTTCTTTATCTACTAGAGGCTTGGTGCATGAATTCGTACACATTGAAAGGAAATTAATTAGAAGAAGTATTTTAATATCGCTATTCACCCTTTCTCTATAATAGAAGTGTCAACCAAATTCATGATCAACAATGATAGATCAAAACACACACGTGTGATTGGCACCAGTGAGAGCTTTATACGTATTGTGCATGCACAAGTCTTAGGCTTTTATAGATACAGAATAAATTTGCCTAATTAGACCTGCTTTCTCATGTAGCTAAACTTTTTCCAGCCCAGTGAAGCACCCCAACTTCTCTTTCAGGTAATTGTCAGCAACACAGCAGTAAATATCAACACGAAGCAGATTATTATTGTAGATCGCACAGGGAGGACAAAGGGTAAAATATTTAACTGCAGCAGTGTTTGACTATATTCTGCACAGTGAGAAAACCTGAAGTCATTTTCAAGGTCCACCATTTCTTACTTCTTTTCAGTCAGGTCAAGTTTCTAAGCTTTCTAAATCTCTGTTTTCCAGCTAATGAAAAGAAAACAGGATTCCACTGAGTCTCCTATCTACCTACTCCAGGACTTCTGTGAGGATCAAATGAGATGAGGCACAGTAAAATGCTTCACAGACATTTGGTTACAGTGTAAAATGTTTGCACCTGGCTATAAAGCAAGTTGTGTTCCTGGGCTGAAGAAACTGCAAGGAGGCTAGTCGCTAGGGAGAGGAAGCCAAACGTTGCTACGTGATGTCATTACCCGGTGCCCACAGCCACTGTTTCTGGGTTTGGCTGGGCTGTGGGCCGCATTTTGCACCATGGGGTCTCAGCAGCATTGGCTGTGATTTGGTGGGGTGTGGCTCCGGGGTGGTGGCGGGGCCTGTGTCCCACTTGGGGGACACTGAGTGTTGCTTTGTGGGTGTCAGGTCCATGGTGCCGATTCTCTGTAAATGGCCAGTGTTTGTCACAGCAGCTCCTGCATTGAGCATCTGCCCCCTGGTGGTCACTGTGCATCATAGCAACCAGTTGGACAGAGAGCATATTAGCCAGATAGATAGATAGATAGATAGATAGATAGATAGATAGATAGATAGATATAGATAGATTATCTATGGCTGCTGTCACACTACAATGGCAGAGCTGAGGAGTTGTGGACTCAGTTTGACCCACAAAGCCAAAAATATTTGCTATCTGGTCCTTTACAGAAAAAGTTTCCCAAGTCCTGAATACTTTTTTTATTTTTAATATATTTTTATTGATTTCAGAGAGGAAGGGAGAGGGGGAGAGAGAGAGAGAGAGAGAGAGAGAGAGAGAGCGAGAGAGAGAGAGAGAAACATCAATGATGAGAGAGAACCATGGATTGGCTGCCTCCTGCATGCCCCCTACTGAGGATCGAGCCCACAATCCGGGCATGTGCTCTGACCAGGAATTGAATCATGACTTCCTGGTTCATAGGTCCACGCTCAACCACTGAGCCATACTGGCCAAGACACTATTCTATTTATATTAAATATATAATAACATACATTTTATATTATTATATTCATATAAAAGTGTAATATAAGTATAAATAGTATATACTAAATATGTCACATATAATATACATTATATGTATATGTTATATATACATATTGCAATATATACATATAACTTATACATTGCTATTTACTATATATATATATATATATTTATTTATTTATTTATTTATATTTGTAGTAATTTATTACAGATTTTAGTTGCCTAACTCTCCTGCTAAGTTATAAGCTTTATCAATGCAAAGGTTGTTCAGTCCGGTTCCTGTCTCATTCACAGTGAACGGCACATGAGAGGTACTCTATTCCACAGAGAACGGAGCTTTCCTACCCACCATGTCCCTCCCTGCCAGACACCTGATTCCTCCCCTTCGATAACAACATCTAGGGCTGGGGTAGCTCCACAGTGTCATTGCCTTTACTGAGTATTTCTTCTACTCCCCACTTTTCCTTTGCTCTGCTCAGTATCACAGTGGTATGCAAACTGCACTTCCAAAGCTTCAGGTTAGATTCTACCAGTGCAAGGCCCTGGCAAAAGACTGGAAAAAGAGGAGGAGGAAAACAATGTATTTCTCACATGCTTCTCTCTTTCTCTCTCTCTCTCTCTCTCTCTCTCTCTCTCTCTCTCTCTCTCTCTCTCTCTCTCTCTTCCCTTTGAGGGACATCTCCAGCAGTGGCTGTGTCCCTCCATGGCCACGGCCCCAGCTGTTCCTGGGCAGCCCCTGCCATGATTCCAGCCCCTAAGGCGACCCTGGCTCCTAGGCTCTGATCACACTGTCTTTTTCATTGTCCCTTTAGCCCTGGGGCTGCTTCTCCAGTTTGCTCTTTGGATTAAATTATCTCCGCTGTTCAATTTCTTTAATCAAACTACCTGGTGTAATTTCTTTTTCCTGACTTTTCTCTGACAGACATAATTATGGAAGCTTTTTTCTTCCATTTAGAATTCTACACGAAATGCATAGAGATTGAAGAGCATCTATATTAAGCACATAACAAGCGAGAACTCTCTCCGAACAAAGATTGAAATCTATGTAAAAGTGCGTGCTGGAGAGGGAGTGTAAAATGCTAGATTCACGGACAGGAAGAAGGACCTGGAAGATGTAAGCGAAAGGACGCTGCCTTGGGCCATAAAGTTGGAACCCCAAAGTTTATTGCAACTTACAGGCTCCCGTCTACAAAGTGGGAATGCAGGAAGGGGGCCTGGGGTGCGAAGAGGAGGCAGAGAGTGGTAATGGAAATGATTTTTCTGAAAATATCAAATTCTTAAACCAATGACTTCATGCTGAGGGGCAATTTTCAGCTTGGCACTACGAAGCAAGAGCCAGGCAGAAGTGAAAATACCATCAACTAAACAGCAATTCTCAGCAGACTGCGGGAAGCTCTGCTCCCACAGAGAATAATATAGGAAAAATAACCTGCTCCTGGAACAGTGGGGAAGCCATTCACGGAGCCCAGAATAAAATAGAGTGAGAATCGGTTGAATCTTTGAAAGCCAAAAATGCAGATGGATAATAAATTAAAGAAGAAGAAGAAATGCATGTGCTTGAATCTAGAAAATCAACTTATTTGCATGTTTATTTTGAAAATATTGTTTTTTAAATTTTATTCATTTGGGCCCAGTAATGTGTGATTTGAGTAATTCAAAGTTGCCTGAAGTTTTACATTTTCACTATTTTGAAGAAATTCCCTGGAGGAACTGAATGAAAGAAGGTGAAGGAATTAGCCAGAGAACATGTATGCATAATCCATAGGCACCAACAAGTGTGGTGATGGCCAGAGGGAAGGGAGGGTGGGGGCTGGGTGGAGGTGGGCAAAGGTGTGGGGGGGGGGGTGGAAGGGGAATGGGGACATCTGTAATAGTGTCAAAAATAAAGAAAAGAAATTCTCTGAAACTAAAGTTAAGCATTTTTTAGCTGACCAGTGTGGCTCAGTGGCTGAGCATCAACCTACAAACCAGGAGGTCACAGTTTGTTTCCCAACCAGGGCACATGCCCAGGTTTCAGGCTCGATCCCCAGTAGGGGGCGTGCAGGAGGCAGCCAATCAATGATTCTCACTCATCATTGATGTTTCTATCTCTCTCTTTCTCTCCTCCTCCTCTCCCTTCCTCTCTGAAATCAATAAAAAATATATTTTAAAAAATGAATGGTCATGGAAATATTTTTCAATACCAAATATTTGACAACAGCATAAATGTACAAATAGAGGACTGGTAAAAAGCAAAATACACACACACACACAAGCTATGGCATATTATGCTATTTAAATTAGAAGTCATTTTCACAAACATCAAATAATATGAGAAAATGCTAGAGATATAATATTAAGTAAATAAAGCAGGACATGCAAAAATACCCCAATTTTATTGCAGGTTTAAAAAAAATTAAAAGAATGTATGTGTATGCGTGTTAAGTGAATATGTATATAGAAAAAAGTCTAGAAGCCAATATAATGGACTATTAACAGGACTTTTCATGGGTGATTTTTATTTTTGTGCTTTTCTACATTTCAGATTCTCTTTGATGAACCCATTAGAAATAAACACATTTTTATTTTTTAAAATATATTTGTATTGATTTCAGAGAGGAAGGAAGAGGGAAAGAGAGAAAGAGAGAGGGAGAGAGAGAGACATCAATGATGGGAGAGAACCATGGATTGGCTGCCTCCTGCACCCCCCCTACTGGGGATTGAGCCTGCAACCTGGGCATGTGCCCTTGACTGCAATTGAACCCGGGACCCTTCAGTCTGCAGGCTGACGCTCTACCCACTGAGCCAAACCAGCTAGGGCATAAACACATATTTTTAAATGCTTAAAACCTTTATAATAAGATTGACAGTGATGCGGTAGTTAGTTGATTTCCTTTGCAAAAATCACCTTTGACATTGTAACTATCATGCCTTTCTCCAGCCAACTCTGTAATTCACTCTGATCTCACCCGGAGCCTCTTCCTTGCTCTGGAAACCTTGCACTGGCTTTTAGCCAAGAGCAATCAAACCTGACCTGACCTGATCTGAAGGTTCAGTCAGTGGTAACAAAAGGAATGTATATCTTTGGTCTGCTAAATGCTCCCTTTCCTTCCTGCCACAATCCCTGCTATTGTTGAACTGCTGTCCGCATTAGCAAATTATGCTGACCATCAGGGGCTAATGAGCCAACTGTCAAGATATCTATTGGTCTTACTATGCCAGGCCTATTAACATTAGCACATTATGAAAAATACATATATTGTAAATAATAAGTTCATACAAATGAAATGTCAGTCTTCATAAATATTAGAAGAAGCAAGCTTTGTATGGGTCAGCAGCCTTCTACATGTCATTACTCATTTTTTCCCCTTGGGGCCCCAAAGCTGAGTTAATCAAGTATAGGTCAGGAACAGGTCACTCAACATCAGAGGCTTGTGAACAGTAGCAAAAAATTCAGAATAATGAACACCTCACAGTATCTCTCATAGTTTGCATTTTGGTGAATACCGGGAACTCTCAACACATAATTCATCTCCTATTTTCAGCACTCATTCCTGACCATGTTTAATCCGATCGACAATTAGCTGGAATTCACCAAGCATCGCTCATTCACAAATATTTATTGAGTGTCCACTAGTGTCAGACACAGTTCTAGGCACTGGGGATACACGAGTGAACAAAACAGAAACCTCTGCCCTCATGGACCTACGTTCTAGCAGAGGGAGACAGACTATAAACAAAAAACAGAGGAAATAAATGATATGGTCCGTTCGACTGTGATTAGTGCTATGGAAAAATAGAGTGAGGTAAAGGAGATTTAGAGGCGTGGAAGGTGGGGCAACATTTGCAGATAGAAGTAGAGGCCAAGAGTTATTGAGAAGGTGACTGTGGGATATCTACATCCCCCTTCAAGGAAGGAGTTGGAGGAATGCTGACAAGCCCTTCAGGGGTTGCCTCGGCTGAAAACCTCCTTGCCCACTCAATTCTGACCAAAGAGGGGGACATAAATGTTGGTCCCTTTGGCCCAATGGAGGACAACTCTGACAGGTCATTTTAGCTCTGGAGCTCACTGTAGGAGAGGTCAAGGCTGTCATTAGATCTGTTCCACCGCTCAGCTTCTCTGTGCCCGTTCCTGCTTTCTTCCCCACCCTTCCATACATGTTGATACCAAGAGCACTGCCTATCATACCTACTGCATGCCAAACATCACTAGAGTCTGCTTCCCATGGAACCAACCCACAACAGTGGCATTTGAGCAAATGCTTGAAGGTGAAGGAGTAGAGTGAGCCATAGATATTTCTGGAAGAAGAGGATTGCAGACAGAGGCCCTGTGGTATGACCATGCCTGGAGTGGTCAAAGGACAGTAAGAAGGCCAGTGAGGTTGAAGTGGAGAGTTCAGAGAAATTAGTAGGAAATAAGTCTTTGGCTTTTACTCAACATGGGATGGAAAATCTCATAGGAGGGTTTTGACCAGAGGTGTGACATGACCTAACTTACACTTTTATTTGTTGTGGTCGTTTTTTAATCCTCACCTGAGGCTATTTTTCCATTGATTTTTAGAGAGAGTGGAAGGGAGAGACAGAGAAAAATATCAATGTGAGAGGAACACATCGATTGGTTGCTTCTTGCATGAGCTCTGACCAGGGCCCGGGCCGGGGAGGAGCCTACAACCGAGGTACATGCCCTTGACCAGAACTGAATTGAACCCAGGATCCCTTTGGTCTGCAGGCTGAGCCAAACCAGCTAGGGCCTGACTTAAATTTTTTAAAAAATCACCCCAGTTGGTGGCAGTTCTGTGGAGAAGACACTGCAGAGGGCACCATGGAAACAAGAGGCAAGGGAGAAGGCTATTAAAGTAACCCAGGGCTGAGTGATGATGGTGGCTTGGTCCAGGGAGATGGCCATAAAGGCAAGGAGAAGTGGTCAGATTCTGGAGACATTCTAAAGGTAAAGCACACTTTCAGGATTTCCCAGTGGACTGAATGAAGAGTCTATGAGAAAGAGCAGAGTCCATGTTTGAGCATGTTAAACTTCCTTTAAGTGGAAATTTATAGTACATATATGGTTGATCATAGAACCTAGTATTCAGAAAACAGGTTGGAAGACAACATGGTATTTAAACCCTTCTGACTGGATGAAGCCACCAAGGGAGTGAAGAAAGACATGGAAGAGAAGAGAACTAAGGACCAGGGCGTTCCGATGTTGAGACTTCTGTGGGTAGAGAAGAAACCAGGAAAGGACCCTGAGAAGGAGCAACTGTTAAGAATGGAGAAAAGTGAAGAGAGTGTGAGGATAGAGTGATGGAAACATTGATCAGCTGCCTCCTGCACGCCCCCTATTGAGGACTGAGCCTGCAGCCCGGGCCTGTGCCCTGACCGGGAATTGAACCGTGACCTCCTGGTTGACACTCAACCACTGAGCCACACTGGCTGGGCTTACTTCCTATCTCTTTATCAAAAGATACATCCATCAAAATAGGGATCCTTTCTGGAGAACTTGCTCCCACAGAAACCTTTTCCAACCAAGCTGGCAACACAACTTACGAGGGGAAAAATCACTAAACAAAAATAGCCCTTATTTCCTCTTCCTGAAGGAGCAGATGATTAATGAGTCCTTGGTTCAGCTCATTTGTCCAACACTTCGCACCCAGGGGAGCTCTTCAATGCTGGGAAGGAGAGACATCAATACAGGGCTTAGATGTGTGCAGCTCAGAGCACAGCTCGGTAACGTAGACTCGGTTCCTTTCATTCTGAAGCCATGAACACAGGCCAACCCGAGAGTGAGCCTCAACCAAGCCATGAAATAAATAAACACTATAACTAACACTATCTTATTATATGGTAGCCATTAAAGCTAACTTTTAGGAGAAAACCAAGAAATTCTTTAAAATACAAACAAGCACAGATATTTAAAATAAAGAGCAAAATAGATCCAGAGACATAGAAGCATGAACAGACTGTCGAACTTCAGAGGGAAGGCAGGGGACCGTGGGTAGGACAAGATCAACCAAAGAACTTGTATGCATATATGCATAACCCAGGACACAGACTGTAGGGTGGTGAAGGCCTACAGAGGGGTTGGGTGCAGGCTAGAAGGGGTCAATTGGGGAAGAAGGGGGACATATGCAATACTTGCAACAATAAAGATTTTTAAAAATAAAGAAAGTAAAGAACCTAGACACAAGCATTTATTTCAGACTTTGTCCAGTATCGTCTCCTGGGTCCTTCCTCACTTACCCTCTTGGTGGGGACCTGTGCTCACTGCTTACACTGCTTCCAGCTGGGAAGGATACCTTTCTTCAGAAAAGTCTTGTTGTCTTCCTCCCTCAGCTCCTGTGCTGATCCTCGGTCTCATTAGCCCTTGGAATGCATCCCAGTTTGACATCAGCTGCAAATTTAATTAATGTCCCAGGTAACCCTTCTGCACAGCACGGAAGAAGATGCTAATTAAAGCAGAGGCAAACATAACCCCCTTCCTCCGGCTCCTACCTGTCGTCACTAGCCTCCATCCTTAGTATCCTAGCTGTTATTGGTAGACTCCGGCTCCCATCCATCTGTAGAGAATGTGATTTTCATTCTTTACATCAGCTGGGCACCTACAATTTCATCGACTCTAGTTTGAAGTTGGGGTTTCCCCCCGGGTTTATTCATGAGGTATGCGAGCTGGTTATTCTCCACTGTTGACTTAGGCTCCTCAAAAAGCCCCCGAGGTAACCATCTGGCTATTGAACGAGCCAGCCACGGAAACCTGCTCCCCACCCACACATACTCACACTTGCCATCAAAACCTCCAGAGCCCCGGAATCACCTACAAGCTGGTCCAGGAAATTATCGGGTTCAGAAGTACAGGCAGAATGAAAGCCCTGCAAAGTAGGGACAGAGCACTGCTCCAGGAATCCGTGACCCCAGAGGCCCCCCAGACTCATCCCCATGAGATTCCCACCAACTCACTTTATCACACAGTTTAGCATTTCATCCTGTTCAGATTCATGCCAAATTAATAATAACCTCATTTTTAAAATATATCTTACTGATTTTTTTACAGAGAGGAAGGGAGAGGGATAGAGAATTAGAAACATCGATGAGAGAGAAACATCGATCAGCTGCCTCCTGCACACCCCCTACTGGGGATGTGCCCACAACCAAGGTACATGCCCTTGACCGGAATCGAACCTGGGACCTTTCAGTCCGCAGGCGGATGCTCTATCCACTGATCCAAACTGGTTAGGGCAATAATAACCTCACGTTAAGGCTTTCGCCTTAGAGCAGAGGTCTCCACTCTGGCTGCTCATTTAGAATTAAGCTGGGAGCTTTACAAATCCTGAGGCCCAGGCCACATTCCACACCAATGAAATCCAAACCTCCTTGAATGAAATCCAGGCATCAGTATTTTGTACAGTAAATGGCCCAGATAACTGTAATGTGCAGCCAATGTTAAGAATTACTGCACACGAGCAGATTTGCCTGACTGTATTAACCCTAACCGCTGTGTGAGGCAATGCTCTTCTCTGAGGGATGGGAAGATTTCATTGGGGTAAAGAAAAATGTTTATTTAAGGACATTTTTTGAAATATATTTTTATTGATTTCAGAGAGAAAGGAAGAGGGAGAGAGAGAGAGAGAAACATCAATGATGAGAGAGAATCATTGATAGGCCAACTCCTACGGGATGGAGCCTGCAACCTGGGCATGTGCCCTGACTGGGAATTGAACCATGACCTCCTGGTTCACAGGCCGACACTTAACCACTGAGCCACACCGGTCTGGGCTAAGGAGCATTCTTAGGAGAAAGGCAAGACCTTGGGAACACATTCTGGGCTGGAATAACAGGGGAAGGGAACCAGGAGGTGTCAGAGGTTGCAGGGAAGGTACTAAGGTATTGCAGGCCAATATTACTTTTTATTGAATTGTAGTTGACATACAATATTATATTCGTTTCATGTGTACAACATAGTTATTTGATATTTTTATGCATTATAAAATTATCACCACAATAAACTAGCTACTATGTCACCATACATAGTTATTACAATATTATTGACTATATTTCCTATGCTGTACATTACAGCCCATGACATGGATTTTAGAACTGGAAATTTATACTTCTTATTCCCCTTCACCTATTTTGCCTGTCCTCCCATACCCCCTCCCCCCTTTCCTCTGGTAACCACCAGTTTGTTCTCTGTTATCTATGAGTCTGTTTTGTCTTTATTGTTCTTTGTGTTAGATTTCACATATAAGTGAAATCATGTGGTATTAGTCTTTCTCTGACTTATTTCACTTAGCGTAATACCCGTTAAGTCTATCCATACTGTCACAAATGCCAGGTCAATATCTTTATTGCCTGGGGTCATCTCCATACCCAGGAACATGGGAGGAACTTCATATTCTGCCTTTAGCTCCTGCTCGCTCCCTGTAGTACTCAGTTCAGGCTCGGATTTACTGTGTTTACTCTGGTGCCATAGTTTGGTTAACAGGTGTGCTCATAGTGCTGTTGGGCTCACAGTGGGCTCATGACAATGTGAGACATTGCTTCTGTAAAAAAAAATATGAGCGCTCCAACCACAACCTTATCTACAAACTTCTAGGTTGGGACTGCTTTCTTCCCTCCCATCTGCTTAAGCCTGTGGCCAGGAGCTCACAGCGCCAAGCTGAGCATCTGATGCCTGCGTAGGCAAGCTTCCCTCAGACTATCCCTTGCACTCTGGTCACTGGTCTCATGAATGGTGACTATTGCTCACAAAGAAAATGAAGGAAGGAAATGTAGCTGAACCAGCATAATTAGAGGCCACCTGAAACAACATCCCAAGTACAGGCCTTGGCAAGCCTGTCATATCAACTTCAAAGACAAGGCTACCTTGTTCATTCATTCATCCAGCTGTGTCCTTATCTGTTCTAAGATAGCTCTTCCTTCTGGCTCGTTTCCCTTAGGAGCTTCCTACCAACAGTAAGACTTAAAATAACTGCTTCTGAGGTACCACCACTTTACTTTCTTTGGGTTCCTGTTATAGATTGAATTATGTGCCCCCCAAATTAATGTTGAAGTCCTAAACCCCCAGTACTTCATAATGTGACCTTATATTTTTTATAATTTTATTTTTATCATTATTTTATTGATTTCAGAGGAAGGGAGAGGGAAAGAGAGAGAAACATCAATGATGAGAGAGAACCATTGATCGGCTGCCTCCTGCACACCCCACAATGGGGATTGAGCCCAAAACCCAGGCATGTGCCCTTGACCAGAATCAAACCCAGGACCTTTTGGTCTGTAGGCCGATGCTCTATCTACTAAGCCAAACCAGCTAGGGCCATAATGTGACCTTATTTAGAAATAGGGTTGTGGCAGATATAATTAGTTAAGATGAGGTCATACTGGAGTAGGGTGAGCCCCTAATCCAACATGACTCATGTCTTTATAAAAAAGGGGAAAATTGGAGACAGAGCCCAGGGAGAATGCCATGGGAAGATGAAGCTAGAGACTGGGGAGATGCTTCTATAAAAGCCAAGGAACCCAAAGACTGGAGGAACCAATCCTGCTGACACTCAGATCTCCAGCCTCCAGAACTGTGAGACAATACATTTCTGATTGTGGCACTTTGTGATGGCAGCCCTAGCAAGCTTATCCAGTTCCTTTCCTTCCCAAATATACCCAAGGAGTTTGTCGTAAGTGATTGCTATTGGTCAGAACATCTTGGTTGTTATTCTGAAGAATGCTTTCTTCTTCTATTTACTTCTGAGTACTCCCATGGATTTTTAGTCCTTTACCTGTTTATGTGTCTAAGGCAGCGGTTCCCAACCTGTGGGTCGCAACCCCTTTGGGGGTTGAACGACCCTTTCACAGGGGTCGCTTAAGACCATCGGAAAACGCATATATAATTACAGATTGTTTTTGTGATGAATCACTGTGCTTTAATTATGTTCAATTTGTAACAATGAAATTGGGGGTCACCACAACATGAGGAACTGTATTAAAGGGCCGCTGCATTAGGAAGGTTGAGAACCACTGGTCTAAGGTCTTGTTTCCTACTTCTCAAGGATAAGCTCCCTGAGAGAGAGCATGGCCAGCAATTCGTAGCCCAGCCTCAGAAGCAAGACTGAGTTGAGTACCAGCCCAACTCTAACTCTGTGACCTTGAGGGAAGTTATTTAATCTCTGTGCCTCAGTTTCCTCATCTGTAGAATGGGGATGATAATAATAGCACTTTCCATATAGGTTTCTGGTGAAGATTAAGTAAGCTAATATGCATAAGCCATTTATAAAAGTCTTTGGCATGTTATAAATGCTATGCAAATATTAACTATCACTATAAAGGGCAGAAACATTACCAATTTTATTCACTCCCAAACATCCAATGTCATTAACAGTGCCTGGCACATGGCAGGTGCTCGATAAATGTTTATTGAGTGACTGCAAGTTTGATTCCAATGATTTAGTATTTTCTTCTACTAAGGTCTCTAACCAGAAAGTCCACTATGACTTTCCCATCATCCAGAGGCTTAGAAAATGATGATTACTTAATCAACGTGTGTCAAAATTGGTTCCAGAGACACATACTCAGAACCTCCACTTCTCAGAACCTCAGCCTGGACCATGCACCATTTACCTTTCCAGGGATTTCTTGCTCACTTGTCCTTGAAGATGAACAATTTAGGTTGAGGAAGTAGCAAAGAGCATGAATGCAAATTTATAGGTCCTCTTAATTTTGGAGGGGCTAGCAAATGGTTTTCGTAAGCTACCCGTTTTTTTTAAAATATTTGCAATTTTTGTGGCTATCTTTTTGAGGTTGCCATTGCTATACAGATTTCCATTCAAACCAGCCTGAATATGCTTGAATATCTTTTCCCAAAAATTCTTAGCTGAGGTATATTTTAATTAATTAATTCCCACAGAAAGTGGTGGTATGAGTAACTTGGTTGGTGAATAAAGATGCACACATTATCTAATAAGAGAAAAATTAAAAACACAGCCCTAACCGGTTTGGCTCAGCGGGTAGAGCGTCTGCCTGTGGACTGAAGGGTCCCAGGTTCGATTCTGGTCAAGGGCATGTACCCCGGTTGCGGGCACATCCCCAGTGGGGGGCGTGCAGGAGGCAGCTGAGTCAATGTTTTTCTCTCATCGATGTTTCTAACTCTCTATCCCTCTCCCTTCCTCTCTGTAAAAAATAAATAAATAAAAAAAATAAAAATATATTAAAAAATTTAAAACACAAAGAAAAATGTCTAGTTTGATCAAATCTCCCAATGTCCTTTCTGCCAGAACAGACTGCGCAGAATCCTGCTGTAGCACCCCGAGCTCGTGTACTTGTAAGGAAAGGAGCCTTCCTCGGAGATATGATTGGGAAAGCCTACTTCAGAGCAAACTGCTGGCTGAGGCTAAATTTATGATTGATTAAACACGTTCACCAGAACTTCCCTATCTCCCAAACAGAGTCATACACAATCACAGATTGATGAAGAAAGCATTTACTAACATGCATGCACACACCACACACACACATACACACACACACACACACACACACACACGCACGCACGCATTTCATCCCCTGTGAGTCACCTAGCCAAAAAGAGATGAGGTGAAGAACTATAATAAAAATAGCTCTTTCGGAAGACATTTATATTAAAACTAGAGGCCCGGTGCACAAAAATTTGTGCACTCAGAGGGGAAGGGGGGGTCCCTCAGACCGGCCTGTGCCCTCTTGCAGTCTGGGACCCCTTGGGAGATAACGCCCTGCTGGCTTAGGCCTGCTCCCGGGTGGCAGAGGGCAGGCCCAATCCCTAGGTGCAGCCCCTGGTTGGGCTCAGAACAGGGCCGATTGGGGAGTTGGGGCGCTGCCCCCTGTCATGCACAGAGCAGGGCAGATCGGGAGGTTGCGATGCCACCGCTAGTCACGCTCAGGGTAGGGCCGATTGGGGGGTTGTGGCGCCACCCCCTGTCACGCACAGAGCAGGGCCCATCAGGGGGTTGGGGCGCTGCCGCCTGTCACTCACAGAGCAGGGCCCATCAGGAGGGTTGTTCTGTATTTTAGTTGTAATTTTGATGTAGCTGTGGGAGGTGGCAAGTACAGGCATTTACCTACACTGCCATTTTCCCTCTCCCCTTTACAAATTCTTAACCATGTAACTGAGCTTCATAAGAGTTTGTGGTTCAAACTTATATCAGTACTACTTATATCAGTGGCTCTCAACCTTGGCTGCACATTAGAATCACCTGGGAATCTTTTTAAAATCCTGATTTCTGGGCCTCATCCTCCGAAAATTCTGTTTCTTTGTGACTCATGCTGTGCCCCACCCCATCACAAAGAAACAGAATTTCCAGAGGATGAGGCCCAGAAATCAGGATTTTAAAAAGATTCCCAGGTGATTCTAATGTGCAGCCAAGGTTGAGAACCACTGCCCTAGGTGGTGAGCAAATTATGTTGTCAGCAGGACAATGCTCTGAGTTCATCCAGAGCTTGCTTCAGAAGCTCAGGGTCCTGCTGGCATATTTGCATGAGAAAAGGCTGCTGAGATCCAGGAGCTGCGGTTTGAGCAGGAGTAGTAGGTGGTAACATTGTAGAGAGCGTCCTTAACATCCAGGCTTTGCAAAATGCATCTACAGGCCCTGGGAAGGACCTTGAGGTGTCCCCAGACTCTCTCTCAGAAGACACCCATCTGGGGCCATTCTTTCAACATTGTCCTCAACTCTGCCTTCTCTGAAAACCTTTCACAGAGGAAGTTTGTTCTGTAAATAATAATAAAAGCTTTTGCATAATGACATTGACACTGAGCGAGGCTCTGTCCTAAGTGCTTTGTATATAATAACTCAGTCAATCTTCGCAACTAACCCATGAGATAGTATTTCCCATTTGGGCCTGGGAGGAGGTGAGTACAAGATCCACTACTCTGCCGCCATCTTGAAAGTTCCCCCAATTATTTACTTTTTAACCTTATATCCTCCAATATCTAGTCCACAGGACCCTAAAATTCAATAAATGTATGACCCCAAAGTAACCCTAATATTCCTTTTTGTCGCTGTCCACCTTTTAAGCAAAACTTTTTTTAAAGAGAGTTTTCTCTCTGCCCCTGGCAGTACATGTAATCTGCTATCTTAGATCAGTTTTTCCTAGAAGCAGACCCTGAGATGAGGATTTGTGTGCAAAGGACTCATTAATGAAGTGCTCCCAGAAGAAGCCAGTAAGGGAGGAAACCAGGCAAAGGTATACTTTCATGTGAAGTCCCAGCCTCAGCCTGAGACCCAGAAGGAGTTCAGGAGTACCACTTGCACCTCCTAGTTTGTTCTGCATGGAGACAAGGGAGCTGTGTTTCATTTACTCACACTAGTTTTTCATCCGCAGCCTGGCAGCGGACGGGGTGGGAATGGAAATGACAGGCCCTTGCAACTAATGGTGTGCTCTAAAGCCAGTTTGTACTTGTTCCTGAGAGGCAATCATTCCCAACTCGGAATTTAGACCTGTCAGACTGGTAGTTTGAAATCAGCCATAATGGGAGTCCTTATACCATGGAAAATGGTAAATACTACAAACCAAGATTTTGATTGAGGGGGGTGGAGTGGGGGAGACAAGGTTGTTTGGTTTGTTTGCTTTTTGGTTTAGTTTGGTTTTTACAGAGCCAGTTGCTAAACATTTACCAACTCTGAACAGATGAAATGACTCTTGTGCCCCAGGGATGAGTTTCTGAAGGTCACAGGTGCCCGTCATTAGCAGCAAAGCCTGCAGATGCTAGGGAACAGGCACACATCATTCGTTAAAGGAATAGAGAGGGTCTGAGTGAGGCGCCAGCAGCGTTCACTCCACCAGCACAAATCTACTCTGCCTCGATATGGGCCCAGCCTAAGGCTCAAGGTCAAGCCAGGGAGCCCCTCCATTAGTGAGTCTCCATGTAAAACTTGGAGGTTAGGCCCTAACTGGTTTGGTTCAGTGGATAGAGCGTCGGCCTGTGGACTGAAGGGTCCCAGGTTTGATTCCGGTCAAGGGCATGTACCTTGGTTGCGGGCACATCCCCAGTGGGGGGTGTGCAGGAGGCAGCTGATCAATGTTTCTCTCTCAATGATGTTTCTAACTCTCTATCCCTCTCCCTTCTTCTCTGTAAAAAATCAATCAAATATATTTTTTAAAAAACTTGGATGTTAGGGTGACTGGATCAATTCTGCCCTCATCCCCTAGCTGCCCCCCAGGTGCATTTATTCCAGAGCCTGGTGGCAAGGAGAAAGAAGAGGGTGCATTTCCCTCTACTTGGCCCATTCAAGACTTGGAGTCTAATCAGGGGCTTTAGAATGACAGTACCTTGCCCATTGACAAAGAGGACAGAGAGAAATCAAGGTGTTTTCTTTCCATGGAGAAGAGAAGAAAGAATAATACACAACCATTACAGCCATTGACTTACCACTGGTGACTAGCTCCATTTCCATGGAAACAGAGAGCAGGACAGGAAAAAGAAAGGCTTTGGAGAATAATAGAGGACTTTGTGTTGCAAGCTGCTTTTTAAAAATAAAGCCAGCAGGGTGCTTCCACTCTCTCAGCCCTGACTCCTGCACTGCTCTCTGGAGAAGCCAGCAGACAGCAGGACAAAATGGCAAGAGGGCACCTGCCTGCCCAGCAGGCCTCCAAACAGCCCAGGCAGCCTGAGTTAGCAGGAGACCATATATCGTCAGCCGTGGAGAGGGAGAGATGTTCAGGCAAAAACAAAAAGTTGCCTACCATCAAAGAGAACAAAGCCTTATGCAAACAGCTAGCTGCTTTCCATAGATCCTTTCCACTGGAAAAGTTTTATGTATGTGCCTTAGAGAAAAAGCAAGACCCCTCATTAAAAGATTGTTTTGAAATTATGATAAAGCTTCAAATATGGAGGTGCTACAATTGCACCCACTCTCTGCCACCCCCCTTCCTGGGCACTTTAGGGGAGATTCTAGCAGAGCAGACTGGTATGAGGTTCTGGGTTCTGTTTCACACCTTGGGCTCACTCCAGAGTCCAACCATATCTGTGGGCGCTCTACCCACTGGCATCTAGCTGGGCACATGGGGCTACCTCCTGGGCAACCCAAGGGGTAGCCAAGCGCGGCCTCTCCAGCCACATACCTGTTCCACTTTAGTTCCATTGAAAGGAACCGTTGTAAGAGAATCCAACAACCCTACAGCCCACGCACAACTGCCATAGAGAGAACAAGTAGAGATGAGGGGAAACAAACCACCATGATCCGTGATGAGCACCTATCTCTCTTTTCAGAGAGTCCAGTTTGCCTTGGTAACCATGACTCAAGAGTTGCCATGGTTATGAGTCCAGTTGCTAAGGAACTAATTTTATAGGCAAAACCTGAAGAAGAAGAAAAAGGAGTTCTAAGGGCTCCGAAGTTGTACCGACTGGCGGGGATGCGGACTCATGCAGAAGTGATTCATACAGAAGGTGCTCCCAGGAGAAACTGACCACTTGGCTCAGCGGAAAGAAGTTGCATTTCCATCACACAAGCCACTTGCTCAACATGAAAACGACTAGGGTGAGGCAAGGGAGGCACTTACTTTGGTCACAAAATTTAAGGCAGCACCAAAAATCTCAGCAATTAAGATAAATAATATCTTGCCGAAACCGGTTTGGCTCAGTGGATAGAGCGTCGGCCTGCAGACTGAAGGGTCCCAGGTTCGATTCCGGTCAAGGGCATGTACTTGGGTTGCGGGCACATCCCCAGTAGGAGATGTGCAGGAGGCAGCTGATCGATGTTTCTCTCTCATCGATGTTTCTAACTCTCTATCTCTCTCCCTTCCTCTCTGTAAAAAATCAATAAAATATATTAAAAAAAAAAAGATAAATAATATCTTTTTATATTTTTTTATTGATTTCAGAAAGGAAGGGAGAAAGAATCATGGATCAGCTGCCTCCTGCATGCCCCCTACTGGGGATCGAGCCCGCAACCCGGGCCTATGCCCTTGACCGGGAATCGAACCGTGACCTCCTGGTTCCTAGGTCAATGCTCAATCACTGAGCCACACTGGCTGGGCAGGAATCGTTTCTTTCCATCTGCTGTGAGCTGCAGCAGTGGCTTGCCCATTAGAAGGGGGACCTGCATGGATGGACTTCCCGCCACACTGCATGTCAGTCCAGTAGCTGGAGGAAGGGGAGACCTCGTAGCCCATGAGCCATGTGCACCTAGTCTCAGGCAAGCCCCAGAGTGCCTGTGAAGGTGTGCCTTTAACCCACAAGATTTATGCCCAGGGGAGCACAACTTTAAATAGCAAAAGGAAAAAGAAAACAAAAGAAGAGAAGAGAAGAGAAGAGAAGAGAAGAGAAGAGAAGAGAAGAGAAGAGAAAAAGAAAAGAAAAGAAAAGAAAAATGAAAAGAAAAGAAAAGAAAAGAAGAGGAAAAGAAAAGAAAAGGAAAAGAAAAGAAAAGGAAAAGAAAAGAAAAGGAAAAGAAAAGAAAAGGAAAAGAAAAGAAAAGAAAAGACAGGTGGATAGAGACTAGACCCATGGTCGGCAAACTGCGGCTCGCGAGCCACATGTGGCTTGCAGTTTGCTGAGCCGCAGTTTGCTGAGCCGCAGTTTGCCGACCACTGGACTAGACTATGAAGAAAAAGAAAAACCTTTCTGGTTCCTTTAATAGCACCTTTTCCCTGCTTTTTGAACAAGACACCTCACATTTTCATGTTGCGCTGTGCCCCAAAAATTCTGTGGCTGGTCCTGACATTGGCTGAATATGTTGAGCTCTTGGCACTTGGCCTGAATCATCTCCTTTCATCCTCCATGATGCCCCCATGCTCTTGGACTGATACCCTAGAACTGCCTTTTTCAACTTTTCAACCATGACTGGGTACTTTATACCATTACCCATACAAATCAATGAATTAAGTACTTCACTAAGCAATACCTACTGTTACTATAAATGATAAAGTGAGAACATAACAAAGCTAATACCACGTATTATTTTATGAAAATTTAAGTACAAATTTAAAAATCCCCAATCTATTTAAATAAAAGCCTAAGCAACCGAACAACCGATCGACTGGTCACCATGACACACACTGACCACCAGGGGGCAGACGCTCAACGCAGGAGCTGATCCCTGATGATCAGTGCACTCCCACAGCAGGAGTGCTGCTCAGCTGAGCAATGGGCGCCAGACACAGGACTGACTAGGCGTGAGCCCGTGGCAGGTGCAGCAGGGCTGGGATAAGCGAGAGAGGCAGGTGGCCTGGCCTGCAGGGATCAGGCTGAAACCAGCAGTCCAACATCCCCTGAGGGGTCCCAGATTGCAAGAGGGCACAGGCCAGGCTGAAGGACCCCACCGGTGCATGAATCTGTGCACTGGGCCCCTAGTGAATAATATAAAAAACAAAACATGGGAAAAATACATTTGATGACACTTGACAGCCCAGATCATAAAAGGACAAGGTTACATGTACATTCAGAGCAATGCTGAGCCTGTTCCTAGACGCTTCTTTTTTTAAGCTGAGCATAACCTAAACTGATTTCACAGCACACAATTAACGAGTCACTTTGCCTTTGTGGGAGTCCAGGTTTCTGGCAGAGAAGTTCCAGCACACCATTGGAGCATACATACATACATACATACATACATACATACATACTAATTTGGGCCCTGCCTGGTTTGGCTCAGTGGATAGAGCATCGGCCTGCAGAGTGAAGGGTCCCAGGTTTGTTTCCCATCAGGGCACATGCCTGAGGGTTGCAGGCTTGATCCCCAGTGTGGGGCGTGCAGGAGGCAGCCGATTAATGATTCTCTCTCATCATTGATGTTTCTATCTCTTGCTCCCTCTCCCTTCCTCTCTGAAGTCAATAAAAATATATTTTTAAAAAATAAATAAATCCTAGTTTGAACACAGTGAAGAGGGTCAGATCAGTCTGACTTTACTCGCATTGTCCCTATCCCAAGGTGGCACATATGAGCGCCAAGAGAGGTCTTCTCTGCTCATGATTTCTCCCCCAGAGGAAAGCGAGAGTGTGTGAGTGAGCATCTGGACTCCCTGCCTGCACCAGACTCTGCCCAAGGGGCTCTTTTCTCTCTTGCCCCATCTGGAGTACTGAACGGTGACTGCATGACCAAGGGCCAGGAAGGAGCAGAGAGAGCAGTAGAGAGAACTCTCAGAGGGCATTGAAGTGATGTGGATCCTAGCAACTACATTACAGACTGCATCATGCAGCCTGCCCATGAGCCCCCAGAGATGCTTCGCCAGCAAGCCTCTCCCCATTGGCCCGCAGGCACCCCCAGTACTCCTCGGGCCTTACCCATATATGCACACATACTATGGCTGGCTTGCTGTGCATCTTCCCAATGGCAGCAGCAATAGCAAGCTTTGGCAGATGGCTAGTGAGCATGGGCAGAAAGTTGGCCCAAATCTGTGGGCAAGAGAGAGACCACAGAACTTAAGCTTTAGTGCAGTCTTTGGAGAAAAAAGAAGGGGAGAGACTGTCGGCACTTGACCTGGTGTGTTTCAAGATACACAAGCTTAAGGTCTCTGCCACAAGAGGGAGCAAGAAGCGTGAAGCAGGTGTAGCCATAGAAGGTCTGAGAAAACCTCAGAATCTCTAGCAGGGATGATGGGAGGGAGGTCTTTCTCTCCAGAAGGCAGTTAAGACCGGAGGAGAGATTGTTACTTTAAATGCAAAGACAACAATGCAAAACTTCAAGGGAAAGAAAATCAAGAAAACATGACACAGCTAAAGGATCATGATAATCATCCATAACCATCCCAAAGACATGGACATCTGCAACTTACCCAATAAATAATTCAAAATACTTGTTTTAGGGAAACTTAATTAGCTACAAGAAAACACAGAATGACAATTCAAAGAAATCAGCGAACAATACATGAACAAAATAAAATAAAAGTTTAAGAGATAAAAATCATTTAAAAAAGAATCAACCAGAAAGTCTGGAGCTGAGAATACAATGAATGAAATGAGTAATATGATATATGCAAATGAGAAATGCAATAGAGAACATGAACAGCAGAATGAATCAAGCAGAAGAAATAGTCTGAGTTATAAGACAAGAACCTTGGAATTATGTAGTCAGAGGAGAACAAAAAAAAAAAGACAAAACTGAAGAAAGCTTACGTGATCTGTGGGATACCATCAAGAGAATGAGTGGCAAACTTTTGAAATCCAGAGGAAGAGAGGAATAAAGCAACAGAAAACTTCACAGATCTGGGGAGAGATTTGCATATCCATGTTCACAAAGCTCATAAGTCACCAAAGAAACTCAGAGATCCCCTCCAACACACATTATAATAAAATTGTCAAAAATCAAAGAAAAGAAATCTTAAAACCAGCAAGAGAAAATAAACTTGTAACTTAAAAAGAAACTCCCATAAGGCTCTTAGTGGATTTGTCAGCTATGAAAATGTACACCATACTGATAAAGGTAAGTATGCATCAAATACAGAATACTCTAATACTGTAAAGTGGTGATGTGTTATCCACTTAACTTTAGTATAAAGGTTAAAAGACAAGAGTATTAAAAATAACTATAGCTATCACAATTATTAATGAATACACACATAAAACTGGTAAATTGTGACATGAAAAACATTAAAGGGAGGAGTAAATGGGTCGTTTTTGGTGCAACTGAAGTTTAGTGTTATCACCACAAAGCAGACTGTCATATCTAGAGGATGTTTCAAATAGGCCTCTTGGTTATCACAGAGCAGAAACCTATAGCAGATTACTAAAGATCAGAGGGAATGAAAGCATATCACTATGCAAAATCAACAATTCACAAAAGAATACAGCAAGAAAAGGAAGAAAGGAACAAGGGAATCACAAAACAGCCAGAAAACAATAAGATAGTTCTTACCTATTGATAATTACTCCAAGTGTAAATTGATTGAATTTTTCAATCAAAAGACAGAGAGGCTAGATAGAAAAAAACAAAACAAACAAACAAAGAAAAGCGCAGGACCAGATGTTTCTCTGGTGGATTCTACTAAACATTTAAAGAACCAGTGCCATTCCTACTCAGAATATTCTCAAGAATTGAAAGGAAGGGAACTACAAGAAAAGGCCAATATCCACTATAACTATAGGTGTAAATATTAGCAAATGGAACTCAACAGCACCATCATCAAGTGATATTTATCCTTGGGATGCAAGGATGATTCAACATAGGAAAATTAATAAACGTGAAAGTTAAAAAAACTATATTATCATCTTGACAGATGCAGAAAAAAGCATTTGATAAAGTGCTTAGACTCATTTTTTTAATCTTTCATGCTAAAAAAAAAAAGTATCTACAAATTGGGATAGAAGACGTGTACCTCAATACAATAAAGACCACATATGACAACCTTACAGCTAACATCATGCTCAACAGTGCAAGTCTGAAAGCTTTTTCTCTAAGATCAGGACCAAGACAAGGATGTCCACTCTCACAGTCCTATTCAACATAGTACTGAAGGTACTAACCAGAGCAATCAGACAAGAAAAAATAAATAAAAGACATTCTAATCAGAAAGGAAGAAGTAAAAATGTCTTTGTTTGCAGATATGATCGTATATATAGAAAATCTTGAAGATTCAACCAAAAAACTGTTATAACCAACCAACAAATTTAGGCAGCTTAACCAGTTGCATTTCTATACATTAACAACAAAATATCTGGACAAAAAGAAAAAGTCCCATTCACAATAGCATCAAAAATATAACATACTTAGGAATAAATTTATCCCAATTGATATACAAATTTAATTCCATTCCTATCAAAATTCCAGCAAGATTTTTTATAGATATAGATAAGAGTATTTTAAATTTTTAATGGAGAGGCAAATGAACTAGAATCACTAAAATAATTTTGAAAAAGGAGAACATGGCAGAAATCACTCTACCTTATTCTACAGCTATAATAATTAAGTCTGCATGTTATTGACATAGGAATAGGCACATAAATCAGGGGAACAGCACAGAGAACCCAAGCATAGCCACAAACAAATACAGACAGCTGGTTTTTGACAAAAGTGAAAAATCAATTCAATGGAAGGTAGTCTTTTCAACAAATGATGCTGGAGCAATTGAACTTCCATCAGCAAAAATATGAACCTTGGCCTAACAACATCTTATACAGAAATTCAAAATTAATTAATCCAAAATTAATGGCACATAGACTTAAATGTAAAATATAAAACTATAAAATGTTCACAATATAAGAAACCATAGGAGAGAGTCTTTGGGACTTAGAGTTAGGCAAAGAGTTCTTACACTTGATACTAAAGCATCTATATATATAAAAGCCAAGCGACCAGAACAACAGAACGACCAGAAAGACTGGAATGACAGTCGCTATGACACACACTGCAGCGGCCAACCGGCCCTATCAGAGCCCCTATCGGCCCCCTGCAATCTCCCGTGGCCTTTCTCCCCAGCCGGCCCAGGCCCCAATCAGGGTGGAGGGGGGCCAGATGGACCCCACCTGTGCACAAATTTTTCCACTGGGCCTCTAGTAAACCATAAAAGGAAAAAAAATTGGACTTCATCAAAATAAAAAAAAAACTTTTACTCTGAGAAAGACCCTGTTAAGAATATGAAAGACAAGTTACCAACTGGGAGAAAATATTTACAAGCCACATACATAGCCAACAAAGGACTAGTATCTGCAATGTACAAAGAATTCTCACAATTCAACAATATAGAAAAACGCCACCAGACCTTGGACTGAGGAGGATACACAGTTGGCTAATAAGCACTTGCTTAACCATCAGAGAAGAGTCATTACCCTGCTCTTCCCACAAATCTGAGCAAAACTCCCCAATTCTCCGGAGGCCGTCCCTGGCCCCCTCTTACCTCCCTTTTTCCTTCTCCCAGCCTAAAGCTGCCTTCCCTTATTTGGTCCTCATAGGCTCTCTCTATTCCTACATTAGCCCTCCCCGTCTCCTCTATGCTTTGGACCTTATCTGTGTCAGGAGGAAGGCAATCCTGGGGCAGCCACTGAAAAGGGAGGCAGGGTGGTAAAGGGAGGAGGGACTTTCAGGCATGGGGAGGAGGGGAAGAGGTTGAACTCAGCTGAGTTGAGGCCGAGGAGTCTTTTTGGTGTTCCCCGCATCAAACCAGAAGCCACCAAATTATTTCCCCTCTCTTCTCAGATCTGCAAGCCTGGACTTGAGATTTTCTATTCCCTAAGCAACAAAGCCTTTGCTATTCAAATCAGTCTTAAATGTGCCACTTAATGGCCAGGAAGCTGACCTCTGGTTATTTCACATCCAAAATATGGTCAAAGTGGAAAAGCATGTCAGGTGAAGGGGCAGGCCAATTACTCACCGCAGGGACACATAGACTCGGACTTAAACAGTGGAGGGTGGAGGCCCTCAGAATCTTTCGAAACTCCCAGGTGGAACCCAGGTCGGATGTACATCCTGCATGGACCTTTCCTGCCCAGCCAGGATATCCTGTGTTTGTCCAAAGGACTGCACAGGGAAGCCCTGATCATTGTCCTTCCCCAAATCTGCCAGTCAGCCCCTCCCAGCCTGCGGCAGCCACCACAGGCAGAGGAAGAGTAACTCTGGAAACCGGGTTATCAGCATCCTCCATGGACTTCCTCACCTCCTCCCAGGCCTCATTAGCTCCAAGCTCCTTAGCATCCTCCAACAGAAATCCGGGAGGCCGGGATAGGGTCAACGCTCTGAAGTCAGCCCCCTGGCTTTTGCCAAGACCTGCCTCTGCCCAGCTCTGAGTGGACAGCTGGAGGCTGCAGCTGGAGGCCTGGGCCCCGATGGAGCCCCAGCTGGGGCCGGGGGCGGCTGCCCTCCGCCTGGGCTGGTCGGCTCAGCTGCTCTGGGTCTCAGCCCTGGGCTCTG
Organism: Myotis myotis; assembly: GCF_014108235.1. NCBI lineage: Eukaryota > Metazoa > Chordata > Mammalia > Chiroptera > Vespertilionidae > Myotis > Myotis myotis. The sequence continues at coordinate 4,710,549 of NW_023416346.1, read as the reverse complement.
CTGTCTCCTCGCCAGCTCCTCCTTCTCCTAGAACCAGCTACAGTTTGGGAAGGACTGTCCTCGGCCTTGATAAATGCAATGCCTGCATTGGAACATCTATTTGCAAGAAGTTTTTTAAAGAAGAAATAAGGTCAGAATCTCAATCAGATCATTCTGAGGGGCAACATTCTGTTCCTGTGATGAAAGACGTCCAGGAGTTTGTTGAAAAGGAGCCATGTTGTAATTTATGGGTGGGAGCTGAAGCAAAGCCATTTAATCAGAGTAGCGGCGGGTTGAAGTTGGGGTGTAGAGGGGGGTCAGGTGTGAAGCCAAGTTCCAGCCCTAATTGCTAAATTCAAAGTGTCCTTTTGAAGTGAGAGCTTAAAGTTTTCTTTTATATGAAGGGAGTAATCTGGGACTATGACATTGACCAAGTTCATTTCTCAAAGGGGGAGGAATAAAATAGAAAACCTACTATGTGACAGACTTTTTATGTGTGTATGTTAATCTTCACCCAAGGATATTTTTCCATTGATTTTTAGAGAAAGTGGAAGGGAGAGGGAGAGACAGAGAGAAACATTGATGTGAGAGAGACACATCGATTGGTTGCCTCCTGCACGTACCTCGACCAGGGCCGAGGAACCTACAACCAAGGTACGTGCCCTTGACCGAAATCAAACCCAGGACACTTCAGTCTGAGGGCCGACGCCCTATCCACTGAGCCAAACCGGCTGGGGCGTAACAGACTTTTTTAAGCTACTTTGATATACTCACTTCATCCTGGGAGTTAGTGTTTTTCATTCATTACTCGGATAGCAAACTGAGACATATCAAGATTAAGGGTCTTGTTCAAGGTCACCACCTAATAAGTGGCAGATCTGGGATTCAAGCCAGGCTGGTTTGCTCCAAAGTTTCTGAACCAGTTTTCTGTTGTGAGATGTTGCCTTGACCGGAGGAAAAGCCAAGGTTAGTAAATTGTAATGCACATGGCTGTCATCAAAGAAGGGATCACACTCTGGAAGCCAAGCCTGTCAACACACAGTCACTGAGCCTTTATCATGGCCAAGACCCGGCAGGGGTTGTAGCAACATGGCTATCACTCTGGCCACTGCCCTCCAGGGGTTTAGGCGGAGGGAGCTGTGTTACAAATAACAATAATAAGGCCTGGTCTGATGCAGGCCAAAAGCGAAGTGTAAAGGACCTCTGGGAACTAGAAGAAGGGGATATTAATTCCAAATGGGGGCTGGGGAATGGCTTCTCCAGGGAAAAGCATTCTGAGCAAGGCCTGGAAGGTTGAGCTGAAATTTAGTGGGAAAGGAAGGGCTTCCGGTAGAAGGACCAACTTAAGCAAAGACCCAGAGGTGTGGGAAGAAGTGAAAAGCGCTTAGTGACTGGAGCATGGGGTATACGTGGAAGCGTGAGAGAGGGAGAAGGATTGGAAAAGTCAGATGGTGCAGGGAGCCTTGAATGCTGTGCCCAGGAATTGGGACCTTAAACCTGTAGACAGTGGTTCCCAGCCTTTTCAATACCCAAGGCCCTTTGTATAGGTCTCTTTTCTGCCCAACCCTAAGAACCTGTCTCAGGTGTATAAGATTCGGTGACTAACCAGACAGTATTAATTTAAAATAATTTTATTTCCAATCAGTATTAACCAAAGGTATATTTGATTATTCAACTAAGTTACTAAATAAAAATAACAAATAGAAAATCATCAGAAGTGTTGGACTTCTTTAAATATATATTTTTTATTGATTTCAGAGAGGGAGAGAAGGATAGAAACATCAATGATGAGAGAGAATCATTGATTGGCTGCCTCCTGCACGCCCTTTACTGGGGATGGAGCCCACAACCAAGGCATGTTCCCTGATGGGGAACTAAACCGTGGTTCATAGGTGGATGCTCAACCACTGAGCCACACTGGCTGGGCCAGAAGTATTGAACTTCTTTTGCAAGATGCTAGTGATTGCATGGAGTTTATGTGGACTTTCCCTATTAAGGGCTTTTTTTAAGGCATTTTGAAAGTTGAACGCCCTCACCTCCCTCACCCCCCAGACACAAACACAATTGGGGAAGCTAACATATTGTCTGACCTTGGGCAAGGTCCTTAAGCTCTGTAAGCATCAATCTCCACATCTGTAGAGTGGGGGGAGGAGGTGTTAGGAGAATCAAAGGTACAAGCCAGTGTAGAGCTGCTGTCTTTACATGGAGTAGAAGTTCAGAGAGCCATGGCTAGTCCTTCTGTGCTGGCTGCACAAGAGGATAAGGTTTGTGTCTGGCATGACTCTCCCTCGACTATTCTGCCATCTATACACTTCCCTAAATTCGAGGAAACAAAAGCAGTCCTCACATAGAAAGAGTTCAGAGCGCCCCAGTCTAAAACTGAGGGATGGAACAGACCAGCTGTGGTCCCCTGTGTCGCTGTCTCCCCCTCTTCCCCACCTCCCCGGGGCTCTGCTGGCCTCTGGTTCTGGCAGTGTTGTGACTAGTCCCTGCTTGGCCCCTGCTTCCTAAAAGGGCTCTTCTTCCAGGTTTGACAGCTGGCTGGCCACCCACGTCGAACTGCCTCTGGGCTACTTGCCTTCGTACCCTGCAAATTACTCAGATGATTCCAAAACCTGGCGCCCCGTGGAGATATCCAGGCTGGTCAGCAAACACCAGCATGAAATCTCAGACAGGAGAATCTGCGCCTCTGCCGCAGCCCCAAAGACCTGCAGCATCGAGCGTGTCCTGAGGAAAACAGGAAGGTTCCAGAAATGGCTGCAGGCCAAGCGCCTCACGCCCGACCTGGTGCAGGTAAGCGGGGTTGGTCCTGTGGCTGAAGACTGGAGGGCGAGATGGAGGAGGTGACTGTTCCCATCTCACACCTCTGTCTGGGGAAAAGGAGTTGTGTTCTGTCTAAGGTGGGACAAAGCAATGCCATGAAACAGGGGCTTGTGACAAGGAAGGAACTAAAGGAGATTGACCCGTTCATCCTGATGAGCTTATGGATATGCAGACACTTGGCAGAAAGTCTATCCGCCTGGAAATGCACGGCCCGGCGTTTTGTAATATGCGGGTCCCATTCTTCAGTCGGTTATGCCAAAACTTTACCAGTTTTCTCATCCTGTGTTCACGGCAGCTAAACAAGCTTTCCTTATTTCTGCCAAAAATGCATCCATTAACACCTTGTTCAGACACAGTCAGAGCCATAACCATTTTCACTTCATTCTGACCCTCTCCTAGCCCATCTTTTCATCCCCAGCAGAGATTTTTCCCTTCCTTATAAAAGACAGGAAAATCTCAACAGCTGTTTTATAAATTGTGGACAAAGTCCATTCCTGCTCCATCCACCAAGATCAAGGTCATTGCCATCCCATGTTGGCACCATCTCCTGTCCCCCTTTCCAGAGACCCTTGGCCCTAGGGTTCCACCGCGTGACCAATAAGCTCTACATCAGTGGTTCTCAACCTTCCTAATGCCGCGACCCTTTAATACAGGTCCTCATGTTGTGGTGACCCCCAATTTCATTGTTACACATTGAACATATGAAAGCATACTGATTAATCACAAAAACAATATGTAATTATATATGTGGTTTCCAGTGGTCTTAGGCGACCCCTGCGAAAGGGTCGTTCGACCCCCAAAGGGGTCGCGACCCACAGGTTGAGAACCGCTGCTCTACACCCTTTCCTTCCCATGCAGGTAGCATCCAAACTCCTGCTTTTTCCTTCTTATCAAAACTCACCTATCCATCATCAACAAAGGGGGGAGGGCAAACTCACTTATCCACCCAAGAGAATTGAAAACAGGTGCTTAAGCAAACACTTGTGCATGAATATTTATAGCAGCACTGTTCAGAGTAGCCAAAAGGTGGAAACAACCCAAATGTCCATCAACTAATGAATGCATATACAAAATATGTTATACCCGTACAATGGAATATTATCCCGTCATAGAAAGGAATGAAGTACTGATGCATGCGACAACATGGATGAACCCTGGAAAAATCATGCCAATAAAAGAAGCCAGACACAACAGCACAAATATTGTATGATTCCATTTTTAAGAAATGTCCAAAATAGACAAATCCATAGAGGCAACAATCAGGTTAGTGTTTGCCAGGGGCTGAGGGGAAGAAAGAATTAGGAGTGACTGCTTCATGGGTCCAGGGTTTCTTTGGGGGATGGTGAAAAAATTCTGGAGTTGGAGAGTGATGATATATGCACAGCCCTGTGAGTGCACTAAAAGCCACTGAATTGTACACTTAAAAATAGTTAAAGTGGCCTAGTTGGCGTGGCTCAGTGGTTGAATGTCGACCGATGAACTAGGAGGTCACAATTCTATTCCCAGTCAGGGCACATGCCCAGGTTTCAGGCTCGATCCCCAGTAGGGGGCGTGCAGAAGGTAGCTGATCAATGATTCTCTCTCATCATTGATGTTTCTCTCTTGCTCCCCCTCCCTTCCTCTCTGAAATCAATAAAAATATTTTTAAACAAATAAAATAAAATAGTAATAGTGGTGAATTTTATAATATGTGAATTGTACTTCAATTTTAAAAAAGAAACAATAAGCCATTTTAAAAATTTCACCAATTCTCTGATCCTATTGCAGTGGTTCTCAACCTTCCTCATGCCGCGACCCTTTAATACAGTTCCTCATGTTGTGGTGACCCCCTATTTCATTGTTACAAATTGAACATAATGAAAGCATACTGATTAATCGCAAAAACAGTATGTAATTATATATGTGTTTTCCAGTGGTCTTAGGCGACTCCTGTGAAAGGGTCGTTTGACCCCCAAAGGGGTCGCGACCCACAGGTTGAGAACTGCTGTCTTAGAGCCTTGAGGTGATGGGCAGCGAAATCTAATCATCTCATTCACGTCAGGATGTTAACAGCTAACAGCATCTCACCGTTAGCCCTCCAAGGAACCCTTTGCCTATAAAGCCAATATTACACAGCTCCCTCTAGTCTAGCCTGTCCCATTACTAGCTCAGACCTTCCTAACACATCCTTGCATTTTCCCTCCCACTAAATCCAGACGCGGCCCCCGAATCCTTCTTAATAACGATCCACACAAGCAGCCTTTGCCATGATCTCGGGTGGAGTATGTGACTAAAGCAATTTCTAAGTTACCATTCATTTCAGATTTGGCTAAACACGAATCCTAATTTCTGGTTTGAAAATTATGATATTGCTCTATTTATATGGGAGTTGCAGGAGCCAACTGGAGAGAGACTGTAGGATGGACAGTAGGGAGACTTGCTTCATCTTTCAACTCATACCACATGACCCAGGGCCTACCCGTGGGGCCAGCCTCAGGGACTCTCTCAGAATATGACATAAGTGGGCTTTCCCTGATTTCCTCAAAAGCCACTTTCCAACAGGTATCTAGGCTAGAGCCCTCAAGTGAGCATAGCTGCATGTGTGTCAATGTGTGTTTGAGAGAAGAAACTCACAGGGTTTGCTCAGAGAAGTGGAAAGGGAGAGAAGGAGAGGAGAAACAAAAGAAAATTGAAGCCCTGGCTGGTCTGGCTCAGTGGATAGAGTGCCAGCCTTCAGACTGAAGGGCCCCAGGTTCAATTCTGGTCAGGGCACAGGCCTGAGCTGCAGGCTTGATCCCCAGCAGGGGGCGTGCAGGAGGCAGCCGGTCCATGATTCTCTCTCATCATTGATGTTTCTCTCTCTCTCTCCCTCTCCCTTCCTCTTTGAAATCAATAAAAATCTATTTTTTAAAAAGAAAAAGAAAATTGAAGGCAGGATGGATCTGACTGATGCAGGAACCTCAGAACTTTGACTGTCAGCTCTCCTTAGGAATAAAGTCAACTTGGACAAAAAGCCCCAGGTGCCACCATCAGAGACTGAGCCAGGGAGCCCGTGGTTCCCCTTCTGCAGGGCCACGCGCACTCTCCTGAGCTGCAGGCATGCGCTGCAGCCAGAGGCTGCCAAGGAACCAGGACCAGGAATTAGCAAAAGGGTGAAGCAACACAATGTGTGTGTGTGTGTCCCTATTTGTGTGTGTCCCTGTGTGTGTGTGTCCCTGTGTGTGTGTGTGTCCCTGTGTGTGTGTGTGTCCCTGTGTGTGTGTATCCCTGTGTGTGTGTCCCTATGTGTGTGTGTGTGCGTCCCTATGTGTGTGTGTGTCCCTATGTGTGTGTCCCTATGTGTGTGTGTCCCTGTGTGTGTGTCCCTGTGTGTGTGTCCCTATGTGTGTGTGTCCCTGTGTGTGTGTGTCCCTGTGTGTGTGTGTCCCTGTGTGTGTGTGTGTCCCTATGTGTGTGTGTCCCTGTGTGTGTCCCTGTGTGTGTGTGTGTGTCCCTGTGTATGTGTGTCCCTATGTGTGTGTGTCCCTGTGTGTGTGTGTGTGGCACTTAGGCTAACAAAACCGTGACTTTTATCCTCTAAAAGCTGCATTGTTCAGATGGGAGTGTTTCACGGCCTACATTCCTAGTCCACAAACAGAAACTCAGCCAAGAACCCCGCCCAGGTTATCATGATGTGCTTGTTCAAAAAGCCACCACAAAGAAGGCTTCCTCTGCTATTAAGCCAGGCGTAGAGGCAATGACCCTCCAACTACCCTCAGCAGCACACAGCTAATCAGGGGAAAACACAGACCCTCCACCGTGTCCTTTCCCATCCCTCAACTACCAGCTGCTTCCCACATTACTCCAAACACAAACCCCACCTCTTCCTCAAGTGGGAAGGGACTTGATTGACATGGAGGCTTTGTTCCCACTAGTCAGGGGTGGGCAAACTTTTTGACTCGAGGGCCACAGTGGGTTCTTAAACTGGGCCGGAGGGCCGGAACAAAAGCATGGATGGAGTGTTTGTGTGAACTAATATAAATTCAAAGTAAACATCATTACATAAAAGGGTACGGTCTTTTTTTTTTTTTAGTTTTATTCATTTCAAACGGGCCGGATCCGGCCCGCGGGCCATAGTTTGCCCATGGTTGCACTAGATGGTGGTATAGAGTGTTCCGGAAGCTTTGTTTAAACAAGAATGGCTGACAATTTTACTTCTTTGATCTCAATTATTTGTTTAAATAGAATAAGGGAAATAAGCATATTAACCAAAATGCACATTAACAATTTAATCAGAATGAGGTTTAGAGGTAAATACGAAACAAATAAAATTTACTTTTGTTTAAGTTTAATTAAAAAAATACTTAAGGGGTGTTTACAGGCCCCAGGAAGGTATAGAAGTATCAAGACAAGGCCCCTGCTCCATGGGAGGTGACTCCCTGATGGGAGAGAGAGGCCGTATTCAACTGGTTCAGATACAAGGCAGGTTATGATAAAGTGTTCAAGTGACAATGGACATTTTATATTGGAGCCACAGTTAGTTTTCAGGCTATAAATATTTTCATCTCTCACAGGCTACCAGGTCAAGGACTAAACATTGCATTTGTCCTTTAAAAATAACATGGCTATCGCCCAGCTGGTGTGGCTCAATGCTTGAGCATTGACCTAGGAACCAGGAGGTCACGGTTCCATTCCCAGTCAGGGCACAGGCCCGGGTTGCGGGCTCGATCCCCAGTGTGGGGCGTGCAGGAGGCAGCCGATCCATGATTCTCTCTCATCATGGATGTTTCTATCTCTCCCTTTCTGTAATCAATAAAAAATATTTTTAAATAATAATAAATAAAAATAACATGGCTATATTGATCGGGGGGGGGGGAGAATAACAGCTGACTGATGGCTGTAGCATTTTCATACTCATCCAACATGGAAGTTGAAGATGAAATGACTATGAAGGAAAAGGAAATTTAAGCAACTGAAATGCCTTGCCCTTCTCACACAGGGCAATATGCCCAGGACACCCACACACACCCTCTGGCTGAAGAGTCTTCTGGAAGGTACAGCCCCTTCACAGATGCGTTGTGACCATGAGATCATGACACTTTGCTCCCTGTGACCCTTGGGAAGTAGTCATGGTGATTCCTTTGCTGACCATGGATGGGCGTTTTAGGTGCCAACCAGAGAAAGATTATGACCTGGATGCCACTCTCCCCCCTCCCCCCCCACATACACACACAGCCCACTTCCGATCATGGAATCGTAGAGAGTTGAAATCAACTAAACTTGGACTCATAGGATTTGTTTAGGGTTAAAACCACTGAGACTTTAGGAACTTTAGCATTTAAATTTTTTTTTTAATTTGAGAGGTTTTGTGATCTAATAAACAGCTTTTAGAACATAATCAATATAGCTATTAGTTTATCATTGATTCTTTCGAGTGTCTTTATAGATCAGTGGTTCTCAACCTTCCTAATGCCGCGACCCTTTAATACAGTTCCTCATGTTGTGGTGACCCCCAACCATAACATTATTTTCGTTGCTACTTCATAACTGTAATGTTGCTACTGTGATGAATCGTCATGTAAATATCTGATATGCAGGATGTATTTTCATGGTTACACATTGAACATAATGAAAGCATAGTGATTCATCACAAAAACAATATGTAATTATATATGTGTTTTCCGATGGTCTTAGGTGACCCCTGTGAAAGGGTTGTTCGACCCCCAAACGGGTCGCGACCCACAGGTTGAGAACCGCTGGTGTAGATTGTGGTGAAGAAGTGTGCCCATCACTCTCAGTCCCACCCTGTACAGAAGGCCCCTGCTAAGTGCTGGCTGTGGTAGATCAGCAGGCATCCCCACCGGCCTCAGCCAGTCTATTCTGCTCCTCATCTGGGGTCAGAAGCATGTGTTGAACAAGGTCACGGTCACCAAACACCTTTGTTTCCCAGGTTTAGCACTGAAAGCCCCATGTCTCAGGAAACCTTCAGTCACAGCAAACAGGATGGCTGACAACCCCACCCCCCCTTCCTGGGTCTGTCTCCTCCCAGGGCCCACTTGCCCCCCCACCCCCACCCCAGGGTGTCCCCTACCAGCAGGGCCTGCCCATGCCCTGACCTGCTCCCCCACCCCCCGCCCGCAGGGCCTGCCCAGCCCTCTCCTGCGCTGCCCATCTCAGCGCCTCCTGGACCGCGTGGTCCGGCGCTACGCGGAGGTGGCCGACGCGGGCAGCATCTTCATGGACCACTTCACAGACCGCGACAAGCTGCGCCTGCTCTACACGCTGGCTGTCAACGCGCACCCCATCCTCCTACAGGTACGCAGGCGACCCCAAGGGACAACGAGGAGGGCCCGCCTGGGAGGAGCTTGCTTCCCCTGGACTGTCTGCCTTGGGGCAACCAAGCCATGCTAGTGCCTGGATGGATGGGGAGACATCAGCCACCCTCACTGCCCGAGGTTGCCCCGAAGGCTCCGTGAAGGAGGCAGCTCTGACAGTGCCTCCAAAACCAGGAAGATTTTTTAATATATATATATATATATATATATATATATATATATATATATATATTTGTATTGATTTCAGAGAGGAAGGGAGAGGGGGAGAGAGAAACATCCATGAGGAGAGAGAATCATGGATCCGCTGCCTCCTGCACACCCCACACTGGGGATCAAGCCCACAACCTGGGCATGTGCCCTGACCAGGAATCGAACCATGACCTCCTGGTTCATAGGTCTACACTCAACCACTGAGCCATGCTGGCCGGGTGCTGCTGCATTGTTATTTTTAAAAATATTTTTCTTTAAATCATCCTGAAGTTGACCCTCTTCCCTCTCCTAGGCAGTGATATTTGTGAAATCTCGAATAGTAGTCATATTTTTTCAACTGTATAACTCCTAAAATAAATATATTCTCCTGAATCCGAATCCCATCTAAAATCCTGGCAAGTGCCTCAACATTCTCATATCTTACTTGGGACACTGTTAAAATGCAATCTACCGCATGGCAATAAGAGCTTCTTCCAAATCTATTCATCTGAAACAAGAACAAAAAAGGGGGCAGGGATGGGGTGGGGTGTTGCCTTGTTCGAAGAGGAGAGAGAGAGAGAGAGAAAGGAAGGGGGGGAGAGAGAGGACGTGCTGTGTCTGTGACTGTTCTCTCTCCAACCCTCTAATGCTCCGTCCTCCTCCTGCCTTGGCAGATCTTCCCTGGAGCTGAGGGGTGGCCGCTGCCCAAGTACCTGGGCTCCTGCGGCCGGTTCCTGGTCAGCAGCAGCACCAGCCCGCTGCAGGAATTCTATGCTGCGCCCCCCGACCAGGCAGCCGACCTGGCCCATCAGCTCCTCAGGATCCTGGAGTCCCTGCGGAACAACGATCTGAACTACTTCCTCTACTTCACCCACGTGGATGCCTCCATGTTTGGCATCTTTAACAACGGGCATCTGTTCATCCGGGATGCCAGTGCCCTGGGCGTCATCGACAGGCAGGAAGGTACTCAGCAGGGGCCCAGCTGAGCAGCTGTCAGAAGGGAAGTCAGAGTGACAGGAGCTTGGAGGGGTGCCCGGGGGTGGTGCCACTGGGCCTTTCCAGTCTCCGTATGTCATAGTGAGAGCACCCCAAGTTCATGTCAGATGTCCCTCTCCCCCTCTAGAATCCCTGCTCCAAGTCCAACTCCAGAGGGGAACTGGCCTTGACCTTGTCCAAGGGGGGGGCTGGGGGGGCGATGCTGTGGCCCAATTCAGTGTGTGTGGTCGGGGACCTGCCCTGCCATGCCCTTCCTCACACACACACACCACCCCTGGATCCATCTCCCTCTCAGTGCCTTTCTCATCAGATGCTTTCAGCCTTTATCTGAAACTTAAAGATCTGGCTGAGCCACTTGTACACGTTGCAATCCATTTTGGCACCTTTGCCTTTTAGAAAGTTTCCAATTAAAAAGCATGGCACCGCATGAGGTCTAGGAGTGACTCATGTTTTCCACTGTGTGCACAGGCTCATCGGGGTCCTGGAGGCCTTGGAGCATCCCAGTCTCTAACGGTAACCGAGTGTTGTGAGCTCAATGATAGGACAGAGAACTTTTTATTTTAATTTCTTCATATATTTTTATTGATTTCAGAGAGGAAAGGAGAGGGAGAGAGAGAGAGAAACATCAATGATGAGAGAAAATCATGGATTGGCTGCCTCCTGCACGCCCCACACTGGGGATCGAGCCCACAACCCTGGCCGGGAATCGAACCATGGCCTCCTGGTTCATAGGTTGATGCTCAACCACTGAGCCACACAGGCCGGGCAACAGAGGACTTTTCATGAGAAAGCCTACAAAGACAGACCAATTAAACCACACTAACTCATTTCCTGGTTTGCTTTCATTAGAAGAAATGAGGCCAATTCCAGAATATTCAGGATATGTAAACCACGGAATGCCAGCCCCATTGAATACATATTCTGGTTTACCTGTGCTTTCTCCCGACTTTGTATTTCCTGATTTCCCTAATTTAATAGTAAGAATGGGAGAATCGCAAGATGGGGGTGAGCCCTATAGTTGCAAGCCCAACTGCTGGGAGGGATAAGTGTGTTTCCAGGCCCTGGCCTCGGCCAACTGTAGCAAAGAGAGCTCCTCCCATGTCGTTCTTAGCAGGGCCTTTGGGTCCCTGAGCCCTAAATCTCCTGGTGACAGGAGATGCTGGGAGACTACACCACTTCGCCCAGCAATTCTAATTAGCGGCATCTCCCCGCAGGAGAACAGGTTGTAGGATGTGTAGCATTTCATGCTTCTCTTCTAGGCAGCCAAGCAGCCGCCAGGGCAGCAGAGAACAAAGACATCTTCAGCTGCCTGGCCACCGGCTGCCAGGCCGAGCTGCCCTCCTGTGACTCCATCCCCGAGAAGCAGAGCCTGGTGCTGGTGTGTCGGCAGATCCTGCCTCCGCTGCTCCAGGGGAAGTTCCCCTCTCCGGCGCAGGAGCAGATCGATGTCCTCCTGGCCAAGTGTGGGGAGGGCAACCGCCCGGACCCCGAAGTCCTGGAGGCCGCCAGCCAGCTGAAGAGCATCTTGAGACCCCTGAGAACCTGTGACCCCAGATTCGCCTACCGCTACCCAGACTGCAGGTATAATGACAAGTTCTGAGAGGCTGGAGCCTGGCTGGCCTCCAGGGACCACATCCTCCGCTCTCCATTCCCAGGCACTGAGGAACATTCCAGCAACAGGAGGGCGGTTGTGCAGCACTGGCACTGGCCTCATTGGCTGGAACATCACAAAAGAGCCAGGGTTTGGCATCAGAAGATCCAGGTGTGGCCCTTGCCAGTTTGGCTCAGTGGACAGAGTATCAGCCTGCAGATCGAAGGGTCCCAGGTTCAATTCCGGTCAAGGGCATGTACTTTGGTTGAAGTCTCCTCCCCCGCCCGGGCCTGGTCAGGGCACATGCAGGAGGCAACCAGTCGATGTGTTTCTCTCACATCGATGTTTCTCTCTGTCTCTCCCTCTCTCTCCCACTCTCCCTAAGAATCAATGAGAATATCTTCTGGTGAGGATTAAAAAAAAAAAAGACTCTTAACTTAGCGGAAGAAGACAGATGTGAAGAGTCAGGGAAACATGCTCCCTCCCTCCCTCAGCCCAGCTGCTATAAAGCATGTTCAGAAGCACACAGGCGGGAGAATGAGACAGACAGCGAGGTCCAGAGGCTGGTGTGGAGAGGGAGGCCCCTGGCCAGTAGCATGTTAGGTTACACTCAGACAAAAGGGGCCCACTCCTGCTCCCCGTGGCCCTGAGCTAGCCCTTCTGCCGCCCCCCCCCCACCCCCCGCCACGCACACAACCTCAGGGTAAGAAGACTGCAGGCAGAATATAATGAACAACATAAACTGATGAACAAAAATAGATCCAGAGACAGAGAAGCATCAAACAGACTGTCAAACCTCAAAGGGAAGACAGGGCAGGGTGGTGGAGGGTTGGGGGGGGGGGGGGTGAGGGGGAGTAAAAGATCAACCGAAGGACTTGTATGCATGCATATAAGCATAACCGATGGACACAGACACTAGGTGGGTGAGGGCCTGTGCTGGGGGGGGTGGGGAGAGCAGGCGGGGAGAGATCAAGGGGTGGGGGGAAAGAAACATATGTAACACTTTCAACAATAAAGAATTGTTTTTTTAAAAAAAAAAAAAAAAAGACTGCAGGCCAAGGGCACACATGGATAAGACCATGCCCGGGTGCCTGGGGCCCCATACCGGTGCGAGTGAAATACCTCATAGTGTGGGAAGGATCCAGAGGTAAGAAGTGGGGCATGGGCTGGAGACCAATGTGTTCGTGCAGATCCTCTGAGAAGCAAGTGCCAAGACACGATGGAACAGTCAAGGGTCCTATTAAGAAAGATGCCTGTGTGGGAGGCAAGGAGGAGAGCTAGCAGGCCGGGTTGCAAGTCTGAGCCTGAAGGTTGGGCGGGAGTATCCTGACTGTCTTTCACACGTGGAAGGATGCTTCCGTGGGGCTTTCAGGGTGTCCTTGAGCCAAAGCTAACCATCACATGGGTCCCAAGTCTCCAATAATGGGCGGCCCTTATAACCCTGCAGCAGGGAACAGCCCATGGGAGGCGTGGCCTCAGCCCAACCGCAAAGATGCATTTTATTTTTTTTATTATTTTTTAAAATATATTTTTACAGAGAGGGAGAGGAATAGAGAGTTAGAAACATCGATGAGAGAGAAACATCGATCAGCTGCCTCCTGCACACCCCCACTGGGGATGTGCCCGCAACCCAGGCACATGCCCTTGACCAGAATCGAACCTGGGACCCTTGAGTCCGAAGGCCGACGCTCTATCCACTGAGCCAAACCGGTTTCGGCGCAAAGATGCATTTTAAAGCTCAAAGCAGGGCACCTTGCCAGTTCCACCCTTTGGAACAAGAGGTCTGTGAGTAGAACATTCTCGCTGTAGCCACAGCTGGACCCAGGCCAGCTCTCTCCACACTGTGGCGTCCAATGTAGGACTCGAAGAAGAGTGAGAATTTTCATTCAAACTTGACCTAAGAATGTTTTTTCAAGGTCAGCCAACAAAAGGTTATTTTATCAAATATTTGTTAGTTTGCTTTATACCTTTTAAATATTTATCTACATGGGATGTGGGTCCCCATGTATATTCTTGCCACGTCTCCTCAAACATTAGTGGGAGTTCTTTGGACCTTTGCCCAGCCTCCCTGACAGCTCTCCACCCCTAGGGCCCTCTCAGCCTCTTTTCTAAATCACCACCTTTAGGTTAGAATGCCTGACTCCACAGGCGTCATACTGCAGACAGTCCAACTGAGGCCCAGGGAGGAAGAATGACTTGCTGGGATAGTTCCAGAACCCTGGCTACCAGCCCATGCTCTTCTTTGACTCTTGCCCTGGCCTACCCTATTCTGGTCCCTTCACTCACATTTAAAACTGGGCTGCCCTAGCCAGTTTGGCTCAGTGGATAGTGTCAGCCTGCGGACTGAAGGGTCCCAGTCAATTCCGGTCAAGGGCACATGCCCGGGTTGCGGACTCGATCCCCAGTAGGGGGCGTGCAGGAGGCAGCTGATCCATGATTCCTTCTCATCATTGATGTTTCCCTCTCCCTCTCCCTTCCTCTCTGAAATCAACAGAAATGTATTTTTTAAAAATAGGGCCAAGAAAAGCCTTATTTTAGGGCCACTAAGTTGCCTGCGGGGCTCGCTTTTCTACTGCTCCAGGCTCTATCCCAGGAGCAGCCCCGACGGTGAGGATGACAGGAGGAGCCTCTGGGAGGGCAGCTCGGGCTGCCTGACTGTCTGAGACAGTCGCCTCTGGCCCAGTCTGGAGGGTGAGGAGTGACCACCCTTCCCAACACCTCGCTTTGTCCAGGGAAACTGATCCGAGATTCTGGCCTTCAGAACTGTAAGCGGATGAATGCCTATTGCGTCAGGCCACCCACTCTGTAGCCACTTGTGACAGCAGCGTCAGGACATGAACACACACCCTGAACTCCATCTTAGTGTCTACTCCCAGAGAGCCCACCCCGCAGTACCCCCTACTGCAGTCTGTGGCAACGGATTCAAAAGCCAGACCCGACATGAGGGAGTTTGCTAGTGTCTGTATCCAGGCTGAGGCCTGAATGGTCCCATTCTTTTTTAATCCTCACCTGAGGCTATGTCAGTGATGGCGGACCTTTTGAGCTCAGCGTGTCAGCATTTTGAAAAACCCTAACTTAACTCTGGTGCCGTGTCACATATAGAAATGTTTTGATCTTTGCAACCATAGTAAAACAAAGACTTATATTTTTGACATTTATTGTATATATTTAAATGCCATTTAACAAAGAAAAATCAACCAAAAAAATGAGTTCGCGTGTCACCTCTGACACGGGTGTCATAGGTTCGCCATCACTGGCTATGAGGATATTCCATTGATTTTTAGGGAGAGTGGAAGGGAGAGGGAAAGACAGAGAAACATTGATGTAAGAGAGACACACTGATTGGTTGCCTCCTGCAACCAATTGGTTGCCGGGGAGGATCCTGCAACCACCGTACTTGCCCTTGACCTGAATCGAACCCGGGACCCTTTGGTCAGCAGGCCCGACGCTCTATCCACTGAGCCACACCAGCCAGGGCTGCTTCCATTCTTCCTGTACATCATTTAAGACTCCGTCTGAGGTCCTACCCTGACCAGAAGCTCCTCCTGACAGCTCAAGCTCCCATGAGCCCTTTCTGAATCCCACTGAGGATGGCAGTGGCGTAGGGGGTGCCTCTGAGTTCCCATAGCAACGAGCACAGGGCTGGCCACAGAGCAGGTGCTGGGAAGGTGTTCTTTCTGAGGACAATGTCTGTGTTCCTCAGACGCTCTTGCTGTTTTTCACACACCATCACCTAGAGACTGAATGTTTATGTCTCCCCAGGAGTCATATATTGAAATCCTAACCCTTAAGGTGAAGGGTTAGGAGGTGGAGCCTTTGGGAGGTGGTTGAGCATCGACCATGAACCAAGAGGTCCCCAGTTCGATTCCTGGTCAGGGCACATACCCAGGTTGCAGGCTCAATCCCCAGTAGGGAGTGTGCAGGAGGCAGCAGACCCACAATTCTCTCTCACCCATGTTTCTCTCTCTCTCTCCCTCTCCATAGGATCAATAAAAAGACATAGTTAAAAAATAAATAAAAGAATCCTCAGAAAGCTCCCTGGCCCCTTCTTCCCTGTGAAGACACATTGAGAAGGTACAGGCTATGAACCAGGAAGTGGGTCCTCACAAGGCTTTGAATCTGCCAGTGCCTTGACCTTGGACTTGCAGCCTCCAGAACTGTGAGAAAGAAATGTGTGTTGCTTATAAACCACCCGTCTACAGTATTCTGTTATAGCAGCTCCAATGCACTAAGGCAGTGGTCGGTAAACTGCGGCTTGCCAGCCACATGCGGCTCTTTGGCCCCTTGAGTGTGGCTCTTCCACAAAATACCGACTTCTGCGCATGGGCCACGAAGTTTCAATCGCACTGTACGTGCGCGCCCACACGTGGTATTTTGTGGAAGAGCCACACTCAAGGGGCCAAAGAGCCGCATGTGGATCGCGAGCCGCGGTTTGCCGACCACGGCACTAAGGCACCATGCTGACCATAGACATGGTGGGGCCCCAGTCCATGGTATTGCGTTATAGCAGCCCAATGGACCAAGACACCATATACAGGGCGGGGCAAAAGTAGGCTTACAGTTGTGAGTACCAGGTGTACCGGTTAATAATTTGGATTGTGTAATCAAAGAAAACACGATAATTTCAAGAGAAACATCAGAAGTGCTGTATTCAAAGTAATGTCCATCGCTAGCTGCACATTTCCCCCATCTCTCAGGTAATTTGTGGATACCGTCCCAATAGAACTTTTCTTGTTTTGAGGCAGACCATTCAGAGACCCAATTTCCCACTTCTTCGTATGTTTTGAAGTGCTGCTCAGAAAGTGCATGTGCCATCGATCGGAACAAGTGGTCATCTGAGGGAGCCAGGTCTGGTGAATACAGTGGGTGGGTTAATACTTCCCAGGCAGGATCTTTTAACGTGCCTTTAACTGGTTTTGAAGTGTGTGATGGTGCGTCATCATGGAGCAAGATTACTTTGCTGTGTCTTCTGGCCCATTCTGGTCATTTTACGATCAAAGCATGGTTCAAATTGATTATTTGTTGTCGGTAGCGATCAGTATTAATGGTTTCACCTGGTTTGAGAAGCTCATAATACACCACACCTTCCTGATCCCACCAAACGCAGAGCATTGTCTTCTTTCTGAAGCAATTTGGCCTTGCAGTCGATGTTGATGGTTGACCTTGGGTCAACCCATGATTTTGTGTGTTTGGGATTCTCAAAATAAATCCACTTTTCATCACCAGTCACAATTCAATGCAAAAAAACTTTCGTGCCCCTGAAGCAACATTTTACTGATGACTTTTCGGTTTTCCATTTGTCTTCAGTTGATGTGGCACACATTTTCCTTCCTTTAAAATCCTTCCCATTACTTGTAAAGGGTCAGAAATTGTTTTCTGAGTAACGTTTAATCTTTCTGCAAGCTGTTTTTGAGTTTGACACGCATCATCATCCAATAATGTTTGTCATTGTTGGTCTTCAAATTCTTTCAGTTGACCTGGACGTTCTTTGTCTTTCACATCGAAATCATCACTTTTTAAGCGTTTAAACCAGCGGTCACAAGTATCTTGAGGTGGAGCATGTTCACCATAAGCTTCCCAAAGTATACGATTAACTTTCAGCAGCACTTTTCTTCAAAGTAAAGTAATGAATTAAAACTTCCCGCAAATGCTCTTTTTCTGGCATGAAATTTGACATTTGTAAGCATAAAAATATCTATGATGTTAACACCTTCAGCAAATTTGACATATGAAGTTTTGAAGCTTGCTGTCAATACAACAAAATAGCATAAATATCAAATCGCATATATATCAACATATGTGTAACTCCATCTATTGAAAAAAATCCACAAACAACTGTAAACCTACTTTTGCCCCACTCTATGCAGAACACAGGCACTTCCTCAAAAACTGCTCTTTCCTCTCAACAGTCAAGAGACAGGTGGCTCAACACTCACGGGACTTCAGCCAGAACAAAATTATTGTGGTATATTCTTACTCCTCTGAAATCTGATTGGATGCATTAGAGTGTTTTTGTTGTTGTTGTTGTTGTTGTTGTTGTTGTTGTTTTTAGTTTTGTCAGCCACTGCCTTTTTGCCTCCAGGACTGGCTACATAATTTGTGGGTTCAATACAATATGAAAATGAGGGGCCTCCTGTTGTTAAGAATTACATTAAACTAAGCACGGGCCCTGGAGGACTGCATGCATTGTATGACCACTGAGTCCCCTTGACCTCAGGATAGGCCGCGGTTCTCAACCTGTGGGTCGCAACCCCTTTCGGGGTCAAACGACCCTTTCACAGGGGTCACCTAAGACCATCCTGCATATCAGATATTTACATGACGATTCATAACAGTAGCAACATTACAGTTATGAAGTAGCAACGAAAATAATTTTATGGTTGGGTGTCACCACAACATGAGGGACTGTATTTAAAGGGCCAGAAGGTTGAGAACCACTGGCATAGAGTGTTCTTGGGTTTACTGAGGTTATCGACAACCAAGGGGAGTAGGTATGGGACCCACTTTCTGCCTCATGCTCCTACCTGGAGCTTCTCTCTGAAAAATCATTATTTAGGGGGCATTGTGCCAAAGTGAATATTTCCCCTTGTCAAAATAACACGTATTTTAGTGTGTTTTTTAATGATTCTACCCAAGGCAGGCAAGAAAAAAAGGAAAAGAGGCAAGTTGTGGAAACTTGGTGAGACTATAATCCCATTGAAAAAAAATTGGCAAAGTTATCAAAAGCCTCAAAAAGGATTGCACACTCTACCCAATAATTTCACTTCTGGGATGTTATCCAAAGGAAGTAATCAAGAATGCAGAGAGATTTATTCCCAAACTGACTGTTACAAACCACGGATTGAACACTTGTAACCCCTACTGAAGGGAGAGTCAGAGGAATTTTTAATAGGCTTAAACTGCCACCCAGGGGGAAATAGAGAGGAGAAAAATAGAAACAAAATTTTGAAAGCTGGAAAGCAAGTAACTCCAGGACCAAAAGAACTGAATCCTGAGCTGACAGCAAAGGATGCTAGAAACCATCCTAAGTTACACCACAAACTCTCTCAATAATTTGAGGAGTTCATGGCACTAGGTCCCTCAGGAAGTGAGAAAAAAGGTGGCTGAAATAAGGATGAGTCCTTAAAAAAAATCAAAAATACAACTGTATTGTCCAGCCAGCGTGGATCAGTGGTTGAGCATCGACCTATGAACCAGGAGGTCAGGGTTCTATTTCTGGTCAGGGCACATGCCCGGGTTGTGGGCTTGATCCCCAGTGGGGGACATGCAGGAGGTAGCCAATCAATGATTCTTTCATCACTGATGTTTCTATCTCTTCCTCTCCTTCTTCTCTGAAATCAATGAAAAAGTATGTTTTAAAAATGGAGAAAATACATTTATTTAAAAAACTGTATTTAAGCATAGTCAAAGACTTAGAAGCGGAAAGAAATAACTGACTTGTCTTACAAATTGAGTCCCTTTTTAAAAAATTATGTTTTTATTAATTTTAGAAAGCGGAAAGGAGAGAGAGAGAAAAGCATCCATTTGTTGCCTCCTGCCCAAAGCTA
Organism: Myotis myotis; assembly: GCF_014108235.1. NCBI lineage: Eukaryota > Metazoa > Chordata > Mammalia > Chiroptera > Vespertilionidae > Myotis > Myotis myotis. The sequence goes on along the minus strand of NW_023416346.1, from coordinate 4,691,131 downwards.
GGGCATGTGCCCTGACCTGGATTGAACCAGTGACCTCTTGGTGCAATGGATTTCATGTAACACCCTTACGCCTTCTCCTCTGATTCTAATGTAGAAAAACAAGACACAAAACTGCCATTCTCCGGAGCATTTTCTCAGTCTGTTGAGATGTTGCTTCCCGGCAATTGTTGTCGGTTTGGTTCAGATAAACTCATAAAAATTCTCTACAAGGTTTGGACGTTTTCTTACGTCAACAGAAAAAACTCACCTTTAGAAAAACATGTGCAACTGACTTCCTTAAGGTCGTGGCAAGTTCCTTCCCAGCTCTCGAGGTCTTTAGAGAAATGGTTGCCTTTTAATGTATTGTTGGATTGACAGGCAAAGGCCATTGTTGCCTATTCGAAAGCAACAGGAGTCCCCTCTGTGGGGTGCGGTGAGAGGAGAGACTTTATTCAGTGGACACAGTTCAGGGGTGAATTAGCTTGTCTGTACAATAGCATGGCTGTGGAGCCACACGGGTGTGGGACAGCACAGCTGGGAACCAGCCCTGGGGAGGTAGCCCTGGCCGGGAGGCTTGATGTTACAGCTGAGATTGGTATTGCAGCTCCAGTTGAAGAAATACAGTTGTTGATGGAACCTGACAGTGTACTTCATTGAGACAGCGGTAAAGCTGGCTTAGTACACACCCCAGGAGTCAGGAAATTCTCTTACCAAGAGATGAAAACCCCACACAGCCTGTGCAGGGCTTACTGCCTCGTGCGGGAATCGCTTTCCCCGGCTCCAGGTTCAAGGTGAACGCCTTTGTTCTGCTCAGTGTGTGTGTCCACAGCCCTGAGGCACAACCCCAGAGCTGAGCATTTCAGACTCCAGGAGGAAGGGGTCAGGGTCCTTCTGCTGTGGCACAAGAGGAGGGAGTGCAGGCCACTTGCACTCACTGGGCATGGGGGACAGACGCCTATCATTGGAGCTAAACTTGCTCTGTCTCTTTTCTTTTTTTAATATATTTTTATTGATTTCAGAGAGGAAAGGAGAGGGAGAGGGAGAGAAACATCAGTGATGAGAGAGAATCATGGATGGGCTGCCTCCTGCATGCCCCCGACTGAGGATGGAGCCTGCACCTAGGCATGTGCCCTGACTGGGAATTTCACCATGACCTCCTTCCGTGGTCGGCAAACTGCGGCTCGCGAGCCACATGTGGCTCTTTGGCCCCTTGAGTGTGGCTCTTCCTAAGCCTTGGAGTACCCTAATGAAGTTAATAACAATGTACCTACCTATATAGTTTAAGTTTAAAAAATGTGGCTCTCAGAAGAAATTTCAATCGTTGTACTGTTGGTATTGGGCTCCGTTGACTGAGTTTGCCGACCACTGTCTAGATCACTGATGGCGAATCTATGACACGCGTGTCAGAGGTGACACATGAACTCATTTTTTTGGTTGATTTTTCTTTGTTAAATGGCATTTAAATATATAAAATAAATATCAAAAATATAAGTCTTTGTTTTACTATGGTTGTAAATATGAAAAAATTTCTATATGTGACACGGCACCAGAGTTCAGTTAGGGTTTTTCTAAATGCTGACACGCCAAGCTCAAAAGGTTCGCTATCACTGGTCTAGGTCATAGGTCGATGCTCAACCACTGAGCCACAGTGGCCGGGCTCCGTCTCCTTTCTATGGGAATAAAAGCATTCATTGTGTATCCAGTATTTGACTGTGTTGTTGTTTTCCTTGGTGACTTTGATACCAGGATGCAGGGGGCAGAAGTCTTTGGATTTCTATTCCTGCTGATTGGTATTGCTATGGTCTTTGCTATCCTCCGTGTAGTTGGGGTTCTCTCCTGGTGTTGGTAAACAGAGCATGGTGTTCTGCTCAACAGAATGAATTGGCTCAGAGCATTTCAAGGGGCAAAATGGAGATTCCAGAGCAAAAATATGAGCCAAGGGGGGGGACGGAACTTAAGGTTGAGTGGGATAAAGAATGCAGATTGGTTTCTGGCAGGTCTCTTGGGTGATGGGCACCTTGGATAGGTGAGGGTCTTCTTGAATATAGAGAGACATTTATTTGCCAGATTATTACAAATGTTTATAAATTTACAGTTTACTAGCAATTTTTTCCATAACAAAAATCCTTAAAGTTTCACCCTATCTACCAGAGTGGTTGTACTATTAGTCACACAACTCTTTCTCAAGTGCCTATATAGTGCACATACCTAAAGGATAAGTCTTTTATTTTTGTTAATTCTCACTGGGGGATATTTTTTTCCATTGATTTTCAGAGACAGTGGAAGGAAAGGGAGAAAGACAGAGAGAAACATGAATGTGAGAGAAACACATTGATTGGTTGCCTCCGGCACGCACTAGGACCGGAGCCAGAGATGGAGCCTGCAACTGAGGTACCTGTCCTTGACTGGAATCGAACCCGGGATCCTTCAGTCCACAGACTAATGCTCTATCCACTGAGCAAACCTGGTTAGGGCTAAAGGCTGAATCTTAAAAGGTCCTTTTAAGAAGCAATTGTATCCCAGCTGTCCCCCTTCACAGTCAGGTGATGGCCCTCCAAGACTCAACAACAAAATTGGAGGCTCTGGAGAGAATCAAAGGGTCTTCAGAAACAGCATGGAAATTAGGACAGCAGGTCACCCCCAAAACTGGGCCATCAAGGGCATGTGAGCATAGTGGCTGTCACTCCCCGGCACTGGCGCCCTGGCCCTCCCCCCAATAGAACTGACCAATGAGCCTCCAGGAAAGAAACCAAAAGTTCCCACACCAGGAACTCCTCAACCATCTCACCCAGTCAGGTCTCCACAGTGAAGGTCGCAGCCGCCAGTCATCTTTTTAGTTACCCACTCTTTTTCTTTTTCCTAACATTATTTTGGAAGAATTTCATACTTTCAGAAAAGTACAAATAACATCTATATAGCCTGTATCCATATTCATAATGATTTCCTTTTCCCCATGTCTGCTTTACATCCTCCCTTCATCTGTCTCCCTCCCTGTCTCTTCTCCTCTTTCTCCCTCTCCCCTCTCCTCCACCCCATTTTTTCTGAACCTTGTAGAGGAAGTTGGAGATGTGCCCCAAAGACTTCAGTGTTCACTCCTATAAATAAGTAAAGGCTTACAAGAACCACAATGCAATTCTCAAAATTCAGGAGATTAACATTGATACGCTACTATCTAATTACAGCACTTATTCAAATTTCACCAATTTCTCCAATAAGATCTTTCATATCAAAAAATTTCTGGCCCAGCCCAACCAGCGTGGCTCAGTGGTTGAGCGTCAACCCATGAACCAGGAGCTCATGCCTGGGTTGTGGGGTTGATCCCCAGTGTGGGGCATGCAGGAGGCAGCCAATTGGTGATTCTCTCTCATCATTGATGTTTCTGTTTCTGTCTCTCTCTCTCTCTCTCTCCCTCTCCCTTCCTCTTTGAAGTCAATAAAAAATATATATATGGAAAAAATAGTTTCCATTTAAACCTACTATTTAGCGAAGTGGTAGTAAGTAGACAAAAGAATTACCTAAAAGATGTGGTTGGCCATGTGGCAAGGCAAATGGAGGGGAAGAGGTGGGGGACAGCTGGGTTTTGTACAAACCCAGCAGCACTAGATGATTTTCCAAACTCTTTCTCTATAAAACTTTGCCAAAAATTTTTAAATAAAAGAAACAGAAGATTTATGCATTGAAATTATAATCACACCCATTATTTTAAATAGCAGAGCATTGTATATAATTTAAATTCCCTAGAGTGGAGAAATGGCTAAGTAATTTGGTTTACACCCAGCACAATTATAAATGGAACTAAATTAAAATACTATTTACAGAGAAGTTATAATGCCATGAGAAAATGCCTATTGACCCAATGCTAAATGCCACAAAATGTTCTATCTATGCTATGCTTTTCCTGTTTTTGTGGTTTTGTTTCTTGGCCTTTTTTTTAATACATAAAGTTTTACATAGAAATAAGACTGGAAGTAAAGATAACAAAATATTAACAGTGGTTGGCTTTAGATAAGGGACTTTAAATTCTTCAAAAATCATTTCTACTTTTTTGTATTTAAGAAATATTTGGGGGGGAACTTATAAAAATATTTTAATAATATTAAATATGTTTTTGTTATAAAAATGGAAAATATTAACATGAACCAAGAAGAAAATAGGCCATCAAATGTATTGCTTTCTTTATGAGAATGCATATGAAATATGCGGACTATTTAAAGAGCAAGGATTTCTCCCTTGTGTGGGCCCAGGGGCCTGGGAACAGCCATGCCCACGACAGTATGGTCTTCCCGAATGGGACTTGACCAAGGCTTCCAAGTCTTGGCCTTGACTTTGAGACAGACTTCATCTGGGTTACCAAGATCACTTTTTTTTTTTTTAACTGAGCTAAAACCCTATTTTTAAAAATCTGAACCAGTTTTGATGTTTATTTTCAAGTTATGTGCCAGGAACTAAAAACAAGCCAACAGAGTTTCAGAAATTGGGTGCAAGACAGTGAGAGAACAAATAATTTTCACATTATCATTCCTTTTGTTTTATTTGCTTCGATCCTATATCTGCGGGCTGCCTTCTCCCAGTTTCCATTTGAGTTGTGTGCAGCTTCTTAGGGTAATGAGCTGTGCGTGAATCATAGCTTATATCCCCTTCATTTATTCACAGGAAAGGAGAGTAATACTTACACATAAATAATTTTTGGCTACTGTTATATAAAGAGCTGTCTACCCAAGTGTCCATAATAGAACTTTTCATGCATCGATGCATGAAAATTATACATTGAATGCACAAAATGAGAGAGAAGGAGGGAAAGATGGAGGAAGAGAGAAATGCAGCTTGCTATCACAGTTAGGACCTACAACAGGAAAGAAACGAAAGCAGGGCTGACTCTAGGCCAGCGGTTCTCAACCTTCCTAATGCCGCGCCCCTTTAATACAGTTCCTCATGTTGTGGTGACCCCCAATTTCATTGTTACAAATGGAACATAATTACAGCATAGTGATTCATCACAAAAACAGTATGTAATGATATATGTGTTTTCCAATGGTCTAGGCAACCCCTGTGAAAGGGTCGTTCGACCCCCAAAGGGGTCACGACCCACAGGTTGAGAACCGCTGCTCTAGGCTGAGTGACAGAGGACACCTCTGCTCATTGAGAACGCAGCTTAGTCAGTGTAGACCAGTGATCGGCAAACTCATTAGTCAACAGTACGACGACTGAAATTTCTTTTGAGAGCCACATTTTTTAAACTTAAACTATATAGGTAGGGACATTGTTATTAACTTCATTAGGGTACTCCTAAGGCTTAGGAAGAGCCACACTCAAGGGGCCAAAGAGCCGCATGTGGCTCGCGTTCTGTGGTACCAGCAAATCTGGAAGTGATTTTCTAAAATGCAAGGGAGCTTGTCGAAAGTACACAAGAATCAACTTGAAGGAGCTCCCAATGGCTAAAGCTGGAACAGTCTGAACAACAAAATAAAAAACAATAGTATTGGATTATAACTCCAAAAAGGAGATAAATATCCAAGTCAATACTGATATAAACAAATACTTGAATAAATAAATAAATACATGGGGGGAAAGGAAAACATATTCCTTGCAGAAGAATGCCAAGTAATATACGCATTGATGCTACTCCCTCTGGAACATGGAGCTTAGTCCCTCTTATTGAGTGTGACCTGGGTTTATTGACTCACCCAGAAAGAATAGAGTATGGAAAGGGAGACTACTAACTTTATAGAAGAAACATATGGACACAACCTTAACCAAATGATAAAGGTCAAAATCACCAGTAATAAAGTTATGTGATATCATGGACCCCCTGAGATGATGTGATGAGAAGAGAACTTTACTTAGGTAGTGTTCTGCCTCAAAATCCATAATTCAAGTTTAACCATGAGAAAACAGATAAATTCAAATTGAGAGATATTCTACAAAATACCAGATCAGCACTCTTCAAATGCATTTTTTTTTAAATATATATTTTATTGATTTTTTCACAGAGAGGAAGGGAGAGGGATAGAGAGTTAGAAACATTGATGAGAGAGAAACATCCATCAGCTGCCTCCTGCACACCCCCCACTGGAGATGTGCCCACAACCAAGGCACATGCCCTTGACCGGAATCGAACCTGGGACCCTTGAGTCCAAAGACCGACGCTGTATCCACTGAGCCAAACCGGTCAGGGCCAAATGCATTTTTAAATAAATAATTGAAAATTTTAAAAATAAGCAGTGTGACCTGGCCAGTGTGGCTCGGTGGTTGAGCATTGACCTATGAACCAGGAGGTCACGGTTCGATTCCCAGTCAAGGGCATATGCCTGGGTTGCAGACTCGATCCCCAACGTGGGGTGTGCAGAAGGCAGCTGATCTGATTCTCTCTCATCACTGATCTTTCTGTCTCTCTCCCTCTCCATTCCTCTTAGAAATCAATAAAAATATATTTTAAGAAATAGACTTGAATAACATTATCAACCAACTTGCCTTAACTGTCACTTACAGAAAAGTCCATTCAACAGCAGAATGTATATCATTTTCAAGCACATTTGGAATATTTACCAAGGGCCATATTCCAGGCCATAAGACAGTCTCAATAAATTTAAAAGGATTCAAGACATACAAAATATAGTCTCTGATTACAATGGAAATTAAATTAGAAACCACTAAGAAAAATATCCTGAAAAGCCCCAAACAGCTGGAAGCTCAATAACACACATTATCTAAAGCAGTGGTTCTCAACCTTGTCTGCACATTAGAATCACCTGGGAATCTTTTTAAAATCCTGACTTCTGGGCCTCATCCTCCGGAAATTCTGTTTTTTTGTTACTCATGTTGTAGCCTCACCCCATCACAAAGAAACAGAATTTCCGGAGGATGAGGCCCAGAAATCAGGATTTTAAAAAGATTCCCAGGTGATTCTAATGTGCAGCCAAGGTTGAGAACCACTGATCTAAAGCCATGTGTGCAAGAAGAAATCATAAAGTGTTTTGAAATGAAAATACATTATATCCAAGTTTGGGGTGGGCACTTGTACAGGAAAAGATGAACTCAGTTGGCCTAGGTTGCTCAAATCCTGCATGTTCCCAAGAAAAACTCGTGGGCAGCTCCTGGGAACTAAAACCCTCAGATCTTGGAGCGCTCTCCCGGTTAAAAGTGTTTTTTGTTTTTTTAATCCCCTAGCTGGTTTGGCTCAGTGGCTAGGGCGTTGGCCTGAGGACTGAGGGGTCCCGGGTTCGATCCCGGTCAAGGGCACGTGCCCGTGTTGTGGGCTCCATCCCCAGTGGGGGGCATGCGGGAGGCAGCCGATCCATGATTGTCTCTCATCATTGATGTTTCTATCTCTCTCTCCCTCTCCTTTCCTCTCTGAAATCAATAAAAATATTTGTAATGTGTTTTTTATATCTGAGGTCTTGGGCTGCACCGTACCAGTTTAACCAGATAGTTTATGCCGCTAATGTGATGTAGAGTGCACACCTGCATTTGCTCTGTGGGTCTGGCGCCTGAGGAGCTGAGGTCAGTCGTGCAGGTGCCCACCCCCAATAAAAATCAGGCCGCTTCCCTGGTGGTGACACGTCACAGGTTGTTGCCGGAGGGTCTGAGGACACCTACTGAGCAACTCAGCTGGGGGGTCGTGCCTGGTTTCCCTAATGCTTCTCCCCATCTGCCTTTTCTGACCTTGGCTGACTTACTATGCAGCTTCCACTGTAAATAAACTGTGTGCATAAAACAGCTTCTGAGTCCTGGGACTCCAGAGCGAGTCAGCAAGCCTGCAATTGGTTTTGGGGGACGCTGACACAAGCTAAAGCATTAATTCGATGGCAGTTTATAGGACTGAATGACTATACAGTTGACCCTCAAACAACGGGTTTGAACTGCATGGGTCCGCTTGTACATGGGTTTTTTTCAGTGACCTGCACAGTTCAAACCCATATTGTTCAAGGGTCAACGCCATGGTTGGGAATCCGCATATGCGAAGCACTGAAAGTGACATGAGCATTTTCAACTGCATAGGGGGTCGGTTTCCCCTAACCCCCTCATTGTTCAAGGGTCAATGGTACCATAAAATGTCTTAAATTAATGACCCCAGTTTCCACCTAAAGAAACTGGAATAAGAGCAAGTAAAGACACCTTAAGGAAGAAGGAAGAAAACAGAAGGAAGAAAAACAAAGATGAAACAGAAAATCAATGACAAAGGAAACAGAAATACAATAGGGGGAAAATCAATAAAGTTAAAAGTTGGTTCTTTGAGAAGATCAAGAAAATCTGTTACGCTCTAGCCAGGCTGATGGGGGTGGGGAGAGAGACACAATTTTCTAATATCAGGAATGACAGACAACTGTAGATTCCACAAATATTAAAAGGGATAAATTACTTAAAAGACGCAAACTACTAAGGCTCACTTCAGAAGAAAAAGACTTTGAGCAGCCTATATATATTGAAGAAATGGATTTTGTAGTTAAAAATCTTTTTCACAAAGAAAATTCCAGGCCCTGGTGACTTTACTGATGAATTTTATCAAACATTTTAAGCAGAAATAATACAAATTCTATGCAAACTCTTCAAGAAAACTGATGAGAAAATACTTCCCAACTCCTTCTCTGAAGCCAATAATCCTTTAACAAAACCAGACAAAAACCAACATCCATCACAATCACAGACGCAAAAATTCTCAACAAAACTTTGGCAACAACATATAAAATAATAAAATATTATCAGCAAGCAAATAATAAAATATTACCAGGAGTACATGATTAGTTTTACATTTAAAAATCAATCTATGTAATTCACCTTAGTAGACTAAAATAGACAAACCATGTAATTATCTCTATCAATGCAGAAAAATCATGTTATAAAATTCAACATGCATTCTTAAAAAAAACATAAACCCTCAGGAAACTAGCAATAGAACGGGAACATCCTCAATCTGATAGAGGGAATCGAAAAACCTTCAGTTCACATCACTTACTTTCCCCTAAAACTAGAAATAGGCAAGGATGTGTGTTCTGACCACTTCGTTCGATCCAACATTGCACTGAAGGTTCAAGCCAGTGCCAAGAGTCAAAAAAAAAAGAAAGAAGAAAGAAAGAAAGAGCATCCAGATAGGAAAGAAAGCAGTACAATTGTTTCCATTCAGAGATAACATAATTATTTATGTAGAAAAGCCCAAGGAAGCTACGGAAAAATTTCAACAGGATTTTTTTTGCAGAAATTGGCAAGCTAATTTCAAACTTGCATCTGGAAATGCAAAGGACCTAGAAGAGTCAAGACAACTTTGAAAAAGAATAAATAACAAAGTTGGAAAACTTACGCTACCTGATTGAAAGTCTTCACAGAGCAGCAAGCAAAATGGTGACCGAATGGGCAGACCTGTGGTGCACCTCCTCCCCAGGCCAGACCGGAAACACAACTAATTGGGGCACATTCACCTGGAATTACCCACTGAGGTCCAGCTGAGGAGGAGACTTATATCAAGGAAGGACAGACACACCTGGGGACCCTTAGGAGGGAAAGGGGCAGCTTCGTGTGTGTGTGTGTGTGTGTGTGTGTGTGTGTGTGTGTGTGTGTGTGTGTGTGTGTTTTCTCCTCTCTGTTTTTTTCTCCCTTCTGAACCCAGAGCCCAGGAGTTTTCCTTTGTAAGGACTCACCCGAGGCTTTGGTGCGGGGAGGGAGACTGGGTGGCACAGCAGCCAGGAGCATCTGGTCGTAGGCCCCCAAAGCTAAATGACCATTTTCCTGAGAGCAGCAGCCACTCCCAGCAGCTGGAGGGCAGGTAAAGGAACCCCCTACCCCTACCCTAGGAGATACAGCCTGCCACACTCTGCATTTTGAGCTTTTCAGAGAAAACAAAAGCAGGGGCCAAGTTTAAGGGTTTGAATAGTTTCAAGGAGCCCTCAGAGACTGGATTGGGGGAGGGGTCGTCCACCCCACTATCCTGGGAATGCAATCCCTATTAAAATACCAATGGCACATGGAGGGATAAGGACACATATGTAATACCTTAATAAAGAGAATTAAAAACAAATAAATAAAATAAAATACCAATGGCATATTTCACAGATCTAGAACAGACACTCCACAAATGTATACGGAACCAAAAAAGACCCCGAATAGCCGCAGCAATCTTGAGAAAGAAGAACAAAGTTGGAAGGATCATAATACCTGGTATCAAGTTATACTACAAAGCCACTGTACTCAAAACAGCCTGGTAGTGGTACAAGAACAGGCATATAGATCAGTGGAACAGAACAGAGATCCAGAAATCGACCCAAGCCATTATGCTCAATTAATATTTGACAAAGGAGGCAAATGGAGTCAAGACAGTCTCTTCAATAAATAGTGTTAGGAAAATTGAACAGATATATGCAAAAAAATGAAACTAGACCACCAACTTATACCATACACGAGAGTAAACTCAGAATGGATAAAAGACTTAAATGTAAGTTATGAAAACATAAAAATCTTAGAAGAAACCATAGGCAGCAAAATCTCAGACATCTCTGGTAGCAATATATTTGCCGATACATCTCCTCTAGGGCAAGGGAAACAAAGGAGAAAATAAAGAAATGGGAATACATCAAACTAAAAAGCTTCTGCACAGCAAAGAAACCATCAACAAAATGAAATAGGAGCCCACTGCATGGGAGAACTTATTTGCCAATGATACATCCAATAAGGACTTAATTTCCAAAATATATAAGGAACTCATACAACTTAACAAAGGAAGACAAACTGTTATGCCCAGATTTCAAGATTCCCAAGAGCCCACCAGGGAGCCAGCGAGTCCGATGCAAAAGCAAGAGTCCTTCATTTCGAACTAGTTCGGCTCCCCGACCACACTCACCGATGCAACGGTAAGCCCAAGTGGCAGAGAGAGTGAAGCCTGATGGGACTGTGGGTTTTATAGGGGGGTGGAGTGAGGGCAGGAGAGGGGACTGTGGGCCCTGCCGATTGGCCAGGCACGAGTTGGTGTCTCATTACACAGGATGTGGTCATAGTGATGGCGTGCACTTCCCTTGATTATCATTGGTTAGTCCAGAGAAATCCTGGGTGTGGCTAGCAGAGGCTTCTTCCGGGAAGAAGCCCCGCCGAGCACATGGCTCTGCCCAAAAATGGAGGACCCAGGGCAAGATGGAGGGTGCAGTCCTCGCCCTTTCACAAACAATATAACTAAAAATGGGCAAAGGACCTAAAGAGACACTTCTCCAAAGAGGACATACAGATGGTCAAGAGACACATGAAAACATGCTCAAAGTCACTAATCATCCGAGAGATGCAAATCAAAACAATGAGGTACCATCTCACACCTGTCAGAATGGCTACCATCAACAAATCAACGAAAGTGCTGGAGAGGATGCAGAGAAAAGGGAACTGTCTTGCACAGCTGGTGGGAATGCAGACTGGTGCAGCCACTGTGGAGAACAGCATGGAGTTTCCTTAAAAAACTAAAAATGGAACTGCCATTTTTAGACTGAAGCAAGCCTAGAATGCAAGTTTCACATGGCCTTTGATGTGATCTCCCACATCACCTGCTGCTGACACCCAGCTCTTCCGCGGGCTCTTATGACTTGATTTGAAGGAGAGATGCAGATAGTTTCAAGAGGAAGTCTAATTCAGGGACTCTGAGCCTCATCTGATTTTAAATGATCTGCGACAGGATCATTTGAAGGCTGATCAATATTTAAAAAGTATCTAGGTTTGTTTACAGCAGTTGTATTTTTAAATCTTTGGTACTTTCTAGTTTTTCTTTTTTACTGAAACTTTGACGTATCAGTACAGTGGGGCCTTGACTTACGAGTTTAATTCGTTCTGAGACCAAGCTCGTTAAGGAGCTCGTTAACTCAAATTACTCTGTCAACTCAATGCAAAAAATCTGCTGAGAGACAGCTGGTATCTCAAAAAACTCATTAGTCCGGACACTCGTAAGTCAAGGCCCCACTGTATCTCATACACTTTAAACAATTTTTTATTATTTTTATTTTTAAAAATTTATTGTTGAAAGTATTACATATGTCTATTTTTTCCCCCATTGACCTCTCCCTGCGCCCTCAACCCCCTACTGTCTGTGTCCTTGGGTCATGTTTATATACATGCATACAAGTCCTTGGGTTGATCTTTTACCACCACCCCCACTCATCCTCCCCTGCCTTCCCTCTGAGGTTTGGCGATCTGTTCGATGCTTCTATGTCTCTATTTTTGTTCATCAGATTTTATCTTTATAGTTGAAAGTATCACAGATGTCTTTTTTCCCCATTGGCTCCCTCCCCCCGGATCCCACCCTGCCACAGGCCTTCACCACCCTATTGTATGCACATCAGTTCTTTGGTTGATCTCTTCCCACCCTGCCCCTCCCTCCATTCCCTCTAACATTCCTCCGTCTATTTCATGTTTCTATGTCTCTGGGTCTATTTTGACCTTGCTGCCCATCCTCTAAGTTTTCAGTACCTTAAACCAGAAAATCTTGTGGATCATAGATTTGGGTACAGGTTTCCATTCTGTAGACAGAGAATCCTTTCCATGAGCAGACAGTTGAATATCTGCATTCCAGCACATTTTAAAAAATATATATTTTTACTGATTTCAGAGAGGGAGAGAAACATCAGTGATGGGAGAGAATCATGAATCAGCTGCCTCCTGCACACCCCCTACTGGGGATTAAGACCACAACCCAGGTATGTGCCCTTGACCGGAATTGAACCTGGGACCCTTTAGTCTGCAGGCCAACACTCTAGCGGCTAGAGCCACTGAGCCAAAATGGCTAGGGCTGCATTCCAGCACATTTAATGAAAGATGACACTTAAATCACATGTATCAAATTTTCTAAAGATAACAGTATCATGTAGTTCCACTCTGCCAAATGCCACAGAGTGGAGAGCTCAAGTTAATGCTTCCCTATAATGAACTATTGAGCCTACACAATCTGTTTGCTTTCTCCACTTTTCTCCCCTTAGTCAATTTAATAGTTGTTGTATATGAGCATTTTTGGAAGTAGCTGTGGCTCAGAGTACTGCATGGTGTCACTCAGACCTTTAATCCAGCGGTTCTCAACCTGTGGGTCGCGACCCCTTTGGGAGTCGAACAACCCTTTCACAGGGGTCGCCTAAGACCATCGGAAAACACATCTATAATTACATATTGTTTTTGTGATGAATCACTAGGCTGTAATTATGTTCAATGTGTCACAATGAAATCGGGGGTCACCACAACATGAGGAACTGTATTAAAGGGTGGCAGCATTAGGAAGGTTGAGAACCACTGCTTTAATCTATTTGAAGTCATTAGACCCCTCCACACACACAGTTAGAATTTAAATATCTAGGAGGAGGATGTGGGGAGGGGTAAACACGGCCCCCACAGGCTGTTTTGGGAAGGCCAGTTTAAACACTATGCCACACATTCCCGCTTGCCCAGGAGAGCCGTGTTTTTGGTTGTTGCCCTTCCCAATTACTACTAGTGTCCTCTTTTGACCTCAAAGAAGTTCTGGTTTGGACTATAAAAGATATCATCGACCTAATTACAGGTTCTCAAATCTAAAGACATCTTTCTCTTAAAGATACACTTCAAATGAAAAGGTTCATTCAAACACGACTGCAGAGTAAGCCCTCAACTCCTATTTCTCTGCAGAGGGAGGTGGACTAGGACTTGCTCTGACGTTGGATCACCAGTGAGAATCATGGCTTCAACACTTCATAACCGCAAGCCTTGGGCAAGTCACGTGATCTCTCTTTGCCTCAATTTACTCTCTGTAAAATGGGGAGAAACAGTACCTCTAACTCAAAGGGTCATTGTCAGGGCTAGAAAGAATGTATGTAAAGTACTTATACACAAATCGTAGATATCTGTGGGCCACACTAAAAAAGTTACACCCTCAGCCTGGCTGGCGTGGCTCGACCTATGAACCCAGAGGTCGTGGTTCGATTCCCGGTCGGGGTGCATGCCCGTGTTGCGGGCTTGGTCCCTAGTGTGGGGTGTGCAGGAGGCAGCTGATCGCTGGTTCTCTCATCATTGATGTTTCTCCCTCTCCCCCTTCATCTCTGAAATCAATAAAAATGTTTTCCTTTCAAAAACAGTCCGCATGGGTTTCTTCAGGGCATATATACACAACTATTACTGTGTAACGCACTCCAGGACAATGATAGAAATGTTTAACGTTGGAGATCTGTTCGCTATTCACCAAAGACCAACATCATTTCATACCCAGGGCTCCTGAAAGACCGAAGTGACCCCCACTTCCTCTCAAATGGAACCTTCCCATCCATGGCAATCAGGTTGTTGCTCCACTGAAGGGACCTGGCAAATAAATACCACCAACCATCTTGTGCCAAACCAAAGGAATCCCTTTACCCTCACATTTGCTGCGTGGTGTGGTTGTTTTCCAAAAGCTCAAGGTTATGTAACATCACCCAAGCTGGTTTCTTTTAGATTTCTTCTCCTTCACTCTCTCCTTACTGGTCTATGCTGGCATCACCTCTCCTCACCAGTTCCTGGTATGAGCTTCTCTCCCATGGCTCTAAGCACCACCTCAGCAGAGAGCTAGGTACATGGTTCCCATCCAGGCCTCTCCTCATTTCAACCACTAGCTGCTCTACAAGCAATTAGTTGTCTTCTGCTTCTGGAACTATCCTTCTCTATCTCCTCTTCTAGTTAGAAGCACCTCCACTCGCCTGAAGACATCTAATGGGTTCTGTGGACCTTACTTTTTGTCTTCCCAACCTGTGTTCGTTCCATCCTCACAACATCCAAGGTTCAAGCCTAGGTCACCTCTCCCTTGAATTTCTGTGCTTTAGAAGTAGCCCTCAGGAAGCACGTCTATGTCTGGCGAGATCTTGCTTCCAGGTATCCTCTCTTTGGTTCAAATACATTTTTATAGAAAAATTTTAAAGAGAAATATCCCTCTGGCAGCATGCCCAGGAGAAATGATAGTGGTAAAGTGGGCAGGAAGACTATTGCAAATTCAACCGTGTTCTTTTGCATAAATCCCATGGTGGTTCCGTCACTACAGGGTGAGGTATAAACCTCTCTCATGGCAGCTTTCCTCATATCGGGGCCTTCCCAACTCTCCAGTTGTCTTTCAACACTTGCCCAACCCTTAGTCGAAGTTCTCAAATACTCTTGCCCTGGAAGATGTGATCACTGATGTAAACAAAACCCCGCTGAAATGTAAGCCCCAATACTAGTAGCCCTTATTGCCTAGGTTTTGCCCGACACATTACCTGAATCTCCCATATTAATGTGTGTGAAGGGTAGAGGGCAGGGATGACATCTTAATCAGATTTATTTAGGGGATGCTAAATAGATATATTGACTAATTAAGACTATACATGATAATGATTTAAAGATTTAATAACCAGGTTCTGAGAAGCAGGTACTTCATTTAAGTTAAATTCATATTACGTTAAATTTCAGCTAATTACTAGGATATTTAAAGTCCTTTCAATTTACTACTTTGAAAAAGTGACTTAGTGCCCGGCTGGCGTGGCTCAGTGGTTGAGCGTGGACCTAGGAACCAGGAGTTCACAGTTCGATTTCCGGTCAGGGCACATGCCTGGGTTGTAGGCTCAATCCCTAGTGTGGGGCGTGCAGGAGGCAGCCGATCCAGGATTCCCTCTCAGCATGGATGTTTCAAGCTCTCTCTCCCTCTCCCTCCTTCTCTGAAATCAATAAAAAAAATATTAAAGAAAAAGCGACAGCTTTTATTTCAAAACGCAGAAGCCACATTTTTAAAAATTTAATTTAAATAGGTTAAGCACTTGAACTGCTATACTGATGGTATAAGATTTCCTATTTAACTGGTGACAATGAGGAAAATACATGATTTAGTTACCACTTTCTGGATCAATACTTCTCCCTTTTTTATAGTGTGTAATTAGCTTTTTTGTCTAAACAATGTGTTATGATGAAACCCGTTTTATTATTAAGGGACCAGGATTGAGTTTGTTTTAATGGAATTTCCCTACATGAGCAGTAAAAAGAAAAAAGATATTCTATTTCTTCTAAAAGCTGGAAAATGTAAATTATAAAAGATTAAATTGATGAAAAGCAGTTCTGCATGACTTTGTTCATCTAGTTACACTTCAAAGTAATGTTCAGGTGTCTGATTCCTATCTCCTGTCCTCTCTATCCCAGCCTAAGCTCAACAAGTATTCTTGACATACAACTTTCCAATAGTTATTGGTGAAACACCACTAAATTACTCCTAAAAGTCACACAACTTAGAGTAATCTTGGTAATAAACTATCTGAATAAAACCATAGAGCCCTAGCTGGTTTGGCTCAGTGGACAAATGTCAGCCTGTGGACTGAAGGGTCCCGGGTTCTATTCCAGTCAAGGGCACATGCCTGAGTTGCAGGCTTGATCCCCAGTAGGGGGTGTGCAGGAGGCAGCTGATCCATGATTCTCTCCTCATTGGTGCTTCTCTCTCCCCCCCCATCTCCCTTCCTCTCTAAGTCAATAAAAATATATTAAAAAAAAAAAAAACAGCATAGAAAATAAGAAACTGTGTCAGTAAGATAAACTAGAACAACTAAGAAACATTTAGGTATAGCTTCTGCCTTCCTTTAACCTTTGTTTCTGGGTAGCTGGCTTGCAATTTTTATTTTGTTTGTCTGGAGTTCATTTAGAAATATTAATGGTTAAGCATCCTGAGCAGCACTTAGGATAAGCACTCTTGCTCCTTAAGTACAGGGAAAAAGTACTTGATTAATGCAATCAGCAGAGCATTTCACTAGAGAGGATTATAAATTTTCTTTAGTCATACATATAACTTAGTTTATAAACATTCTCTATGCTTCTTCACTAAAAGCTTCCTGGAAAAATCTTAGAAAGTTAGAATGAACAGAGTAATAAAATGAGAATATGTGCCAAATGCAAGGTACCATTATTCTAAAATAAAATACTATTATTAATTAGAAGTGACCTGTTAATGCTAATATAGCTTGCTATATTACTAGTGACATGGAATTTGCAGACTAGCCCTCCCCCCCGCCATCGTGTCATGCAAGCAGGAAAGCATGAAATTTCAGAATTGCCTAACATTAAAAAATAAGTCTCTTAATTTATTTGCATTCTAAAATAGAATCCTTCATCTGAGTATTTTTTCCATATAAAAAGCTACTAAATGATGTACAGGATTTGTCAAGCCCATATAACATTCCCTTTAAAATCTTAAGTTCAATCACTATTTGTTTTCTACTATTATACTACATTTTGGCAGCAATTGTTTATTGGTCTGTCACTGCAGTAATTGCAACTTAACAATAAACCAGTCTGACATTTTAGGTCTTGAAGATACATACCATATATATTTCTTTAAAAATAATCATACTTTTGTAAGCAATACTTTACAGTAGACACCTCAAAAATCTACCATAGATGTGAAACTTAAAACGAGAAAATTTTAAGTTCTAAATCTTTATACATATATATCCAGATTTCTATATATATTATATATACATACATAAGTATATATAAAATATATATAATCAGATTTGAAAAATGAACAAAAACTGGGCACTGTACATAAAATCTTTTTAAAACTCAAACAATAGAAAACTCTTTAAACATTAAACAATTTTAATAAAAGTTTCTGTACAATGCTAAGCAGCTTTATTTACACATAGAAAATGTAATAGGAGTAGTGTTTGAAATTACAGAACTCCTTAAAATTTCAATGGCAGGTAAATCTGGAAAAAAATAACAGCATTCCATTCACAAATATTTTCAAGCAATAAATATGTATTTATAAATAGTGTAAATTTACATCAAGATTAGAAACAAAAATCACAAATCTGAAGTTTATTCCTTAGTCTATGTGCAATCCATTATCTTTGTGACTTGGCTGTTAATTTTTAAACATTTCATTTAGGAACCAAAAGTGTAATAACCGCCATGGTTTCAAAACAAGACAGAAAAACATAAAAGCAGTAAAAAAGTTCCTTACCTAACTTTTCACATTAAAAAAAAGTTGACCAAAGAAAGCCTTAAACTTGCTAACTACCTTACAAAGAAATTACCAGCTAGGCTAGTATTTTTTTTTTCCAAGGAAAATTCTGAAGGGGAAAAGGATGAAAACAGGTTCATCAGCCCAGAAAGAGAGAAATATAAAAGAGGTTGTCTTCAAGTCAGTAGTCTGTATGATGTTGCCAGTTTTGTCAGATATATACAAAACATGGAAATTATTATTCTTTCTGAAGTACAGCTGATCAGTGTTGAGAGTCCTGGAGTAGGAGCAGTGCCCTCCTCAGTCCAGTTGGTTGACACTCTCACTTGGAAGGTTGCATAGACACAGTTTCAGCCAGCAGCCTTATGAGACAGCTCTAAAAGCCAGTGGTGCAGAACTGGGTTACTTCCTGAATAGCAGAAAAGGTCTCATTTAATGTCCATGGAACAATATCAAGATGAGGAAGATGGCAATGGAGGAGCCTAAAAATAAAAGTGAGGGATGTTACTTTGGTATACAAAGTTATAACCTCCCTTACTGACCATTACCCTACTCAGTGCACCAGCATTTTTCTGTACTACTTCACCAAAGTCATAAACTCAAGAACATTAAAAGTCAAGAACATTATTAGTTTGAGCATTTTTTAGATGACTCTAAAAAAAAAAGATTTGTAGAAAATAACAACAAACCAATTATAATTTCATTAGTAACTTGCTTCAGAACCTATCAACTAGGTAATGCGTTTTGTGTAACACACTCCAGGTCATTTTCTTCTTCTTCAAGCAGCCTGGAAGGCCGTTCAAATGAAAATATCAGGAGTTCAATTTCAAAAATTCAGTTTCTAATCACATATGTAAGAGAAATGTATTGGAGGAAATCAACAATTCATAAATTATTTTCCTATTTATAAAACTAGTGATGTGCTTCCCCCTAAGCATCTGCTGTTTGACAGTTAAAAATTGTGTGCAATTTATAAGTATACTTGAATCTTATAAGGTGTATAATGTAGCAGGAAGTTAAGCTCCATCAAATATTCCCCATAAGGTTGCCCTGGCCAGTGTTACCAAGTGGTTAGTGTTAGCCCAGGCACCAAAGGGTCTTGGGTTCGATTCCCAGCTAAGGACACATACCTGGGTTGCCGAATCCCCAGCTTCGATCAGGGTACATATGGGAAGCAACAGATGGTGTAGCACACCGATGTTTCCCTCCCTCCCTCCTTCCCTCCCTCTCTAAAAACCAGTGGTGGGGAGGGGGGAATCCTTGGGTGAGGATTAACAAATATTCTCATGAGGTTAATACTTCCGGCAAGAACAAAATTTTAAATAAATACAATTAGCTCTAAAAGCAGAAGTATATTTAAAAGCCCATTTACTGATTCATTTTGTTGACACTAATAACCTGTGTGTACACAAAAATTTTATCAACTGCGGTGACAATGTGATAGTGTTCAAAAAGCACACAAAGATTTTAAAATGTAATTACTGTGGTATTATTTAGGCTGGTCTCACCCAGGAAGGAAAGTGAAAATATGCTAACTTCATAGGAATAAATACTTGGACGTGGAGGAGGGGAACATCATGCAATATCTAACGAGCCAAAAGAAAATTTAAATATTTCATACCTCCTGTTTATCAGGTGGCAGAACAAACAATGCTGCTTCCCTATCCAGCTAGCTATGTACTCACATGTTGATTTCACTTACTAATGTAAATTGGTCATAGACTTGCATCAGGTCCTCCATCTTGTACTGTTCTAGCACCACAAAATTGTCCAGGTTTCTGCTTGTTTTTCGTGCACAATCTTGACAATGCACTACGTAGGTCTTTCGAGAAATGCTCTCATTAGTGACAAAAAGCAGATTAAAAACCTCCACCTATTTTATACAAGAAAAAAAGCATTCAATTGCAACAGTGGCATTTACTTATTGTAATACTTTAATAAAACCATAGAATCCTACTTTACATGGAATTGTGGACAGTTGTCTCTAGTTCAAAGTAGGTACCAAGACAAACACGGCCATGTTTAAAATTCTTTAATGAACAAGATTTATTTTGCACCAAACCCAGAGACATGGGTGGCAATGTATATTCAGGGGCGTGGCCTAAGGGAATGACATACTCATTACAACCACTGGCAAAAGCGTAATTCAAAAGTTTAATAAAGGTCAGTCTACTTTGTTCTAAATCTGAAACATTACTATACAGTCAGGTAAAGGTGATCATCATTTTTCTTCTATTTCTCATGCATAGTGCTCATACTGGGCACTATGGATGGATATTTGTCTTCCCCTATAGACTGAGCTCCTCAAAGATAAAGACTATGTTTACTCATCTTTGCACCTCCAAGGCATATCATAGTGCTTAGTGCTTAGCCAGACCTCAAACCTCAAAACACATATTCAAGTTGGTTGCCTGCTCAAAATCTTTTGATGGCTTCAATGACCTCAGAATATCAAATTCCTTAAAGTCATTCAAGATGCTCTGTAAGCTTCCTACTATATAGACTTATAATTTGCAGAGTCTGTTCTGGTAAGTTCCAGCCACATTGGACTAACTTACCCTTTTATGGATAAGCCATTTTATTTCCCATATTGTTATTATAGTTCATAATAACATTCATTCTACCTCCAATTCTCATCATTTTTTAGTCCACTGAAATCTCATACTCATCCTTAAGGATGGACTCAAATGCTAATACTTTAGTGAACTCTTGTAACAAGATAGAAAGGAAAATTTGGTCACCCCGCCCCCCCCCCCCCAGTGTTGTCATAACAGTAAGACCAACTGTGCATTCACAAGTCTCATGTACATTACAATTAGTTGTTCATAATTTGTCTTCTTTGAGCAGAATGGGAGCTCCTTCAGGTGCCCTATCTTCTTCATTTCTGCATCTCTTGCAAGCCTTGGCTTCGGCAGACTGGCCAATGTATTGTGAACTGTACCAGAGAGGACTTAACATTGACCTGCCTGTAGCGATACTGAACTACATCCAGTTTATTGGCATCTGTCTGCTTCTGGATTGTTCACAGTTCAAAATTCCAAGCCTACACTTCTTGATGATTATCATCTGTTAAATATTTATTATATAAATGACTCTGTAGTAGATACTGTGAGTTAATCCACAGTTAGTAAAATAGTATACATCAGGTTAAATTTTAATAGCTAAGTTACAAGAAAATAAGATTTTAAATACAATTACAATTTCAGTAAAATGTATTACATAAAAGTTTCAATATATTTTTAAAAATAACTAAAGAAACAAAAAGTGAAGAGTTAAGAGGCTTTATAAAACTAGGGGTGGAGAAGAACAAGTCACTTGCCTCACAAATGCTGCAGTAATGTGCGGGTTCCTCTTTTGTCCGCCCATGCCATATAATTTCTTTGCCTGCAGCAATGAGAGCTTCCCTCAATGTCTGACATTGCTTCAGGGTTCTTAGAAGACAATACCTGTTGTAGGGGAAAAAATTATTTGTGACCAGCAATTAAATATTGAATGTCTTTAGCATAAAAGATATATCATTAGAAATAATGCCAAGAGACTCAGTTCTAATATCTGTGACTTCTTTTTTCTTTTGTCAATGTCTCAGATATATTCCGAGATTTTAAAAAAATGGGGTTACTGTTCAGCAGTTCTGATATTAATATATCAGTTAAAGTTGAGAATAATTTTATCTGAATATAATGATCTTAATTTGCAAAACATGATTCCTTGCTTAAATATAAGCTGTTACTTTTGGCTCTTATTTGGGCAAGTAAATTGACCTCTTTGGGAGTCAATGTTCTCATCCTTGAAATAAGGGGTCTGAATTCCAGATCTGAACTATGATTCTAGCAAGGCAGGAAGGCATATTATTTCTATTAGTACTACCCAGACAATCAAAAACAGCATCATCTATATCGATGCTTTTGAAACTTTTGAGTCTATAAGCAGAAAACCATTTATGTGTTTAGTCACCACACAATACCAAATTGGTTTCACTATAGCATTAAAGAAGACATTTAAATCCTCTATTTTAACTTAGAGATAATATAGAATCTTGCATTTATAAACACAATTAAGTTTATAATTTGTGGCTTTTCTAAACTCATACTTATGATGCTAACAATATAGCGAATTCTCACAATTTGTGATTTTCCTATAGTTTGCTGTCATTACTTGAAATTGCTAAATTCTCTTAACTCTCCTCTGAATCTTAGGCTCATATTCTCCATTTGAACAGAGAGGCTAGACGAGATGATCTCTAAGGCACTTTTTCTTCTAAACTTCAGAGACAGTGAAAATACCCTAAAGAAAAGGAAATGGGTTTAGCAACTGAGTATTATTTGAAAGCAAAAGGTCGTATCTGTTTTATTCATGCTGTCTACTCTCTATCTATGACAGTGCCTGGCATATAGTAGGTACTCAATAAACATTTGGTTACTGAATAACTAAAATTTAATGTATAATAAGTAATAGCACATTTAACTTCTCTCAATTTATATTTCCTTGTTATTTTATAAGTGACTAGGTTAAAGTATTGTCACTTATCAGAACCCATGTACATTAAGCCAGGATAAAAGATGACTAAAAATATATGTAAAACTTAACTTAATTAACAAACATATAGCAATATCAACTTCACAGCTAGCTGTAAGGCAAACCCATTATGCATCATATTAAAAGAAATTTCTCAGTTTGTTCAGCAATTCCTGCACATTTAACTTACCCAGAAACAAAATAATGCTTTAGACCAGCGGTCGCCAACCTTTCAGACCTCATGGACAACCAGTGGTCCGTGGACCACCGGTTGGAGACTGCTGCTTTAGACTATGGTTGTAAATCAAAGCTAGGACAGCTCTCTCCTTTTTTCTCTCTATCTCTCTGTGTGTGTGTGTGTGTGTGTGTGTGTGTGTGCGCATATGTGATATGTGTTCATGAAAGGGAAGGGAGAAAGCAAAAATTTAGATCATGGTAAAAACAGACAGATTATAATTCAGACCATGCCACCAGCTCTTAAACAGCACCTGCTCTTCCCCCTTTCCCACCCCGTGTCCCATACAATTCACCTCTAAAGGCCCTGATCTTACTGAACAAGTTTTCCAACCAGGGCCTCAATATAAGGTCTCTTTCAAAGGAAAATAATGCCTACAACTCTGCAGAGACCTCTAGAAGATTGGCAGACCCTACTATGCTCCCACGTGGGAAAACAAACAAAAATGATAAAACAATACAATTAAATAAATAAAAAATGATGACCAGACAGAAGGCATGGTATTAGGTACTTCACACTATTATGCCACTTAGGCATCTAACAATCCTGTGCAGATGAGACCCGTGCTCAGAAGCTAAATTTGTCTGATGTCATAAAGCTATTTTTTAAGTCGTTGGGCTGGGGTTTTATAAAAGCAGGAAATCTCAAGCTTTTCCTCACTATCTCACACCGTGCTCTCTTCCACGTATTCTTACCCACTCCCCCTTTCTCTTTTGAAGATGAGATTCAGTCAGTGCAGTCCCCCACCCACCCCGCAAACAGAGCCGTGGTTCTGGGAGTATCATTATCCCACTCTTTACTCATGAGGAAATTTTCCACTCCAATGCTACTGACTACATTGACAATTAGATGGTAGTTTATAATTTATGGTTAGTTTGGTAGTTCCATCTAGAAAAATGCATTATACCACTTTCCTACAAACAATAAAGGATTAGAGCTAGGGTTGCTAGTAATATTAAGCCATGAGTATTCTGTGTATGAAATCACAGCTCCAGAATTTTTATTCTGTGAGATATTGGAACTTTAGAAAACCCACAGCTCTATTAATCTGATCTGACAATGAGTAACCACATTGTGGTTTTCTCTTTGCTCTTAACATTAAAATTGCACGTTCATTCCCATTTTTCAAAAGGTAGCCATTGGAATTCAAGGGAACTGAGAGAGACAGAGGCTCTTCTGAAGTCCACCAATGAGCAGCTCCTAAAGAAAGAATCTGATTCAGTCAAAGGGTAGGGAAAAATCAGAAACTACAGGAATTTAGGGAAAGGATCCTAGAGAAGATACAGGTATAATATTTAAGACTTAACAGTAATCTGTTCTGCTTTGATTAATCCTAGACCATGTCTGAGTGTATTGAAAAGCTAAAAAATAAATATCAAACCAGATCAGGATTGTTATTTCCTCTTTATTTTAGTTTTGCAGAATTTTAATAAATATATCTTACAGCAGTTAATAATTCATTTGTTAAAAACAACATATTAAATCACTAGCAAAAAGTATAAAATTGTAGAAGATATGGCGTTTTTAATAAACGCATTTTAGGAATAGGGTCAGAAATAAACAGGGGATAGAGAGGCAGGGAATTCTTTGACTTTTAAAGATCAATGTGGTTTCAGGATCCAACCCCTACTTTTAGCTGCTTGGATGAAAGACTACCACAAGAAGGCGGGGAATATTAAAGATAGCTCTGGCTTGGAAGAAAGCCAAGAAAAGGCTGATTGAGGGCTTGGTGTATTTGAGGTTACACAGCAGAATCTAATCCGCCCAAAAACCAGTCCGCAAGATGAAAGCTAAAGAAGGATGGCGTTTTAGAAAATGACTTCAGGTAGGGGATAGAAATAAAAATATACTTAAAAGTACTAAAGACAGTAACATTAGGACAAATGCTCGTGTACAATATATTCATGAATTAGGCAAAAGATAAACAGACATAGTATACCATGGATGCTAAAAGGAGGGAAAGCTCAGCTTCAGGTGAGGGGAGGTAGGAATCACAGAAGTTTGGATAAAGAACTTGTCAATTTAGATGTGAGCGGGAAGGAAAGGTGGGAGGAAGGTACTTTCCAGGCAGAAGAAATGTCACGAACAAAGGTTAATATGGGAGCAAACAACTGTTCTTAAAAGATTTTAATCTTGGGATGAGGTTTCAGAGGCACGAAAATAAAGGAATGAAGCCATGGTGCCAGGATTTTATGTTGAAATTAAGGCAACAATGGAATGACTCTGACATTCTGGGGGCAACTTGGCTAAGTTTCCAGTCAGTGTGGAGAGAGATGAGGCACTTTTAAAGATGTTATGCTAACAATCTCAGCCACTGAGAAGTAGATGGTGTACCAACTCAAGTTTCCAAGAGGCACTTTGCCTTGCACAATCCCTCTTCCTGAGAGAGCCATGCAGGAAAAGTAAGCTAACATGAGCCCTCATAACACACTTGCCACCAATCACTCCAGGGTGGTATTGCCCCTAGGACAACAGTGCGGGTCTAAATGTCAGTAAGACGTTAACAGTTTCATTTAAATCAACCACATGGCTGAAAATCAAGGTCTCAGTCAATAATAAAACTAGTATCTTAAATTGCAGACCAGTAGTTTTATTGCCAGCTTTATCCAGTGGCCAAATAAGTTTCTATTGAACGAGTACAAAAAACGTTTTACATAAATGTTAAAGGCACGCTTTAAAATTAAATACCCATTGCATTTTGAAGTTATTTATTACATGTTCTTACAAGCTAATATCTTTTTAAAGAATTCTCGTGATTGGCCACAAGCCTCAGAACAGAAAACACGAGAATTCTCGTAATCCACTCGCAATGTGTTAAGAACTTTAACCTCTCGGGTGGAAAAAACAAGTATGAAAGCAAATATATGTTAACCATGAGAAAGCAGAGTTTTAGAATTTTTAGATTTTGTTAGCTCAATGTTATAAAAAAGCATTGCAAATGCAACCCAATATTGTATTAGAAGATCCCCCTAGGACAGTGATGACGAACCTTTTAAGCTCGTCATCACTTAACTCTGGTGCCGTGTCACATAGAGAAATTTTTTGATCTTTGCAACCATAGTAAAACAAAGATTTATATTTTTGATATTTATTTTATATATTTAAATGCCATTTAACAAAGAAAAATCAACCAAAAAAATGAGTTCACGTGTCACCTCTGACACGCATGTCACAGGTTCACCATCACTGCCCTAGGACAACTACACTGGGATCTATGCTATCTATGGAGTGGTATTCGTAACTATACCGTCTCATTCAATTATTAGGCCAACTGGCTATGACCAGTGTTGTAGAACACTTCATTTATCCATTTAAAAATGGGAATCAAAGGGAAAGGGAGTTAATACTTAACAGTTTAATCTACAATGTTTATAAGAAAAGGGAAAACAAAAATATTGTTAGTTCTGAAAGAAATCTAATACAAAGTAACATTGAATGTAAATTGTAACTGAAAAAAATTTTAAGTAAAAAAAGAAAAAAAGTTTGTGGGGAGTGGTTTTCAATGGACTTGGTACTGTTGAAATTTTAGAAAATTAACTTTCTACTCCTCAGCATGCTACTGCCTGATATGCTTCTCCTAAATCAAAGATTTTCTAATATTGCATTTTTCAGTAGAAAATGGGCTCTTTGGAATTCTGTTTTTGACATTTTTAAAATGCACTCAACTGCTTATTATCATGGTTGGTGAAGAAACCGGAATTTCCAACATATCGAAACATACTACCATTAAATTAACTTGCTAATAATCCAACATGAATACAACAATTTACACCACATTTACTGGTATATCTACCATTGAGATTAACCCATTCAACTGCATCTAAAAGAACCTTTCTATTAGAACAAACTGATGGTTGCCTGTTGGGAGGGAGGATGGAGGACTAGGTAAAAAAGGTGAAGGGATTAAGAAGTGCAAACTGGTTGTTACAAAACAGTCATGGGGGGAGAGGTCAATGGGGGGGTGGGGGGAGAGACTTATGTAATACTTTAAACCAGTGGTCGCCAACCGGTGATCTGCAGACCTGGTGGTCCAGGAGGTCTGAAAGATTGGCGACCGCTGCTTTAAACAATAAAGAATTTAAATTAAAAACACACACACACACACACACACACACACACACACACACACACACACAAACAGTCATGGGATGTAAAGTATAGCATCCTTTCTAATAAAAGACAAATAGGGTAATTAACTGTACCTCTGATACGCTTCCCATTGGCTAATCAGGATGATATGCAGATTAACTGCTAACCAAGATGGCGGCTAATTTGCATACTGCAGGCAGGGTGGGACAGCGCCATCCTGCCTGCCCCGCCATCCTGCCTGCCCCGTTGCCATCCGGGCCTGCTATCTGGGACCTGGGCGGCAGGCGGCCTGTATGGGACCCAACCCCGGGCTGGCAGTGGGACCACAGCAATCCGCCACCGGCCACGCCCACAAACGGCCCTCCAGAGGGGATCCGAGGCTGGTGGGTGCTAATGCACCGATCTGCCAAAACGCAAACCCGGGCTGCCTTTGCCCTGCGCGAACTATGCAGCCGGGAGAGGGGAGTGGGGCCGCTGGGAGCAGGGCGGGAACTTCCTGGGGTTTGCGTCAGGTAGCCCAGAGCGAAGCGCGAACTATCCTGACCGGTAGCTGCTTGCTCATTCACTTACTCGCTCATTCATTCACTCATTCACTCACTCATTATTCACTCACTCAGCAAACCCTCTCAGGTCCCTGGCACCAGGCCAGGCACTGAAGTTGAAGCAGGATAAGACAGAGCTATGTCCTCAAGATGTTAGTAATTCAGTATGCAGCCAAGAGAGCTGGGAGCAGGGTGGGAACTTCCCCTGGATGGGCTTCAGGCAGCTGGGAGTGGGGCCGGAACTTCTGCCCTGTTGTCATGGCAACACGGCAGAAGTTCCCACCCCTTAGCTGCTTGCTCATTCACTTACTTGCTCACTTACTCGCTCATTCATTCACTCATTCACTCACTCATTATTCACTCACTCAGCAAACCTCTCAGGTCCCTGGCACCAGGCCAGGCACTGAAGGTGAAGCAGGATAAGACAGAGCTATGTCCTCAAGATGTTAGTAACTCAGTAGGGCAAAGCAGGCACATGAACGAGGCAGTTGTATGCACAGATGCAGTGTACTGGGTTCGGTGAGGGCTGTAACTAACACCGACTTTGTTCTCTTGATAAAATGGGGCCTCGGGAGCCAGGCCGCCCAAGCCTGTAGGCCTGTGCCTGGGCCAGGAGTGGCCGGGGTCCTGGGACATGACAGAGGGTGCAGGTCGGGCTGAGGAGTCTGGCCCCACCCCTCACCCCCAAGTGCACAAATTTTTGTGCACCGGGCTACTAGTAGAGAATATAGTCAAGAATCTATATATATAAAAGCCAAGTGACTGGAACGCTGGAACGACCAGTCACTATGGTGCACACTGCAGTGGCCAACTAGGCCAATCAGGGCCCCGATCAGCCCCTCCCAACTTCCTGTGTTCCCTCCCCCACCACCCATATACCAGGCCTCTAGTATTGTAATAATTATGTATGGTGTCAAGTGGGTACTAAGCTTATTAAGGGGACCACTTCATAAGTTATATAAATGTCTAACCACCATGTTGTACACCTACAACTAATATAATATTGAATGTCAACTGTAATTAAAATATAAAAAAAATCTTTAATTAAAAAATAAAAGAATCATTATGTATTCTGAAAGCTGTTCTCTACAGAGAAAGCTAATCAGTACCAATAGTCCCCAGTTCTCACTTGCTGCATTACCATTTGATTCCTTTCAAGTGTCCTGTTTAAAGGAATACTTCAATGCTCAAACATACTGAATATGAGTCTTAGGAAAGTGAACTACAAAAAAAAAAAAAAAAAAAAAAAAAAAGCCTTAGCATTATATAAGCTAAAGCAATCTATCTCAAATACCTGAAGAAGGGAATCATGAATCTGCAAAGAATGAGGGTTTCTCTTAGATCTTAATACTTTAAAATTAAAAACAAGGGATAAAAGCTTTATACTATGATGAAGATGAATAAAAAGTAGCAATAATCTCCCCACCCTTAATTTTAAGTTTTAAAGTGCCTATTTAGTGACACTTATACTCAGGACCCATGAATGGAAATATCTATGGCATAGTTGATACTAGAATGGGACATGGGCTTACCAAAGTAAACAGCATCAGTATTTCTTCTAAAAAATGTATAACCCAAAGAGAATTGAGAAAACATATCCAGAATGTAGAACTCTGTATGACAGTGAGGTCGGCCCTCTTCACAGAAAAAAAAAGGGAGTGGAGGGGAGTGAAGGGAAGGGAAGGAAGGAAACTCATAGATCTAAAAGAGACTAAAGACAGCCCTGGCCGAGTAGCTCAGATGGTTAGAGCATCAACCCAATACGCCTAGACTGTAGGTGGCGCATACAAGAATCAACCAACGGGTGCATATGTGAGTGGAACAATAGATGCTTCTCTCTCCTTACCTCTCTCTAAAATCAATAAAAAAGACTAATGACACAATGGCTACATACTGAATTCAATATAAACCTTGATTCAATCTCGATTGAAGGTGGTGGGGTGGGGAGGGGAAAGAGCTAAAAAAAAAGAATGACATTTTTGGGTAGTTGGGTAAATTTAAATGTAGATCGTATATTAGATGATTACTATTGAATTTCACATTTCTCAGATATGGTAAATGGCACTGTAGTTATGTGAGAATATCCTTATTCTTAAGAGATGCCGGTTGAAGTATTTGGTGTGACATGCCATAATGTTTGCAAATTACTTTTCATGATTCAGGAAAAAAAAGTGTACGTGTACGTGTGTGTGTGTGTGTGTGTGTGTGTGTGTGTGTGTGTGTAGACAGCTAAGTACATGTGTCAAAAACTTATCTTATGACTTCAGATGAGATTATGTAGGTATTCATTGCATTAGTATTTCAACCATTTTTGTAGATTTAAAAAAACTTTAAATAAAAAGTTGGAGGGAAAAGTGTAAACAAGTTTGGGGGCATGTATGTAAATTTTACATATTTTAAAGAATAAGTTATATTAACATAGAAAAATCTATCATATTTTAATGAATTAAAGGTAAGAGCTCAGTAACCTTACATTTATAAGCCTTCCTTAATTCATTTCTTTGTGTGGGACTGCTCTACTTTAAAAATAGCTAATGATTCAGAAAACTCAACAGCTAACAAATAGGGCTTAAATCTGAGTCATTTAAAAGTTTAGTCTAAAGAAGGAGAAAGTAAGTTTGCTTGCAATATGTGCAGTATATGTAAAAAAGTTTTTTCATTTAAACAGTTAAGGAAATCCAGAGAGAGATTATGTACTGAGCTTTCACTAAAATTTTCTAAGAAGTCAGGCTGTGATCTTTTCTAGCCAAGTTCACTGCATTAGGAAATAAAAGAAGTAATCAAGATAATAAATATTCTTTTGACTCATGATAATGTAGGAGGGTAGCTGGAAGAATGTGAAGAGTATGAGACTTATTTTAGTAAAATAGCTAGGATGTAAAAACTAAAAAAAGAGATTTACTAAATTATTTAAAGGATGCTATGAAACTACAGGACTCTCAAAGAACAAACTTGATTTTGAAAATGCAAAGAAAAAAGAGCAATGTTGAGTGGTTTAAATAACCACAAGTAATTCATTCCCAAAACGATTGAGGGATAGTAGGTGACAACAGGATATATCATCACTTCCCATTATTAAATTACTTAATATATAGGCTCAGAATCTATTACAAGCCCACAAATTTTTCATAAATTTTGCAAAAACTCATTTGATGTTGACACTTGACCTGGGGCTTTTGATAGTTGTCACTTACCTCATCAGTGACTATATGTTTTACTGCAGAAATATTAATGTGTTTGATTCCAAGATAATGCTACAGATCCTGCTTGGAGGGTCAAATATATTGTAAATGCACTGGATTACCTTACCGAAAATCCTAAGAATTCTGAATACCAAAATATATTTGGTCTAAGGGGTTTAGGGTAAGGAATTATGGAGCTGTAGTACTTCTGTGAGGCCTTTCCTGAATATTCCTCTCTCAGAAGTGCCTTCCTCTGTGCTTCCCTGCATTTTTTAAAACAAACTTTTCCAACATTATAGTAAAGACCATGTATTTTAATGTTTTGACTATTTCCCCAATTATTTTAAGTGCCAGAGAAGTGATCCAATTCTTTTGTCACCTAGCACAATACCTGAGCATCAACTCAGTTCACAATAAATATTAAACAAATATGAAAGGATGAAAAGAAATGCGTAGAGCTCAGAGAGTCAGTTGAGTGGATGAGAAAGCACAAGGTAAATTTTCCTTACTTTCCTTACATTGTGTGTGTGTGTGTGTGTGTGTGTGTGTGTTATTCCTCACCTGAGGATATTTTTTCCATTGATTTTTTTTTTGAGAGAGAAACATTGATGGGAGAGAGACACGTGGATGAGTTGCCTAACCTGCAACCGAGGTACGTGCCCTTGACCGCTTACATTCATTTTGACTGGGCAGACTTACCATTTAACTGTGAAAACCTAAAAATCACACATTGTAAAGTCACAGTATTTATGAATTAAAAACAACAACTTTCAGGGAGCAAGTTAAGGAAGAGGACTATATTTGTATATCTTCTCCATTACACTTTTTACATCTCGTTGATATTTTATCTTTTAAAATGACCTACAATTCATATGCTCAATGTATAATGAATTAAAGCTTTACTAAAAGATAATTCAAAGGAGAAAAAAGAGAGGAGGTATAAAAATTGCAGTGCACATTAAAGACAGTTTAAAATACCAGAGCGATAAAAATAAACAGAAAATTCAAGCACACATCGCAAGGCAACATTGGGAGAAATGGCTGACAAGGTAAGTGGGGGTCAGATCTGAGATACAAATGGGGACATTAAAGAAAGTTTAAATTTGTGCCTTACTATGTTTAAAATAGTTGGTCGCTGGTGACCTCAGCAAGAGAAGTGACAGGGACATATTAAATGTAAGATGCTATGGATGGGGACGTGAACAGGAGATGAAGAAAATGACTCAAAGCAGAGGAAAGGAATGGCAGGGGAGAACACCATTTCTTAAGAACTGGTATAGCTCAAAGAAGCTAGAACAAATCAACACCACTTTCTTTACTGACAGGATCTAGATTTGAGGACCAAAGCAATGACATGGAGACAATTTTACAGCAAAACTGATCTGAATTTACCTACTTTACGCCTATCATGAAATAAACTAAACATCTTTAGTGACTTTAGACAAATTTTCCCTTAAAGTAACCCCTAATTTCCTATTCAGAACCAAGTACCATTCTGAGATATCGCACAGAACATAGAGGGCGTCGGCAGCAGCGGGATGGTGGAGCAGGTGAGCAGGGGTGCCAGACCAGGGCAGGGCACTGGTTGCTGTCATCAGGGCGAGCCTCTGGTGGTGGCTGAAAATTCTTTGCTCTCGCACACCGTGGTCCCACTGGGTGCTCACACCTGCTGCAGATGCCAGCCCTGCTTGCACCTGCAGCCGGCACCACTGCTCAGACCTGCTGCCGGTGCCTGGCACGGGCCCAGATCACCCCTGAGGGCTTCTCCACCTCTCCCTGCTCCTGAGGGGTGATCGGAGCAGCAGCTGATGCTTGCACCTGCTGCTGGCGCCGGCCCCAATCACTCCACGCTGTTAGTGCATGGGAGCCGCGGCAGCAGGAGTGGGCCTGCTGGCAGACAGGGGACCAGGGGCCGTGGTGAGAGGGGCCAGGTGGGGCATGGAGGATGGGCCGAGATCCACCCCTGTGCCCACTACAGCTTTGCGGCCCACAGTTCCTTTCAAGGTGCACAAATTCGTGCACTGGGCTCCTAGTAATAGAATAAATAGACAACCCCCAAACCCAACTACCAATTACATGTATAGAGTATGATACCTAAGATCCAACCTTTTCAAGTGTTTGTACATTACTTGCTATGATTTAGTTTTTGTTACCTTTGCCTCCTCCTACCACTTCTGCCCAGGACAAGATAAAAATCGTGCAACTGATAAAGGATAAAGGACTGTATCATAAGAATATCCACATACATATTACCTTGGCCAGACAATTTTTGTTTGAATTAAATTTGGGAGGTTTGAAATCATTTTAGTAAGTCATGATTACTTTTAAAAGGTAGTATTTTAAAAACAACATGTGCTGACCAAATTATTATAGCTGCAGGGAAAATACTTAATGTATTAGTTTAACAGAGACAAATTTATTTCATCAGTGAGTATAAAGCAGTGTATTCCAAAATAAGTTTATGAGGAGATCAATTCTTCAAAAGATACTGGTCAAACAAATGGGTTGGGGAAATACAATACATTATAACCCTTCTCCCCATTCACAAAACAAACCAACACTTAAGTCTTTAAAACATTTTACAAAAAAAGAAAAAAAGAAATACTTCAACTTTATCTAATCTATCATTTCCCATATTTCTTTGACCAGAATTCCCTACCTTTTGGGGGCAGGGGTAGTAACGGTAGAAAACACAGTTTAGGGAAACACTGCTATATATAGCACTATTTGAAAATGTTACTTCTAAACAGATTTATAATATAGCTAGGACAGAAACTGTGATAATAAATGAGCTTACTAAAACATATGTATTCAAATAACTTGCATTACATGTTTAAAGCAGTTAAACAAAGGGACAATTATAAGATAGATGATTTAATGAAAATAAAAAATTAACGTTTTAGTCAAATCCCTATATTAAATGCTAATTTCTCTGTACCAGCAATTATTTTGTGATATCATTTCCTCCCCCAATACTAAGGGCAGTCTTTCAATATTAAAACTAAAGTTCTCCTAGAAATTGGGTGGTTCAGAAGATAGCGGGGAAGCAAGGTTTGTGAATCTAATTGTTTAAAAGTCCTTTGTGCCTTTGATCCTCTTTATACAACAGTGCACTAACTATTTGGAAGGGAAAAATACTTTTAACATGTGGATTCTTGTATTATATTTTGCTAGACTTCTGGACCATTTTGTTTTGATGTCAACATAATTCTGGGGGTGGAGAGGGATTGAATAACTAACACTCCCCAAAAAGAGAGGGACTACAGCAGTTTTAGAAAGCACTTACTTAATCATTTCAAAAAGCTTTGGATCTGAGACCTTGATATTTCGTGCCATATTCCAGGAAAGATGAACCATGGGTACTATTGACTTCACACTTTGCAATTTGTTCCATTCGTACCGTTCCACTGCCAACTTATACTGGCAGGCTAGGAAAAAAAAAACAGTTATAAAGTAACCCAAAGTACCAAAATTTATGAAGATAACCATTATCACCTTCTCGGGTGATATCAACACCAATTCTGAAAACCTCAAAATATTACAAAAATAACTTTTATGTTTTTGATAATATGGTAATAATAGCAATCATGTAAACAGTGCTCATTCTATGTGCCAGGCATTGTGCTGAGCTATTTTAATGCATTATTTCATTTAATCTATAGTATCACCTTTTTAAATTTATTATTCCCATTATACAAATGAAGAAATTGAAGCCCAGAGAGGTTATATAACTTGCCCAAAGTTGCAAGAGCCAGGTCCTGGTCCTAATCCAGGTCTATCTGGCTCCAAAAGCCATATTATTCATCTTAACTATCCACTGCCTGAAGGCAGGCAGAATCCAAATGGGTTTTGACATAATAGGGCTATTCATAATACCAGACAGAAGAAAAATTTGAAAGACTGAGTAACTACTCTACTTTACTTTCTCCCATACGGGGTTTCCTTTATAAAACAAAACTAAGCACTCTATCGCATGGAGGAAAGCCACCACTGATCACAAATACCCATTTTAAACTATTATAATGAGGAATAAGAAAAGTCTATTGTTTCTTAAAATATATATATTTTTCCTTGTATGTAAAGATATACATTTGTTTTTGCTGAGATCTATAGTCTTGGATTTCTATTTGTTACCTTGAATTTAATTTTTTGTACTACAAATTAAATTTTTATTCAAGGAGACATTTTTCTTCCAATTTTTAGTGGGGTATATTCCAAGAAGAAGAAAAAAAGAACTATCAAATACAATCCCTTATAAATTAAACATTTTTTTTAGCATAATCTTTAAAATACCTGTAAGTGGACCAACATTCCAAGCAATATTGTTGCACCAGCCAATAGCCTGAACCCAATGAACAGTGCCTGCATTTATCCAGACCAAATCTCCAGGTCGCTGAATAAACCTATACACTGGAACATTTGCTTCATAAAGGTCTTCAAGGTTGGGCCACCAAGAACCCATTAGGAAATTCAAATTATTTCTGAAATAAGAAAAAATAATGCAAATGTATCAAGTACTTTAATAAGCTCCTTATAAGACTAGAAGACAAATGTCAGAAGTTTTAAAAATATGTTCATTCATTGCATTGAAAAGTAATGGCTTGTGCAGTAAGAACTGCTATCTGTACAGGGGGTAAAATTAATTACAGTTAATTTTTGGATGACTTAACCAAAGATCAGTACTACTATCTTAAGATGATGTTTTTAAAGATCCAAATGAAATCCAAAGCTACCTTTAAGCAACACTTATACACATTAATTTTTAATTTCACTTCTCTAAAGGCTATTTTGATTGAACCCTTCTCCCTGGAGTATTGAGAAATCTCTAAAAGGTAAATAGAAGGTGGAGCTGACATCAAGTCATTTAAATCCATAAACAGAAACACTATGACAAATAAAGTACTAGGAACTTCTATTTCCGAGGTAAGTGAAAAACAGAGGTTATCTCTAGCTTTCTCAGTTTTTACTAAAAACTGGGTGACTATGCAAAATGAACGATCTCACCCATGTACAATCACACATATGCACAAATAACCATCACTGCTACCATCACCAGTATACTTTGGAAACATTTCTACAGATCATATTACCATGCTTATATTTTAAAATCCAGCTTCTTATTCTACTTCATCATGATATAATATGAAGTACTTTTTAAACTACATAAACAACTTTTCCTACAAAAGAATTTTTAAAAATTCAATTTACTACTTTAAATTTCATTTTGGGGAATGAAAAACTTCCAGAGTGGAAATCTTCCTTTCCTTAATATCTAAGATATAGCCTTGTCTTTATTTCTGTGTCTTATGCTAAAAGATATGGTAAAATGTACCTTTAAATTATTTTCATTGGTTTAAATTTCATTTTTATTTTTTTATATCAAGGACTGGCAAATCCAGCCCATTGCCTGTATTCATAAATTAAATTTTTAATTAAAAAAGAGCCTTGACCTTTCATTTACATATTGTGTGACTGTTTATGTGCTATAATGACATGGTTGTAACAGACCGTACGACCTGCAAAGCCTAAAATATTTATTATTTGGAAAGCTTACCAACCTACAATCTGAGGTAATCTCAATCTTACTTTTTTCCTAAAAACAAGCAAACAAACAAAGAAAAAACACAAATGCAAGGCTGCTCTTGAAAGTCTAGAACAGACTGCCAATGATGGTGACCTAATTGCAAGGAGACAAGAATTGGCTTACTGTTTATGATAAGGCTATGTAGATACAACTCAAAAAAATTTGCCTGTAAAGCAAAATATGGCTATAAACACAAATCCTAGCTCTACTTTATCCACGTGTTGCCATCCAAAAGCAAGCAAGCAATCAAGACCACCAAATTATCAACTAAGTAAAAAAAAAAAAAAAAGACACCCTCAAACTTACAAACCAGGAAGCATCCTTTTTATCATTTATTCAAATGAATGGCTATTTCAAGACAGATATTATTTAAAGTAAAAAAAAAACAAACAAACTACAGACAAGGTCAATACCAGTCAGTTCCAAATAATCCTTATGTAAAACAAAATTATATTGAAATGCTAAGGAGGCAAGTGCTATTTCTGCCACTTAGTTAAATTTACCTAACTATTTATACTAACTCGATATTTTTATTATTCCCCAAGTTCAAATTCTTTAGACATCATCTGGCTATTCTAATTATCTTTGTTCCCAGGTTACCTCTCCATTTAGATAGGAAACTAAATCCTAAAAATAGCTAATCCCTACTCAAAAATAATGAACATGAATCACTGTACTGTAGCTGCAACAATATACTACTATCTCAAAATGTGAGAAATAAAAATCTTTCTGTAGCACAACGGAGATTTCCTACACGATACTGTTCTATCTCTGCTACTACCAGGTTGTTGGTCCATAAAAGTAAATCAGATTAAACTAGGTTATTTCATCAAAGGATTTGGAACTTTAAAATTCCACATCTTTGGCTTTCTTACACTGAAAGAAACCTATATGGTTAAATAGCAAAGACAACATATATAAATATATACATGTATATGGATGTGTGTGTATGTGTGTGTGTATATGAAATTTTGGATTAAAATGTCTTTTTGCAACCATATTTACATTTCTTACTAAATTTGGGTATTTACAGAAAAGATTCTTTAACCCCAAATTAAGAAATTATAGTATGTAGAATGTGTACATAGTTTCCAAAATCTCTCATATATAAATGTTTTTAGTGGTTCTCCCCCACCTCCGCCTTTATTTTATTGGAGTGAGGGGATTAATACCAAATGTATGTATAATTTATGTTAACCAAAATAATTTTCTAATGTTATTAGTAATTAGAAATATTAGGTGCTTGCACAATGCAGTACTTTTTTGAAAAAACAAAGTTTCCATTTAAACAAACATTTCAATTTAAATCAATGAAAACACTTCCAAGATACCCTTTAACACAAGATAAATGAAGACTATTTCTAGGATTCTAGGAAAAGAACACTTCCATGAGATGAGTTCTTTCAATAATACAAAACAAAATCTGAAACAGTTGATTAAATTTTATAATATTCTTTTCTCGAAAAAGTTGCCAGAGTAGTTTTAAAAAGAATTTATATTATAATGACATAGCAAAGAGTACTGTGTTGAAGTTTGAGTTATTAACAATCTATAAGGGTGTTCAATTATAAAATTTCTTCCACTTCTAAAACCATTTACAATAAAACAATTTTTCTTGGAATTCAGACCTTTCACATGAACAAATACTTATGTATCAACTGTTTAATTAACCTAATAACCAAGTTTTCTTTCCTTTAAATTCAAGGCTATTACTATTGCATGAAGTAGTTTCAAGGCATTTTCTTAAAGTATTCCCAGTTACACAAAAACAATGGGTTTGGAATCAAATCGTGTTAAATGAAGCTTCTGCTGAATGGTAAGAGAAAATTGGTTATGACATCCAGCTTTAGTAAGTTGTCCTTCACAATTACTGTTTTTGAATAATTATGTTTAAAGAATATTTAGATTGGAAACCTACTTTTCACAGAAATCATTCAGAACACCCCAGTAACCTTCAGGAACAACGAACCATTCACAATCACCTGGACCAATATTGATATTTACTGAACAGAAGTTGTTATTTTCTTGATGACCTAAAATGTGAAAAAAAAAAAAAGATCAGCATACTATAAATTCTATAGAAAAATGTATCTTTAGAAATGAAACCTTAGAAATGTTCAACAGAGAATGCTCTAATGGTATTATTTTTGCTTTTTAAATTGATTTGAGAGAGAGAAAAGCATCGATTTATTGTTCCACTTATTTATGCATTCGTTGGTTGATTTTTTTTTTAATATATATTTTTATTGATTTCAGAGAGGAAGGGAGAGGGAAATAGAAACATCAATGATGAGAGACAATCATTGATCGGCAGCCTCCTGCATGCCTCCTAATAGGGATTGAGCCCACAACCCAGGCATGTGCCCTTGACCAGAATCAAACCTGGGACCCCTCAGTCCACAGGCTGACACTCCATCCACTGAACCAAAGCAGCTAGGGCTCATTGGTTGATTCTTGTATGTGCCCTGACCAGGGATTGAACCCACAATCTTGGTGCATTGGGACAACACTCTAACCAACTGAGCTACCTGGCCAGGGCCTGTTAGTATTTTTGATAGTGTCCCACAGGATTCTTAAGCTCTGTTCATTTTTCTTCATTTTGTTTTCTCCTTAGAATAGTTTCTTTTGACATATGTACGTTTACTGATTTATTTATTTTTTTTAGCCTGCTCAAATCTACTGTTGAAACCCACTAGGGACTTTTTTGTTTCAGTTATTATACTTTCAGCTTCAAAATTTTTTGCCTTTCTTATTATAATTTGTCTCTTTATTGATAATCTCTATGAGCCATTGTTTCCATTGGTTCTTGTCCATGGTTTCTTTTAGCTCTTTAAACATCTTTAAGACAGCTGTAAACATCTTTAAGACAGCTGATTTAAAGAGTCTAGTAAGTATAATGTCTGTACTTTTTCAGGAATAGTTTTTGTCAACATTTCTTTCTTAATGCCTTTCTCTTTGTTGCTTGCTTTCTTTCAGGTTTTTTTTTTTCCTGACTGGAAGAAACTAAGACATTGCCCAAAAAATGAAAACTGAAGAAGTTTGTCACTAGTCAATCTGCCCTATAAGAGATGGTAGAGTTTTTTAGGCTGAAATGAAAAAAACACTAGATAGTAACTCAAAGCTCTGAGATATGAAGAACTAAAGTAAAGGTAAGTACATAAGAGGGAAGACTCACACTTTCCAATTTTGAAACTTAACCTCAAAAGGCAATAGTAATAAAACCAGTGTGGTACTGACATAAGGACAGAGATATAAATCAATGGAACAGAATCAAGATTCCAAAAATAAATCCATACATACGTTATATCTATGCTCATTTCATTTTCAACAAGGGTGCCAAGACCATTTAATAGAGAAAGGATTATAGTCTTTCTGACAAATGGGACAATTGGGTAGCCATATGTAACAGAATGAAATTAGACCCTTAACTGATACCATGTACAAAAATCAACTTAAAATGGATCAAAGATCTAAATATAAGAGCTAGAACTATAAACATTCTAAGAAAATATTGGGGTAAATCTTTTCCGACCCTGGATTTGGCAATGGCTTCCTGTATATGACACCAAAAGCATATGGAGGTGGAGGGGGGGGGAGGGATGGGTGAAAAATACAGCATAGAGAACCACCTATCCTATCTAATAAAAGAGAAACATGGTAATTGGCGTACGACCGCTACCCTTCCCATTAGCTAATCAGGGCGATATGCAAATTAACTGCCAGCCAAGATGGCAGCCGGCAGCCAGGCAGCTTAAACTGAACATGAGGCTTGCTTGCTTCAGTGACGGAGGACTGCAACGTTCCCTGCCTGCCTTGCCGGCCTCTGAGCCTGCAGTTTGAAACATAGTTACAAATACAGAAGCTAAAAAAACCCCCAGAAACCAGCTTTCAGCGAGCTGGGATCTCAGAGCTGGAGTTGATACAGTGCTTCGATTATAGAACCTAAACAAACCAGATACCTGCTTTCAGCAGCTGAGGTCTCAGAGCTGGAGCCAGAGCTAAAGCTGGCCCAGAATAAAAAAAGAAAAAAGAAAAAAAGGAGCAGTTGGGAGCTTCAGTCCCAGCCTGAAAACAGCCTTCAGCCCCTCACCCAGACTGGCCAGGCACCCCAGTGGGGACCCCCACCCTGAAGGGTGTGTGACCAGCTGCAAACAGCCATCATCCCCTCATCCAGGCTGGCCAGGCACCCCAGTGGGGACCCCCACCCTGATCCAGGACACCCTTCAGGGCAAACCAGCCGGCCCCCACCCATGTACCAGGCCTCTATCCTATATAGTAAAAGGGTAATATGCCTCCCAGCACCGGGATCAGCAGAGCCGAGAGGCCTCCCGGTACCGGGATCAGCGTGACAGGGGGCGACGCCCAAACCCCCTGATCGCCCTGCGGCTCTGTGTGTGACAGGGTGCGGCGCCCCAACCCCCTGATCGGCCCTGCTCTGTGTGTGACAGGGGGCAGTGCCCCAACTCCCCTATCGGCCCTACTCTGTGAGTGGCAGGGGGGAGCTCCCCAACCCCCTGATCGGCCCTGCTCTGTGCGTGACAGGGGGCAGCACCCCAACCCCCTGATTGGCCCTGCTCTGTGCGTGACAGGGGGTGGCGCTGCAACCTCCCCATGGACCCTGCCTTGAGTGTGACAGGGGCGGTGCCCCAACCCCCCAATCGGCCCTATCCTGAGTGTGACTGAGGGTGGCATCGCAACCTCCCGATCCGTCCTGCTCTGTGCATGACAGGGGGCGGCGACCCAACTCCCCAATCGGCCCTGCTCTGAGCCCGACCAGGGGCTGCACCTAGGGATTGGGCCTGCCCTCTGCCACCCGGGAGCAGGCCTAAGCCAGCAGGTCGTTATCTCCCGAGGGGTCCCAGACTGCAAGAGGGCACAGGCCGGGCTGAGGGACTGCCCTCTCCCCCCCACCCCGAGTGCACAAATTTTTGTGCACCGGGCCTCTAGTCCTATATAATAAAAGGCTAATATGCAAATTGACCAAACGCAACCAGTCGCTATGATGCACATTGACCACCAGGGGGCAGATGCTCAACGCAGGAGCTGTCCCTTGTTGGTCAGTGCACTCCCACAGGGGAGCACAGCTCAGCCAGAAACCCGGCTTAAGGCTAGCGAGTGCAGCGGCGGTGGTGGGAGCCTCCACAACAGTGCTAAGGATGTCCGACTGCCAGGTTAGGCCCGCTCCCCACTGTCAGTTGGACATCCTCCGAGGGCTCCTAGACTTCAAGAGGGTGCAGGCCAGGCTGAGGGAACCCCCCCTTGAGTGCATGAATTTTGTGCACGAGGCCTCTAGCAGTCAGTAATATTTTAATAACTATGTATGGTATCAGATGGGTACGAGATTTATTGGGATGAACACTTAGTAAGTTATATAATGTCTAATCATTGGGGTATACACCTAAAACTAATATTGTATGTCAAATGTAATTGAAAAATAAAAAATTATAAATGTTACAGGGGGAAAAGAAAGAAAGAAGCAGGCACAAAAGCCAACAAATTATGATACCATTTATATGAAATATCCAGAACAGGTCACTATACAAAGCCAGAAAGGAGACTACAGTAAATGCTCACATAACATCATTGATCGGTTCCTAGAACTGCAGCAAAATGATGTATAGCAAAACCAACTTGACCATAGGTTAATTGATATAAACAACAATTATAACAAAATAACACTGAATGAAAGGACTGAGGACCTATGATAGTGGTTGTTGGGGGAGTGACTGCTTAATGGGCATGGGGGTTTCCTTCTGAGCTGATGAAAATGTCTTGGAACTACACAGAGATGAGAGCTATACTGTATAGCACAATGAATAACTAAATGCGACTGAATTACATACTTTGAAAGGGTTAATTTTATGTGAATTTTACCACAATAAAGAAAAATGTAGCTGTGTTCTCACCACACCCTACGCACACCACAACCTGCGTCTTTTTTTACATACACAGTACCATGTGAAAATGGTACTCTTAATATTTACAACTGTCTCTTACCATGGGTAGATGGTTGAAATTGTCCATGGCATGGACTCCAAATAAAATTTAGCTCTAACTAAAATTAGAGATGCTGAGACACCACCAAATAAAAATCTTTCAGGGTAAAACCTAAGAGCATATCTGTAATTTAGAACATACATGACTGATCATAAAGTCCATTAAAGCATAATGTTACATTTATCTATGTAACTCCAGAAACAAGGTGTTTGTCCCATAAAAACGAATTCAAAATAATCTTTTAAAAATTCAAATGAACTAACAGGTTTAAGGATCACTGTACAACATTTCTTCTCTAAGACTGAGTTGTAAAATACAATAACCACTTGAAATGTAGTTAATATAAAATGAGATGTGTAGTAACTGCAAAGTATACAATTTTGAAGACTTAACATAAAAACATGCAAAAATAACCCAATAATGTTTGTATTCATTAGATGTTGAAACAATAGTTGCATATACTGGGTTAAAATTAATTTCACCTATTTCATTTTACATTAATGTGACTACTGTAAAATTTTCAAAAAATATATGACTTGCACTATATTTCTGTTGGATAGTACTAATATCAGTTAAGAGAATTCTTTAGAGAATTCCTTACGTTCCACAGGGCCTTTCTGAAAAACCTAATGCCTTGTATACAAACCAACACAAAACTAAAACAGTCTAGGCACACAGTGACAAAGAAGTAATCTGTCATGTTTGCTATTCCCCTTCATTTGTAAGGAAAAACTTCATTTTTTCTTTGAGGGTATTATTTGCATAAAATAATTCAAATTCTATGAGAGACATTTTCAACTGAAATGAATCTTAATAGAACCAATCCAATAGTACATACATAAAAGAAGGGAACTCCAGTGAGTTCAAATAACTTTCCCAGTATTTACACTGGTGTCTAAAGTGGGGACAGAGTGGAGAGCAGACAGGTCTTCTGCCATTTATTCCAGAACTGTTTCCACTTTACCCAACTATGTATAAACATCATAGAACTGGGCTTACAATGCCTGAGGATAAAAACAACTACAACCTAATGGTTCTAATCTTGGCTATACATTGGAATCCTCTGGAAAACT
The DNA here is from genome assembly GCF_014108235.1 of Myotis myotis. Classification (NCBI taxonomy): domain Eukaryota; kingdom Metazoa; phylum Chordata; class Mammalia; order Chiroptera; family Vespertilionidae; genus Myotis; species Myotis myotis. Next base: position 4,648,012 of record NW_023416346.1, on the reverse strand, counting down.
TTAAAAAAAAATCTCCAGAGAGTAATCAACTATGTATTTTAAAAAGCTTACGAGGAGATTCTAATGAGCAGCCAGGACTGGGACCCACTGACCTGTTACCTAGAAGCAAGTCTATTATGAAACAACTAGAGGCCCAGTGCACGAGATTCTTGCACCCTGGCCTGTGCCCTCTCGCAGTCCGGGAGCCCTCGGGGGATGTCTGACTGATGCAGGCCTAAGTCAGACATTCCCCAAGGGGTCCTTAGCGCTGCTGCGTAGGTAAGAGGGGCTCCCGCCACCGCCACTGCGCTTGCCAGATATGAGTCCAGCTCAGGGCTTCTGACTGAGCAGCACTCCCCCTGTGGGAGCACACTGACCACCAGGGAGTAGCTCTTGCATTGAGCGTCTGCCTCCTGGTGGTCAGTGCACACCATAGTGACCAGTTGTTCTGCCGTTCAGTCAATTTGCATATTAGCCTTTTATTATATAGGAGGATTCTTAAGCTACTATTAAATAAGCAGGTTGCCGAAACCGGTTTGGCTCAGTGGATAGAGCATTGGCCTGCGGACTGAAATGTCCCGGGTTCAGTTCCGGTTAAGGGCATGTACCTGGGTTGCAGGCACATCCCTAGTAGAAGATGTGCAGGAGGCAGCTGATCGATGTTTCTCTCTCATCGATGTTTCTAACTTTCTATCTCTTTCCCTTCCTCTCTGTAAAAAAATCAATAATAAATAAATAAATAAATAAATAAATAAATAAATAGATAGATAAATAAATAAATAAGCAGGTGACAAAGCAGCAGCCTGGTTTTCAAACCATGGCTAATTTAAGTAGCAAACAGAAACAGCTGAGGGTGATATGCAGCTCACAGGCACTGGTACAGTAAACTTGTTACCACCAGTATTTTTCTGAATTGTTAAATATTTTGAACATCACCCTATGAAATTTCATGTCAAAGTAAGGCAGGAGTGGGGAACCTTTTGTCTGCCAAGGATCACTTGGATATTTATAAAATCATTCGTGGGCCATACAAAATTATTAACCTAAAATTAGCCTGCTATATTTGGTTAACATTTAATTAACTGACCCCTAATGCCTATGCAGGGCCAGACCAAATTAAGGCAGCACAGAGAAGATAATACATTAGTGTTGGACAGAATTTTAAGTCTAAAACCAATGTAATTCATTTTACCAATGAAGAAAAAGACCCAGAGAAGGAATGTGATTTGCCAAAAGTGACAAGCTTAGTTAGTGGTAAAGTCCAGACTAGATAATGCCTACACATCATCATGTACTTTGTAAACTGTGCACTGTAATCCAGTTGGACAATTGTAACCTACAGTTTCTTTTTAAAAATGTATTGTTCTATGAAACTACTGTAATATAAAATATACTTCTTATTGTGATTATGGTAGGAAAAACTATATCCCATTACCCTGCAGTAGATGGGATCAACAACAGCCTTTATGCCAGGAATGCTCCAATGACCCCTTTTCCAAAGTAAAATGCTATTGTTTCAGAGCTATTAAAATATAATACAAAGGAGAAAAATCTTAACAATCTGAATCCAGTTAAAGAGTCAATTCTTGTATTAGAAAAAATCCTTTCAGTTTCATTTTCTGTAAATGGAAAAGAATCTGGTTCTCTTTTGCATATTTCACATTCTGATTAATTCTGTTTTTCAATTGTAGAAGATATGTTAGTTCATAAAAGTTACCTGGTGTTCTGCTTCCTGGAACTTTCATATATAGCTGAACTGTGTTCATGCCGAGTATGGTGTGACCAACATGGCTTAGAAGATTTCCTGCTGATACGACACGCACAAAAGCAGGAAGTTTAGTCAACTCATGTAGCTGCAACTTCCACCTGCAATAAAATAACAGATCAAGAGTGAAACTCTGTGACAAGTATTTGTGTAATTAATCATTTCTTCAAAAACCTCGTGCTTCAATCAGAAAACAATCAAAATTATAAATACTTTACTTTCACATAGGAAACACTGGAATGCTTAAATTTTTCTCAAGAAAATTTCCTAACAAAAAGCATAAAAATAATTAAACAAAAGGAAAAGATTTGACTTCTAATTTTTATAATTGTGTAATTACATTCTATAGAATTATATTGTTAATCATAAAGTAGAATGTTATGATTGTCTAATTAGCATACAGTCAGGGTCTTGATGAAAATTTGTAAAAGGGTTACCATTCAAGAAAATACTTTAATTGCAAGACCTAGCAAAAATAATTTAGCTAAATTCTGTATATTAACTTAGAAAAGTGATCTGAAATAAAATAGAAAGTCGTATACAATTGTATACAATTCTCCATCTTTACCTCAGTTCACAAAAGACTACAAAGACTTACTTTTTGTCATCAGACAGGTCAATGTTGGTCCCAAACTTTATGGTTTTAAAGGGTCCTTTCCTCCTCCTCCCAGAACTTAAAAAAGAGAGACAATATTAGAAACATGCATTTTAAACAGAAATATTAAGTGGACAATGAAAAGTAACTTACTTATCTGAAGATGTAGATTCACTATCTGAGTGTTCTTTATGGTGACTTCTTTTCTCATTTTCTTCCTACAGATTAAGGAGAAAGCATTCCAGTTTACTATTCTATAACCAGCTATCCTTTCCATCATACAATTGACAACTTCACATCAAGATTGATAGTCAATGGTATCCAAACTCTTCCATCAGCCACAATGCTATCCTAGTAGTTCTTCCTTATTAGCATTCTTCTATAAGGTGAACAAACTATAGATTCTTATTTCCTGCCCCATTTTTCAAGGAGAGAAAATTTAAGGAAAGTTAAGAGGCCTAAGAAGTATCAATCATGATGACAAAATTTTTAAACTAGCAGAGGTACATGCATGCATGTTTATGTAGCTATCTATAATAATAAAAGCATAATATGCAAATCGACCCAATGGCCAAAAAGCAGAATGACTGTCTGGACAACCTTCTGGACAAAGCCAGGGCTGCAAGGGCAGCTGAGGCAGCCGGGGCTGCAAAGGCCTACCCTTGCACGAATTTCGTGCAGCGGGCCTCTGGTATATGTATAAGGATGGAAGGGAATAACTTCTCTACTCTTGATTATGAACAAAGGTAAAAAGATCTTCCTGGGCCAAATCTTTTTTCCATAATGAATTACATATGAATGATAGAACATTTAAAACATTACTAGGGAAATTAAGTACTGGATAAATATAGGTGCTTTTCCATGTAAATTACTACCATCTACAATTTTTGTATCACAGACATGGTTATCTCTTAACACTCAGTGTCCTATGATTTTTGAGTCAGCAATACTCCATGAAATTTTGGCCTCCCTCCCTTTCAATGTACAGTTTCTAAACATTTGTCAAATTTTTTTTACATGTAATGTGGTCCAGGCCTCCAAATCACACACAAAAAAGCCACCCTTTCTTTGGTTATGGATCCATTCCTACTTACTCTCTGCCTCTTATTATATTTGCTTTTCAACTCTTCCTCCAAATTTCCCTTTGATGATCTCTGAATCCTGCTATTATTATCTACTCTATTCTGATCACATAGTTAAAATATCTCGAAAGTTTGAACTACACAGATTTATATGGACAATGAATTCACTATAACTCCTAAAAGTTACAGGACAGTTTTTATTAGATGAATTTCTTGGTAGGATCTATGGGGAGTGGTAGTAAGAAACACAAGTGTATAATTTATAGGTATAAATGTCGCCTTGATTGAAAATATGAACTCAGGGCAGAATTTAAAACAGATATCAAAAAGTCTAATGAATTACAAATAAAGACTTAGAGGCACATATTAAGTTTCAGCTGCAGGATACGAGTAACACATTTAATAAACTGATTTTGCAGGTCTTTCATGTTTACTTTGTGGGAGAATTTTTAAACTACAGTTCTAAAGGATTTCAGTAATGCTTCATCGCTGAAAGGCCTATGAGTCTTTTCATAATAATCCTCAGATTATTCAAAGTTTTGTTTTTTAGTTTTCCATACATTTTCAAATAATCTATGCATATCTCTCAGTTTTTTCTTTCAGACTGAGACTAGTAACAATAACACTAATGTTTCCTGGAGGAGCTATCAGATAATAAATACTAACCTGTAGAGGAGAAAAATGGGAAGGCACAAGTCTAGAAACTGTGCAAGTATAAAGCAAACTTGAGACTTAGTTAATCCTCTAATATCAATGGTTCTGAATTAGGAGCAATTTTGCCTTCTATAGTATGGCTAAAGACTTTGATTGTCAGAGCTGGCGTTGGGGCTAAGGGGTATGCTAAGATTATCCAAGTAGGGAGAAGCCAGGGATGCTACTAAACATTCTGCAATACAAAAGACAACACCCCACAACTAACAGTTATTGAACCCAAAATGTCAATAATGCCAGGGTTAAGAAACCCTGCTCTAAACAAAAATATCCCAGAGATAAGGAAAATATCTTATAGTAATATTTACTTTATCAACCTACAGGTTTTCTTAGACTTTACTAAGAGCAAACTTGATAGCACATAAAATATTTTATACTAGAGGCCCGGTGCGAATCCATGCACCACCAGTGGGGTCCTTTGGCTTGGCCTGTGGGGATCAGGCTGAAACCGGCTCTCTGACATCCCCCGAGGGGTCCTGGATTGCGAGAGGGCGGTTCTCAGGTGATGTACCCCGGAATCGGGCTCCCTCCTCTCTGGTTCCGGGTGTGTCACCTGAGAACCTCAGCTGCCAATTCACTGCAGCTCAGCAGCTCCTGCATTGAGCATCTGCCCCCTGGTGGTCATTGTGCATCATAGCTACCGATCAGATGGTCACTTAGGCTTTTATATATATAGAATATAGATAAAGATAAAATAATGAGATACTTACAGAATTAATGGACCCCTTTAAATTAAAATAATATAAAATAATAAAATATCTCCAAAATAAAAATAATGTTCAGGAAGTAAGTACTTACTCTCAATGATTCCTGGAAGGAGGAGGCCTGATACTGTGCATATTTAGCAATTGTAGTATGAGATCGATTACTTTCACAATGCCAGATTTTCTTCGTTCCAGTGGGATCCCAGTTTTCATCTGCTGGCTGCAACAACTGTGTCCTCACTTCTACCATGTGTTCATTGTTAGCTTCCACCAAAGTTTTGGTAGAGAAAAGTCCCAGGTCTTCATAAATAAATAAATGTAGTTAATAAACAAAAATTATATTTGGAATAACATTTTTAAAGTGCTTTTTTAAAAGGGGAGGGGTGGGGAGAGGAGGGAAAACGTTTTATGGTGCTCCATTCAGTTCTCCTACAATCCAACTGGGGCCTCTGCACATCCTGAATTTCCTGTTAGGTTTCCACAACCATACACTGAAGCTCTGGAACTATTCGTCATGCCACCAACGGGGGGGGGGGGGCGCACAATCGAGGGACCAGGTACTAAAGTTTCACTTATTTATTTAATTTCTGCAGGAACTACTTAGGGGGCAATAGTACTTATTAGTAGTCTCAAATCTTACCTAAATTTTTATTAAAAATTTATTTTATTAGTCAACCTAAATCATAATTATATATAGTTTCACCAAAATAAAAGTTAAATTAAAAAAGCACCAGTAAATTGGCAGTAACTACCATCTTCGTATCTTCACATTGATTAAAGAGATAATACTGATAACACACACACACACAGCCTTACAGCTAGGAAACTATTAAGATAAAAATGTGGGGGTGGGGGGGAGGGAAGAGAAAAAATAAACAGAAACAAGTTTCTGCCTGTGCTTCAAAAGTTAGCAGACAGTAAAGAACATATACAAACTTTTCCTTTTTCTTATTAAAGCTTACCCAACTTAAGAGCTCCAGCAAGGCCACGTATTACTGTAACAGGGTTGTTTGGATTTGTACAAAATTGATGTAATGGAGGAAAGAAAGCATCGCGTTTATTTTCCAACTGTAAAATTAAAACATACAGTTAAATCTCTGGAAAACAGACCTTTAATTTAAATGTTATGCCAAATTCATATCTATTATTTATTGCGATTTAATAATGCATCCCATCTGTCATTATTTGTATTTTACAGTATTTTATCACTATGTCTTTTGAGCTTCACTGTAATTAGATATAAGCACACATATCTCTCTTTTTCATTATATCCTGAACAAAATATGTGGGAGAAATAAAATTTAAATTCCAAAATCAGACTGTTTTAAATATTATTCAGCCTTAAGAAGGAAGAAAATCTTGTTAATATGCTGCAACATGGATGAAACTTGAGGACACTATGTTAAGTGAAAATAAACAAGTCACACACACACAAAATTTGTATACAATTTCCCTTATATAAGGTTTCTAAAGTAGTCAAATTCATAGAAACAGAAAGTAAAGTGGTTGTTACCCGTGGCTGGGGAGACTGTGGAAAAGGGAGTGCATTTTAATAGGTATAGAATTTCAGTTTGGCAAGATGAAAAAGTTATGTAGAGCTGTTTTTCAACAATAAGAATACACTTAAAACTACTAATTGTGCACATAAAAATGGTGATGATAAACTTTATGTAGATCGCTTTTTAATCACAAACAGAAAAAGAAAAAAAAATCAATTAAAAAAACATACTACCAAAATGAAAGTAGGCTGAAGAAGAAGACCCATAAAAGATAAATCTTAATCTTGCATTTCCCCCGCTCCTCAGACCTCAGTTTAAAAGTTTTGTTACAGTTCTATCCCAGTGCTTCCCTTACATACCAAAGGATCAATAGAAACTGGTTTAGGGAAGGATCAATATAACATTTGGCCTCTAGAGGGCGAAAACAGAACCAAATCTCTAAAAACAAACTTTATAGTTTAAAATATTTTCATTTGGGGTAGAAGTGGGAGTATGGAAGGAAGGAAATGGGGTAGGAGGACCTACTTGGGAAAAACATAAAAAAAGAGTTGCTTTGATTGAACTCCTAATTTCCTAGTTCATCATAAAGTAAAACTAATATCCAGTTTTAAATAATCTATTCAGCTTTTTAGTGACATATCTATTACCACATTTTATGTTCTCAAACACTTTTTTTTAAGGTAAATGATAGTGTTTGTTTTTTTAGCCAATGTATAAAACACCTAGTAGAGTGCAGATTTAAAATCCAGCTTACTCCAAAAAATGTTATACTTTTAGGTAGTTTTTGCCTAATATTGCTCAAAGTTGGGGGCATTTACAAAGTATTCCTGTAAAGTACTACTCTAATGTAATCAGTTAATAGCTGAGAAGTTATGTTTTACATGCTATAACAAAATCTTCTTGAAAACATCTTTATCCCCCCCACCCCCCCCCAAAAAAAACATTCAAGCTGCTGCCAATAATTTTAATGTTTCCTAGAAGGCATCCACATTGATTTAAAGCAAGATCTCATGAAAAACAGATAGATGTAAACACTAGTTCGATTTATTTCTAGTCAGTCAATTCAGACTCACATAAATACTAGGTGTAGGAGGATTCAACTTGTCCTTTGGCAAGGGCGGGTATGGTGAAGATGGTGGTCTTGGAGGCGGACATTTATCCAATAAAATGCTACTGTTAGATAAGCCATTTTTACCTAGATTCCTTAAAAAATGGAGAAAAAAACAGCTGTACATTTATTTAGGAAACAGAATTTTAAAATCCTGAATTAAATCCTAATCAATTGACTGGGCAGTTGCACAGATCCATGAGATTTGGATCAGTAAAAAACTAAGAACAATTATTAATTTCAGCAAATACTTAGCTTGATTTCTCTATCTTCCACTGAAGAAAAGTAATAGAAAAGATACGGTAACACATAAATTACTGATGACATTCCTAATTTTGCTTGAATTTTCTGATTTATTTTTCCACCCAAAGAACAGAAATTCCAATTCTCTCTCCACCAAAAAAGGTGCAGATAATAGTAAAAATAGATTATGTCTCTCTCTTTATCATATCAGCAATTATAACTAAGAAATCATAGTGACAATTCTCAAACCTGAAAAGACCTTTCTTTTCTTTCCTCAAATCTGAAAAGAATATTCTGTGTAACCCCTTGACTAATAAAATTTAGCAAGATTCTAGTCTACTAAATTTTGTAGCAAATGATACCAATTTTTAAAATGAGATGTATAGCTGCAATCTATTCTGATACTCTATAATTATTACTTACTAGTAACTGGGGTTCATTTTCCATTATAAATTCTTAATGGATGGTAGAATTACTTCCAAACTGTGATCGTTTTAATGTAAGAAAAAAGTATTTCCAATTTTTCAAAGCCCTTACCCAACTCAGAAAATCAGCAAGACATAATTTTGAGCTTTCAAATCATTCCAGGTTAACTAACCTTCCTCACCTAATTAATGTAAGTTCAAAAATAACCAATGCATTAAAATACCAAGTACTCCTAAATTAACATATTAAAATTCCAGATAAGAATTTGAAAATTGTAATTATGACAGGAAGTTAAAAACTTAGTAACTTTACTTATTGAAAACTGGCATTTTTTCATCAAAAATTACAGAAAACATTTTGCTATGATTTTGCCAAAATGGGAAAACCTTACAAATCAGCCTGTTTTGATTGGTACCAAAGGAAACAAAGGCTTAAAATTCCACTGCTACCACCTTTTGAAATGCTACACATTAAATAGCATTTCAAAATGGGTGTCACTTTCTTAATTTCTCAACTCCAACACCAAGTAAAAATAAGAGTTCATGGCAGGTCTCAAAGAAATGAATTAAGTTTATAATAACTGAATTTTTTAAGAAGTATGTGAGTTAGTTATTAAAGTGAAGTTTTAAGTTCAAGTAACAATTAAGGTCCTCAGCTAAAATAAATGAATCTTCTTATTCAATACCAGTTTTCCACAAAGCATGAATGTCCTGTACATTTAAAAATAGACATGATACATTTAAACTTTTAAATTTAGGTATAAAACTGGAATTAACTTATAAACTCCATAGAAGTAAAAACTAATTGGCTGAGACTGGTATAAAAAAAAAAAAAAAAAAAAAGGAAAAGGAAAAGAAAAGAAAAGAAAAAAAACCCCACAACAATTCAAGTATTATTAAATCAATACAAAATAAAACAGTCACTTACAATATCCACATAGATCATTACACTTTTCATGCTGAATTGTGCATCTGCCACTATTTAACTTTGGAATTTAAACAACAATGACTCCAAATATCTAAAATTTGTTGTACCGAGCAAAAGATGGATGTAAGGTATAGCAAATGATTAATATTTTAAGGAATTGGAAGATAATGAACCAGGTATTAAAACTGTTCCATAAAAGAGCATCTCACGCTAATTAAATGTGACAAAACTTAAGCTTCTACAACATTCTGGATGTTGAGAGATGAGAGTAGAAAACAGGGTTTGTTAGATTAGTAGAATTCTGCCTCCATAATGTCTACAGTTGTATAACAATTAAAAGAAAATAGGTAAATGGGAAAGTAAAACAATGAAAAGTGCAGAAGCCTTTATTTTAAAACTAGTGGCCCAGTGCACGAAATTTGTGCACATTAAAAGGTAATTAATTAGAGGAAATATTTTAATATTGCTATTTGCCCTTTCTCTATAATAGAAAGTGTCAGAGATTAAAGAAAATTAATAAAATGTATATGAAAATCTCCCTCGTCAGAGTCTGGGGTGGGCCGCGGGACCCAGAGTCAAGTCCCCATCCACCCACGCGTGCCTCGAAATCGTGCGAGACCCAAACCTGGCCGGCCCCACCCCCCAAGCCCCATGGGGCAGGGGGCGCAACCTCAGGTCCCCCGGCCTGGCGCAGGGCAGGGAGTGCAGCCTCAGGTCCCCCGTCAAACCCCGCCGGGTGTGTGTGTGGGGGGGGGGGGGGGGGCACGGCCTCAGGTCCCCCGGCCCTGGGGTGGAGGGCGCGAGGGTGTGACGACCATTTGCATATTAGCTCTTTATTACATAGGATAGAAAAGGGTGAGGAAGCATAACTAAGAGAGCTGAATATGATTTAACAATTGAATGATACAATTGCATTTTAAACCATAAAAGCAGCAAAGGTATTGTAACTGCCTCTGGATGCATCACACTGATCACTACAACACTAAGATAAACCAAACAAGAGTCAGATTAAAAATAACCAACATTTTAAAAACTAAATATGTGAAAATAAGAAGGAAGTTAGAATAAACCATGCAATCAAATTATATCTAGCAGTTTCTTATTGTATGTCAAACATTGACTCCCTGACTACTGAGGTCAAGTCTAAAACAAACAGAGGAACCGATGCAACTGTCAGTATATAGACTAGTAAGGTTTTTCTACTTAAAATACACTTATCAATCCTAATGCAAAAGACAGAGCTGTGGATAATGAATACATTTAATCTTCTGAACATTTAAGTATCCAATGCTGTTTATAATAAAATAGAGCCCTGGTGCATGGATTTGGGCACACTGAAAGGAAATTAATTAGAAGGTGGTTGGCAGGGTGGGACTGGATGAGACAGGCCAGACATACCCTAGAGCCAACCTCCCAAGGTCTCTCCCCTGTTTGCCGCACCTGGGGTGGCGCCATGGCTGGAAAGGCATCTGTGAAGTGAGTGGGGTCCCTCAGCCTGGCCTGCGGGGATCGGGCCAAAACCGGCTCTCCGACATCCCCCAAGGGATTCTGGAGTGCAAGAGGACACTCTGCAAAGTTGCTGTCGTACAGGGTATGGAATGCAAATGCAACTGTGCAGTAAACTAGATTTGGGGCCGACAGTGCCACAGCAACAACATAACACACGGCCAAAGGTGGAATCGCACGGCCACATGAAGAATTGGGCTCCTTTCTCTCTGGTTTCAGGGTGCATCACCCAAGAACTGCTGCTGCCAAGTCACTGCAGCTCAGCAGCTCCCACATTGTCTGCCCCCTGGTGGTCAGTACACATCATAATGACCGTGGGATGGAGGGAGGGACACTTAGCATATTAGCCTTGTATATACACAGAAGATACTTCAAGCCAAATAATGAAACTTTACTATAGCAATCCAAAGTAGAGAAAGGAATTAAAGTCAACTATCCCATTTTAAGTTCTTTTCTCCCATGTTGAAACTCTTTCCTTAAGCAAAGTTGAGTATGAGGAAATTACTCATAACCCAATTATTTAAAATACTGGCTTAAACTTACTTTTTAATTTTCCCACATCATTTGATAGAGAAACGAAAAAGTGCTCTGTACGTAAACCAATCTAGACTTTCATTATCTTGGATTATGAAGCTCCTAGACCAGAGACATTGAGATGGCAGCTATGTCACTTACCCCTTCTGAGTTCTAGACTCCTGCCAAATGCAGAACACCATAAATAGAACAGAAATGGCAAGCAACACAACATCTATCATTTGCAGTCTTGACTTTTATTCTAAACCTCAGAAGATTTTTATCTCCATATTATCAGAGCATTTTTTTTGTTTGTTTGTTTCTTCATTCATAAACTGAGGCCTAGATTTATTGAAATAACCCAAGCAACCACAGGGGCCTATAGTGTTTAATGTTTCTAGCTACTTATTATATACAGGGATTGGCAGAAGTATGTTTATGGTTGCAAGATTCTTTTGAGTTAATAAAGTTATTGTGTAATAATCATGGCCTGTATGTCTTTTTCCATATGAACAACTGTAAAACTACTTTTGCCCAACTCTGTATATATGTCTCTGTAATAAGGCAAACTTGTCTTTAAGAGTTAAAAGCTGAATATAAACTGTAAGAATGTACTTAAGAATTGTGAAGTGGATGTTTATATATACCTCAAAACTAAGATGGAAGATTATAATCGTTTATTAAGAAACACAATCACACCTAATAAAGCACAAGACTTTATTAGTAAAAATTATGGTAACTGCTACTGTACTCTCTTTATAACTTGCACCTTTATGGAACTCTTTCTGACAGTATTCCTCCAGAATACCCTTAGGTCCCAAAGTCTATGATGTTAGTTTTGGACTTCTAAAAATTCCCCTATTTTCTAGCAACTGTCCTGAGTCTACAGAGAGCAGAAGAGGGAAGGTCCAGCTCCAGCAGAGTGGCAGCAGACACTGTGTCTAAGGATTGCTCATTATAGCATTTGATTTGGATATTAAAACATGCCTATTTCCTTTAGGCACAGAGTTGAAGTAAATGATAGTGTAACGTAGACAAAAAGACTAATATAGCCTGGCCGGTGTGGCTGAATTGATTGAGTGTTGTCCCATGCACCAAGAGGTCACTGGTTCAATTCCTGGTCAGGGTGCATGCCTTGGGTGTGGACTTGATCCCCTGTAAGGGGTCGTGTAGGAGGCAGACGATCGATGTTTCTTTCTCTCCCATTGGTGTTTCTATCTTTTTCTCCCTCTACCTTCCTTTCTCTCTAAAATCAATAAAAACATTTTATAAAAACAAAAACAAAGGGAGACATATGTAATACTCTTTGTAATACTTTAAGCAATAAAAAAAAAAATACTGTTCTTATTGAATGTTAGTGGGTTCTGGTGACATGTGATAACCAGAAAATGTAAAATAAAAGATTCTTTTTAAAAAAACAAAAAACTTTACATTTCTAAAGAATCAAATTTTAGAAATTCAGGAACTTCACTATATGCTTTAGAAGAATTTGGTCTGATTTAGAGATCATCCAATGTAGTTTTAAATTACTGACATGAAAAAATCTTGTAGGGCAGGCCTGGCCAGGTGGTTCTACTGGTTGTAGTGTCATCCTGTGCACCGAAAGGTTGCCAGTTCAATTCCCAGTCAGGACACATGCCTGGGTTGTGGGCTCGATCACCGGTAGGGGACATGCAGGAGGCGGCCAATCGATATTTCACTCTCACATCTCTCTTTTTCTCTTTCTTTCAAATAAATAAAAACATATCCTCAGGTGAGGATTAAAAAAAAAAATCTTGTAAAGCAGGTAAGATTAATTTCAGTAGTTACCATGTTGTAGGCCACTGAGGAAAGTGCTGCCAGCAATGTGAACTAAATAGACAATACAAAAATAAATAAATATGAAACACATGTAATATTTGCTTTAGTCTATGTCATTATAATAACTGAATAGTTAAAAACTCACAGAAAATAATGAAAAGTAATGGAAAATAAAACACAGATCAGAAGGCATTTTAAACATTCAAACTGAAAGTCTTTAAAAAAAAGAACTATAGTGTACTCAAGTTATACTATCATTTAACTTTTATATGCAAAATTAATTCTCCTTACCCCATACTCCCCCCTAACAGCAAACTATATAAAGAATAGCATTTAATTTAATCTTAGCCATTATCAGTGACAAACATTTAATGGTGGATCCATGAAAACTTCTAACAAAATTATATGAATAGCAGAAATGATAACCACAATTTTAGACTCCAATAAAT